>NC_135578.1:76014359-77255609 GCF_965152235.1 Eretmochelys imbricata
CCGGAGTGGCAGCCGCGGGGACCAGGGCTGCAGCCTCCCCGCCGAGCGCTCCGGGGTGAGCCCGGCCTGAAGCCGCTGCTCGCTGCCCTGGGCCTGGGGGGAGAGGCTGCAGGACCCCTCCCGCCGCGGGCGCCCGGGGAATGGGGCGGGGGGCTTGGTGCGGGCGCAGCTGGGACTGCCGCGCCGCCAGAGCCGCCGCATAGGCAGCGCGCGGGAGAGGGAGGCCTTCGGCCGCCGCCCGCTGCACAGCGAGGTGTTTGTCCCGCTGTGGCTTTGACTCAGCAGCCCCGGGCGGCGGCCCCTTTAAATGCAGAGCCTGAGGTGTGATGAGTGCGCGTCTCTCTGCTGCCCCCTCCCCGCTCCGCTGCAGTGACAAATCCGCTCGCTCCTGCTCTGCCTCCACCCCCTAGAGCGCGCAGCTCTGCACCCACCGCGCCAGCTCGTCCGCCCCTCTCCGCCGGGAGCCAGAGCCGCTGCCCACCGTGCGGCCGCCCGCAGAAGCCGAGGGAGGAGAAGGAGAAGGGGACAATGGAGGTTCCGCGCCTGGATCGCAGCAGCATGAGCAGCCCCACCAGCCCCTGCGAGGATGTGATCAAGAATCTCAGCCTGGAGGCGATTCAGCTCTGCGATAGGGACGGTAAGTCCTGGCTCCATGGGGCTAATCCTCGCAGACGCAAAATGCTGCTGCCCGCTGCCCGATGGAGGCTAATGCAAATTAATCCCCGTGGCGTATGGTCCTTTGTTACCCCCCACCCATGTATTTGTAGGTGTAAGGACCCCCCCCCCACACACACACAGACACACACATCCTTCTGCCGTTGGAGAACAAAAGAAAAGGAGAAGATTGCACCTTATTGGGGGAAACCCATCCCTCTTTGAAATGTTCCCTTACGATGCAGTGCATTTACCTGTGGGGCTGTCGGCTCGCCTGCTTCCAGTCTTGCCCCTTAACATGAATGTACGTTGTGGGTTTTATTCCAAGAGAGACATTAAAGAGCTAGGGGTAGATTTGCAGCGAGAGTCGGAGTCTAGATACTGGATATTGATTGTAATGATTTCCGTTAGCTAGGATCGGGGCTGAGGCTCAAACTCCTTTGTATCGTTTTGTATCACTGGGTAATTCTTGTACCGAACATAGGCATGGGCGTCTGGTAGCTCTCGTTGCCTAATGCAGAAACTTGTTGCCAATTCCTTTTTTTGTTTGTTTGTTTTTGAAGAATAACCCAGAGAATGAACTAACGATCTGTTTCTCAAAATGGGGTTTGGAGTGGTAACGCGAAATTGGGAAGAAAGGAGGGGTTTACATATTTCAGCACCATAGACAGATACAACCTTCATGATTCTGGGCAGTGTTTCAAAAATTGCCAAGCATCTGCACTGAATTGGCCTGGTACATCTGGTATAATGCATGACTGATGCTATACATTTTGTGTATTAATATTAAAACCTTTGTTCTGTACATATAGAGTTCTAAGTCTAGTGCTCAATAGAATTGGAGAAAACAGATATGCAAGCTAAGTAGGAACAAAATTGGTGTACAATGTAGGTAGTTGTGCTAAATGGCATAGCTGGACTGTTAAACAAATGAAGTTTTGTTTTACAGTGCAGAAGCAATTTTAAGGATTAGCTGAGTTGAAGTAGCCCAAACAATTATAAGGTTGTAGTGAGGAGCCAGGAAGGAACAGTTTACATACTGATGTACAAATACTGAAGACTAGAAATTATAAGTGAGGTTAATATGAATTATGTACAGTTATGTCTAACTTCCAAGAGTGACATGATACTAAAACAACAGAGAAACTTATGTTCCGAAAAATGACCTGAGAGTATTATCTTGCAGAACAAAATTTAGTCTTGTGTTCAGTTAACTGAATTATTCTTGTTTTCTCGCTTTGACATAAAAAAGCATTAATAATTTTAACATAATTTGATAGTATTTTTCAGTTTAAGTGGTGAAAGAACAGAACTGAATTTGGCTTATTTAGTGACTTCACTGAACATTTGGGTTATTATGGTCAGAAGTTATACTGCTTGTATTAATTTAACTTTTTTTCCACATAGATATATTTTTGCAGCAAAATTACTGTAGATATCAATTGATTATGGAAATAATCATTCTGATTTTCTTTACTATTCTGTTAAAAGCATGTTATTGTTAAATGTTTCAGTACTTTTGATTTAACCAGACTTGATTGTCTCAAAGTTGAGGATCTGTAAAGTCTTGATTTTTTAAAATGTTGTTAAAGAAACTGAGAAGGTATTTCAGTAGAGCTTTCAGTTACTTTTATGGCAACATAAGAAATTCTTTTTGTTTACATATTTTAAATTCAAGATAGAATGTGTGCTTCTATCGCTACATTTATACCTAAATCACTGGTTAGGGAAACTTAATTGTATATATATGTGAGTGGATCACAGATAAAATAAAGCTTTGGTTGTATGTTGATAGATGGAGCAGCATACTGTGAGAAAATTAACTCTACAGTTACAATTTTCCCTAAATCTGAAGGAATAAATTGCAGTTGTTTGACAAAATACCCTTATGTGTGATTCCCTATATTGGAAATAAACAAATTACGTAATCTTTAATTTTTGCCTGCCCCAAACTAGGCTGATAAAGTCTGCTATGTTAATTGCTGCAGTCTTCTAATTGATTTAGCATACTGTAATTAAGCAGTGCTCAATTTTTATGGAAGAGTCTCGTGCAGACTAGCAGATCCAAATAATTAATTTTTCTTTCTTTCTTTTTTTTTTAATCAAGAATTTCCTGTTTAAACTGTCATCACTGGAAAACAACAACTTTCGCTTCTGTAGATCTGGTTTTACAAGCTAATCCCCATGCGTATTAAGCCCCAATATGAGATTGCGTCATTGCTTCACGCAATACAGATCTAAATTTTGAAAAGATGCACCTGCATTGCCCATGTAAAGTCTGCAGTTGTGTGCCTAATTGGGCACAGAATTGTACTTGAACATACTTTAGTATTTCCAACAGGTGGCACTTAAAAACCAAAAATTCATGCTTTAATGTGAACACAAAAACAAGTAGATGAGCCTGGGGACGTTGAGCTGTGTAGTTGAGAGTGCAAGAACATATTTAGGCATTTAAATTGGAAATTATATTTAACCCGTGCATTTGTGTGTATACATATTATTTGATTTATTTTAATACACCTTCTTGTAAGGTTTTTGGTGCTCATGGCGAAATGTGCCCCCATTGAAGTCAGTGAGGGTTTTCTCAGACAAAGTGTCTTACAGATAAACGTGACTTTGAATCCTTTAAAAATGTTTTTTTTGTATGCAAATTGTATAAAGCTAAAAGAGTGGGCACTCTTTTTAAAAAAAAGTCTGGAAAAAAACCTATGAAAAATAGAACTATGCATGTGCCAGCAGGTTCTACATGGGTCAGCTGGAGCACAACACATTAGAGCGCTTTTGCAATTGCACCCCTCTAATGCCTTTGGCTGGGGATTTGTAGACAAGACCTTAGTGTAAGGAAGTTTTTTTTCTCAATAGCTGTACAAAATGTCCTCTTCTTTATTCAGTTTCATCATTTTTACCATAATATTCATCTCCTTTCCCTCCTTGTTCGTCTCCCTCAATGCTGTATACACACTTGAGATATGTGTACAGGCAGTCCTCAGACTTACAACACAATTGGTTCCTTACAATTGCGTCATAAATTGGAACTCGGAACCGCAATCTCCATTGCGGGACCGAGCATTGTAAATTCGAAACCTATAGTCATAAGTCTAATCAGGGTGTCTACGTAGACACATCGTAAGTGCCGTTCATCATAACTCGAACACTGTAAAGTCGAGGACTGCCTGTAATTGGTTATTAACCACATTAGCTGTCTTGTAGCCAAACTATACGTAATTAGCTCTTTTACTCTTTCCTCATTAATTAATCCCTTCACTCCCCTGCTCGTTTCTTTTACTCGTCTCTGAACTGCTTCCAGTTTGTCTGTAAAGAGGTGCCTGAACTGAATGAAATATTCCATGTATAAACACAGCAAGCCACATGGGGTATGTCTGCACTGCAGCGGGGAGCGTGTCTCACAGCCCAGGTAGACAGACATGCTAACTCTGCTCAGGTGGGCTTGTGCTTGGGCAACTTGTCCATGCTGCTGCCTATTCTGCAATATCCATGCCACTATTTTTGGCATGGTAACTTGAACAGAGCTAGTGTGAGTCTCTACCCAAGCTGGGACTAGATGCCAGTTCATGCCCAGGCCTCACTGAACACTTACAGATGCATAGCTAGAAACCAGTCTTGCTTACCTGTGTGAGCATTACTAAAATAAATACTAGATGGTAAGTTGATTAGAATGAGTTTATTGTTTTATAAACTGTTTGTGGGAAACTGTATGTATTCTCACTCAACTATACCCCATGTTATACTGTGAGACCTAGCATCTGCATTGTAAACCTCTGTGACTACATAACTCATCAAACAGGGAAAAAGCCTTGTGTAATGCAGATGATGGTCTGTAATAAGATGTTAAATCCTGTCCAGTAAACGCAAATGAGCCATTGTGCGAGGTCAAGGATAAAAGACTTAAGCGCATTCCTCCCCATCCCACTTCCATGAAGAAGGGATCTCCGTGGGAACGGTTTCTGTCAGCTTGATGTCTGGGGGAAGAAGATATAAAAATGCCTCACAAGGAAAAATGATCATCTACTTGCTGTTTGAACTCTCATAGGGCCAGAAACACTAAACTAAAGCAGAGATCCCTAGGGTCAACCTGGGTCTACCCTGACAGACATTTTGAATGGACAGATTACTACATCTCTGTACTCTTTAGGAATCATAGATGGTAGCTCATTTATGTGTATATGTTTACTTGCTTTAACCTGTAAATTACTCTAATTTCTTTTTCCTAGTTTATAAATCTTTAGATAGTTTATTTCAGGATTGGCTACAGTGTTGTCTTTGGTGTAAGATCTAGGGTATCAACTGATCTGGGGTAAGTGACTGGTCTCTTGGGACTAGAAGCAACCTGAATATTTTGTGATTTTTTGGTGAAAGTGACCACTTACCACAAAGTCCAGCTTGCCTGGGTTGCAAGATAGATTGGAGTGCCCAGGGCACTGTCTGTGACTCCATGGTAAGACTGGTATAGTGATCCCGGAGTTCACATTTGTTACTGGGTTGGTGAAATCTAATTATACATACCACCAGTTTGGGTTGTCTGCCCTGTTTTTGACTATCTGCCCTGAGATAGGCACTCGTGGTTGTGAGCTACTCCAGACAGTGTGACAGGAGGGTCTGTCCCAGCTGCAGTGTAGACACACCCACAGAGAGGGTGTGTCACTTCCCTACTCTGTAATATATCTTTGGGTTTGCAGCTCAAAACTGCATTATCTTTTTTCCCAGTTAGTCTGCAAACTTTTGTCTAATTTCTGTTCACTATTTATATTTTGGACTTTTTACTGCTTTCCATATTTCTCCCTTCCACTGAGTATGTTTGTTTCAGATTATTTTTTCCCAGATGTATTATTCTGCTTCTTCCCTAATGGAATATGTTTTGTCATTTTCTGCCCACGTTTCTAAACTCCTAAGTATTTGCAGCTCCTCCTAATTTAATATTATCTATTAATCTCACTAATGTGCCCTCTCTTCCAGATCATTAAGTAAGACGTTAATTAAGACTGGAACTAGCCACAAGTTTCGTGGTACCCCACTAGACATCTGACCCCATTTGACACTTCGCCATTTATCCTTATCCTTTGTTTACTGTCTCAGCCAATTTTCAGTCCATGTATCTGTGTTTCTGCTGAGTAAGATTTCATGAGACATGGTTTCACAATGAATCATTTTTGGGAGAGGGCATCTACTGCCTTCTGCGTCTGAGGATTAAGAATCTCAAACCATCCCATAACAGGGATCTTGGATAATCACGAGATGTTTTGTTTTGTTTTGTTTTTATCTTTTAAACAAAAGACAGATACGCCTCTCTCCTCTTTTCTATCTGTCTCCTAGTGTTTGGTCATCTTATCTCTACCTTTAAACTTGTCTCTTGTACTTTGATTATCGTAATTACATATTGGTTATCACCTCCTCCCTGTTCAGCCTCTCTGGCCTTTTTGATCACTTAAACTTGTGATTTCTTTTAGCTCTTTAAATTAAAAGTGTTGAAAAGGCAGAAGTACTTTTCTTGGGCAAGAGAAGCATCTTCAAACACATTGTCATCGCCTCTCTCTTCCTTCTTGATCTGGACCTCAGGCTTGCCTCCTTTGCACATGAACCTGACATAGTTTATGCTGTGCTCTCTTTCTTCTTCCACCTCATACAGATCATATTCTAGGCTAACTTAAATGACTTCACTGAAGTTATTCTTGGTTTACACCAGTATAATTTTAGATCAGAATCTGTCCTTACATGTATCTAAATGTACATGTCAGCACTTTTTTGATTCCACCACTGGTGAATCTTCAGTCATGTTCTTATTGCCTCTCACTTTGACTGTTGCAGCTGTATTCTTATTAGCTTCTGAAAATCCAGATCTGTAGACTCCAGAGTGTGCAGAAAATAGTATTACCTACCAGGTAACATGTGCAAAGAAGTGTGGCTACATCACTTTATCTTCAGTCCTCTCCAATACCTCCCCATTCATTTTAGGATCTAGCTCAAGTAATACATTGTTTTTAATTTTTTCCGTAGACTTGCTCTCACCTATCTCACTGAGCTGGACTTTCCATTGGTCCTCTCCCTTCTCTCTTTGTTCATAATACTACTGGTTTCCTCTCTCCACTCAATTGCTTCAGACAATCTCATGGCCTTTGGGGATTTCTCTACCTCATTAATTTTCCATCTGATCTTTTTTTCAAATCTGGAAAGATTTCTCTTCTCATTTGCCTGTTCCTCTTAATTTCTCTTCCTCTTTATTATGAATGATCTCTGTACAGTATGTTGGGATACAGTTTGTATGACAGGTATTATACCCTGTTCCTATCCCCTCGTGCCAGGGACAGCTCGGGGACTGTTACCAGGGCATCAGTATAGGGAAGAGGACCAGCCACAGGAAAAGGATATTTAGGGTTGGATCTCAGCTGCACTGTGCTCAGGCTTGGTGGAGGTGCAATGTGGGACAGGGCAAGGCAAAACTGCTAAGCAAAGGTTACCCTCAGCAAACGTTAGAACCACAGGCTGGAAGGGTCGCTGGGCACTCTTGCTGTGCCCCAACATACACCAGAATGCTGCATATGGAAAAGGGATAGGAAATGGGTGATGTGAAGTAGTGTAGCCAGTATCAACCAAGGACTTGCTGTGCTGGGTGACTCCTCAGCTGTCTGATTAAGGCAGCTTTAGGTCCCCTCTGTGCTACTGGAATGGTGTGAAGAGGACTTAATCAGGACTGAGGATCTGACCCATTGTGAGTGGGAGATATGTTCTCCAAAACTCCTTACAGCTGGATTTTTTTCTGTCAGCCTACAAGGTACAGTGGGTAGGCCCATTGTGCTGCCAGCATACATGGCCTTCTGTGTTTTGTGTGACCTAGAAACCCACATTTAATTCTGGCTGAAGATACCAGAATCAACCATAGATTTACTTTTCATGTTCCTGTTTGAAATATGTTCTGAGCATATAATGCACAGACTGATTTTTCCTAATATTTAGGAACATATTAAAATTAATTGTGCCATCATTGTCAATATGATATACCACATATAATACTTCACTGTTGCAATTGAAAAGAATGGATAAAATAATTATATTGGAGCAAAAGAAAAAGCTTTCCCAATGTCAGTTTCTGAGGTATTTGTACTATATATTGTTATGCATTGTCACACCTTTTATTTGACCTTGAAACTCTTTCTTTTAACATGTTAGACTTGGTTAAAATTCATTGTAGTGTTTGCAGTGAATCAGTTTTCATTGTGGTGCTTGTAGCTGAATCATTAATCAATTTTATTTTATTGTTATCACAAAGTGTTCTTGTTTTATTTATGCTTCAATGCATAAGCTGTTTCGCATGGATGTTTTTAAAAACAACCATTGGCTACATTGTTTTTATAAACTACTGAAGGCTTCTCTGAACCTTGACACTTTTAGCTAGTGATTAAAAAGTGAAACCATGAAGCTAGTTTGGTCTTACTTTTTTACTTCATTTTTCTGTTGTTTTACAGGTGCAAGTATTACCAGAACTGCATTCTCTCACCTAGTGTTTGGTATTGATTGACATCGGGAATTTGCTTCTCTTATGCTTGCTCAGACTGATGAAAAATGGTAGCTCTGGGAGGAGAGCCATGGTTTGAGAAACTACTAGGTTCTGCACCCTAATGGACCCCACTAAATTTGTGAAAGTTGCAGGCCCCAATCCTGCAAACATGCATTGCATAACTTTACTCACCTGAGCAGCCCCATTGATTTCAATGAGCCTTCTTGCATGAGTAAATTTATGCACGTCTATAAGTGTGCATGATCAGGGCCCTAATCCCGCCACCTTTTCCTATAGATTTGATTTTGTAGTGTGTATTCTTTTTTGCTTCTGCTTTATTCAAGTATATTTCTAATATTGCCTTCCCCGCTCATTCCTTTCAAGTTATTATTCAGTGGAATTTTGTCCAGGCTTGATTTCTGACTCAAGATATATTTCTGAAGGATTTTTTGTTTGTTTGTTTGTTTGTTTGTTTTTTAACATTTCATTTTTATGTGTACTCTTACATGGAGACATATGGAGAACAAAATTGGCAATATAAAACATGGGTTAAATGTTTCATTGCGGGCCAGCTAAAAGAATAAATGCATCAATGGAGTGTTGCATACTGTGTTTTTGGTCCTTTCTTAACCTGATTAATGTAGCTTCTACAGAGAGAAATTATGCACGAGTTTGTACCAACTTCAGCATAAAATTCAGAAAATAGTGTGAAAGCAGATTATACTTTAATACTATTAAAATGAATCTGCAAACATAAAGTAAATAATATTCAACATGCATGCTTTTAGGATGGAGTTTATTTCAGTGATTTAAAATAAAACTCACCAGGAGTTGAGAGTAGATTTCAGATTTTTAATGCTTTTGATATGGTTTTTGACTTTTAAATTTGCAGTGTCATTTTAAGAAGGACATTGGATCATGGCAATTAGAGATTGAAAAACCTATCCATTCACAAAGTCCATTACTTTGAAGAAAGGATATAGTTTGATATAGTTTCCTGGTATAGGACACTTCTGATATGATATTAAATTTTAGTAAGAAGATTCTAGTTATTATTCAAAATTCTTATCTTTCATACAAGGTCATATTTTTAGAAACAGGGCTTTACAAAAAGAACTTTATGCTGTTATATACTCTTTGAAAACATATCCGTACTTTAAGGCTATTCTGTGTTCCACCAGTAAGTGGAGACATCTGAAACACTACATAAATTTCATTTGCTTCATCTTTCTTTTCACTACCCTAAGGGTCTTTCTTTTCTCTTTCCTAAGTTTGTTAGTCTCTTAGAACAATATGGCTGTATGGTAGGGTGACCAGATGTCCCGATTTTATAGGGACAGCCCCGATATGCAGGGTTTTTTCTTCTATAGGTGCCTATTACCCTCCACCCTGTCCCGATATTTCATACTTGCTATCTTGTCACCCTACTGTATGGACGCCATCTGATGATCTATTGGATGTGTTATATATGTCTTTTTACTTCACTCTATCATTCTGTTTAGGGAATATATGGAGTTTTTAATGTTTGGTTTGCCAGCATGTAGACGTAGAATACTTTCCAGAATACAGGGGCCTAATTATATGTTTCTCTGCATCTTGTGCAGCCATTTACATCTGTACAAAGTAAAATGCTGCCATTCAGATTTTATGTAAATAGATTACACAAGGTGCAGGATGGAAGAGAATCAGGTATACTTTCTATTTTTGTATATTCTGTGTTCACCTTATTTCAGGATTGTTCGCTGGATCAGGGAGATACAGAAGGTAAAGTAAACAAAGATCTCAGTCTTTCTACTGAGGCTCTCAGTCTTAATGTCATTGTGTTCTGGTTGAGAGGAAAGTGTTAGGCCAATACAGAAAACCTAAATCCTTTGAGGTCATTCTGTTTTTCCAGCGTATTGTAGTGTCTGTTGTTTGCATAGTATGAAATGTGAACTGGAAAATATTATCTAGGATGGTTTGAAAGAACACAAATTAAAAACATGCACTGTGGATCTGAATATTAATAATTTTAAAGGAACATATTTATCCAAGGAGAACTAGATTACTCAGTGAATTTGTAATGGGTTATGCAGCTTTCCTCTGTTGGATGGATTTGAACTGGTGGCCTAAATTGTTAATGAGAGAAAGTTGTTACTATCTGATGGCTTTTTGGTGGTCAGCATGATATGAGTTGTGAGGGTTAGTTCAGTTTGAGTTGATGGGTGTTCTAAAAGGAAGCTCTTTGCGCAAAACATTAAACTGAGCTATTTCTTTTTTTTTTTTTTAAACTGTGTCCTTCATGTTACAGTTAGATTGACAGAGATGTTTAACCATTCAGAAAAAATGAAGTTTAGCATTGGTGTAAAGAAGGTGTAGTCTTCATTTTACACAAATGTTTTGGAAGCGAACTACAATTAATCAGTACATCGATTTGCAAACCAGTGTAAATCATTGCTCAGGGCCAAATCCTATTCCATGGAACAAGTCTGGGTACACAGGCTGGGGCATAGGAATTATGGGTGTATTGAAGTGAAGAAATGTTCTCTGTGCAGGCTACATACTGCCAGTGAATCCTGTGTGTGGCAGTAGCTCGCCCACATGGTGCACCACCCTTTCCCAGGAGAACAGCTAATAGGTCCTCATAGGTTGGGTTCCAGCTGCTCTTCCTCCATCCACCTCACCTTTGCTGTATCCAAGTGACAAGTCCCACCTCTCACTTTGGTGTTGTCTTCACTGCAGAAAAAAGGGTATGTTCTTAACTCAAGTTAAAATCCTAGTGAGGACAGGGAAGTTGGAGTTTACTCAGGAGTTAGCAGGTTAATTTAAGCCTATGAGGAAGCACAGGTTTTAACTCAACCTGCTAACTCATGTGTAAGTGACAACTACCATGTCTTCACTAGGGTTTTAACTCAAGTTAAAAACACCATTCCCCTACCACCACCCCCTACCCCCCGTAGTGCAGACAAGGGGCAGGGTTTGCCACTTGACTGGTAAAATTGTGCAAACTAGTGTTAGTTTGTAGTAATGTTAACATGAAGTAAAATGAAAGAATACATGGCTTACAGGTATGAAATGACAAAATCTCTGTGTATGGACATATACATAATGTTAGTGATGAATAAATTAAACACAAATGATGTGTAAATGAATGATTATGTCTATAATGTAATTTTTTAAAGTTAATTTTACAAGCAGTAGAAAATTAAGGGCCAGATTCCAATCCCATACTCTGGTCTAAATGAAGAGTTACAATGCTGTTGCTCCTGATTACTCCCGAGGAATCTTTACTTCAGAAAAGGATCTGGGGGTTGCAGTGGATCACAAACTAAATATGATACTCCTGGGGAAATTCTGTGCAACTGTGTGCATGCAGAATTCATGTCCCCTGCAGATTTCTCTGCTTCGCCTCAGAAAACGACAGGGAGGCAAGTGGAAACTACAAGAGTAGTCACACGCCCCTCCCCAGTAGCATGGACGCATCGTTTCCCCCCAGAAACCTCCCCTGGATGCAGAAAGCTCTGCATCTCCCACTCCCTCCCTCGCCCCCGCTTCCTGCCCTCATTGCTCCTCAGCTGCAGAGGAGGGGGTCACTGTACGGGAAGCTGATCCCCCATCCGCCCAACTCCCATGCATCCAAACCCCGCCGAGCCTTACCCCCTGCACTCCCACCCTGTTGAGCCCGTCCTCCCTGCATCCAGACTTCCCCCACACTCGAACCCCCATCCCAATGAATCCCACCCCCCCACACCTGGACCAGCCCAACAAGCCCCGCACCTGGACTCCCACCCCACTAAGCTCCAACCAACTGCACCCTCCGCCCCACTAATCCCCTCTCCCCCAGCATCTAGACCCCCTGCTGAGCCCCCTCACACTGCTGCCCCCCACGGAGCCTCAACCACCTTCATCTGGACCACCCTGCAGAGTCCCATTGCCTCTGCACTCAGAACCCCCCAACAAGTCCCTGTGCATCCAAATCCCCCCACACCTGGATTCCCCACTGAGCCACTCACAGCCAGATTACCCCATGCCTGGATCCCCACACACTAAGCCCCTCCACACTTGGATCCTGTCGGGCTGAGCCTGCCTGCCCACACCTGGTGTGCCTGGTGCAGAAGGGCAGGGCTCTGAGGTGTTTCTGGGGCAGGCCTAGCTCTTGCACTGTGTCAGGGTCTGGTGCAGCCTCTCTGCCGAGTCCCTGTCCGGGGGGGTGGGAGCTGCAGGGTGATATGCCACCTACATGCAGCCAGTGGTCTCCCCACTGCCATGCTGGACCTTCCACGTTTATTTATTGACAAATAAAATGTTTAGAATTTTGCCAAATTTTAAAATATTGTGTGCAGATTTTTAATTTTTTTGGCACAGAATTCCCTCAGGAGTAATATGAGTCACCAATGTAATACTGCTGCTGCAAAAAAAGAAAGCGAACATCATTCTTGGATGTACTAGCAGGAGAGTAGTAAGTAAGACATGAAAAGTTGTTCTTCCACTCTATTCTGCACTAATAAGGCCTCATCTGGAGTATTGTGGAGTCCAGAGGTGAGCACAAAAATTATTAATAGCACAGAAAACTTGACCTACCAGAAGGATTGAAAAAATTGTGGTTTTTTTTAGTCTGGAGAAGAGAAGACTGAGGGGGGACATAACAGTCTTTAAGTCCATAAAAATTCATTATTAAGAGGAGGGTGATAAATTGTTTTCCTTTACCACTGAGGAGAGGGCAAGAGGTAATGGATGTAAATTGCAGCAAAGGAGATTTAGAATAGAACATTAGGAAAAACTTCCTAACTGTAAGGGTAGTTTAAATACTGGAACAAATTAGCTAGGGAGGTTGGAGGTTTTTAAGAACAGGTTTGACAAACACCTGTCAGTTATGGTCTAGATAATACTTAGTCCAGCTTCAGTGCCCGGGACTGGATTAGTTGACTTAAAGAGGTTCCGGCCAGTCCTACATTTCTGTTATTCTGTGATTTAGACCAGTATAACAGATCAGAATCTGGCCCTAAGTGGCTTGCCTGGGATCACATATTCACAGCCTTAGTCTGTTACATCAGTTTTTCTTTATTATTAATCTTTGAGACATATTCTTAAAGGACGGCTGTACCATTTTATTCATCACAGTAATCTGAAAACTCATGTCATGAGAAGCCCCAAGCATTTCACATTTTACGATCTGCACCTCACTAATGCACACAATTGATAATGATAAACATGACTCTTCACTTTCCAGACAAGATTTAATAGTGGAGAGTTCCAGTGAAGTCTTGTATTACTAAAACATCTTCACTTTAAAAAAAATTATAGTACAGACCATTTACATGCTTATTCTGAGGTATTATCAAAAATAATTAAAGTTCATTTGCTAATAAATGAACAAAGTGTATGTTGTGATGCATTATTCTCACTTTTTAAAATGTTGTTTCTTGGCTTAGTTGCTCATTTGCAAAATTCAGTATTTACCAGTGATTTCCAGTATTAGTATGAGTTGTGAAATTCTACTGTTTTTAAATAACTATATAATTCATTTCATTTTAAAATCACTTTTAAAGTAGAATAGAAGATGGTTTACACTGGGATTCCTTACTATCTTTGATATTTTTCAGCAGTGCAGAAATTCCAATAATAATTAAAACTTTCTTAAAAATACATCTTGCAGTAAATAAATGCTCAGAAGAGCTGCTTACAGTGTACTCTGTTTGCTTCCGGTGCTGAATAAAATAGGAGCATTACTTTAATTAAGAGTGAATATTGAGGTGGCTTAGTATTATGGACTGCCATGAGGTAGACTTAGGTTTGATTCCATGCTATGTCTACACTACAGACTTCTGCCAACATGGCTGTGTCAGACGGGGTGTGCAGAGGTATGATTCCTGACCAACATCTCTATGCCAGCAAAAGGCTCTAGTGTAGATGCAGTTGTACAGCAAAACTGCACTTTTACCAGTATAGTTTGTTTGCTGATAGAAGTGCTGTCCATACTAGGAACACAATGCTGCTGTAGTATACCTGTATTGCTAAAGCGATTCTAGTGTAGACTTGGCCCTAGTCCCTTCCTTCTGAGATCACCTGGAAGTGGTGTGGATGCAGAGCATTGTGTTTGCAGCTGGAGTGCCTTGCTGCTCTCACCTGCAACTTGCTGGGCTAATTAAGGGAAACTACTTTTTGGCACTGATGAGTTACAAAGGGAGTCCTAATCAGTCCTCTTTAGCCTTGACATGGGGCTTTGCATAAAGCAGGGGAAATCTCTGCAGATCCACATACTTCTGGTAAGGATGTAAAGTACCTCCCTTTCTCCCCTGGCCCCCGGGGAAAAAAGAGATATTACAACATATTGACTTAATCTCCAAGACTCATTCTTTTTATTGAATTTTGGATTTTCTTGCACCTTAGTGGAAAAATGTGCACCCACAGAAATTGTTCAAGCTTCTATTCACATGTCCTGTTCCACATTTAAAATTTTCTATTTGGAATTTCTCTCCTATTTTTAGTGCAAAAGGGAAGAATTTGTGTGTGTGTATAGCGTAGCAACTTCATTGAATTTTAAAGTGACACAACTCAATTAGAATATTAAAAAAACAAAAGGAAACAAAACCCCCCATAATGATGCAGTAGACCTGACTTCATGTGATAAACAATACTTAATAGAATTGCTGAGGGATCCCATTGTCAGAATTTCTATCTACCAAAATATATAAGGCAGGGAGAAGCTTTAAAAGTCTTCAAAAGTAGCTGCAGGGACTTGCTTGAGGTGCCATTTTAGTACTCACTCCATTGAATTCTCCTGGCTGCTTTTGATTCTTTAAAAGCTTTGTTTTAGATTTTAAACGCTTGTTTGAGCATTATTGAATAAAAATTTAAAAGCTGAAAGCTTTTAAGGCTTTCAGAGTATCCACTGTGTCCAGTTTTGGGCCCCACACTACAAGAAGGATGTGGAAAAATTGGAAAGAGTCCAGCGGAGGGCAACAAAAATGATTAGGGGACTGGAACACATGAGTGATGAGGAGAGGCTGAGGGAACTGGGGATGTTTAGTCTACGGAAGAGAAGAATGAGGGGGGATTTGATAGCTGCTTTCAACTACCTGAAAGGGGGTTCCAAAGAGGATGGCTCTAGACTGTTCTCAGTGGTAGCAGATGACAGAACAAGGAATAATGGTCTCAAGTTGCAGTGGGGGAGATTTAGGTTGGATATTAGGAAAAACTTTTTCACTAGGAGCGTGGTGAAACACTGGAATGGGTTACCTTGGGAGGTGGTGGAATCTCCTTCCTTAGAAGTTTTTAAGGTCAGGCTTGACAAAGCCCTGGCTGGGATGATTTAATTGGGGATCGGTCCTGCTTTGAGCAGGGGGTTGGACTAGATGACCTCCTGAGGTCCCTTCCAACCCTGATTTTCTATGATTCTATGATTCACTGGGAATTGTTTCTCAATGGAGTAAGTTCATTATAGCCACCTTGGTCACTGTGTGCAGGATTTTGCTAAGCAGGTTTCATCCCAGCCTCTGGTTTTATGGGTTCTAATTTTGTACCCACAATTCACTGTGGGTCAAAAATACAAGTAGTTGGACATTTACGGTCAAATTTACAAATGTACATACGTGACTAAGTCACCCATTGACTTTCAATGAGACTTAGGTTTCTAAGTGCCTAAATCACTTTTGAAAATGTGACTTAGGCTCCTAAGGCATTTTGATGCTTTTGATACTTTTACGCCTAATAGTTCTTCTCCCTTAATAAATAGTGGGTGCAAAATTGAAGGTACAAGTACTTGTTAACACAGAGGCTATTCTGCAAATAGTTTTTAAATAACTATTTATTATAGTTATAATTGCATTATAAGATCTCGTGAGGCCTGTGGGTTCTGTGCTCCCTGAAAGGGACATCACGGAATTTAATTTATGTTAATAAAACAGCAGAAACAATTATGTCTAGACTAAGTTTAATAATACTAAAACAACTTGTACATGACGTGAGTTTAAAAGGACATTTACCGATTAGAGTGGAGTTGAGGGAATTGTGTTTCTCTTATGATCGCAGAACAACATTCTGTGGGAAGATGGTGAAGGTACTTGACCCTGAAATTCATAGAATCACAGGGTTAGAAGGGACTGGAAGAGTCATCTAGTCTAACCCCTTGCCAAGCTGCAGGATTTTTTTGTGTCTAAATCATCCAAGATGATGGCTAGCCAGCCTCCTTTTGAAAACCATTATTCAAAGTAATTGTTCTTGGAAAGTTCATTGCTTTTAAAATATAAGTCTCGAAGATATTTCATTAGCAATATCATGTTTGTGGTGTTTGGCAGGTAATTCAGAAATTTGCTTTATTGTGAAATATGCCTTATTTTTACTTGATTTTCTTCTTGTTTCTGTTTACAGAGAGTCCTACAAATTATTGAAGCCGATTGTTGTAAATAATCATGTCAATATACAAGCATAATTTAATGTCGAGGATTATTAGTGGTTTATAGGGTAAAACAGCATGCTATTATTATACTCTACTGTAAAAAATACAATTAATCTTTTGGGTAACATTTTTCACTTTTAGATTAGAACAGGGGTTCTTAAATTTCATTGCACCATGACCTCCTTCTGACAACAAAGTTACTATTACATGACCCCAGGATGGGTGGGGGGTCGCAGCGTGAGCCCCACCACACCAGGTGGGAGGAGAGCGGGCCGCAGCCCAAGTCCCGCTGCCCCGGGTTGGGGTGGAGCTTGGGTTTCACCTTTAGCCCTGGGTCACAGCAAGTCTACTGTGGGCCCTGGTGACCCCATTAAAATGAGGTCATGAGCCACTTTGGGGTCCCGACCCACAGTTTGAGAACCACTGGATTAGAAGATGTCCCTGTTGAACTTCATGTATTACATTTACCCCTGGTGTATTTCAACTGACCACAGTGGAGTTGCCCCAGGGATGAGTTGTTCCTGCTTTTTTCTTCTTCGTTTAAATATTGTCACTTTTTAAATATATAAAATCAAACTTTCCTAAAAAAATACTGGCTTTTATCATCTTTAACTTTTAAATGGAAGGGGTAAATATGCCCTGGAAACAACAAATCTTCTCATGTAAATTAAATTTTTAAATTAAAATTTATGTTCCACAGAAATGTTGAACTACGTTATTTGATTTTGGTTGAGTAATTAGAGTGATTGTCTCTATGAACAAATATTTGCTTCTTGTTTAATCTAATCTTACCTTCACCCTGCACTGATTAAATGCATAAACTATAAACCAAAGCCCTGCAGCTTTGCTGATATAATTGTATTCTAAAATACAAAAAATATATAAGTGTAATCTTTTGATTTAAGTTACTACTACAAGCCTGATTCTTCCACACTTACTTATCTGGTGTGTTCCCATTGATGTTAGGGAAACATGCTTATATACATTTAGGGAAAATAGACTCCTGATATTACATCTAAGTGAACTTGCAGAATGGACTCTGAAAACAGTATTCAAGCACTTTTGTTTAGGAAAAATAGCTGTTTGAATCCGGTTGGTCATATACCAGGTGACATACCGGTACCTTTTAGACTTTATACTAAATATATTTCTTTCATTGAAAACTAGTCATGTAAGGTTGGATGCTGCCACCAGGTTGCCCATGGAGTAGTAAGTTATTCCACGAGCAGTCCTACTGAAATCAAGACTTCACTGTCCACCTGTATGTTGGCAACTTCAGGACTGAAGTCCATGGTGCTCTGCATGAGCACAATAGTCCGTCCATATTCTGTCAATTGCAGGATCAAAGCCTCAGTCTGTAATTAGTCCTATTGAGTTATGGGAGCTAGTCATGGAATAAGTTACAACTCCATAAGAGAGGTGGTGGCAGAATTGAACCCTACAGGATTGGTGTTTAATACAAGAAGTTTCTTCACTACAAAGTCCAAAAGGTTTGTCACCTTATCTCATATCAGACCAATCAGATTGAGAATTTATTTGCCCTGGACAAAATTTGCTTTGTAATATTCTTGAAAACCATTTTCAGATGTCTTATTTGGAAAGTTCACTTCGATGTAATTTCTCTATTCTCCCTAAATACGTATGTGAATAATTCCACTAACATCACTGGGAATACACATGTATCAAGGGGAACATGTAGACCTTAGTGATAATCCACCAAAATGATTAGTATTGGTGCTTTTCAACAATAATCCACCAGGTAGGCAAATAAATAAACTATAGAACACTGCAAGATTCCGTCCATGTGTTTCACTTGTATTTAGACTGTAGTTACATTGTTTGTATCTGACTTAGACTGTCAGATTAGTATAACAAGGATCCTGTCTTCTTTGGGCTAAAACTTACTTACCTTTTGCTGCATAACATGAATGCAAACTTGTGTATTCATATTTTGGGCATGGATCTGTGCACCATGCCAAAAAAAAAAAAAAAAAAAAAGACTGGAACCAGGATATAGTTTATATTTAAAGCCAAATTCTGCTCTCGGTTATAGCAGTGCAATCCTATTGAAGTTTCTGGGGTTGCATGGTAGGTATGGGCAAAATTTAGCCCTTAGTTAAACAAGGTAACAGGAGAATACAAATATGTATGAGATTTCCAAGACCATTCATTAAACATATTGCTAATTATTAAGACTATTTTTTTATTTAGAACATAAAAGGGAACATACCGTATCACACTGAGAAAAATACAACCGTACTATTAAACATAAAGAGGAAAACAGGAAAAGATTTAGAAAGGTTTATCTTTCTAACAGGATTTATAGAGGTAGCTAGGCATCCTTTTTTCTAATGTATGAATTGGCTTTACAATGGTACTGATTCAAAAAACAAGCTTTATGTATGTGATCTCTATTAGGAGCTCATTTCCCAGGATTTGGGGAGACTTTAAGCAAAAATGACATCCATTTTTGGTAGGAGGAGAATTATTTAAAAAATATTTAAACTTTTTTTTTAATCACTCTGGTGCTAAATTGGTTGGGATAGAAAATTGAAGTTTGACATAGGAACAGCTGTCTTTTAGAAGAAACACCTTTGAACCAGTATTCTACTGAAAATTTGCTTTGGTTTGACCAGGTTCTGAGTCTTTGTTATTATACATCCTGTATCTGATTCTATTTGTCTGACATACATGGGCTAGGGTATAACACTGAAATATTTGGGATATAAGCACATATTTAAAGTTAAATGCTTTCCTCATTTGAGATGTATGGTGTCAATCCTGTAAGGTGCTCTGTGCAGCTAGGCTTGTTTGCCTGCCCAGAGCTACATCATCTTCAGATTGTAGGAGAGGTATCATATTGTATTGTGCAGTTAACTTAACTTTAACACATGCAACCTTAATTTGCAGTTTCCTGACCCTTGCCTCTCATTTCCTGACATTTAGAAGCTTGACCTTGCAACTTCAGAGTCCTCTTATAATTCTTTTTGGAATAGTAAGTGGTTTTCTCAAAACTAAATCATGCCTTTCTTTTGTTGTCTTGTGTTGGCCCTTTTTGCCTGCTGTAATGTACTATTTTTGTGTCTTCTCAAAGGTCTGATTTGTGGGGTCCTTTCAAAACAGGTCTTTAAATGTATCAGCAATGGTGAAAACAAAGACAGGAAAGAAGACTTTCATACAAAAGATGGCACAGTCCTTCTATAAACAGTAGTTTTATTTATTTATTTTATGAAGCTGGGAAGTCCATTTTGGATACGTGGTCTTTCGAGTGTTTGAGAATCCTCGTTGCTTATCAGAAGGGGCTTCCTCATCCCAAAATACAGATGGTCCTTTTTAAGAAATGGATTTCCTCTTATGAAGCTCTTTTGCTTATAAGGAGTATAGGTAATGTCCCTCATCCTTTTGAGACTGGAGACAACATTTTCTTTTTCCCTCAGGCTAGCATATTTATTATTTGAATGTGATGCCATTAATTCCTGATGAAAGTTTGCCAGAAAAGACTCCTGTTGATAGCTCTGTTTGTGCTTGTTAATGTGATTCTCAGAAGGGCTATTGATATCCTAGTGCACTGTAGCCTTTGTCTTCAGGGTTTTAGATATTTGCTTTTCCTGTACAAGGAACCACTCTTTACTTCTTATCTCTAAATATTTATTTCAATTTTTGATTTATAAATCTCCTTTCAGAATTTATTGAGTATATAGGTTTAGCTTTTCATGTTGCCCTGAATGGTTAATATCTCCTCTTATTCATTTTCTGGCTCACTTTCTTAAAGCCCTTAGATAGTGTTTACTTTGATCAAGTCTCCAGTTGTCCATGGGACTTGAACTTCATGGGACAACCCATAGGCCACTTGTTACTTACTGACTCCTGTTTCTTTTTAAATACTGACTTCAATCCTGAGCTGCATCAGTTCTGCATCTACTATACCAGTGTCAGAAAGTTGCCCTGAAGCCAGTTCAATTAGCTGTGCAACAATCAACCAAGTATAGGGAGATCTTCTGGTAGCATAGAGCTGGCATAAAGGCTCCTCTGCTATTGCTGGTGTGGGGGTATGTACGTTCTTGCTGCAGTGGCTCCTTGGGGGATTGTTAGACACCAACAGAAGTTAGAGCAGTCCAGAGAATGCATTAAGTTGTTCCAAGGGGACCAGCTTGGCACACAGTCAAACCAAGATCAGGTGAATAAAAAAAGCTACCTTTGCACCCACGTTTCTTGAGTTATACTGAGCGCCTCTTGGCCACAGCTGAAAGGTCATAGTCAATATTTCTTCAGACTGCTACTGTGGCAAGGAGACTCAGTGTGTTGTATATGACTAACTTTCCTTTTATTATTAGCCTTATCCCTGAATATCAGTTTCACATCACCTTATCTTCTTCGTTCTTCATTTTTCTGATAGTGGAGCTATTTTTCATCATTTAAATGTCAAAATGCCTCTTATTTTTTATTTTTATTGAAAAGAAATAGCAGAAACCTGTTTTCTGTTGCTTTTGGAGATGAACCCAAAATAGGTCAGGCAAAATAGAATCCAAATAGAATCTGGTCAAGTGGAGTCTATTATTTGCTGTATTCAGTTTTTTTCTGTGCCTTTGATTTTAGGACAAACTTTTAAAAAGTGAGTGCCTAAATTAGGCTCCTCGATCAATATTTAGGCACCTAAATGTGTGGCTTAATTTTCAAAAGTACTGAGCATTTAACAGCACCTGTTAAAGAAAGTGGAAGTAGTTAGATGCTCAGCATTTTTGAAAATCAGGCAATTTATTTGGAAGCCTAAACATACATACTCACTTCTGAAAATTCTGGCCTTATTCTCAGACTAGTCATTTGATCAGAGCTGTTGCCTCTTTGGCTGCTGTTAATGTAGCACTAACTAGAAAGAGGTCAGTTCACATATCGTAAGACTTGTTCTTAGCTCTCTTTTTAACTGGGATTTATTAATGTATTTTCATTTCTTGGGTGCTTCTTATTAGTCCACCAGAGAGAATTTATGAAGAAAGCAACACTTATAGAAGGTAAAAGCTAGGTGGTCCTTTGAGTACATGTCAGTGTGGATCCCACTGATGGAGTGCATATGCCTCAGGCGTGGGAGACTGGATTCTTTTGGCTAGCAGTGTCCATCAAAGGCTTGTTGGTTGGGCCTACAAATTTACCTTACTTGTGAACTCAACTGTGAAAATTGAGTTAAATTTCATAAAATGTCACAATAACCTATTACAACAAATGTTAATGAGCAAAGGTGCAAAAGGGAAAGAGACAAAAAGGCCTACTGATATAACTCAAGGGTTGTGTTAAGATCATGCCTGGTAATCAAGAAAAGTGTGGGCCCAAAAACCAATGGATCAAAATTGGTGTGTCAAAAATTAGGCCGAATTAATGAACAAAATAATGAGGGAATGGGCTGTTTTGCCCATCACTCTCCTCTTGGGATCCTTAAACAAAAAGTTTTGATGGAGGTGTGGGGGGAGAATCAAGAAACTGTCTTCCCAACAACCAATGACTGAGACACAAGAGAAAAGGAAAGGTATGAGCTTTACCATCATTGCTGCCAACCCCACCTATCTGGGACCCTGCGATCCAACATGATGCTATTTGGCCAAATTGACCTGATCCTGAGAGATGTGCTGACCAGACTGGGCTCCAGCTCTGGCTAATCCCAACCACCACCTGGGATGTGAGACTTTGTTCTCATCTCACCCTCATCTCCCTTTGTGTTCTTCCTTTCCCCACCTTATTTCTTCTTTTCCCTGTGCCTCTCCTTTTTCCTTCCATCTAATAAGAGTCATCCAAGACTGTGTATTTTGCACCCGTGCTATTAGTCTGTGAGCAATGAGGCAGTTAAAAGCAGTGCCCTAAACAGCCTGATGCTGGTGCTAATTTGCCACATCTCAGATTGGTTAATAAGACCATGAGCCATGCCTGTGTCATTCCAGCAGTGAGATTGAAAGTGAGAATCAACACCAGAAACAGAAACTGTATTTTCTTCTTTGCTGTTTTTTTCTTTCCCCTCTTGCTGTTTTAGTTATGAATTAGAGTCGGACTTTAACAACAAGAGCTTCAGCTCATCTCAATTAACTCCTCCTCCCAGTTTTTCCTTCTCATTTGTATTTTTAATAAAATATTTTTTAAAACTGTGTTTGTCTTGGTATTAAGCAGGCTGAGGTATCTGTATAGCAAATCCCAAACCTTATTTAAAGGTGTTGGACAGTGACAGCGTCATGTTGATGCCTTTGACCCTTTGGCCCAGTAATTCCATCAAAATTAATACAACAGGCCACATATACACCCTTTGCTTCCTGTGCGAGTGGCTGTGGCCCCAACTCACTGGAATGCTAGCGCAAGCTGTTCTCATTTTAGATTTCTGAAAACCTTCAGAACAGCCTTTAATATCAGCATCATGGATTGAACAGTCCTCATCTGGATCACCCAGCACCTCCCTCTTCCCTCTCTCACCATGGTGCAGACCCCCTGTACTTCAAGAAGGACCTTGAGATGGCAGATTGAACAGACTAATTCTTCTTAAAGACAGGCACAGCAGGTGCCTGTTTTACCTGGATGAATCCCACATCCCAAGCAGGTACTCAGTTTCCCTCTCGTTCTGAACTCAAATTCGAAAGATGCAATTTATGAGAGTGGTATCACCTGCAGAAGACTTGGGCTCCATTGATTAGATACTCTAATGGTCAAACCTGCACTATCTAGTGCTCCATTGAGCTGGCAGATGATGCCCAAGACCTTAGTGGAGAAGTCTACACTGAGTAAATAATCAGCACCAACCATGGCACCAGACCCATCAAGACCATCAACGCTGAAGGCAATGCCCCAGATGTCAAAGCACGGCACAGAAAGACGATGCCCAGAACTCAGGGGCAGGAGAAAGAGCACAATGTCCTCTCACATATAGAGATGCAGAAAGGCTTCGGGGGAAGAGGGGATAAATCCTCCAAAACTCATTCGGCACTGAAGCTGAGCAAAAAGGAATAGACTAGATGGCAGCAGACTCCATTGGTACCTTGCCCAGTGTATCATATTCCTGTTCAATCACATTCCATTTTCGCATACATTCTAGTGTTAGATACCTGCAGGGCCTTCTTCAGACCTGCCCCCAGGTTAGTGGCCCAACTCCAACCTGGGTCCTCAGTGGGGTCCTCCTTTGGCTCACGGAGCCCCATTTAGAACCTCTGTCAGGTTTTTTATTATACCACCTTACCATCAAGCCAGCCTTCTTAGTTGCCATCACATCAGCACAGAGTCAGCGAGATCCAAGCTGGACTGCTGTACTAGTCACTTTAGAGGGACAAAGTGGTGTTAAGACCACACCCAATGTATATTTCCAAGCAGTCTCAGAATTCCATCTGAATCAGTCAGACTGATTCAGATGGAATTCTGAGACTGCTTGGAAATATACATTGGGTGTGGTCTTAACACCACTTTGTCCCTCTAAAGTGACTAGTACAGCAGTCCAGCTTGGATCTCGCTGACTCTGTGCTGATGGCAACTAAGAAGGCTGGCTTGATGGTAAGGTGGTATAATAAAAAACCTGACAGAGGTTCTAAATGGGGCTCCGTGAGTCTTACACATACTCAAAGAGAGAATGGTTACTCATTCTACAGTAACTGTGGTTCTTTGAGATGTAGTCAGCATGGATCCCTGGTCTGTCCTCCATTCCTGCTTTTTTGAGGCCTTAGCACCACAGACTTTGAATTGTGAAGAAACTGAAGAAGATTGCAGCTGCCTTGCCCGTTATGCCCTCGCACAAGAACATGGCAAGGCCCCAGTAGATAATGGTACCCAAAAGAATCTGGTTTTGTGCTCACGAGGTGCGTGGGCACCTACCATGGGATCCACTGACTACATCATCTTGAAGAACCACAGTTACTGTAAGGTAAGTAATTATCCTTTACCCTTTGTATGGAGCAGATAGACTTTTCTTCTTTCAAATAGAAGGAATTATACTCCTAAATCTTTAGGAAAATGTGTGTCTATGGTAAATTGAATTGCTGTACATGTGTGGAATGCACTTGCTTTTGAAACATAACTGCAGAGAAACATGCTGTTTGCAAAATATTTACTGAATTAGGAATTTAAAACAATGTAACAATAACTATGTGATGTTGATGTTTGGTTTTGTCAGTAAGAGTAGTGCAAGATGCCTCATGCTGGCGTATTTGTATATTTTGTTGATGCCGTTTTCAGTGTTCCTGAGTTATCCTGGAGTGGATTTTTATGTTTAAGATGTACCAGTATAGCAGAGGGAAAGCTTACCCCTAAACAATTCTCAGTCTTCTGGTTTGTGATTTGAATGCTGATGCACAGTGTTAGTAGCATCTGGTGTACCATTTATGGAAAAGAGCAAAAATTATCGGAGAATAGAGAGAGAAAAAAGTTTAAGTAGAGATCATTTTTGTTGTATTGCTGTTTTATGTACACACATGCCAGATGCATAACCTTATAATAAAGCAATTTAGTGTGATAACAGATTGGTTGTTCAGTATATATTCAGTGACACTTTAAGAAAACAAGCAAGTTAGGGAAATTTACAATAGCAGCGCTTTACTCCCTGAAAACATACTTGACAGTTTGCCACAACAGACTGCACTGAGCGTTGTCTTTCTCTGAGTGGTCAAGGTAAGTCGGACTAGTGAGCTTTTGCTTACATCCCACTTGAGCAGGCATGAATGGTTAACAGAACTCAGCATTTTTAAGCCCAACCAGGTTATCTCAAGGCTTCTATTAAGTATCCTAGTCTTGATCTTTCTTCCAGAATGTTCACTGTTGTGGTTTTCCCAGTTTCATTAGGTTTCTCTCTTAATGGGAGGCCAAAGAATGCTCAGGGACAAAATCTGTGTGCTCATTTGTGGTGAGGCTGATTCTGTCATGCCAAAAGTGCACAGGTATCACCGAGGTATCAAAACCTGCAAGCCACTCAGCACAACTGCAGCTGGAGAGGAGCAGCCTTTCACCATATAAGATTCTCTAGTCCAGTTCGGCCTGTGTGTGACCTTAAAAATGGAACTCACTTCTAAGACATATTTCTTCCCACTTCTTTTCTCCCAAACTTATCTTCTCTGATAGCCAGGGCTTTTGTGGCAGTCAAGGGAGTTAGACCTCATCAGCTTTGTCAGGCAGAGTGAAAGTAACCTTAACTCACCTGTCATCCCTTTCTTACTTCTTCATTCAAAACGGATGTACTGATGTCCATCATATTTATAAGGACTGTCTCTTCAAGGAGGTTCCTGACTGGATAGGCATTTTGTCCTTAAAGAGCTTCCAAAGCTATCCCAAAATATCACAAAGATATGAAAACAAAACACTTTTGCACTACCTAAGACAGGACAGTTACCTCATAAATGTTGAGGAAAAAGTCAGATTATTCTGTCCAATATATTCTCTCCCCCTAATATCCTGGCTGATTTCCAATTTGTAGGATATATAGTGTCAGAATACTTGCGCGTTGCCTTTCAAGATTCCATATACCTGTGGCAATGCTGTACTAACTGTGGCTCGCAGGGCAGTTTATTTGGAGGGGAATTTAACCAAATGCAAACTTACAGCATTTCTAATAGTAGTGGATACCTCTTTAGGAAACTCATCTGCCACGGGCAAGTTCTTTTGGCCCTAAGGAAGCCAAATGATTGGCTAAAATGATCCTCTGGTCTCTTTGGTCATGCCTTCTATGGGTTGAAGCAGAATTTGGACCAACTAATAAATATTGTTGCCCAGCATCCCCTCATGGTGGTGGCGTCGGGATTTGAATCTTTCAAAGGGAATTTCTCTGTCCAATCTCTATTTCATTTCTTGTTCTTTCTTGAAGTGCAAGTCTGAAAGTGCTCAGGAGAAATGGTCTTGCTTTGAGTCCACACAAAAGTTAACAATATGAAACAAAACAAAGCTCCTGTTTGCACCCGTAAGAGTTCTGTTAGGCACAGCAATATTAGGACTAGTCTACACTAGAAGCTGTAGCACTTCTAGTGAAGATGCTCTGTGCTCACGGAAGAGAGCTCTACTGTCAGCATAATAAATCCACCTCCACAAGAGCCGCTAGCTATGTCAGCAGGAGAAATGACGTAAATTATACCAAAGTAGGTGGTAGTGTAGAGCGGGCCTTAGTCTAGTCTGACTATTCATTCGTAGTAACTTATCTAAAGAGACAAAAGAGAAACTATTCTCTTCAGATTAAGCTTGTTGTTCCTTTGGATGGAGAAAACCCCTCTTCTCCCTAAAAATAGGAAAAGGTGGTAAGCCTTTTTGGGGATACTGTGAAGAGTCGCTAAGCTTTCCCCAGTGAGTCTACTCTGATTATGGTTCAGATTATTCCAAATAAAAGTTATTTACATTCTATTGAGTGAAATGAATTTATTTCTGTAGCCAATTTGCCTCCCACTAGGGTTTTTTATCTCCCAACCTATAGATATATCTTTTTGTAAGTGCTATGGGTTTCCTGGCTGGGAAACCCAACGGGAACCTTAGACAACCAGTGTCAGCTTTTTAAAATTCTGCCGTTTCATTAGTCACTCTTGCCTGTACAAATACAAAACCATGTAGAGAATGATTTTGTGTATTGGAAGAATATGCAAGAAAAATATCTGATGTGCCAGTTCAAACAGTAGGTCTCTGTTCTATTGTGTGAAATTCACCCCTGTGCAGAAGGCCAGCACAATGACCTATGCACCATTTATGTCACATTTAAACCCTCAAAATTGGTCTTAAGTGGAATTTAAGTTCTGCACCTGGCTATGTTTCATCTATTGTGCATATTATTGTCCTGCAACCACAGTAAAATGATTCAGTTTGATTTCCTTATCAAGCTTTTATTACCTCACCTAAATGCCAGTTTTATTTATGGGCTAAGGTTTTTTGTTTGTTCATTTTAATATGCTATATACAAACCTGACTATTTGACTAATGCGAGTTCATCTTTATGTATAAAATTCCATCCTCATGAGTGGATCAGAGATGAGGAGTCATGACATTGTTTCTCTTTTACAACTTGGAAAGTGACTTCTCTATAGATTTTTTTTTTCCTGCTCCAAATAATGATATCTGTTTTCTGAATACCTAGGTCCCAGGGGATCTCGGCAAGGAAGTGTGATCGGACTGAAACTGGGCACCCCAGTTTTGAAGTTTGTCAAAATGCAGGCCATGTTAAATGCAAAAGATATTCCATTCCCTTGAGCAGAGTAAATGATATGCTGCAGACACCTTAGATGCAGACACCAGGCTCATGGATGGTCACATGTATATCCACATCTAAACTGTAACGTTAAAAGTTACAACTGAACAATAAGTAATCCAGAATGCCAAGTCGTTTGTTGACGCTCGCTAAATGACATGTTTTCCAAGATCCTGTGAAATTGCATTGCAGGTTGGGAAACATGTAATACTGTTCTCACATTTCTCATGGAAGATTACAGGAAATTGCACCCATGTTTCGCACATCAGGACTCAAAAATTACCAGAGATTTACCCCTGAGCAGGAAAACCTCAATATCCCTTGCATATTAAGTCTTCAACAAGAAGTCAAATAAGGCACTGGAACTGCACATGGTGGGCCAGATTCAGAGGTGATGTAAATGGTAATGTACACTACACATTGTTAAATAGTTATAATTTACTCACTGATGGGGCATGAGGATGGGATTGTAGCAGGGGAAATAGCCAACAGGAAGGTTTAAAACAACACTGAGGGCCCTTTTATCACTTTCTTACACCCTTCTGTTGGTTGCTTTTCCTGGTTTAATGCTTGCTAGTATGTAAATTGCACTTCTATTTATACTGGTTTAGAGATGTATAATTATCACCATTATTTATGTTACCTCTGAATTTGGTGAGGTCTTTCATAGGAAAACTGCTTAATTCCAAATTCTGTTCTGATATGACAGTTTAGCATATGTAGATACACATAAAATCCTAGACACAGATATGGAATTAACTATGGGTTGAACACTAATCATGTGCCAGGGAATTATCAATATGAAAACTCCTCCCACAGTCCTCCTAGAACCGGAACCAGAACATCTAGTTCCAGGGGGCAGGCAGAGGATAATTTTAAAAGATATCCACTGGTCTTTTCCTGCATGGCCATCCATAAACAACAAATAGTATGTTCCACACAGAAGGATTTCATCTTAAGTGATTATTATGCCTTCTTTTTATTGTCTCTGCTTTAAAGAGTGCCATTGCAATTGAGTGAATGTTTCAGAAGTTTGTTTTGCTTTGAGAATACAGTCATGCTTATTATTGCTTTAGGGTTTTTTGTTTTGTTTGTTACTTGTTGATAGGTGCTCATTATTTCATTGTATTCAATCATTTCCAGGTACTGTTTTCCATGGGTTTGTTTGACTGATGGATAATTCTTCATGCTTACACAGTATAGGAGACTGCACAGTTACTGATGTGAGAGGTGGTGGATATCATGCAAGCTGAGCTATTTGCATTAGGGATGGAGTTATGGAAGTGAAAGCATGATTTGATTGCTAATACAAAATCACAGCAACTCTGTAGCAAGTCTGAATGCTCAGTAGTCTCACTTCAGTGTGTCTGGTGCGTAGCCTTCCAGCATGAGTGTATATTTTAATGTGTTGTCCAAATGATGAATTATATGCAAAACAGAGGTGAGGAAATAGTATCATATATAAAGCAATTTATATAGGGACTTGCTTGCTAGTCATGCGATAGTTAAATATCTTTCCATTGTTAATGCCTCATTTTAAATGTTTAATTTGACTGTTAGGGTAATATCAAAGCCCAAAAGCAACTATTATTTTATTTTTCCAGTTTTGTAAAATATTTCTTCCGTGTATATTTAAAAAAAATGTATTAGAAGTAAATGTAAATGTATTAGACCTTCAGGGTCTCCTTGTGGATAATTTAAAAAGCCTTTGTGTGTTGAATGAAAAATCAGTAGGCAAGTTCTCCATGCTGTGGACTTCTGTCTTTTGAGTATTAAGGGGAAAGTGAAGAGTGTTCATATTACTAAAATCAGATAATGTAGTGTATGCACAATCACCATTTTTCAGCAAGAGGTTCCAATAGGATTTTTCTGTTTCATTCTTCCTGTACTGCAGACCTAATGGTTCAGCTGCTTGTTTTCCAGGTAGTGAGACAAATTCAAAAGCAATCCCAGACATCTTTCAAGTCCTTTTCAGCTTGGTTTTATCACTTCCCAAGTTCTATCATTTGTCTCCAACAGTGGCAAGTGAAAAGCCATGAATGGTCAACAGAAACGTCAGTGCTATTTTCTTTCTTTCATTTATAGCTAATTTCTGAATTGGGGATATAATGAAAACACTGAGTTAAGTATGTATTTTATATAATTTGTTTCTACTCAATTGCCAGCATTTAGGTTCAGCTTCAGTTGTGACAATCACAACTGCTTTAAAATTGATTAGACAATTTAAGTTGAAATTTAACTCTGGATGTGGCAGAGAGAGATAAGCTTGTGAATAGGAGCATAAAGCATTAATCTTGTGGTTCTCCAACTGATGTCAGTGAAGCTGGCATTTCGTGTTTATTCTGTGGCTTTGAGCATAAGATTTTAGTCTTTCAAAGTGTGAACAGTACACAAATTAGTAGCTTCCTTGGCTTCTCGTGAAAGAATCAAGAATTCCTTGGACTGTTTAATTATTAAATAACTAAACTCAGACTTTGTGAAAACAGATGTTTCTGAAGTGTCTGGTCTCTAGTTCCAGGGGAAGACATTTCCCATTATGTGACACTGGTGAGCGGGTTCATTTGCTTGTTAGTCTTTTCTTTTGAATTTTCACCCAGAGGACATGTGACAACAGTATTGTTTTCATGTTTCCCTGTTGCCGTTCCCAGTGTTGGAGCATCAGGAAAATGCAAAATGAAAGGGGTAGCTTTAAACAGAAGCTGCCTCATTTTAATTTTCAATTTACAGCTCACCATTCCAGCATTATGTAGGTTATTTTCATTTTTGCCTCTAAGTGATATTTCAGCAAGGAAAGATCAAGTCATCCATAAAGAACTGACAGAGAGGCAAATACGAAAACAGCTGGCTACCAAACCAAAGTGGTAAATTCTTTTTAATTGTGATTTTGGACTACCTCAGAGCAAGTATCTACTGGTTAAATTGCGACTTCTGTTTACCCTAGCGTTTATTTCCTTTTGTTAACCTATCCTTTGAGTGGTTCACTACTGGATTTCAGCATGAATGGGTGGGCATGTATCAGTAACATCCTGAGATGAGAATAAAGGGGCAAATTAGATGCTGGATAGAAAAATCACTCAAGAGTGAGTGGCAATGGGAAGCTTTAAATGGAAATTTACAAGTGTGATTGGTCAGTTGTAGAACCTCGCATATTCATAATGCCTATGCTCCAGTTAAGTGTGTAGGCTCCACTTCAGTCCCGCTTAGCTTTTGCATACCCCTCATACTACCCCTCAAGAGGGCTAAATTTCATCGAACGTGTAGAAGCAATTTGGGTGACAATATTGAAAACAACTTCCAAGTTCCCAACGGTGAGGTCTGTTCCTCTTGGAGACTGTTCTGCAGTTTACATAGTTGAAGCCTCGTTGCTTGAGTGATTTAAAACTGGATTGAACAGCATTAGAGAATATATTGTAAGAAGCAACCCTTCACTAAATGGCAGGAAAGTAGACAAACTAACGTAAAAGGTCTTTTCCATTTCACTTTCGTCTGCACTGAACCTTATGTCAGTCTTATAAAAGTGAAATAATTATTCTGGGTGCAAAGAACCAAACTAAGGAATATGTCCAGTTAACTAATCTGGTATAATATATCCAGTTTACAGATAAGTAAAAATAAAAATATTTTGAGGGTGGGGTGGATATTGTAAAAGAAACATTGAAATAATTCTCACAGTGCACAGCTGCAATAAAATGGGAAAACTACCACCCTGTACTAGCAGAGTTTTTGAATACAAATTGGAACTGTATATTGAATATATTATATTGAACCGTTGCCCTCTAGTGGATGGGATCAGAACTTGCTCGACTGTGTGTCATGCTCGATATTGCTAATTGCAGAGGCCTTCATCTTGCAGTCTGATCTTTGTGGATGTAAGGATCCATCTGAACAGATCCAACTGCAGGATTTGGAGTCTGAGTTAGTACTGGGGTTCAAATGGCAGGGGCTGGCACTTTTGGAAAGAGAGGATCTGAGTCTATTCCCACTGTTGCAATGTTGTTCTGAATGGCCATGGTGTAAAGCACTATGGCGGCCATGAAGTTCATAAGTGGTAATAGATTTGTGAACTACAAAATACTTTTAGATTTCAACTGCAATGCTGCGTATGTGGTATTGACCACTGCACCAAAGAAAAAATATGACTGCTGAGAAGGAAGTGTACACTGTCCAATATGATACCAGTTCTTGATAATCTAACATGAGGAAAAAGTTTAGTTGGCCTTCTTTTCTTTGGAAAAGAGAAGACTTGAAGTTGTCTTAATAAAAACTACTAAATTAGTGAAGAGATGGATTGACAGTTGATTGAGATAAATCATTCATACTTGTAAGGACTTAGATAACTAAGGATCTTAATGTAAATATTAGAAAATTAAGGGTCAATATGGATTCAAAGAGAGCCATTGCATTCATTAAACATAAAATGAAAAATAGGAAAGAAAATTGGCAGGATTAGCTAATACAACTTCAAGAGACACCTAGGTTTGCTTCTGGAGAAGGAATGAATTGAAGGATTTAATTTTTGAAAAAAGAAGAAAGGTGCCATTCAAATCAACCAGATAAGATCTGATTGATGCCTTGATAGCCTTTTCCTGTTACTAAAGTGTTTTACATATTTAGGGGTGTTTATTCTGGAAGTCTGATCTTAATGAAGCGTGTGAGTCAATAGTGAAACATGAAATATTGTCATGTTCATAAACTGTGTCTCTTCATTTTTTTCCGATGTAGATAATAACATATAAAATATACATTTGCAATTCAGATGGGGGAATGCAGTGCCCTGGGGGAAAGACCAGATCTCCAGAGCCATCATCAGCAAAAGAGTGGGGTGAAATAATTACATGATAAAGTAGAACGTCATGGCTTAGAATATTTTTTTCAGTCTCTCACAAGGCCTCATTGTTTGCAGGAGATGTGTTAATTGTGTTTACAACTGCATGGTTGTTAATTTAGGTATATTAAACTCAATATTGAGTTAAGAAAAGAAATATCAGTTTGCACTACACAAATGTTGACAGTGGGAGTAGCATGTCTGCAACTTCAGTAGAAAAGGTATTTTTAGAAAAAAAATGTTATTTTTGGAAAGCAGCCTTTTTTTTTCGTAACTGACTTTTGAACCTCAGAGGAGGAAAAATAATCTTTTTTCCCCATGTGTTTCTTTTTTTGGAAACACCTATTTCTACAGTCACATCAATCTAAAACAACTACCAGACTTGGAATTATAAAGGTTCAGCTTTCAGTTTCAATGCTGCACCGGTACAGGTTGTCAAGGCTTCTGCTACTTTTACAATCCTGACAGTCTTTTTCATTTAACTCTTCATATATGATATTAGTGGCTATCCCTTGTTGAGGGTAGCACTTATTATTTGTTTTTAATATTTTGGTTCCAGCATTTTGATGCCATGTTACATATATAAAATTATTCATTTATCTTAATGTGTGTGTTTGTGTGCGCATTGTCATAAATGAATGCAGCGCTCATGAAAGGTGTTGGACGCACAGATCTGGGGACTGAAGTCTTTCATCCGCAAACACAGCATAGGCAGTGGTGGCACAAGCTTACCCAGACTGCTCTGCCAGTGTGCCTCAACCCTGACTTTGAGGGACAACAAACAGGAGTGAAAGGATAGATTTAGTCACTGTGCCCATTCAATCCTCGGTTTCTCTGCTGTGTCTGACAACTAGTGTCAGCTGTGATGGTGCTTTCTGGTGATGTGGATTCTTCACTAGAAACCGGCTCTGGACCGCTGTCTTATTTCACTTCAGGCACTGAAATGTCATCAGATGGTAATGACTTTAATTCAATAGCAACCTGAACTGGATTGCACTTGAGACCACGTTGCACAGTGGGCATGGGGAGCTCAGCAACTCCCGGGAGCTGTTCAATACCTGGTAAGATCAGGCCTGTAAAGGTGAAAGGTTCTGTATCCTGGTACTAATCCTGGAATGCTACGGAGTTTAAAAATCGGCAGTATTTAAACTAATAAGACAAAATTAATTTAAAATAGTTAAGAATTGTATTTACATAGGAGTAAGGGGCATGACAGCAGTATACTTTGGAACATCTTATTATACAGAATATTATAGGTACTTCTGACTTTTGGATCTCCCATTTCCTGTGGTGTGGACTTTATAGGAGAGATAGTGTAACTTACGATGGAGGTATGTGTTTGCCCATTTTATCAGGAGTTATTTACATGTCAGCTCTGCTGCTGGATTTTCATCATGTGTTGGTGATTACAGATTTTTTAAAAAATATTTTAACAAACATTAAAAATAATTTTGAAATGAGTGTCACTTTCTGACAAAGTTAGAAAGATCTACCGATACACTTTCAGATATGCCAGGGAACCCTTAAAGATAAGTGAGTACTTGGTCGAGTTCTGGTTTCAGTCTTTGTGTAAGGAACACAGGCATAAGGCTAGGATCACTATTTGCGATATTTAGTTCAGTTTGTATACTTAAATAGAGAAAATATTTCTTAAAATTACTTCCAAGTATTTTCAGTGCACATTTAACATCATAACTTGTATATTCATTTTATGTAGGGAAAGCAACAAGTACCAGTAGTACATGCACCTGAAACATTCACACTGTTTCAGGGGACTCTAAGGTACAGATACATCCCATTGGCAGGAGGGATATAGGCTCCTGTACTGGTTTTCACTTGTGTGAGGTTCAGAAGAATATATCTTATCTCACTGCATTAATCCCTTTTCTGTTAGTTTCCATCACCAGACAGAACCGTTTCTGACTCAAGTAGCATCTGTGGTAGAATGGGCTACATGTGCCTCTCCTTGATCACCCTCTTCCCCACTTTGTTGATCTGTTGGGACCAATATGTATAGGCTATAGAAATCCTGCACGGGAGCATGGAGCTGCCTGTGTTAGCATGGCACATCCCCATGGAACATGGTTTGCCCAGTTAGTGGCATGGTCAGGCCCCCAACCGACTATTAAACATGCTGTGATCAAGGCACACACTAGCTACTCCCGCCAGTCAGATAGCTCTAGGAGCCTCCATATAACCAGCACCTCTCCATACCCCCCCCCCAAATGTAGAGCATGGCTCCAGTGAGCACAGGCACAGTTCGTCCTTTAAATGCAACTGGTGGAGCTTTCAGTAGCTTTTCAACTGCACAATGATCATAAAAGAAAGTGGCACCTATTACGCCACAGTCAGCTATCTGAAATCTCATATGGTAGGAAGCATTTCCCATGGACAGACTGAATTTTATTTGAAAAGAAAGTTATTAATACTGGTTGGTATTTCTGCTTCTATTGCTGGCAGTGCCAGCTTGCTGGAACATGGCATGATTTGTGATACAAGCTGTGCATGATTTCTGAGCCCTGCTTTTTTTCCTTCTTTTATGTGAATACCATGTATTGGTCTTGCTCCTCTCTCTGCTCCCTTCTCATGGTCTTAGGGTATGTCTACACTACGGAATTAGGTTGAATTTATAGAAGTCGTTTTTTTAGAAATCGGTTTTATATATTCGAGTGTGTGTGTCCCCACAGAAAATGCTCTAAGTGCATTAAGTGCATTAACTCGGCGGAGTGCTTCCACAGTACCGAGGCTAGAGTCAACTTCCGGAGCGTTGCACTGTGGGTAGCTATCCCACAGTTCCTGCAGTCTCCGCTGCCCATTGGAATTCTGGGTTGAGATCCCAATGCCTGATGGGGCTAAAACATTGTCGCGGGTGGTTCTGGGTACATATCGTCAGGCCCCCGTTCCCTCCCTCCCTCCGTGAAAGCAAGAGCAGACAATCACTTCACGCCTTTTTTCCTGAGTTACCTGTGCAGACGCCATACCACGGCAAGCATGGAGCCCGCTCAGGTAACCGTCACCATATGTCTCCTGGGTGCTGGCAGACGCGGTACTGCATTGCTACACAGTAGCAGCAACCCCTTGCCTTGTGGCAGCAGACGGTACAGTACGACTGGTAGCCGTCATCGTCATGTCTGAGGTGCTCCTGGCCACGTCGGCCGGGAGCGCCTGGGCAGACATGGGCGCAGGGACTAAATTTGGAGTGACTTGACCAGGTCATTCTCTTTAGTCCTGCAGTCAGTCCTATTGAACCGTCTTATGGTGAGCAGGCAGGCGATACGGATTGCTAGCAGTCGTACTGTACCATCTTCTGCCGGGCAGGCAAGAGATGACGATGGCTAGCAGTCGTATTGCATCATCTTCTGCCGAGCAGCCATGAGATGTGGATGGCATGCAGTCCTTCTGCACCGTCTGCTGCCAGCCAAAGTTGTAAAAGATAGATGGAGTGGATCAAAACAAGAAATAGACCAGATTTGTTTTGTACTCATTTGCTTCTCCCCCTCCCCCATGTAGGGGACTCATTCCTCTAGGTCACACTGCAGTCACTCACAGAGAAGGTGCAGCGAGGTAAATCTAGCCATGTATCAATCAGAGGCCAGACTAACCTCCTTGTTCCAATAAGAACAATAACTTAGGTGCACCATTTCTTATTGGAACCTTCCGTGAACTCCTGCCTGAAATACTCCTTGATGTAAAGCCACCCCCTTTGTTGATTTTAGCTCCCTGAAGCCAACCCTGTAAGCCGTGTCGTCAGTCGCCCCTCCCTCCGTCAGAGCAACGGCAGACAATCGTTCCGCGCCTTTTTTCTGTGTGGACGCCATACCAAGGCAAGCATGGAGGCTGCTCAGCTCACGTTGGCAATTAGGAGCACATTAAACACCACACGCATTATCCAGCAGTATATGCAGCACCAGAACCTAGCAAAGCGATACCGGGCGAGGAGGCGACATCAGCGCGGTCACATGAGTGATCAGGACATGGACACAGATTTCTCTGAAAGCATGGGCCCTGCCAATGCATGCATCATGGTACTAATGGGGCAGGTTCATGCTGTGGAACGCCGATTCTGGGCTCGGGAAACAAGCACAGACTGGTGGGACCGCATAGTGTTGCAGGTCTGGGACAATTCCCAGTGGCTGTGAAACTTTCGCATGCGTAAGGGCACTTTCATGGAACTTTGTGACTTGCTTTCCCCTGCCCTGAAGCGCATGAATACCAAGATGAGAGCAGCCCTCACAGTTGAGATGCGAGTGGCAATAGCCCTGTGGAAGCTTGCAACGCCAGACAGCTACCGGTCAGTTGGGAATCAATTTGGAGTGGGCAAATCTACTGTGGGGGCTGCTGTGATGCAAGTAGCCCACGCAATCAAAGATCTGCTGATATCAAGGGTAGTGACCCTGGGAAATGTGCAGGTCATAGTGGATGGCTTTGCTGCAATGGGATTCCCTAACTGTGGTGGGGCCATAGACAGAACCCTTATCCCTATCTTGGCACAGGAGCACCAAGCTGGCGAGTACATAAACCGCAAGTGTTACTTTTCAATAGTGCTGCAAGCTCTGGTGGATCACAGGGGACGTTTCATCAACATCAGCGTGGGATGGCCGGGAAAGGTACAGGACGCTCGCATCTTCAGGAACTCTGGTCTGTTTCAAAAGCTGCAGGAAGGGACTTTATTCCCAGACCAGAAAATAACTGTTGGGGACGTTGAAATGCCTATATGTATCCTTGGGGACCCAGCCAACCCCTTAATGCCATGGCTCATGAAGCCGTACACAGGCAGCCTGGACAGTAGTCAGGAGCTGTTCAACTACAGGCTGAGCAAGTGCAGAATGGTGGTAGAATGTGCATTTGGACGTTTAAAGGGTCGCTGGCGCAGTTTACTGACTCGCTTAGACCTCAGCGAAACCAATATTCCCACTGTTATTACTGCTTGCTGTGTGCTCCACAATATCTGTGAGAGTAAGGGGGAGACGTTTTTGGCAGGGTGGGAGGTTGAGGCAAATCATCTGGCTGCTGGTTACGCGCAGCCAGACACCAGGAAGAGCACAGGAGGGCGCGGCACACATCAGAGAAGCTTTGAAAACCAGTTTCATGACTGGCCAGGCTACGGTGTGAAAGTTCTGTTTGTTTCTCCTTGATGAAACCCCCCGCCCCTTGGTTCACTCTACTTCCCTGTAAGCTAACCACCCTCCCCTCCTCCCTTCGATCATTGCTTGCAGAGGCAATAAAGTCATTGTTGCTTCACATTTATGCATTCTTTATTCATTCATCACACAAATAGGGGGATGAGTACCAAGGTAGCCCAGGAGGGGTGGTGGAGGAGGGAAGGAGAATGCCACACAGCACTTTAAAAGTTTACAACTTTAAAATTTATTGAATGCCAGCCTTCTTTTTTTTGGGCAATCCTCTGTGATGGAGTGGCTGGTTGGCCGGTGGCCCCCCCACTGCGTTCTTGGGCATCTGGGTGTGGAGGCTATGGAACTTGGGGAGGAGGGCGGTTGGTTACACAGGGGCTGTAGTGGCAGTCTGTGCTCCAGCTGCCTTTGCTGCAGCTCAACCATACACTGGAGCATACTGGTTTGGTTCTCCAGCAGCCTCAGCATTGAATCCTGCCTCCTCTCATCACGCTGCCGCCACATTTGAGCTTCAGCCCTGTCTTCAGCCCGCCACTAACTCTCTTCAGCCCGCCACCTCTCCTCCCGGTCATTTTGTGCTTTCCTGCACTCTGACATTATTTGCCTCCACGCATTTGTCTGTGCTCTGTCAGTGTGGGAGGACAGCATGAGCTCAGAGAACATTTCATCACGAGTGCGTTTTTTTTTTCTTTCTAATCTTCACTAGCCTCTGGGAAGCAGAATATCTTGTGATCATTGAAACACATGCAGCTGGTGGAGAAAAAAAAAGGGACAGCGGTATTTAAAAAGACACATTTTATAAAACAGTGGCTACACTCTTTCAGGGTAAACCTTGCTGTTAACATTACATACATAGCACATGTGCTTTCGTTACAAGGTCGCATTTTGCCTCCCCCTACCGCGTGGCTACCCCCTCAACCCTTCCCCTTCCCCGTGGCTAACAGCGGGGAACATTTCTGTTCAGCCACAGGCAAACAGCCCAGCAGGAACGGGCTCCTCTGAGTGTCCCCTGAAGAAAAGCACCCTATTTCAACCAGGTGACCATGAATGATATCTCACTCTCCTGAGAATAACACGGAGAGATAAAGAACGGATGTTGTTTGAACGCCAGCAAACATACACCGCAATGCTTTGTTGTACAATGATTCCCGAGTACGTGTTCCTGGCCTGGAGTGGTAAAGTGTCCTACCATGAAGGACGCAATAAGGCTGCCCTCCCCAGAAACCTTTTGCAAAGGCTTTGGGAGTACATCCAGGAGAGCCGTGAATACCAGGGCAAAGTAATCCTTTCACATGCTTGCTTTTAAACCATATATAGTATTTTAAAAGGTACACTCACCGGAGGTCCCTTCTCCGCCTGCCGGGTCCAGGAGGCAGCCTTGAGTGGGTTCGGGGGGGTACTGGTCCAGGTCCGGGGTGAGAAACAGTTCCTGGCTGTCGGGAAAAGTGGTTTATTCGCTTGCTTGCTGTGAGCTATCTACAACCTCATCATCATCATCATCTTCTTCGTTCCCAAAACCTGCTTCCGTGTTGCCTCCATCTCCGTTGAAGGAGTCAAACAACACGGCTGGGGTAGTGGTGGCTGAACCCCCTAAAATGGCATGCAGCTTATCATAGAAGCGGCATGTTTGGGGCTCTGACCCGGAGCGGCCATTCGCCTCTCTGGTTTTCTGGTAGGCTTGCCTCAGCTCCTTAAGTTTCATGCGGCACTGCTTCGGGTCCCTGTTATGGCCTCTGTGCTTCATGCCCTGGGAGATTTTGACAAAGGTTTTGGCATTTCGAAAACTGGAACGGAGTTCTGATAGCACGGATTCCTCTCCCCATACAGCGATCGGATCCCGTACCTCCCGTTCGGTCCATGCTGGAGTTCTTTTGCGATTCTGGGACTCCATCATGGTCACCTGTGCTGATGAGCTCTGCATGGTCACCTGCAGCTTGCCACGCTGGCCAAACAGGAAATGCGATTCAAAAGTTCGCAGTTCTTTTCCTGTCTACCTGGCCAGTGCATCTGAGTTGAGAGTGCTGTCCAGAGCAGTCACAATGGAGCACTCTGGGATAGCTCCCGGAAGCCAATACCGTCGAATTGTGTCCACAGTACCCCAAATTTGACCCCGGCAAGGCCGATTTAAGCGCTAATCCACTTGTCAGGGGTGGAGTAAGGAAATCGATTTTAAGAGCCCTTTAAGTCGAAATAAAGGGCTTCATCGTGTGGACGGGTGCAGGTTTACATCGATTTAACTCTGCTAAATTCGACCTAAAGTCCTAGTGTAGACCAGGGCTTAGATATTCCAGTGTACCAGGACCCTTCACCCTGTCCCCTACCGCTTAGGCACTTTATAGGCTAGACTTTTCTATTCTTCATTGCATGTGTGTTTATTTGAAGATTACAAAGAAAGCTAAAATATTTTTACTGTGGTTTTAATTCTTACATCCGCCACATCCCCTAACATTATAACTGTGTGATGATATCAATAATAATATTTGTCAGAGAAACACAGCTAACAAATCAGAGGTTGTCTTATCCTATCTTAGATTCCTAAATTCTGCTCATATCACACTTGTATTCTGAATTCCTGATGAACAGCTTAACATTTTACTAATATGAACAATCAGGCCCAAATTTTCAAAAGCCTGTGAACAGGTTTTGTCTGGGACCAACAGTAAATACATAGTACTGATGCATAAGCACAAATATGGGATTTGCACACATAAAACAACCTCTGCTTTACTGCATAAACTTGGTGTGCACTTCTGTAAGTTTAGATCATGGTGTCCAAAGTCATGTACTTCGTCTAGATGGAAGGGCATCTGGGTCAAATTTCAGTGGCGTTGCTATCAGGTAGCTGGAGCGATGCTCCAGCAGCAGTCGTATTGATGCGGTATGGGACCACAGCTTAAGATGGTCAGGCCATGCCCCTCCCTACTGTCTCCCAAGCACTCGATCCTATGAAACTTTCAGCAAGGGCAAAAACCTTTTGCCCTCCCACTAGCTTCCCCTAATTGGTACCACTGCCTCTAACCCCAGTGCAGTTGTCAGTGGTAATTCCCCCACACTCCTTTTTTCCTCTTCTCTTTGTCTTTCTCCCCATCTTTATCGTCTTGTTTCTTATCCTCTGTCTCTTCCTTCACACCGTACTATCCATGTATCTTCACTGCTTTTTAGCTGTCTGTGCTGTGTCCTTTTCTCTGTTTTTCTCGTGCTCTTTTCTGTTGTCGATTTGCATCCCTCTACAGTCTTATGGAATGTGAGTCTGGCAAAGATCACCTCATCCCTTAACACTGGCTGGCGGCTCCACTGCAGGGAAGTACTCGTTAGGCAGGAGTGCAGGGAAATACCTAATTTTAGTTCAGGTGTTGCTTGTGGGGTCAGTGGACAATTTGTTCTCTCTCTCTCTCTCTCTCTCTCATGTGCATTTGTAGAAGTTAGAAGAAGCTTCCTGATGAAACTGCAGTGAGGTTCAAGTGTACAAACATTACAGATAGAACCAAGGGACGAACTGAGACTATCGCAGTGTCAATATTTGGTGCTTGTTGCAAGTACGACAGTACCAGATTTTATATTTTCATGCCTCTTGAAAGCGTTGTTTTATACTTGATGTTTGAGAATCATTGCTAGGACGAATTCCATTTCTAATCATATTTCTTGCATTTGACAGTCAATAACTGCACTATGAAATTAAGTCATTTCTGGTCCTGTTAACGTTTCACTATTGGCCACCAAATACTTCATATGTCTCTGAGGAACCATATATGTAGTGGCACAACATCTTTGTTATATAATTTACTATGATCCAGATTGTGGAGCCCTTAACTTTATATTGATGAGCATTTACTAATGTGAGTATTTCCACTGACTTCAAGGTGACAGCTCATGTGAGCAGGTGCTTCTCCCCACCCCCAAGTATGACTTACAGAATTGGGCCTTAGTGTGCTCCTAAGCTGTGTGTATGTACTTTTGTAAAAGAATGGTTGGAAGGGACCAGTGTTTGCCTGTGTTAAAAGTTGAAACAGTCATAATCTAGTGCATATTTGTCTAATGCAGTCAATGTTTATTTTTACACAGGGAATAAATCACAAGATAGTGGGATCGCAGAGATGGAGGAACTTCCAGTCCCACACAACATCAAAATAAGTAACATCACATGTGATTCTTTCAAGATTTCATGGGACATGGATTCTAAATCCAAGGACCGTATTACTCACTATTTTATTGATCTAAACAAGAAAGAGAACAAGAATTCCAACAAATTTAAACACAAGGTAATTTTTTTTTAAATAGCAAACAGTGGAAATGCATGATCTTAGAATAACTAAATGTAAATGTTGTGACAATCCTCCTGACTGCCCCAGAAAGCCACATGCTGAATTCACTAGAAAGCTGGAATTTTTAATAGAGCTGATTAAAAAAATTCCAACAGAATATTTTTGGAAAAACTTGTTTAAAAGAAATTGAAATGAAACATTTTGATCATGTTAGAACATTCCATGTAATTTGCGTTATATTATCATTCAAATTTAAAAGTCAAAGCAACAAAAAACATTTCAGTTTTATAGAAATGAAATGTTTTGAGTCAAAATAATTTTTTGAAAATTTCATTTTGCAGGTATGTTGAAATTCTTTGTTTTCATTCCAGTTGAGACCGAAAACAGATTTTAAAACAGAATTTCCTGCAAAACAGAAGTTCTGGTTCCCCTACAGCTCTTATTTTTTGTTACACAGTTTGTGTATTGTGCACCTCTGTGTATCTATGACGTCCAACACAACAGCAGTACGTGTCTTCGTGACACAAGACTCGGTAATTGGAATTAACTTTTTGGAGGGTTTCCAGAGGTCCTTCTTCTCCTCTTAATGCTTGTTCAGAATGACTTAGCACACGTGCTCACACATTTCAGCATCTCTGACCCGAATACTTACTCTCCATTCTTTCCATTAGTTCTCTATTCGGTGGTACATTGAATTTGTTTGCACTCATGGGGACTGATCCTGTATCCCTCAACTCAAGCAAAACTTCCATTGACTTCACAGTATTTTAAAGTTCCGTTAGAAATGTAGTGGGATGGACTGAGATGGAAGTCAAGGGAGGACAACCTTATCAAGGCAGAATCACCTGCTGATTTAAAATGTGTCGGTAGGATCAATAAAAGATGAGTGGTATCAGAGCACAAATACCCAATGGGACAAGATCAGAGCATGATATCTTTAACGTTACTCACACCTGTACCACTCAGGGCTTATAAACTAATGAGGTAATCAGGAAATTTCCGCTAACTTATGTTGACCTTTTTACCTTCAAAAGTATTTTTACTGTGACCACAGTTATCTTTACATTTATAACCCTTCTCTCCTCCTTCATTTTTCCTGTCTCCTTTCGTTTTCCATACTCCTTTGGTTTTATGAGGATGGTTGGAAGTAATGTTTTGTGTGTGTTGTGTACCTGAAAACCATCATCGCAATTTTAAAGAGTGAGTTTTAAAACATTATCTAGTCCCTATCCTCAACTGGTGTAAATTGGCATAGCTGCATACACTTCAGTGCAGCTATGCCAGTTTGCACCACTGAATGATATGACCCATTTATGGTTGTGGCACCAAATGAATTAGAACAGGGTTTCTTGCTGTTTATCTTGCTTTTGCATTGGCAGCCTTTTTAAGTTAAATTCCCACTTTATGCTGCAAGAAAAAACATACTTTTCTTCTAATAAAATGCTTAGTTAGGTGGATGCTTGACCTCTGGGTATCTCTCTCTTAATTCATATTTTTTTCCTCTAAGCACAAATTAATATAGATGTGTTGATATAAAAGCTGTGACTGTCCAGAAAGGATCAATAGCAAATTAGTGTACCTGTTAACGTCAACATTTAAATCAGTTTAGAAACTGTTTTTAGATACAAGTAATGTAATAAGGATAGGCCATTATTTTGTTTTTGTTTTTCTCAGCAATTGCCTAGCGCCTCACTGAGGTAAACTACTTGGTCAAAAGGAAGTGAATAACTGCTTTTGTAAAACAGCAGAGTGCTGTTGGTGTCAATTAAAATGATGGGTAAATAGGATCTGTTTTGTGTTGCTGCATGCAACTTGAATCATGTTGATACTAATTTGGTTAGTGAGCGTGTAAAAGCTGGATTTCTTCTGTTCAGATGGATGGAAATAAGTACAGTTAGAAGGGTTTTAGTGGAGAATTCTAAAGACCATTATTTTAATAGTTTAATAATAGTACATGTCAAAGGACATTGTGGTTCATTTAATCTGTCTTTAGTGCTAAGAACAGTTTCAAGCCGCCTGCCATATCTACAAATAAGTTTGTTTCAGAAAAGCATGGCACAAGCTTAAGTACTCTGCTAAATAGGAATAGGGGATTACTCAGTGTGTTTTATATGTCGACTCACAACGCCTTCCATATATTATTATTATTTGTAATAGTTTATACTTATAGCCCCTTTTCACCAGAGTATCTCAAAGCATTTAACCAAGGCGAGTAACTTATTATCCCCATTTTACAGGTGAAGCAGCTCAGGCACAGAGAGGTCTACACTTAAAATTTAGATTGACCTAACTAACATTCACATCCCCTGAGTGGCATAATTAAGATGACCTAATCCCTGGTGTAGATGCAGCTAGGTTGACCGAAGAATTCTTCTGTCAGCCTAGCTGTTGCTGCAGTTCCTGTAGAGTGGGCATGCCCTGAGTGACTTGCTCAGAGTGACAAAGCAATGAGTAGCAGGGCTAGGAACACAACTCAGCTCTCTTGACTGCTCTACCCACTGATCTATCCTGCCTTTCATTGTGAAGAGGAAGATCTTGACTCCCAGAAAGCCATAACAACATATGCAAATAATAGTTTATTTTTTGAATGAAGTTTTGTTCTTGTTGTTTAGATGGTCACGTAGCCCCTGTGTGGCAGAGTCTACTCACCACAATGGTGCCTCCCGCTGGCCGTCACAGAGGTTAGCTCTGCCAGCCGGTGCGCCCACTCCAGGTGGTGCCTCTCCTGTTGTTTCCTTCACCTGCAGACCCGCCTCAGTCCAAGTACCACAGCAGGCTCTTCATGACTCGGCCCCGAGTTGTGTCTCCATCTGGGTTTCCCCCTTCTAGGTATCACTTTCCACCAGTCTAGCTACTTCCCCAGTGGCTCCCTCTTGCTCCCCCCGATCATTGCCAGCAACTACTCTGTCCAAGATGCTACCCTTGCTGTAGCCTACTAGGAACACAGTCCTCACTCCTTAAGCTCCCCACAGCAACTGACATTGCGCTGCCCTGCAGCTCCTTTTGTACTAGTCCACTAGGCCCTCATGGGCAGCTCCGTGCAGCCTCCCTTCAATTGGCTGCTTCCTGTGCAGCCTCCCTAGGCTGCTAGGAGGACTGACCTCCCCTACTCCTTTCTGGGAGGGGCTATGGTAGGCCCTGGAGGCCTACATTAACCCCTTCCACTTAGGTGTGGAGTGAACACCCCATCACACCCTGTTCTATAGCCCACTGAAGTTAGTCTTTCCGTTGTGTCCAGTGGGCTTTGGATCAGGCAAATAAAGCACATACTTTTGTATTCTTATTTTAATGCAGTGGTGCTGTCCAAAGGAAGGTCACTAACTCTTCCTCATTCATCACTCTTCAAAGGTCCCATCCTCCAGGACCTGGGATAAGACACATCATATCCCGCTATCCAAATGGGGAATGACACCGGCAGAACAATTTTTGTACTCTGTTGCTGCAGCTCCCTCAGTATACTTTAACCAACTACACTTTTAAAAGTGAACAGAAATTGTAATGATAGAAAATGAAATCCTTGAAGAATGAAGTCCCCCAGATAATTGCCTGGTTCTTTAACGAGGGGCTATAGCTGTGTTGATGTGTCCACACTATGAACCAAAATGAGCTTGGATGTAGACATCTTGAACTTTGCATAACAGTTACGCGCTGCACCTCTGAAAAATCAGGTCATTTATTTAGATACCTAATGAGTCACCCTTACATAAAAACTTGCCCTCAACTTTTTTGTGTCTGTTTCCCTGTTGGTAAAAATGACATATTATTTATCCCTTAGGAGGATGTTAAGCTTTAATTTATTAATATTTGTAAATCACACTGAGTTCCTAAGATAGTGCATGTTGTTATTTATTACTGTAGTGTCACCATATTTGTAGAAAATGGAAATGTGTACGTGAGGAAGTCTGTAGTTACTAAAATAGATTTAGCAATAACAATGATACTATTTTATCTTCCATGAGAGAATGTCAAAGCACTTTACAAGGCTTGAGCCTTAGCACACCTTTTTGAAGTATGGAAATATTGTTATTCCCATTTTACATATGGGGAAACTGAGGCACAAAAGGTTAAGTGCCTTGTCAAGTAAATTTTTGGCAAAGCCAGGAATTGAACCTAGCTCCACTGTCTTCCACTCTTGTGCTTACCAAGAAGAAATGGTGGCAAAAAGGAAAGAAGGCAAAAGCCCTGGTTTTCAGGTGCATTCTAGCCCCCTTTTACTCTTCTCTGCCATAAAGGGGCTGAAAAGCAGCCAGATCTCTCCAACAAGGGGAGGGAGGGTGACTTGCACACACTGTGCTCTCACTATTTTGTGCCATCAGACTATTTCTTGGGGACTGTTGCAGCCCCTCATATACTAGAACTGTCCTATCTTATGCTGATAGCCAAACTAGCCTCTGGGAACCACAGAATCCTGATGGTGCAAAGGTGACATTCAGCTCCTCTGCATAGTCTCAGACTCAGCTGACCATTGGGGCCAAATGGCAAAGGGGCCAAAAAAAAGAAATAGTGCCAAGTGACATCTCAAAGTGAAGATTTGTTTCTGAGGTTAAGGTAACGGTCTTGAAGAAAGTCCCTGGATTAGAAAAGTGATCATGTTAGTTCTTTTTATAAAGGTTATTATTTCCCATAAATATAGTAGGGGTATTTTTTTTTTTCCATTTTGTGACTGGAGTCGATAGGGCCTTTCTGGTACTCTAGAAGAATTTTCTGATATACGCTAATGTGATGGCTGTGAATATACATTTTAGAGGCATGAAGATGTAGCGCCTTCAGTGGCAAGCCCAAGAAAGCAGCATTAATGGTTTCAATAACCACTTCTATGACATGTGCACAGAAACTAGATCCAAGATGAAGACAATTTTTGTATGTCCCCAGGAAATATGATAAGGAGGCTAAATAATGATTGCATCGCTAGCAGACTGCTGAGTTCATTAGCTTTGCTGAGTGCAGTCTGGCTGGAGTCCTATAATAGCTATTTAAGATGTGGTTTTGTGTAAGGTCTAGTGCTGGGGACATGAATGTCATTTTTTAATTCTTTCCTTGTTTTGCTTTCTCATCCTTGTTTTTCTGCTTCCCTCTCGCTGTGTTTCACTTAGTTAAGGGGAAAATCCCATGAGTGAACATTGTAGTTTTCTCAAAACCCACACATTTCAGTCTGGAGACTCAAAGTTTAAGGCTGCACATTAAAAAATAAACCCAAATACTAAAATATGAAAATGCACAAAGAAGGTTACCAAACAACCTTTACTGCCCCATCCTGCTTATTTGTTGCTGTATGCTGAGTAGTGACATGATGAGGTATGTGTGGAGGACTTTACAACCTATGACCAGGGACATCTTAAGTCTTTATTTGCAGAGTTTGCTAATAGAGTCAAGGACTCTGAAATATGTGACTGGTTTTGTATGTCAATGGCTGTGATTCCTTAACCACACTGTACCACTGGCCTGGATTCTGCATGTTTTCCATTTATTAAAGAGGACGGACACCCTATTTACAGTAGCTACATGCCCATGCCAAATTTCACATTACGACACCAATTTACAATTGAAACTTCCCACATTGGGGTGGGGGGAGAATCATCCCCAAAAACCATAGAAAAAACTGGAACTGGAGCTTTCTCAGCCATCAGTTTAAATGAGACGGGGCAATTGAGTCTCTGACAAAAAGAGTTTTTCCCTCAACAGGTTGTTAGGAGGCTGAGTAAAATAAGTATTAAGGGGGGAAATTTTCTTGATGTGTCACATTCCTGCTAGTTTTTCCATTTCCAAATAATCCTCCTACACAAACAGGGAAGACGAAATCTGTTATTTCTGATATAAAAACAACAGGAAAATAAAACTTTTTTCTTAATTTAAAAAAATCCTTTCAGACCATGTTTATCGGTCATGCAGAAGCAAAATCTTGTGGGTTTTTTTTTATTTCTAGCTAGCTGGCATTTGTGCTTGGATGAAGCTAGGTTAATTTAAAATGTCCACTGTTCATATGGCAGCAGCCACTTTAAGATGCTGTGGCTCCCATCTGCCACCCAGTCCATGCGCAGGGAATTCCTTCCACACTCCATCCCAATTCACAGAATCATAGAATATCAGGGTTGGAAGGGACCTCAGGAGGTCATCTAGTCCAACCCCCTGCTCAAAGCAGGACCAATCCCCAACTAAATCATCCCAGCCAGGGCTTTGTCAAGCCTGCCCTTAAAAATGTCTAAGGAAGGAGATTCCACCACCTCCCTAGGTAACGCATTCCAGTGCTTCACCACCCTCCTAGTGAAAATGTTTTTCCTAATATCCAACCTAAATCTCCCCCACTGCAACTTGAGACCATTACTCCTTGTTCTGTCATCAGCTACCACTGAGTACAGTCTAGAGCCATCCTCTTTGGAACCCCCTTTCAGGTAGTTGAAAGCAGCTATCAAATCCCCCCTCATTCTTCTTTTCCACAGACTAAACAATCCCAGTTCCCTCAGCCTCTCCTCATAATTCATGTGTTCCAGTCTCCTAATCATTTTTGTTGCCCTCTGCTGGACTCTTTCCAATTTTTCCACATCCTTCTTGTAGTGTGGGGCCCAAAACTGGACACAAGTACTCCAGATGAGTCCTCACCAATGTCGAATAGAGGGGAACGATCACGTCCCTCAATCTGCTGGCAATGCCCCTACATATACATCCCAAAATGCCATTGGCCTTCTTGGCAACAAGGGCACACTGTTGACTCATACCCAGCTTCTCGTCCACTGTAACCCCTAGGTCCTTTTCTGCCGAACTGCTGCCAAGCCATTCGGTCCCTAGTCTCTAGCGGTACATTGGATTCTTCCATCCTAAGTGCAGGACTCTGCACTTGTCCTTGTTGAACTTCATCAGATTTCTTTTGGCCCAATCCTCTGATTTGTCTAGGGTCCTCTGTATCCTATCCCTACCCTCCAGCATATCTACCTCTCCTCCCAGTTTAGTGTCATCTGTAAACTTGCTGAGGGTGCCATCCACACCATCCTCCAGATCATTTATGAAGATATTGAACAAAACCGGCTCGAGGACCGACCCTTGGGGCACTCCACTTGATACCAGCTGCCAACTAGACATGGAGCCATTGATCACTACCCGTTGAGCCTGACAATCTAGCCAGCTTTCTATCCACCTTATGGTCCATTCATGCAGCCCATACTTCTTTAACTTGCTGACAAGAATACTGTGGGAGACCATGTCAAAAGCTTTGCTAAAGTCAAGGAATAACCTGTCCACTGCTTTCCCCTCATCCACAGAGCCAGTTATCTCGTCATAAAAGGCAATTAGATTAGTCAGGCATGACTTGCCCTTGGTGAATCCATGCTGACTGTTCCTGATCACTTTCCTCTCCTCTAAGTGCTTCAGAATTGATTCCTTGAGGACCTGCTCCATGATTTTTCCAGGGACTGAGGTGAGGCTGACTGGCCTGTAGTTCCCAGGATCCTCCTTCTTCCCTTTTTTAAAGATGGACACTATATTAGCCTTTTTCCAGTCGTCCGGGACTTCCCCCGATCGCTATGAGTTTTCAAAGATAATGGCCAATGGCTCTGCAATCACATCTGCCAACTCCTTTGGCACTCTCAGATGCAGCGCATCCGGCCCCATGGACTTGTGCTCGTCCAGCTTTTCTAAATAGTCCCGAACCACTTCTTTCTCCACAGAGGGCTGGTCACCTCCTCCCCATGCTGTGGTGCCCAGTGCAGTAGTCTGGGAGCTGACCTTGTTCGTGAAGACAGAGGCAAAAAAAGCATTGAGTACATTAGCTTTTTCCACATCCTCTGTCACGAGGTTGCCTCCCTCATTCAGTAAGGGGCCCACACTTTCCTTCACTTTCTTCTTGTTGCTAACATATCTGAAGAAACCCTTCTTGTTACTCTTAACATCTCTTGCTAGCTGCAACTCCAGGTGTGATTTGGCCTTCCTGATTTCACACCTGCATGCCCGAGCAATATTTTTATACTCTTCCCTGGTCATTTGTCCAATCTTCCACTTCTTGTAAGCTTCTTTTTTGTGTTTAAGATCAGCAAGGATTTCACTGTTGAGCCAAGCTGGTTGCCTGCCATATTTACTATTCTTTCTACACATCGGGATGGTTTGTCCCTGTAACCTCAATAAGGTTTCTTTAAAATACAGCCAGCTCTCCTGAACTCCTTTCCCCCTCATGTTATTCTCCCAGGGGATCCTGCCCATCAGTTCCCTGAGGGAGTCAAAGTCTGCTTTTCTGAAGTCCAGGGTCCATATTCTGCTGCTCTCCTTTTTTCCTTGTGTCAGGATCCTGAACTCGACCATCTCATGGTCACTGCCTCCCAGGTTCCCATCCACTTTAGCTTCCCCTACTAATTCTTCCTGGTTTGTGAGCAGCAGGTCAAGAAGAGCTCTGCCCCTAGTTGGTTCCTCCAGCACTTGCACCAGGAAATTGTCCCCTACACTTTCCAAAAACTTCCTGGATTGTCTGTGCACCGCTGTATTGCTCTCCCAGCAGATATCAGGGTGATTGAAGTCTCCCATGAGAACCAGGGACTGCGATCTAGTAACTTCTGTGAGTTGCTGGAGGAAGGCCTCGTCCACCTCATCCCCCTGGTCCGGTGGTCTATAGCAGACTCCCACCACGACATCACCCTTGTTGCTCACACTTCTAAACTTAATCCAGAGCCACTCAGGTTTTTCTGCAGTTTCATACTTGAGCTCTGAGCAGTCATACTGCTCCCTAACATACAGTGCAACTCCCCCACCTTTTCTGCCCTGCCTGTCCTTCCTGAACAGTTTATATCGATCCATGACAGTACTCCAGTCATGTGAGTTATCCCACCAAGTCTCTGTTATTCCAATCACATCATAATTCCTTGACTGTGCCAGGACTTCCAGTTCTCCCTGTTTGCTTCTTCATTTGTGTATAGGCACTTGAGATAACTCGCTGGTCGTCTCTCTTTCTCAGTATGAGGCAGGAGCCCTGCCCTCTTGCGCGCTCCTGCTCGTGCTTCCTCCCGGTATCCCACTTCCCCACTTACCTCAGGCCTTTGGTCTCCTTCCCCCGGTGAACCTAGTTCACCTCCACCTCCCACACCACGCCAGTGCAGGGAATCCATCGCCACTGCCTCTTGCTTGGATTCCCTCCTGCCACAACCCCAACCAGTCCTCAATTTCCCTGATCCCTTTTCACCATTTGACCTTGATACACTGAATCCCTCATTCACAGCCATCCAGGTGAAAGCAACCACTCTGCCCATTTCCTTAGGCAGCGGTTCTCTCCCAGCAGTTTCTCAAATGCAGATTCTCTCACCCCAGTTTCTGCTCCCACAATGACAGTCAGCCCTTGTAGTGTTCAATCAATGAATACTGACGGTCTCTATTTGCTATTCTGATGAATGGAAACATTGTGAATACATCACAGCTCTTTTTTATTCAGTGCTCTGGTAATAAAAATAATACTAATTCTAAAATTACCTGCCCGTTCCCAAGCATGCTGCTATTCTAATATCACATACCATTAAGTTTGCTTACACATAAATGGGGAATAGAAGATTACAGTTAAGTTAATCAGTATGGTCTGTTTAATTATTATTGCACAGCTTGTTCCCAAGATCAAGGCTGTTACCATCTTCTGCAGGATTTTGAACGACGCAGAAATCAGCCATGTTTCCTGCATAGTACTGGCAAGGAAACCTTTGCATACCAGCTACTCCCTTGTGGCGAGATCTAAGCTGCTGTCCTTGATGTTGTGGAGTTCAAGCAGTTCAGCATCTTGCGAGCTTCGCTAGCTGCAAAAGAGAGTCTTCATTATCAGCACAATGTAGTTTGACGCTCTGCCACAGCAAAACAACAGCGGGGGGAGGGGGAGAGAATAGAACCCAGAAGACTAAAGGGATAGACACAAAGCTTACAGCCCAAATTCCACATAAAGGCATGCATTTGCCTTTCCCGTGTGCTATTTTTAAACAGGCTTGTTGTGAAAGAAAGAAAACAGCACTGGTTTTGAAATATTTAAGAGTCACTGTCCTTATTTTGTGCTGAGCTGTGCGAAAGGCTGGTCTTCCCTAACGCTGGTGTAAATCAAGCAGTAAGCTACTAAGGTCAGTGAAGTTACATTTAGTTAAAAGCTGTAAGAAGAGACTTTTTTAAGCTTATGTTTTGACAGCCTTAACATTTCCTTAGCAGGATAGTGTATCATGATCAAATTATTGTCTTCACCCCCACAGGCTTGCATTTTTAAGTACAAATTGATATCCTTGATTTATAGTGTATATTCTATGCTGCAGGTAATATTATTATTCTATGTTCATATAGACCCAATATTAAAAGAATCCACTTAGCTAAAGACTAAATCTCACTCCCCTTCCTATTGTGTGTGGCATCCTATTAACTTCACTGCGGTACTTGTGTGAGAAAAGTTAGCAGAATTTGGGCCTAAGGGGTTTAAAATAAGGTTACTGAACTTCATCCCCCCAAAATTAACTTATATGACCTTCTGAATATAGTTTTGCTCAACTAACTGATCAGACTTTTTTGTCCCATTAGGATGTACCCACTAAACTGGTTGCAAAAGCTGTTCCTCTCCCTATGACTGTTCGTGGACACTGGTTCTTGAGCCCAAGAACGGAATATACAGTAGCAGTACAGACGGCATCAAAGCAAGTTGATGGGGATTATGTGGTTTCTGAGTGGAGTGAAATCATAGAGTTTTGTACAGGAGGTAAGATTGCTGGGAAAAGATACAGCACATAGGGACAGAAAGAAAGCAGACATGCTGTATGAAAGGGACTAGCTTCTGTTTGGATCAGCTATTGCGACACAGAATAATTGGCAGCAGTCAGTACCTGTCACATCTGGAAATGGAAGGGTTGGTTTAGGCGGCTTATTTTCTGTTCAAAATGTATAATTCAACGGTGGTTGCTCTTTTGTTGGTGCCTTGTTGGGAGGTGGGGAGGGAGACACCTGGCACACTTCACACACTGTCCTCCTAGTGTACCCGCATACTGAGCAGTTGCCCAAACATTGCGCTTGGTGGCACTCTGGGTGCGTGGTGAACCAAACTGAAGCAGGGCCGTCCTTGCACCTGTCTTTAGCCTCAAGAGCTATGAAGCTTCCTGAAAGTGCTTCTGTTCAGTGTGCTGCACCCAGCACCCTATAGCCCTTAGGCAGTCTGCCTGTGGAAAGCCCCAGAGCACCACCATCTCCACGCCACAGAGCATACATTTGTCTCCTCATTTACTAACACACATCTTCATTGGGATGAAATTCACCCCAGTGTGCAGAGCCTGCCTGTAGGAAAGCCCTGTACTCCTCATTAAGAATTTTAGTGAGTCCTCATCTGTGCTACCTGCACTGGAGTGAGTTTAACCCTGTATTGGTTGGGCTGTATGAGAGCCCTAGTACTTCCTCTGGGGTAGTGTGTTGTGCTACCAGGTTATAGGCACGTGGGAATTAGGGAGCAGTTTCTAATGGAAAATACCATTAGTAGGAGATAATGCTGACAACCCCTTGTGAAAATTATCACGTATCACAGTCATGAGAAGTAGTGTGGTCTGGTGAATGGGGCTTCTGTGCCTGGCTCTGCCACTGAGCTGTGGTGTCACTTTGGGGCAGATTTTTGAAGCTCTAATGCCTAAGTCCCAAAAATCTGGCCGTTTGCTGCTCTTTGCCTTCCCACCCTTTGTCTATTTTGTACAAGTCATCAAAATAAGTTTAGACTGTGATTTAGGAGATGATGATGTTTCTTTCTTACTAGCAGATAGTCTTCTCTTCACAGATTATTCAAAAGTTCATCTAACACAGCTTTTGGAAAAAGCTGAAGTGATTGCAGGACGTATGCTTAAGCTTTCTGTTTTTTATCGGAATCAGCACAAAGAATACTTTGATTCTATCAGGTAAGAAACAAACACGTGCAAAATTGTCCACATTAATTCCATCTAAGTATTAAAACTATACACAAAAGCAACTCATTTATGTAAGTTTGTACAATTCAGGACTGAATCTCAGGAAATAAGTTTTTGGAGTAAAAACTGTGTTTTCACAGCACCTGCTGCAATGAAGTTTCAGGACTGAGCAAGCCTCTAGGCACCATCATAATCTAAAGACTAAGTAATGATGATTGATGATATACTAGAAACTAAGAATGAGATTTCTAAAGACAGGGGGTGTACAATTTTGCACATACATTTGCCTGCAAGTACTTGATGTATACGTATGTCTCAAGTATCTGCATGTGTACATTGTAATCAAGCATATGCAACCTGAATACTGTCATTTAAACTCAGATCCACAGAGAAACGTAGGTGCTGAAATGTCTACTGGATCGGGCCTCGCAAGTGCGATAGCTAGGAATGCCTACTCTGAGGCTCCTGCAGGGGCTTAGGCTCCTGATTCCCTAAACTAAGTTGGCTGTGCACATGTTCACTGGCAGAAAGCCAGGTGCCTAGGGATTGTTAATGGTGGAAACTCCAGCACATAGGGATTTTAGGTGCCTCCAGGGTTAGGCGGCAGCTGTGCAGGGAGTTTGAGGATCACAGTGGTGTCTAAGAGTTGGACGTAGATGCTGACAGTGGCAGTCAGGCACCTAAGTCTTTTTGTGGATCTATTCCTTACTGACTTTTGAATGCCTTGCTGTGCAACCTTAATGGTCTCTTGATGTGGGTTTTTTGATTAACTTCCACCCATACAATGTATTTGCTTATTTTGTGTAATAGTGCTGAAGTTACAATATTCTTCTGCATAGGCAGCAAATGTAGACAGTTATCCAATCAAAATATAGATGCCATCACCCCCCTATGCTAGAGGTTAGCGTTCAGAATATTGACTGATCATGAAACAGTAACACACCATGAAGTGGCAAGAATAGTATTCTAGGAGAAAACTGGTTTGGGGGTATATTGCAATCCGCTAAGCAATGCAGTAGAGCCCTGTTTTTGTATTGCCTTTCAGAGTGGTAGAATCTCTGATTACTTGCCTTAAAGAAATTTAAATATGCTTATTTCTTATATTTTAGCATATGTTAAAGATTTTGGGCCTGTGTCAACACTGCATTACCTCAGTTTTACTCAAATGTAACTCAGCTGCTCCAGTTTTCTGCAAGTGTTACTTCACTCAGACTGAGTGCTGGATAAGGCCTTTTGAGTCCTGTAATAAGAGCACATCATCCTTTTGGAATGCCCAGGTTTACATGATCCTCATACCTACTGGGTGGGGTCACATGGGTGAATCTGTCACAGCTCACAGTATGTGCGCATTTGAGTTCACAGAGCTTTGAAAGCTCTGAAGGTAGTCAGATACACCCCTGCTGAGCCCAGCCACCATCACCTGGATCCCCTGCAGACCCCCATTGCCCCTGAACCCCACAACGAGCCCCTGCACATCCATATCTCCCACTGAGCTGCCCACACACAGAAACCTCTCACCCCATGCCTGGATCCCTCCGCACTTGGATCCTGCTGGGCTGAGCCTGCCTACCCACATCTGGTGCGCTTGGCACAGAAGAGCAGGGCCCCAGGGTGTTTCTGGGGCAGGCCAAGCCCTTACACTGTGGCTGGGTCAGGTGCAGCCTCACTACTGAGTCCCTGTACTGGGGAAGGTGGGGACTTCAGAGTGATCTCCCACCTCAATGCAGCCAATGGCCTGTGCTCCCCACTGCCATGCTGGAGCCACATTTATTTCTAGACAAACAACATTTGCAGAATTTGGGTGCATAATTCCCTCAGGAGTATAGAATACATGAAGATGTTCAGAAACAGGCAAATTCAGGGTCTTTTAACAGTTGGCAAAGAATTTCTGTCTCAAAAGGTACTATGTTGTGCTCTAGACTAAGCTGTTGGTGACCACTGAACCTGGCAACAACGTTTTAAAAAACAAATCATTCCATCACGTGTAACCGTTCAACTAGCATTCCCTGCCTCAAAGTGTTGTTTTGCCTTATGATTCAGAAGACCTCTGATGGGCTCCATGGGTTTTTAAGTAGTAAACAGTAGTGCACAGAGTGGTGCATTTAGAGTGGGAGGGTTCCGATGGGTGTCTCAAGAGAGCGTACAAGACCTTGGCCTGTTTACTAGGTAAACTTTGATCCTGCAACACCATTACAGGTTGTTTTTTTTTAATGTGGCATATAATTAACGTACACTTTAATCATGACTGCTTCCTTTAAAGAAAGTGTCAACTCCCTAGCGAATACTAACAATTAGCGTAATCGGCCACTGGATGTCAGTATCTTGTCACAGAAATACAGCTTCAAGCACATTTTTCAGGTTGCAGCGAAGGTGACCTTTATCTTTTTTTTTGGAATTTGTTTGAAAAGGAGAATAAGTTGCTATGAATTAGGCCCTATATTCCCAGAGGATTACTTCTGCAACGATAAAGATGGTGGTCTTGAGAGGGTCAGAAAGCTTCTGAAGTTTGCCTCACAGCTATATGAAAAATTGTAGTTGGAAGAAGGTATATGATTAGAAATGGTAAGAATTCTCAGGTGCTAGCACTATAGGTGATAAAGCCGTTGTTCCATAAGCCACTTAAAACCATCTTTGGACAGCTAGTATATTTACCAGCATCAGGGTTAACAATTGTCTTACAAAGTAACTATGTAAGAAACACTGCTTCTGTTGAAATTAGTAGCATAGCTCCCATTCCCTTCAGTAGCAGCAAGGACTAAACCTGCTTTCCATGAGCATATAAAAAATGAAGCAGCCTATTGTTATAGTTTAGCTGAAAACAAGAATTTGTAGTCGGATTTACCGTGGACTGTTGCAAAAAATAAAAATCCACCCCACCCCACCCCTGAAACTACAGTATGCCAAAGCAGTGAGCAACCGGTACGAGTCGTCTGTTAGCCTGTTGGGTAGTTCAATTTTTACAAGCAAACGAATTTTTTCCTGTGCCGGTTCCAGATAAATCCAATGCTGGGTTTGCCTGATGTTTAAATTCCTTACAAGAGTACAGCTGCCATTGAATTCAAAGGGAGTTTTGTATGTGCCGTATTGGGCGCTAGCTATGGCAGGTGGGCACTAGTCTAAGGTAGTGCACATGCAGATGTATTTGCCTGGCTGAAAACAAAATTTTCTCACAAAGGCTGTGTGATGGGTTTGGTCACAGATACCCCCTTGGGGCTGTCACCTGATGTGCTGAAATTACCTCTGAGCCTGTTGGCCCTGCCAGCCTGGGACTTCCAGAACCATGTTTTGTTGAGCCAGACACACTAGCCTGCTGCAAGACAGACCCAGGGTCTAGTCCACACCCCCAAAGCTGCAGACTTGACTGAAAACAGCTCAGCAGGTCACCTAGCTCCAGCACCCAGACCTCAGTGTATAAGATCTGTATGAGCTTTATACACTGTATAAAGCTTATACTCCACTCAGTAGGTCTGAGGATCAGGTGTGCAGCCCTTTCCTGGACAAATTGCGCATCAATTCCATTTGTCTCCCCTCAAGACTGTCACTCAGTGAGCTGGGATACCACTGAGAATAACCCTCCTGCCAGAACAGGTGCCCCTCCACTCCTGTCTTGCTGAGTTAGACACTCCCTCAGCTCCATCACAGACCCAGAGGTTGGGCCATACCTCTCTGCAGTTCACTGAGATTCACTCAGGGGCTTCTCAGTTAACAGGGACTTTCCCAGTGTTCAGCCTTCAGCTACATCAAGTCAGTCAGCCATTCTGTTTGTCCTTATACTTAGAGTGTGTGACTGAAAAGCGCTCACGTGATATTTATAGCACAGTGGCATTGGAGCTTCACTTGCTACCACCAGCCTGAGAAACAGCTCATGCCCCACACTACCAGATGATGGCCTGACTTGAGCATGGCGTTCTTAACACAAGCAATTTTCGTTGGTGAATTAATGTTAGAAAGCTTTCTGAAAACTGTTTTAAGACTGGTCAATTTGCATGAAGGGATGATGGCGGTTTAGCACACCAGATAGGTGGCAAGAGTTCTGTGAAATGTAAAGGAGTAGGTGGACATGAGACCTGGGATGGAATTTGTCTTGTGGTTGAGACTTAATAGCCTACAACCAAGGCAGAAAACAAAAGGATATCAGTCATAGCTTTGACAAGAGAAGTGACCTAACCCAAGTGGTGATAGTAAAATATTTTTTCTAGATATGAGGGTGCTGAAGATTCATTGCACTTTGAAAGCATTTAGGCAAACAGAAAGTGTGATACACCCTGGACATGTTTGTGTACATATGTGTATATATATAAAAAGTCTGTGCACTTCACTAACAGTTGAACTGCAATGCAAAAGGGATCGGATTTGTGTATTTTTGGGTTTAGGATAATTACAGTTGGAAAGAACTAAATTATATCTAGTCTTGGGCCCAGTCCTGCTTCCACTGAAGTCAATGGCAGCCAAATGGGGCCATGTATTAGCAATGTGGAGAGAAAGATTCTTTAGAAGAAAATGAAATGGGGTCTTAGTGGGGCCAAAACTGATTAATTCTCCTCAAATTTATTAGACTGAGATTATCATCTTATTATCACCACTTCTAACTTCCAGAGCTGCACAAGCAGGACTCCACAGTGGTTAAGCACAAAATCTGTGAAGACCTATTTAAATAAAACAGAGAGACTGTTTGTGTCCGCTTAAATTACTCCCGATCGTGTAAGTAGGAGCAGAGTAAGCCGCAGGTTTTGGAGGGCATGTGGGTATTCCCCTGCCGTAGTGTCACTGGAAAAAAAAAAGGGGGGGGGGGGACTAGCTATCATGTGCATTTGTATACAGCATCCACTGAAAACATTAAAAAATATATTAATTTGTAACTTTCAATGTAGACTTATAATCCCACTATTGTTACAGTTGCTGAGGAAAAATATGGTGGGTGGGGTTTCCTGTACTGTTTTTGCCTCTTCATCCACACAATTCACCTCCAGGAGCAGAGAGAAGATGGAAAAGCAATTCCTTCTCACCCTGGTCATGTCTTCATTTATTTGTCTTTGCTTTCTCTTGAGAGTGGGGTGGCGTTAACCTTATTTTTCAGATGACTGGTTTCTCTTTGTGTCCCTTGTGACACGGTGGTAGTCCTATAAGTAATCAAACTTGTGCTCTTCACTGCAAAACAAACAATAATAGTCATTCATTTTTAGAGACCAACATGGAAATGCAATGCAGCTTTCTGTCAAGGATAACAGTGGTAGCCATGGCTCTCCAATCAGTGGGAAGTTGGAAGGCATCTTCTTTAGCTGCAACACTGAGTTTAACACGGGGAAGCCACCACAAGATTCACCTTATGGAAGATACAGGTTTGAGATTGCAGCTGAAAAACTTTTCAATCCAAATACTAACTTGTACTTTGGGGACTTCTACTGCATGTACACAGCTTATCACTATGTCATTCTTGTTATTGCCCCTGTTGGGTCACCAGGAGATGAATTCTGTAAGCAGCGCCTTCCTCAGCTAAATTCAGAGGATAATAAATTTCTGACCTGCACCGAAGAAGATGGCATCATGGTTTATCACCATGCCCAGGATGTTATTTTAGAAGTAATTTACACTGATCCTGTGGATCTTTCCCTCGGCACAGTTGCAGAAATTACTGGTCATCAGCTAATGAGCTCGTCTACTGCAAATGCAAAAAAAGATCCCAGTTGCAAGACCTGCAACATCAGTGTTGGACGTTAATCCCTACCCCAATATATAGGAGCCTTTGAACCTCTGTTGTCCATTTCCATTGTCAGACGTTCTCTTCAGAAGCATGCACATGCCGCTGTCACCAAAAGCAAACACCAGTTTTTCAAATTCATTAATAGCATTTTTAGTATAACTTTCCTCCTTCCTTCTAATAGTTTATAGCATTAGGGGAACAGAAGTCCTGGATTTTCTTTCTGACAACATTTACACCTAGATGCTGCAATTTTTGTTTGTTTGTTTGTTCCTGACCAAACATAACAAAAACCTATATAAACCGCTTTAGCAAAATAAAAATAATGGCTTATAATGGTGTTTAAATATGCATTTATTTTAATCTACTGAACAAACACTGGGATAACTCTCCAAACAGCATGAAAGGTTGTAATTGCAGCATGATTTAAATCTCGAAGCCTAGAAATGTCAGCACTTCCAACTTGTTGTTTGACAGTGTTATTTATATTAGCTAACTGGAAACAAAAATTGTGTTTAAACATCATAAATATAATAGAAAAATATTTTATTTGTACTGTTGTATAAAATATTATACAATCATATAGAATATATAGAGTACATTTTAATAGCAATTGTATACATGTCATGAAACCATTTTCCCTTATCAAAGATGTAGTTTGTAAACTTCAAATAGTTGTGTGTCTGTTCCTGTTGCTCTTAGATTACTTTAATTAAACAGATTTAGAAAGGAGATCATTCTGATTCATAAAAGTTATAAATTGTCAAGTCAATACAGTGAAACAGCAAACCTCATAGAAATAAAAAAAAAAAAATCCACATTGTGTAGTGGTCACACTTTTTCCTCCAAACCATTTGAAAATGTGTACTACTTAAAATCATGCTGAAACATTACATACAATAAAAATACAAACGTGGTTGGTATAGAATAGACTTCAGAAAATGAACATTTCCTTAAGATAGCAAAACAGGTGGTTTATATGCAGTTAATACAAAATGGCAATTTAAACAAAACACTAAACATGATGCAACAATTTCCCTTTCAAGCTCTTCCTTCATGTTTGGTTTAGACATTTTCCCATTATATGTCTTTGATTTGTAATGAAAAATACAAAATGCTGACAATCCTTCTGTGAAATATTGCACTTTACTCAGAAATGATCTATCACAAGAGTGAGGAAAATCCCTTTACATTACAAAGTGGGGTGTGCTGAAGGATGTATAATTCCAACAGAAAAATATTTTTGTAGTCTTACTTTTAGGAAGCAAGGCAGCCAGAGTTCCTCATCTCACAACCATGACTTTCAATTATATACTGCATACATTTATCTATCCAAAATATCTTGTCAGAATACAATAAACTATTCTCCTCATTATTTTAATATAGATATCTAACACAGGAAATACTTTAACATTTTACAAAGTGCATGCTTCCAAACAAGCTTTGGTAGTCAGAAAAGCAAAATTTTATAGCATCAGGCAAAATAAAGTGCTAAGTTTAATACAGAACTAAAAATCAGCGTGTATGATCAATTTATTTTACTGAATTTTGTTTAGGGTACTATAAAAGTACTGCCAACCATATTTAACAGGCCAGCACCTAGTGCCTTTACATTGTCTTATACTCCCTTTGGCAAACCTGAAACAAGCATTCCTTCCCTAACCACTGAGTCCTTGTTGCTTTGCCAAATAGATGTTTTCTCATTTGCAAAAAATGTGATTGCATTTGGCAGTTATTTTACCACTTTCTTTTTCTCCAGCAGCCTCAATTTACTCAACTCCAAGAATTCAGGGCCCAATTTTGTCCATGTATATGCACCTCTCTTTGAAGCCAATGGGAATTGCACCTATGTATCTAAGGGTAGAATTTGATCTACAGGTTTTTAGTTAACATATGATGTTCTAAGTTGTTTTGCCTACAGAAATAGTGGATTATACTGCTTTTGAGCGGGACAGAGTGGTGGATTTCTGATTACTTTTAGAATCTGGAGGGCATGCCCTAATGGTTTATAAATGTTAAGATAAAGCGGGTTAGACTAAGGGCCAAAACAACTTTACAGTGTCCCTTTAACTTCTAACATTATCATAGTGCACTTCAAGGCTATTCCAAAAGGAAAAATATAGTTCACTCCCTCCCGTTTACATACTCTTACACACATTGCCATCCTCTCCTAGTCTCAGTTAATAAGATTATTAAAGTGCATCAGATTCTCAGTGTATCTAATAACTGTGCAGAAAGACCCAGACCTGTACAATTATTTTTGTTTGTTTTGGTTTTTGCTAGCAAACACTAGCTATGTATTTCATTGACTTCAAATTCCTTTAGAGACATCATGCTTAGTGATGAGAACCTCTAAAAGCCTGAGTTTGGCTTTCGTGTGCTTGTATTCAGAGTACTCTTCAGCCATAGGTATGCGATCTTCCTTTTGCGGACTCCTGAAACAGTCAAACAGAGCTCTGTCATTTTATGACACAGAAGAAAAATGAGGTTTAAAATGATTTCTGCTGTGATTTTTTTTTTACATTTTTTTCTAATTTTAGATGCCCATAGACATATGAAAAGAGCACACTATTGTGAAGTAGGATTATAGGAATGGCAATTAAAATACTGAATTCTGAGGTTTAGATTATACAAGGTAATCACATTTCTTGTCCACTGTGTAAGTAATAATTACTTCACTCCAAAATATGCAGATATGTTGTTGTACAGGATTATGGAAAATATAACTACCATGGTACTACACTATGGTTTTCTTTTTGAACTATATATAGGCTAGCCCCAATACTCAGGGAAATCCGTGGAAAAGCTCCCATTGATCAAAGGGCATTGGACTGAGCCCATAGAGTCTAAGACCATACACGTTCTTTCATCACAATAGGAAATCATCCTGACCTACCTGAGATCACTCAAGGAGTTAAAGTTGTTTTCATTCAGGACTTGTCATGAATTCAGTAGCATTCAAGCAGATTGAACAATTTAAATATTATACCCTCACACATTGCTCCTCTTAAGATGAGCAATATTGCGATGTGAAAGTGTGAGGAGGCCACATTTTTGAAAAATCTGAATGAAAGCTCACCTTATTTTAGGTATAATCTGGAATTTACCAATAAACCCCCAAAAAACACCCTCCTCCGCCAAAAAACAAAAACAGAAAAAAACCTCATCGGTAAGGTCTGTGTTATAAACAACAAAATGGCTCCTCTCTGCTCATAGGGACTAATCCAAAGCCCACTGAATTCAGTGGAAAGACTATTGATGTCAATGAGCTTTGGATCAGGCCCACACTACCTGCACCTCTGGCCACACTTAGCCCGTTTAAGAAAGGGGAGGGGTGGGACAGAGCTGCCTGCCACCAGCATACCAGTCATGGTAAAAAGTCTCCAGGAAAATGACATTTCAACTTTACATTTATCAAAAAGCACTATATGTATTTGTCTGCATATGAATTCTGTAAATCAGGAGATCCTAATAGTACATTTGTGGCAAACACAGCTGCTGCTGGGCTAGCCCAACCCCTGACTAGGGGGTCACATTGCTTCTTCTGTCGGTAAGTCTAAGGAAGGAAATTTCTGGACTGATCCTCTGGCAGAGTTCCCTGTGGATCTTTGCCCTCTCACAGGATATGTTATGGGGGCTATCCTAAACCTGGAAGAACTTCAAGGATCTGCATAGATCCTGGAGGAATTGTCGGAGCAAAAAATCATCTCCATAGAGACCCGATGCCTCCACGGTGCTCCCAGCAGTCTCCTTCCAATCCTGGGCTGTAGCTACCCTTGGGACTCTGAAAGCACAAAAGATAACACAGTCCCATCCCCTCCCTCCCCCCAGCCCAATTACTACAGGTAAGTCCCTGCTGCCTAAGAATATGTTCTTTAACGGAAACATAAACATCTGCTTAAAATACATGAAAGAGGTTTTTGTTTACCTTCCTGTTTGTTTGAAGAACTGTTCCTCAAATTCTCTCAGAGCTTTGCGAAGCCTTTTCTTGTCAGCTCTTGTTTCTCTGAGATGTTCAAGAAGCACAGGCCTACAAAGGAGGTAGAGGAAGTTGAAGCCTATGTGGACTTGACTTAGAAATAGTTAAAACATTAGGGCTGGATGTGGCCCTTCAAAATGTGCACAGTGACAGGTGTCACCTGAGTGCAGAATTAGACCTGTTAAGTTCAAGGAATCCTAAAATTTTCTTCCAAGTCTGATGTAATGGACTTATGACAGCACAAGTGTAAATCTACAGCATTTCCTTGCTTTTGGTGTCATTCATACTCCTCTAATAAAGGGAATGCAGAGAATCTATGGAAGGAAGCAATAAAACACTCCGACCCTAATCCTGTGGGTACCCTTAGTTCTATGTGGAGTTCATGGTGTTCAGCATCTCACAGGAAGCACTTGGCACCTTACAGTTTCAGGCCCGTAAGTAAAAAAGGGGATACACGATTAGCAGCATAGGACCTGATCCTGCAAACACCATCAAATGCAGTGCTGTTTATTGTGAGTCAATGGAACTGCAGACTGTAGTAAGAACTACGCTGGGCAGCGTTTGCAGGATAAGGTCTGTAGGCAGAAGATAAAACACTTTCAGAATATGTCCAAAAAGATACTGTTCCATAATAATGTGATGCGCTAAGAAATCTCAGCAGCACTTCTCCATGCTGCATCATTTACACAGTGAGAGTTCCACAGAACAACATACATTCTTTTTATCTTCACTCACTTAATAGGACCTAACTGCCTTTATTCATGTCTCTGACTCTCAGGTGTCAATCAAAACACATGGGAAATATAAGGAATAGTATAAGATACAGTAACTCCTCACTTAAAGTTGTCCCGGTTAACGTTTCGTTGTTACGTTGCTGATGAATTAGGGAACAATGCTCCCTTATAACGTTGTTTGGCAGCTGCCTGCTTTGTCCACTACTTGCTGGAAGAGCAGCCCATTGCAGCGAGCTGGTGGGGGCTCGGAACCAGGGCGGACCAGCAGCTCCCCGCTCCCCTAAGTTCCCTGTGCAGCAGCTGCCCAGCAGGCTACCAATTGCCGGCTTGTTCAGCTGTCCCTCCCCCCACTGCCGTGTGCTGCTCCTGCCCTCTGCCTTGGAGCTGCTCCCAGAGACTCCTGCTTGCTGTGGGGAGGGGAGAGAGAGAGGGGGGCTAATATCAGGGTGTCCCCCTCCCCCTTGCTTCTGAACCCATTTACCCCTTCTCCATATAGAGCAGGGTGGGAACTGGACAGGGCTTAGGATGGAGAGAGCTTGCTGGCAGGAGCTGGTATCTCAACTTCCTGATCTTTTTAAAGGCAATGTACTTAAAAGGGGCAGTGCACATCTCTCTCTGTCTCTGTCTGCCATGCTGTCTCCCCTCCCTCAATTCGTGCTGCCTTGCAGAGTGAGGTTACATTAACAATGTGTTAACCCTTGAGGGCTTAGCCGAAAGCTAGTTCATTATTCAGCAGTAAGGCATTCCCTGGGAAACATCCCACCCTCTTCCACCCTCTAACTTCACCACCTCAACCAAATTTTACAATCATCATTGCTGTGTACAGTATTAAATTGTTTAAAACTTATATTGTGTGTGTGCGTGTTTGTGTTTTGTCTGGTGAACAAAATTTCCCTGGAACCTAACCCCCCATATTTACATTAATTCTTATGGGGAAATTGGATGTGCTTAACATCATTTCGCTTAAAGTCGCATTTTTCAGGAACATAACTACAGCGTTAAGCGAGGAGTTACTGTATGAGATCACATTCATCCGTAGGGTTTGTTTTCATCAGTGAGCACCAGGGCTGAATGATATCAGCACACGTGTATTCCCACAACTAAACAACTTGACCATAAACTGCCCTTTTCACAGAAATACAAAACATAAGATTCCAAATCACTGTTTCTATCACTTATAGGAGTTTGTTGACCACCCTTGTTGACAACAATAATTTTCTTCAATAAAGATATAAATAGAATTATGTTAACACGTAGTGAAAATACATGAACAATTATACCAGGCCAGACCATGAATTTACAATAATTCTTACAGTCTACTATTGTACGTTTTAGAAATGTGATAATATAATCCAGATTCTTCAGTTGAAAAGGTGTCCTCTTTCACACCAGCGACACTACAGTTGTGAAATATGAAATGTAACCAATACAACTGCAATATATAAATGAAAAAAAAAACTAGCCTGGTTGGTCAAGCCACCACTAATACTGAAGCCTCCTCATCCAACGTGTGTTATTCCACAAATACCTTTTAAGAAACTAAGTAGATAAATGTCTAAACTTTCTGACAAAAATAGGTAAGTCGACAAATCATTTATATTATGTCATCATGTGGGCTCTACCTATTGGGGGGAGGGATAGTTCAGTGGTTTGAGCATTGGCCTGCTAAACCCAGGGTTGTGAGTTCAATCCTTGAGGGGGCCATTTAGGGATCTGGGGCAAAAATTGGGGATTGGTCCTGCTTTGAGCAGGGGGTTGGACTAGATGACCTCCTGCGGTCCCTTCCAACCCTGATATTCTATGATTCCGTTGCATATATCATTCTCTCTCATATATGTATATTTCCCTGCCTCTCTCCTGGATTTAGGCAGTTCTCTCTAGAGCTGTCTGAATTACACGAAGTGTGGCAAAGCACAGGTAAGTTGATCACATAAATATCCTGTCTCTGCTTTCTCTCATAAAAAGGATAAAACTCAATCCTTAAGGTCTAGAGCTTCCTGATCCTTGGGAGATTTTGAGAGTAAATACAGATCTTGCTGTGACTAGAACATGTAAGTGTGTGGTTGGGTTGGTTGGGTTTTTTTGGGGGGGTGGGGAGGGGAGCGAGAAGATCAGGAAGAAAAATTGCAACGCTCACATTGTGGCCTCATGTAAATTGGACAGAGACAGGGCTGGTTGGTTGATTGCCTTTTTTTCATCCAGAGGTGAAACAATTGCAGGCTCATTCTCCTCATCCGAGCAACACAGATAGTCATCTACAGGAAGGTTAGATGCCGGACTGGATGATAATTCATGGCTGCTTTGAGAGCGGTCTTCATCTGAATCTTCTTCCTCCTGCTTGTAATATGTAACATCATCATCAAATTAGCTGTCTACATACTATTTATTGAAAATACAAGAGGTTACAGGTATTAAAACCAATAGCTAAACACACTTTGAGATTTCTCACTACAACCTCTAGTGGGGCAAATTCCGTTGTAAGGCATTACTTGCCATGACTAAATGTGGCAGAATCTGGCCCTTACTTCCATAAGTAGCTCTACTAATTACTTACTGTGGATTACTCATACAACAAAACATTTGCAAGAGCATGCTTTTAAATAGGATTTAGGGCATGATCCTGAAACCCTTATTCATTAAACTAGTCCCATTGAAATCAATTAAACTCCCCATGAGTACGGTTTGCAATGAGAGAGCCCTTTGTTTATTGTCCGTAAAGTAAACTTGTACCATTTAGTGTCAACAGTTCATAAATTAAAGCTACAATACGCATAAAATAATAATTCTAGAGGTATTTTTAGAGTTACAAATGGTTTTAGCAATCAAAAAAGAATGACCATATTGCAACACATTTTACAGTTGTACTACAGTACAAGAAGATGATGAAATTGCCCACTTCTTAAAAACTGTTATTTATAGATTTTAAAAAATGCATTGACCAAAGTTCATTCAAAGTAACATGAAGGAAGCTTTAAAGAGATTCTGAAGTAATAAGGTTATGGCTGGGATTTTCAAAGGAATCAATGAACCCATTGAAATTCAATGAGAGTAGGGTGCCTATAACTCCCTGAAGCTCATGTGCAAGTCCCATGCTAACATTACCACAAGATGTGGAACAAGGCTTTGTAATTAATATTTTCTTTTATAGTGACCAGACAAGCGATTTACAAAGGGCTACTGCAGCTCACATTCAGTGGTACTTCATCCTGCAAGAAGTGCTACTGAAATGGGGAATTCACAAGGTAAAGCACTACCCAGTGAGAGTAAAGGCACCAGTTCTGGACCAGTTCTAGCTCATCAATTTTTGACATGTATTTTATATTTTTTTAAAAAAAACATTGTTATTTTTAACAATCAGAATCATATACATGAAAAGCTTTTCTTTCTTTCACACTGGTATAGCATTGATCAAAATGTTATGCTAAGATCTTAATGTGCTAAGTAATAATGAAAGTATTTTCAACAAAGATCAAGGAGGATATATTAACAGTATAATACAGATAGACACAGCTTTCATTTTGTGGTGTAGATTTGTTTGTAATGGTGAAGGTTAAAAGCTGAACTCCCTCATCTGATCCCTTCCCCACCCATGTAAACTGATTGATTCAGAAATTGATGTTTTACATCATGACCTCTGGCATGCTTTGGGGTTGAATCATGTAGGATGTTTACTCCTCTTTAAATATCAACTGGATGATTTGATCAATAAGCATTCTATAAGCCCGGCATGTGTAAGAGTGATTAGAATGTCACTGAACTGGCATACAAAGCACAATTCAGAATCTCGTATAGCTTCCTTACAATAAATACTAATTCTTTCCAACTTACAATTGTTGTAATCAAAGATGGTGTCGAGAGAAGTTGCTTGATAATTCTGTATCTGTCATAAAGAGGCTTCATAAGACTCCTCTCTTGTTTAGTTACCTAAAAAGAAACCGTAAGAAAGTACATTCTTCTCAAACACAAGCATTATGGGCCATATTCTGCTCTCATTTATACCAGTGTAGCTAAGGAGAATTTGGTCTGACATGTAATATTGCTTCAGTTAATATTTATGCGTATTTATGGTAACAGTAGCATAATTCATAAAACATCACAGTGTACAATTTGAAAACAAAAGTGTAATGTAATTTTTCTAATGAAAAATATACCAGGTGGAATCTTTGCCTCCTTGAGGCATTCATTTTGGGAAAAGGGTGAACTGGTTACAGTTCCCCTTCTGAAGATGCAGATATTGTTAAAGGAATTAGTTTTCTCTGTTCTCTCTCTAGTTAACCCCTGAGCATCAGATGCACCTAATTTAGGGATAATGCTTTTTTTTTTAGTTTGTGTACTATGAACTCAATCCAACCAAAAATACTTACAGCCTATCAAATTGCATAAGTCATGTATAAGGCTATGGATTCTGGTTGTACAACAGGCCATCCTACTCTATTAAAAGAAAGAGATGGCCAGTCACAGTAGCCCAAAGAGGAAAAAACATACCTAATTTATTTAACTGTGTATGATACCTGCATCTTTGGCAGGGGATTAGACTAGATGACCCAACTCTGTGGTTCTATGATTGCATCATACCTGTTGTAGGGCAACATTGTCAGAAAGAACGAGGAGTACTTGTGGCACCTTAGAGATTAACAAATTTATTTAAGCATAAGCTTTCGTGGGCTAAAGCCCACTTCATCAGGTGCATGCAGTGGAAAATACAGTAGGAAGACACACACAGAGAACATGAAAAAATGGAGGTTGCCACACCAACTCTTAACAAGACCAATCAATTAAGGTGGGCTATTATCAGCAGGAGAAAAAAAAAACTTTTGTAGTGATAATCAGGATGGCCCATTTCAAACAGTTGACAAGAAGGTGTGGGTAACAGTAGGGGGAAAATTAGCATGGGGAAATAGTTTTTAGTTAGTGTAATGACTCATCCACTCCCAGTCTTTATTCAAGCCTAATTTAATGGTGTCTAGTTTGCAGATTAATTCCAGTTCCGCTGTTTCTCATTGGAATCTGTTTTTGAAGATTTTGTTGAATAATTGTGACTTTTAGGTCTGTAATTGAGTGACCAGGGAGATTGAAGTGTTCTCCGACTGGTTTTTGAATTTTATAATTCTTGATGTCTGATTTGTGTCCATTTATTCTTTTTACATAGAGACTGTCCGGTTTGGCCAATGTACATGGCAGAGGGGCATTGCTGGCACATGATGGCGCACATCACATTGGTAGACGTGCAGGTGAACAAGCCTCTGATAGTGTGGCTGATGTGATTAGGTCTATGATGGTGTCCCTTGAATAGATATGTCGACAGAGTTAGCATCGGGCTTTGTTGCAAGGATAGGTTCCTGGGTTAGTGTTTTTGTTGTGTGGTTGCTGGTGAGTATTTGCTTCAGGTTGGGGGCTGTCTGTAAGTGAGGACTGGCCTGTCTCCCAAGATCTGTGAGAGTGAGGGATCGTCCATGCTCAAATAAATTTGTTAGTCTCTAAGGTGCCATAAGTACTCCTCGTTCTTTCTGCTGATACAGACTAACACAGCTACCACTCTGAAAATTGTCAGAAAGGAATCACCTGCAAATGAGTTCATCTCCTCCCTGTGCTCCTTAACACCCTATTCTCAAATCCCTGTCAATCCCCACACTGACCATTTAAGCACCCATGGGAGTTGCTGCCACTCTACTGTGTAGAAATCATCTCCACAACTTCAGGTGAGTATGTGGGGGCAGAAGTGGAAGGATATGGACAGGCTGCAGGCATGGGCAATAGCCCAGAAATGGAAAGTTATCGAGGTATATGGAGTAAGGAAGAGAGAGCGGCGGAATGCTGCTGTATGCCATCAGCCTGTCTAATCTAATCCAGTCATAGAGTATCTCTAATGTATCCTTCACTGTAGTCTGTGAGTGCTACTTCTACCCTAGCTTGTTGCCCTCTGTAGGGGAAGATGGGTGCTGTTTTTACTCCCAATCATCACATTCAGTTTCATTGCAGTTGACAGGCCTTCTTGCCCTTGACTTACAAAATGGAGAAAAATATTTTTAAGGCTACAGCCCCTTTTAGCTTCTCCTCTGGCTGACTTTTCAGATAAGGAGGGAAGAGCCATCCCCCTCTCTCATTAAGACATCATCAGACTTTCCCAGCATGCTCACTGGTGACCCCAGTAACATTCCTAAGCCTGCTGTTTTAATAGTAATTAGCAACTTGGCCGTTTTCTTTAGTGTAGTCTTTCACTGCACTCCTGCCTCCACAGTGAAGTTTGTAGAACAGTGACATTTTGTTTATGGCTGATCTTTAGTATTTGCTAAAAATATAAAGGTAAAATCTTATTTCTAACAAGTTGAGTTTCTGAATTTTTTCACTGAATATGTTTTTAATTAGTGTTTTCCATTTTTAAGCAGTTAGTTAGCCTTCAAAGGTAGGTACTTAGAAGTAATATTCCTTACATTTGATACAACTGTTTGATACATACAAATGCATGTGTTGTGCTGGTTGCTATGGGCCAAGCTTTCAGAAAGGGACATTCTACATTTGTGTACAGTTCTATATCTATATATGCATAGGCAGTTGCCATTAATGTGCATTCATGGCACAATAACTACTAAGGCTGTATGCCTGCACACACAATAGCTACTAAGGCTGATTTGCCCTTGCAGTCGAGTTAACTGTACATATAGACGTAATCACACAATTGTGTAAGGATCTTGGGCCTGCTCTGACAATTTGGCTGTTACCGTTATGAAGTGTAAGATTTTCAGTAACTGTCGTATGGTGGGATAACACTGCTTAGAATGTTTTGTTATCCAATCAGCATGCAGGATTTTCTATTATGATGCTATAATGTTTACTAGGTAATGTTCCGTTATAGTGCTGTCTCCAGGTTCTGGTTCTAGCATTACATGGAAGTATTCCTCAATCTATGTTGTGCAGTTGTGTGCACAACATCCTGCAAAAAACCAGCATGGAACACGCAAGGTGAGTTGGTGTAGCAGTTGCCCTTGCAAATCTTTAAAATGATACCTTTGGACTAATTAAATGTAAGCAGTATTTGCTATACTTAGTAAAGGAGATACTGGTTGAAGTTTACCCCGTGCACATGGCCTATACACTAATTAAGTCCCAGTTAAGCCTCAGCCTGCACGAGAGGGGATTTCACCCACCCACCACCATGAATAGAAGAGTAACATTTTTTACTTGAAACAACTGTTGTAAATATCCTCATGTTGACTAATACACTGTCCAAACTTCTTCTTAATGGTATTTTTTTTCTGTAAAAAGTGAGTGAATACAAAACACCTAGGTATAATTACAGATGGTATAACCAAGTAACGGAAAGGAAAACTGCATTCCACCCCCTCACATCCATATGATTATCATAGGGGATATGATAGCTGCTCTTGTAAGTATACTTGTAGAAATAATGGGCGAGATCTTCAAAAGAGTTCAATGCCCAGAAAGGACAGCAAGGGCAACTCAGCAAAGCAAAATATCTGTGAAGAGACCCTGCCAAATATTCTGGGGCTAGCAGTTGATTTTTAAAAGAGCATATAATACAACCCTACAGTACTAGAAATGTTTTTATTAAATTGCTGAAAATGTCAATGAAGTCAGATTTTATGGTGGTATTAACACATTTTCCTGTATAGTTAGCAACCCAAACACTGTAGCCTTGTCCCAGATCCTCTACAAGTTCACCCTTGGTTCTCCAACTTCTGATATAATTAAAGTTATGACTAGCTTGTAAAAAATAAATCATGGATTTTATTAGGCAATTTAATATCTTAATGTCAGCACAATGTTATTTTCTTCCTGGAAATAAACACCTGACTTCATAATTGGTTAGGCTGGCATGGCAAGCAAACAACTCTTCTGTATTTGAAAATATTAGTAAAGCAGATTTTAGGTGGGAGACAGTACCAGTAAGCAGCACTACACATACTAAATTAGCTGAACTGAATGTAGGGCAACAGCTATCTCATGTCTCGCCATGTTTAGCCTAATCTAAACATCTTTTCTGCACCCCATTGTACCATTTCTCAAAGGGTCTTTGATACTGCTTGTGTCATAGATGGCACTTTCAAACAAAATGATCTCCGCCAGCTCTTATGTTCGAAAGGCCAATTTAAATTAAATACTTTGGGCCCTCCGTTTTGTGTCATCAGAACATGTGGGCACACATATCAGTAGTCAGTTCTGATGTAGTTTGTAGTTTCTAACCCCTTTTTCTCCGCTTCCCCCTCCACCCTGATTTAGGGGGACAGAAACCGGTAGAGATCTACTAATAATTGCACCTGAAAAAATTTGGCCAGTTATCACACCACCAAGAACAGAGGCTGGGCTGAGACCCTGCTGAAAAACATTATTTTCAAACTCATTTCACATAAGTGAAGTACAGCTTTACTACATACAACTGTAGGATAAGTAAAGAATTAAAGTTAGCTTAAGTTTGGTTAAGGAAATGTATGACTAAACTAGATGATCACAAAGGTCCCTTCTGGCCTTAAAGTCTGAGTCTATATATGTGTTGTAAAGAAAGGCCCTGACCAGCAAATAGAAGGAAAGCCTTGAAAATAAAAAGTGGTAAAGCCAGAAGGAATAAAGCAGAGAGGACGTCTGGTTGAAAGAATAACTAATGAGATAAGAGGCAGTTTCTAAAAAGAAGGCCTCTGACCACAGGGGTGACTGCAAAAGGCTTTAAATCAAATACAGAGAATCCGTCTGAAAATGAGCCAAAATGCCCCTTTTCCAACCCACACTCCAGTGTTAAAGTCTGTGTGAACCGAGGTGGAATGGGAAAACTGTAGGTCATCAGGAAGGAGGGGAGGAATGGAACTCTCCAGTTGTTTTTTAGCTGAAGTCAATAATTGGCAATAACATCCCTTGATTGTTAAAGGGTATAAAAAGTAAACGCTCAAAGGGGTCATTGCTAATGCCTGCCTGACCACACTGAAGCCAACCAATATGGATCTAAGTACCCTTGGGCTTAGCCTGTTTGTAACTATGCTGCTTATAAATGTTTTGTTACTGTTTGGATGTAATAAATTGCTTATTATTTAGGCTTTTTAGACATGTTTAGAGCAACTGTATAAAATACCATTTGGTCTCAGGACTTAATAAAGGAATTTATGCTTAAACTGGTGTTTGATGGTTTCCCATATTAATAATTTCAAATATTATTCAAATAATTCCAATAACAACAACAAACTGAAAACAATTTTGACAATAGTCAGTTGTATCCTTTTAGTCACAATTCTAGGGTTACATAGTCTACTTATATTGTAGCTAAACTCAAATGTAAGAATACTTTCAAGATTTTAAAACTGAAAGGACCATAGACCACATTCTGCTGCCAGCCTTTACAGAGTAAATCAGAATATCTCCATTAAAGTGAATGGCATAACTTCAAATTCACACTGGTTCAACTGAAATCATATTCTAGCCCCAAGGCTAAACTGTCAAGGCCTGATTCTCCTCTCACTAGTGTAACACTATTGATTTTAGTGCAGTTATTCCTGATATACACTGGTATAAATGGAAGGATAATTGGGCCATGTGATGGTAAGAGGCCAGCACAATTCATGCTTATAATTTTGAGGGGCTTCCTTTCACAGATAAAAGGCCAGAGAGGTCCAATCTATTTCCACTGAAGAGCACCACGTCTGATGTTAGAGTCAAGTTTCTGTCTCACCTCTTTCATAACAATGTGCTGTGGTAAATATAGGTACTGTTAAGGTCTCTACGAAAGGCAAAGAATGCCCAGCTTTGCTTAAGACTTTTCCATCTCATTGCTGTACATTATTATCCGACTAAAAAGGGTGGTCATTCAAGAAGTCTGTTGCCCAGGATGCTTTATTTATTACTGTATATGACAATATTTTCCTGCCTATCCAACAGTAAGTAGATGTGTGAACAAAACCATAATTAGCAAGGGCCAAACACATCAGCCACAAAACCAAACCATTTTGCATGCTTGCCACTGAAATTAACCACCCTTCCATTCCATCTCCTAAAAAACCCAACCCAACCCAAGACAAAAACAAACCGCTCCAACAGGTTACTTGTTTGTATTATGTCCTAAAGCAATCGGGGGGAGGGTTGCAAGATATCAGAAATTTATTCCAATCTACAGCAAAGAAAAACTCGCTCCCCTATACGCTTATCCTTCAAGGTCAAGCATTCTCTGTCAACCTCTCAAAACACACAAATTATATATAAGTGTATCATTGTTATAATTGAAACTTTTTTACTCTTATAGTAAATGTAAATAGGGGTGCAAGTCACAAAAATGACTGCAAATAAGGGATTGTTAACCTGAAAACACAGTTTTAAATGTTGCCAAACTGTTGTCTGGCAGACCAACAAAGGTCAAACTTTCTAGAGCTGAGGATCTACCACTGAGAATTCATTGCCACTTACTGCCAGGAGTTCAATGCTAGGGATATACATTGAGAATATCTTAGGCAATTGCAACAGCTAAGAAGGGACATAGCTGTTTGGAAAAGAGTTGGATCTAAGGCCACTTTATAGAATTGCTTCTAGCATGCATGTCTCAAAGCACCATTGTTCTCAGCACAAATATGGCACGATAGACAGACTCTATCAGATGTGTGGATTTGCAGATCATGCACCAGAACATTTTGGTCAGTCTGTGGCTACTGAATAACCCTATCTGGGGTACAGGATGGACATCATCAGCTTTCTTTAATACAAAATCCCACAATCCTAATGCAACCATTAGTGATATCCCTTCCTGTAAGCCAACATAACATTTACTCTGTACAAAAGGACTTGGTTTCCTTGTCCTTGGTAATGAGTGGGGACATAAATACAATCACTTTCTTCGATGCCCTTCTGTGTCTTTAGCATAAAATGCTCCAGTTTCACAACCATCAGTTTCACCAGTAATGATTCAGCTGTGGTTTTATTTTTCGTCTTTTGTGGAAATGATGTTATTACTCATAACTGGATCTATTTGAAAAATGCAAATTATTTTGTGTGGGATTTTTTTAAATTTCCCTTTTTTCAAAATTCCCCATAATCTATTTTTCTTCTTTTGACAAAAACTGAAAAAAGTTGGGTTTTGAAAAATATTTTCTTTAAAAATCATTTTTTGAAAACCAAATTTAAAATTTTACTGAAAATTTTGGTTTTCCATCAAAAAGCTCCAACATGTTTTACCAAAATAACATTTTTCTATGATTGTCTATAAATTTCTACACCAAGAAAAAACTGCTTGTTTCCTGAAGGTGACACTTTCATCTTTGCACGTCCATTCCTCACTGGTTGTAGCTACTGAAATCTATCAGGTTTCTACACTAACTCTCACTTTTTGTCTTTCTTGCATAAAGAACCCATGTTTCCCTGGGTGCGTTTCCTATCTGGGCTTTGGACTATGTACTTGAAAACCTAGCGATGTTCCAGGAATCTTAGAGTCATCTGCTCCACAAACACACAGGGAGGAAGGGAAAGGACAAGAAATATCCTCTACTTATGCTTCTGTGCAGCAGTCAGGTATGCTTTTCATGGGGCAATACACAAACTACAGAGAGTGGAGACAAGGTGGGGCAAACATGGGCATATACTGCACCTCCTGAAGAGGGGTAGCATCAGTGCACTCCCACAGTACCCTGAAGTGGAGGCCCCACTGGGAACATGTAGCTCTGTGCTTCCTCCAACAGTGGGGCTGTGTCTCTGACAGACAGCAGAACCCTTACAGAGCCATTTGATATTTCAACAAATCTGTTAGTGCTACTTCTTCGAGACTCACTTTGGTGGTAGGCTCCCACGTTAAAAGGGAAATTGTGGGACCTTCCTTCTTACAGCAACAAAGAACTGCTTAAATTAGGTGAATTTGAAAAAAACAGCTCAACTTGTAGAAGCTGCTGACACTTAAATCAAACATAATGAGAGGGCACCCTAGAAAATGTTACATATACTTCTAATTACTGGCTCTGAAGTGCAACACTGTGATTGATAAATTCTCACCTTATTAGGACAGCTCTTCATGCTCAGGGACTGATGGTATCAGCAGCATTTATGATCAGTGCTAGAGCATGAAATTTGCCTACTAAGGTATATAAGTCCATTTTTCCCAACAATATTCATTAGTTGTCTAACAGGCAGATTCTCCACTGAACAACATGCTTCCAATAAAGTCGTGAGAACACCACCAGTTTACTCCAGCTGAGAATCTGGCACAATAATTTTCAATATTTTTATATATATATGCCACCAGGTAAGAAGCAGGAACATGTAATTGCCGTACCAGTTAAAATAAGCAGCCCATCTAGTCTGGTACTCTGCCTCCGTCAATAACTGTTACCTGATGCTTCAAGGAGGTACAAGAAACTCCCTAACTGACAATTATATAATAACCCCTTTTAGAGGAAGTTTCTTCCAATCCTAGACAGTTAGTGGTTGGATTATGTGCTGAAGTATGAGGTTTTTAGCCTCTTGAGTATAATTATTTTAAAAGCAATATACAATTGCTAAATATAGAAAAAACTGTCTAACAAAACTCTTATCAGCACAATCTTAAGGTATATATTTTAGTAGTTATCCTAAAAAATCATTATATGGTGACTACTATTAAAAAGGCAAGTTTTGCCCAGCAGTAAACCACAGTAATTAAACCACAGTAACTAGACCACAGTACTAAACCACAGTAACTATGACAATGTAGTTCTGAGACTACTGCTTGTCTCAGAATAGGATAATGAGTGCCACATTTCAGATTCTGTGGTAACTAGGTCAATAACAACTTCCTAATGATGACCACTGCACATCTAGGAAGTATCTTTAGATGGTAACACCTGACATCTGAAAAGAAAATGAAAAGATACGATAATATATCTTCACAAAATGTCAACTGCCCATCATTTTAGGCATATTTATCTCCAACCCACATAAATTTGCCATTCTCACAAGTAGTTACATCAGAAATGCCAAATCATGAAACTGAACATTTAATCAATATAAATTATATCAGAGATATCAATCCCACATCCTCTTAAGATTCCTGCACCATGAGCTTTGGTTAAATAAAGTGGTTAGGCATGTGCTTAACTTTAAGCACGCAAGTAATTCCACTGACTTCATGTTCCATGGAACTTTAAAGTTAACCACGTACTTGAGTGCTTTGCTGTATCTTGGCCTATTTTAGCAGGTTTCTCGGCATAGGGATAGGCTTAACATCTTCAATAAATAAAGGAAAATGTAGGTGATAACTCATAACATTGTCACATTCTGTAGTGTGGTCTGACTTGTAAAACTTTTCTCCTATGCTTTTAAATGCTCTAATAATGTATAAATTTCAATACCAAATTACAGGTCAGACCGCACACCACCTAAGTCAAGGTGCAAATTGTGGAAGATCAGAACGGGGTCCTGAGCATTGTCACCATTATGTTTGCAATATTTTGCTATTGAAGACCAATATAACGCCACCAAACACTGGCTTTGTTATTTTATTTCTAAAAAAACTTGGTCACAGTTTAGCATTTTCAAGCAATGAACATTTACATCTAAAGATTGCTTTGAACCAACTACAGTAATGTTGAATGTGTAAGAGTGATCTAAATATATTTAAGGTGTAATCTCAAAAGTATTTGTTAAAGAAATTCTATGTAATATAATTTGAAATTTACCTATCTTTCCATGGCATACTTACAGGTCGTCCATGAATACTCTCAAAATATAGCAGACATTTCTGAAGACTGATTTTTTCCAAAGCCATTTGCTTTTTTGTCATATCCTATTTAAAAGAGTTATTTATAAGGTTATGAGTCAAGATTTCATCTCAAGGATGTAGGAATGTATGTTTTAAAATGTACTTTTCCCAAACACTGATATAAAAGATCCTGTTCCTGCTCTCATTGAAGTCAATGGGAACTTTGCACTGAAATCAGTGGGAGAAGGCCCCAAGTTTATGTGAATCACATGTATGTATTAATTTCTTGGGGGCTGATCCAAAGCCCACTGAAGTCAATGAACAGGACTTTGACTGCAATGAGCTTTGGATCAGGCATTTAGACGAGAAATAATATATTATACTCACTTTGCATTAGGGAAGTGAAGTCTTATTTAGGAAAATCCCCATGGACATCAATGAGAAGTTACAGAATGCAAGAGCAGACCCCGGAAAATGTATTTAATGATCAGAAGTTTCTTTGTTAAGTATATAACTTTATAAAAATCTGAACCTTTGATTTAACTCATTTTCTTTCAAGATATCCAGTTTGTAAATGAGATTAAGTACCTTGCAACCTCCAAAAAGTATATTGGGACAATTATGTCCTTACCAATAAGTAAAATTTTCTGAGGACCCTGATTCAGCAAAGCTGAATATGAGTTTGTAGCATAGTTGGGACAGCCCTGTCGAAAATGTACAACACTTTTCCAACAATTGCAGTGGATCTGGGGCTCTCACTCTCTCGTACATGGCCACGGTTTCTGTGGTCTATTGAACACCCAACACTATTCATTTTCAAAACTTGGGAATTCTACTGAACAGAGACTCACTTGAGAGACTGTTCAATACTGCCAAAGGCATCTCTGCAGATCACTGATACCAGTGTCATTCCCAAGAATGCAGGGAAGCTGATTTTTTTCAAATACAATTTGCAAATGCTAATCTACAAATATTACTATTTGTGTCTATATGCTGCAGAGTGAGGGTCCAGTCCTGCACTCCTTACTCAGGGAAAATCCCATCTGAGTCCCATAGAGAGTTTTGTCTGAGTACAGGCTGCATAATTGGGCCTAAAATGTGCAATCCAACACAAAAACAATTTTCTTTGCATTTTCTGCTGTAATTTTGTAAATCAATTATATAAGGCCAGAACCTCAGCTAATGTTAATTAACACAGATCCACTGAAGTCAGTGGAGATATACCTAATATACGCCAGTTGGGGATCTGGACCGTAGACTTTAGTAATTATCCGGATTCTAATTCATGGTGAATGACACTCACTATAAATGGTTATGAAAATTACTTTGGAGCGGTCGTTCCCACAAGAGCTTTGCACAGAGGGCCTCTGCACAAAACAGGATAGTCAGTCTCCTCAGCAACATTGTCCCCCCCACCCATGTGGAAGCACCCTCTGTGGCTCCAGGGATCTGTGGGTGGCATGTGGAGAACAAGGAAAAAGTAGGGAATCCACAGAAATGTTAATTCAATATGAATCACCTGTCCCCCCTCCAGCCCATGAAACCTCTCTCAATGGAGCGTTCAAGGGGGAGTCCTGAGCAGGGCCTAGCCACAGTCTCTCAAAGTGCTGTTCTGTACCACTAAGTGGGGCCACAGTAGGGAGCAGCATGCAGAGCTGGTGCAGTTTGCCATGGCTTCTGGCAGATCCCCAAGATCTGTGGGAGTTGGGGCCAAACCTCCTACATTTTCCATGTCAGGGAGGGGAGAATTCACCCACTACATAGGAGGAACTGTGTGATGAGAACCTTTCCTCTCCTCCCCATGACTGCACATGTGCTATATTTCTGCTGAAGAGGGTGATTCCCCACTCAGTAAAGTATTTGCTGAACACATAGAGTTGTATTTAGCGTGAAGCTTTTTAAAAGCATAGTGAAACGTGGCGTTTAGACCTGTATCATCAACCGCTAAGGGAGCCATCCTGGTCCTGCTGATGTCCAGGAGAGTTTAGTCCTTCATTTCAATGGGAGCAGATTTTGATTTATTTACGGACAATTCCAAGTTATCTCAGTTGGCCATCCAGACACTAAGGCACCCAAAAATCATTTATCACTTTAGAAAACCTTGGTCTTAAAACTCTGCACAATTTGATCACTTAAAAAAATTCCTATTCGTTTTTTTTTCTATAATAGCCACTATTTGGCATTCAGGCACCTAATGAAAGTGCAAGCTGCCCCACCACCAGTTTAACACGTAACACAAGTTAATTCTTCCAATAACTATTATGTCTGTCCTCCTCCGAGTGGGCCTGTGACAGCTGGATGATTAATGGTAAACAGAGTGTGATCAATAATACTGAGTCCTACACGCGGGGACCAATATCAAAAGGGATACTGCACAGATCACCCATGTGGACCTATATTATTTACTACTTTCATTAGCAATCTAGAAGAAGGTTTAAATTCAACCATGATTGTATTTGCTGACAATTTTAAAAATCAGAGGGGGAGCAAATGAGAAGAAAAAGTCCAAACTGCAATGGCTTAGAACAGTAGGCTGCATGCAACAGCATGAGATTCAATGCTGATAAAACAAATGCATAGTTGTGCAGTGAGGGAGAAGAATAAATAAAAAGCACAGATATAAGCAGGGGACAGATAACTAGAAAGTAGCCAGTTTGAGAAAAGCCTTGGGTGAGAGATAGCAAACTTGCTAACTGAACACAGGTTTGCAGTATGAATTTGATGAAATAAAAAACATGGCTAACATTGTTCAATATACTTAGGGAGATTACATATGAAATTAGGGAAGAAGATTGCTCTCCGTAATCCTGAGGCAACGCATTTGAAACTTTACATGAAGATCACCTCACCACAATTCAAGTTCTGATGCCCCTATTTTTGTCATCGTTATGTTGCCTCCGGCACTCCTCTGCATAGCAAAATGTGAGACAGTACAAAGCTGGGCAACAAGTAGGAGGCAATGATTGGAATTTAAACAGAATGAAGAGAGACTACCCGGATCGGCGGGTAGTGATCGATCTATCGGGGATTGATATATTGCGTCTATCAATCCCCGAATCAATGCCTGTAGTCCACCTCGGCAGGAGGAGTAAGAGGAGTCGACAGGGGAGCTGCCGCGGTGGACTCGCCACCGTGAGGACGGCCAGGTCAGTCAAACTAAGATACTTCGACTTCAGCTACGCGAATAGTGTAGCTGAAGTTGAGTGTCTTAGTTTAAATCCCCCCGCAGTGTAGTCCAGGCCTCAGGTCCTGATCCTGTGAGATGCTGACTTCACTGGAAGTTGAGGAGACTCAGAATTGTGCAGGAAAAGGCTCTAAAATAGTAACATTTATATAACCCAGAAAAGTAAAGGTGAGAGCAAGAATGAGAGACCGTCACCATCTCTGAAAATCTTTTAACTAAGCATATACATGAAGACAGAAATTTAATTTATATTCTCAGAAGAGAATGAACAATGGTCCAAGTCTAAGGAGGGAAAAGTTTAGGCTTTTGTCAGGGAAAGTTTCTTAAGAGCAACAGAAATTGGGAAGTGGAATAAACTAAGAGAGCTCTAGATATTCCAGAGCAGGTTTGACTTAGAATAGTCCTATAAAATGCCGCCGGGTGGGGCCATTATTTGATTATAGTGTTTTGCCCATCCTATTTTCCACTATTCTCCTTCACCATTCTGGTCATAAAGCAAACTAGCCCTGAACCTAGTAGTCAGCCAAGTTGCTCAGTTATTCCCATTTTATAATTATTAGTAATAAAATATCACTAAAATCAAATTGATTAAAACATTAAGAGCCAGATTCTGATACATTTGCTCAAGTTGGGCAGTACCTTATTTCTGGAGTAGTCTATTGGTTTCAGTTGGACTCACTTGGTTTCAGTGGGGCCATTTGTGGAGTAAAATACTATTCTGAATGAATAAGAGAATCAGCAATTTGCCCTTAATGTTTGGCCTCAGTTTGGTCTAAAATAACTATGGTTTGCAGCATAGAACGTGATCTCATTAAATCTTTAGACCTCATTAGATCAATTCTATGTTTCATCCAATTAAAATAACAAGCAAATAGTCTTCTTGACTTCCTGTTTCTCAGTTGCTGGTGGTGTTAGTTAGACTCGCACCCCAGAAGTGGCTGCATTCTGGTGATAGATGAAGTGATTCCAATAATATAGTTTTATCATTCTGCAAAGCACTCTGAGACTTCAGAAAGACCCTGGAGTATTACACTCAATAAGAGAGAAGAGAAAGAAAAACAAGAAACTGCATAATGACAGATAAATACCCTAAATGGATTCACAAATATAAAGTGAGCAGATTTGCAGTCAGGAGAAAAAGATGGGGTGGAGTGTATTCAAAGCACATGTAGTACAGATCTAACTGTTGAGCAACGGGAGCAAAATGATTACCTCACTGTCCTCTGAGATGTGCCCCCTGGAGCACAAGTCAGGATATTTGAATTCAGGTTCAAACTTTCCCAGTTCAGAGTTTAAAATCCAGTTCTCTAGTTCAAGCCCATCTTTAATTATACTATTGATTTTAGCCCCCAGGGCCACATACTAAAGGCCATGTGACCTAGTCATGGGGACCTGCAAATAATACAAAAGAGTAACTAGTTTTCTGCTCAGTGGTTTAATAAGTGCAGGAGACAGCAAGAAAACAGCTTATTGTAGACACGCTGGAATTGATGAGCTAGTAGTCACTTATTTTTTGATATATCTGGCTCTGCTCAAATATTTTACAGCTCTGGATAAAGAAGTCTACTTGCAAAAAAGACAATCTAAAAAAGAATTCCTTGAGCCAGATTCCACTTTGAGTTACTCCCATAAAGCCCCTTTAAAATCAATGGGGCTATACAGAGGTAATAGGGAGCAGAATTTGGCCCCTTATCTTTAAAGAGGAACTGATCACAAAACTAAAATGTAATAGTAGCTTAGGTACAAGTACTCATGACTTGATCACATTTATAACATGCAAGCAGAACAACAACTTGGGTTTAGAGGGGAAGTGAAGGTATCTATAAAAATAATATATAATAAATGGAAGAAAGGGGAAATTCATAGGAATTAATATAAATCAGAAGTTTGGAACTGTAGAAAATGGATAAGGAAAGCAAAGAGTCACAAGGAGAAATCTATAGCCAGCAGAGTTAAGGATAATTAGGAATCTTTTATATATATAAAAGATATATTTATATTTATTTATATATATAAAGATTTATATTTATTGAACACGTCTGACTTTTCTGCATTATTATTGATAATTTTACCATTTCCATTGAGTAATGGACCAATATCATTCTCAGGACTCATTTTGTTTATATATATAAACAAAATGAGTCCTGAGAATGATATTGGTCCATTACTCAATGGAAATGGTAAAATTATCAATAATAATGCAGAAAAGTCAGACGTGTTCAATAAATACTTCTGTTCTGTATTTGGGAGGAAAAACAGATGATATAGTCTCATCATATGGTGATAACACTTTTTCCATTCCACTAGTATTTCTGGAGGATGTTAAATAGAAGCTACTGAAGTTGGACATTTTTAAATAAGCACTTCCAGATACTAAGAGTTTTAAAAGAGCTGGCTAAGAAACTTGCTGAACCATTAATGTTGTTTTTCAATAAGTCTTGGAGTACTGAAGAAGTTCCAGAGGATTGGAAGAAAGCTAATGTGCCAAGTTTTAAAAAGGGTAAACAGAATGACCCTGGTAATTATCATCCTGACAACCTGACATCGATCCTAGGCAAGATAATGAAATGGCTGATCCAGGACTTGATAAATAAAGAATTTAAGGAGTGTAATGTAATTGATGTGAACCAACATGGCTTTAAGGAGAATAGATCCTGTCAAATTACCTTGATATCTTTTTTTGATGAGATTACAAGTTTGGCTGATAAAGGTAAGAGTGTTGATGTAATATACTTAGAGATCTCTAAGGCATTTGACTTGATACCACACTATATTTTGATTAAAAAGTTAGAATATTATAAAATTAACATCACACACATTAAAAGGGGTAAAATCTGGCTAACTGGTAGGTCTCAAAAAGTAACTATAAACAGGGAATAGTCATCGAACAGGTGTGTTTCTAGAGGAGTCCCACAGGGATCAGTTCTTGGCTCTACATTATTTAACATTTTTATCAATGACCTGGAAGAAAACAAAATCGTCACGGATAAAATTTTCAGATGGCACAAAAATTGGGGGAGGGGGGGTAAATAATGAAGAGGACAGGTCACTGATTCAGAGCGATATGGATGGCTTGGTAAACCTGGTGCAAACAAACAATATACCTTTTTAATACAGCTAAATGTAAATGTATACAGCTAGGAACAAAGAATGTAGGCCTTTTTTACAGAATGGGGTTCTCTATCCTGAGAAGCAATGACCCTGAAAAAGATTTGGGGGTCATGGTGGATAATCAGCTGAATGTGAACCCCCAGTGGGACACTGGCCAAAAGAGCTAATACAATCTTGGGATGCATAAACAAGGAAATCTCAAGTAGGAGTAGAGAGGTTATTTTACCTCTGTATCGGCACTGTTGCGATTGCAGCGGGAATACTGTGTCCAGTTCTGGTGCCCACTATTCAAGAAGAATGTTGATAAATTGGAGAGAGTTCAGAGAAGAGCGGAGAGAATGATTAAAGGATTAGAAAACCTGCCTTATAGTGATAGACTCAAAGAGCTCAATCCATTTATCTTAACAAAGAGAAGTTTAAAGAGGTGACTTAATTACAGTCTAGATGGGGAACAAATATTTAATAATGGGCTCTTCAATCTAGCAGACAAAAGGCATAACATGGCTGGAAGCTGAAGCTAGACAAATTCAGACAGGAAATAAGGCATACATTTTTCACAGTGAGGGTAATTAACACTGAAACAATTTCCCAAGGATTGTGGTGAAATCTCGATCACTGACCATTTTAAAATCAATATTGGATGTTCTTCTAAACAGTATGCTCTAGGAATTATTTTGGGGAAGTTCCATGGCCTGAATTATACCAGAGGTCACACAGATTCTGGCCTTGGAATCTATGAAAATTAGAAATAGTGGCCTTTGGTGTGTATACTTTACCTGATGGTAAATGTGGTATTATGATATAGCTGTATATATCTTGTATGTGCCACCGACAGACAAGTGGTGGCATCACTATCTACTTTGCTGTATATACTTTATCACTGGCTGGTAAGTGTGGCATTTCTTCTAGGTTGTAACAACAGAGTAAGATTCATCAAGTGTCCAAATTGGAGTGCATTTTAAAATGGAGAAGACATTTTTTTTTAAAAGTTGCACAAAATGGTCCTTTTCTCTAACTCATAGGGGTCCCACAGGATACAGAGCCCATAGCCTATAAATACTAACTGCACACCAACAGTATCTCGCCAAAACCCATGGTTTTCAATGACACTGCTTTGCGTGTGCCTCAGGGTGTGACACAGAATAGACACTTGAACCTCTTCAGGCTTGTCTTCAGAGCACAGCAAAGCACATTAGAGATTTGTAGCACACTCTACTGTGCTTCACACTAACTGCCCCGAGTAAACCCTGCTAGCATGAACTAACAGGTGCTTAGTTCATACCAACAGGGTCAACATGGGACAGCTAGAGCGCAGCATGTTAGAGCTCTATAAATCACACCTCTGAAGTGGGCTTTACCACACCTTCTAAACAAGCCCTTAGTGATTCTTTGTCATCACACAGTCTGTGTGGACTGGAGATATGGCTGCCTGTGCTCTATCACCAGCTTTGATAGATTGGAGAACATGCTTTTCATGTACCTGTAATCTGAAATAGTGAAGCTATTACAATTCCTTTCTAATACAGATATTGACATTCACCTCCAAACACGGTGCACTCAGTGCTACCTGCAAACCCTGCTGAAAAGAATGGACACTTCAGGCTAGATTCACAAAGAACTTAGTTGCCTAACTGCCACTTCAGGCAAGTATAGGCTCAACACACTCTGCCATCTGTCCAGTTTTATGGGCTCAGGATCATCCTGGATGTCCCAATTTTTTGTATTTCAGAGGTAGCAATGCTAGAGAAGAGGAGAAGCGCAGTAGTGCATAACTAGCGCAGTAGTGGGAGTGGGAGACCCAGGATCCAATCCCCCTGCTCCAACTGCTTCAACAGGAGAGCCTCAGGGTGCCTTATTTCAGAATATCCCATAGTGCAGTGGTTAGAGTACTCACCAGAGAGGTGGCAGATCCCAGTTCATATCCCTTCTCCCCTCAGGTGGATTGGGGACTTGAACTCTAACCACGGGGCTAAGAGTTATGAGGGAGATGGTACCCCCTGCCCATCGTCCTCCTCCATCCAACTTCTTGCAAAAACAGCATAGGTGCCTAACACCAAGAGAGGGTTTGCAGCTGGGAATCCCAAGCCGAGGGAGGCATCTCCCTGCAGCCTCAATTTAGGTGCCTATCTCTGTGAGAGGGGTGGGGTTTATGTCACACTTGGCATCTCCCATTCTCTAGTTCAGGTGGGGAGCAGCCTCGCCTGCTGGTTTATGTGAATCCCTTTTGAGGTGCCTCTCTCTCTCCGTTCATTGTGTAGGAAGCCTAGGCACCTAACTCAGGCTTCGTGAATCCCAGTCAGTGATATTCTAGGCATCTAAAAGTTAGGCGTGGCGATGGTGAGCATCACCACACTATGTTTCTTTGTAAATCTAGCCCTTCTTTGTCTTTGCAACTCTTCCTAGAATCGTCACTCCAGAAAAAGTGCACTAGGGTCAGTGATTTTGTGAGTGCAAAAATATGCTGTCGGGGTTGTGCTACTGTGGTGTAAGACCTGTAGGATACCAGTGCAACATGGCAGTTCAGAATACACCGAGTAGGGTACTGACAGCTAAAAACAATATTTGAGGTCTTCCCCAGATGCGATTATTCTGCAAGGAAAAACACATACCTTTATAGTCTCAGGGAGGTTAAGCTGTTGTCTTTTCTCCTTTAATCGCTTCATTACGATATCCATGGTTTCTTCGACAGATGGACTTGGTTCAGTACTTGCTGCTTCTTGCTTCCTGGTCTCCTTATATATTCCAGTGCTCTCCTGCTGCACAATTCTTTTGGGTGCTTTAGGGGTACAATTTTGCTCTTCTGACATTTTGAGTTTAAGCTCTGTTCAAAAAAGCAAGTTACTTGGCAAATGAGTTTTTAAATAAATATTTGTTAAAAGGTTTCTTCTGACACTATAGGAAAAACACCCCAGCTCCTGTGTTAGTTTGTTAACATACCACAATCATTTGGAAAATTAATAATCCTTAATTTGAGTTTTTAATTCCCCTGCCCCTCATCTGAGAGCATTCACTCAAACAGGCGGGAATCAGGTGCAGCATAAACAGCAGAAGTTGCCAGGTGGCATAGAGCTGCCGCTACCCCATATCACCACCCTTCCAAGCCCCTTACATAGTGGGTGTGACCATGGACAAGGAAGTAGGCCAGGCAGCCACTATGCCTGGCTGATCTCCACTGCCAGAATGATGTCCAGCATCAGACAAGGCATCCACTATATTATTGTAACATGATGTTACAGTGGGGACCAGTTTGGACCCTGGCCAGCCTTGGATTGAGTCTAAACATGACTTAAAGACACCCATAGTTCCTAGGATGTGGGAAGAAGTGAAGAGCTGTGGACAGGGCACTGGCCTGAGACTTCGGAGCTTGGACTCTATTCCTGAATCTGCCACTGGTCTACTGGTTGACCTTGGGCAAGTCATTTCACCTCTTTCTGCCTTACTTTTCCTGATTCTAAAATAGCACCAATGAGTCTTACTTTCTTTGTAAAAAAACCCAGTACTTCAAAAACTCACACAAGCATTTAAATTTACTACTGCGAGTACTCCCACTGAAATCAATGGCACTTCTCATGGTAGTAAAGTTAAGCATGTGTTCAACTGTTTGCCGGATCAGGGTCTTTAAGGTGTATGAAAATTTACGTATGAGAATTGGGTTTTATCATTTTGAAAGATAATCAATTCAAAGTGGCAATTTACAGGAGATTACGCGTGTAGTTTGGCCATTTTACAGCTATTTCGCTTTTCTTTAGTTAAAAGAAAGGTTTATTTTAAAAACGTCTTGTGACAATGCAGACTAATCACTTGATATTTAAGAGAGGGATTTTCAAATGAGTTCAGAGAGAGTTTGGTGCCCCCCTCTCACTCACTGTCAATGGGAGTTGAGTTTCTAGACCCTTTAACCACTTCCCAAAATCCCACCCTACAGTACTGAAGTGTAATACTATGATTCACTTAATGGTGAAAATGGATCTAACACAAAAATGATTCTTTTATTACTTAAAAATAGCTTGTGTTATATTTTATTTTTTTTTAAATCAATAGTGGCTACATTTTCCCCTTGGTTACGCATATGTTGCTCCCCAGGGAGCATGGTCAATGGAGCCACGTACAGGCTGTCAAGGGAAAAATCTGACCTTTGGTATTAAATCTCATTTCAGGCAAGAGGCTATTTTTATGCCCAAATAATATGTGCTTTAAAATGGAGTTCTGTAATTTAAATTCAACAAACCCCCTTTACCACTACAATGTGAAATGTATCAGTATAACAAACCCATTAACTTGGCAATTATGTACAGTATGCTAATGATGCTGAAACAACAATCAGACAAACATTGAGGCTAATATTTAAAATTGTATCTCTGTTTGCAAGAATGTTGATAGTTAAGAAGAAGCTCTCTCTTTTTCAGCTCTATTGAATAGGGTTGAACTGACTCTCCCCAAGCATGGCTGGGAGAGATTGGCGTTGCATATGCCATTTCATCTTTCTTTTTGTCATTAGGGAGCCTTAGTGAAATAGAAGTAGGGGGCAAAGAGCAGAAAACAAATACTAAAATGCTCCTACTGCATTAGCACAGCTTTACAAAGTTTCCAGTATTATGAAATTCCCCACTGTGCAATAAAATGGAAGTATACGCTATTATGTACCTTTGAGCTGTTTACGACCTTTAGCCAAGTCATTCATCCATTTCAGGACTTCAGGATTGGAAGTTTTGTCACCATGTGAAGGCTGCACATAAGAGAACAGAAAAGAACTGATGATGGGACTGTTCCTTTTCCTGTATTCTCTATGGACTGATCCTGCAAAGAGAGTCAATGCACAGTGCATAAGGTTCAGCATGTGCGTGAGTCTTTGCAGATTCAGGCCTATGTTTGTAAAAATCAAACTTCTGCTCCATGGAGCAGGAATTCTGATGATACTCCCAATATACTTATCCAATAAAGAAATAGCTTCTTTAAAATACAAAATATTTCAGAACATAGATTCCATGTGAATCATAGTGAAGGATGAGATATATTTCTTTCCCTTATACAAAAAAGAATAGGCATCTACCTAATCCTTCTACACCCCCTCCCCCAATAGGGTGGTCATTGTCAACATTTCTATTCAAGGATCCCCTCCCAGGACCTCACTGTTATTTATCAGGATCTATTCAGGACCCTCTCCCATTTAACAGTATGAGAAGGGCAGGGTGGTCACAACAGCCTGAGACCAGTTTGTGACCGGATACCTTAGGTCAAAAAAGTATTCCCTAGCAGAACCCGGAAGATCTCCCCCATTCAGAGCCACACTCTTCCAAACTGAAGGAGACTGCATGGGATTCACTTTGGTGTCTGTCCAGGTGTGAGGAACTGTGACAAGGTGCCTTATAGTGACAGCCTATATATGAGCCACATCAGGTTACCGTGGTCCATGTAGATGGTGATTCTTCCACACATCATATGGCCAGAAATACTTATGATCCCAAATCACTGCTAAGCATTATATTACATACACTGTCCATTTGACATGTTTGGCTCAATTATGCTATTAATCTGTCATGTTTATTATCTTCTTGGATTGGGGCTCGATAATGCAAAGTGCTGAGCATTTTGCCCCTGGTCTTACACACATGCTAAACTGTATGTGAGAGTAGTCTCATTGACTTCAGTGAGATTACTTACATGCTTAAAGTTTAGCATGTGCAGGATTTGCAGGATGGCAGTCCAAATGCTCAACACTTTTCCGGATGGAGCCCTTACTGCAGTCCTTAAGACCAGGGTGCCTAAAATCTTTGCAAAGTAATATTTTATGCATTTCAGCTCAAATTTTTCACCCAATTTAATTGAAAAACCTGTAAAATGTTATTTAAATCTGTGCAAACACTGCTACCAAGATAATCTTCCTCTCCTACTCCAGCCATGTCTTCTTCTCCTTGAGTCTCTACTGGCTTCCTTTCCACTTCCCTCCTGTATGTAGTTCAAGCTTTTCTCCACTGTCAAAGCAAAAGACTGCTCCTGACTACAGCCTTTCACTGCCTTCATCTCCTCCCTCTTTTGATTCCTGTCAGCATTTACTGTACAGTGGTAGTTGCACAGAATCAAAACAGAAACTTTTTAAAAAGACTGAACACCCACAGTAATTTAAACATATTGTGTAGGAGAGAACGGCTTTGGGAGGGGGTTAAGCAGGGGGGAGGAGGGGGGGATGCTGTGAGCCTTCCTGCCTGCCTAGTTCATCTGCCACATGCCTGTTTTTAAAAAAGTCATATAGTGACTTAACTGCTTCCCTTGCTGTATGTGGCAGTGAGACTAGTGCTTCATCCACTCTCCTTCCACCTGACCGAGTCTTAAGGTCACACACTCACTGCTCCCCTCTCTGTATCTAGTACTATTAATTCATTCACTGTACCCAGTGGGACTGCTTACATATCCCAGGTCTTTGTGAGGTCACTAAGATGGACACCCCTCTGTATCCTGAAGGACTGCTTACTTACTCAAGCCTCTATGAGGTCAGTGATGTGATCACCACCATACCCTTCAGGATTGATCCTGATGATTTATATGACAGAAATATTATCTATGGGATTGCCCTGTGCTTTCTTCATCAGCTCTCCTGAAGGTCAGAAAGAGGATTATTAATTTAGCTGTGGTAATATTAAGAGTACTACACTTGACACTCGCTTCTGCTTCCCAGATCAATGGTTTCCCCCAACCCTACTCAAGTATCTATACAAAAAGGGATGGATGAAAATCTTTTCATTTTTATTACTTCCAGGGTTGCCCCGGTGTTTATTTGGGTTTACCAACTAGTAAGCACAAGTGTTATTCAAATCTCAATGTTGGCCATCTAGCTATACACACACACTTGGCAGAAGGATCTTAAAATACCTTTTAAAATGACTGCAGCAATACAGGGCCTAAAAAATCATAATTCTCTGAATAGATATAGACCACAATGAAAGTTGTTCATGCCCACTACCTTTCATTGACTATCACTTATACCAGCCCCATGACATACAAAATGGGGAAGTAAACCCCACTCAGCTCCCTGACTTCCCCTTTTTAGACAAAATTCCAGGGAAATCTCCAGTTTGAGGGAGTGGAGTCTGTTGATCCTGTGCCTCTCTCTGTAAACTACACAGAGGTGTAGCCCTGAAAAAGGTTGCTGAATAATGACCAGTGATGAAGATGATGAATCCCAAGGTCTGGAAGTGGGGTCAAGGCTGTGGCATAATATTCTGATTATTTAATTTATTTTACAACATCTATCTCTACCTAGCTATAAGAAGCTCAATATGGAAAGGGATAAATATGTCTGTTTTTTATGTTCCATGGCTGCCACCAAAATCTCATAGATGCAGCAAAGTTCTTCTGCTTTAAAGAGTGCTATCTTCCACCATTTGAGCTGAAGGAGAATCTCTATAAGATGTCAGTAATATTAGGGCTTATATTCTCTTTACTGACCAATCATTAGAGAGCAATATAATGTCAAACAGAGAAGGAGGTCTGATTCCAACAAAGTAAGGTTGGAAGGTGCTTATTATTTTTACACACTATAGCAGTAGCTGTAATATACCATAGTAGTAGCAAAGGAGCACCATGGCCTCCAAGGAAACTGTTTTCCCTTTCAGACACCAGCGGAATTCTCTGACAGATGATGGGATACTACTGATGCCGATGTGTATGGGGAAACTGCACAAGAGGATGAAACCTCACAGACCTCCACTCACACCACACAATATCCTATACCCTAGAGATGAATGACTCCTTAGCTTTTGCTTTAGCCAGAGTCAATACTTGGGGCTCTCTCTACCATATATTGTACATCTCAGGACAGGGATACCACTTAGCCACACACCAGAGCCTTCATTTTTTATTTGACAAATGACTTCTAAAGAATGTTATTGTTTTGTTGATATTTTCAAAAGATAACTCAGTCTGCATGAATGAGAAAAACTACATAGCAGAACACAGTTGCCAAGCAAATAATTTTATCTACAATGCAAGTAAGAAGCTATTTATAAGTATCAGAACTTTCCTTTGTCTTACAGATTTTCAGGATATTTTAAAGTAGTTAAATGTTACCATCACCCATCCTGATTGATGGATACTCCCCAATGAAGGTAACTCAAAACAGAGCTTCACAATTTTAGCCTGTAATCACTCAGATATCGTTTTTTCCCCTATTATTTTGCAAGAAGCAATTCTTCCTACACCTTTAAGGACGATATCCGTAATACATGGAGCATTCACCCCATCTTATTTTCTCCAATTATTTTCTTACCCGATATTTTTTTTCTTCTTCAAACTTTTCTTCAAACTTCCTGATTTTTCTCTTCAGACTTTGAAGATGTTTGGTAAGTTGCATTACTGTCTGCGGTTCTTTGCAGTCCTCACAATTACACCTGGAAGAACTTCTTGGCCTGCAAAAGTAGAAGTAATAAAGTCTCTGTTAATGCAAATAACACTTCTGAACTCCTCCCATGAAATCAGAACTATAGTCACACAGAACCATCTCTAGTCTAAATCACATGTAAATTGTGTTAGAACTCCAGATGTTTCTCCTATAGGTAGGCACAAGGAGAAATGGTTAGGCTTTATGAAGTAAATATATGAAATATCTGTTTTTCTTTGAAGGTGGCATAGTGTTTCATGGGCAGCACCCACCTTTCCTACCTTACTTTGATCATTAAGTGTGGGATTCTGAAAAGGTCTCAGCATTGGCCTAACTTTTGAAAATCGTTTTGAAAATCCCACCCTAACAGGCCAGATTTTGATACCTTTGTTCACACTTAATAATAGCACCTACTCCATGAGTAGTCCCACTGACTTCAATTAAATTCTTTGTGGAGTAAGGTGTGATGCGATGTGAATAAGGGGAACAGAAAATGGCACTTCTTTTATATGAAGTGCATTTAGGGCCAATTTCAGGAAGATACTAATTCCCGAATCAGACCCTAGGGCAGCCTATCATGATTTCTGTAGATTAGAATTAATTACTGGCACCAACTGGTGAAAATGTAGTACTGAAAATCAAAGCTTGTCACAACTCCAATCCACAGGAAATATTAACATTTCAAAATTTATGCAAATCAGAACAAACATTTTTTTTAAAAATTTCCCATAGAACAAAAATTCAGAAAAAAAGTTGAGTAAATTGAAATATTTCATTTCAATAAAATTAAAATGTTACATTCCAATTTTGACTTTCTTCTTATTTTATATTGCATTATAATTTATAATATAATGAAAGAAATTCAAAACAAAATTAATTTTCAAAATACAAAAATCCTTATAATTATTCTTTTAAATTTTAAATGTTCTCACAAAACATTTAGATTTTGGGAAAATGGCATTTTCTGGCAGGAAAATATTCTGTCAGAAAGTTTTCAATCAGCTCCACTGAAAATGATTCAGACTAATTTCCATGCACCAAAAAAATGGGTTTGATGAACAAAAATGTTATTTTTTTAAAGTCTGTTTTATTTCAAGTTAAAATATTTGTACATTTTAATTTTGGACTTTAAAACATAGACGTGTTCATTTAAGAGTTAGTCACCATAAGTTGCCAAGAACTTGGAAAAAGCACTAACTATTTCATTATTATAGTGCCTTCTATTCTACAGGAATTTAGCATTGCAATGGAGAGTTTATCCTTACTGGCAATAGGCTTAAACATTTTGTAGGATATTTCATGTGAGACTTTTTAGATTTGTGAATAAATAGGCTTGATTATTTCTATTTGCCTAAACTTTATTTTTAAGATTTAAAGAAAACAGAGTTCCAGAATGAAATTAATTCTAAGAATTTCCGAAAAGGACTTACAAGGACTATTCAGATGTTTTGTGACATTGCCTTCCATTTCCAATGAATGACTCATGCAGTAATTCCATTGCAGTTGAACTTTTCTGAATTAGACCTTTAATAACCTTTTTTACCCTGTATTCACTTTTCAGACTGATTATGAACTAACCTTTAAAAATGTCATTACTAAACTATAATTAACTGAGATTGCAGCTAATGTTGTACTTCGTTCATATTGGAAAATGTTAGGTCATATTTATGGTATTTCAAATTAATCATGCCAAATTATATTATATTATGAAACATCCCTGTTTAGAGCAAATGACATGACCATATATGAGAAATATGAAGAGTCAAATGTTCTAGACTGTACAAACATAATAAAAAATAAAGTTAAAAATGTATTTTCTTACATCATGAAAGGCTGAGCACTTGGTGGGGAAGGGGCCGATTCTGTGTCTAAATTAAATCTCTGGCTTTGACTAAAGATTGAGCAGCGTGGTGACAGAAGGGGATTATCTCCATCAGTAATATGATATAGTAGTCTACTGGTCCCTAAGGGGCGATGATCTTCTGGGCCGTTGTCTGCATCACTCTGCCAGTCTCTATGGGCTGGTACAGGCTCTATAACGACAAGATCAAATCAATATGGGACTGAAGGTCTCTCACAAAACACCCTAATTCGTTAGCTATAGAGGTAAATAAGAATCTATGTGAACAAATGTGTTCATAGAAGCAAAGTGTGCTGCTTGAAAACTTTTCAGTTGATACAATGAATAATATATGGTATAGCAATGCAGCATATACTGGTAGAACATGGTACCAAATCAGAGCATAACAAAGGATACATAGGTTACAACGACTGGTGTAATACCGTACTCTGAGGTCCACAATGGAATATAGATAGGTGTCTGTGTGTGTGTAAAAATAAACCATAAGGTTTTGTTAAAAGAAAGATAGTAAATTTCTCAGAATAAAAGCATTGTCTCTGTTTTTAATAAATCAGTTTTCGCTGAAATGCACTCTTTGCAGAAGAATATGAAGACAGATGTAAAACAAGAGTCATTCCCTAATTTAGGGCTCAGTCCTTTGCTCAGGAGGAGAATAGGACACATCTGCAGAAGTAACACATTTTAGGACCCTATCATGCAGCATATTGAGTGCTACTAGCCTGGTGACCTATATCCTGTAGAATTCTGCTCTTAATTCTCAGGGTAAAATGCCACTCAGCAGAAAATTACTAACCCATCATGTATTACTAACCCATTCAGATCAATGCATATGAACAGAAGATTGAAACTGATTGGGTAAACAGTAAAATGTAAGTGCTGCACTCTGTCTGTTGCCTTGGGGTGTTAGGTATATGACATTATGCTAGCAATGTCCCCATGCATTAATGGGCGCATAGGCTCCTAAGGAGCGGATTGTGCCTAGTGTATAAGAGAGGGAATGCAAAAGGAGCATTTTCAACAGTGAGCTTAATTAACCATTGGAACAACTTGCACCAAGGACGTCGTGGATCCTCCATCACTTGAAGTCTTTAAATCAAGACTGTATGTGTTTCTAAAAGATATTCTGTAGCTCAAACACAAGATCCAGCTTGATGTAGGGAACACTAGGTGAAATTCTGCAGCCTCTGTTAAGCAGGAGGTCAGACTAGATGATCGTAATGGTCCCTTCTGATCTTAAATCTATCTGTCTATGAACCTCACCTCCCTCCTTTTGCTCATTGGCAACAAGACTTGCATAGTACTGTACTATCCATATCCTGCCCTGACTCTCCATTGAAAGGGTGAGAATCCCGGTTCCCTCTTCCTCAACCTTACACAAAATAGGCCAGAATTTCATCCTTAAGTAGGTTTTTTTTTTTCTGTGGGGAGTGCTTTTATGAGGATTCTGCTTCATGATGGAGAAATCCTGTACCAATCTACAAAGCCCTGTTGAAAATATATGTACAAACAAGTTACAAAAGCCAGAATAGAATTCTCAGTGCCAAAAGAGAGTTTTCTCTCAGCTACATGGGTAAAGATTTTCATCTATATTAACAGTTAATGTATTATAGTGTAACTAGGCAAAGTTGATTTTATTATTTTCCCTCTAAAATTGTATCTATATGTAAAAATGGAGTCTGCATCAATTATTTTTATATTTAATGTAGGTTCATACCATGAATTAGTTGTGTATCATACATACATTACAAGGGATTCCTGATAGCATATATTTCTCAGATATTTCAGCAGGAGAAATTGAACATTAATTTGCTCCCAGATCTGCAAGGAGATGCCAGTTAAGCAGCAGATCTGAAAATGTTCCTTCACCTTTGCTTTTAATTAAAAATGAAATTTTAATCAATGATGTTACAAAAATTCAGAAGACATACCTCTACCTCCTATTAATTTAGAGCACTACGTTGTGGATTTCCCCGTGGTGGGGGGGTAGGACTTGCAGAGATAAAAAGGCCATTTCCCTTAAGATTTTGATGGAACTGTTATACTGTATTTTAATTAATATCTGCACAATAGATAATGAAGCTCACTGAGCTTGTTTAGCAGTGGGAAAATAGTGGCTCCAAGCAGCCTCCCTCCTTGAAAGCAGAAAATTGGGCAACTTCAAAATAAATATTATTTTATCAGACATAGTCCAATTGTTTCTATGTTACAGGCAACACAATACCAAATGTTCCTAAATTGTGTAATTATGGGTCAGCACAGGTCATGCACAGTCTCTGCATGGCTTTTATATCTTTTGATAAATTTGTTCATACTGGTTCCTCTTTCCATGGGAATTATTTAAGGGGATGAGAGTACAAATGGGGAGAAAATGTTTTTTCTGTCCTGCAAAATATTTCAAGATTTCAAAATTGTTCTCAGTCCATACTGGGATGAAACTGAGACCTTGCAAAAAAAAAAAAAAAACTGCTGCACAGAGAGAAAGGAAATAGCCAATACCCCAGTGCTTATGGCACCTTTCTGGGATGTGGAAGACAGAAGACCCGGGTTCAAGTCCCTGCTCTACCTGATTCATGGCCCAGGATGGAATTTCTGGTCAAATGAGAGCATGAGAGAGAGACCAAGCCCCACCTCAGAATAGCCAATAGCGAAGTGACTAGGGCACTCCCTCATCTCAGGTGTTTGCCCTAACCACCAGGCTTATTGGCTGTGCTGGGGTGGGTCTCTCTCCGTCTTTCCTCTTGGAGCTGTTGGGGCATTCTCCTGGGATGTGGGAGTGCCATAACCACTGGGCTATTAGAATATCAGGGTTGGAAGGGACCTCAGGAGGTCATCTAGTCCAACCCCTGCTCAAAGCAGGACCTAATCCCCAACTAACTAATCCCAGCCACGGTTTTGTCAAGCCTAACCTTAAAAACCTCTAAGGAAGGAGATTCCACCACCTCCCTCGGTAACCCATTCCAGTGCTTCACCACCCTCCTAGCAAAAAAGTTTTTCCTAATATCCAACCTAAACCTACCCCACTGCAATTTGAGACCATTACTCCTTGTTCTATCATCTGCTACCGCTGTGAACAGTCTAGATCCATCCTCTTTGGAACCCCCTTTCAGGTAGTTGAAAGCAGCTATCAAATCTGCCCTCATTCTTCTCTTCTGCAGACTAAATAACCCCAGTTCCCTCAGCCTCTCCTCATAAGTCATGTGCTCCAGTCCCCTAATAATTTTTGTTGCCCTCTGCTGGACTCTTTCCAATTTTTCCACAACCTTCTTGTAATGTGGGGCCCAAAACTGGACACAGTACTCCAGATGAGGCCTCACCAATGCCGAATAGAGGGAAAGGATCACGTCCCTCGATCTGCTGGCAATGCTCCTACTTATACAATTGCCTATTCTGGGGTCGGTCGGTCGGTCTCTCTCTCTCTCTCTGTCTCTTTTGTTTGACCAGAAATTCCATCCTGGACCAGAGAAACCTTCCCAAGGAAACTTATCAAAGCCAAGATATTTCTGCGAAAAGTTTCAGTTTCGACTAATTGGCACTTTCTGATGACAATCTATTTCACTGAAAAATTTCCTGACCAGCACTAGTTGTGACAAATAAGGCCAATGTATCTTGTTTGCAATTCTATCCAATAACTTTTGGCTTAATAATTTCTACTTCATTGGTCAAATTCTCCTCTCCAGCACACTAGTAGCTCCTCAGGCTCAGTGGAGTGGGAGAACTGGCTATATTGTTTAATTTGTCTTCACAGGGAAGATGCTGCTGCTTATTGTTGGCCTGGCCAGATAGCTGCACACACAGGTGCTGGAACTAGGGGTGCCGGGGGTGTTGCAGCCCCCCCCCCCCGACTTAAAGTGGTTTCATTATATACAGGGTTTACAGTTTGGTTCAATGGCTCTCAGCACCCCCACTACAAAAATTGTTCCAGCATTCCTGGCTGCACGGGCAAACGTAATTCTAATTATTTAGCACAACACTTTGCAACCATTATAACATGCTTCTACCATGCTTTTAATGTCATATAGTGTCTGAATAAGTAATGTGGTAAACCGTAAACAAATACTCTATTCACTGTATCGATTAATATTCCAAACAGAACTATTTATATTGCTCCTAAAAATGAAAACAAGTAAAATAAAAATGCAAAATAAAATATTACAAATGCATTTCATTATGTTAAAAATGACAAAATACTCTATTCCAGAGTTACAAAACATCACTTGTTAGCTAACAGTGTAAGCACTATAGAATCCTTTTAATGTACCTCAATATAAATGACCATTTTACATTTTGTGAACCCATCAAATATAGTGTAAGTTGGTGATTTATAATGAAATGTAAATGTAAATGAAATTAAAAGTTTACACTGTCTTCTATAACTTTCATGGTTATCAACTGACAAAAAACAGATTATAAGACATATATTTTGCAGAATTTATCAAGTATCCAAATCCTTCCTCCAGTGAAATATGCAGAAAGGAATTTTGAAGAAATGTAGGCCATTGTCCCTGCCTAAGTTGGTGACTTGCACAAACAATTCACATGTGAAATAAACAGAGATTAATGAATGCTACATAGCAAAGGTAAACAACAATATCTTCTGGCAGTGAATTCTTTCATTGGTTTAGAAGACATAATACAGTTACAGTACATGAATCTAACCTACATTTTTTTTCTCAAAAACAATACTGTACTGTCCTCTGGAATGAACTGTATTAACTTCTTTTAAATTTCACATAATTTTCCAGCTTTGAGAAACATAAGGAATCATTGTGGGGAGGGGTGGAAATAGCTTCTGCTACTGACCATCTATTAGCATAATTAAAAGGAAGTACTCTTGTCAAGGTTCCTTCCCCACTCTGAACTCTAGGGTACAGATGTGGAGACCTGCATGAAAGACCCCCCTAAGCTTATTCTTACCAGCTTAGGTTAAAAACTTCCCCAAAGTACAAACTTTGCCTTGTCCTCGAACCCTATGCTGCCAGTACCAAGCATGTTAAACAAAGAACAGGGAAAGAGCCCACTTGGAGACGTCTTCCCCCAAAATATCCCCCCAAGCCCTACACCCCCTTTCCTGAGGAAGGCTTGATAAAAATCCTCACCCATTTGCATCGGTGAACACAGACCCAAACCCTTGGATCTTAAGAACAATGAAAAATCAATCAGGTTCTTAAAAGAAGAATTTTAATTAAAGAAAAGGTAAAAGAATCAGCTCTGTAAAATCAGGATGGTAAATACCTTACAGGGTAATCAGATTCAAAACACAGAGATTCCTCTAGGCAAAACCTTAAGTTACAAAAAGACACAAAACCAGGAATATACATTCCATCCAGCACAGCTATTTTACCAGCCATTAAAACAAAAGGAAATCTAAACGCATTTCTAGCTAGATTACTTACTAACTAACAGTTGTAAGGCTGCATTCCTGATCTGTTCCTGGCAAAAGCATCACACAGACAGACAGACCCTTTGTTTCCCCTCCCCTCTCCAGCTTTGAAAGTATCTTGTCTCCTCATTGGTCATTTTGGTCAGGTGCCAGCGAGGTTATCTTAGCTTCTTAACCCTTTACAGGTGAAAGCGTTCTGACTCTGGCCAGGAGGGATTTTATAGCACTGTATACAGAAAGGTGGTTACTCTTCCCTTTATTTTTATGACATGTCTTATTCTGAAACCATATTAAGTACCGGGTTTTGCACTGTCAAACAAAAATGGCCGTGTTAACATTTTGGCAGGTCCCTGAACACCACAAGGGCAGCAGAAAGATTTCCATATTTTGCACTCTGATTTTGGGGCTCTTGGTGGAGGCTGTTCACAAATCTGTACTTCTGCCAAATACAAGGTGTGATGAAGTGGGAATTTTTTGTAATATTTTATGAGTCCCGAGCGTGTCTTATTTTTCCCTATATGTTGCATTGTTGCCCAGTGGTGGGCAGGGAGGCGGGGGCGGGGGGAAGAAGACTGACTGTTCTCAGGGCAGGCTAAGGCCATGTCTACACTTTCACTTATGACAGCAAAATTTATGTTGCTCAGGGGTGTGAAATAACAACTCTGAGTGACATAAGTTTCAACAGCATAAGTGGTAGTGTGCACAGCACTATGAGGTCGACAGAGATAGACAAAGTTTGAACAATGGGGTTCATTACAGCTTGGCTGGGCATAAGGCAACCACAGCACTACTCGTATCCCTAAGCCTAGATTAAACACACAAATTGGCCCTAAAAGTAACCTGGGCTCCTAAACTGGACCTATGATGGGATGTACCAGGCCCTTCGAGGTGCCCTGCTAGAGGCGTTGCGGTCCTACCACAACCCACCCCAGAAAAGGAGCAGTAAAGGTGGGTCCTCTCAGCCTGGGAAGCATCCTATCAAAGCTCAGCAGGCTCAAATAAAAGGAGTTACAGGGGCTGAGCTAGTCAGTTCCTGGCAGGGACCAGAGGAGCAAGAAAGATGCTTCTTACTGGAACTCCAGGGAGAACCAGAAGATGAGTTCTGCTGACACTGGCATTCTGTGACGAAGAACTTCAGCCATGAGGTAAAGGTGAAAAGAAAGGGGGTACGTGGGAAGTAGCCCAGAGAATAGCAGCAGCAACTATTGCAGGAAGCAGCATGTGGCTGATATTTATAGGGTTTCTGGGTCAGGACCTGGAGTACTTGGCAGGTACAGGTCCCCCTACCGGCCATTGGCAGGGTGTCCTAAGCCCCAAGAAGGGGATAAGGCTTGTTTAGAGGCCCAAGTGAACGGCAGGACTTAAAAAGTCTCCAGGGAGAAAGCCCTTAGGACACTGCTCTATACCAAGGCAGACAGAGACTTAAAGCTAGCCCAGAAGGGGCTGAGAACTGAGCCCAGAGGAATGGCTAAAGACATTACCAATGGCACAGGGACAAGCCCGGCTGGACCTCTTACCCTGGAAGGGGTTTGTGCATTCATGCATATTGATTGTGTGTGACTTGGCTGGAGGGCTGAGCCACTGAAGACCTGCCTGACAAGGGCAACAGCAGTTAGAGAGCACCGTGAAGAGAGAGAGTGAGTGCAGGTTCAAACCCACCCGGCAAGAGGTGCTTACAAGAGGTGAGTGTGTCCCCTGTCACAGGACCCAAGCACAATTCTAGATAGGGCCCATAAAACAGCCCCAAGTCAACCATAGCCACAGTCCTAAACTCATGGCATCCTAGCACTAGCCCAAGTTCACAAGATGGCCCCAATCTTAACAGTTTCAGGCCAAAATCCTGGCATCAACTCTATACTGCAGCCTGGGCCCTGAAAAGGATCCCAGGCTTTAGCCTAGACCAATGAATGGGCCCAACATTTACTCTAGCCTGTGCCTATGCCTGCCCTCACAAGTTGGACCTAACCTTAGTGAAAAATCAAAAGCTAAAACCATCCTTAACCCAAACCAGCAAACTGGCTCCAATCCTAGATCTATCCTAATCCGACAAGTTAGCACTAAACCAGAGCTCATAATCTGACATTAAGCTAAGGGCTAGTAACTCATGCAAACCATGCAATATGCCTGATCAATAGGGACACCAAAACTACCATAGAAACAATTTCAAGTCTGTGTTCTCACATGATGTTCTTAAACACTTAAATAAAATAAAAATTATCCACATCTGTTACGTGTGAAAAACATATTTTTTTTCCAGTATTTCAAAATTTCCAATGAACTGAAATATCCATTATTTGCCCAGCACTAAATATACCCTAAAGGCCAGATTCTGCTATCAGTTATCCTGGTATAAATCCACTGACTTCATCCAGATTTACATTGATATAACTGATAGCAGAATCTAGACCTTTGCGACTACTGTATTTCAACTGATTGAACTGATAAATTCCACCAGTAGTTTAAGAGAGAGAAAAAGGACCAGTGTTGTTTATGTTAAAATAAGAAGCCAGTAAACAAAAACAGCAAGAAGCAGGTGCTACCGCAAAACAATGTATATCAAATGCATATCAATGCATAGCCAAGCTTCCCCTAAAGCACAAGTTGGAAACAACTGAATAGCAGATCATGCTCTATTTGGACTGTGTGAGAGAAATGCTACATCTTCTAGTATCCTGCTGTGTAAATGTAAATTAACAGATTAATGCTGTAAGTGTTATTTGGAGTGGGAGATTTTTAACAGTTTAAATGCAGTCAGAATCAAATCAAAGGTAAAGATTGCAGAGTTTTCCATTTAATATCAAGTGTTCTCTGATTATGAATTATGAAACTGCAGAAGCAAAATATTTATGTTAAATTGGAAAAGGACAAAAAATTGACTTTGCCAATGAATGGAAAAGCCAATGCAGTTTTAGTGCAAACTACAAGACCCCTTTGGCCTGTGTAGCATTTGCATGGTCTCCATTCTTGACTCAAATGTACTGGTGAGAAACTAGGCTTGTTAGGAATTCCTACAGCTGTATTTGAAACCTGTTAAGTGTTTTTCCACCTATGTTGCAGCAGCCAGAAAAAACACCCACAAAACCAAACAACCTATTCCTAATCAACTCAGAAGCCAAAACATTACACACTCTTTTTGGCTACAGTATGCATCATCCTTTGCATTGCTTAGATTTTCAATGATTAGGGTTACATGTACATGTAATTCCTTATTTTTTGCAGTACATAGACATCATTTGAGAATGTCTAAAGTGGAATAGCGTAAGTAATAAAAATAATATAAAATAATCGCATTTTACAGAAAATCCAAACAAACAGCAGCTTCTGACATAAGCTTTTCTGAACTCACCTTTCTTTTATCCATAAAATTACCTTGTAGAATTAGGTTTAGACCTTGTATTACTGACCTATTTTGCCTTAATGTGGACCATACACAATTTAAGATTACATATCATTCCACTATGTGGGTATGTTAGTCTCATTAACTATGACCTATTTTTCAGAGCCAATGATTCTCCTTCTGCCTAAAATCATGATTCTGCCATCTCTGTGATTATAAGCTATGAACAGACAGAAAATGATGCCGAGTGTTAGGGCCATTTATTTGGAGGAATTCATTTCCATGTGTAGGGCTAAGAAAAGAAAAAGGAACACATCATAATATGCAAGATGGACAAGGCAGATTCATGAATGATTAAAATCAATGTGCTGTAAAACTCACCTTCACTATTTCTCTGCTGATGCATTAAATTAAAATCAATAAATAGGAGAAATGAAGTGACATTGCTCTGACAAAAAAACTGCAAAACAGATTTACATGAAACGGCAGAATATCACAATGCAGTGTAACACAGTAAAGAAATAAAGAACGTACTCTCTTGAAAGAAACAAGCAGCTCAAACTGAAAAAGAAGGAATTTGGACTCTTAAAATTGCCTCTAAAGCAAAATGCTGTACCTAAGTAAAGTAAAAGATTGTTGCAATTTATTTCTACCCTTACTAACACATCTTATCCCTTTGTTTACATTTTTTAGCATTTGCAGCAGCTCATTGTGCTTCAGCATTCACACTTAATCTGTGCTGTGTTCCATGGGGCTGCAAATATTAGATTATACTGGAACATAAGACTATCTTATAATTGCAAATGAGGACACATCATGACACAGCAGCTTACCTCCACAACTGGCCCCATCAGCTTGCACACTGGATTGAATTGAAGAAGGGGCTGGAGGATCCCTGAAAGCCTGCAGCTGAGGAGTTTCTTCCTGGGTTGGCAAAAAGGCAGAGCACAAGTCAGTTTCAAGGGCTTGTAGCTTTAACACAGAATTCTGCAGACAAAAGCAGAACATTGGGCTAGATAGAAAACAACAGAAATACAGCGACAGGTCTTCAGTTCACTGAGTCCATTAGCAGTATCTGCAGAAAGGGCGATCCACTAACAGCTCTTAAAGGGATGTGTAAGAGATCAAATTTGCATTATTCCATGTGTATCTTCATGTCCTCTGCTTATCTAAATCCTAACTTATATGGATAATTTAACACACGTGGGGGGAATGGTGATTTCGTCAGCAAAAGACAATTTGTTCTAGGAAGCCAATCTGAGACGGTGTCTGTTTTCTTGGTCTTGGAGCAATATGCTGCTATGCAAGCATTTCATTCATTGTGCTGACATCAGGATCTGATGACATTATGCCCCTCCCAGTTTACCATTCATAAAAAAAACCCTAAAAACAAAACCTCTCTACAGCATATTGTGAAGCATCCCGCAGTGAACAAAGAGTTACAGACAGCTACACAGTCCTCCTCAGGGTTCTTGGAAGAGGTTGCATTTTATTTGTTCTTGTACAGACATTTTTTGTATGGAGGTTGTCGCTGGTTCTATCGGGCTATCATATCATTTTCCATCAGCTGCAAAGGCAAAATTAACAGATCTTTGTCGCTCACTGCAGACAACTCAATGAGGACAAGGCTGCTTATCTATACCAGTACCTTCAGCTACTGTTCCACGCTTGGTCCATTTTTCATTTTAAATCTTCAATGCTGAGTGTAATATTCAGATGTACAATCTGACACAAGCATCTTGCTGTGATGCAAATGCTCTGAAAGCCTAATCACCACCTGACTGGATTAAATGAGTCACTCCTGACACTCTGTCTGTTCAATTACTCTCCCTCAAGGGGAATACAGATAGCAATGGAAGATGCATGAAAATACAGAGGGCTGTCTAAAAGCTCACATAGTTGAAACACATAAAACCAAGACAAGTGAAACAATAAAGCACTTGCTGACAAAATCAGCATTGCCCAAAAATATTTGTCCTCATGCTTATGTATCCTTAATTTTATATCCCTAATTATATCTGCTCAGGGTTATCAAGATGTAGATTCTTTCTGAACAGGGATGACCCAAACATCTATGCAAATTATAGCTTCCCCTGTGTACCATAATCAGTGACGCATCATGCAAATTAATAAATCTATGCAATTTTTACTCTCTTGTGACATAGCCACTTTATAAACCCCATGTCAGTAGAGTTTTCTGTTAAAGGTACATTAGGGCTGTGCGCAATAAAATAGAAATTTGACAGAAGATTCCCAGCTCTGATCTGCTCCCTTTGTGGCGTTCAGGCAGTGCAAGGGAGTGGAAATTGGCTCCTTGTTGGGTATACCCAGGGAGGGGGAATCTCCACCAGGCATAGAACTGGCATAATCTGGGTCCAGGCCACTCTTCCGCAGCCTCCAATTCAGTCTGTGTGTAAGCAGGGGATTTGTCCCGCCATAGTAGGGAAATTTCTCTATGTACGCAGTACCCTGGCTGAACCAAGTGACGAAAGGATCCAAGTCCCACCTGAAAGCACTTTCATGGAGTCATAGATATTAAGGTCAGAAGGGACCATTATGATCTAACCTGACCTCCTGCATAATGCAGGCCACCGAATCTCACCCACCCACTCCTGCAATAAACCTCTCACCTACGTCTGAGCTACTGAAGTCCTCAAATCATGGTTTAAAGACTTCAAGGTGCAGAGAGTCCTCCAGCAAGCAATCCATGCCCCATGCTGCAGAGGAAGGCGAAAAACCCCCAGGGCCTCTGCCAATCTGTCCTGGAGGAAAATTCCTTCCCAACCCCCAAAATGTCGATCAGCTGAACCCTGAGCATGTGGGCAAGATTCACCAGCCAGATACCCAGGAAAGAATTCTCTCTAGTAACTCCGATCCCACCCCATCACAGGCCATTGGGCCTATTTACCATGAACAGTTACAGATCAATTAATTGCCAAAATCATGTTATCCCATCAGACCATCTCCTCCATAAACTTATCGAGTCTAACCTTAAAGCCAGATGGGTCTTTTGCCCCCACTGCTTCCCTTGGAAGGCTATTCCAAAACTTCACTCCTCTGATGGTTAGAAACCTTCATCTAATTTCAAGTCTAAACTTCCCAATGACCACTTTATATCCATTTGTTCTTGTGTTCACATTGGTACTGAGCTTAACTAATTCCTCTCCCTCTCCGGTATTTATCCCTCTGATATATTTATAGAGAGCAATCATATCTCCCCTCAACCTTCTTTTAGTTAGGCTAAACAAGCCAAGCTCCTTGAGTCTCCTTTCATAAGACAGGTTTTCCATTCCTCAGATCATCCTAGTAGCCCTTCTCTATAACCTGTTCCAGTTTCAATTCATCCTTCTTAAACATGGGAGACCAGAACTGCATACAGTATTCCAGGTGAGGTCTCACCAGTGCTTTATATAACGGTACTAACACCTCCTTATCTCTACTGGAAATACCTCACCTGATGCATCCCAAGACCGCATTAGCTTTTTTCATGGCCACATCACATTGGCGGCTCATAGTCATCCTGTGGTCAACCAATACTCCAAGGTCCTTCTCCTCCTCCGTTACTTCTAATTGATGTGTCCCCAGTTTAGAATTAGAATTCTTGTAATTAATCCCTAAATGCATAACCTTACACTTCTCACTATTAAATTTCATCCTATTACTATTACTCCAGTTTACAAGGTCATCTAGATCCTCCTGTATGATATCCCGGTCCTTGTCTAAATGGCAATACGTCTCAGCTTTGTATCATCCGCAATCTTTATTAGCACACACCCACTTTTTGTGCCGAGGTCAGTAATAAAAAGATTAAATAAGATTGGTCCCAAAACCGATCCCTGAGGAACTCTACTGGTAACCTCCCTCCAGTCTGACAGTTCATCTTTCAGTATGACCCGCTATAGTCTTCCTTTTAACCAATTCCTTATCCACCTTTCAGTTTTCATACTGATCCCCATCTTTTCCAATTTAACCAATAATTCCCCATGTGGCACCATATCAAACACCTTACTGAAATCTAGGTAAATTAGATCCACTGCATTTCCTTTGTCTAAAAAATCTGTTACTTTCTCAAAGAAGGAGATCGGGTTGGTTTGGCTCAATTTACCTTTTGTAAAACCATGTTGTATTTTGTCCCATTTACCATTGACCTCAATGTCCTTAACTACTTTCTCCTTCAAAATTTTTTCCAAGACCTTGCATACTACAGATGTCAAACTAACAGGCCTGTATTACCCGGATCACTTTTTTTACCTTTCTTAAAAATAGGAACTATGTTAGCAATTCTCCAGTCATACGGTACAACCCTTGTGTTTACAGATTCATTAAAAATTCTTGCTAATGGGCTTGCAATTTCATGTGCCAATTGCTTTAATATTCTTGGATGAAGATTATCTGGGCCCCCCGATTTAGTTCCATTAAGCTGTTCGAGTTTCGCTTCTACCTAAGATATGGTAATATTTACCTCCATATCCTCATTCCCATTTGTCATGCTACCATTATCCCTAAGATCCTCATTTGTCTCATTAGAGACTGAGGCAAAGTATTTGTTTAGATATTGGGCTATGCCTAGATTATCCTTAACCTCCACTCCATCCTCATTGTTTAGCAGTCCCACTTCTTCTTTATTTGTTTTCTTCCTATTTATATGGCTATAGAACCTTTTACTATTGGTTTTAATTCCCTTTGCAAGGTCCAACTCTACTTGACTTTTAGCCTTTCTCACTTTATCCCTACATGTTCTGACCTCAATAAGGTAGCTTTCCTTGTTGATCCGTCCCATCTTCCATTCCCTGTATGCTTTCTGCTTTTTCTTAATCATCTCTCTGAGATGCTTGCTCATTCAGCTTGGTCGACAACTCCTGCCTATGAATTTTTTCCCTTTTCTTGGGATGCAGGCTTCCGACAGCTTCTGCAGCTTTGACTTGAAGTAATCCCAGGCCTCCTCTGCCTTTAGATCCATAAGTTCTTCAGTCCAATCCACTCCCCTAACTAATTTGCTTAATTTTTGAAAGTCAGCCCTTTTGAAATCAAAAACCCCAGTCGCAGATTTATTTTTGTTTATCCTTCCGCTCAGTTTGAACTGAATTAGCTCATGATTACTTGAACCAAGGTTGTCCCCTACAACCATTTCTTCTATGAGGTCCTCACTACTCACCAAAACCAAATCTAAAATGGCATCCCCTCTTGTCGGTTCAGCAACTGTTTGATGAAGGAATCCATCAGCTATCGTATCTAGGAAAATCTGAGCCCTATTATTATTATTACTAGGACTTGTCCTCCAGTCTATATCTGGGAAGTTAAAATCTCCCATGATCACGCAGTTTCCATTAGTATTTACTTCATTAAAAACATTAAAGAGGGCTCTATCCATATCCATATTAGATCCTGGAAGTCTGTAGCACACCCCAAGCACTATTACAGGGGAGGCTCCAGTAGTTTTCTTCCCCAATGTGATTTTTGCCCAGACGGACTCTGTCTTATCCATTCCATCGCTTCTTATTTCTTTACAGTCTACCTCATCACTGATATACAAGGCTACTCCACCACCTTTGCCTTTATTTCTGTCTTTCCTAAACAGCACATACTCTTCAATACCTGTAGTCCAGTCATGACTACTATTCCACCATGTTTCTGTTATCCCTATAATATCTGGTTTCACTTCCTGCACCAGTAGCTCTAGTTCCTCCATTTTGTTACCGAGGCTCCTCGCATTGGTGTACAAACATCTTAATTTTTGTTGTTTGGCCTCGCTCACATTCTTCACCCGATTAGGCATGGACATTCTACAGCCAGTATGACCTATTAGACTGGTATCCACACTGTCCTTCCTCCTTATGTCCATTCTCCTAAGCATGGCTGTATCCTTTCTTACTTAGTTTTCTTCCCTCTCAATGCTAAAATCTGGCGTGGAGATTACCTGGACAGCTCCCCCAAATTCCTAGCATAAAGCTCTCTTTATCAGTTGTGCCAGCCTCCATCCTAGAAGTTTATTTCCTTCCCTACTCAGATCCCAAGAGAACTGTCCTCTGTCCATGAATGCCTCCAAGTGGCCATACATCCCAAAGCCCTCCTTATAGCACCACTGCCTGAGCCATCTGTTGATAGTTATAATCTTGTCACATCTTTGTTGCCCTTCTCTAGGAACAGGCAGAATCACACTGAAGATCACCTGAGCCTCCATTTCCTTAAGCGTCTTCCCCAGCCTGGCATCGTCTCCCTTGATACGTTCCAGCGACAATCTACCGGTATCATTTGTTCCCACATGAAGGACGATCAGTGGATTCTTTCCCGCTCCCTTTAGGATCCTCTTCAACCTCAGTTCCACATCCCGTATCTTAGCACCTGGAAGACAGTACACCCTTCTATTCTCTGGATCAGCTCTGGTTACAGGCCTGTCCATTCTCCTCAGTAAGAGTCCCCGATCACGTAGACCAGCCTTTTCCTGGTGACGGTGCAATTCTCCGGTCTATCCACTGTTCCCTCTGGCTGCAAGTTCTTTCCATTCCTATTCTCCCTGGCGCCTGCCCATCTTTACTTTCCCTCCTGGTGCCAAGTGAATAGGACTCACATCACACAGGAAGGACTGAGCTCAGGGGTTCCTGGATATTTATTTCAGTACTCAATGGGCACCTCTGGGATGGGATGAGGGTGCCCCTATTCTAGGATACTCCTAACTCACTGGTAACCCTTTAATCACTGCAATTCACTTAAACACACACAAAATCCATTTACACCAAAACCATTTCTTGGGGATTAAACAACACTGCACAGCATAAACATTGTGAGGAACTGGCTTTGGTAAGGTTCAATGCAGCAGTCTCTGAAGTGCAGTAAATTTCACAGTTACAACAAATGTACAAGTCCAGTATCTTCTTCCTGGACTTGGATGTGTTGCTAGGTATGCATGTCAGTGAGGACTAACACATTTTCATTCTTCTCTTGCAGGGTGTAGTACATTGCTAAGACTACCATTGGGGCTGTAACATGGATGCAAATTAAAGGAGCGCTGGTACGAAGAAATATGTCATTGGCTAGGGCATATTGCTTGCTTAACCCAGGACCGCACATCACTAACCATTGTGGGCCAGTAATGACTTATCTCCAGGGTGCCCTATCTCTGAAATGCCTTCCGTGGTCATGGTTAGCATCATCAACTTGCTTGCATAATACCACCAGCACTACCAGTTGCCTCACTTCTCCTTCTCTTGGGTCATATAAAACCCAGGACAACACTCCACGGTGAAATTTAAGCTGTTCCCATGGCTGACTTAATTTCCTGGATTGTGGGTCCTTGATTCCAAACGTCCAGTTACATCTAGTTCTAACTTCTGCTAGGACTAATCTGATGTTACCCTGCTGCTGCAGAACCTGAATTTCTTCCCAGGAGTACACTGAAATCATTAGGTCATTCCTGAAAGACAAAGGATTTCTCCCCGATGCATTCTGGGAAGTTTTCCTCACACATTAATAACCCTCAGGTTCTGGCTCCTCCAGCCACAGGCATACCTGCACGACATCTTCAGGGATGACTAGGAAATCCTTTTCTAAGTCCTCACTCACCTCTGGGTCTTCCATTAGGGACAGTCAATACAATGAGTCAGAATGGGTGTTTTGTCTTCCCAGCTTGTAATGCACTTCAAAAATGCTCAACATCATCCAGGTTGGTGGTTGGCAGGTATTGGAAAGGATTGTGATCTGAAACCAACGTGAACATTGAGTATATCAAACTTTTCTGTGACAGCCCATTTAACGGCAAGCAACTCCAGCTTAAAGGCACTGTAGTTCTTGTCATTTTTCTCTGAATGCCTTAACCTACAGCTTGAATACACAACCACATGTTCAGCCCCACCTCCCTCTTTGTTTTTGACTCAGTATCGCATCTAGGCCATGGAGGCTCTTATCTCTGGTCACTATGAAAGGCCGACTGAAGTCAGGATATGAGAGTACAGCTGGTGTCATTAACTGTAGTCTTAGCTCATTGAAGGCTTCTTGACAAGGCAACATCCCACACAAAGTGCAGTGCATGGTCATTCCCCTTCTTTCAGCCCATTTGGCAGACTAGCTGATGTAAAGGTGCAGCAACGTGTGGAAATCTGGGGATGAACCATCTGTAGTAGAGACAGGCCAGTTTTTCAATGTATTGGTCTTCTCTTTGTCTACCTGGATGCCATCTGTCAACATCATATGGCCCAAGAATTTGACTTCCACTTGTAAGAGGCAACACTTGCTAGGTTTCAGTTTCAAGTCATGCTCCTTCAAACATGTGAAGATCAAATCCAGCTTCTGTATATGACTTTTGAAGCCTCTGGAGAACACAGTAATATCATCTAGATATATCAACAAGGTGTCCAGAATGTAGTCTGCCAACACTCCCTCTGTTAGCCTCTGGAATGTAGTAGACACAGTGCACAAGCCAAATGGTAATCATGTCCATTCAAACAGCCTGAAAGGAGTCGGTACTGCAGTCTTTTCCCTATCTTGTGCTTCCACTGCTACTTGGAAATAGCCCAAAGTCAGAGCAAGGGTTAAGAACACTCTTGCATTTTCCAGTACATCTAATGATTTCTCCGCGCGGAGCAGTGGGCAGATGTCCTAACATGTGATTTCATTCAGTTTCTTGAAATCACAACCAAACCACTCTGCCATCCTTTTTGATCATGATTACTGCAGGCAATGCCCAGGGACTGTGGCTTTCCTTAAGAACACCTTGGAATAGCAGATTGGGGACATGCTTTTTAACCTCTTGAAACACTTGTGGAAAAATTCTCTCATGTTTCTGCTGTATTGGGCTAGTGACCACTGTGTGTATACAACCCATAACCAGGGTGGTATAACCAAAGTCTTGATCATCCTTAGAAAAGACTTCTATTGCTTCTCTACTGACACCCTTAATTCACTCATCTGTGCTGGAGTCAGCCCTTGGAGCTCCTGAATTGGAACGGGCAGTTTCCTACCACGTCCTTCTCTAGCAGAGGCAACTTGTTCTCCTTTCTTGTCATCAGCAGCTTATCTCAATTCTCTGCAAAGGTCACCTCCACCTAAGAGATCACTTCCTCAGACCTACGTACCCCTGCAACTCTGGTTTGAAGATACAACTCCACAGCCTATACATTTGAGTTTAGAAGTCTCACTGGTATTCTTCCTCTGATGGCATTAGCCAGTACATTGGCTATCCAATAGGTAGGCTTGCTCCAGACATAGGATCTACAAGCACTTGATATCCATTGATATTTCCTGATAGCCAGCAGTGTCCATCAATGATCTTCTCATTCCAGGGAGGAATGACCACTTCTGTCTTCCGGCCACTTTAACATATCAGATCTGCCCAGCAGGATCCAGAGAATCACACTCTCTCTCCACTCAAGCCAGTACTCTATTCAGTGCAGCATTTTTCTTAGAGTGCTCATGACAGTTCATCCCCCCTGGTTCTCTCTCTTCAATAATGATGTTCATCACTAGAATCTCTGGGACTCCATCTCTGGGACTTCCTCCAGAGACTGTGGCTTTCAGGATGAAGATGCATTTTTTTGCGGTGTCTCACCCATGTACTCTATGTCTGCTTTGAGGCATACCAGCACTGGGATTGCCAGTCCATTAGCTAACATTAGACATATGTGTTGTGTATAATTGGCTCCTTATCCTTCAAATATTTTCAAAAATGTGACTCATTATTGGCGGTGACTTCTGAGCCAGTGTCTAATGAACAGCTGGTCTTCACCCCTGCTATAAGTACTTCAAATATTAAGCATCCAGTAACAGTGCTTGCAAGAGCAAGACATTAATTCAGAATTAATTACTTAAATTTCATCACTATTCATTCAAAAATTATATATTTTATATGATTTCTATGGTCTGAAATAGTAGATACAGCTCTTCCTGTGCCACTTCCATGAAGTGTTAGGGCTACATGATCTGCATAGATGCAGCCCACTTATTATTTACATTATCCTATCACCCAAGAGCCCCAGTCGTGATCAGAACCCCACTGTGCTAGGTGCTGTACACACAGAACTAAAAGACCATCCATGTCCTGAAGAGCTTATAATCTAAATAGACAGACACAGGGTGGGGGCAGGGGTAGAATACACAAGCAGAGTGAACAATGTGATGGTGGCAAACATCATGTTAGTTTCATATTTTTTTCCTTTAGGTGGGTATGCTTTGGAGGGGCTAAACTAATTGGAAAGAAAAGGAAGGGGGACATTGAAAGAAAGAGGGGGTGAGGGCACAGGACAAGGGAAAAGAGGGTAAGAGAGGCAGGTGTGGGGTGATGCAGAGGTTGAAAAGACTGTGAGGAAGGCTGTGTTAGAGAAAACAGCCAATCAGCACACGGTAGAGAAAGCCCAGTCAAAACCGTATAAAGTTCTTTAAACATCTGAAGTTCCTTGCTTTGGCTGTTTCTGCACCTACCAGCGGGCATCTCAGGCTGCTGCCTCTCTGCAGCTTTCTCCCAAGTCCATGTGACAGGTGGAAAGGGAGATAACACATGGGTCCTAGAGTTTCCAGAGTGAATGTATGTGGGGTCTCCCATGCACAGTTCTGGATTCAAGGGGTGCCAGGAGGAGGAGCTGCCCAGCTGGGCTCCACTCTACCTACCCCTCCAGTACTGCAATCCCTGCTTTGGCTGCTTCTGATCATACCTGCAGTTGTCTCAGTATCTCTCACCAAAGCCTCATCAGCCTACATGGCACCAGAGTGGAGAGCCTTTCTGCAATGCATAGGAGATGCACCTTGTGTGATCATCCCCTGTGCAGCCCTGTGTGACATTTTAAGTGGTGGTGGAGAGAGTATTTTGCTAGCCCTCCACACCAGGGCTGCTGAATTTCACCCCCACTGAATAATGTTTGGAAACAACAAGGTGGCTAATTATATTAAAGAAAACCTTTTTTAAAACGATCTGCTACCAGTTGTCTTGGTAAGTGATTCTGCCTTAGGGCCCCCTCCAGCTGAAAACAGCCACAACCAATGGTGCGGATCATGAGTTTTAGTGGGCAGTAGCCTTTCTTCAGTGGCCATGGTGGCTTAGTTAGGCATTCCACATGTGTCAATCAGCCAGTAAGAGTTTGGGAGAGGCTATGGGCCTGATTCTCCACTCCCTTGAACTTCATGCTCAGTTACACAGGTGCAAAGTGAATGGAAAATAATACCAATTCACAATGGTAGTGTTTTACCATTGGCACAGGTGTAAATGACTGCAAAAAGTGCAGGCTAATGGAGGGTCTGATCCTATCACTGAATTTCCCCTTGTGCTTCTCCCTGATGACAAAGGCATACAAGGGAGACCTACTTAGTGTCTCCAACTTGCCTAATACTGAGGGTGAAGGCAGAGGCAAATATGGTTGGCCATGGGAATGCAAACAACTTATTTCCATAACAAGGGGAAATTATACTCCTTAATTTAGAATCGTCCTATTAATTTTTTTTTAAATTACCCATAGCACTTATGGTAATCTCCAATATAAAAGCACTCACACAGACTACAATGCCTAACATTGTATTTTAGAAATGCTTATGCTGTAATTTACCAGCTGGTTTGTATTCAGCTGCTATAAATTATATTTTTCACCATCTGTGGAAGGTGGGTGGATGGTGGATTTTCACTGACTGGGGAAAGGCTAAAAATAATTAACAACAAATACACTTATATAATTTCCTGAATATGCCCTGGATAACGACTTGTTACATGGATATCAGCATATATAATTCTGGTTGGTGTAATGTTAACAGAGTGCTGCAGAGACTGAAATATCCCATCAGCCTAACTATCTGCCCTTACCACCACCAAACCGGGCAGTCTGCTCAAGCTAGTGTGCTAAAAATAGCAGCAATAAATTTGCAGCAGAGGTGGCACTAGTTAGCTGTCTGTGTACAATCATGCCTGACCATCTGGGTCTGAGCCCAGGTGGCTAGCCCTTGCCACTGCCCATACCACAATGCCCACACTGCTATTTTAACGCGCTAGCTTGAGTGGAGCTAGTGGAGCTTGGAAGAGGTATACTAGGCCAGCCCCTGATATTCTGCTCACACTTCTACAGGTCACTATCCTAGAGATATGGGTGTACCATCAATGCAGCATTCCGATATGGAGTCCTCCTCCTGAGCCCAGCTTCCAAGCCCTCACTCCTTTTCTTTTCTCTCCCAGTGTGAAAGGTGGCCATTGCTAGGCATAGCCAATAAGTCCCCATGGGTGGACCTCATGTGCCAAAAAGAACATTTTATTTCTACCTATAAATGTACAGCCTCCACCAAAATGGACCTCCCCCGCCAGTTGTCTGACCATTAAAAAGTGGACTAGCTTTAGAGTTGTAGAACACATTCAGAAGCTACAGAAATCATTGAGTATTCAGAAAGAGAAGCTGAGATATCAACATTTGCATTGATTAGAGACCTACATGAGATCTTGGACAAGGAGACATAGCTTGTTAGTTAAAATTCTCTCTTTCACTAACCCTTAGGAAAATGGCCAGTTCCTAGAGGACTGACTGACTATTTGCCAGGTTTTTGTCCAGGCTACTAAGGGAAGGAGGTTGGTCAGAGAAGCAAACAAAAAATTAGATGCAGTTTTATACAGCTACAAAGAAAAGTTAAGTCACAGAGCGTGCTCACCGACCTTAACAGTATTTTGGTAAGATTATAAACTGAGAGTCACCTCCACTTAAGACAATTAAGCAACATTGCTTTACACCAGCTGAGGCTAATACTTGGGACCTGATTCTGACCTCATATGGTTCTATGCTAGTGCAACACCACAGACTTCAGTGCAACTATTCCTGATTTACTTCAGTGTCAATGAAATAAGAATCTGGCTCCATACAGTGTGACGTGAATGTCTAACACAAGCTCCTTGAAAGAACACATCGTAACATTTAAAGTTATGCCTTTTTAAACTTTCTTAAAGTCAGAAGAAGAATATTTATGAGAAAATCTGCATGAATATAGATCTTTACTTCAAACATATTTTGGAAAGCTCACTGTAGGGTCACCTTAATAAGAGTTTGTGCTTTACAAGTTTGAGAAAGGAGTTAATATCCTCTGGAAGGCAGTTTATTCAAACTTTAGCATCCTTTCAAAGCAATTAACAATTCAAAAGAATGGGGTGAGTGCCATTTAATTCCATTGCAGTGTCACAAGAAAAAAGTAAAAGCTTCATTAACCCAGATCAAAAAAAAATGTCTTGACTGCTTGTATTAAACTGAAAATAGATTATTACAGTTCATAACTTTAAAAAATGAGGAAATTTTCAGAATGCATTAAGGTGACAGAAAATAGAAATGAAATATGATGGCATTCCTAGGTAGTAATTTCCTTTCTATGTGGAACCTACGGACAATGATCAAACACAATGAGATCTGCACTCTGATTATATCATGGTATGGAGGAACTGTGAGGTTGCAGAAGGACTTCGGTGACACAAAAGTGACTTTATCCTAGTATGACATGTCTATTTACATCTTAGTTTCCCTTCTTCCCCCATTTCTAAAAATGTGCCCAAAGCCTCTAGCTCCATGTACAAACTATTACAGCTCTTCTATATATTCTTTAGTTAAAATACCAATCAAAAATTAAATCACCCTTGACTTTCCCCACTCCAAAAAAACCCTACCACCACCAAAGACTCTTTTAATGTTTCCCTCAAACTGCCACTTCAAGAAAAGTCTGGGAAAATACTATGACCTAGTTCAACAAACTCAGGTTCAGTTCTTCCCTATACCTTTGAAGAGCAAATTAAGAGTCCCCCATTGAAAACATCCTTCCCCAAACATCCGGTTGAACAGATGTACGAACTGTCCACTTGAGCATCCCAGATGATCCAAACCACTGGGTTGGACAACGGAAGACAGGCTGCATCTGAGACACAGATCCCAAACCATAAACAGTTTGATGGATCAGTATTAATCCCTTAAACTACACACAGCCTCAAGCACTGCTGTGAAGGAGGCTAAGACAGCCTGCTTCTCCTCTGCCTCAGAGATCACTAAGCCACGCCCCCCTGAGAACTTTCTGGACCATAAATGTTTTTATATGCTACAGAAATTCTCACTGTAAGGAATTATCGTATTTCACAGAGAAGATCACTTGCATCTAGAATGGACTCTCGGGATACTAAGAACAAGCACAGAACTGAAAAAACACCACCATCACAACACAACTTGGCCCATTCGCACACGTAGCAGTCATGGAAGCATAGAGAAATCACATATGTTTCTGGACCCCTGCCTCCTGTACCTATGAAAATAAAGTAGAGAGATATTGGTTTTTGAAGAGCAAGATCTATCAATCGCCCTAATATCCACCATTATTATTAAGTTAGTCTTAAACCCTGTGAACCTCATTGTTACTGGATACCCAGAAAGCTCCAGTGCCACAAAGCAGCCAGTCAGGCAAATTTAAAGTCGTGGGAAAAGACACCTGGAAAAGAAGGGAAGAGAGGTAGCAAAAGCTGGGACAGAGCATGAACCCTTCATCTGGTCTGTCCTTTCTCAGTTTAGAAGGCAAATGGGGAGACTGGAAAATAACCAGAACCTCCAGTTGGTATTCTCTGGACAGGGGCGTTTCAGGCCTCCCTGTCACATACCGATTACCCCATAGGCCCCAAATGGCCATGCTCTGCTCTTCCCCAAGTATACAGCCTGTGCGAGAGGTAGGGGATTCTCTTGTATCTGGATTATTTTTAAATAGCACATTTGTGTTTAATTATTGATGGACTTTTCAGATTTGTAAAATTGTCTGGGGGCAAAAAGCATGATAAACCACTCTTTCAACCTTGAAAATCCTTTCATAGAATCATAGAATACCAGGGTTGGAATGGACCTCAGGAGGTGATCTAGTCCAACCCCCTGCTCAGAGCAGGACCAGTCCTCAATTTTTGCCCTGATCCCAAATGGCCCCCTCAAGGATTGAACTCACAACCCTGGGTTTAGCAGGCCAATGCTCAAACCACTGAACTATCCCTCACACTGGGAGTCAGGACCCCTCAGGGGGTCTCAAGGTTATTACATGGGGGGGTCACGAGCTGTCAGCCTCCACATCAAACCCCGCTTTGCCTCCTGCATTTATAATGGTGTTAAATATATGTAAAAGTGTTTTTAATTGATAAGGGGGGGGGGGGGTCGCACTCAGAGGCTTGCTATGTGAAAGGGGTCACCAGTACAAAAGTTTGAGAACCACTGCTTTAAAGTAATTAATATAGAAAAGAACTGGATTAGTATCAACTTGTTTGATTTCTGTATTGCAAGAAAATAAAAAGTGGCATTAGAACAATATAAAAATCCCGCCCCCCTTATTAATCTGAAATCACAGTTCCAGCTAAAAAAAAATTAGAATGTTTTCAATACATATTCTCGGCAAAGAACAATAGAGAGCTGCATTATCTGTTTTGGCAGTTTGTGCGTCTTGAGGTTTATGACATTTTAAGTGCAGAATTTCCTTTATGTGGAACAAACCAGGAGTAATAAGACACACACAGATCTGCACTGTGCTTGTATCATGCCATGGGTGAGCTGTGAGGAGGCAGAATGCCCTCAATGACCCAAGGAGTGAATTTATTTTGGTATGGCACATGCCCACTTGGGTTTGCATTAGTCCTGAAACAGTCCTGAAATATAGAAATTCTGATTATGTTCCCGTGGACTATCCCTCTACCATTACAAGTAAACATGATCCATATTAACAGTATATTTTAATTGCTTTTATTTATTGTCTTTACTGCATGTTTATCATAACATTTGAAGTACGTTCTGCATGAATTTTAAATTCTGATATTTTAATTGTGGAAGTTTCACTGGTTTCTGCAGCTGAGCTGTCAGAAGAACTAACAATTTATTGAAGTAAATTTCTCACGCACTTTACATCCTGGCACCAGACTACCACAGGACATTTCCACATGCCTCTCTTCCAATGGTTGGACATGGATGGTGTCTTCTTATTTATATTATAAATTTTAATATTGATCTGAGCTATGGTGACATCAGCACACAGAAAAGGACTCCGAGTAATGAACTGATTACACCTGAATTTCTTTAAAAGGGCAGATGGTGGTTTTCTATTAATATACGTCAAGGCCCTATTAATAGGAATGGATGTTCTCTGGCTCATTGTGGTAACAATCTTCTTCCATGGCCTGAAAGTGACCCCCTCCCCTCATCTTCTTTCCCCTTTTTTGTCTCTGCTGCCTTATCCTACACCTTATAAAATAAAGTCTCTTGTTCAGAACTTTTCAGAGTGTAACAGGCCTTTACACTAGTATGAGATTGCCTTTATTTGTGAAGTGGCTTTGTAAGGTTAACCATTACCTAGGCCAATTGCACAGCCTGTATTTTGGCTTCCAATATGTTGACTCAATTGTTTGAGTTTGACATAAGGCTGCCCATTGTTTGATACACAGTAGGAGCTTGAGAGTAGCAGCCGTGTTAATCTGTATCCGCAAAAACAAAAGGAGTGCTTGTGGCACCGTAGAGACTAACAAATTTATTTGAGCATAAGCGTTCATGAGCTGCTCAAATAAATTTGTTAGTCTCTAAGGTGCCACAAGTACTCCTTTTCTTTTTAGTATGAGCTTGCTGTCACACAAAGAGCTTCTCTGTGTCATATTCTTTGACATCCACGTTAAAACTAACTATTATTTCAACAGTCAGAAATATGTGCAATTCCTTTTGTTTTCATTTCTTCCTTTTCTCTCTCCCACAATCTGCTCCTCTGATCACTGGATAAATGCACCTAATGCATCCATCTTTTTTCATCTTGCCTAGTGGCGTTTCCTGACTACTTTGTCCCCTCCCACTCCTTAATATAGCCTTAATTTTTAAACAAAATGGAAGTGCTGTTCTAATGCATTTCAGTTGTGATGTGAGGACCAAACAAAATTATAGCAACTTAAGATCTCTCTCAGTATTGCTAACACCAATCACTTAGAAATCATGATTCAGACACTAGAAATCATAAGATTGGCTTAAAATCATGAGACTTTGAAAAAATTGGGGTTATTTTTATTTGCCTTCTGGTTTTTGAGCCCTTAGGGTTCGCCCTTGGGTGACATTTTCAAATATTTCTCTGCCAACATGAAAGCTAGAAACTTACTTTTTTTTTTTTTTTAAATGAAAGCCAAAATTCTTATGTAATCACCTGCTTCCAGGAGCAAGGGTTCTATGTTAAATGTCAAATACAGTGTGAGTTTAGCAACACTGCATTTATGCAGTTAAAGTTTTGGTTAAACTTACCTCATTTAAATTCTGCAGTTGTTCAGTAGGTTCCTTTGGTGAAAGAAATGCGCACTGATCTATTCTACAACAGAAAAAATAGAAAAATTCCATTGAACACCCCATTTTCCTCTATTGCAAATATTTAGACTTTGAATATCTGAATTTACATTACAGCGGTTATGCAGTTGTTTCTGTAATAAGATTATACAATATTATATTGAAAAGAAATAAAATTTCCCATTAAATTTACCTCAAGATTCTGTATAACTCATTTAAATACACAATGAAGGGAAATACTGTTCAGAGTAATAGTGATTTTATTTGGAATCATTTGTGATGCATTTATACCACAAACGCAGTCCTGAAAACTATCACAGTTACTAATTCAGAGGAAAAAACAAAAACCAAAAAACACTAAAAATCTGGGACCATTCCTTCAACGAATGGGTGCACAAAAGGGACCCTGTCTGGTGACCAAACCATGAGCAACAGGCAGCAAACCACTTATGGATATGCCTAACTTTAAATATGGTTAGCCCTCTTTATTTCAATGGGACTACTCATATGCTTAATTCACATGCTTAAAGTTAGGCCGAGGTTTAAGTATTTTGCTAGATCAGAGCCATAAAAGATAAATCTTTCCAGAATAACTTGATTATTATTAGGGCTAGCAAGCGATTTAAAAAATTAATAGTGTGATTAATTGCACTGTTAATAATATAATACCATTTATTTAAATATTTTTGATGTTTTCTACATTTTTAAATATATTGATTTCAATTACAACACAGAATACAAAGTATACAGCGTTCACTTTATGTTTATTTTTTATTACAAGCTCTTGCACTGTAAAAAAACAAAAGAAATAGTATTTTTCAAATCACCTAATACAAGCACTGTAGTGCAATCTCTTTATCATGAAAGTTGAACTTACAAATGTAGAATTATGTACAAAAATAAGTGCATTCAAAAACAAAACAATGTAAAGCTTAGAGCCTGCAAGTCCACTCAGTCCTACTTCTTGTTCAGCCAATTCCTCAGACAAACAAGTTTGTTTACATTTGCAGTAGATAATGCTGCCCACTTCTTGTTTACAATGTTACCTGAAAATGAGAACAGGCCTTCGCATGGCACATGATGTATGATGTAGCCATTCGCATGATGTAGCCAGCATCACAAGATATTTATGTAGCAGATGCGCTAAAGATTTATATGTCCCTTCATGATTCAAACACCATTCCAGGGAACATGCGTCCATGCTGATGACGAGTTCTGCTCAATAACAATTCAAAGTATTTTCCTCATTGGAGTGTTGCTCTTTTAAGGCTTTTGAAAGCATGCTCATCCCTCTCAGATTTTGGAAGGCACTTCAGATTCTTAAACCTTGGGTCGAGTGCTGTAGCTATCTTTCAAAATCTCACATTGGAACCTTCTTTGCATTTTGTGAAATCCGCAGTGAAAGTGTTCTTAAAATGAACAACATGTGCTGGGTCATCATCTGAGACTGTTATAACAGGAAATATATGGCAGAATGCAGGTAAAACAGAGCAGGGGACATACATTTCTCCCCCAAGGAGTTCAATCACAAATTTAATTAACGCATTATTTTTTTAACTAGCATCATCAGCATGGAAGCATGTCCTCTGGAATGGTGGCCAAAGCATAAAGGGTCATACGAATGTTTAGCATATCTGGCGTGTAAATATCTTGCGACTGGCTACAAAAGTGCCATGGAAATGCCTATTCTCACTTTCTGGTGACACTGTAAATAAGAAGTGGGCAGCATTATCTACTGTAAATGTAAACAAATTTGTTTGTCTTAGCAATTGGCTGAACAAGAAGTAGGACTGAGTGAACTTGTAGGCTCTTAAGTTTTACATTGTTTTGTTTTTGAGTGCAGTTATGTAACAAAAAAAATTAACATTTGTAAGTTGCACTTTCACAACAAAGTGATTGCACTACAGTACGTGTATTAGGTGAATTGAAAAATAATATTTTCATGGTGCAAATATTTGCAATCGAGAATTTGATTTCAATTACATCACAGAATACAATATGTATGAAAATGTAGAAAAACATCCAAAATATTTAAATTTCAATTGATATTCTATTGTTTAACAGTATGATTAAAACTGCGATTAACCATGATTAATTTTTTTGAGTTAATCGCGTGAGTTAACTGTGATTAATCAACAGCCCTAGTTATCATTATTTCTTTTCTAAAGAATGACAGAATCAGGCCCTGATCCTGCGAACATTTATGGATATGCTTAATTTTAGGCACTTCAGTAACCCCTGAAATTGACTCCACTCAGAGGGTATGTCTACACTGCAATTAAAAATCTGCAGCTGGCCCATGCCAGCTGACTTGGGCTCATGGGACTCAAGTTAAGGGGCTATTTAATTGCAGTGTAGATGTTCAGGCTTGGGCTGCAGCCTGGGACCTGGTGAGGTGGGAGGGTCACAGAGCCCACAGTGCAGTCCAAACTGGAACATTTACACCGCAATTAAACAGCTCCTTAGCCTGAGCCCTGCAAGCCTGAATCAGCTGGCACAGGCCAGCTGCAGGTGTCAAATTGCAGTGTAGACATACCCAGAGATCTTTATGATCCTTCAGCTATGGAAGTTCTCAGGGCTCCATCCTCTCCTTCATCCTGCCCAACTTCTATGGGAAGCTGGTAGGGGAGACTGCTGAATTGTAGTTCATCCTGTCCCACAACATACAGCTCTAAACCACCTTCACGTTAAGTGAAAACAGCATCATCTCCAAACAGTCTATAGGCCTGGCCAAGGTCAATAACTGGGTGAAGGGCAGCTGTCAAGGAGTAAGTACCGAAGAGGAAGAATTATTTGGTGTGATACAGTATCTATGGCTATAACTAGGCATAATGGGATGAAACAAAGAACAGGAAAATGTAGGCTGAATATCAGGGAAAGTATCCTGATGGTGAGACATACACCTCTGTGCCCATATAACGCTGTCCTCGGGAGCCCAAAAAATCTTACCGCGTTATAGGTGAAATCGCATTGTATCTAACTTGCTTTGATCCACCAGAGTGTGCAGCCCCGATCCCCCAGACCGCTGCTTTACCGCATTATATCCACATTCATGTTATAACAGGTCGCGTTATATCGGGGTAGAGGTGTATTTGGCTATGGAATACTCTCCCAAGGAAAGTGGAGAATCCCCAATGCTTGGGACATTTAGAACTAGACTGGATAAAACATTAGTATGTGTAGTCTAAGGAGCAATTTTGCATTGACAGGAAGATAGAGATGGACTGGAAGTCGTAAAAGGTCTCTCTCATCTCTAACTTGTATGATTCTAAATATCTATAGTGTACAGATTCTTGTAGAAATTTCAAGCCAGTAGATACACTGAGCAAGTTAACCAATGGTACAAGTGAGCACCACTTGATGGACATCTGTGGAGCAGTACCCCCACAAGACAAATTCATTTGGCCTATTGACTTAATGTTGCACTTGTGAATTCAACAAGCTACTCTCATACCAATTGCCCCATTGCTTCCATAATGTCTCAAACAGAAAAGGCAGGCATAGGTCAAAAACAAAAGAAGCATGAGAGGAACTGATGTGGCGTGGACTTCTATAAAGTTTGTATTGGCTCTGTGTTGGCTGACCTGCCTAGCTCACTCATGGCTCCACCTCTAATGAGCCCCACAGTTATTTTAAGCTTATGGGGGAAAAAAACTTTATACCACCCTTAAAGCATCATCTGTCGGTCTCAGTTGCTATTATTGTCTGCATTTTTGGTGTGTGATGGTCTTGCATTCCACTGTTTGTATCGTACAAAATAATACTGGAGTTAATACTCTCTCACTGCTGTGTTCCTCAGACCCTCACACACACTAGATGTTTCCTGAAGTTTCTCTAGCCAGCAAAATATTTTTTCCACTCTACCACTTACATTAATGGTAGTTCATGTGCATGTTGATCTAAAAACACCCCATAGTCCTTTTTTACAATTAAGCTTAATAACTCTGCTAGGTAAGTGCAAATTGACTGATGGTAACCTGGCAACAGTGTACATGTAATTTAATAACTAAGAGCCTGTCCCTGCTCTCATTTAAATCAGTTACAAAGCAACCACTATCCTCAAAAGCAGCAGGATGAAACCCTTATTTTCCATCTGAGCTGACATATTAAAATTGCTTTAAGTGCTAACAGAAATTTTAAATAATTGGGACAACTCTGCCTTCCACGTAATCTAGGTCATGAAAAATAAGAAAATATAATTCTCTGTGTTATTGCTACTTTTCATATTTTATAAAGCGGCAGAGTAAATATTTAAAGGGCTTGATCAGTGATCTCACTTACACTTCACAGGAGTGTAACTCCGCTGATTTCAGCAGAGATACTCCTGGTTTACATCATGGTGTAGATGACATAAGGCCCATATGGAATATCTTCAAAGTTTGTGGGCATGACCCAAAAAAAAAAAAAAAAAAAAGGATAAACACATCAAAATAAATACAGCTCCTACCAGCACCAGGGTGGAGTCAATTTGTAACAGCTCTGAGCAGTTGTTTAAGAACAAGGCCAGAAGAGGTGAATTAAAGATCATGCATGAAGTCATTCTTAATGTCATATTTTGAAATAAAATCAGACTTTTAATTGTAGATGCTGTAAACACTGGAGAAATTTGAAAAATTGCATAAGGACTAATGAAGCAAATTCTCTGGATTGATGGATTAAAAAAACACATATCTGAATTCAAATATTAGACTTGATGCTGCTTCTTCAAGGGCCCACTGCAGCTTCGGATTAGTCTTTGTGCGCTCCCTAAAACAGCTTGCTTGTGTATATTTCTAGTGTGCAAGCAGCACAGCCAGCGTAGCAGTAGCTACTTCGTAAACTGCAGTGGCATATGTAGACCCTATTCACATGCTACCCATCGTTACACACCCACTGTCTTCCGAGAAAAGAGGCATCTCTGGCTGGAGAGGAAACATTTCATGGTCAAAGTGGTAATGATCCACAAGCTACAGACCCAAACTGCTCAAGTAAGTCAGATCTTTTAAATACATGGTAAGTCTGGAGTTTTCCCAGGTTTTTTTCCCCATTCTTTAGGATAAGAAGAACTGTAGGTCCGTACGGAGTGAAATATTATTTAGCTTGAAAAAGAGGGTGCAATAAACAATGGAAGAACAAAGTGCCACCTCATATTTGAGAAATGCAGCACATAACTCTACAATTGCTCTCCATTTTTTAAAACACTTCCAATCACATTTAATATGTGAAGAATATTTTTAATAGCACATTTTTGGGATTGTACATCAGCGCTCGCACAACAGCTTTCCCATCCTTTTGGTTAAGGAGAGGAAATCCCCTAATCCCGACATTTGCTGCTAGGGAGGGCTTATACATTTTATCTCCCCAAGATGCAGATTGCACTCTACAGTAATCCAAATCCAATTATTTGTGGCTGGTAGAATAGTATTCAATGTAATTACTAACAGTATTAGAAACTCAATTTTAATGGGGGTGCACCAGTTTCCTCAAGGCAGTTGGTGTTTAATATTTTAAAGTGACTTTAATGCTCATGCTGGACAGACAGCTCTGAAGACTGAGCAGATATGCAAAGGCTACAACAGGATAGTACTTGTCCATCACCCTAACCATTTCTCTAAACTCTAAATTAGAATATGCTCTTCAAATCTGTTCACCAGACCACCTCTCTTGCTGCATTCAAATACCTCCTAAAACTCACCCTCTGCTGTCTTGCCTATGAGAAATGAGTGGGAGGAAAGGACCCAGTAAAGGAACAGACACCATCAAGATGCATACATGGGCTAACAGGTGATCTTATTGTCACCGCATCATCTCTCTCCTGTTCCTCCTACTGCTTATCTGTATATGAACCTCACTTGTTGTGTCATGATGAATTTAGATTTCTCTACTGAGCAGGGACTGAGCCCAAACTTTCAAATCTGGATGGCTCTTTAATCTATATTTAGGCATCTAAATAAAAATGGCCTATTTTTGAGAAGTATTGAGCATCTGCAACCCATTGACTAGTAGTATATGTAACGAAAAAACATTTACAATTCAGAACTCTGTAGACTTTTTAACTCCACTCAAAATGAAAACAATTGATACAACATAAAGAAGAAACTCAATAAAAAAAAGGAACCATTAGTGGCACAGCCATACTAGACAGCACAAGACACCATCAACTCTTGTGCCATTCTGTGCTTGTAAATAAGGAGAATGAAAGCACCAAGGTTTCTACACAGCAGCCTGTCCAATGGTCTCCCAGCAATGGGAAGCAAAGGGGTGCCCTCAGTCTGAGGTTCCGGTCCCATGCTCCAGGTGACAGGAAAATCTCCTGGTCCAACAGATGGACAGCCCATGAAGTTTCATTTTATCTAAGCATTCATTCTTTTTACCAATAGTCTGGCAAAAACTGAGCTGGGAATTATTAAAATCTGTCTGTTGTTCATTTAAAAAGTGAGTGCTGGGCTGGAATCACTGTGCACTTGGAAATGGTGAAAGCAATAAACCTAAAACAAATGCTCTAGTACATTTTAATACTGATGGACAATGGGCCTGACTTGGAGTTACACTAGTGCAGAACTGGAAGAAATGCAGCAGTGAATCAGGCCCAGGATGTAAAAGCTGGTGAACTAACAAGTGAACAGTAAAATTGTTTAGCTAGTTGGGGATCCCTGGTCTGCTTGGTATTCTTAATCATGTACACTTCACTCTTCTTTATATCTTTAGACGTTATGCGTGGTTTGTGTTACCTTCAACATCTTTGGTAATTACTTGGGACTTCATTACCTGTCTGTGCACCGAACGGATATTGGCACAGCTGCCACAAGTCTCACTTGCTTATGGTCCCGTTCAACATAGAATCATAGAACTGGAAGGAACCTCAAGGGGTCATCTAGTCCAGTCCCCTGCACTCATGGCAGAACTAAGTATTATCTAGATCATCCCTGACAGGTGTTTGTCCAATCTGCTCTTAAACATCTTCAACGATGGAGATTCCACCACCTCCCTAGGCAATTTATTCCAGAGCTTAACCAGCTAGGAAGTTTTTCCTAATGTCCAACCTAAACCTCCCTTGCTGCAATTTAAGCCCATTGCTTCTTGTCCTATCATCAGAGGTTAAGAAAAACAATTTTTCTTCCTCTTCCTTGGAACAACCTTTTACATACTTGAAAACGGTTATGTCCCCTCTCAGTCTTCTCTTCTCCAGATTAAACAAACCCAATTTTTTCAATCTTCCTTCATAGGTCATGTTTTCTAGACCTTTAATCATTTTTGTTGCTCTTCTCTGGACTCTCTCCAATTTGTCCACATCCTTCTTGAAATGTGGCACTCAGAACTGGACACAATACTCCAGTTGAGGCCTAATCAGCGCAGAGTAGAGCAGAAGAATTACTTCTTGCATCTTGCTTACAACACTCCTGCTAATACATCCCAGAAGGATGTTTGCTTTTTTGGCAACAGCGTTACACTGTTGACTCATATTTAGCTTGTGGTCCACTATGACCCCCCAGATCCCATTCCGCAGTACTCCTTCCTAGGCAGTCATTTCCCATTTTGTATGTGTGCAACTAATTGTTCCTTCCTAAGTGGAGTACTTTGAATTTGTCTTTTGAATTTCATCCCATTTACTTCAAACCATTTCTCCAGTTTTCCAGACCATTTTGAATTTTAATCCTATCCTCCAAAGCACTTGCAACCCCTCCCAGCTTGGTATCGTCCGCAAACTTTATAAGTGTACTCTCTATGCCATTATCTAAATCATTGATGAAGATATTGAACAGAACCAGACCCTGAACTGATCTCTGTGGGACCCCATTCATTATGCCCTTCCAGCATGACTGTGAACCACTGATAACATTCTCCTCTCTGGCAGAAATCCTCTTGAATTTTGACTAAAGGATGAGTAAATAATGCTGGAAAAGGGATATCTCCTAGTTTGGTGTTTATTACATACAGCTCATTTTTGTGAGGCAGAATTTGCAATGTGTTTCAATTAGTTATTTATAAATTTGATGTCCGTTTTTTATATTTTCAGTCAGATTGTTTAGGTTGACAACCCTGCACAAGCAAAGGCGTTCCACCTCTTTTCTGCTAATGATGATAATGCAATGATGAAAATACTGCAAGTAGAAAGCACCAGGTATTTTCAGATGAGCAGGGACTATACCTCCATCAAACACCCAACCTATTTGCAGACACTTGGAATTGCCTCTTCCTCTACCCATGGATAAATGAATGTCCTCAAACAAAGACTCAGAAAGGAAATTTAACTCTGGCAATTTTGTCTCTGACAATCTAATCCACAGCAGTGGATTTTAGAGAACCGCAATGTAATTTATAATTGATTCCCTCAAAGCAATGTAATACAATCCAACAATATTTTCCCTGACTCACGGTGCTATTATGGCTATAACATCAGTCAATCACCAGTCCAGACCACTGTTCCTTACCATGACTTGTTTATAGCATTCCTGTTGGTAGTGTCATTGTTTTTAAGCTCGTTTGTGCTACATGACCATATTATTTATATAACATCATAGATATGCATGCTGCTTAACAAAACAGATGAAGGCTCAGAGTGAGATTCTCACCCCTGCTCTGGCCCCTTTACTAAAAGAGTCAGAGCAGTGTAAAGGGGCCCTCAAACCCCAGGACTTGCTGGGGAGGATTTCCCAGTAAGATCTAAAGAAAGCAGGCATAAGTCTGCCTTCTCTGAGGACCCTCTGACAAGCCCTGCCATTGTGGGTGTGCTGGGAGTGGGACTGGAGGAGGGAGGAGCATATCAGGCTGGGACCACAGAGTACAGTGCTGTGATGATTCTAGGCAGAACTGCAAGAGATTCTAGGGAGTCTGCCATATCTTGAACAGGACCTAAGCGCGATCTTAATTATACTGGAGGCCTCTCAGCTCCTGGAGCAGCCCATGATTGCAGAGCAGCAAAGTGGCTAAAAGCCACTTCTCAGGGTTGCTCAGAGATGCAGCACAGATCTCACCCCTAGTTCTTCCCCCAAAGAGTTTATAAACTAAGGCTCTTGGTCTTGGAACTGTGAACATGCAAGTGTAAGTGTCCTCCTGGGTGATTCCTATTGCATGATCAAGTACTAATTTAGTGCAAAAATTAAGAGATGACATACACTGGGGAGTGGAGGAAGGATAAGGGTAAAGACAATAAGATCATGGAGTCACAATGTTTACATAGCTTTATATAAAACAAGATTTTTGAGAAAGGATTTAGTGGAAAACAGTAGACAGGTGGGATTGCCACGTGTCTGGTTTTCCACAAGAATTCCTGGTCAATAAGGGACCCTGGCAGCTCTGGTCAGCACCACTGACTGGGCCGTTCAAAGTCCGGTCAGCGGCGCAGCAGGGCTAAGGCAGGCTCCCTGCCTGCTGTGGCCTCCGCACAGCTCCCGGAAGCAGCGGCACGTCCCCCATCTGGCTCCTACGTGTAGGGGCAGCCAGAGGGCTCCGCGCGCTTCCCCCGCCCCAGGCTCCAGCTCCGTAGCTCCCACTGGCCGGGAACCATGGCCAATGGGAGATGCGGGGATGGCACCTGCAGACGGGGCACTGCATAGAGCAGCCTGGCCTGCACCTCCATGTAGGAGCTAAATGGGGGACATGCCACTGCTTCCAGGAGCTGCCTGAGGTGAGGCAAATACAATATATTTTCATTTAGCCTCATTCTGAACCGATTTTGTTGAAAGTTAAAACAACAAACAAAAACCCACCACCGTTTCTTCGGCCTGGAACAACCATCCACGATGGAATATTTCAGCCCAGATGCTTCAAGTTTTTCAAAGTTACAAACAATTGAAAACAGGATCTTAAATAGTAGAACTCTCGTTATATGAACGACTCGTTAGATAAACCATTTTTATCTCTTGATCTACAAGGTACATGCGTATGTGCTTAAGCAGTGAGCAGAGGTGCCACACACTCAGACTGTGCGTGTACTGACCTTCAGTAATTTATTTCACCAAATGACTACAGGGACACTAACAGCACGGTATGTATGTATAGTTCTGTTTGATGTAGTGCAATCCATTAGCAAGATTGTAATAGGCACACTGTATGCATTGAATGGTAAGAAATATACACATTATCATTATATTAAATTAACTTACACGTGGTACATACTGTAATTTTGAGATGTTTAATTTTATGAACACCTCAATTCCCAGTTAATTAATAAAATAGGGGTTTTACTGTAGTGGAAAGTGTTACGCAAACAACTAGAGGCAGTGCTATCAGCTCTGCCCGCAATTACCATTTCTCACTTTAACATCTTTTTTTAAAAGAACAGCTATGATATCACATCCATAAAGGGAATCTTCTTAGAAGAACAAAGTAAATAAGAATTTCTACAGCACCTTCAGACCAAGGACCTCAGCCTGCCCACAAACATTAAAGAGGCTAGCCTCATAACACCACTGCAAGTTAGGAAAGTAAGTATTAATATCCCCATTTTACAGATAGAAAAGATGAGACACAAAGGAAGTAAATGATTTGCTCAAGGACACACAAAGTCTGGGACATAGTTAGCCAGCACCTCCTCACCCCCTGTCCTGTGCCTTTATCACAAGACCCCTCCTTCATCCCATCCAGAACTGATTGAGTAATTGCCTTCAGCTATAAATATTGGCTATATTAAGCGGTTGTTAAACTTTAGCAACCCAAGGACCCACATTTTGATTAAAAATTTTTCAGGGACCACCAACCGCCCGCACCAGCCCTTGCCTGGCCCCTTCCGCACTCCTTCCCTGGGGCCCCACCCCTGCTCACTCCATTGCCCCCCCTCTGTCGCTCCCTCTCCTCCACCCTCACTCGCTTTCACCAGGCTGGGGAAGGGGTTTGAGTTCAGGAGGGGACATGGGCTCTGGGAGGGAGTTTGGGTGCAGGCTCTGGGCTGGGGCAGGGGGGTTGGGTTGTGGGAGAGGGTGAGGAGCTTACCTCAGGATGCTCCCGAAAGCAACCGGCACATTCCTCTGGCTGTGGCTTCTAGGTGGGGGGGAGGTGCAGGGGGGCATGCTGCCCCCGCCCTGAGCGTCGATTCTGCAGCTCCCATTGGCCAGGAACTGTGGCCAATGGGAGTTGCGGCGGGGGGGGTGCCTGTGGGCAGGGGCAGTGTGCAGAGACCCCTCTGCCCCCCCACCTAGGAGCCACAGCCCAGGGGTCCACGCACCCCAGTTTTAGAAATGTTGTGCTATAAGTATCTGAATTCTGAAATGAGGGATGCCATTGTGCTCAGTATTTTAAGTAAACTTTAACAAGAGGAATGACCATAACAAGTCATTTTCTTAGCCTTGCTGCCTTATGGTATGTTCATTTAAGCTTCTGTGTCAGAGAAAATTTCCTAAGCGTCGTTTAGCTACCTAGGACATGGGTCAGGGCACACCTAATGAAAATTCATAGTAGTTTTCAACTCTTAAGACACTGGTTCAAATTGGGAGATTGAACATGAGCTCGCAAAACTTATACAAGTTAGATACCAGGGGACAGATTCACTTAATGTAGTACAGGCAGCTATGAATTACACCTTTCTCTGATAGGTAAGTCCCAAGAACTCACCTCAGTGAGTTCCTCCTTCTAGCGACTAACCTCCTTGAGTTCCTCCTTCTAGCACAGTGAAGGCAACCAGCAGCTTCCTGCCAGGGGAACTGTGGCCCAGATCCTCAAATGTATTTAGCTATCTAACACCTATTGAAATCAATTGCAGTTAGTCACCTAAATAGCTTTAAGATCCAGGCCTATGCCAGGGTATACCACTGGCATCAGCACCCTCCCTGATTTCTGTCACGATCACATACTCCCACTGACCAGCAGCACTCACCTTTTAGCCCGCGCTAGCCCTCTACGTCCACCCTGCCATAAGCCAGTTGCAGCATTTTTGCACCGCTGTCCCTTGGATAATTTATTAGTGCCCTCCCTCAGGTATTAGACCCGCAGAAGCCTGAATGGATCTAGCCCACATTACCGTGCATCAACTTATACTGGGGATACCAGCAGTAGAGGCTGAAAGCAGTTCACTTTGAAAGCCAATTAAATCCTCGGCTACTCTATTAAGACTGCGCCCAAGAGTGTGAATTAGTGTCATTTGGGATGGTTGCCTACTAAAAAACATAACTGAAGGCGATCAGCTTGTTTCACATAAAGCACCAAACTGCCATTAGACTAGAATTGTCACTTCTAACCTAGTCCCAATTTGAACCAGTGCCTGAGAAGGGAAAAGCACTATATATTTCCATGAGCTGACCCCTGACCCATCCAGCACTCTGGGGAAGAAAGCTGCTTCTACAGGCCCTCTAAAAAGTGATTCTTTTCCTGACTCCTCTTGCCACTTGGCCCCTTGCATAGATTGGATAATATTCTCCAGCAAGATGCAGTAGGGACACTACTCAGCGTGTTTTTATGAACAGTTGGCACTAGGGACTTCAGAGTGACTGGGGTTGGTACCCTCTCCTGATTCAGGCACTAAAAGTACTAAACGCGGGGTGCCACTTGAGACAGTGAAAAAAGAAAATATACAAGACAGTCCCTCCTACGTTCACCCAAGAGAACCATTATATCCAGCTCAGTGGTGTTGAGCCATCCTGTAAGAGATCTGGTATTTCAGACTGATTTTTAAAGTGGTGACTCAAGAACTGCAGGCTCAGCACAGTGTAATCTTCAACACTGAATCCAATCCTGTCAATAAGGGCCAAATCTTCTCCTTGTGACATAATCTACGTGAACACATTGGACGCTGGGGAGGCTATGTAGGCTGAAACAGAAAGGAGTCCTTCCTCTAGGCTGCTTCATAGCTGCTATGGATCTTTGGCTACAGTAGCTCCCAAATTGCTGTGCCCCATTAAATGGGGATGAGTTAGGTCATGAATCTGTGTAGTCCCCTGCACTGCAAACACCTCTTGTGTAGGGCCCAAGGAATCCCCATTGAGCTCTGAGGTGAAAAGGGGGTGGGGCTGCACTGCATGGGACCCCTCCCTGATGGAACTAGACTGATTCCACTGCATTCAGGGCCTGATTTATCCCTAAGTGAATCACAGTATCAAAACTATGCCTGCGCTTGCCATTCTCTGACTTCTCAGTAGAAACACAGATCTGAGAATCAGTAAGGCAAGGGAGGAGGGGAAAGTGACAGGATGTTTCTGAAACTGGCCCAAGGGAATTGAAAGTTCTGAATTAAGATGAGGGAACAGATGTTCATCTTGCTTGGAAATTTAAAGTTAAAGAAGTATGTTATCTCCATCCGCTTTACTATCTGTGAACAGCTCTAGGACTCTAAATAAAGAATACAACTGCCAATGAAAGTCAGGAACTTGAATATTTTATACAGCAGGCAGCGTACACGTTGGCATTTCTTGCAGTTAAAGCCTACCTTGGTTGAAGGTTTACGACTGTTTCCTGGCATCTGAAAGCCACATTCTGGGTGTAGTCATTAGCAGACATTCCTGTCTTCCCCTGACATTCTGAGAATCCTGGCAATACATTCTCCTTCTCCTGCAGAAACCAACAGAGCACCCTGTCAGCACAGGCCTGGCTGATGTGAACATTTTGCTTTTAAAAAAAAAAACAAAAAAACAGCTGAAGGAAACAAAGCTCATGGGGCGGGAGGCAGGGGGGGAGAATGCTCTATACTGATTTTTTAAAGAGTTATTCCCCTGACTATGGTAATAACAAATGGATAGCAATAACTATAAAAGGTCCCAAACCACTGTCATTCTTCATTGTACAATGTTTTCTGAAAGCAGATTGTGTACAAAAAGAACCAATGGGACAAATCTTCTGTTTCTATTCATTCATTATTTAGACAGCAGACATCAATGTGTGTCCTACACTTACTGCTCAATATGTTTATCTATAAATATTTATATTTGATTCCAGATCATTCAATCAAATAATGAGAAAGATTTCTAGTATGGGCCCCATCTTGAAAACCCTGACTCACAAAAGTAATCTTGGTTCATATGAGTAAGGGTTTGTAGGATCAGCTTCCAAATTTGCAACTGATTTTTTCAGTTTACTAATTTACTTTATTTACTAATAAAAATCTTACTTTAGAGTGAGGGAAGGTGCGTGGGACGGAATCTGTTGATTCAGTCACCTTGCCATGGGGATGCTGTGTGTCGGGGGAGGGGGGGGGAAGCCAGGTTGGTTTCGTGAATGGAATCCAGGACTGGGAATTAGGAAGGCTTGAATTTTAGCTCAGGGTCTCAATACCTAGCCCTGTGGACTTGAATTAGTCACTCAAACAGTCTCTGCCTCAGTTTTGTTATGTGTAAAATGGAGTAATAATACCTCCCTATCACACAGGGGTGTTATAAAGATTAGTAAGTTGATACAGTGTTCTGAAAATTTAAAAGGGCAAATAAATTTTTTCTTCTCCATTATTATTTTTCTTCTCCATTATTATGCTAGCAATTTAGAAATCTGAAAATAAATGTACTTTGCACAGTAACGTTTGTTTCCACTGCTAGAGTATTTTATTTTGCTGCTGTTTTAGGGCCCAACCATAGAAATCCACCAAATGACTTCAGTGAGACTACTCATGGAAGAGTTTGCAGAATGAAGCCTCCTCCTCTCTGTCCAGGAGCAACGAAAAGGTACTCTGGCCCTTTAAGACCTTGTTCTCCTAGTTTTCTGGCGAATGTTGGCTATTCTTTAGCTCCCTGTCCTAAGCTAAGGGCCTGACTACATAGACTCTAAGTCCAACCCTTTCCCCTACTTTGTAGGGTGGAGGGAAAGAAATCCACCTAGCTGCTATTCCCAGCAATCTCACCCTACCCTCTGTGGGGGTTGCTGGGTCCGTACCTTAGGTGGTTCATTGCCAACCCTTGCTGAGAAGTTTCTCAGGGTACTCCTCACCCACTCTGTCAGCTGATTCCTTCTGCCTGGGTGGAAGGCTTTCACTCCAGCTGTTGCTACTCAGGCAATTAGTCACAGGAGTGGAGGTAGACACTCTGTCCATCAACCAGTGCTTAATTTGTTCCAGGGCTGAGCCAGGTGTCTTGGCACCTCTAGGCTTGCCTCATCAGTTATAAAAGTAAAAAAAAAAAACTGCTGGAGTCCCAGCAACTCTTTCATTACAAATGTAGCACTGTCATCAACCTATTTTTGGTGGTTGCCATGTAGGGTTCATATACCTCAGAGACCCCTACTGCTTCAACAGCAAAAATGCCTGTTTTCATTTGCTTCTCTGTCTGTCCTGTGTCTGACACATTACCCATGAGGTTTGTTTAAATGTGCACTATATTGGGAACCCATCTTTACATGAACACATTTCTGTTCACACTGCTGCCTATTCAAAAACTACAGAATTTAAGGCAATTTCTAAAATGTCTCTGCTTAGGAGATACTCTCAGTGGATGTCCCTTTGAAGTTTTTTATGTTGAGGGATGAGTTCAATTGAGTTATTCCTGATTCAGAGTGGAGTTAGTGGGACAGGAATCAGGCCTCAAGTTGCTAATAAGAAGAGATTATACTTGTGGTTTCTAGTTCAGGATAGAACCTCAAGTCCAAGAAGTGATCATTCAGAACCTGCAAGATCTACTGTCACTATGTTTACTGCAGCAGCCTAGGACACTATAACAATATTTTGATTCATGTATAAGACGGCTTTGGTGCATGCCAACTACCATTTGTTCTGGGCAAGATAATATGCTACTTGACTTTCATGGGGTTACTAAGAAACCTTGTTTGTTAGTTTCCTTTTTTTAAAAAAATGTCCTTCAGAGCTTTATGACATAGATCCCCCTGTATTTATTTAATTTAGTTTAGCATTGAATGAATAATATTTTATCCAAAAATGGTAACAGAGATCCACATTACAGTGACTGGCACTTTTTGCAGCTGTTCCAGTTTTTCCATTATTAGCTAAACAAGATTTTCCCTGGGTTATATAAAATGATGATATACTCTTGGAGACAGAATAGGTCAACACAACTGTTTTAATTAAAGCTCAAGGTAAAAGCAGGCTGAACCAGTTCAGCTGACTCTATTTACCCCCAAACCTTGGGATGTTTTGTAGTCCTTGGGCAGAACAGGCATTTTACTATTATTTGTGTTACAACAGCAGTGAGAGGCCCCAGATGAGACAAGGACTGTATTGTGCTAGATGCTGTACATACACGTAGTGAGAAACAGTCCCTGCCCCGAAGAGATTACCATCTACATAGACAAGAGAAAGTGTGGAAGAAAGGAAGTATTATCAGCACCATTTTACGTAAGGGGAACTGAGGCCTGGTGAGAGTTAGTGACTTGCCCAAGGTCATGCAGTAAGTCTGTAGCGGAATTTGCACTTATACAGACATCTCCTAAGTTCCAGTGAAGTCACAAAACCCTCTGTCCTCCACTGTCTATGCTCCACCACTAGATTAGCTAGTTCAACCTTCCAAGGCTGAGTTGGACCATAAGAGTTCAGCACATGGGGAAGATCCTTTGTAAAGAAGAGCAAAATCTGTCCCCTTGTATAATTGTAAAAGGCTTCCCTTTCTCTCATAAGCAACCCCCAGCCATGCAATCTTCTCTTGGACTTCCTGGTACCACCACCATCAGTTTCAGTTTGTTGTGACTGGGGCAATGAATTGAAAGGCAACAGAAACCCAACTTAATTCACTTAAACATGTACACATTTATTTTTTAGAATTTATTTCATTTTTACCCAGTAATTAAAAAGCACTGGCAGAACGGGGACCCAGCATATCAGGATGTTTTGTGTGTCTCTTCCAGAAGTTTTAGCTCATGGAAGGAAAAAGGAATATCCCAAACTGATTTATCTTCAGATTTTTTAAGAAGAATGATATTTTCTGGTTGCCTGAATAGTGTGTCAAGTGTACAGCAAATACCACAGTAGTGATTACACAGCACTGTGTCTTCTCGGCAGTGACCAGAGATTTCTCTTTTTCACATGCCATTTACCACACGCAACATTCATAAATCTTAACCCAAAGATAAGGAGAAACAAATACATGACAATGAAATATAATACTATTGGATGCCCTTGACACACAAAGGTTGGATTTTGTTGCACTACAAAAGCACAATTCTGGTACAAAATTGCCTAAAAATCAAGTTTGTTTCTGTTAGGGTTACACCATAATCCTAAAATGATGTACACTATTCTTAGAAAGATGCAATTGGCTACTTATAGACCACATGTGTTCAGGACCTCGATTTTACATTTCACCTGAAAGAGAGCATCTCTGATAGTGCAGTGTCCCCTCCTGCTATTATGCTGAAGCTGTTTTGTACAGACCTGGAGGGAAGAATGTCTTCTGCTGAACCATATGTACAATTTAACACAGATCTCCCATCCAAATCTTGAACTGGACCCACTTTCTTTGACTTATGAAATCTGATAGTATCAAAGCACAAGATGTCATGGCTAAGTGTCAGTCAGGGTCCAGACACCCCATGGGGAGAACAGGCAGGTTGAAACCCCCCTCCCCCAAAAAGCAGTTGAATCAACTGATCGTACACAATGTCATTGTGCTATAAATATATGTCAACTAAGGCCTTTTATGAAAGCAGGTAATGTTCTGAACTTAATCATTATGAGATATGTTTACAGACTGTGGTTATGAATTTAAAATATTAGTGAATATATAAATGGTGCTCATAATTTGTGCTGTAACATTCAGCTCCATCTCACAGTGGGGTGGTCGGCAGTCAGGCAGGAGCCTGTAAAATGCTGTATCCCCTCTATACATTAGGGGGTACACTGGGAAACTGTTCAAAGGCAATAGGTAACTTGTATTAGAGAAGAGATTTTACCTAATATAGAGGTGTAAAGCCTGAGGTTGTGTCTTTATGTTTATTTTCTGTGCAACTTGTATGTTTGCTTCCCCTGCTATTTCATCTGATTTTTTTCTCTCAAATAAGCTTTTAGGGTTTGTGTTTTTTTTACCCCAAGCAGGTCTCTGGTGTGCAAATTATGAGGAGAGTATATGTCAGAGTGAGTCTTTTTTGCTGCTGATGTCAGGGATCTGATCCATAGCAGCACAGCATTAACACACCCAAGGTTACAGGGCAGGCCGTGACAGAAGGCCTCTTATTTTGGGGATCACCCAGACCAATGTCACAGGTGGTAAGATAAAAACAACCAGGCACTGGAGGAGGTCCTTAAAACGTTAATGGATGCATAAAATAGTGCATCTTGGTGTTTTCTGAACCTTTCAACTCATTTGCCTCATCCTCATCAGCTCATTTAAGGAATCAGTAGTGAATACCACATTCACTTATTTAATTGCATTCTTGTGGTGAATTTTAACACTAGCAAAATCGTGCCTACATGGTACCCTGTTAAAGTACTGTTTGCTCTTTAAAAGGTGAGAACACCAAAGAACTCCTAGCCCAAAGAGCAAAGAACTCCTAGCCCATGCACAGGTACCGTACACAAAGCGGGAGACTGCTGAGGCCTTCCTTCTTTGGCTCTCCCACTCAGAGACCTGGCACAATTGCAATTGTTCGCTCTGAGTCCTGAACGTGGGACTGCTCCAAGCTGGCAGCTCCTCTGGGATGCAAGCCACTCCAAACAGGATAAGAAATAGGTAGTGTACCAATAGGTATCATTATAGTATTGCCTTTAAAAAGTTACAAATCGCTGCAACTGGTTTATATGGAAATCAAACAGTGAAAATGTTGGGGATGCACAACAATGCAAGGATCACCCTGGACTCCTTCCAGCAACATTTTTACTTCATGCAAGTCCTAGAAGGCCACAGGCAGGGTGCCCTGCCCATAGAAAAGGTTGGCCGGAGACAGAAACCACATGCTCTCTCCTTCTCAGAGCACCCAGTTTTCTTTTTACCTCACTGATCAATAGCTATGATCAAGTCATGAAAGATGCTATTAAAAATATATCTATGCATGGATGCAGAGTTAAAACCTTGGTGAGAATTTCATGCCTAAGCCACCCACAGCCGGTGTATATTGACATAGCTGCATTACTCAGTTCTCTGACTCTTGTGTGTTTAAAACCATAACTTTAATGTTGAATTAATAGGGGTGCTTTTGTATTAATGTATTTTTCAATTTAATTTATACCAAAGTACTGAATTTCATGTAGCATCTGCATTTCTGTTTCTTGGGATTTGTGTCAAGTTACCATTTACTTTTCTTAGTCCTTCACCCTGGCGATTAGACTGAGAAATAGGACTTATTTGCTCTACTTATTAGCTGGTGAGCTCAGAATCAGTAAAGAATTTAAAGGTGAATCATTTCATAATCCAAATTCATGTTAATGTGAATCAAAGATGAGCTACAGAGGAAGGGGATTAATCAAGAAAAGCAGACTTTGAATTCCAAAACCTCACTTCTTATATTGTCTCTCCAGACTATATACTGTACATACTTGATTTTGGTATTCCAATGGCCCATAACATTTGATTTATAGTAGATTAATACTTCAGAATCACTAAAGTGGCTCCGGGAAACAAAACAGATATAGACCATAGGAACCATTTATAGATCCACAGATTTTAAGGCCAGAAAGGACCATTGTGATGATCTACTCTGACCTCCTGCTGAAATCTGGCCATAGGACTTCCCTGTATTAATTCCTGTTTCAAATCCAACAGCTGTGCTTGAGCTAGAGCATATCTTTTAGAAAAATTTTCAATCTTGATTTAAAAATTTCCAGATATAAAGAATCCACCACAACCCTGGGTAGGTTTCTCCAATAGTTAATTACCCTCTCCATTAATGCACTTTATTTCCAGTCTGAATTTGTCTAGGTTCAACTCCCAGCCTTTGGTTCTTGTTATACCTTTGTCTGAGAGATTGAAGAGCCCTGTATTGTCAAATTTCTGCTCCCTGTGTAGGTTCTTATAGTCTGATCAAGTCTCCCCTGAGCCTTCTCCCTGATGCACGCAAACTGTTTGATGGAGATGTAAATTCACCTCCCTGTGCTTGATGCCCCTGCCCATATTCCCTAGAATGGATTCGCATTAAGGGAGAATAGGTTGTGATGCCACTCTGCCCGCCCCTTAGGCTTTCTGGTAGGTGGGGTTTATGTGAGGTCTTCATACCCTTACAGAAAAACATGGTATAGATTTTAAACAGAAGATGATAATTTCTGTATAACTGTTGTGAACTGTCAACTAGGATTTAATCGAGAATTATATACCAGCTATTGAAATCTACAGTACAGCTCAAAATGCCCATGGAAAGGCTATTATTCTCTATTAAATTCTTTGGTCTAGTTCTGCGTTATGTGCAAAGTTGTCTCTAAATCATCTTTATAGCAGGCTACAATACTCCCTACTAGTATATTTGTGTCTATCACATGGCATTTGTGTCTGTACAGATTCAACTACATAGTCCTCTTCACTCAGACATGATATCACATTAGATTCTATATAGTGCTGGTCAAAATTTCTATCCAGAGGAAATTCTGGCATTTCAAAATTATCAGAATGAAAAAATCAAAGTTTTAATATTTGCCACAAAATGAAATTTTTGAAAAATTTTCTTTTGGGTTAATAAAAATGTTTGGCTTTTTTACATTTTTGTTTTATTTGCATGCTTTATTGTATTATATAATTTTATATTATTTTAAAACAAGGGCTTAATAATGGTTTTTAAATTAAAATATAATATAAAATAAAAATTAATATACACAAACTACAAACCAATATAAAACAATAATTTTTAAAACAGTCCTTTCAAAATAAAAATCAGAGGGCTCCACTCTGAAATGCTTTGTTTCCATTTTTTTCCTAGAAAAAATGTCATGAAAATTGACCTGCCCTAGCTCTATAGAATCTTTTAGGTTTCATGCTTCTCTCCCACATCTGTCCTTCCTGTTCAGTTCATAGCCACATATCCCAGTATCCCACTGATCTCTGAAATTTGTTCAAGTTTCACAATGCCCATTATGGGCTATATGTTCAAAAGAACTCAGGCTCACTTTTGGACATCTTAATGAATGGCCAGATTTTCAGTAGTGCGCAATGCTAAACAGCTCCCACTGGCAAGAACGGGAACTGAGTGCTGAGGTCTTTCAAAATGTGATCACGTATCAAGCTCCATTGCCAGGTATTCTAGTTTGCTTTCCCACCTACTCCCATCCTTGTAAGTTTCTTGCATTGGCATATAAACATTTATAGATTTATTTTTGGCCATGTGCTATTTTTATTTTGCTCTTTAGTCTGACATCCTGTTACTTTTCTAGGATTTACCTCTGCCATTGCAACATGTCCCAGCACCAGTTCACCTGTAATTTCTGCCCTATTCTTTTATGTATACAGAGATACCGCTCCCTCTACACAGCCTTTCCACTACCATAGCCATGCATCTGGGTTTCCACTGATGGAAACTTATAGACTCTGGCCCTATGCACACAGATTGCTGTGTATCAAATAAGTGCACCAATTCTGTCCCTAAGTCTCAATAGCTCAATACTTGTTCTGTTATTAAAGAACTAAATTCTGTCAGGAGCAGCTCAAGGTGTTGTAACTGCTCAGAGCTTAGTAGCTACTAACACAGACATGTGAATAATCATCAAATCTCTGGTATGTCAAAGCAAAATCTGTAATTAGATATTGTCATGATTTGAATAAATGCTTCTTTACGCATTGTAGGAGTGAAATTGGGGAAAGGATGTCATTAAAGGAACATTCTGTGTCAATAAAAATAGGGAATCACTTGAGCTAGAATGACAATCGTTTTGTGGAGAGCATTCTCATTTTCATTTTCAAATGAACAAAATTAGGCAGCAGAGCCAGTCAGATGCATATTGGCTGCCTTATGTGTACAGTTGTGAGCTTGCTGAGAGGCTTGGTGTTGGCAATATGTTTAGAAGGAGCCCAGGCGTGCACAGTAGCACACTGTTTCAAATCATCAGTCTCTTTCCCTTTTTCAAGATAATGACAACTTGCCATGTAAGCAGCAGCTACTAGAAAAACAACAACACCTTGTTTTCAATTTCAAGTAAAGCAGAGAGTCAGAATGGAAAGAAGCAGATTAGATACAATCAGTTACTAAAACAGACAAAGCGCTTTAGAGTTTGAAGGTTATAGTATATTGGAGCTCTTGACTTGAAAACCTGCCCCTGAACATTTCTACAAGCAGAGCCCTCACTTTTCATAAGCACTTTAAACAACAGCCTGGGTGCCAGACGTGCACTTGCTTCAAGAAAACAACAAAACAAACCTAGAGGCTCATGCAGCCACACCGGGCCTGCAGATGGGGCTTAGTGAATGCATATTCTCTTATATGAGAGTGAACTAGGAGTTTGTAAAATGTGCGCCTTTTTCCCAGAAAGCCTCAATCCAGCAAACTGTTCCATGTGGGCAGACTCCACTGAAATCAATGAGTCAAAGAGGTCTGCCCCTGGAGAGCTCATTGCTGGAGCAGGGCCCAAAGTATAACCTAATCAGTGATGAGGGTACTTTAACTTCCTGTGATGAAGTAACATTTATTTTATATGGGGACGAATCATATTCATAGTGCTAATTCTGTTCGCTGAGATACTGCATCAGTGCTCAGTTCAGAGGTGGGGGCAGAATGGTACCCACGCTTCTCACTGATTGGAAACAGGACCTGGGGAACAGCAGGTATGAGTGGAACCATCACTTTTTTGTTTCCCAATCCAAGCACTGTATCACAGGAAAACGTCATGGTTTATTGGGGGGGTTTCCCCTCCAGACTCAGGGTAGCAAGAAAAATAATTAACAAGAGGGTAAGAGACCAATCATCTCTCCACCTTACTTTATGCCCTCATGATGAGCTGCTTTTCCTGATACACCAGTGAGAGTCTGTCTACCCTTTCTGGGAGAGTCACTCTCAGCTGTAGTGTAGACATACCCCGAGTATATTATTTTCACTAATTTTTCATACTACTGAATGGGATAAAGGGATGAGATGTAACATCTTCCAGCCACCCTACCAAATATCTCCTAATAATTAAGAATTAATAAAACATTACAGCATTTAGAGGTTTGACATAGACCCCAGTTTAAATCTCTAGCACAAGCCACAAAAGAGAAAGATCTTGCCGTTATTCCAGCACATCCAGGAAATACAAGAAGATAACTCAGAAGGAGAAATAATTTGCACATCCTCACTATGGGCCATACTGTGACAACCTTACTCACAGCAGTGAGCAGTTGTGGATTCACAATCACTATGTCAGGAAATTCTCACTGATTCTGCATGATTCCCTTACCGAAAGAATTACTTCAACTGCAGTGTCACTTGTACCAGATACATGGCCCAAATCATTGTGGAGGTGAGTCAGAGCAGGGATTAATAATGCTATCATTTGCATCACTTTGCATTTAAAACATATTCCTGCTATGACACTGCACCATAAATATCTAGCAGAAACAGATCAGCTTTATTTTATTACCTGACTTTCTTCATGGTTTTTCCCATTTTCTAGTTTTGCAATGGTTTTGGGCTTTCTTAATTTTAAGTTGCCCATTCCAACCCGTAGTGTGCAGTCATGGGCTGTCTGTTCCACGTGCTGCTGGGTGTCTTGTAATGCTGGCTGGCTGTCCTCTAAGACTGTAGTATTGTTGGGATAGTTTTCTTTGTTGTTTTCATCTCTAGAAGAAAATAAAACCAAAAGGTGTAAGGCAGGATTTTAGCCATCTCTCAGAACAATACTGAGGAGGACTGGTGCCAAAGTCTCAGTTTTGATACGTTAGCATTGCCAGGGTAAGGACATATACGAGCTAAACATTGCGTACATTAATAAAACAAGTCTCCATTATAGTCTGGAGTTTATTATCAGACCATATGCTAAATGCATTAGTACACATTTGTATACAGAGTAACTTAAGCAACTGTAATTTAGGTGCCTGTAAACTATGTGGCCTCAGTGAGGCCTGAGCTACACTACAAAGGTAAGTCGACATAAGTTGCCTTTCACTGACCTAGTTGTGCATACATCTATATTCAAATGTGTTTCTCGCTGATGTAAGCATCCTGTTCCAGCAACACAGTAACACCAGCTCCCCAAATGGCTTTGAGCCACAGTCGATCTACTGCGCTCAACATAGCGTGAGTGCAGACACCGTGATCTATGCCAACCCTAGCAGTCGTCCAGAAGCTGTGCCACAATGCCTGACACTGACCGCTATAGCCCTGTGGTCCTGGGGAGCAGAAGCCATCCCCCCTCCCTTTATAAACCCTGCATATTTTTGAAATGCCTTTTCCCAATTGCCCAACTCGACATGCACATCTAGCAGCTCTTCCTTCTTGTGTGCAACTGCCCAACTGACCATGCTGACGCCACGCCATGCTTTAGATGAACATCTGGGCCTGTGGGGAGAAGAGGCTGTGCAAGCATAGCTACGGAGTAGTTGTAGAAACATGGACATGGACAGGCAGCGAAGGGGCACATCAGGGATCAGCAGCAAGGCCGCGTAAAAGCAAAGGAACTGCAGCAGGCCTGCCAGAAGGCCAGGGAGCTCAAAAGTCGATTTGGTGCCACAGACCTGCCGTTTTTAAAATGATCTGCATACTTGGCAGAGACCCCACCAGCATCCCACAGCGTGACGTGGATCCCTCCAATGAGCCCAAGACACAGACCCCTTGTTGTGAATGGCAAGGAGGAGGAAGATGGGGGACAAGCAACTGTGGGGTCCAGCTATGCTGCGAGCCAGAATCTGCCCAAGACTCCACACAGTCCAGTAACTTCCTATGGGTGAGCCCTATTCAGGGGAAGGAACTTCAGGTAAGCATATGCAGGCATTTCCCATTGTAATGTTGAAATGTCAAGTTGGTGCCTGACCCCAGCATAGCAGGACACAGGTATTGACTTATACTAGAAGAGGTAACAATATAACTAAGAGAGGCGGAGCTGTTATTTGCTTTTCATTCCCTGCAGAGTTAGCTGGGCTGCCCATGAGCAGTACTTGGTTTATAGACACAGGTATGTGCCTTGAATTCTCGTGAGAGAGATCTTGTTGCAACTTTCTTGGAGGTACTCTGCAATCTTCTTCTGAAGGTTTCTAGTATTGACAGCCTTATTGCTCCGTGATAGGACACGTTCCCACACCGGTCTCTGTTGACTTCATCAGGTACCACTGCAGTAAACAGGCTAGCAGAGTATGGGTCCAGGTGGCTTAGGAACACAAGTAGCTGCTGTGCTCTCTATGCCTTCGTTACCCTCAGGAGTGAGATAGCTAAAATCACCATCACCTGGGAAGAACAGCACTGGTGCTCACTACCATTAACATGCACTCATATACATGGAAATAGGGCCAAAATTTTACTGTTGCATGCCACCAAACAATTCTTTCCTCATATCCCCCCCTTCCCTACACCTGCCCTTGGCCATACTCACCATGGCTGGGATTGGATAGCCATGTCGTGCACAGGTGCTCCAAGGCGGAAGTAGCAATAAGCATGTCTTGTTTAAAATATTAGGGAGAGAAAGGGAAGGAAGTTCTGAAACTTAACTTGTGCTTTCTGCTGTCACTATACATATAATGAAACCTCTGTGTGTTTATCCATAGATGCTGCCAGTGCATTCCTCCATACCCACAGATTGCCTGACCATGATAAGGAGGAGAAAGAAGAGGACACAGGAGGAGATGTTCATTAAGATCATGCAAACCAGTGCTGCATTGGACCGTGAACAGAGTACTTGGTGGGTGAACATTGCAGACAGCCTGGAGAAAGAAAGAGCAGACAGAAGAAAGGCCCAGGAGTCCCAGCAGAAAAAGGACAGGGAGTACATCAAGGGACAGTAGGAAAACCATAGCTTGTGAGAGTCACAGTTGCTGTATGGGTAGCCAAAATGGACTGAAATGGACATGAATGTTCTGTCCCCTTATTAAGTTTTGTTCCATTAATTTATTTTAGAAGTTTTTATTGAATGTCTTTTTAATTGCACTTTTTTTGCACTGGTTTTGTTATGTAATAAAAATCTATTTTTGGTAAATAATTGATCTGTATTATTTCATAACATATGCTGAAGAATGCATAGCACTACTGAAAGCTCCCACTACCTGTTATTGTAGAGGTCAAAAAACTCATAAGATCAGTGACAAACATAGTGTAATAATTATAAATTCACAGCAAGCACCATATAATTAATAGGCACATTACCAGACAGTGTTATATTAATAAATGTACACCAAGCACTATACAGTTCCTAACAGCCCCCAAAATTTCAGGACACGTAGAGCACAGTCCACCCAGTGCATTGCTGAGGCTGACTGCTAAAGTGCTCTTTCAAGGCCTCCCCTGATTGTACAGCTCCGCATTGAGCTCTAATAGCCTTTGTGGCTGGCTGTGCAAACTCAGGAGACAGACGCTCCATCTCCATCATGGCAGCAATTTTTCCTCCTTTGTTTCACAGATATTATGCAGGACACAACAGGTACCTATAACCACTGGTTTTTTTCTCTTGCAGAAATCCAGTCTTGTGCATAAACACCACCAGCATCCCTTCAGCCACCAAAATACATTCAGCTGCCATTCTGCCCCTGCTGAGCTGGTAGCTGAATCTTTCCTTGGTGTTGTTCAGGTGGCTGGTGTATGACTTCATAAGCCAAGGAAGCAAGGGATAGACTGGGTCCTCCAGGATCACTACTGGCTTTTATCATCACCAATAGTAATCTGCTGGTCATGAAAAAATGTCCCTGCTTGCAGCTTTCTGAACAGTCCTATGTTCACAAAGATGTGTGTGTAATGAACCTTCCCTGACCAGTCCACACTGATGTCAGTGAAGCATCCCTGGTGATCCACAACGGTTGCATAACCATAGAAAAGTAGCCCTTTCTGTTGAAGTACTCTGGGGCAAGGTGGTCTGTTGCCAAAGTAGGGATACACGTGATATCTATTGCACCACTGCAGTTCGGGAGCCCCACTATGTCACGTACATTACTGAGAGTCACAGTCTTGTGTAGCACGACACAATTAATGGCCCTGCATACTTGCATGACATGTGGATTTTCCAACTCCAAAATGGTTTCCTACTGACTGGCAGCAACTGGGAGTTGCAAGTTTCCACAGTGCAATCGCCACTCGCTTGTCAACTGTCAGTGCATCTTATTCTGGTATCCCTGCATTAGAGCTGGGAAGAGCTCAGCATCCAGATCCAGAAACGTAGCCTTTCACATCTGAATATTCTAGAGCTACTGCTCATCATCCTGAACCTGCATTACAATGCATTCTCAGCAGTCAGAGATCGTTTCTCAGGCCCAGAAGCAGCACTATACTGTCTGCAGCTTCCCCGTGAATGCCACCAACAACCTTGAATTGGTTCTTGCTACGTCCCACAGCAATCTGTCCTCCACAAAATTGTCATGTCCCCCCACTGCTGAGGTTCTTCCTATGGCTCTGCAAATACCAGAGATCATTTGTCCTGTGTTTGCAGTTCTCATGACAATAGTGCAATAGTGAAGAGTGGTTTAATTAGACCCTGAGACACTCTTGGGAGCTCAGGCTCCATGCTTCTGTCAGAGATGGCAGACAGACAGAAGTGCTGCTGGGTTTTGTGGGATTTTTAAAAAAGGCCTGAAAATTATGGGGTAGGGACGGCATTATAGAATGGAGAAAGCTGATTGATGTGAACTTGACCCCTTGCTCCCAGTCACCCCTATGCAATTCACTTCTGCCCTACTATGCAGTGCCAAAGTTTCCCAAGAGACAGTGCTCCAGATGGTCGTGAGTTGCACACTAAGATACCGCACATTGACCCAAGTACTCCTGATGAGTACATGCAGTGCCAACACAAGGAGCCAAGTGCACATGCATGAGTGATATACTAACTGTGGCAGCTTTATGCCAACGTAACTTGCATCGACCAATGTTTGTAGCATAGACATGGCCTTAGAGATGCTACTTTTTGCCTTCCCTACTAAAAGTCAAAAGCATCTTTTCCCATATAATCACCTAATGCCACAGGCTTCAGAAGCCATTGGTTTAGCAGGGCTGTAGCTCTTCTAGTATTTTGGTCTTTCTTCTCACACAAACCGTTCCTTCCTACATCCATGACCTCTTTCTGCAAACTCCCTTCCCCCTCCTTTCATATCTTCTTGCTCTTTCCACTTAGTTTCTTACCTTTCCTATGGGCTACTAGATTTCCTCCATGTCTATTGAAATAAGGGAGAGAGAAGGGCACATGAAGTAGGATTTGGACAGCCAGAGTAGGCTAGGTTTTGAGCTGAGAGGCGGGAAAGCATGCCAGTCTCATTTTTCCTACCTCGTGGGCTTCCAGACATGTTCCCAGCCATACTGCTGCCCTTCCCTCCACTCCTTCACAGGCAGTCATTGTCACTCCCTAGAGGAAGGCATCCACCACTCACACTCCTTTCCCCCACCCCAACCCCGTATCTTAGTCCAGAAAAAAAATGAGATAAGGTTGGTAGTTTGTGGGAGGCAGCTGGATAAGTTGGTGAAAATTATATCAGAATCCCGATTGCAGGAAAGGGTTACCATGCAGAACAGCAACTCACAGTCTCGGTGGTTTAATTAGACCCTGGGACACTCTTGGGAGCTCAGGTAAAAGCTGGGGCTAGGACAGAAGTCTTCCATCTTTGGCAAGCAGAGTACAACCTTTCCACCCAGATGCAGACTTTGCTGTAGTTATCCATGCCTTTGTTACTTCGAGGTTAGACTCCTTTAATATACTCTGTATAGAACTACACATCAAAACCATTCGGAAATTTAAGCTAGTGAGAGAGTAGGGCTGCCCACTTATTAAGCAGTGCATCATGAGAGAATAGGTTACTGGCCATGCTCTGTACTCTACACTGGCTGCCAGTTTTCAGATAGAAGCCAGGATGTCAGTTTTAACCAATAAAGCCCTAGGATCCGTGACCTGACTACCTGAGAGATCACCTCTTTCCCTGTCTGAACTCCCAGAGCTGAGATTATCAGAGATGCTTCAGTTGGAGCCCCTCAGGAGTTTAATAGAGAGTAGTCTGTTGACACAGCGTTCTCTGTGTTGGGACCCCAGCTAATGAACCAGCTTTTCCCTGCTTGGGTCACTAGAGCCCGGATGTGTTAACCTTGTAGGCACAGTGCAAACCCCAACTTTTCCCCCAGGGAAATGGGTTGTGGATAGAAAGTTTGGTCCAGGGTAGCTATTATTGTTACTGGGTGGATTGCTCTCTCTTGTATGGACAGTTCTATAAATATACTGAAATACAGTTGGTTTTAAATTGTCTAAATTTTAAATTGTCTGGAATGTTAAGCTGTGTTGTCCAAAAGCAGAAATACACAAATATACTGTGGGTGATTTTCATCTCAAAAATACTTAAACTAAACTATTCTGTAATTTAGAAGAATTTTTATTCACAGCGATGATGTTCCTTGAGTTTTTGGGTACCATTAACAGATGATCCCTGATAGATGGGGATGAAAGAGAAAAGTCAGATCCCTTGCCAAGGGTTTTCAGATAAGATATAGAGTAAATACCTGTGGATGGAGTTTGCTGCTTGGTCTTCATGTACAGACTCTGTATCCTCTTCACACCTTGAAAATGGATATAAAATCATTATTCACTTTCTGCCAGTTGTACACTTTATCTTTTCAGTAACAAAACTGGTCAGTTTGAAGTGACACGTACAATTCTCTAAACATTCCTCTTTCTCAAGCTTTAACTGAAGTCAATTCATGGCATAGTTTCTCTGTTTGCAAAGTTTGTTGTGATATTTTAAAATCTGATTTTCTACAGAATTAGATACATCATTTGCTTTCTCTCCTTTGTCTTACTAGAAATAAAATGCAGCTTCTACTGTAAAAATTGTAGAAAATAAAGGAGACATCCTCCTTTTTAATTGCTAATAGCCTACTTTGCTCAAAGTATTATAAACAGTAATTAACACACAGTGCAGTTTTTCCTCCAAGACCTATTAAAGAAATTAACAGTTGTAGAGCAGTTGGCCTTTTTAATGCTACTGGAAAAAAAATCCCAGCATAAATTAAATTACTGAGGTGAAAAATAATCCAAAACATTGAGATCAAATCTCAATAGAATTAAGTATTCCTAAAGCAAAACTAGCATAATAAGGAGAAAATGCTGAAAAAACAGTTAAATACCCAACTGTTGACCAGAGATTCAGAATGACATCAAGTATAGATTAACTTTGCAATGCTCAGTGCAAGACAATCTGCTGATCCAAACTGCAATGCACAATGGGGGCTTCTCTTCCCATCTAGACCCTGATATAAAGAAGATTCTACCTTCCATTCTATTAATTCTGGACAAATGTTTGCCCCTCCCACCCCCCCACTCCCTTCTCCTCACCCTCTGCTCATACTCACACTGCACAAACACTGAACAGGCCTGGATTACTTGATGCTAGCTGGCAGAAGAATCTATTCATTATGTGGGAAGCAACCTGTAATTCAATTGATTAATTAATTATTGACGAAAGCCGCCTGGCTCTGGAAAGAACACGTTAAATGATAAACGTGTATCCCTGCATGGCAATTTGATGGTAAGATTTTAATATGCTCCTCTCCCTGCCAGTTTTCTGCTAGTATCTTTATCAACAGGCAAGCTGATGATGAAATTATTTAAAGGGATACTCTCTCAAGCTGTTTACACTTCCTGCATTGACCTACCTATTTTTTAGAGGGGGGGCAGAGAGGGGGGAGTTAATAAATGCACCCACTGAGGATGCCTTGAGTGCATTTCTTTTAAAAGGAAAAAATATTTTTTCTCTTTAAAATTACTGAGCGCCTCAGTGTTTAGGTAATACAGTAGTGCTAATTTTTCAAGTATGTTAATGTGACCTTTGTTTGGGCATGAGTATGACCCCCATGCTGGGATTCTGCCTATAGAACTGCAGACAAGGAAGAGAAGCAATGTATACTGAGTAATACATTGCAGTTGCAGAAACAGTTCCAATGGCAAGCCTCTCCATAGAGCTCCTGTTGTCGGAGGAGTATTGCCTCCTCTATTCTCCTATGGTTTGATACTGGTAGGGGAGTGGCCCTGAGAGCCACTCTCCAGCTAACCAGTGTTAAAGGGAGAAAGCCACTTGCCAGAAGAAATCTTCATCTAAAATTAGGAAGGGAAAAATCAGTTGGAAAATTTGGGGATAGGAGTTGGGAACTTAGAAGGGGAAAATCAGGGAAAGGAAAGAGATGGGAGAACACAAGGAGAGGAGATAGAGAGGAATAATTTTCCTTGACAGAGGTGGAATGGCCCTGCTAATCAGCCCAGTGAAGACACCAGAAGGGAGCAGAATGCCACCAAAGCTCCCCACAGGAGACTAAAATAAGTGAGAGGCCTGGACCGGTTTAGGAGAGGAGCAATTATTGGGTGGGGAGGTTGTGTGGCTTGGCTGGGGCATATCTGAATCAATTAAGAATGCCAGTAGATAGGGTTTCCACCCTGCTTTGAATAGAAGCTCTACACTGGCCTGGTTTCTCCATTCCAAGCTAAGCTTGTAACGGGAACAGAGACCCAGAAGAAAAGGTAGCTTTATACCATCTTTACATTTCTCCTGTTCTGGTGGCCAATTTGAGCTGCTCTTACTCATACCTGGCTCTCTGTGGCTCTAAGGGACCACTCTGACAGCCAAGAATAGTCAGAGCATGTAGGCACTCGTGGCCATGGCTCTCTTCACCAGGAAGATCCCCTACATGAAGGGACTGTGAGAGATGCAGCATACATACATCAACTGAACACCCTGGGGATTCTCCCCTCTACTAAGCAAATCCCCTGTGTGTTGGTTCCACCGAGTTTGCTCAGGGGTGATCCTGTGAACTACAGAGCACTGAACTTTACTTCAGTACAGGTAATTGGTTGAAATAATAAATAAAAACAGAATTATAAGACACCTATGTGAACATTATATGATGAGGACTGTTAATCCAGGGGGACAGTATAGAAATACACAAAATAATGAATAGCATAGAGAAGACAATTGGGTGTTTCTATTTACTCAGCTCATAAGAACAAGGGGGCAATGAAATTAAAAGGTATCAAATTTAAACTGATAAAAAATGTTGTTTAAAAAAAAATACCAAGTTAATCTGTGAAATGCACTGTCACAAGATATTGCTTGAGGCTAAGACCCTAGCAGGATTTTAAAAAGGATTAGTGCATTGCACTACATGGAAAATGAAAATATCCACTGTTACACTATATAGCATTTTTTTTTAAGAGCAGGGAGATGTCCCTTAATGGTAGGTTATTCCATTAATGACCTTCATCTGACACATCTGGCACCAGATGATCAGAGACAGCAGAGCTACTAGATGGACAGATCCAATCCAATATGGCAATTCCTATGTACTGTTTTTCCAAAGAATGTGGGATTTAGTGAATGTATTGTGATTTGTTCCTTCTTTGTCCTTTCCGAGGACCTGGAAAGCTGTATCTATTTTGAGGCTATGATATTTAAGACATGCATATAAACCAGAGGTGGGCAAACTACGGCCTGGGGTCCACATCCAGCCCACAGGACCGTCCTGCCCGACCCCTGAGGTCCTAGCCCTGGAGGCTAATCCCCAGCCCCTCCCCTGCTGTTCTCTCCCCCTTGTAGCCACGTCGCCACGCACGCAGTGGGGCTGAAAGCTCCTGCCGCTCTGAGTGGCATGGTGCGGTGGTGTGCAGCAGTGGGGGGGTTGGGTAGTGGGTCCCGGGGGGGCAGTTGGGGACAGGGAGCAGGGACAGTTGGATGGGGGTGGGGTCCCAGGGGGCCTGTCAGGGGGTGGGGGTGTGGATCGGTCACAGCAGTCAGGGGACAGGGAGCGGCGGGGGGGGGTGTGTCCAAGGAGGGGGCAGTCAGGGAACAAGAAGCAGGGTGGGTTGGATGGATTGGGGGTTCTGAGGGGGACAGTCAGTGGGCGGGAAGTGGGAGGGGGCGGATAGGGTGCAGGGGTGGAAGCCAGGCTGTTTGTGGGGCACAGCCTTCCCTACCCGGCCCGCCATACAGTTTTGCACCCTGATGTGGCCCTTGGGCCAGAAAGTTTGACCACCCCGATATAAACAGTAACTTCTCATTCACCAGATGCACATATAGTCCACTAGGAGACTGGCAGCTCTGGACTTTTGGCTTATCTTGAGAAAGGTCCCTGGAAAAAAGTGAAATTTGATGTTTTATATCAAGGTCCTGTGTACTGTAGGATTCTGGAGCATCTGTCCCTTGCAACAGAATTGTGCTTCAGAATGTAAGACCAAGATTGGATGCCTAAAGTTAGGTACCTAGATCCTCATTTATTCTGCTAAATAGAAGTGACCTCATTTTCAGAAGTGCGCAGCATGAACAACTTGCACTGAAGTCAATGGGAGCTGTGTGTTCTCAGAACCTCTGAAAATCTGGCATCTTTTATTTCAATGCGTAAGTAGGGATAAAAGCGTCTAACTTTAGCACCCAAGTTTGACAATTCTGGCCCAAGCAGGTTTTTTAAAAGAATGTTTCAAGCCCCCAGGGTTTATAAACTTGCTAAAAATAAAGAAAAAAAGGACAAATTCGATGTGAAAACAGGGTTCTGTTTCTACTGTGCTCTAGCAAACTTCTCCAGTGCCCCACACTAAGTGGGATATACCATTTCTCAGATGCCTTTGGACCAAGGACCTGCTATTCCGCCCGGTTGCCACCAGGTCCCACTGCAGTAGTGGCTGCTGTGCACACACACTAACACTGCCAATAGGGAAAAGGAGGAGGAAGGGTAACGCCAACAGACCCCAGTCGTCGTCGGGCGGGATCAAACCGGAGGCTTTTGGAGCTTAGTGCATGAGCCTCTACCACATGAGCTAAAAGGCAACTGACTATTAGCTTCAGAGTAGCAGCCGTGTTAGTCTGTATTCTCAAAAGAAAAGGAGTCCTTGTGGCACCTTAGAGGCTAACAAATTTATTTCTGCCACAAGTAGTCCTTTTCCTTGGCTTTTAGCTAAGGCTGTAGAGCAGACTCAACCTCTAAGTGGTCTCAGTGCCACTAGATGGGACAGAACACCACACCCAGGTGGTGTGTGGGTTACATATTTCCCCTAGCTGAGGAAGTGCGTTCCGAGCTTCAGAGACTTCTCAGTTGAAATCCCGGACAAGCCCCCGCTTGTAACGCCGACAAGACCCTGGTCATCGGGATCAAACCTGAGGCCTCTGGAGCTTAGTGCAAGAGCCTCTACTACATGAGCTAAAAGCCAACCAGCTCTTAGCGAAGGCTGTAGCTCAATCAAATCAAACTCTCTCTCTCGGTCTCTTTCCCCACCCCCACTAGATGGGACAGAACACCACACCCAGGAGGTGTGTGGCTTACACTGGCACTACAAAGCAGGCCTCTATGCAATGCTTCCTCTAGATGGTGACAGGAAGCCTGGCAGAGAAAGACTTGCACCATTGGTCCTAGTGGCATGACCAGGGGAAAGGCAAAGATGTGCACAGGCAGGGGGAAGCCCTGAGGCTGAGGAAGAGAAAGGAGCCGTTGAAGGACTGAGGTTGAGAAGGGGTGGGGAAAGTATTAAAAATGTGATGTCCTACTTCGTCCCTCATTTGGAAAGTCCCACATGTTGTCCTTCATTTTAGACCTCGCTGTCCCACAATACAGCATTTAAAGGTAGAAATGTATAGTGGCAAAACTAATTAAAAATAATATTAAAAACCATTTTCTGATTTTTTATGCCATTTAATTTCATGCTGATTACTGTAGCACTACTAAAATGGGATAAAATACATACATGAAGCAAAGAGAGAGGTATATAGGAGGTTAAAGGTGTTCGGAATCCCTAGAAAAATGTTACATCCGTTCTTCTCTAGTCAGTTTGACAGCACGTATGGATTGCTCAAACTGAGATACAACCTCCACTGCTTTCAAAATATATAATATCCCCTGCAACCTTTTAGCAAACAGCTCACAATCAACTTAGGCTTTTTATTCCCAGCATTTCGGCAATGTGAAATGTACCTTACATGCAAGCTAATCTATAAAATTATCTCCCTTCTGACAAACTGCTGGCCACAATTTAGCTGAGCAGTCTTCTGAAATATAATCAAGTGTGTGAAATTTGGGGATAAAATACACAAACAGGGTCACAATGCATATTTTTCAGAGCCAAAAAGAGCTATACTAATGTCAATGAATAATACAGAATAGTCACATCTGAAATTAAAGCATGTTCCTTTAAGGAAAACCAGAAGTATATTTAATTTTTAAATTGTTAATGGCATCTCAGTGTTTGTAACTTTACGATGTTTTCTACTGTTCTGCTGTCTGTCCACCTTCTTAAGATAAAAAGCCAAAACATATTTCTTTAAAACCAAAGTGGGGGGAAAGTGCGTGTAAAAAGTTTACTGCATTAATTGCAAAGGGAAACTGCATTCAGATACTGAACCTGTCTAAATAATGTAGTGTTTTGCTCAAAACATGCTTAACGAATATTTTCTGCCAATGCTGACAGTAAGCATAGCCCATGTGCTCTTAGAAAACTGACATTTTTGCTTGTCATGATCATCAGTAAGAAGAATTAGCAATATTTTCTCATGAGATGTACAGTATACATACAATCATATATTCAAACACATGTAAGATATATAAGGCAGAAAACAGCAACAAAGATATTCTTTCATAATGCTACCCCATTGCTAATGGATAGTTAACCATATGTAAATATTGTTTTATATCATATTCAGCATATTTTCAATAAATATTAAAATCACAGAAGACCGTGCCCCATAAAATGTTACAAAAAGCTTTTTCACTTTGGAAATAGTATTTAAAATTATTCTCTGCCCTGCTTAACATATTCTTATTTAATGGTACAGGTATATATATTTATTCACTTACTCTGCTAATGCTGTATTGTTGAAGGAATGATCCTGAATGCTGAAACAGAAACAAGAAAACATCAGATAGTCAATAAAGCAGGCAGCCTCCCCAAATGTTTTTCAGTTGCTGGAACACATACGGAAACATGGCATTGCAACACAAGGCTCTGTGTTAGCTCTACATGCACATGCCGTACGCTGGGCTGCTCTGCACATGCTCATAATCAAAGAACCACAGGGATTAGCCCTGCAACACTCTCAAACCACAAAGCCCATCCAGCAGTGCTTTGAATATATGAACACAGGTTGCCAGGAGAGTCTCAGAAAGGGATCAGGCACTCTGCAGTTACAACTATGCTGTTAAATAGCAACTGGGGTTTCTAGCACATTGATACAAGTGTTTGGTATTCTGATTCTTTAAACATTTATTAGCAGTCTGCTCCTTATACACTATGTTGTGTTTATTACTTCAAATAGGGATGACCAATTAAGGTTCTCATGAGACTTTTCTTCAGTTGTCTCTTACAAATTCTGCTGATAGCCAAACTCCAAGGGAAGCTGTGAAAAAAATTAATCTGAATTGGAAGGAAGGGGTGCTAAACGAACAGAGGATTTTTAAATGAGCGGCATGGAAACTGCTTCTGCGAAAGAGGAATGGATAGCAAAATCCAGATTAACCCTGTAGTAAAGTGTCTGCAAACCTGGTTTTATAAATCTAGAGAGGTCAGATCAGGATACAGTTAAATGTGCTGATTCTGAGATAACCTGGAGTTTCCTGTCTACCTGCATCTTAGAAATCTGATAAATATACTGCTAGATCATCCTACAGTAGAAAAATATATTCTTGCTGCTACATGTTTTTCCAAATAATGGAGTATTACGAGCATTCTTGATGTGTGACGATGGTACTGCACAGACTACAGCAAGAAACCAAGCAGAGATTCGGAGGCGGGGCTTCCCACTCACTGAAGCAGCCTGTGCTAGCATGATGTGTGAGCACAGTTCACAATCATGGTTAGCATGAATGAGGATCCAAAGCCACATCAGGACAAGGCAGCTAGAATTCCCCTTCCCTTAAATAATATTGACGTGGTCTCTTATTCTTGTCTCTTCCGAGCTCACTCACCCAATGCATATTGTTTTATAGACTCAAACTTTAAGGCTAGAAGGAACCGTTATGATCTTATAGTCTGGACTCCTGCGCATCACAGGCAACAGAGTCTCAAACACCCAAAAGACCCCTAACCTCTGGCTGAGTTACTGAAGTCCTCAAATCATGATTTAAACACTTTCAGTTACAGATAATCCACCATTTCCTCTAATTCATACCAGAAAGTGACCTGTGCCCCATGCTGCAGAGGCAGGCAAAAAAACCCCAGGGTCCCTTCCAATCTGACCTGGGGGGAAATTCCTTTCTGACCCTATATACGGTGATTAGTTAGACCCTGAAACCCAGCAGCCTGAACCTCGGAAGGCATCCTCTTTAGTAACTCAGAGTTCTCCCTATCTTGTGCCCCATCTCCAGCCGTTGGAGATATTTGCTACTAGCAGCCGCAGACAGGCCACACGCCATTGCAAGCACTCTCCTCCATCCCCTTATCAAGTTCAGTCTTGAAACCAGTTAGTTTTTTGAACCAACTGCTCCCCTTGGGAGGCCGTTGCAGAACTTCACTCCTTTGATGGTTAGAAACCTTTGTCTAATTTCCAGCCCAAACTTGTTCATGGCCAGTTTATATCCATTTGTTCTAATGCCAATATTGACCCTTAACTTCAATAAGTTCTCTCCCTCCTGGTGTTTATCCTTCTGATGTATTTATAGAACGCAATTGTATCTCCCCTCAGCCTTCTTCTGGTTAGGCTAAGTAAGCCAAGCTCCTTAAGTCTCCTCTCAGAAGATAGGTTTTCCATTCCTCTGATCATCCTACTAGCCCTTCACTGCACCTGTTCCACTTTCAATTAATCTTTCTTAACCATGGGAAACCAGAATTGCACACAGTATTCCAGATGAGGTCTCACCAGTGCCTTGTATAATAGTAATAACACTTCCTTGTCTCTACTGGAAATCTCTCACCTCATGCATCCTAGAATTGCATTAGGTTTTTTCACAGTTGCCTCACATTGATGGCTCATAGTCATCCTGTCATTGACCAATGAACCCAGGTCTTTCTCTGCCACAGTCACTGATAAAACAAGAATTTTTGCTATAAACCAGAACGTAAGTACCTAAGTGCATGATCTCGTACCTTGCACCACTACATTTAATTCCATTTCTGTTACTCCAGGTTTCAAGATCATCTTGGCTATGCCATGCTGGCAATACTTCCCAGCTTTGTGTCTTCCACAAATCTTATTAGCACACACTCACTTTTTGTGCCAAATGTGTCCCACTGTATAGGAAGACTTTGGCAAACCAGTACAGTGCCTAAAACCACTATGGCTTATTGCTAAAAGCAGCCAAGTCAGCAGGCTGTAAATTGGCCATTCAGCAGTCTCAGTTTAACCAAGTGGGGTGGGTGCCACAGAGAGGGCAGCTTGACCCCGCGTCCTTCCTGATAAGAATTGTGTTGAAGTTGCTGACACATGCATCTTAGAAGAGCAGAATGTGCCCCAGGAATGTCTATTGGGGCCTCAGGGCTGCAAACTCTGGAAAAACCCACACCTGGTTAATTGATAATCAGAGGGAACCTCTCACTTGACCATTGAAACTGCTTACTTAAAAAGTTTGCTTTAAGGGACATGTCATTCATTACTAACGTATAAATAAGGGGGAAAAGTTTGAGGTAGGGGGACTCTTCAGGACTGGACTCTCTCTCTCTGGATGCCTCTTGTGTTTCCCACTGGCAGATGGATTACCGCTGTGCCACTCGGGAGCCACACTCAGCTTTGGTAATTATCAAGGGTTGGGGGTGTTTTACTAACCTGTTGCAGAGGTGTGTATAAGTGCTTGAGACTAAGTAAAGTTTAGCTTTAAGTGAAAGCATGCTTGTGTTGTCCTGTTCGTGTCAGCCATCTATCGTGGACGGTCGTGTCTCCCCTGATTTATTTCCTGACACCACCTCACACAGAGTAAAAGTTACCAAGAGCTCTGGGTTGAAAGAACCCCAGGTAACACCACAGCAATCTGTCCTCCAAGAAATTGTCAAGTTCCCCAATGATGCCATTCTTCCTACGGCTCTGCAAATACCAGAGGATTATGCATTCCGTTCTTGCAACTCTTTTCACAATAGGGCAGAGCTGTGCAGGTTAGATGCTTCTGTCACTGACGGCAGACAGCAAGGGGTGGTGAGTCACGTGGGTTCTTCGGGTTTTTTTTTAAAAAGAATGAAAATTATGGGATATAGATGACATTATGGGATGGGGACAGTTGCATGCTGGGAAGTTGACCCCTTGCTCCCAGTCACCCCTGCATGTCTTGTTTCTGCCCCACCACGCATTGCCAAAACTTCCCAAAAGACAGTGTGCTGGCGGCTTGCACACTGGGATAGCTACCATGGTGCTCCACACTGTGTATCGACACAAGCACTCCTGGTGAGTGCACACAGTGACAATGCAAAGAACCAAGTATGCAAATGCACAAGTGATATACGAACTGTGGTTTTATGTCAGTGTAACTTGCGTCTACCAAAGTTTGTAGTGTAGACACAGCCTTAGATGCTTAGCCACTAGAGTATTACGACTCTCATGATTTTATCACAAGTCTCATGGTATTTGGTGTTTTTCTTAAGGCCCCAGATATTGGAATCAAGGGATTGCATAAGAGTCTCAGGTTTTCTTTTTCTTTTCTTTTTTTTTTAAAGTCGGTTTCTAGGCCTCATGGTTCCAGAGAAAAGTTTGAAAATGTGAAGCTACTGTGACCCTAAGGGCTCAGGCACCAGCAGGCAAAAGAAAAGAACATAAAATGCATTATTTTAAATATTTTAAATTAGATTAATAATCCCATGATTCTTAAGTCAATCTCATGGTGTTTGGGGGCCTGACTTGATTTCTGAATGCTTGGCGTTGACAATACTGCTGGTATTTGAATTTAATGTGGGAGCCATTACTTATGGACAGTAAATTGCATCAACAAAAACAAATGCTTGGTTGAGGCAAAGCTAAAAATCAGATCCTATGTATTTCGCAGACATGCTGAAAATGTTTCACAACCTGGGGGGGATGGGCATAAAATGGTCTCGTAAATATAATCTCTGCATTCCTACACACAAATTTAGATCAAATTCCCTGCTGATTCATACCCTAAATAAATCCACTAAAATAAAATGGGATTACATTGCTGTTACTTAAGGCACAATTTGACCTTAATATGGAGTTCTGAGTGATTTTCCTCAAGGAGCATAGTATTCGCAGTGATTTGGATTGGAGGACCCCTACATTGAAAGGCACCATCAAACTGTTTAAATTACTCAAACTAATTTTAATGTCAAACCTCTATTACTAAATTGCTTTCCAGGCACATATTTTACACTGGTTTGTGACTCATTTGCAGGCATAATTTAATTTATTTTGGACTGGAGGATGCTTTTAGCCAGTGTTTCTGGACAGACTCTCCATGCAAAAGCTACTGCTGTAAAAATCATTTGGTAAAAACTTTCTCTTATAAAACAGGTTATTAAAAAAGAGCCACATTAATAAATACACAGAAGAGAAGGCCTACTATAAGGTGCAAAAAGAAAATGAGTATTTGAGGCACCTTAGAGACTAACCAGTTTATTTGAGCATAAGCTTTCGTGAGCTACAGCTCACTTCATCAGATGAAGTGAGCTGTAGCTCACGAAAGATGAAGTGAGCTGTAGCTCACGAAAGCTTACGCTCAAATAAACTGGTTAGTCTCTAAGGTGCCACAAGTACTCATTTTCTTTTTGCGAATACAGACTAACACGGCTGTTACTCTGAAACCTACTATAAGGTGGGTGCACATCTGGTTGGAAAACCATACTCAGAGTAATTATCAATGGTTCACAGTCACGCTGGAAGGTTATATTAAGTGGAGTCCCACAGGGATCTGTCCTGGGTCCAATTTTATTCAATATCTGCAGAAATGATTTGGATAGTGGCATTAAGAATACACATATAACGTTTCCAGAGGATACTAGGCTGGGAGGGGTTGCAAGTGCTCTCAAAGACAGGGTTATAATTCAAAATGACCTTGACAAACTGGAGAAATGGTCTGAAATAAACAGGATGAAATTCAGTAAGGACAAATGGGCACTTGAGAAGGAATAATTAATTGCACAAATACAAAATGCAAATGACTGCCAAGGAAGGAATACTTCAGAAAAGGATCTGGGGATTATAGTGGATCAAAACGAAATATAAGTCAACAATATAATACTGTTGCAAAAAAAGGTTAACATCATTCTGGGATGTAGTAGCAGGACTGTTTGTAAGCAAGATATGAAAAGGCCTTAACTGGAGTACTGTGTCCAGTTCTGGGCACCACACATTGAGAAGGATGTGGACAAGTTGGAGAAATGACTAAAAAGGTCTAGAACACATGACCTACAAGGATAGATTGAAAAAACTGGGTTTGCTTAGTCTGGAGAAAAGAACATGATAATAGTCTTCAAGTACAAAAAAGTGTTATAAAGCTGTTATAAAGAGGAGGTTGGTAAATTGGTCTTTAGATCCACTGAGGACTGGACAAGAAGTAATGGGCTTAAATTGCAGCAAGGAAAATTTAGGTTAGACGTTAGGAAAAGCTTCCTAACTGTAAGGGTAGTTAAGCAACGGAACAAATTACAAAGGGAGTTGTGGAATATCGGTCATTGGTGGTTTTTAAGAACAGGTTAGACAATGCTTAATTTGTAATGAAAGAGATGCTGGGGCTAAAACAATTGGTTTTACATTCATAACTGATGCAGCAAACCCAGAGATGCTGGGGCTACAAACCACCAAGGCTAGAGGTGCCGGGGCTCAGTCCTAGCAAGCCCTGGCACAAATTAAGCACTGGGTTAGACAAGCAAGTGTCAGGGATGGTCGAGATAATACTTAGTCCTGCCTCAGTAGAGGGGACTGGACTAGATGTCCTACTGAGATCCCTTCCAGTCTTACATTTCTATGATTCTAGTGAAAACTGGATCACTAATTGTGTTATGGCTAGATTTACGGTTGGGTTGATTATGCTGCACTGTGCCCAGGAGCCACTGTAGGAAGGGAATGTGATTCACAGATTCATAATTCCTTCCCTGATCTCCCCTTGCTCCCAGATGGAAATAACTAACCTCTACTCGTTAGATTTCCTACGGGCTCTGGCTCTCTGCTGGCTCTCCCAATTTCTCTCTGCTCTCCCCCCATCCATGCCCTCCCCCCTGCTCTGGGCATGCAGCCCCTGCTCTTATTCCCCTTTCGCCTCCATATCTGGAACGTCAAAAAGTGGAGCACTAACATGACCACCTAAGATGGTGGGGATTTTATTCTCCATTAGTCCCTTGAATGGCTAGTCACAATCCAAACCTTACTTCCTAATTTTCAGTATAGCCATTTGAATTGTTTCAGTCTGAATTATATACAATGGCAATTCAATGTACTAAAACACAGGTACATTTTACTACAACATATCGATAAGGCACTGTACCTATCATTCTCAAGCTTTGAGAAAAAAATCTGCTACTGTACATGCAGCTTTGGATTTAAGCACAGAATTCAAGACTTATTTTTAATAACTTCAACTTTTAAAATTATTCATATTCATCTTGTTATTTGCAAGTAAAGTTTTATCTGTGTTGCATTATTTTGAAGCTTTAGACAATTTCCCTGCTCTATATATTTTTGTAAAATCATAATTTTGGAGAGACACATTCTCTCTAAAAAAGCCAACCCTTCCCATTAAATACCCACTATTGATTCCACCACAATTTTGGCAAAATAGTATCAAACCATCTAAAATCTCACATGCCGGCACTCAGAGGATTGGTTTTGGAAATTTTCAAGCAAGTAAGTTTGTGCATTTTGGAGAGATGAGTATTCAAAAATAAAATGAGATTTTACTTCTGAAAATTCATTCATATATTTCTGTCCTATCATAGCTCTAAAACAGCTTTGACTAGAAACTCCATATTTGTTTTATTCTGTTGATCATGATTATTCTGCAGTAACAAATACTAAACACAAGCCCAGAAGCACAAAATATTCATGTGTGCAAGTGCAGAGCTCTGCTTTCTCGATATGCAGCCTCGTTTTTATTCTGTTGATCTTACTTGTTTTCGGGTTGGGAATTATTTAGATATTAACCAGACTTTTCATATATTTAATAAAACCACATGGTCAATGTGCACATTATGAACATTGTTAGTCATCTGTAGGCACTAGAAACACACAGCAGTCCAATGCCTGCTCTGCAAAAAGTACATGGCCCAGGTTGTGATGGAACAAGGGGAGGCAGGGAGACATAGGTGGAGGGTAAGGTGGATTCAGTCTGAGAACAGCAGAACAGGGAAAGCCAATGGAGGTCACATCATCTGAAATGGGAGGGAAGAATGGAAGCATATGGAAACTACAGGTTGTGAGGAGAAGGAATGTATTTCCTTTGTGCTTGGTTTGCAAGGCTGTGGTTGTCGAAGTGACTAACCATGCATCCGCAGACTTTCTAATGGTTTGGTTTCTTCTACAAAGTGGAACCTTACCTTGGAATTTCCAGGATATGATTTTGTGTTTTGAGAAAACTACCATGTTCTCACCACAGATTTTTGCCTGAAGTAAATAATGAAATATTTCAACTTTAAGTCTGTAATAATGACAATTTTGTCCTGGGTATTAAACTCTTTTTTCAGGAACATTTGAAGGAGACATACATATTTACAGGGAAATCTGAATTCCCTGGTGCACTGGGAGAGTTAGTATTTCTCCATTTGGTGATTTGTAGTCAGATGATGCAAAGTACGGCACAGTCCTATAGAGTGTGATTAGCAATGATTGCAGTCTTTTTTTAAAATCCGATTTTCCTCACAGCCCAAAATTACTCCTACTGAAATGCCGCATAAATGGCAATTACATTTAGCACTCTATTTTATAACATACAACTGTACTGAAGTTAAAAAGAATGCAGAACAATTCAAATGCTCACTAACAGCATGTATGTAATGATGCACTGAAGACAACTCCCTGGGGCTTCTGGGAGGACCTTATTAAAATCCCATCGTCAAACTAAAGGGAAATTGGAATGATTTCCCTGTCTTTGATGGATCCCCTCCCCTCCTCTGGATTCAAATAATCCCTACCAGAGTTAATTTATCCCTGAACCTCATAAAAATACTAAAGAGCAAATAATTGCCTTTGGGATGCACTAGGTCTTGCCAAATAGCAGCTTCCAACCCCACACGCTCCTGCAAAGTCTTTACTTCCACTCTTATGTCCCTCAAATCACACTGGTGGGGCACTTTTCTGTACTACACAGTATACTTTTTGTGGACCCAATAGTGCAGATTTAATATCAGTTTGTTTGCTACCTCCCTCTTTAGTCATGGTTATGACAGAATATATTTGTTTCAATAGAAAACAAATTTGATAGATTCCCCAGTCACTCAAGGTATAAACCAAGCAAAAACCTTGGGAGTAAGCAATCACACGCCAGTTTTCTGCAGTGATAAATACTGAACACTCTGCCCAGCTGCACAAAACGTTCATATGTGCACTGCTCTGCTTTCTTGATGTGCAGCCTGGCTTTGCAGGGATAATGTTAGCAGAGACATGAGAACATTTTTAGACAAATTAAACCAAAACACAGTGATTATACAAGGAAGCCAGTTTTGAGCAGTGACTCCAGTTTTCTGTATCTTTGATTCTATCAGTGACCTAATTAGCACATCATGTGAATAGCAGTGGAAGACAGCATTCAGATGCTCTTGCTGTCTCACTTCAAACAAGATACACAGTCAAGCTTTCTGTGTAACCTACATGTGGAGTTGCTGTCATAAAATGATCCAGAAATAATCCCATTAAAATTTAGGGGCACATTTTCTCGGGGTGTTTTACTGTCTTCCTTAGTGAACATGAAAAATTATACAGGCACATACTTGAAACTCAACTTTCCATCTGCCAGCTCACCAATATCTGCACACATTTTTTATAATCTAACACCTGCCTGTATGAAAGTATTGGACTTAGAACCGTGCAAGAACCAGAATTCCCATTCTGTGGGAAATTTTCCATTTTCAAAAAAAACTTTCATTCCAAATGGAACAAGAAATCAGATACGCAACATATTTCACATGAAGGATATTTTTTTGAAAAAAAAATCTGGTTTGGAAGAACTGAAAATAGATTTTTTTGAAAATTTCTCATTTGAGCTCCTCACCAAGTGGGCTGCTGTAGAGCCTGGGGATGCAGGTGAGCAGGAAACCTGATTTCCACCAAAACATTTGATTTAATTGAATCAGCATTTTCAGAAAGAAATCTGTTTTGTTGCAAAATTTTCAACCAGTTCTAGCTGGAATGGTCCTCCACAGAACAGAATGCTCCCAACAGACTTTGCATAGTAAATTCTATAGATTGAGCATCCACAGATATTAGAGTAAAATATGCATAAACCTATTTTGTAGAGCAAAAGTCACTGTTTGCAAAGTACATTCCCTAATTAAATTGGTTTAGGTTTCATTAGGTCATTAATGACTTTAGTCCAGAGCATTCTTCCCCTGTGGTTTTTGTTTCAGATCATTCTGCCTGGGGTAGAGTTGAACCGTCAACTACTAGAATGGCACAGAAATGAGGGAAGGTGGTATGGAGTCAGCTGCCCAACTCTGCCATACAGGAGGGATGAAATCTCACCTCTGTGTGTGACTTTAAGGTTTACCATCCGGGCCTGTACATTTACATATAAGGTCTTTTGATGTGCACTTTACTAAGCATTTCACATTTTGAAGCAGACATAGTTGCTCTTTGGACATTTACATTCTGAAGTTTGCTTAAGCAGTTTGCAGAGTTTTGGATTGCATATACATTTTATATAACATTTTGTGTACTTACAGGCCAAAGCTGAAAATGTGTCCTCTAAGAAGCAGCATTTGTACAGTGCCAAGTGCAATAGGGTCCCAGTCCATGACTAGGGCTCCTAGACCTTACTTCAATACAAATAAATATAAAAATAACTGCCACAAATTTGAAATGTTGTCACTGGTGATGCAAAAAAATTCTTAGCATTAGACCCAGAAAAATAATGCTTTTTCCTGTATTATTTGGAGCCTTGAATTAACATGCTAAGGAGTCTTGTCTACCTCAAGACTGTGGGAATGGGTCTTTAACCTTGGAAGAGTTAAATATCTCATATAAACAACTCCAAAGCATCCCAGTGCACCATGCATTGGGTTTCTAGTCAAACCACATTGTGCCAGATAAACAATGGATGCTGGTCAAACCAATAGCCCTAACATGACTGCAGTCATCCCAAAAGGGGCTGTGGTGTGGTCACCGACAGGGAGGCACATATGACAATACTGCTTGTGTGGGAGATACACCAAATTCAAACTGGATTAATGCCATGGTGGCTTAAGCCCAACAACTTTTCTGATTGGATCAGTGCTTTACAAATGGTAAAAGTGCTGTGTGATGTGCCCAGAATGCCTCAGCAGATCAGTACAACATTAGAAAAAAGGATTACTACTTAAGGCAGAAAAGTATTGATCTTTTCCATGACTCATTTAAAGAAATCATCACAGGATGCAGAAATGACCTTTTTGAACCACTCTGTGTGGTTGGATCCTCTGACTGAAGCATCAGTCAGCCCTGTCGCTTCATGTGTGTGCGTGTGTTGGGAAGAGAAGAGGAGAAGGCTGCTCTTCCCAGGTGACGGCCAAGCAGAACATCAGAATATTAATATTATTCTATCATCTGTCCAGCATTTGCTGGAAACCACTAGAGCTATTTACATCCCTCTGTTCTCTCCAACGTCTCTGATAGTGAAGGTGCAGGTCACACACGCTTTCCTTACACTCTCACTAACATTTGGCTACAGATTTCATAAAAGAGCAAAGAAATTACATTGACATGGAATACCAAAATTATTAATATCTATATAAAATATATTAAATATATTAAAATTGGAAAGCCAAGCAGTCAGAAGTTAAGACATGCCAGAATTAAGGTTGCTCATGCATCTTTAATTTATCCTTATTGTGTGTATGCATTATGATAGTTCTGACCAACATTACAGAAAAATCTGTGCCAGAACCAGGAACAGAAACCATTCTCCACCTGGGGCACAGTGCCTTAAACACAAGAGAGTATCCCTTTTCTTCTTGCAATCATCTGATTTATTCATTTGTCATGTACTTAGAAACCATATGGTAAGGATGCCAGATTTAAGTTTGTATCTCAGGTTTTTCCAATATTTTCAAATGCAAAATTGAAAGTAATAGTGAAACTGATAACTCTTAGTCACTCAGCTCTCAAAAATTGAAGGGTGGAGAGCAAGAAAGAGCGTAAGTAAATCTTGGTATATTATAATTACAACGTTAATGCCTTTGTTTTCAGTGCATTGCACCTTTAAATCTCTACAGAGCCATGCACCCATTTTGTGTTCATTTCAATGCAGACCAGCACAGAGGAGGCATATACACTATGTGCTCTCTGTTGGCTCTTTACTTTTGTTGTTTTATGTTTTGCTGTTCTCTTTATCCAAAATAAAGGTCATGTTGACAGATCCTCTTTAATTTTCTCTATGAAGAAAAAACGCAACTCAATCCACCCTACTTAAATGGTAGACTTTGCTTTTGGGTGCCCCATTGCAGATCTTAAATCATTAGTTAGCTGAGAATCTGAACTGATGGGTAAACTGTTTACTTGAAAAAACATCAAAATGCATGTGGACATTTTCCTTTCTTCATAGTGGGTAAGGGTAAGACCTATGTGGGATCAGGCATTTTGTAAGACCTCCCCAATACCCAACTGGGGCCTCTAGCCACTACTGCAAATAACGAACAATAAGATGCTGCTCAACCAATAGTTTCACCTACCTTAAAAGTGTATATGACAAACTGCCACAATAAAAGGAACTCTTAAGGAGAACAAACCAATAAATCCTGTCAAATGCAAGAATGATGTTAGAAGAACTTATGCACAGAAAGCAATATGTACTTAGCACAATTGCTGCTTACTGTCAGAGTTTATTTGTAGTGACGTAAAAACAGAACCTCTCTGATGTGCTAGTGGTTCTGTACCAGTGATCTGTGTATTTTCAAAGGGCACTTGACTTTCTCCTCTGCTCCCCACTGTCCCTCTCATTCCAGCCTTGGATTTGTCCTAGGGATGTTTATAAACTAGTTCAGATAAAGTACAGACAGATGCAGACCTTCACCCAAAATTCAACCCAAACCTTTTTTTAAGCTCAGAAAAATTGCGGATGTCTGTTTTTTCCATTGATGTTCATATTCACTTACCTCTAGCCTTCCTGGTTCTGACGGGGACCAGAAACTGAGGAGTCAAAATACTAAGAAAGACTATTCTCTCGGAGCCAGATTTTCAGCTGGGGTAAATCAGTGTAGCTCCATGTGGAGCTATGCCAGATTACACCAGCTGAGGATCTGGCCCACATTTGTAGCTGATCCCAGCCATCTGATTTACATTCACAGTTTAGAGCAGCAAGTCAGACTGATCTTCCAACACATTGAGAGTTTCTCCCTTCACTATCCTATTTCTCTCTTCCTCCCAAGAGCTCTTTGATGCAAAGCAATAATAGCTGGCTGGTGAAGATAGACCTTAAAAGTCTCAGCATGTAATCAAATCAGAGACTATACATTTAATGCTAGATTGCAATATGCTATTACAGTACTGTAACAATCTCCTTCCTGTTCATGAATTACAGTAAACTACAGACTGTTGCTCCTATTGACACGGTCTAGGAAGAAACAAAAAAGCCCCTCAGCTGGGCCATACCTGATACGCGGAGTATCTTACTCCCACCCTAAACAGGGCACAATAATAGCAGAGACAATTCATGAGTACCACAATTCTTATCCTCAATTGTTTTTACTAAACTTATACCATGTATGGTTCAAATAGTATTTGGAGTTTGTGGGTCTAAATCAGTTTCTCAAATTTTGCAGAGACCCATCCCATGAAACAAAAATTCAATTAGTTATCACATATGCTTTAGTGCATCATTCAGATACAAATGCAAATCTTTAGCAGTGGGTAGTGGTCAGCTGTTACTCTGCTCATACCTTCATGGGATTTACTTTCTCCATTCTGTAGAAGTATTATGCAGTTTCAGTTACTACAATCAGTAGTTCCAATAAAATCAGCATAAGAGACCAGTCTCAGTTCCAGCGTCAAAAGCTCTCTCGGGTTTTCTTTTAGTAAAGCAAATTTGAAATAGGTTCTAAAACCCTGCCAAGGGATGAAGGAACGTTTTGTGTCTTGAGGTCAGGTGCTTGAACCCTACATAAAAAAAGTGCAGGATTCAGGTAGAGTGGTAAATATATTTTGTTAACTCCAACCTGGCTTTGATAGGGTCAGAATATCTCTCTCACAGAAGCAACTAAAGGCTGGGACACAGGTGGTCCTGCAGGGAAAAGGCTTAAGCTAACGTTTTTCTATTATTATTTTAGTTACTAATAAAGCCAAACCCTAGAAAAGGGTATAAGTTTGGACTACAAACGTGTACACAAAGGTGTGTGCAGATTCTGTACAGGATAGCTGTGAACTCCTGCTTACTAAATATCAGCAAAATGAAATGATTCCATTATAATTAATACATTTTTGAAGGCCCAAGGCACTGTTACAGCTTATATGCTTTGAACCACAGAGTTCACAAACAATTTACTGCTTTGTTTAATGTCCTGCTCAATCTGCTTTATCTCGTCTGACTTTCCAGAATTCATTTTAATCAATTGTTATGGTGCCTGCACTAAAAGTTTTTTGTTTTGTTTAGTTTTTTACAAGCAAATAAATTATTATTCGGGAATGGCAAATTTGTTGTCTCACCCTGCTTATCCTGTTCGTAAACCTCTCTTTTGGTGTGCAGATTTTAAAAAAAAAACAAACAGAGTTAAATGTATCTATGCAGTAAATCCACTGAGTCACTCAATTTATGCCAAGGATTTAGTTCATGGAGTCACAAGCAGGTCCAGGGGAGTTGTGACAATGACAGCTCTTCCTTCCTTTATGGACATTTGGGAGAAACAACCTGTGGCAATTTCGCTTCTGTAACCTGGGACCAGAAATAATCAGCTGTCGTGGAATTCATGGCTTGAATTTGTATTCTGTACACCCTCTTAACTAGCCCAAGACTAATATTTTCAACCACTTAACTGGGAGCTTACCCTATCACTGGGACAACATGTTTTCTCCTTTTTGTGGTCAAGTTCCCTGTACACACTTACTGCTATTTCAAACAACTGCTTGCGTGTTATATCCTGTCTCCATCACGGCCTCATTATTTATTATTTTTGATCCATCTGAACTTAAGACAACTCATTCAAGTTTATGAGGTGACTGAAAATATGAAAGTCTTGGGCAAGGTAAGTGGGTTTATGAGATTACACATGTAAAATATGGATTCTTCTACGACTATTTAATTCTCATTAGCATGTCAGATTTTCTGCTTTTGATTGTTCACATATTTCATGGTGTCATCAGAAATTGAATCTGGTAGTTGTGGTTCATATTGGAGATATTTGTATTTCAATATTTTGAGGGTGATAATCCTTACAGTATTTTTAAAAGTGTTAATTGAGCAACAAATCCTGAGACCCGTATACTGTTTTTAGTCAGATCCATTCTAATTGACCTCACTCTGTGTAAAGAATAAAACTCAATTAAGACCCAGACCCACGGTTTAGCCCTGGCTACACAAATGTCCATATTTTTTTTAAACCAAGCATGTTGGTGTATATTTTATGCAAGTCTTCAAATATTTTTTCTGAAATACTTTTTTTCCATGATTCTTTTTTCCATGAGTCAATGGTTTATTTTCTTTATGATAAATTGTCCTTCTTTATTTCTCTCCTATTTCTATTTATCCCTATTTTTATTGCCTGTTTATTTTTTTAAACCAACTAATTATCCAGTTTCTCAGTAAGAAGATGCATTTCAGTTTAGCACTGATAATCAGTTAGCTCTTCAGAAAAGCCTGAAAATGTGTCTAACCCACTTTAAAAAAAACAAAAAAAAACTAATACTTTTTTTAAAAGGAAATTCTGGTTCACCCAAAGGCAGGTTCTTAGAAGGATATGTTCTACAGTCACTTATAAAGAGAATGTAAAATGTAGGATAAGAGACAACACATTATTGAAATAAAAACTTTGCGCACAGTCCTTTCAAACAATATTCCATTTTTGTAGCACAAAAAAGGGAATCTATAGACAGTGTAAGTAAATAATGTGGTGATCTCTTATCTAGATATGTTTGAACTAGCCTCCTAATTACATACGAACATTTTCCTTTGTGAGTTAGTTATTTCAGGAGAGACCCACCCAATGGAAAGCAATGATATGCATTGGAACACAGGGGATTAACTAATTTCAGTTGTTTAAATTTAAAAAGGCACTCATGGTAACTACATACCTATGTATTGTTCTTTATTTTAACTCCCCTCCACCACTGCCTTGTACGGAGAACCCCTTTTAGAAGCTTGAAAATATATGTTTATATCTTAGCCAGTTTGCTTGTTTCCATTTCCATGTAGGAAATAAACTAAGGTAATGCTGCTCTCAGCTACATCTGTGCAAAGCCACTGGCTTTGATTTGCCCATGGCCCACTCCCAGCAGGCCCTTGACACGTCCTCTTTTGCCCATTATACTGGGGGGGATTGAAGAAGTTGCTGGTGTAGGAGGTGGTGAAGTTCACAGGCCTTCTCCAGCTGCTTTAAAGTCACATAGTACAGATTATGCTTATGTGATGCAAAGTGGTCTTAGAGGACTGGAGAATCCGGCCTATTTAACTTTGGTCATTGTGCTTCAAGGGGTACATGGGCATAACTGAGTGCAGAATTGGGCCTTCTCTGTTTTGCTGCCTTTCTAGTGTGTCTGTTTCAGTGATATCTATAGGAGCATTTGCAGGCTTATTCCTGCGCTGCTGCTGGGGCTGGGCACCTGGCCAGCAGCCACTGCTTCCTCTGCTCTGCTATGGGGGGGGAGGGCACTAAGGTAAATTTTGGGATGGCAATAGCCTTCACAAGCCCCCCACCCCCAGAGCTGCCTCTGAAGCAGGAAGATCTATTCCTTGCTCTTCTGAGTTACAGATCAACACCATTAGTGGCTACTGGATATAGTCCAGCACAACTCAGAACTACTGTCCCAGCTTTGGAAAAGAACAAATTTCCAAAGTGGCCAGACAGGAAGCGATTAGACAAACTGGATAAAAGGGCTTATGAACAATTTTACTACAGACATCACTCAGTTAGAGAGCTGCCAGGTCCAGAACCTGGTGACCATGTTCATGACAAATTGGATGGAGAAAATGGACAACTCCAGCTGTTGTAAAGGAAAAGAACTTCGCACCCAGATCACTTGTGACCAAGACCAGTTGTAGCAGGTTGAGCACTCACCGCGTGGCACCTCCTGCTGGTCGCCCAGGAATTAGCTCAATTCCAGTACTCAGAGCACCTCCTGCTGGTTGGTCTCTCCTGCCTCAGGCCCCTGCATCCCCCCCAGACCCTCTTATCTTGGGGTGCTGCCCCACAGCAGTGTCCCCACATTCTAGGTCTTCCCTCCCAGGGGAATCCCCTCCCCCAATGCCCACCTTGCCTCAGTGGCTACTGCCAGTCGTCATCTAGCCCCCTTTCTCTGGGGCAAACTGCAGTTTGTGTTGGCCAGTCATCATTGGCAAGGGGGTTGGACCAGCTGCCACTGCCTATCCCCAGGCTGCACCTCTGCAGCCCCAGTACCTCCTTAGGCCTTTCTGTCAGGCCTTAGCCTGGGAGGTCACCAGGCCTGAGCTCCACAGCTCAGCCTACCCATTCCCCAATACCGCTCTGTCCAAGTTACTCTGTGCTCCTTCAGGCAGCTAGATCCATCTCTCTCCAAAGCTAGAGAGAAACTGACTGCCTTCTAGCCCTGCAGCTTTTTTATAGGGCCCAGCCTGGCCCTGATTGGCTGCCTCCCAGCCTTTTCTTATTGGCTTTCTGCCCCAGCCCTCTCCAAGGGCTGGCTTTTAACCCTTTCTGAGCCGGAGCAGGGTGACTGCCCCACTACACCAACAGTGGAGACTTCAGCAGAAACCATTGACATCTACAGTTTGTTCCTCAGAAACAGAGCAAACTCTGCACATGGCGACGCAGAAGACGACTCAAGGATTTCAAACCAACCATAGCTGGTCACTACAACTAATGGATGGTCAAATGACCAAGCTTTTATGCTTTTGGGTCACCAAATTAGAAAATCTCTACTGTTCAGAGACACTTAGACTGATCTCTAGTGAACCTCAAAGACAGCCTGATAGTGTAAATATTGTAAATGTTAGGAACGTAGAACTTAAAGGCGGAGATGTAACGGAATGCTAAACTATTATACTGTTTAGCCACTAGGAAGCACTGTCTATAAAACCACCTTACTTAAATGAACCTCGGCCATACCTGGCAGACCATTAAAAAAGTCTTATGATAAACACATCTGGTGTGTATAAGCAAGCTCTAGCCAGTCCATAGCTAGAACAGGAACATGACATGTTCTCAGATGAACTCACACAGAAAAATGATAAAAGACAAAAAATACCACATCACCTGCAGGTGAACACTTTTCACAAAGTGATCACTCTATATCTGACCTCTCAGCCCTGGTCCCTTGAAATATGTTTTAACTACTTATGCTAAACATCTGTTCCACCTTGTATTTAGCTGTGACACTCTGAGTACATTATTGTGGATTTTTGGATTTATTATTTTCTGATTTTGGTTTTTTCCATTTAAAAAAATATTAATTCCATCTCCTCTGGTCCTGGGACCGGGGCTGGAGAGAGAGAGCTCCTCTGGCACTGGGGCTGCAGCAAGGAGACATTTTTATTTTTTGTATTGTGCTGGGTTGGTTTGTTGTTTTTTTAAGCACTGGATTCTGTGTTATTGTTTTGATTCCGCGATTCCATCCACGTTCTCGTTAATGAAGATTTCATCGGGCCCTACCTCAACCATATTGTCTCTCTAATATCCTGGAACCAACACAGCCACAAAAACACGGCATACAACAATGAAGGAATATAAGAATTTTCTCATGCATGATCTAGTATTGCTTCATAACCACTGATGATTTGGGGCAAATTATTTCTTCTCACATAAATCCTTGTGTCTCGTGAAAACTATTTGTGACTCGGCTGTTTCCTGTGTAGATCTGCTTGAAGTGAAGCAGAAGCATATGGGAAAGATATATGTGCTGGAAGTGGTAGAGCCACTTTCTTATCAGTTCTCCTAGCTTTGAGTCAGGAGCGATATGAAAATCACTTTTCCTTTTCTGAGCAACTGAATTATTTCTGTGAATCATGCTGTCTGCTGTTTGTGACACTGTATTTTCTGACTCAGTGTCTGCTGACCCTGTGACCCTCCAGTCTCTCCGCTGTGCTGTGAAATTCGTTTTCAGTTTCATATCATGATGTGTGGAAGTTAATTTAAAAAAATTTTGCTCTTAATTTTAAAAATGATTTTCATCTCCCAGTATTGCAACCAACCAGCCAAAGATCATTCCTGACAGATGGTCTTATTTAATTTATAGGAGGGCTTTTTAATTTTGGGTACAGTCACAATCTTCAGTAACACTCAGACAGTGATATCAGAGCCAATGAAAAACAATAAATTACAGTCAAGGTTGCAAGGACGGTGTCTATTTCTTTTATACAAATTGGAGGGAAAGGAGGATTGGGTATTTTTTTTTTTTTTGTTCTTCTGGAGATTCTAAAAAGGATTGGAAGTAACTGGTACTGAATATTGGAATCTAAAAGTAGGAATGTGCAGAAAGGTTCAGAACTAGAGGAACACATTTCTGTTCTCTAGTATTTAAAGAGCAATGGCCAACATTGTCAGATCTGGGTGCCTAAAGTTAAGAAGATCCATAGATTTTAAAACATCCAAATTTGAAAATTTTGTCCCTTGTGTCCCAATATTTTTATTTGGTCATAACTGGAGCTGTAATTATAGTTTTTAGCCCCTGGTGCTCTGCCTGAGACAGACTACAGTTACGCCTAAGCTTCTATCTGCTACAAAAATAGAACAGAAAGGAATTAACAAAGCAGGCTTCACAATGGGGACTGACTCCCCTTCCAGGTCTGCCAACTAGCAGCTGCTCAGAACAGCACTCTCCCTGCAATTCTTCCCTCTTTCTGAAATCAGCATCACCCTCCAGGCCACATCTGGTCCAATTCTTGTTCCTCTGCACAACAGGTACCTGAAACCCCTCTCCACCCCTCTTCCACCTAGACCCTCTGCTATTTCCCCATTACCCAGAGCATCCACATATCATGAGCCAGGGCAGCAAAATCATGAGATTGGCTTAAAAATCCTCCTGATTTTTAAAGTTTCCTTTGCCTCCTGGTGTTTGAGCCTTTAGGGTGTACTCAGGTCACATTTCCAAGCTTTCCTCTGCAACTAGAAAGGCTAGAAAACTACTTCAGAATAAAAAAATGAGAGTTGAGATTCTCATTTAATCAATTGACCCCAGGAGCTAGGTGTTACAGACAGACCCAGGCAGGTCTGAACATCTTCTTAATATTTCACAAAAGGAGGGTTGTGTGTGGTCTCTGCTGAAAGCTAAGAACTAGCTGACTGTCGTTATTATGGAGATGTTTGTGGACATCCATGGAGACAGCCTGTGTTCACTGGACTAGATGCAGAAGTTTACTAGACTGGACTAGATGCAGACTGGAGATTTATATTGACAAACAAACTCCTGAAGAGGTCTCAGAAGGGAAAGGGGGAGCAGGCTAAGTGACAACAACTTGTGATTGTATAAACTAAACAGTAACAAGTCTCCAGAACCTGATGGTATTCACCCAAGAGTTCTGAAGGAACTCAAATGTGAAATTGCAGGACTACTAACTGTCATCTGTAATCTATCATTTAAATCAGCTTCTGTACCAAATGACTAGAGGATAGCTAATATGATGCCAATTTAAAAAGGGCTCCAGAGGTGACCCTGGCAACCACAGGCCAGTAAGCCTCACTTCAGTACCAGGCAAATTGGTTGAAACTATCGTAAAAGAACAAAATTGTCAGACACATAGATGAACATAATTTGCTGGGAAATAGTCAACATGGTTTTTGTAAAGGAAATCATGTCTCACCAAACTACCAGAATTCTTTGAGGGGATCAACAAGCATGCGGACAAAGGAGATCCAGCAGATACAGTGTATTTAGATTTTCAGAAAGCCTTTGACAAGGTCCCTCACCAAAGGCTCTTAAGCAAAATAAGCAGTCATAGGATAAAAGGGAAGGTTCTCTCATGGATTGGTAAGTGGTTAAAAGGTAGGAAACAAAGGGTAGGAATAAATGATCAATTTTCAGAATGGAGAGAGGTAAATAGTGGTGTCCCCCAGGGATCTGTACTGGACCAGTCCTATTTAACATATTCATAAACGATCTGGAAAAGGGGGTTGTCATAAATATAAAGGGAAGGGTAAACCCCTTTGAAATCCCTCCTGGCCAGGGGAAAGCTCCTCTCACCTGTAAAGGGTTAAGAAGCTAAAGGTAACCTCGCTGGCACCTGACCAAAATGACCAATGAGGAGACAAGATACTTTCAAAAGCTGGGAGGAGGGAGAGAAACAAAGGGTCTGTGTCTGTCTATATGCTGGTTTCTGCAGGGGATAGACCAGGAATGGAGTCTTAGAACTTTTAGTAAGTAATCTAGCTAGGTATGTGTTAGATTATGATTTCTTTAAATGGCTGAGAAAAGAATTGTGCTGAATAGAATAACTATTTCTGTCTGTGTATCTTTTTTGTAACTTAAGGTTTTGCCTAGAGGGGTTCTCTATGTTTTCTAATCTGATTATCCTGTAAGATATCTACCATCCTGATTTTACAGGGGGGATTTCTTCATTTCTATTTACTTCTATTTTCTATTAAAAGTCTTCTTGTAAAAAACTGAATGTTTTTTCATTGTTCTCAGATCCAAGGGTTTGGGTCTGTGGTCACCTATGCAAATTGGTGAGGCTTTTTATCCAACATTTCCCAGGAAAGGGGGGGTGCAAGTGTTGGGAGGATTGTTCATTGTTCTTAAGATCCAAGGGTCTGGGTCTGTAGTCACCTAGGCAAATTGGTGAGGCTTTTTACCAAACCTTGTCCAGGAAGTGGGGTGCAGGGTTTTGGGAAGTATTTTGGGGGGAAAGACGCGTCCAAACAGCTCTTCCCCAGTAACCAGTATTAGTTTGGTGGTGGTAGCGGCCATTCCAAGGACCACGGGTGGAATACTTTGTACCTTGGGGAAGTTTTGACCTAAGCTGGTAAAGATAAGCTTAGGAGGTTTTTCATGCAGGTCCCCACATCTGTACCCTAGAGTTCAGAGTGCGGGAGGAACCTTGACAGGGGTAAACAGTGTGGTGGCAAAATTTGCAGATGATACAAAACTGCTCAAGATAGTTAAGTCCCAGGCAGACTGCGAAGAGCTACAAAAGGATCTCACAAAACTGGGTGACTGGGCAACAAAATGGCAGATGAAATTTAATGTTGATAAATGCAAAATAATGCACATTAGAAAACATAATCCTAACTGACGTACATATACAAAGATGGGGTCTAAATTAGCTGTTACCACTCAAGAACGATCTTGGAGTCATTGTGGATAGTTCTCTGAAATCATCCACTCAATGTGCAGGGGCAGTCAAAAAAGCGAACAGAACGTTGGGAATCAACAAGAAAAGGATAGATAATAAGACAGAAAATATCATATTGCCTCCATATAAATCCATGGTATGCCCACACCTTGAACACTGTGGGCAGATGTGGTCACCCCATCTCAAAAAAGATATATTGGAATTGGAAAACGTTCAGAAAAGGGCAACAAAAATGATTAGGGGTATAGAACGGCTTCCGTATGAGGAGAGAGTAATAAGACTGGGACTTTTCAGCTTGGAAAAAAGGCAGCTAAGGGGGGATATGATAGAGGTCTATAAAATCATGAGTGGTATAGGGAAAGTAAATAAGGAAGTGTTATTTACTCCTTCTCATAATACAAGAACAAGGGGCCACCAAATGAAATTAATAGGTAGCAGGTTTGAAACAAACACAAGAAAGTACTTTTTCACACAACTCACTGTCAACCTCTGGAACTCCTTGCCGGAGGATGTTGTGAAGGCCAAAACTATAATGTGGTTCAAAAGGGAGCTAGATAGATTCATGGAAGATAGGTCCATCAATGGCTATTAGCCAGGATGGACAGGAATGGTGTCCCTAGCCTCTGTTTGCCAGAAGCTGGGATTTGGTGACAAGGCATGGATCACTTGATGATAACCTGTCTGTTCAGTCCCTTTGGGGCACCTGCCATAGGCCACTGTCAGAGGACAGGATACTGGGCTTGATGGACCTTTGTTCTGACCTAGTATGGCCTTCTTATGTTAAGAGCCAAAGAAATGGCCCAAGCAGTTATCCATTACAGGAGGAAGAGATTGTCAGCTGGGGGAATCTCATGAAGAGTGGGTCCCAGCTCTCTGAATTGGACAAATGCTACAAGAACACATCGATGGGTGAGACGTACCTTATTAAACAGGAAAGTAACTTGTTAATAAGGATAAGCTATATATGGTATTTACATTTTTAGCTATAATCTAATGCTTCCAAATCCTTACACTTGCTTTTGTTTGAATCTTTATCTCAAGCTCTGTTAAATACACTTCAGTTTGGTTCTATTAGAAACCTGTCTAAGTGCCTTGTGCTAAGGAAAGTGAAACCAGTGAACTGGAGTGAACCATTTCCACAGAGGCAGCAGATCAGTGTACACTGCAGGTGCCCAGAAGATAGGGGACTGAGCACTCAAGTGTAACAAGGTGGGGTATGTAATTTGCTAGTCTGAAGAGGGAACAAGTGGGGCTTGCAGAGCCCAAGTGGAGTCTCTACACCACCTCTATGTACTGCCCCACATTAACCACTTCCCTCCTCACTGTCCCCCACAAACTTCTCTCCCACCGACTGCTCCTTCTCTGTGGCTGGATAAAGAAAGCAAGAGTAACTTACTGCTGGCATTAATACCTGGTACTCATCCCTGTGCAGATGGTGACCAGGTTTTGTGTGGGTTCACTGAACAGTCATGAATTTCACCCTAACTTAGTTGTCTGTCTCCTCTACCCAGAGACGGTAAGACTTAGAACATCTCTTACTGCTACTGTTTTATTCCATCAATTGTTCGATGTTTTGAAAGTAGGGGCCAAACAGCGACGTTACTGATTTCCTCATCTTGGAAATGTTTTCAGATAATGCATCCTAATACTGGAGAAAATACTTTCAATGCAAAGTAGGGCTGGACCAATAGTTCTTGATATAACATTATGCATAAGTGCATGTGCCAACAAAATAAAAAGACTTCTTCTCTATAGCTACCAAAAAATAGTAGAAATGTATGACTCAGTAAAAGTGACTCAAAGCTGGGACTTAAATAGGTTAATAGCTTTCTTTTAAAAGTCAGCTTTTAAATTGAGGTCTATTTTGTTTGTCATCTCTGACTCTCTGTTTACTACACAATTTATGATGGATTAGCAAAGCAGAAGTGTAGCACATTATATATTTAAAGTTTTAAAAGTAACCACATAAAATGGACAATAAGTATTAGTTAAATGCCTTTATGATTAATTCATAGAACGATTCCTACTAAACCCTTTAATTCTTAACCAAGAGTAAAAGGCAAGTGTAACTAGGATGGCAGACTCTGTGGATGCAGGGCTACTTTCATGAGTCACCCCATTATCAGGTGCCTGAACCCTGCACAAAGGTACACTGTAAATCACTTCTGAGTCACGATATTAGTTTGACTTAGTTACTTTCAAGCAAAATATAAGGGCAACTGGATCCTCACCCAGAAGCTAAGGTCCGGCACAGGGAGGCCCTCCAGGCAAATCTTAGGAACAGCTAAGCTTGGGGAGAAAGTTTAAGCAGTAATGTGTTTTATGCTATTATTTTATTTCCCGTTAATATCGAACCCATGGAAGGGGTGTGAGTTTGGTCTAATACATTATGAGTATACTCTGTTTGGAGTTGAGTACATAAATACACCAGTAAAATTAATCCACTATTTACAAGTTTGTAAAACTAGAAACACTGGCTGTGGAATAGACTAATTACTATTATTCTCATTTTACAAGGAGGGAAATTTAGACACAAAGAGATGAAGTCACTTGCCCAAGGTCAAGCAGAAGGTAAATGGTAGAACAGGGAACAGAACTCAAGTCTCTTGATCCAATACTCTGTTCAATGGACCGGGACTTCTCAAAGTTTTTAACATCAGGCCAACTTTTATCAAAACAGACAATCTCAGCCACATCTTCCCTAATGCAGGAGATAATGCACATACATACCAACTTTCAACAAAATACTTGGATATGAAAGTACTATTGGCAGAGCTCATAGTGTCCCTTATATTTAGGTTGCTTAACATTTTTCATTATAAAAGATTCTTAGAAATTATCATAAAAAGACTAACACCTCAATTGTTTACAGCAGGCCTCTGAAATTCAATAGGAAGAAAGCCCTCAGGTTAGGGTTGCCAACCCTCCAGGATTGCCCTGGAGTCTCCAGGAATTAAAGCTTAATCTTTAATTAAAGATTATGTCATGTGATGACACCTCCAGGAATAAGTCCAACCAAATTGGCAATAGGGTAACAGCAGTGCTTTTTCCTTCGAAAATTCCAGTCAGACTTAGCCAAGTTATAAACCATTGAAAGTTGCCATTTCCCTTCTATTGCTTGTGTCAACAACATTTTGGCAGCATGGCAAAGCAATAACTGAACACAAACATTCTAATCAAATGCTGCAGCATAACTGGGGCAAGGGACTGAGCCAGGCTCTCCCGCAAACCCCTCACTCACTCTGGAATCAGTGTATGGACCCACTTCCTCCATCCCGTCTGGGTGCACCACATGTGTGATTATGTAATTAAGACTGTACCAGAATGCATATGCAATGGGGACAGAATTCAGGTTGCACAGGCAACCTGAATTCTGGCTTTTCCTAACGTTTGCAGTGCTAGACTTTGCCACATAAATAACGTTCTTTAATGTGGTTTTCAAAAGTACAGCTCTCATAGCTTTACCTGGACGTGTTTCAGTGAGACGGAGAAGCTTGTTTCACTGTGCAAAGCGTATCCCGATGCAGAAAGGCTGCCCAAACTGCAATGGAGAGTGATCTCTGTGGGACACAGTGGAGGTGGAACAAAAGCTCAAGGGCAGCCCATTTTCCTTTGAGCTCCAGTTCCCTCAGGCTGTCCCCAGCCCATTCTCCCTTAAGCCATAGTCTCTCTGTTCTGTCCCTCTCACCTTGCTGCTGGCAAGGCCCTGACATTGCTGCTTGCTCATCCACTCAATAGAGGCACATACTGGCTTGGCAGCAACTGGGGGAACATGGGAGTGATAGCATTCCTGCCCTCAGTGCCAGAACCCCAGCAGGCCCCGTTTTGTCATTAGAAGGAAACGCCGATTGGTCCCTTGCTGTGATGGAAGCCTGTGATGAGGCAGGAACTAGACTCTGTGGAGTAACCACACAGAGAAATTAACAGAAAATGCCTTCCAATGAGTCACATTTTCTTAATTTTAATATTGTAATTACAATAAGACGACAACTTTCAGAGTCCAGGCAGACACTGTCCAGGCCCCATCGGTGTGCCCCAGCCAGGCCCCATTGTTTGAAAGAGCCTGTACTGGACCACATAGTAAATTACTTAGAATTGCCTTCTTAAGTATAGCCTGATAAGACAGTACCAGGGTCAGAGGGTGTCATGCAGCTAAGATTAGCTAGCATCAAGCAGGACAAGCTTGTCCTTTGGAATAATAGAGCCTGTTCTCAGGTTATCATCTCTGGAAAAATCTATTTAATTTCTGCTCCCTTGACAAATTGTCCACTAGTCCTTTGCAGGGTTGTTGACAGTCGTCCATCCACAGTCAGTAGCAGCTACTGGAGAAGCTGTGATGTCACCAGGAGTGTGATGGGCTGTATTCCTCACACTGGCCCTGAGAGGGTAAATTAGGCCAGGCAGGTCTAATCAGCCAATTGTGCAGCAAGTAGGGGAGAGATGTAGGCATGAAGGAGGCCACTAACTAGAAGCAGGCTCAGCTGGGCAGGAAGTTAAGGGGCATGTATAAAGCCTAGGAGCTGCAAGTAGCAAAGAGGGGCTGCAGGAAAGGAGACTACAGTCACACCCTGAGAGGAGGGAGTTGTTTATACCAGGGTTGTTTATTTTAACAATCACAGTTTTAAGTTACATTTCTCTCCCCCCGTTCTCCAGGAGGAAAACTTCTAGTTGATTACGATCAGTGAAAGTGTATTTGTGTGTTTTGATGAACTGAGTTTTCCTAGCTATCCTCAGCATCCTCTCTCTTGCTTGTGCACCCTGCAGATCTCAGCACATTTCTAGTTGTTAAAGAATATGATAAATTGAATAGAATTAAATGTGTTTGTCAATTCTGATAAACCATGTGAGGCTTCAGGATTCTCATTTCATGCTTCAATCCCTGCCCCCGCAGGGTTCCAGAAAACAATTAAACTGGTTTAAAAACCTTGTTCTATTTTTGTGCAACTACATTGTTACACATATATGTGAGCTTCCCACCCAAATAATTTTTGGCTCAGAACAAAATTTGAGTATTAGATATTTATCAGATTATTTTTTAGGCGACGGTCATTCTTATTTGCTGTGGAGAATTCAATTATGCAAATATTTCACCAATCACATATTTCATTAACTCCTGGTTTACGGTCAGGTTCTTTCAAATTTCTTATTGTAATGTTATTTTCAAAGTATATTGTAGATGCAGAATATGATGCCTGTAGAAAGGATGAGTCACTGCATTGCTGCCTCTTGAAATGAGCAATCATAATCCTTTTTCTGTAATGTCCCGATACGTACAAAAGTAACTATCCTTTATAATAAGATGTTTTCCAAATATAGTTTTAGAAAGGTTTTTAATTTATTATACATAAATATTGAGAAATATCTAATGTATTGACTAAACCCAGTTTTAACCTCATTATCTACTAATGTATTATCATGTATTGAGATGACACAGTTGATATTAAAATTGTATACCAGGTATTTGTGTAAATATAATTAAGCATTTACATTGCTAAATGTGCCTTTTTTTCATTGCCAGGAAGGTCAATAATTAGTTGAAGCATCTCCATGTCTCTCTGGCCCCAGCATAGAACCCATCTGCACTAGAATCTCTGCACTGTCACTTCATTTATTACTGGCCATTGGCCTATTTAATATTCATGTGTGGTACAAAGACTCAAGTCTACCAAGCAAATCTAGTTAAATCTGGTCCCTATGTTTAGGCCTTCCAATCTCACTGATATAAGATATCCTGATGGTTTGAAATCTCCTCCAGCTTTGTCCCTAGTACAGATGCCCCACTGACTTTTGCCTAGCTGGTAAATAGCTTGTATGTTTTTGATTGGCTGGGCACAATTAAAACTGAATTTAGATAGCTCTCTCTGATTAAAATTGTGACCAAAGAGGATACTTTCACTATTAAGCACTCTGGAGCAGTCTGCCTCAGGCACCAGGCATTCAAAATCTCAAAAATAAGAACAGTAAGCTCTACAATCCCAACATCCTCTGTGTGTGCACCCAGCTCTTAATATACATTAACCAGCCTACGGTATTAAAAAAAGGAAGAGGAGAACTAAATTTCTTAGTATAGAAACTAATCCATTAGACAAATAAGTATTTTAGTATATTAATATACAATGCCAAAAATAAATTTAACCCAAACTCACTAGCTCCACATGGCATAAGTAATATTGTCATTTTAAAGTTAGGCAAACCACTTTTTCCATTAACAAAGTCTTTAGTTTTGTGTATGTAATTAAATATAATGCAGGAACGTGCCCCAATATTATTCCAGGCATACGCCCTGAAGGGTGATGTAAACAATGATAAAGGAACATTAAGGTTGCATGGTTAAAAGAAGTCTGCAGTTTCCAAAGTTAAATACATCCCTAACTGTCTCTTGTGTTTATAGATTATGGTACAGCCTTCAATTCCACCATCACATGCTGTTACTCAGCTAACACAACATAATACAATTACAGCTCCTCCGGATGCAAAGCTCCAGGTAATGCACATCAGAGCAGGACTCCCCCGGCATGCCTTAGGAAGGGCACAGGAGCCTTCTCTCAACTGCTGCACACTCTGTTAGATGCAAATAGGCTGAGGCCCAGGGACATCAATAACCCCTTGTGTCTCCTGTTGGCAAGCAGCCTAATTTCCAGCCTGCAATGTATTGTTGCCTTCAGAGGCAAGAGAGCAGTGGGAGCAATGAAAGGGGGCTGCGTCTTGGAACAAATCACTATGGATGCCCAAGGGGTTAATGAAGCATATCTAGGTAACTGCAGAGCTACTAATGAGAGACAGAATGGGATTTCCAACTCCGGTACTCCCTCGTAAGTCAGCAGCTGAATTAGGTGCCAGCCAGAGGAGCTTATTGCTCTTCTACACAAACACTCTCCAGTTGCCTCACTGTCCCCTGCACTTCTTCATATATTGCCTCGTACATCCCCACAAGCTCTGCCTTTCAAAGTTCCTTGCCTCCTAGGGTTCTCAGAAGGGAGATACTAGGTGTTCCTCTACAGTGCACGTTAGGAGATATTACTTAAAATGACTGCCAAATATTTAAAGAATTTATGAAAGGATCCCAAAGCTTCTAAGATTTACAAACTTCCCAGATCTTGTCATAACTCAGAAAGCAACAAGCCAACTTGATTATTACTTTACCATTTTCTGTTATTGGCGTGGACAGCATGACCCATTTCTTTGTACAGAGCTGTCATCGAGTTGTGATGCACCCAAATAGATTCAGGAATCTTCCATAATCAAACACACAGCAACAAGCCAACCCTCTGTCGTGTGTATTTCTAGTGCGCTGTTTTTAGAGTATGATCTGCACTATCAGTTCAGTTAACAAGGCACATCTCTTAGTGCAGGGGAGTCATCAAACTGCAAAGCATCCAAAAGGATTAAATATTTCAGTTTCCGGAGTCTTAAAGCCATAGTCAATTCAAAGAGGTCGACCCAAAGCAATATCAAAAGCAGACAAAAATCTATTTAATATGAAATAAAAGTATCTTCCTGCTTACATCCAAAAAAGAACAAATTAGAAGTGCATCAACACTGTTTGAATGCCATCCAATACCATCTTCTTAGAAACTTATGTTTAACACATCACAGTGATAAATCCCTAGGCACTGAATATGCTTTCCCCCCCACACACACTATAAATTTTCTATTTCTTATCTAGTATATTCTCTCCTGTTTCTCATTCCAAGTAACATCTACTCTGGGATGAAGAATCTGGAAGTTTTGTTCAAAACAATTTATGAGCACTTGAAGAAATGTTTATAGTCTCCCTATATGTCAATCTAACAGAACTCCATGGTCATTTGTATAAACATAAGAATATAGGAATGGCCATTCTGGGTCAGATCAAAGGTTCATCTAGCCCAGTATCATATCTTCCAACAGTGGCCAATGCCAGGTGCCCCAGAGGGAATGAACAGAACAGGTAATCATCAAGTGATCCATCCTGTCGCCCATTCCCAGCTTCTGGCAAACCGAGATTAGGGACACCACCCCTGCCCATCCTGGCTAATAGCCATTGATAGCCCTATCCTCCATGAATTTATCTAGTTCTTTTTTGAACCCTGTTATAGCCTTGACCTTCACATCATCCTCTGGCAAAGAGTTCCACAGGCTGACTGTGTGTTGTGTGAAGAAATACTTCCTTTTGTTTTAAACCTGCTGCCTATTAATTAAATTTGGTGACCCCTAGTTCTTGTGTTATGAGAAGGAGTAAATAGCACCTCCTTATTACTTTTCCACAAGAGTCATGATTTTATAGACCTCTAGCATATCCCCCCTTAGTCGTCTCTTTTCCAAGCTGAAAAGTCTGAGTCTTTTTAATCTCTCCTCATACGGAAGCTATTCCATACCCCTAATAATTTTTGTTGCCCTTTTCTGGACCTTTTCCAATCCCAATATATCTTTTTTGAGATGGGGCAACCAGACCTGCATGCAGTGTTCAAGATGTGGGTGTACCATGGATTTATAAAGACGCAGTATATTTTTCTGTCTTATTATCTATCCCTTTCCCAATGATTCCCAACATTCTGTTAGCTTTGACTGCCGCTGCACACTGAATGGATGTTTTCAAAGAACTATCTACAATGACACCACTCAAGAAAGAGATCATGGAAACAGTTAATTTAGACCCCATCATTTTATATGTATAGTTGGGATTATGTTTTCCAATGTGCATTATTTTAGGGAAAATTATAAATTCCATTCGTGAGCAGAAGAATGGTAACCAGATGCAAACACACACCAAAATAACCCTTATTAAAGTGAAATATTTCCACATTAGAGTGTTTGTTCAATAAAACAGGAACAAATAAGATTATACAGGTAACATTCATACCCCCAGCTTCCATTCTAGACTGCTTATTGCCTTTGACTATTAGCTTTGTCAGCAGTTGGCCAAAAAGTACATAATTGTTTTGCATTTATTAACAAAATATGTGGATTTAATGGCGATTAAAGAAAGGGATTTTCTTAGTACAGTGGTCCCCAAATTGTGGGGTGTGCAGAGGAACGTCCGGGGGTGTGGCAGGGCCCAGACCAGCCCCCACGGAGGGCAGGAATGGAGTGCCACCCAGTCCTGCTCTGCCCCCAGCTCTGCGCTTGCCCCGCCTCCAGCAGCAGCTCTGCCCCCAGCTCTGGCCACTGTCCGCGGCCCCGTTGCCAACCACAGCCTCATTCCCGGCCCCTGCTCCTGACCGTGGCTCCTGGGGGGGTGGGGCACGGGCAGGTTAGATTAAGGATAAGGAGGTTGCAACTTTAAAAGTTTGGGGACCACTGTATTAGTATGTGGATGCGGGGGAGGGAGGGGTAATAGGAGCCTATGTAAGACAAAGCCCTGAATATCGGGACCATCCCTATAAAATCAGGACATCTGGTCACCCTACCCCTGTGCTGGGGGCTGCACGAGGGAGCAGTAAAGAGCTGTTTTGCTGGCTGTGTGTTGTGCAGGGAATTCACTTCCACCATGGGATTGAATTCAGCTAGTTTATGGGCACTCTACACTGTCAGAGAAGCGTAAAGTGCCTTATAAAAGCTACTGATTGGGCCCACTAATTTCATTGAAACACAAATTGAGTATAAGATTTGGCTTCTGTTATTTAGGCTGAGCAGCTAGTGCTTGGATAGATTATTTTCATCAGGCATACATTATTTATCTGCTAGTGTACTGTATACATTCCATTCCAAATTACAGAAAGGCTCTATGCGAACTAATGATAAATCTCCCCAGTGATACACCAAAGTACAAGAAACAGTCCCAAAAATATTAAATTATTCAACTTGATGTGCTTCAGAGATATTACTTTAGGCAAAATACAGTTAGACGATAAATGGTTTTATTTAATCCATTCTCCATTCAAGCACAGCTCATTTTGGTGAACAAACAACAGAAACTTCTCTTCCCTTTCGGTCTTTGCTGAGATGTAAAACTAATGGAGCTATATCCCCCTAGTTTCCTTCCATTCAAATTCTGCAAATAAGTGTTTCTCAAAAAATAGGGAACTATAATAGAAGACAAGAAACACAGCACAAGGTGACTGTATCATGACTATACCATATCATTGATTCAGCTAAGAGGAGACCTCCACGGACACCGCCGCTCTCACAGCTGCTCCCCCAGTGCTGAAGAGGAAGAACAGCTACTACAACAACCATATCAAGCCCCTCCATCAGCTCCTTCTGAAAGGCAGAGTCAATGAGGACTGCCCAGAGATCCTGGGCAGGCTAACACATAGTCAGTTTCTTCCTCAGATGATTGTATGTCACTTATTCGCAAAAGGCATTTTAAAAGAGCATTGTTTTGAAATTACTGAGCTCTCCCTGACTAATTGCTTTAAATTTCAGCGGTCAGCCAGAAGAAGAAAGAAAGAGGTCATGACATTCAAATATCCGTAGAAAAAGGACAGTGTGTTGAGGGGCGTGGGAGGAAGTAGATTACAGCCATCTGTGAGTCTCCAGATGCTGAGAGCTCCTCAAGGGCAATCTGGGTTGAAGAGCTCCCACGACAGCAGTGTAAGTGGCAGGCATTGCAGTAGAACCTGAGAGTTACGAACTAACCAGTCAATACACACCTCATTTGGAAGTGGAAGGCAGCAGCAAAGACCCCCAAAAAAGCAAGTACAGTACAGTACAGTATTAAATGCAAACTAGTAAAAAAAATAAGGGGAAGGTTTAAAAAAAGATTTGACAAGGTAAGGAAGCTGTTTTTGTGCTTGTCTCATTTAAATTAAGATGGTTAAAAGCAACATTTTTCTTCTGCATAGTAGTGTTTTAAAGCTGTATTAAGTCAATGTTCAGTTGTAAACTTTTGAAAGAATACCTATAATGTTTTGTTCAGAGTTATGAACAACCTCCATTCCCGAAGTGTTTGTAACTGTGAGGTTCTACTGTATATTCACACCCCCCCCCAAGATGCTGAGGTTATTTTATATTTTAATCTATTCTGATCCATTGAGTGTATCCATCCACCCACTCTCCTCAAACACTAGCCACCATGCAGGACAGTCACTGCAGACTGGAAATAATCATTTCAATGTTATGAGTGGCTTGGTGATTGCTGAGGAGTGGAAATTGGAGCATGTGAAGCTAGTAGTTCATTTGGATCAGCTCTCCACTGTCCAAATAGCTGTGCAGCTTCCAGAGCAGGTTTGTATCTTCTTTTTTGGGCAAGGGTGATAGGCCTACCTCTTACTGGAAAAGGGCATCCAATGAGAGAGCTCACATCCAAGGCTTTCCAGGGATCGTGCTAGGTGGGAATCTGGAGATATCTTGTGGTACTGTTAAGTAGTAATTGATACTGTAACACTGGATGTGTCTTGAAATAAATGAGAGGTTTTTAGGTAAAACAAGCTTCAGTCTAGTTTGAAGTTATGTTTCAATTATATTTAAAGTAATGCTTGAATTTAATGGACAAGACTACCTACCACCACAGAAAGTATCTATCAGTACAGAGTGAAGTCTTTTTTCTTCTTTTAGCATGAGCCTCAGAGCAGATTAGATCTGACATAACATAATAGTAAACTCTGCTGTGACTAGGGAGGTTACACCCTTAACACTGCTGTGATAATTGGACCTACAAATGTACCCTATTTGTGAGCTCAACTGTAAAAAGTGAGTGTAAATTCGTAAGATTAGTTCATAAGTGTCAGGGATGGTCTAGCGAATACTTAATCCTGCCATGAGTGCAGGGAACTGCACTAGATGACCTCTCGAGGTTACTTCCAGTCCTATGATTCTATGAGAAGATGTCACAATAACATAACAAAAATTGTTAATGGAAAAATGTAGAAAATGGGAGTAGAAAGACTGAGTTCAACAAGGGCTGTGTTAAGATCATGCCTGTTAACAAGAACAATGAGAGACCGAAAAATCAATGAACCAAAATTGGCTTGTCAGATATGAGGCCTAGTTGGTGGACAAGATAATAAGGGGATGGGCTATTCTGCCCATCTCTCCCTGTTAGGGTGCTTAAAGGAAGAGACTTTGGGAGAAAAATATGACACTGGAGCAAGCTTCATGACAATCACTGCCACCCCCACTGCTCCTGGGGCCCCAGACATATTTTTGTCCTCATCCTAAAAGATGTCCTGACCAACCTGACCCAAGAGAGGGACTCAGATGACATTGCCACTTCTACTGGCTTTGTCTGAATCCCAACCACCACCTGGGATGTGAGACTTTGTCTCCTCTCACCCCCAAATGTGTCCTTTTCCTTCCCTATCTTATTTCTTCTCTTTCCAATCTCTCCTTTTGCCTTGTCTAATAATAGTCTGTCTTAGTCAGTCAACACTGCATATCTCGTGACAATGCTCTAAGCCTCTAACCAGACAGGCAGCTAAAAGCAATGCTCTAAAGAGCCCAACGCTGGTAAGAGTTTGCCAGGTCTTGGAGGAGCTGGTCAGACAATGTGCTGCGCCCGTGTTTCTCCAGCAGCGTGGCTGAAATGAAAGTCAACAAGAGAGGGACACAGGCTGCATTTTCTATCTTTGTGTGTATGTGTGTTTTTTCAGGAAATGGGATCACAGGAAACGAGATCAGACTTTAATAACAATGCCAGCCCCAGCCTAGCTCAACTAACTTCTCTTTTCCCCAAAATGATGGTTATTACCATATTTAATACCATCGAATGTCAAACAAGGGTTTTTCCTTCTAAAAACCTCTCTCCAGCTAAAGGCACAGAGAACAAGAGATGTTGTTAAAATAAAAGCCTTGCTTAATACTGTACATTTTAAATGCTTTAGATATTTTTCCTTCTTTTATGTATCTTTAATAAAAGGTTTAAAGAATTTTTAATGATGTGTTTGCCACGGTACTGAGCAGGCTGGGGTGTCTGTACCTTGTTTATCACTGTTGATGTTGGACAGTGATGGGGTTACGTTAAACACCTTTGACCCATTTATTCCATCAAAACTAATACAACAGCACTTAACATTAATATTACTTAAATGTATATTATTGTGATTTTAAAATGTGCATCTAGGTTAAAACTATCTTAATTCTAGAGTACAGTACTTTTGTGCCTAATGAACTACACCCCCCACCATATACCCCTTACTAAAAACATAATTCATAAGAATGAAAGTAGAATTCCATACACCAGCTGAAGACTCTACAGTTCTACCATCAATATTTAAAATAAACAAAGGCAGCTTGCTATACACAATATAAAATAATTCAATGGTTTAATTTCTTAGCCATAAAATGTATTTAATCAGTTTGCTTCTGATTAGTCATGTTCAACATCTTTTATTTTATATATTTGAGTTTCCTAAGTATTTACACATTTCCTCCAAAAAAAGAAAAAAAATCACATTTTTTGCCAATAAATTTGGTTTCCAACTGTCAAACTACAGAATTACCCAACATCATGAATGTGTGTGATTTTGGTCCCAGACGGAAATTCACTGTGTTCCACAAAGAAACCTCAGAAAAGACCACAATATCCCTTTTTTCCTTTTTTGGCCACTTTTCTTGGCAGTGACTCTAGCATCAAAAAACATTGCAATTAAATCCTTTCACCAGGTTATAAATGTACAGGTTGCAAATAAAAACCTACCATTAAATAACAAACAGTATATGAATGGTATAAATCAAATATTCCTGTTATTCAGAAATCTGCAGAATTCCCAATGTTATTCCACTCGAGGCTCTGTGCTGTTTAAACAATGAATACACAGTAATGCAAATCTGAGCAGATGTTATATAGAAATGGAAACTCTGATGGATTATTTCAAAATAGAAAAAATAAACTAGAGAATTTAATAAATACAAACCAAAATACTTAAGATGCTAACTACAGAATGACAAATGAAGAACAAAATGTAAGTTTCTAAGCTTCTGAGAGAGACACTATTGAAACGTTTAGGTATACTGCCATTTTATCATTTGTTTTGATAATTCTATCAAATACAGCAAGAGGTTTTTAATTTAATTTATTCCCATTGATATTTTTTTCTATTTTGAACTGAGTTGACATAACAGAATTATTTTCTCCACAAACCTACTGTCATAAAAAAAAGTCTCAGGATAACTAATGGAGGACACACTATCGTTTTAGTTTGAAGAAAATGTATCCTGCCATGGCTCAGACGTCTATTAATATGTCACAAAGTCTTGCCCTCTGGACCACTTGGACCTAATCCTGCCCACAACAGAAGCTCATAAGCAATTAATGGGTGCTTAATGGGCAATGTGAAATAAGCTGTTGATCAAACGGCCTGATCCTACAAGAGCCTGGGATAAAATTTTCAAAAGCACCTTCATGACTTAAAAGCCTAAATCCTACTGACTTTCAATGAGCTGTAGGCAGCTAAGCGCCCACCTCACTTTTGAAAATGGGACTTCGGCATTTATGAAAACTTTTACCCATAATGACCTTCTGGCATCCAGCACATTGCAGGACAGAGCCCTATGTCAACTTCCTGGTAGGCAAATATTCACATCGCAAAACCAGCACCACATTTGACAAACTAATTAGCATTGTTTCTCAAAGTCCTGAAGGTAAGGCTAAGGACTTAATTGTGAACAGAAACTCAATTACCCTCCAAGCCCCGGAAGTGGTCCCTCTGGAAGACTCTGAAGCACTCTGTCGGAGTGCTATGGGAAAGCTTGCACTACTGCAGCACGTTCTGTACCTGTTCTATGGATAATGGAACTCAGTGTGTGAAAGTTGATGGTTTAACAGTCATGCACACACACACACACAAAATGCAATATATAGAGTGCATACCTTGGAATTGATAAAACCTCACAGGCCATCATTCTCTCACTGGAAACTTCCTTTCGTTAAGGAAAAAGGGCTCCACCCATATTGAAGTGAGGGAAGTATGAATAAACTACAAATACCTGTAATGGTGAAAGGCTGAAAAGCTACTCGGGCATCAAACAGAACTTTTGTACCTAACTGCCTCCGACACCCTCTGCAAGACACTGCACTGCTGATGAGAGGAGAGAAGCTAAATTCCCCCTTTATGGCTTCAAAATTCAGATCTAAGGTATAGCCTACTTTGTAAGCAAACACTAGTGTTATGGGATACACAAATCCCAGATTTTCTAAACAATAGAGAGGTTTATTGAGTCACAAAGGACATTGTGTTACTACATAGATCAGATACTAGGGTTTGTGCCAGCTTTAATAATAGAACCTATTGAATGCTGGAACTCCCAACATACCATAAATGTCTAAACTTATGTCCCAAATTACTCAAACATTTGTCTTTACATTAATATTTGAAAGGGTGCAAAACATACAATATGTTCTTTCTAAACAGACAAACCAAAAGCCCTTGAACTGCAGCTACAGAGTTTATTCAAATGTATCTATACCCTTTCACAAAGGAACAAATGTCAACATTATGGGACCTTCAGAATTGTCCTAGACCTGTTATTCCATTGGCTGACCTTAATGTGATTATCAACCTTTATTTTCTTCTCACTGTAATCTAATTCTAAACGGGTGTTATCCTGAACAAGGCACTTGATGACAATCACATTTGTGTCAGAGATCAGGAAATTTAATACTATAAACAAATGACTTTCCTCTGTGCAAAGGAAAATCCTGTGCCATATTTAAAATGTGCAAACCTTTCAAAAATCCTGAGGTAGCTCTGTGTCACCTCTTAAAAAGAGGTGTCACTCTCTTAAAACATTAAAAAGTTTCTGTCTTGAAACTGAAGTCTGTATATTAACTGAGCTGTATGATTAGAGACACATTGAAAATCCTCGTAAAATACAAAGGAATGAATGCACTTTACAACAAATCTCTGTAATGGACAGGAATAGCTTAGTTAAACTACTTGTGTGTTCTTTCTTTTCTTCCATTTACTGAACACAGATTTTCTCTGAAGGTGGCCTCTTCAGATCCATATTCTTAAGTCTCACATTATTCTGCTTGATTTCACTTCTACCATAAACACTGGTGCATATATATCCAGAAATACACACATGTAATGAAGATAGGGACTGATCCAAAGCTCATTGAAGTCAATGGGAGTCTATCCATTGAATTCGAAGGATTTTGGTTCAAGCCCGTACTTTACAATGATTCATTACTGTACTTTATTCTATCACAGACAGAGTGAATTTAAATCTCTGGATGATGCCATACTGAGGCAGCAATGTTTTATACAATGTTCTGGAGCTGGTGATATTCCAAAGTTAAAGAGTTACAGCTAACTGGAGATGGGCTGCATTCATTGCCAAAGACCTGATTCAATAAACCCTCATTTACTACAACACTTACTGTGCTATGCTCCAAGGTATGCTAATGATACTGTGCATTAATAAACTATTGAAATATAATGATATAAGTGCTTATTTCATTCTGGCTTTTTTATCTTGGAAATTATTTGAAGCTGCCTTTTCAGGCTTGTTCCTTTTTAATTTGAGTGGGATTTTAAAATTTATTAAATTTTATTTAAAATAAATAAATAAAAAACCCTACAAATGGGTAACATATCCCCACATGATGGGATTTAAGTTGTTAGCCTCGGAGAGGACAATAGCTAGTAAATAGCTGTTAAGACTTGTTACAGATTTCCCATACTGCTTCTGAGGGGGATCACCGTTGGTGACACACACTGTATTTTACATTTCTATGGAAAGTTTATTACTTAAGTAACATTATATGCATATTACTTGTGTTAAAATACATGGTTGCCTATTACTGCGGTGGGTAATACATTAGTTATTAGTCCCGTAGCTTGTGCACAAAAATAGATATAATCTTGTGATGTGGCAAACTATTCTAAGCCCTTTAAGCAGCAAAACAAAAAAATTATAAAAAGATAAATTATAAATCAACCAGTCTGCTCTCTTTTGCCTTCTGAGCAGCCGTCATTCCTCCAGTTCTCCTGTTCTGCGTCTCTTTCATTATTTCAGTTCTGCAGTTGGTCAAACAAAGGATGTCCAGTTGCTGCCAATTTCCCTCCATTGTGGTATTTTCAGGAAACCCCAACTTGTCAGGAGTTATCAGCTAGCCCCTTTGTTTTTACCAGAGGGGAGCTAAGTGACTCCAATACAGATGAAGATAGATTGATATTGCTGACCCTTAACCCAGAGTATATAGCCAAGTGTATGCTAATGTCAGAAGGACTGCAATTACAGTAGGAATTCATTTGTAATATTAAGTCACCATAATGTATCTAATCTCTGCATGAGTATTTTGTAATTTATTTCACCATGGGATAATGATACATTATTTCTACTGTGGTAGAATCATGGATCGGGGTCCCACTGTGCTAGGGGCTGCGGAAACACAACAAAAAGACAGACCTGGTCTGAAGAGCTTATGGAATATCAATATGTTGTATGAGAATTGTCAGTCCACTTTGATAGCTATACGGTGGGTAACAGTAAAAGCTCAACCTTCTCTCCTCAGCAATGTTGGAGGTTCCACAGTCTCTCTTATTTCAAATTATAGGCAGAGATCAGTTTGTGCAGGTGGCAGGCGCATTGAAAGTTTGTTTTGTTTTACAGTGGTGTTCACCATCCAAGACCTTTCCTTATCTGCGCATCACTGACAGGTTACAATTAAGTTCTCGGTTTCGCTCTGTATTCTTCCAATTGCCCAGAACAAAATAGCTTTCAGCTGTATAGCTGAAATTGTGCCTTTTGTTCTATCATCTTTTGTGTTGACGTAGCTATGGATCCACAGACACAGAATGGAAAATATTGCAATTTGAACTCTGCCTCAATCTCTTCATAGAACATTAAGCAATCACCCTTAAATATTTATGTATAACTTAGCAGAGCTTGTCCAACCATCTACTCTTTTATCCTTGAGGGTCAGGGCGGGAGGGGGTAAGTAAAAGATCCAACCACTTCACTTTCCCAGACTGGGAGGGAAGGCAGCAGGAAACAGTCAGCTCCATCTTTTACCACTGGAGTTTTTCACATGAATCTTGTCAGCACCTGTTATGATTAGGTTTGCCCTTCCCTAATACCACTGACCATGTAGATGGCTTTATTTTTCAATATTTCCTGCTCATTCTCCACCCAGGAGCAGCGTGGAGGGTTTTACAACCAATACTGTAGTGATCAAAGGCTGATTGTTAACAGTCCTTTTGGAAACTGGGTAAAACTACCCCACTCATTTCTAACTCTTCACTGTAGAAGCTTAAATATTACTCTTAGTTGCCTCCTTCCCTCAAATAACATGTAATAAATCTGTTAAAAGAGTCAGTAGAATATAAAATAAACTAACATAGGGAGCCAGTTTGTTTTTATTGTGACTGTTCTTCCATAGCTTTCTTTTCTCATCCAGTTATCTTAACTTTTCCACTGACTCCTCTCTTCTTTAGATTGAGTTTGAGAACGTATCTTCTACTTTAGGGGCATGTAGATTTCTAGGCCAAAAATTTGTTCACTGGGGGTCCTTATAGCCATATTTAGGCACTTAATTAAACCGCCCTGATTTTCAGAGGTGGTGGGCATGTGCAGTGTCTATTGAAGTCAACGGGAGCTGTGGATGCTCAGCACTCTGAAAGTCAGGTCACTTTTATCTAAAGTATTTACAGACCAAACATTATGCACCTATATTTGAAAATGTTGACCCAAGACCATTTTTCTTTGCTCATTTAAACAAAAAGGCACATCAAGCTTTAGCATTGTTGCGGCTTGTCCGGGGAAGTTAATAAGGAGTATCAGGGATTTATTTATATTCGCTTTCTACCTGCATATCACAGTTGATAAAAATAAGAGTGTTGTAGGTGTGTGACTACTTTGTAGTAATCCTTCCCCACTTCCTAACCTGCTACTCAAGCCTCTCAAATGTTCAATATAGTCAGTCAGTTCTGCTGAGGCGTGGAGCACCCTCATTGCATACTGAAGTTATAAGGGGTTACTCAGCTCTTGCAGGATCAAGCTCTCAGTTAATGGTCTATTGTTGACAACAATATTATGTCAGTAGACACCTCTTCCAAGTCCCCTTTCGCAGCTGCAACATTACATATCCATTTTTGTAGCCTGTGTCACTGCAACATTACAACTTGTAGAATTTCATGGATTCTAGAATCTAAGGACTTATCAAATTTCAGACAGCTAGCTGGGGAAGGCTACCATCAGGTCATAAGGACACATATTTCTTTTGTATGTCTGGATAAATAATAAATCAAGCAACTTATCTGGATGCTGGGGAACTTGCCTGAAAATGAAGAGGCAAGTAAAAACAGATACATGCAAAACTTTCTTTTGTCCTTTATTCTTCCCATGCTAGGCAGGACCTGTCTACCAGCAGAAATACAAGAAAGCCCAAATTTAACCACAGCCACATGGAACCAGGAAATGCACCAACAATTGTTCAGAGTACCTCTCCTAACATTTTTATTTCTTGTGTTTTCTGAATGGTTCATGATGAAAGTATAAGAATGGAGGAACATTGCCTGCTACCCAGATCATCTTTGGTGGGCAATCATCTGAAGGATAAGGCATAAATTCCAGATAGTAAAGGGTTGTCCATACAGTAGTTGTCCCTTGATGCTTGCTCCTAGCTCCCATTAGTATTAATGAGATGTGTGTATGTGTCAAAAGAAGGATTATACACCACAAAAGGTCTCATTCTGCACCATTTTCCATAAAGTAAAAAAAAAAAAAAAAAAAGTGAAAGTTGCAGATCTTTTGACTGTAAAGATAATCTGCATTGTGTAAATAAATGTACCGGTTTCCTGATAAGACTAAAGATTAAAACAGCACCAGAAGTGTGAACTCTCTCTGGTAATCTTAATGGGATATGAACTGTAACTATTTAAACCCAAATGTTTACACTATTTTGAAAGCTGTTAAAATAAAACCCATCTTGAGCCATTTTGATTTCAGTCTGCTGAGTCCTGCGTTTTTCTTGGCAGGGAGCCAAGATGCCACCTTTTGCCCCTGCTCTTGGGTGCTGAGGGCTCCGCTACTAGCCTGGGAAGGTGGTAGAGGAGGGAAGCGGGGGAGGGGTCTGGGTTTGCTCCTCCCTCTGAGTCCCAGCCCCTCTCAACCCCTGTGGGTTTCTTACCCTTGTCCCCCTTAGGTGGGGTTACCCTTGGTCCTTAGATGCTGGGGGGAAGGGAGTCTCCCTGTCCTGCTGGGCAGCGTCTCCCTTACTCCAATTCTCAGGTCTTCCAAATCTCTCAACACACCTCCAAGCTCCAGTCCTTTCTCCTTCCTCCTCCTCTGTCTGCCTGACGCAGGGGGTTTTATTAGGTTCCTAATGGGGCCTTAATTGACTGCAGGTGCTCCAATTAACCTGCAGCCACCTTCCCTAGTCTACAGGGAACCACACCTTAATTAGCCTTGAGCTTATATATTTCCCCTCTAGCACTCTCCCACTGCTCCCTGGCCCTCCTGTATCACACAATTTATGTATAAAAAGTTATATTCCTGAATTTTACAGTACAATGGCTATATGTTGAAATAAATGAAGATGCTCATATTTATCACACGTCAGCTGCAATTCAGCAAAGCACTTAAGTACATGCTTAACTTTAAGCATTTGCTTAAATCCTATTGAAGCCAGCAGGACTTAAATACACGCTTATGCATTTTGCTCAATTGAGGCCATATTAGGCATACGTTAGGTAAGTATCCCTGGTGTAACAGAACATTATTTAAAGCTGATGTCCCAGCTATGCCCTATAAGTATGGCTGCCAAATTACACAGGAAGAAATCGGTAAAATGCTGACTAATATAGAGCTCCATTTTCGGTTGAATATTTTCCAGATTTCTATTAAATTTTAATAGTTTCTAGGGATAGAGGTTTCCTGCACAAAAGGCACCCAATTATTCCTAAGATGGGTGTGTGCATCTTTAAAGACAAATCTCCAAAACTTATTTTCTTTGAGGGATAAAGCTTTGAACCCTGGTCCAAAACATTTAAAATCCATTTGGGGCAGAATGATATTAATGTCATATAATTACTTATAAACCAATATCTCAAAGAGACATTTTCTAGATAAAAAGAACCTTCCTTTCCTAATAAAATAAAATAAAATATTTGTATTACTTTGCTTTGTTTAGTTTCTGCATTTGACTATTTGGACAATAAAAACAGGTTAGCCATTTTCTGGTTTTCTTGCACTGCTATAGTACTGAGATGTTTACATTCCAAATACCACAGGGGAATATTTAAATATTGATTTTTTTGAAGGGGAAAGAGTAAATGGAATGAAAAAAATATTTGTTTTTATAAAAATTTTAAAAGAACACACACATCCAGAACCTAAATGGGGGCTGTAATAGGGTGGTACAACATAGACGCATATACACAGAATGCAGAGCTTTGCTGTTAACCATCCTGTTAGAACAGGGTTAAAACTTTGCATAAAGCTATTGAGTAAATTTTGCTGTTCAGAGTCTCAGATGTGGCTTGTTAACTTAACTAGAATTTTAGACAAGTGGGCATAACCTTTTAATCAAAGTGAATGTCAGCAAACAGAGAGGTTCTGTAGGAAACCCTAGCAACACTTGAGCTTGAGGAGAAAGCTTTCGCTGAATTGTATATGTTATTATTGAGTTACCAGTAGAGCCAGCCTGAAAGAAGGGGGCAAGTTTCACCTAATATAGTGTATGCACACTTTGTGTGGAGCACGGTGGGAGCACCAGTTATTCACAAGAACCCAAATTACCATTTACCCCCTCATTCAAATGTTCAACTGGATTATAAAATTGGAATTTTTCCTCAGTAGTTTATCGTAGATAACGAGGCTGATATAACTTAATATCACAATGTTAAAATCATTTTAAACACATGCACCTTTGAAATTGTCATGTTTTAGAGTGTTTGAGCAACAGCATTCGGTATATACAAGGCCCTCTATAGAAGTATATACTTCGGAGTGCATGAAAATAAAAAGAAATGGAGTACTTGTGGCACCTTAGAGACTAACCAATTTATTTGAGCATGAGCTTTCGTGAGCTACAGCTCACTTCATCAGATGAAGTGAGCTGTAGCTCACGAAAGCTCATGCTCAAATAAATTGGTTAGTCTCTAAGGTGCCACAAGTACTCCATTTCTTTTTGCGAATACAGACTAACACGGCTGTTACTCTGAAACCTGAAAATAAAAAGAGATACTAATACCTTGGCAGGCACAGGAAAATGTACAATTTTACCGGAAATATAAATTTTGGAAATGCTGTGGCCTAATATGAAACAAAACCCCCAACACTGTAGTAAATAAAGGGGGAAAACTGAAAGACCATTAGAGAGAGGTTGTTATAATCAAGACTGCTGTCTTGAAGACCGATTGTTTGGAACAAGCTTCAGTCTTTCCAAAAGTTTTCCTAAAAGGCTGGGTAGTGCAGTGTTTATAATAATTAGACCCAGTAGAAACAAAGGAATGAATGAGTAAGAGACTGAGCAGATGGAGTGCCTAGGGAAGTGTAAAATGATCACGATTTCCTTGAAGGCGACGTCTCAGTAACAGAATTGATGAGTCAGTTTTCAGTCCAGAGTCCACAAGGACACTAATACTCCTAGCAACTGAGCAAACACTGAAATAGTAAGCAGGAGCCAATTTATCTTGGCCTTGCCCAGTTAATAACAGGAACTAGTGAAAACAATGTCCGTCTTTGCTATGTAAAGTTTGAGAAAATTACAGCTTGCCTACTTAGAAGATAGTCAATAGACAACATTATCCAATTTTGGATAGGATAAAATTACAGTGAATATCACTTCTCAAAGGCAGAAAGTGATCATCACCTGGGAACAGAAAGAAATATCCTTCCCATAGAACAGTATTGCAGATTAAGGGCTAATAAAGCCTATGACACTCCTGTGTCAGGTAACGGGATGGGACAAGAGGACCCAAAACCTTTTAAAAATATGATTTTATAATAATCTTTTTTCCCCGATGATCAAATCTCAGTATTCTCATTATGCCACTTCAAAGCCTTTCACACAGGAAAGTGGCTTATCTGTTTAAATATCCTTAAAATCACAAATAACACACTCTTTAAAAAGGTAAATAAATGTTATACTATGAATGGGTACATTATGGTCCTGTACCTTACCACACCCCTCAATCTTATTTTGCCTGGTCTGTGCAATATAAACAAGTTCCTGGAGTGCCTATGGGTCTCCATCCCCAGGGTGTTACTCAGGAACCTTGTATGTTTACTGCATCCCTGAGTTATGAATAAAGCTGGGTAAAATTTTTTATCTGAAACCTTTTTTTCAGTGAATAATGCACATTTGGTGTCACCAAAACATTTTGTGAGTGTGTCTCAATTTACAGAATTGTTTCAGTTGAAAAAAAAAATCCAAAAAAGTTTAAAACATTTTGTTTCAACATTTCTGAAAGAAACAATTTGATCACAATTGCCAGTGAACTGAAAAATTCACTCTTTGTCTAGTTCTAGTTATGAAGTCATGCCCTGGCTCAGCTGTAGATTCAGCAGGAACAAGATGGTGGAGTGTGTGCATTTGGGAAGCCTAAAGCAAGGTGGAGGTGCTTGCTGCCTGTGACAGAATGCTAGGTCTGTAACCCTGAGTCAGCACTCTGTTCACAGCAGCTCCAACCAGGTATAGTAGATTAGAGCTGAGGAGGCAGACCTGTGCCTAATCTGTGGGTGGGACAGGGCAGAAAGGTTAATTAAGCCATTGGGCAGAGCCCACCAATAGGCACAGGAAGGAAGCGAAAAGGGGGAAAGCAGGCAGGGAGAGGGAGAGGGAATTGCAGTTGCTCTCCCCCAGCTTGTAAAGGTGCCACATATGCTGTGAAGGTCATGGGACCCAATTATAAATAAACTGCACAAGGTGTTGAACCAGCACAAGGGTCTCTGCATGGTTTGTAGATGGAGACAGAAGCAGGACCGAGGAGACCCTGTTACACTGCCATGTAATCACAGAATATTAGGGTTGGAAGAGACCTCAGGAGGTCATCTAGTCCAATCTCTTGCTCAAAGCAGGACCAACACCAACTAAATCATCCCAGCCAAGGCTGTATCAAGGGGCCTTAAAAACCTCCAAGGATGAAGATTCCACCACCTCCCTCGGTAACCCATTCCAGTGCATCACCGCCCTCCTAGTGAAAGTGTTTCCTAATATCCAACCTAGACCTCCCACACTGCAACTTGAGGCCATTGCTCCTTGTTCTGTCATCTGCCACCACTGAGAACAGACTAGTTCCATCCTCTTTGGAACCCCCCTTCAGGTAATTGAAGGATGCTATCAAATCCCCACCACCACCACCTCTTCTCTTCTGCAGACTAAATAACCCCAGTTCCCTCAGCCTCTCCTCGTAAGTCATGTGCCCTAGCCCCCTAATAATTTTCATTGCCCTTCACTGGACTCTCTCCAATTTGTCTACATCCCTTCTGTAGTAGGGGGGACCAAAACTGGACGCAATACTCCAGGTGTGGCCTCACCAGTGCCGAATAGAGAGGAATAATCACTTCCGTTGATCTGCTGGTAATGCTCCTACTAATACAGCCCAATATGCTGTTGGCCTCTTCAAAACAAGAGCACACTGCTGACTCATATCCAGCTTCTCATCCACTGTAATCCCCAGGCCCTTTTCTGCAGAACTGCTGCTCAGCCAGTCGGTCCCCTGCCTGTATTGGTGCACGGGATTCTTCCTTCCTAAGTGCAGAACTCTGCACTTGTCCTTGTTGAACCTCCTCAAATTTCTTTTGGCCCAATCCTCCAATTTGTTTAGGTCACTCTGGAACCTATCACTACCCTCCAGCGTATCTACCTCTCCCCCCAGTTTAGTGTCATCTGCGAATTTGCTGCGGGTGCAATTAATCCCATCATCCAGATCATTAATAAAGATGTTGAACAAAACCAGTCCCAGGACTGACCCCTGGGGCACTCCACTTGATACCAGCTGCCAACTAGACACTGACCCTTTGATCACTACCCATTGAGCCCAACAATCTAGCCAGCTTTCTATCCACTTTATAATCCATTCACCTAATCCATACTTTTTTAACTTGCTGGCAAGAATACTGTGAGAGACCGTATCAAAAGCTTTGCTAATGTCAAGATATGTCACATCCACTTCTTTCCCCATATCCACAGAGCCAGTTATCTCATCATACAAGGCAATCAGGTTGGTCAGGCACAATGAGAGCACAATCAACAATATGAGTATCATAATATCTGCCTATTGTACTGAACACAAAATATGTGACAGCAATGGTTAAATGTTTAACAGCCTATGAACCATATAGGCCATTGACCAGTCAAAAAGACCAGCATTACAACCTGATGATGTGATTGTTGCAAGCATCTAAGCATACAAACAGAAGCAAGTTAATGTAACATTAGGCTAAAATGAAATCTTAACAAAAAGATAATTAGTAAAATATATCAACGTCATTTAACCCAAAACATGCAGACCAGCTGCAATAAAAAGCCCAAGACAAAAAATCCCACACAGAGTAATGATGCGCCTTGTTCAGAGCCATTGCAACCTACCTGGTGATGGGATAGCCTGTATGCTGCCAGTAGCAACTGTGTGTGCTGATACATGGTATGCTCTAAGTGTGCAGTGGGGAGCCACATGTTGGCTAGCATATCAACATTATCTGGCTTAGCTCTACACTTTGAATTACACTACACAATCACTCAGGACATGGAGCACCTTTTCCTTTCTCCTGTTGGTTTGCAGCTTTGGAATCTGGCCCAGAGTAAGGAAACGCTGACTGTAAATCTTTGTGCAGCTCCAGTCCCTGGATCTGACAGGGTCTGGCTGGCCTCCCAGCATAAATTAGAGCAGCCCCACACCTACTTATTTATGCCATCTGGTCATTGCCTCCAAGGGACTGTTACAGCAGCCAGGGGTTTTCAAAGTTCTGGCCATGTCTCCAGTGTGCCCACTACAGTGAAAGAGGTGTGGGGAGGGTGGAAGAGGGAGGTATGGAGCCCCCTGTGCTGTCTTCACCACCTGTGGATTCCCCTATAACAGGTGCTGGGTTAGGACAATGATATAGTACCTTTACTCCTCCAGAGCTGGTCCTGGGCCAGGATCTGGCCTGTACTCTCTAATTTAATAAGTGAACATTCTGAATTTATAAGGAAGCATTCAGTCCTCTTAGCATCTAACTGCTCTTGTAAATCTTGCCATTCCGTGATGGAACGTTGCATCAATTACATGATATTTAGCTCTCCAAGAGAAATATTTAATTCAACAAAATGCTTTAAAATCCATACAGGGACGACAAAAACATAGACTTAAAATTAAAACTCACTGAGAGAGCAACAGAAACAAAAACCATCCTATGTCTCTCATGTAGAACTTTATGGCACCTGGGGACAGAATCTTTTTGACTGATTCTAGTAATCTACCCACTTCACACTTTTCACTGTCTGCCTCTTCACAATATCTGTATTACAAGCAGCATTACCTTTAAGATCTGTAATACCACATCTTCAATCCTGCTAACTACTCTCAATATTTGACCTCCTTTATATCATCTCTCAGATTGACCAACCTGAAAGCATAAAATATTCTCAAGGACCATCACACTATACAAAAAAACACCCTAAATTACCATTTTATTGTATATAGAGTTCTAGGATCTTACAAATTGACCTAATGAGGATTTCCTGCCCTTCATGGTAAATTCCATTTAATTTAAAAAAAAAAAAAAAAAAAAAAGGCAGGGCAAGGAGGGGACAGCACTTCCTGAAGAATTTTAAGGCTCCAGGAGTTGTGTTGTACTCTCAGTTTTAATGCAATTTTGCATCTTACATTATTATTTTACATTTTTACTCTATAGAAGTAAAGAATGAGAACCTGCACTTTATAAGTGACATGGGTGACCCAGCATGCGGTTTTTCAGAAAATGGATGCATGTTAGTGAAACAGACAAATCAGCCTGCACACTGAATTTCAATCTGGATGTTGTTTTTAACAGTCAGTTTTGAAAATTCTCTTAAGTACAGTAAGTTGTGAGCAAAGGCAGCAGTTTTCTCACAGCCTTCTCTAAAAGTCTATTAGTCCTTTTCCTGATGAATCTAATCCATTAAGACTGCATAATATTAATTTTTGCTTCACAGAACTGTGAAGACAAGCCATGTAATATGTTTGCTCCTCTGTATTTACATCCTCTGCATCCACTCATATCAACTCATCACCCAAGTTACAGAAGTTTCTCAAAATTGCTAACCAAGGCAGACAAATGAGACATCACACTGGATTTAATAAAAGAATATTCTAGCACTGGATACAGCCAGGTCCCATTTACAATTCTATCAGCCATCCTTTACATCAATAATATTTGAAGTCTTCCACCTGGAAGCTGTTAGCATCAATGCAAAGGGAGATTCAATGGGCTGGTTAAATAAAAAATCAGCCAGTTTTGCCAGCCAAGAGAAACATGTAGGTGACATGTGGAGTTGGCCAGTCTGAAGTAGCTCAGCATGAAGTTTCCACAAACCCAGGAATACAGTAATTGTCTTGGAAAGCTAGTGAACTTTAGAATGAGGAAGAGGAATGATGCTGCTGAGATGCCCATTTCAATAAACCATAGTGAAAACAAAAATGCTCCTATGTGAGTAATTAAAAGTATATTTAGCATATATTCTAAGTACACTGCAGCCACACTGACTGGTAAAGTCTGTACTATCAAAATTAGTTTATGCAATGAGCTCTACACCTTAAATCAATTGGAAATTGTAGCTGACGTAGAATGAGGTGGCCTGCTCAGGTGTTTGCTGCTGAGAGCATATTAAGCTTGTATTCTGTAACCTGTACCAGCTGCCAACTCATTTCCAGGTGTAGCTTTTAATAAACAGAATGATTAATAGTTTGCATCCTCCTGACTACCTTAGTGTCTGCCAGTCTCCCTGTGTAATGATTCTAAGGCATTGAGCTATCAGCCCTCTCTTGGTATAAACAGGAGAGACTGGTAGTAGAACATTCTAAACTTTGAAATCTGCTTCCTACCCAATTCAGCAGAGCTTGGTTTGGATGCCTTTAGGAGAGACTGCAGAATTATTCCTGTTTTTAGGCTTTTTCTGGAGAAGAAAGACAGTGAGAGTTAGAAATGAGGGAGACCGGCTTGGGAAGTATAAGGGAGTTGTTAGTAGAGGCTGCATTATGTAGTTCTGCTGTTTAATAGAGATAATGCTATCCAGAGAGCCTAGACTGGGGTCTGAAGGCCTCTGGGAGTTTTGCTTTCAGTTTTATTTTGTTTTTAATTTCTTTTAGAATATTATGAGTTAGCTTGAGCTGGGAAAAAATTTCTCATTACATTCTTCAGTGAAAAATGCAGCGTTAGCTACATCACAACATCCTGCAAATTTCTGTCAATTTTGCCAAATTGCTTGGACAACCCCTTTCTCCCCCACAAAAAAAATTCTGACAAAATCTAAACATTTTGTTTTGATTGTTTCTAAAGAAACATTTTGATTTTTTCGTTCAAAATGACTTTTCATTTCAAAATTTCTTTTAACTTTATTTAAAACAAAAAATGTTTAAAAGTGGCAGAAATAGAAACAAAACTTTTTAATTTTGCTAAAGAAGAAGGATTTGTTCAACCCAACATATTTTTCAGAATTGCCAGTGAACCAAAAAACCCATTGTTTCCCCAGCTCTAGTGTTAGCATATGAAATGAATGTAGTACAAGTGCAAATAAACAGTGCTGAAATTTTCAAAGGAGCCTACAGGAATCAGGCGTCCAGTTCCCACTGCAATTCAAATAAAGTAGGGTGCCAACTCCCTTAGACATATCTGAGAGTCCCTGCCTAAATAAATCATGCAGCAAGTTTAAAGTTATGATACTTCCAATAGATCAGAGTACACTTTGGACAATACTCTTGGTATAAGACTGAACTTGAATAATTTTGCCACTTCCTTCTGGCAGTTTATTCTGAATGCTTTTACATACTAATTTTAAATTCTGAGCACACTACTGTCTAGTAGAGCGGGTTGGAAAGGACATATTTTCAGTGTTCAATCAGCTTTTGTGTTTAACAAATAGAGCTTTTTGTCAATTCCCGCAAATTCCTTGTTTTGTCAGAATCAGATGGAATTAGATTTCCTCAAAATTACTATAATCCATAAATAGCTTTGAAATTTTTTGCTCAAAGCTGAAAGATACAAGAAGAAGAAAAACGCACAAACATTAACACTATTTGGACACCTAGATGCAGAAATAAGATTTGACATACAGAATAAATGTAACTGGTTTATTGAGAATACATTATAGGGGGGGCCCTCATGAAGAAAATTCAAATGGCTCATGCACAGTACTAGCAGCATACAACTTATTATGCAGATACCTAAGGACAAAATGCAGCCCTGGCATAAATAGGTGCAATTCCATTTATAATACATTTCTGAATAAGAATATAATCTGCAATTGCACTAGTTAGAATAATACTCAGCACCGTAAGACAATCAGTAAATGCGTGAGGTTAGGAAGAAATTGTTCACAATGGTGGGGTGTTTCTTTTAAACACCTTCCACTGAAGTATCTAGTATTCAGCATTGTCAGAGTCAACATAATGGTCTTAGATGGCCTGATACTACATGGCAGTTCCTATATTCCACTGTAGTCGATAGAATGGTGCCCGTTTACGCCAGGACTGAATGTGGGTGCTAAGCTATAAAATGTGCTATGCAAACTAGAGATAAGCCCAATTCCCTCTTGATTTTGGGGAAGTGCTGAATTTTGCCGCTCAAGGTCATCTATAGTGTAAGTTTCAATTTAGATTAGTATCTCTCTCTACCTACAGAACCTGAAACACTTATGAAAACATAGTATAATTACACTAAAATCAGTAGGGAAATAATAGTCCATGTTATTCTATTCCTTCAACCTCACCTACACAGTTGATACACCTCAACCTCCTAAAAAAGTTATTTTTGCTTTTGGAGATACCACCGCAGCACTGATTATATGGGGATCTGTAATTATGGTAAAATCTTGCCCTGACAAAATTTCTGGGAAAATCCCATTTTCCTCATCCTAACATTTTGCCATGCTTTCTGCAAAGAAAGTTGTGTTAACCTGCAGCCATGGTGAAAGTTTAGACTGAATCAATCTGCAAATTTTACTATCCACTTTTCAAGGAGAGTGGAGGAAAATATGGAGGTCTATACTCGCACAACAGGTTTATACTTGTTGGATTGATAGACCTGTACCCTTCTGCTCTCTCACTACCAAAAATGAACTAACTGGTTTACACTTGTGTAAGGAGAGCTGATAAAAGCTTCTCAAAGGTTGGCATTGCCATATTCAGTGCCAACAAATAAAAAGGTTGGGGAAAGTTTCTCAGTTTTCATTTTGTGACTTGCTTGAAAGATTCCATTTTTACCCTGAGACTGAAACATGAAACCGAGAAATTTTGCACAGTATTTCTTGCAAGTGGGTGCAGTTATACAATTAATGATATCCCCTTCATTGTCACCTAATTCTACTGGACTAGTTTTACATGTGTGTTAAGATCTGTAAGTCAACATGCCTAGGCCTCAAAGTTGCCTGACTTGTCTCCTTTGAACATCTGGTGGGCTAGCATATATAGAAAAAGAGTAAATCTGGACAACGAAAACAATTAAGGCTGGGTTTTTCAAAGGGCTATGAGAGATTTAAGTGTCCAACTCCCATTGAAAGTTGAGCACCTAACTCTCGAAGGCCTTGTCAGCACACAAAACTTGCATCAGTTTAACATATGGGGCAATTTAAAACGGCTTTAATTAAATCAGTGCAAAAGACTGTGTGGGCATTTATTTCAGTTTAGCAAGATTTATTTCAGTTCACTATAAATCTATTAGAAGCAAGTTGAAGATAAACCAAAGTAAGCTACTCCTAATCAAAATAAAAGTGTCCCTGTAAGGGTTTGCCTTCTTTAACTAAGCTGGTGCAAGCATGTGTGTAGACAAGACTTTATGTTTCTTTGAAAATCCCAGACTAAAACCAGTAACAGAGGGTATTGGTGGTGGGAAGGGTAAATCAGATTTCCAAATTACTTGTAATAGTAATCTCACATTATCAAGAAATTATTCAAACCTGGATTTTCTGCTTTCAACATTTCCTGCGTGAAAGGAACGCTACCAACGCTGAAAACAGAACTTAGTGTTGAACCAAAGGCATTAAAGAAAAGATATGGCACCCAATCCGACATTACTATCACAGGTCTCAAAAACCTCAATGTTTACCCTGAAAGCAGAGAGAGAAATATCTAAGTTTAAAGCATGAACTAAAAAAGATAATGTCCAGTATTAGTGAGCCATTTAAAAAGTCCACATTTACCAACTATTACCACAGATTGGCCCTATAGTTACCATGGCTAACTCCTATTGTAGGTATAGAGGGTTGCTGGTATCTCAGAAACCAAAGGAGTGACAATTGCCAAGTATTGTTGTTTTTTAAATGCTGAGACAGTAGACTGTTGACATCAAAGCAATGATGATTAGAGGTCTGCACTCTAACCATTGATAGGAGGAGATCATACATCAGTGCCAATAAGGTGGTTTCAGTTCTAGGTCCTAGGCTGAATCTAGACTGTGTCTAGTCTAGCTTCAATTAGATGAGCTTGGAGTTAGCCTTTGGGTAGCTTATCTAGGAGCTTGCTCTGGAATGGGAAGTTTGACTCTGGGTGGTAGCTGGCTAGAACCAGGTGGGTTTCTTCAGTGCTGGTTGTTGGACTATTGTGTGTTTGAAGGAGTAAAGGAAGATTCTCTCTCTGAGTGAGGCACATTGGCTATTTCAGTCAAGAGTTTAGGACTCTATTTCATAAAACAGGCAAGACCTGAGTCATATTCACAAATCTTAGGTCATGATTCTTTTAGGACGTCCAGAACTTCCTGATGAGTGAATATACTGAACTCCAGGAATGTATGTGGGCTGTTGGTTAGTTGATGGGTACAGGCAGAGTAGATTCATGATGTTTGAGAAGACTTCTAGAATGTTTTCTGTGAAAAGAAAGGATAGTACTTAGCAGCACTTGATGCTTGGTTTTGATATAGGTACTCAAGATTGGATAGCTTCTTGAGGTGTGATTTGTAAGCTTCAACTGTCGCTGATGAGAATGTTCTCTTGGTCTGTAATATGGCCTTGGCATAGGGTTGGAGGAATTTGTTATATTTCATCCTGTCTGTACCATCCTTTGCTTTTCCACCATCAGTGCTGAAGTTTCTGCCCCTTTCTTTTCATCAGGTGCAGGATATCAGAAAATCAAGGAAATCTGTGTGGGCAATAGGGAGGAAGGGGCCATTTGGGGCCCACCATGTTGCTGGTGGAGGATAGCATTCAAGCACAATGATTTATCAGGTCCTCAACTCCTCATTCTGTAGGTGAAATGCTGTTGTCCTTTAGCAGGCTTTGGAATTTTTTTGGCCTCCATGAGTCTTGTCAAATCAGGGTAATTGGTCTTTCTTGTTGCCTAGGAGTACATGATCTCTGACCACCGCCTCACTGAAGCGATGGTCTGTCCAAACCAGTGGCTGGGTTGTGAAGATCAGATCCAGATTGTGACAGGCTTTGTGGACTGTACTAGCAATGACCTGTGAAAGTCCTACGGATGTAAGTGTGGAGATACATTTTATGGTGTTTGCATCTGCAGCCTTGTAGATGTGCATTTTGAATTCTCCCAGGACAATATGTCTAGGGTATTTCACCACCATTGCTGACAAGATATCAGTGAACTCTTATGAATCCTTTAGTCTGTGGAGGTCCATAAATAATAACAAAAATCTGTTAGCTTTAGCTTGTTTCTATTGCTAGATGAATTAATTTGAATAAAGTTGTCTTCCCTGAGGCACCTCTCTTGGATTTGATGTTTGCAGAAAAGATCAATGCAGCACTGTCTGTCTTCTTGACCCATCACAAACTCAGACAGGATATCCATTTCTGGTTGGATGAGGTTGGGTAGCACAGGGCTCATGGTGTCATCTAGCCTCGTTACTCATAAGGTTGTGTATTGTTTGTAAGTGGCAGATTTTGCATTCATCATCATTAACTTTAATTCGTGTTGCTTTTTACTGACTGCTTTCGGCCTGTGCCATGTATAGTTGTTAGATGTCTGGAATTTGATTTCTTATGTCTGCTTTCTATTTCCTTGGACAGTTCCTCTCAATATGAGCTGTGATAGGTAGAATCATAGAATATCAAGGTTGGAAAGGACCTCAGGAGATCATCTAGTCCAACCCCCTGCTCAAAGCAGGACCAATCCCCAATTTTTGCCCCAGATCCCCAAATGGCCCCCTCAAGGATTGAACTCACAACCCTGGGTTTAGCAGGCCAATGCTCAAGAAGTGCTTTGTGCCATCTGAGGACTTGAGTGGAGAAACGGTTGTCTGGTTCACCAGAAGCCATGAGAAAGGCAGGTTTGTTGGATACTTTTTGGAGCTGTAACCTGGTAGAGTACTGGAAATGGTCAGAGTTAGGACAGCATATTCATGGAGTAGTGGTGGCTGTGCAGAAAGCATGGTGGATGCAGAGGAAGTAACACAAATTACTTTATTCACCTTTTTTGCGCTGTTTTTCAACCATATCCCTGCCCCTCACCACCATTCCAAAAAACACTGGTTGCACTATTTCATGCACACTCCCCCAAATGCCCTTGAATTTAACTGACAGCGCAACTAATCCAATCAGCTCATATTTATGTATAAGCAAGTAAAAATTGACAATCTAGTGCCTATGAAATGAAACTGCTACTACGAATTCTCTCTGAAAACACTGCAGCACTTCTAGAAGTGCTGTAGAACCTGTGCATGAATATTTCATCCCTCCAGAACAAACAACAAAACAACCACCACCACTTGATTGATTTGTCCTCAGTATACAATTTTAATTAAAGCAATTGAAGTTGTCCAGCTAGGCATGCTAGGAGACATCAAACACTTTTTTGTAAATCAGATTCCTAAATCGATGCCATTTGTACAGGCAGTCAAGTTAAGTCACATTGGAGTAAAACAGAAAATCAGTTAATCGGTATATGGAAGCACTTTTAAAGGGCATTACATTATACTAGCTTAATGAAAAACATTCCCTGCTATATAACGTTAAAATAACAGAAATCATTAGCTATCTAACTGGCAGTCTGACTCATCATCAGATTTACAAAAATGAAAATATCATTTTGCTAATCTTATTTTCCAGCCACATACATCAACTTTATGTCTTCAGAGCAGACCACTAGGGTAACAACTGAAAAAAAAAAAAAGAGGCAGCATTCTAACAGGAATATAAAAGAGAAAGCTATGCCTTTCTCATACAGTGTTTCTTCTCAATGGGTTTGCACTGTGGAACCTGTCCCAGACACTACATGAACGCATTATATAATAAGTTACACGTAGCCATACTGTATCACTGTCCTGAAACTAGGTGAACAATAATTAGCCCTATTATCAATCTCAGAGGCAGCTGTACAACACAGAAGCCGAAACGGGTGTATTTCCCTTTCAAGGTGATTAATTGATCTTCGTAATGGGGTTACCATTGTAATTTCTTTTTTATGGATGTATTTGTTACTGATTCCCCCTGGGGTGCCACCTGGAACTGGGGTACCACTGAGCCCTCTGATCCACCAGCCTGGGCTCCCTCTTACACTGTACTGCTGTGACAAGTTGCAAAGCCCTCCAAGCTTTCACCAGCATTCACACAGATAGGGACACACCCAGGTGCAGTTACATGTAGGCTCTCTAACCACCAGCTTCCCAGCCTGGGACCCCAGAGCAGAACCTTCCTGCCCTGGTCAAATCTGGCCAGTATATGGGTTAAATACCCGGTCCGCCTCTCCCTCAATGTGAAGAAAACAATGCACACTTGTGGTAACCAACCACAGCTTTTCCCCAAGGACTCCAGTCAAAGCTCACTGGTTTAGATTACAACATAAAATAAGTTTATTGACTACAAAAGGGTAGATTTGAAGTGATTAGAAGTTATAGCAAACAGATCAAAGCAGATTACCTAGCAAATAAACAAAACCGCAAGCTGAGCTTAACATACTAGATAGGTAGGATATGAATTGGCAAATTTCTCACCTTGAGTGATAAACAGGCTGGCAGATTCTTAAAACATGAGCTGCCGTGGCTTTTCAGTTTGGGTTTCCTCAGGTTTTCATACACAGGCTAGAAATCCCTTTAGCCTGGGACCATCACTGCCCCCCTTTTCAGTCTTTATTCCTCAAGTGTTTCCAGGTGTGTTGTTGTAGGGAGACTGAGGTCCCCACATGATGTCATTGTCCCCCTTTTATTTCTTCTTCCCACTTGCTGGAAAGCTCTTTTACTGTGACCTGGGTCAAAGAGTTCCCATTGTGTAGTGCTATCTCTGAGAGGTTTCTATTGTATACAGTTCCTGGGGTAATCCTTGTGCTTGCGTGCATTTCCTCAGTAAGCCATTAACATTGTTTGGCCTCTTTACTGTTGTACCAGAAAGGCTGCTTGTGGGTGTTTTCAACCTCACAACATGTTTCAGTGGCACATACACAGCCAACTTCATAACTTCACACACAATGGAAGCACATACAATCCAATGAGATATTAATGTCTAGCAGATCAAGACCTTTAGAATGATACCTCACAAGGCATACTTTATACAAAACATATCCTAATTACATGACAGTGCTGAATATTGGAGTGCCAAGGTGTTACACCTTAGAGACTAACCAATTTATTTGAGCATGAGCTTTCGTGAGCTACAGCTCACTTCATCAGATACATACCGTGGAAACTGCAGCAGACTTTATATATACACAGAGAATATGAAACAATACCTCCTCCCACCCCACTGTCCTGCTGGTAATAGCTTATCTAAAGTAGTCGTCAGGTTAGGCCATTTCCAGCACAAATCCAGGTTTTCTCACCCTCCACCCCCCCACACAAATTCACTCTCCTGCTGGTGATAGCCCATCCAAGGTGACAACTCTTTACACAATGTGCATGATAATGAAGTTAGGCCATTTCCTGCACAAATCCAGGTTCTCTCACTCCCTCACCCCCCTCCAGAAACCCACCCCCATACACACACAGACTCACTCTCCTGCTGGTAATAGCTCGTCCAAACTGACCACTCTCCAAGTTTAAATCCAAGTTAAACCAGAACATCTGGGGGGGGGGGAGGAAAAAACAAGAGGAAATAGGCTACCTTGCATAATGACTTAGCCACTCCCAGTCTCTATTTAAGCCTAAATTAATAGTATCCAATTTGCAAATGAATTCCAATTCAGCAGTTTCTCGCTGGAGTCTGGATTTGAAGTTTTTTTGTTTTAAGATAGCGACCTTCATGTCTGTGATTGCGTGACCAGAGAGATTGAAGTGTTCTCCGACTGGTTTATGAATGTTATAATTCTTGACATCTGATTTGTGTCCATTTATTCTTTTACGTAGAGACTGTCCAGTTTGACCAATGTACATGGCAGAGGGGCATTGCTGGCATGCAGGACAGTGGGGTGGGAGGAGGTATTGTTTCATATTCTCTGTGTATATATAAAGTCTGCTGCAGTTTCCACGGTATGTATCTGATGAAGTGAGCTGTAGCTCACGAAAGCTCATGCTCAAATAAATTGGTTAGTCTCTAAGGTGCCACAAGTACTCCTTTTCTTTTTGCGAATACAGACTAACACGGCTGTTACTCTGAAAGGTGTTACAGTATTTATCAAAAGATTAGACATTAACTAAAATAATTATTTTTAAGAATACTTAATTGTGTGTCCGCAACACATTTGATTACCAGTGCAGAGTAGAGTGGGACAATTACTTTCTGTATATTACATATGAAACTCCTTTTAATACAGTTCAAAATAATATTAGCCATTTTTGCAGCTGCATCACATTGTTGACTCATTCAATTTGTGATCCACTGTAACCTGCAGATCCTATTCAGAAGTACTATCTACCTAGCCAGTTATTTCCCATTTTGTAGTTGTTTATTTAATTTTTCTTTCTTACGTGAAATAATTTTCACTTGTCTTTATTGAATTTCATCTTGTTTACAGTTCTCTAGTTTGTCAAGGTCTTTTTGAGACCTAATCTGATCCCTGCAAACCCTACTAGCTTGGTGTCATCTGCAGATTTTATAAGCAAACTCTCCACTACATTATTCAAATCAGTAATGGAAATATTGAATAGCACCAGATCTAGGACTGACCCCATGGGATCCCACTAGATATGTCTTATTGAAATCAAGATAGATCACATCTACTGCTTCCCCCCATCCACTAGGCCCGTCAAAGAAGAAAATTAGGTTGGTTTGGCACAATTTGTTCTTGACAAATTCATGCTGGCTATTTCTTATACTCCTATTATCCTCTAGGTGCTTACAAACTGACTGTTCAATAATTTGTTCCACTGTTTCTCCAGATATTGAAGTTAGGATGACTGGTCTCTAATTCCCCGGGTCCTCTTTGTTCTACTTTTTAAAGATACGTATTATGATTTCCCTTCTGCAGTCCTCCAAGACCTCAGCCATCTTCCTTGAGTTCTCAAAAATAATTGTTCACCTTTCCGAGATTGCTTCAGTTAGCTAGGCTGAATTGCATTAGGCCCTGCTGACTTTAATACTTATATAAAAAATCCTTTAACCTAATCTTTCCCTGTTTTGGTTTATGTTCCTTCCCCCTTGTTGTCAATATTAATGATGCATACCACAAAACTTTCCCTTGCCACACAATTCACTCCTTGAGAGTTTACTTTTACGTGACAGGTCTCTTCTGTGAAGCAGTTGGTATGATAGATAGCCAGCTTCGCACATGGAGTAGTGGGTCCCACCAAGTGCCAGATGGATAGCTGACCCCTCATCTCCAGTACAGCAGGTAGGTGTCAACCAGACCCAATAGTCCTTTCACATGGGCCCTGTATTTTACAGTTTAAAGTGCACCCTGGATCTTCCGTGCTATCTGTACAGTGGAATTAGTCTCATGATACACCCCTTCTCTTTAAGATCAGCTGTGATTTTACAACCTGATGGTGTACTATCAGGAGTAACTTGTGGGACAGCTTTAGGGTGCCGTTACATTTGACATTATTGTTCACTGTTGCCCACTGGAAAGATTACTAAGACCCACTGGTACTTATCAACTGTGTCATCTTCAAGGATTTGGCCACAAGGTGGCTCCTGAGAAAGATTTCAACTGGAGTATGTGTGGACACCACTAATGTGATGCCTTTGTGGGGGTTTTCTGTTTTTGTTTTCTTTTTTAAACTTTCATAGTTCTAGTTTTGTTCTCAAGAGGGGAAAATGTTCAGGCCAGCTCTTACTGTATCACAACCTGTTAAAAGAAAAGGAGTACTTGTGGCACCTTAGAGACTAACAAATTTATTTGAGCATAAGCTTTCATGAGCTACAGCTCACTTCATCGGATGCACTCATGAAAGCTTATGCTCAAATAAATTTGTTAGTCTCTAAGGTGCCGCAAGTACTCCTTTTCTTTTTGCGAATACAGACTAACACGGCTGCTACTCTGAAACCTAACAACCTGTAAATCATTAATAATTATTAAGCATGTAACTTTGGATTGCTAATAATATAAACAGGCATACTCAATGTTGGCCTCTCAAAATTGATCTACAGATTCCTCATCAAGAATTGACTCTGTAGGTTCCCACTCTTGGGTAGAACTCAACACTACAAATCTGGAACTGTCTAGATTGTTCCAGCCACATGTACATTCTTACACAGGCCTGACTGACTGATATGAAATGATATGAGTTTGCAGCACCAATGTACCTCTCAAATCAGCAGCTGTGTTTGTGTCTGAGACATGGAAAGGTCCCATTGAATCTTTGGATGGGCAGGGAGAGATGAAAGTGAGGATATCCCTGAGCTAAAGGAGAACCTTAGAAGAACACTCCCACCGTCTCCTACTAAAAACAGTCCACACATTTAGGCTACAAAAACATTAGTTAGAAGATATGGTCTCAGTGAACAAAGATTTATTTATCTCCATAAAAATGATCAAAACCAATTTAAAGATTAAATACATGCAGCACTATGCTCTGTAATTGGAGGTAATATCCTTTGAATTTTTTCTCCTATTGTCTACCAAATAAAATTTTGTATCTGCTCATTGCTCCATTAGCATTTCCATAGCTTTTGAGAGATGCTGGTTTGTGCTCTCTTTAATTGCTTTTTCTAAGACCTCATATTATTCCTAGTTCACTCAAATCCATTTCCAAACTAATGCAGTTTATTAATGTGCTGTATATTTGGCATAGCAAGCAGCAACATGTCAGGTTTTCCAAAGCACTCTGGGAAATAATCTGAAGCCCCCAAACCACACAAGATCTTCCATTGTTTTTCATTGTAGAGGATAATAAGTTTGGCATCCATTATAGTGCTTTAATGGATTTTTAAACAAAAATGGAAGCAACATTTACAATAATTTTTCAGTGGCTAAATCATCACTCAGTGTATTTGTTGTAAAAGCATTTCTCTTCCCAAAATTTTTCAAATATTTTCCCCATACCACTTCAGGATGATGCTGAGACCTTTCAATATTTGTCATAAAAAACAAGAGACACCCACCACAGACTCCAGAATAGCTAATAGCTGGTGATTAGGGCACTTCCCCTGGATTTGGCCACCCACATTCAGGCAGAGCAGGGCTTAATTTGGAATAGGGACTTGATTCCAGGTCTCCCACTGTGATGCACTTATCTCAACATAGCACCTAAAACCTTCATAATCACCACTGTGATATGATTATGGCATGTTTTGTACAAAGTATTCCTTCTGGGGTATCATTTGGAAAGTTATAATTTGTTGTGCATCCTTGTTCTGTCAAAATGTGTGTATTATCATCATTATATATGGAGTTATGAGAGTCTGCTATATGTTTGTCACTGAAATATACTGTGAGTCTGGGAAATGTCCACAGACTAACCCCTCAGAGAGGGCAAAGGAACTGTAAACACAGAGGCCTTACACGCCAAGCCTCAAGGGTGGACAAAAGATGTGAGCAAGAATTTTCTGTTCATGTGAAGGACAATGGGAAGCTCACGTAGGCCATGGGGGCTGCCTAACTCCATGATGCAGCATGGATTTTTCTAGCACCTGTAGAAAAGTATAAATGAGGGGCAGACACATCACTTCTCCTGTCTCTCCTCCTCCAATTCCATACAAGGAAGCCAGATCACTGGGGAGACAAAGAAACTCCATTGACACTATGGAAGGGGTTGGTCCTAACTAGGTGCTCCAGCTAGAAAGAACTGCTGTGAAGTTTGGGGTGAGAGAAATCCTTCTGCTTTTAATATTTAATTTAAAACCAGTGTGTTTCTGGCTAAAGTGTTTGGGGAATCTACTCAGGCTAACCAGAACTGGTGTACGATCAATTTCTTGATGAACTGATGAACCTTACGAGCTTGTACTGTTCAGTAAGTAACTGAACAGTACAAGATGGTACATTTCTTACTCCTGGGGGGATTCTGCGCTGCTGTAATGTGCAGAATTTATGTGCCCCACAGATTTCTTTGCTTTCCCGCAGAAAAATGATTTTCTGATGGGGAAGCAAAGGGAAGCCACAAGAGCAGTCATGCGACCCTCCCCAGCAGTATGTTTTAGGTGCCCAGGGCAGCTGGCAGAGAGGTAAATCACTGAGGGGCTGGGGAAGACCTGGCTGGTGACTCCTACCCTGTGACAGGCTCAGCTGCTAGTCTGGTTGAGCTGGGGAGGAGGGGACTTCCTCTTCCCCCGCACAGCATCCCAGGTTGTGTCAGACCCACCCCTAGATTTCTTCCCCAGCTGTAGGAAGCTCTGCAAACTCCCCCTCACCCTGTGCATCCAGCACCCATCACTCCTCAGCTGCAGGTGGAGGGATCAATTACAGGGAGCTGCTCCTGAATCCGTCCAACCCCGGACATCCAGACCTCCTCATATCCAGACCCTCCCACTGAGCCTCACACTCCTACACCAACACCCCCCCCCACGAGCCCCACTACCCCTGCATCTGGACTACCCCAATGAGCCACCTGCACCCAGATCCCCACCCTACCAAGTTACAATCAGCTGCACCTGGATCCTCACCCCACTGAGCCCCACTCCCCCAGCATCTGGAACCCCCCCTCCCCGAGCTCCCCACACCCAGACCCCCCTGCCTAGCTCTATCCCACACACACCCAGCTCTCCCTCTGCTGAGCCCCAATCACCTTCACCTAGACCCCCTGCAGAGTCTCATTACTGTTGCACCCAGAACCACCCTCCAACAAACCCCTGTGCATCCAGATTCCTCTCCCCTCAACACTCCCCCACTGAGCTGCCCACATGCAGATTGCCCCACACAGAACCCTCTCAACCCACACCTGCGCCCCCCACTTGGATCCTGCCTTGCTGAGCCTGCCTGCTCACACCTGGTGCATCTGGCATGGAGGGGCAGGGCCCTGGGGTGTTGCACTGTATCAGAGTTGGGTGCAGCCTCATCGCTGAGTCCATGTCCCAGTGTGGGGGAAGAGAACTGCACAGTGATCTTCTACCTCTGTGCAGCCAGTGGCCTGTGATGCCCAATGCCATGCTGGAACCTCCACATTTATTTGACAAATAAAATTTCCAGAATTTTGCAGAATTTTAAAATATTGTGCACAGAATTTTTAATTTTTTTAGTGAGTATTTTTAATTTTTCGGTGCAGAATGCCCTCACAAGTAATTTCTGGGATGCAAGGCTGGGACCAGGGATGTGGAGGTTGCCCCATATGTAATTCAAGAGTGGCTGGTATATGGTATATGTCTGGGGGGTAACTTGCATGTTAGAGGCTGGGGGTGACTGGCCGCTCACACAGCAAAGCAGACCCTAGTGCACACCAGAATGGAGAATTAAGGGGGAACAACAATCCAACAGTCCAGATTGCATATTGTGGCATAAAATCATAGAATCATAGAATATCAGGGTTGGAAGGGACCTCAGGAGGCCATCTAGTCCATGTCACGCCCAAACCCCAGGCGAGTGCCCTAACCACCAGGCTATTCACTATTCTTGGGTATATTTCACTCAGTCTCTCCTACTGCAATTGTTCCACTTTGTATGTATAAATAGTCACCAGGCCAGAGACAGAGAAACTGACTTCACAGCCTGATTTTTAGGACACTCATGCTGAGCCGATCACCAGTAAATCCCTTGACTAAGAATAATTTCCTAGTTACAGAGCAGCTGCCAACAGCTTATCCCCCGGCCCAAATCAATGCACCATTGCATGGTACCAAAACCATTGAAACACTTAGATAACTGGCGTTTTCATCTTACCTTAACTTGTAACTGGTTCTTTCTGCGTCCTCTCGGTTGTTTTTCTGAAAAAAACCAGAACATTCAGAACCCATACGCTTTCAGACAGAGACCATCTTGCCTGAGGTCTTGTCCATTTTTAGGAGAAAATGTAATGATTTAATAAACATTCCCTATTCATTCAAGTGCTTGTAATTTTCTTGTAATAGCTAAGATTGCACCTTATCCTTTTCTTAGTTCACATTCCTTCTGAGGGAACAGAAAACGCATTTACAACATTTTAATAGAAATGGTCAGGAAAGCAATCACATTTTAAATATTAAAATATATTTTAATAACTCTACCAAATTATTATTAATGGCATTATTTCTACATATGGAACAGTAATACATTAACTCAACAATAATAGAAGTGCAAGAAAATTGCTCGGAAAATTAGAGTGCATTTGTATGGAATCTATATTGAAGTAATAATATAGAATGGAGCCCCATTTATTAGAAAAATCAGAGGTTTTTTTCTATTAGTCTACATTTTAGTATTAAGTAAATTAGAGATGGCTCAGACTAAAACTCTCGTTCTGAACTTCCCTCAATATTGAAAGTTTAGTCCAGATCCAGCATTTGTGACAGGCTTTTAGACCTTTAGTGGACTGAGCCAAAACCCTGTATCCAATCGCCCTCAACTATAGGGAAAGCTTGAATCTAGATTCAAAACTTGGTAAATCAGTCCCATCTATAACATACATTTATCTCTTCTGTTCCATGTCCAGAGGGTCATGGAATCTGTAAAAGCCTGCATGAATTAGGCTTGTGTTCTCAATGGTAATATATTTGATTGTCCTATAACTGGTAACCTTGGTAAGAAACTGGAGGTATTGCTTTGAATTTATGTAAAAACTCTTAGGGGAATGAGGGAAGCATCTGTGAGAAGGGCCAATGAACAACTGTAGATAAGCAAGACAATGCAATGGCAGTCTCTAAACTAGCTGGAATGTTCTGCCATTTAAGATAACTAGGCTAGGTTTTTATTTTGTAAACATTTTTAGTAGAGTTTTGGTTTCATATAACCAAAGGCAGGTATAGTTTGGACTCAGATTTTGTGTCACCTGAACCACCAACTTTCAGGGGCAAGGCAGAAAATTGGATAAACGGTTCTGGTTTGGCCATATCTCTATTGCTGGAACTGTATCCTGCAAATCTTGGTGGTGGTCTAGGGGTCCCATCCCTGGTGAGGTGAACAACAAGGAGGTTAGGAAACCAAAACGATTTACCATTTTATAACTTGGACATACAGACAATTTCTTTCCAATAATTTTTTCTATGATCACAGAATCTATAAGGTAACTTTCTCATTATTAGTGAGGCAGAGACAAGACAGGAAGAACTTAATCATATATGTATAGAAGAGACTGATCACAATATAATTGATCCTAATCTCTGTCAATCAATCTTACACAATTTATTTTTGATTTGGAAAATCTCTACTTTAGGTTTCAATTGAGCAAACCACTTAAGCACATGTTGATCTTTAAGAATTTAAGAAGCATGTTTCTTAAAATTAAACACATTTAAGTGCTTTGCTAAATTGGACTGGCACATGCGTAAGTGCTTTGCTGAATCAAATCCTAGATTTATACGCACCAGGCAATGCATGCTAAGAGGAATTTCACACATTGCACAAGCCTATCCAATTTTCATTCATTTATATTGTTATATTAATAATGCCCAGATAAAGAGGAAGATAAGGAGTCCAGTAGCCAATACAGCATTTAGTTCAATGCTTTAGAGCACTGATTATGTTCAGCTTTGAAATTAAAGTTTACAGCACTACATATTTTCTTTCCTCCCTCCCCTTTCTTTCTTAAAGCCACAGCCAGGGTCCATCCATAAGAAAACTACAGTAAAGATTCCTCTGACCGTAAACAGGAAGTTGTCAATTTGTCTTGTTTAAATTTCAGCCTCACACCTTACTATTTGCGACTTTTCAGAGCTGGAGAATGCAAGCTGTAACAGCCAACAAACCTTCAGCCAAAATGAAACTATGTTCATACACTTCCGCTCCTTTTCTTCACATTAATCCCAGGGAAGAAAACCCACAAGACCCAGCTAAACTCAGAGACCAAAAAAAAGCCCAAAACAATGAAAATCAAACTGCTATCACAGGTCAGACCAAAAATGGAACATCAGATGATATTGCTAAGCAGGACGTCAACTTCTGTTATACCCCCAAAAGATCTTAATAGCTGCCTTTGCCCCCTTCGTAGTCTGTTGCTTCACAGGCAGCTTCTTCACCAAAACCTTTTTTGCTCCTGATTCAGGAAAGCATTCCTATTAAGGAAAGCACTTCAGCACATGATTAACAAAATGGACTTATGTTATAAGTACTTTCTTGAACTGGAGCAGTTATTTGTCAGATTCTTCCTGGAATCAGACCACACTGGAAATATGTATTAATACACTGTGTTTCTGCTGTAGGACTAGAACAGGTATATAAACAATATATCATTAGAACAGACAATTTCAACATTTACTTCATATCAACTTGAGTACACTGAATTGTTCTACTATTTCACATGGATTTCTCTAAGTAAAAGTGGTGATTCTCCAAGGATCTTGGCAACTGTTGCAAGAAATTGTGCCAATTAGTGATTGCTTCCAAGAATTTAAAAATGGGTTCTCTGAAGCCAAGATAACAGATATCACATTCTTTTACTGGAACTAACTGCAGATTAAAATCTGTTTGGAAAGTAAATGATATTCTGTGTCCAACAATATTTTTTCCAAAGAGTTGCATTATCAGGCCCATTTCAAACTAGGCTTCGGCTCAGAGGCTTTTTTAACCTCTTGCATTGACTGTTAACCATCAGGGATGCGGTTCATGAAACCAGCTGGAAAATCCCTTTGCATCCATATAGTTTTGCGATCGGCTTAGTATTAGATTTGAGAATCATATATGCTGAAGACAAGTCTTCAGCTATGTTCAATGCAATCAGTCTGTTGTAAGTAAGAATGCAAAACTAAGGGCTACTTTCAGTCATTACTATTATTTTATTAGTATTGAATAGCACAAGATAAACCTTCTGCCCTTTTTGTAGCTAACATTTCTAATGAATGAGTAAAGCCTCTAGGATCTTTTGAAAATCCCTGTGTGATAGAGTGGATTCTGGCTGGAACATGGTATATTAATACAGTGTGTTTGGAGTCCTTCAAACAGAGAAGGAATCCTGATGTTCCAAGAAGACTGGAAGGAAACTGGGCCAGTGTATGAAGTTTGGTGTTGTCAAGCACAGGAATACAGGGTAAATCTGCCCTTAAGGACAGGTATTTATTGAAATTTTATTTACATATGGAGGTGTCAAGCACAACTAGAGCAATTGCTCCACCAGCACAAACCTAAGTCTGCCCACTTGTGGGGAAAGGGTATTAAAAGATCCAGAAGAGTTTTATTTTCTTTCAGTGTGGATCTCAAGAAGACTAAATCTGAGGTAAATGATCAGATAATAGCAGGGTCTGTAAGGGAAGGTTCACCCCCAGTTTAAGGTTTCCTTATGAGCCTCCTTGGAGCTTACAGTGGAGATGTGCTGAATTAGCAACCTCCCTTAGTTGCCTTAGCTTTATCCCCTCCCCAGCAAGTACCTCTCACCTTTTATGGTTGTGCTGGCCCTCTTCAGCCCCATCCCAGTATTCCAAGAGTCGCAACTGGGGGGACTTTTCACCACTGGTGCACTCTGCCAGGATCTGCACCAGCAAGAGCCATCATATACGCTAATGAATTTACCTGCAGGAGTGGGAATCTTTAGAGAAGTTGTAACACACTCTAAAGATACACACCTTGTTTACCCACCACCTTCTCCACAATGTTTTGAATCAGTACTTTGTATTCTTTTTGTTAACTAGCAATTATCACTTGGTTCAACTACTCTCCAGACATTCAGTCATCCACAAACACATCACTTTATTTACTAATAAATAAATTATAAATTATTTACTAAACTGCTGAACTGAAAATAACCAGAATTTATATTCATATTCACAGTTCGAGACAAAATTCAAATATTTAGATTCGTTTTGCAAAAACAGCAGGCATTTTCCATGGGAGGTAGTTGATGACGATCAATACAAACTCTTATTAAGATTTCATTTTATGAATATAATTATATAATGCTCATAAGCATCTTTTATGGATGGGTACCTTTAGAGATCTCTTTAAAATATTTCATCACTATGTCTAATATGGTATTTAATAGTCAGCGCAGTCTTGTGGTTATATGATCTCAGACTAAGTCACCCATGGCAAATATCTCTAGTTCATCACTCAGTTTTCTTGTGATGCATTATTTCGATGCAGAAGAAAGTCATGCATCACTAAAATGTGTAAATTCGTTTGCCAATGCTCTACTTGCATTATAAATTAGTGACATTAGAATTCAGGAGTACCCGTTAGCTGTTGGGATTACTTGTTATTAAACAAGTGGAGTTTGAGAGAGTTTAAGCAGAGGTCTATATTGGTTTGACTGAGAAGAGGGTGACATTATAATTACAATCCTGAAAAACCATGAATTTATAAAAAATAACCAAACGTTCAAAGATAGATGTTTAGCATCTACCACCACAATTAAATACTGGGATTAGAAAAAGATATTTAAGTATCACTGAAGTTGTCAAAGTTTACTACAAATTGTTACTCGCAAAGTATTTTTGCTTTTGCCATCTTTTCCCTTCTGATTTAAATGAGACTTGATGCGGACAGCCTTTCTGAACTTCTCATAATACAATGCCACCTTGCCAAGTCATAAAATGTCTAAGTTCATAAGAAATTTAGTGAGATACTGTCAGTTTGAATTTGGCCAAAAGTTTGTAAAAGTAAGCTTTAAAAAAAAACTGAAAAAAAATCTATGTTTTTTTTAATTAATGGAAACTGTTTTTAAATTAAAAAAAAGTACCCATCCGATGTGTGAAAATTGAATCACAGCATTGTGCCAAGTGAGAGAGAACTTGAAACTGAGCTAAATCTGTGAGCACAGTTTGTCTCACTGTTGCTGCACATAAGCAAGATAACACTGTTATGAACCTCAAAACAAGCTTTGTTGTAATGACCTAATTAAATGGGGCTGTTTTAATTCTAAATTCCCTTTTTTGGGGGATGTATTTTAAAATATACTTTGGGTTTGTGTTAAATTTTCCTTCCATCTTGCTCCTTCCCCACTCCCGCAAACAGAAAAAAAAATACTTTTTAGACCTTGAGATAACATACATGGATCTCATTTCATTGTAACGTCAGAGATTTGTACAGAAAACTCAGATTGTATCATCATAACAACAATATGATCCCTAGTTCTTCACAGAATTGTGCTGAGGCAAATTTCAAATATGCAACATTATCATGAAGTCCATACTGTTGAGAGGTGCTAAGCTCTTTTTAAGCTAAGGTTGAAGCTAATTTCATCTTAAAACCAACTTTCAATCCACTCAAAATCAGACCCATCTGCTTGAAACTTCAAACAACAGACCTTTTCTCAGGATAGAATGTTTCTGGTAAGTTTCAAACAAATTACACAAGGTATTTTGAAGATATGGGAATTCAAACTCTTCTTGTTACCTACCTTTGAGAAGTTCTCTCACAATGCTTCACCTATAAAATCAAGAATTGATCTCGCTGTGCTACACTAGTGGAGTATAACTGACTTTTTGGCAGGGGGGCAAGGGGTGACAGCAAGAAGCTAGATAGTAACAGGTCTTTGCATAAATACCAAAACAAGCACAATTTAAAGAAAAAAATTAAGAACATGATATACGATATGTATCATACACTGCTTGGTATGCCTGTAACCAACAAAATTGTATGAAATCTGCTTGGAATAAGTGAGGCTAGCCATGGTGAGAAGTGACAGACAAGGAATCACTTTGGAGACAAGGGACTCCTGTCTGGAAGAACTAGGAAAACTACACAGGTTTGGGAAGAATGGTTGGGAGAGTGCAAGGAGAGGAAGCAGTCTGGATTGGAATACATTCCATCCCTGCACAGCTTCCGGTTCTGAGATCCACTAGAGTCCCTGTGTTATTTATGTCTGCCAGCTCTTCTGTTACTGAGAAATTCGTAAACTATTTTTGAAAAACAAAAAAGTTCCCAGGCCAAACCCCCCTCACCCGCCAAAAAAAACCAACACAACCCTTTAAATTGGAATTAATTTTTCATATATGCCAGCAACCTCTTTTGAAAAAAGCAAAAGAAAACCCTAAGAATATTTAAATGGAAAAAAAATCTTCATGAAAGCACAGAAATTCATCAACTTTAAAACAAAACAAAGCATTTGAAACTGTGGGAAAGCAAATTAATGCTTTCATAGGTACATTACTCCAATACTGTCTCCAAAGTGAGCTCTATTTTTTCCATATAAATCTCTTGTCATGATTGCCCCTTAGAAGGTTTGTACATATATAGGGAATGAGATTTTTCAAAAGGGCTAGGGGAGTTTGGCATCAAAACCTAATGGAAAGTCATAAATTGAGTGCCTAACCCCCTTTTGTGCCACAAGAATCTCCCCCGATACATTAACTCTATACCTTATGACACTTGCATAATTAGTAGCACATGGAATCTTTGTGAACAGTAGACCTGGCTGTCTTATCAGGAATTTGTAAACTTATATCTTTCCACAGGCTGTGTATTACCAGAAAAAGCTTGGAGTCTGCACAAGTACCACACGGTTCAACTAGTTAAAAGAGTTGAACTTTTGTTAGTCATGGAAGAGAGGAACTAGTGTAATGGATGGATAAGGCTGTTTCCATCTCTGATTGCTTTCACCATGGAGATCTGAAGGCACAGTTAAAGTTGCTTGGGTGATATTAACTGCATTTTCCATAGTTTCCAAAGTGGTACCTTAACTATGAATGTAGATGCTTTCTAAAGTGTTTGGTTTTTTACGGAAATGCTTTGGTTTAGCTTTTTTTTTTTTTTTTTAATACAAACTAGTGTTACATCTGATGAATATTGACTCCATTTAACAAGGTTGCTTGTTTGTTTTAAAATAGACTTGTCAGTATAATCACATTTTGTAATTCCAATTATGTTATAATTGCATTTAACTTCAGAAGACTTGCCATGTAAACTCATCAATATACCACATGGCAGGTGTAACGTTGTGTAAGAAACCAATATTGTGTGTGTTGCTCAGTAGCTACTTTTCCAGCCAGCAGCAGGATCTATTGTGAAGGAATTATACCATGAATGTGTGTACTGGTATACTGTATACCCATCTCTCATACAAATTAATAGAAAAGGCACAGTAACTCTGAAGTCACATTCAGGTCAAGGTTCTACATTAGTGCTAGCCTATTGTATTTAAACTATCAGGAATTTCTACTTCATTACATTTCAGGACTGCAAGCTTAAATGTTATTCCTGCATAGTTCACCTCAGCAGGAACCAGACCTAGATGTGCTTCAGTGACTCAACTGTCAATATTGTCAATATATAACTTTCCCCTCCTTAAATTACCAGAAAGGCATAAAAGCCTGCCAACGTTCTGCAACTGTGCCAAGAAATACTAAAGAAGTTTCTCCTTTCATGTGAAATTATTTTAATTTAGTGGATTTTCTGATCACCACATTACTGTACCTGCCACCGATTGCGTGTGTGTGTGTGTCCATGCGTGCTTGCACATATTTACTTCCTCATTATGCACTAGTGTCAAGTATCAAATTGTGCACAGTCCAGAGAATCTGATATTTACTCTCAGGAGCACCGGGTGTGGTGTTCAACTAATTATGAGTGAATATCGTTAAATCAAAGGACAAAACAGATTTCTGAAGTAACCAAGTTATTTGATCAGTTTGCTTAAGAAAATGGAAGGGAAATAGGGTCTCAGTGGAACACTGTTCCTGGCAGACAAACAAAACCAATTTCACATTTTGCAGAAACCATCACAGATTTTAAAAAACTAGCTAATTTCACCAGTATCAGACAATGAGAGCACTTCCTCTTTTAATGCAGTAGGGAAAAGAGTGAAAGACCTGATCCGTATTTATATGCACCCTTGAAGCACACACTACTGAAGATCAGATAAGAGAAAATTAGAGTCATATACTGATCTAGTTGTTACTATTTTTTGCCAGACACTTGGGAGGGGAGAAGAAAGACAATCAGTCCCACACGGTATTGTGTAGGAAAAGGTGTAATGCTACATTAAAGATGTGTTCTGATTAAATTTATCTGAATAATTTTAATTAAGGACTTTATCACAGTTGTTCCTTCTTAGGATATTAATGTTATTTTATGTCACTCAACATAGCACACATCACCATGAAATAGTAAGATAACTGTTTCTTCATTTGATTATTTTCTTAACTAAACTAATTTTATTTGTATTCATATTTCTTTTCTACCTTTGTGGGTATTTCAGGTTTTTATGCACTGTTCCAATACCACAAAAATGTTTCCAAAGTGACCAGTTAACAAAATATGATACATATTATGTTTGGACCCAGCAAAACCAACTCATGACAGCATTATTGATTTATTTTTGGACTCAGCAACCAAAAATGAACCATTTTTCCTAATGCCACATATGATATAATTTTCTTCACTTTTATCTTCCAGGTATGAAGATTGATATATTTAATTGTTGCATTCATATGACGGCCTTAACAAATTGACCTTGACGAGCATTAACTGTTGTAAAGTGTATTGAATAGAAAAGCCCAGCTAGCTATCTAGACTTATTTCAAGTCTAATTGGGTAGGCTAATGCATGTACTAGCAACTTCTTTGCTCCCTATTAACTTATATTATTATATTATCAGCACATATTATGAATTGGTTCTTGGAAAGAGCAATCCAAGAGAAACAAGGCTGTACTTAACACTTGGTGCAAAGGTAACTTGGTCACATATATTCTTAGAGTTTGAAATGTGTAGCTCAGCCTGTTACTTAATAAAATACAAAGAAAGAGAGAGTGGAAGATAATCGTCAGGCAAAGAGCTCTACTGTCTACTGGCAAACTGCATGAATTCCTGGACTTCCTTAGTTAATTTGTAGCAATATAGAGTACTCTAGGGCTGAACATACTTCTAGAATGTAACCTTAAATAAGTGTTTTATGGTCTAGAAACAAAAATCATTCCAAAAGCAAACTCTCCTGTTTCAGCTTTGGATGTAGACAGATGAATCAATTATATGTACAAACATGACTCATGCTGCATCCCTGTTATGCTTAAAATGTTTGTTCTGGCCCAGACAACATTAAAAAAATTGAAGAAGCCTATTTAAGTGGCACCTCCTGAGTTAAAGCAACAGTGCCAGATGGCATCAATGCTAGTTTTAATTTAACATTCAAAAGACAAGGTGCACTAGTTATGTTCCTCCTCCATCAAGGTGTTCAGCGTATATAATGCATTGCAAGTCCTAAGCCCGAATTTTCTCCAGTTCCTCTTTTGGGAGCTGATCTGAAGCACATAGGTATCTTTCCATTGGCACCATCAATGACACTAAGTGTCTTCATTTTTTCCCCATCTTTGTTTCCATTAAGTAGGCAGAAATATTAGGATCTAATAGTATTCAAGTAGCCCAATGACAGTTTTATATATGGCAAGGTCTTTAGGAATAGTTTGAGTGTTCTTAGTCTTACACAAGACAGTCACAATTCTAATAGATCTAATTCACTTACAAATCTTGGGCCAGATTCTGAGCTCCCTTGTACCAGTATAAATTTAGAGTAACTCCATGGAGCAAATACTCAGCTGGTGTAAATTGCCATAGCTCGACTGCCCCATGGATTTTCACCAGTATACTCAAGATCACCTTATGACTCCATAAGGACTGATACTGCAAGGCTTGAGACGGGACTGATTAATAAGAGGTCACAAGTAAGTGAAAAGCGTTGATCTGTGGATCAAGGAGTCTTGTGGCACCTTAGAGACTAACCAATTTATTTGAGCATAAGCTTTCGTGAGCTACAGCTCACTTCATTGGATGCATAAAGTGGAAAATACAGTGAGGAGATTTATATACACACAGACCATGAAAAAAGATGAAGTGAGCTGTAGCTCACGAAAGCTTATGCTTATGCTCAAATAAATTGGTTAGTCTCTAAGGTGCCACAAGTACTCCTTTTCTTTTTGCGAATAGAGACTAACATGGCTGCTACTCTGAAACCGATCTATGGATCGGAACTAAAAGGTCCTTTTTTAAAAGGAGAATGCGCTAAGTCACTATATTGCCTTTTTTTCCCTTTTGGTAGTTTCTCCAAAAAAAAGTGTTCATTGCCTTCATGGACCTGGCAACACTGTTTGTATGCAGTTGCTTTTAGTATGTACTAGAAGTCCACAAGTTGCAACACCCCTATTATATAACAGTTTAAATGTCCATATTCTATCCAGACGAGCACATTTAATCCTGTAAAACTCTTGCCTTGAGCACAAAAAATTCTAACATATATTGTAAAAGTAATTAGTGCTCCTTAATGAATGTATTCCTTTGAAATCCTTATAATGGTGATGCACATTAAGTTTGATTGCAGTCTCAATTTATAACGATACTCAGCTGCTTCTATGGCAACTTTTATTAAAGTTTGATAGTGATAGATGCTAAGACACTGATTCTTGCTGACTTTGAGCCAACACATGCTTTATTAATTATTATTATTATTACTGCAGTCTGATGTAGCAAGAAAAGGATAGATTTCTTATTGAAAATTTGGAACTAAACTAAGAGAAATACAAGAGCTTTCCCACAGTCCATTTGGGATTCTAGTTCCTCTTCCCCTCCTCTCTCCCCAAGTATTTTGACTGCAATAAAACAAAAATTAAGCGTTCTTTGAAATGATGTTTGGGATTTCTCTGTATCCAGGCAGCATGTAAAATTTCAGTGCCTCTTTTTATTTAAGCTGTCCAGGTCCTTGTTATTGTTGGCTCTTACCAAGCAAACTTATTGCATTATGCAGCTTTTGCCAACAAACATTTGGATTTCTTCCTTGTACAGTTATTCCCAAGCCCTTCCCTGCCTAGTTCCCACAGTGCTTCATTAGCTGAAGAACTGAAAATACATTTTGTTTGTGTAAGGATAGATATTAATAGAGAGAGTCTATGCTCATTTCCACTGTACCCTGCTAAGGATGTGTAAAATTACTTGCCTAGTTAGAGCATGGGTCAAAACCTTCAGTTAATGGCCACTGGAAAGAAGTAGGAATAAATATTTAAAATGGGACAATAAGAACTAAATTAGGTCTGGTTCCTCTAAAAAGCATATTAATGTTGACTATTCTATAGATCATCTTTCCAACTCCCAAAAAAAGAGTCTAGGTTTGAACATAAATTTCTTTAAAGAAGTATCAGAGTGGGTACAACAAAGAAGAGTTATTGGGTTTCCTCAATAACTGATAGCCTTAGAAAAGAAATATCACTGGTTCTCTGCCCCTTTATTGGTAATAGACATGGTGTATATGCAGGTGATCCAATCAGTTCCCCTAGTAGCGAAAGCTGAAGAGCAAGAAACACCCAAAGAGAGGTCCTGGTTGGTGAGGCAGGGAGAAGGAAAACCATGCCAGGTGCTTTGTTGCAACAAAATGGTGAATTCTGCCACTAAAACAGAATTCCATTGCATCTTGGGAAAAATGCCAAGTTCTGGTTCCTGGGGCATTGCCTTGTACTCTCCCCTCTGCCCCTCATTTGTCTATATCTAACTGTTGTCTCTGGTCTTACACCTAAATCGTATGGTTTTTGGAGCAGGGACCATCTTTTTGTTCTGTATTGGTATAGCACCTAGCACAATGGGATCCCAGCGCATGACTAGGACTCTTAGGTACTATTGGAATACAAATAAATAATTCATAGCTTCTTAGGGATCCTGCATTGTGTGGCAGTCTGGGGCCAGTTTAACCCCAGTAGAAGTTAAAACAGCTCTGAGACTGCTCTAACATACAACCCCAAAAAGCCATTTTGAGCCTGCAGGAATAGCCTTAGCAGAGAGGCACCCTAGCCATGCCCTTTAGGGCAGAGAATGTGAGTGTATGGCATAAAGTCACTGCTGTACCTGTGTGTCTCACCAGGAGTTCCCATACCAGCCCCATTAAGTGTGACTAAGGGTCAGAAAGACAACATAGGCACAGGCTGTATTCTCTTATCAGTGCAGTCCCACTCCTTCCTCCTCACTCTTTGCCCAGGGGCAATCTCTCTCGTACCAAAATTCCAGTGCAGCCATGTAGATTTCCCCAGGATCCACATGGAGATACCAACTTTGGAGCAGGCCTCTCAGCCTTAGCTAGAGGAAGACAACCCCCATTCACCCAAGAAGATGGAGCAGGGGAGTCTAAGCACAGGGGCTGCTCCACGTTCTATAGCGCAGCTAAACAACAGTGGGGTGGGGTGCGCTGTACAGCTGCAGTGCAATTTTTTTAATCTTCATTGAGAATTCTGGCAACTGTATTTAAACAGATGTTCAGCTCTCAACATCCAGAAACAGGTAGGTATGGCCTTCATTCGGAGCCCCTACGGATACAGCCCAAGCCTGCAAACAAAGCGCTGTCACTTCATTTGTTTCTCTCTAGACAGAAATAGGGCAGACACTGACCCTCAGAGTAGGGCTGCAGATTTGACTGGGCATTTTTTTTTTAAATCAAAACTTATGAAGCAGTCACTAAACCCTTGACTTGTACTAAATTTACTGTGCCTGCTCTGTGATTTTTGATTAAAAAATGCCCTGACAAATGAAATTCAACAAAATCTCTTTAAAATCCTAGCAGCCCCATGTCCTTCTCCCTCAACACTGCCACCACCATCACCTCCTCACCCCACTGAGGGGGCACCACTCACCTTCAGCAGCACCCTCTGCCTGGCACTGCGACCCTCATCCCAGCACATGGAAGAGGTGACACCTCAGGGGAGGGGCTGGCCGGAGCACAAGCCTGACCCACATTCACCCTGTGCAGCAGCAGCTCCTGTGTTCCACGGGGCTGGCTCATGGCTCCCCGCCCTGGCACTGTTACCTGGCACCCAGGAGCATAGCACCATTCTGGTCTGGCCCAGCCACACCATCATCATGACAGACGCTTGGGGCGGGGCGGTAGTGGGACAAATTTGAGTCATGGCTTTGTGACCTGGTACAAATGGTTGCAGTGGCACTTGCTAATATTTGGCCTTGGAATCCATGAAACCTGTGTGGGACTACAACCTTGTGCACCAGCTCACGCCACCTGAAGTGGGAAGCCAGGCTGAGTTCTGTGGGGGACAGGAGCTGCTGCTGCAGTGGGAGCTCACTCTTTGACAGTCACCCTACAGAGCCTCCCCTCTGCACTAGGCCAGCAACCCACCTATGGCTACACCTTCCTGCGTGGAAGTCATGGACAAACAGAAGTCATAGTAACTGGGACATTTTCTTCACTGTGACATTCCGTAGAGTGAGCCAAAAACCTAACCAAATGCTGAAACTTACGGCTAGTCTATACTAGAATGGCTACAGCGATTATGGCTCACATAACATTGTTTACATGCTAGCCCACCTGTGAGGAAATCAATTATTAGGAAGCCCATTCTGAATTGGACAGCCAAATCAAAGCACGTGCTCGAAACATGTTTCAGAGGAGACTAATACATAGACACAAATATGGGCCAAATGCTGACCAGATGTATAATATAGTAAGTCCACTTGCAAGACACAGATACATTGGGGCAAACAGTATAGTACATGGTAGCAGTTTCATTGTTGTCATAGCATGCATAGAGATACACCTCTCTTTCCCATTTACTGTTTTTAAAGAAGAGCAAAAACAACTCTACTGGGTATAAGTTTCAAAGACCCACAAATTGTAAATATTCAGACAGAATAAAGTAGGTAAGTGGTGGTTACTTGTAGAGGGCATGATGCAGAGACTATTGAAGTTGGTGGAAAGACTCAAATTGACTTGAATGGTTTTTGGAATAGCCCCGGAGAGTTTATATTAGGACTGCATGAGAATATCCTCCTGAGTTACTTATAAACAGTATTAATTCACTGATTGGCTGAAGAGGTGTGGTAGTTTGTTTTTTTTAAATGCAGATCTAGTGATATGCAACCTAGTTTATTTTGACAAAGTGGAGGATGTAGCGGAAGATGACAAATTTATTACTGGTGCATTAATAAGATTTCACAGGGATGATATTGCTTTATCTCCAGCTGGTTAAAAACAAACCTCTATGATAAGAAGAAAGTTTTGTGTTGATGTACTTTTCTATAGTGAGTCAGTAAGTGTTTAAAAATAGTTGTCGTAATGGCAGGTTGTTTGAAAAGGGCTTTTAAGTGACACAAGCAAGATTAGATGAGGTTCCTTAAATTAAACAAGACATTTAAAGAGCATAAAAAATGTCTGGTGATTACATAAATTTTCCTCTCTCTTGCCCTTCCCCTTCCTGAGGCTTTCAAAACATGACCTGAAAATATAATCCAGAATAATGTGTCAAGATGGTTTGTTCATAAGCACGACACATTGGCATCAGCAAACCCTTTTTATTATGTGTCATGTTTCATATTTTATAGCTTCCTTCTAAACTTTTCTGAAGAATTTTGACTGAACTAATTAATGAATTTTAGGTGATTGAGCTGATTGTAGAATTAAGTCAAAATTTTATTTTAAAAATAGCATGTTGCAAATCGTTATTGTCACTCTAGAAAATGACAAATAGAACATGAGAAAAATGTTCTGACTGCATTACTATATTACTTGGTTTTTAATTGTATAATATGTTGCACGTTTGGAGGTAAAAAAAATGGTAGATGAGAGCTGTACTTATGTACTTATCTGGTCTTTAAATTAATCTCCTGTTCCTAGTCCTGAGCCTTTGGGTTGCTATAGAAACTGCCACAGCCTCCAACTGTGCTTCCTCTGAAACTTAATTGCATTCCGAGTTTCATAAACTGTCTGTTAACCATGGCCTGGCAGATACGAGCATGTTGCAGACTAATGAGTTGAATTAATAGTCTAACATGATGTAAGCTTTCTTCCCATATTACTTTTTCATATGTGTCAAATCTCCCTTTTCAGTCAATTAAACTCATCCGTAAATAATTGCACCATTGCTGATGTGTTGCTCTGTTTGGAAAACATCAAATGTAAAAAAAATTTATGTAATCAGAATAGCCACAAGAATTGGTTAGATTGTGTGTTGTGTTTTTATTTTACTTTATTTTTAAAGGGGCACTGATCTGAGGCAGATCCTCATGTGGTGTAAACTGTCATTGCTTCATTGAAGTCTCCGAATTAAGGCTCTGTATGGAGGTGCATTTCTGCTGAGTACCTTGGTAATTACAGTAAGCTTGTGCTGTAAAGAGCATCAACTCCTTATCTGCCCAGTATAGGCCACGGGGGTTCTCTTGGTGAGATTAAAGAGTGAATCATTTAAGTGAAAACAGGTTTCAGAGTAACAGCCGTGTTAGTCTGTATTCGCAAAAAGAAAAGGAGTACTTGTGGCACCTTAGAGACTAACCAATTTATTTGAGCATGAGCTTTCGTGAGCTACAGCTCACTTCATCAGATACAACGATTTTCATTGCATTGTCTTCTAATTTAAACTAGCGAACTAAGGGTCTGATCCTGCACCACTCAAGTCCAATGCGAGTTTGCACTGACTTCAAAGGACACAAGATCAGGCCCTAACAGAGAAAGCTAATCTTAGCTCCAATGCTACTAATCCCTAGCCCATAGGAGATAGGCTTTAGTTCTTGCAAAGAGAACAGGATCTGCAACCCTAAACATTCAAAAATCACAGTCAGGCCTCAAAATCATAAGATTTTTTTTAAATGATAATAAATTTGACTAATTTTTGTTTGTCTTCTGGTTTGAGACTTTAGGGTACACTCAAGACACATTTTCAAGCCTCAGAAACCACAAGGGCTAGACATTTCTTTTTTAGAGTTTTTTAAATGAAAGATAAGATTTTAACTTAATCACATGTATCCAGGAGCTGGGGCTTTAAGAAAACCTCCAAATATAATGAAACTTGTGATGCTAATTTGAGAGTTGGCAACACTGATAGTGTCCTAGGCTTCATGAGGAAACTAGGCCCTGTTCCTGCAGGGAAAACCAAATGATACAATGGTTTTAGCTAGCTTTCTGTTTATCGATAGTTGACACACAAGACAAGACTTTGAGTTTCACAGATTCTTTGTTCCAAATTGTTCAAATCCTATGGGCCAGATTTTCAAAGGTATTTAGGCACCTCATGGGATTTTTCAAGCGTGCCTATCTGCATCTTTAGTTGCTTAAATACCTTTGAAAATCTGGCGTATTGTGCTAACATGATTCAGCCTCTGAGTGGTTCATAACTTTTTGTTGCTCTCGCTATTTGTGCTGTGTGGTAGTGGTGTTTCTGCTCTGACTAGATAACTGAAGCTTTCATAACTAGGAGAAAAATCAAGATGGCCTTGCTAGAACTTGACGCATGAATTCTTGCATAAATATATTTGTCTGAACATTTGAAACTTTTGCTTTCTGTGAAAATTCTTGTGAACAAAAAATCACAACAGAAATACTGTGGAAGTGAATCTGTGGGTGGTGGTGGGTTTTGTTTCCCCCCCACACACACACTTTCCTTTTTCTCCTGCAATCTTTCACTAGCCTGCACCTCTTTTGGATACTGCACTAAACATGCATCTGGGAACATAATGCTGGGACCTCATCCTGAACATCTAATCTTTCCTTTTTAGCTGCTCCTTTGTCTTCTACACAAACGATAGGTGGCAAGAAATTCCTGTTCAGTGGCATAAGGAGCTTGTGTACACTAGCGCTTACTTTGGTATAACTTAAGCTGCTCAGGGGTGTGAAAAAGCCATCCCCCTAAGCAATGTAAGTTACACTGACAAAAGAGGCAAGCTCTAACTGGACAATAGAAACAAGGTGGAGGAGTCTCCCCTCTCAGCTCCAAATTGAAGGTACACACTTGTAAAACTCACAGTGCCATCCCCTACTGGCATACTCTTTACTAGAGTAGTAACAGACCTCTGCATGTGTCAGAGGTCTGTTAGTACTTTCGAGTCTTGATTGTGATCCTATAGCCAGTGGTGAGCTGGAGCTGGTTTGCACGAACCAGTTGTTAAACTTTGAAGCCGGTTTAGAACTGGTTGTTAAAGGAGTGGGCAAACTCCAGCCCGTGGGCCACATCAGGCCTGTGGGACCATCCTGTCTGGCCCGCCTGAGCTCTCAGCTGGGGAGGCTCCCAAGAATCCCTTTTTAAATTTTTACTCACCCGGTGGCGCTTCGGGCCTTCGGCAGCACTTCGGCGGTGGGTCCTTCACTCGCTCCAGGTCTTCGGCGGCACATCCTTCAGTGCCGGAGCGACTGAAGGACCTGCCGCTGAAGTGCCACCGAAGACCCGGAGCGAGTGAAGGAACCGGTTCTTTAGCTTTTGGCAGCTCATCACTGCCTATAGCTCTTAGTCACAATTAGCTACAATATTTCTGGCAGCTGTTTTTGAGGAAAGCTTCCTCAGTTTTGTGCTGTCCAAACCAGATTTAACAATGTAAACTAATCAACTAATTGAGCTAAGCCATTTAACTTTTTCTTCAGGAATGTTCATTCAAGTACTTACACTCTGAAGGTGCAACTCCCTCTAAAATTTACACAGTTGTCTTCTACTCTATGGCAGTTGTTTTCTTAAAGAACCAAGGCTATTTCTGCTATCAAGTGAATTTGTGCACTTGTCAGCCAAAGACAGGCATTCAAGACTCAGGGCCTAAAGTAGGTTTTTACTGTTTAAGCTGATTTTTCATTCATTTATTTAGGCATCCTCCTGCTTTACTCTAGAGAGCATCACCAGACTCTCTGCATTCTTACGCATTTCTTGCACTCTCTACAGCTCTTCATCAAGTCATATAGTTTTCAGAATTTCTCGGATGTATGGACTTCCCTTCACCTGTACAGCCAAAGGAACCACACCTGTAGAGATCCCACATGGTGGAACCCTCCCTGCAGGAAAGTACGACCACACAGAAACCACTACCAGCACCGAGAACCAACCACAACTTCAATCCATTGTCCCCAAAACAGCACTCACAAAGATGGCTCTATTGTCATTAAAGGAAGGCTTGGACAGCTGGATGAGGATAAAATTGAAGAAAGTTAAATGAAAGCACACTGACCACCATGAAAGGGAGAGAGACATGGAAGAATTGAGGAAGAAATGTAATAGGATGTTGAATAAAAGATAAGAATCTTTAACTGAAAATGAGTTGAAGAAAGAAAAAGAAAATGGGACAGAGCAGAGACGAACCAACAGAACCAGAAAGAAATCTATGTGGAAATTAAGTTAATTTATAGTTTTCTGTCAATGTGTTGAACATATGGAGGATTTGATTGCTGCCCAATATGTCCAACTTTTGTTGAAAATACAAAAGAGACTAAGTCAGCTCCAACCCTCATGCGCAGTGTGGAAGGTGAGGGAGAAAACTATTCACTGCTGCTTTGCTGGACTGAGATGGCATCAGGGGCCCCATTCTGCCACAGAGGCAACTCCACTGATTTCAATGGGAGTTGTGTCCTGCAGGGGAGAATGAGGTCCCAATTTTGAACTCCACATTTAGAGACAGGAGAGTTTCAGGTATGGCACCCTACAGCGAGTGCATTGCTACAGCTATCTTTGCTCCAGTGGGAACACTTTACATGCCCCTACAAAGTTCTGGTACCCATGGCTTCTGGAAGCAACACAATTTACTTGATCTAAAGGTGTGAGACTGAGAAATCACATTTCTCCCATTCTGTATGTTCTCTTCTATTGTTCTAAAACAGTTCAGTAAAGATAAATTAAGTCATTAATTACTAAAAATCAAAGATTATCCATTTATTTCTGTCACAAAGAAAAAGCTACTTGCTGTATGTGGATAAGTATAACCCATTCATTGATTTATGGACACAAATGAAGTGACCTGTAGCTCACGAAAGCTTATGCTCTAATAAATTTGTTAGTCTCTAAGGTGCCACAAGTACTCCTGTTCTTTTTGCGGATACAGCCTAACACAGCTGCTACTCTGAAAGTCCTTCAAGAGCATCACAAATCCATAGGATATTCCAGAATGCTGTCTCTTCCATTTAGATCTCTAGTGGAAGATTTACAGAGTCACATGCAAATAGACTGCACCTAATGGACCAAGGAGGACAATGAAGCTCATTAAGAGGTTTATTCCAGCAGAAAAATCTCTGAAATAAGTTACATACAAAACATTTCTTGGCATGCTAGTTCCTAGTAGGAATCAATCACTTTTTAGCAAAATCACCTCATTTGGGGAGGAGGATGTTTGAAAAAAAGAACGCAACACTTGGCAGCCTGGAGGGGGGTAGGCACAGAAGAATCTTTCCACAACAAAAGGGTTGAGAGAAAGTTTAAAAATAAAGTAGATCTCTAAAGTATGGCACAGGATCCTGAGGAGGAGACAAAAAAAAATTAAGAGGCACGTTGTTTACTTTGTAAGTGTATTTCACTCTAGTAGAGATAATTACTGAGTACACAGGGGAGGGCAGGAGTTATCGATTAAAATTAGGAGGGAAACCACTTATTCTAGCCATGCTATTAAATTTATGTTTGATTGCAGTGATCTATGTTCATTCATCAGAGAAGAATAACCCAAGACTGAGGGAATACGAGGGAACTCAGTAAGCTGCTATCAGAACCACGCACTGAAATTTAGAAATTATTTTTAAGCTCAGGCAAGAATATAGTGCCAGTTCTTCCAAAGTGAGGGGGGTAGGGTGCAAAGTTGGTAACTATGACCTTGTAAGTGTGACCCTCTTGCCTAGGCAAGACACCAGAAGTGAAAGTAAGCTGGTGCGGTACAGCGTAACAGTAAGAAAGTGGCCACCAGTACACAGCCAACTGTACCGGCAGGACCACTGATGGGGGCGGGGAGGGAGCCAAAAGGGGCAGCTGCCCCGGGGCCCAGCAACTTAAAAGGGCCCAGGGCTTCCGGCAGCAGCCTGAGCCCCAGGCCCTTTAAATCGCCGCTGGAGCCCCAGCGCTCCCAGCAGCTGCTGCCGCTACTCCAGGGCTCCAAGCAGCCAGAGCCCCAGACCCTTTAAATCGCCACCGGAGCCCCGGGTGGTGCAGGCCGGGTGGCACTGAAGGGCTGGCTGGGGAAATCTGGCCCCAACCCCGCCCCTTCTGCCCAAGTCCACACCCCTTCCGGGGGCCCAGAGCTGCCCCCCGCAACCTTGCCCAGGACCCCAGCCACCCTGCATACTGGTAAGTCCTTTAAGTTACTTTCACCCCTACAAGACATGTAAGTCAATCATTTGAGGTCAAAAGGTAGGATATAAACATTTATTAGAGTAAGTTTTGTCAGACAAAACTGGTTAAGGCTTTTTTTTGGCAGGGGAAAGAGTGAGGAAACATAGAAAGTCAAAAGACATTATCTAGAACTCAGTGAAGCATTATGTGATGTGTCACAAGAAATCGGTGGATAAAATGTTGTAGCAACACTGACTGTGTTACTACAACAGAACTCCCCAGACTACCGTTTCAGCCTGTTATATTGAAGGTACTTCTGCACAAATAGAAAGAATACAGACAGTTAATAGCAATGGAAACTGTTTTTTAGAAACTGTTCTTTTTTAAAATCTGTTTTCCCATGCTGGCCCATCTTTTAATACCCTTCATCTCTGCATGCAACTCCTGCTGCCATCAATGGTCACAATACACCTTTAAAAAGTTTCTACTAACAGCTTTTGTGTAAAGGCTGTGCCGTCTCACTAAGCCTGCATTTGTGATATTAGCTCCATCTTTTCTGTGGGATCAAAGGGATGATTCTTGTCCTCACATCAAGGCTCTGTACAACTTCAGTCTCTGCTCTTGTTTCTTCTCTCATTCCAGCTCTCTCACGCTTTGCTTCATGCAGGAGGCCAACCTCGCTGCTCCAGTTAGTTTCTTTCTCCCCCTCTACTTTTCCTTCCTACCTACAGACACTAAAATCTCTTTAACTGTCTCTTCATTCAATCTCCTGGAATTCAAGCCTACTTCTTCCAGGAAACCTACAAATGCTAAGCTAACATCAACTTCCCTTTATTAAAAAAAATTAAGTTATAATTTAACACGATCCTGTATGTTTCCTAGAGTGTTATTGCTTGATCTTTGTCCATCTCTTAGATTGTCAACTCATTGTCACAAGGACCATGAGTCCAATTCTCTATTCACATCAGCATAACTCCATTGACTTAGAAAAGTTACACTGATGTAAATCTTTAGCAAGAGAGACCATAAATTAGGCCTATCAAGTCCTTATGAATCTAGCCCTCAATCCCGAACCTGGGAAGGAAAGAAATCATATGAGCCAATCGGGGCCGGGGGGGAAGAGAAGTGATGCATCCGATGAAGTGAGCTGTAGCTCACGAAAACTTATGCTCAAATATATTTGTTAGTCTCTAAGGTGCCACAAGTACTCCTTTTCTCTTTGTGGATACAGACTAACGCGGCTGCTACTCTGAAACCTTTTTTAATTGTGTGGGTGATTGTGTGGTAGGAGAGAAAATGTTACAGATATAAATGTAGAAATTAAAAGTGAATAAAAGGAAGAAGGAGAATTAAGACCCTCCCCCAAATCCCTTCAAAATATCCAGATGCTAAAATTTAAAAGGACCACGCAGCAAGGCCAGGAACAGATGGTGCAGGCCCAGCGACAACAGAAACAGGAGCTAGGGTAGATGTAGGAAGAGTATCCTTACACTCCGCATCCAATCCATCCGTTTAGGCCCAAGCTTAATAACTCAGTGGTCTATCACCTCTATGTTTCAAAGTCCTCCCGCTGCTGTATTGCACCTTGGATATTAATGGCATTGCCAGTTTAGAACAAGATTTGCCTTTCATAAAACATCATGGTAAGTTTTGTGATAGCGGTCACTAGAATGACAGTGTCCAACAGCTCAATTTGCTTCTTTGAATCTCAAAGTTAATTTATGAATAAAGAATAAAACTGGTGAACTGATTTTAATGAATAATGGAAGGAGGTGCAACTGGATCTTCCCCTTCTCCTACATCTGTCCTTTCTGGAGAACTTTGACTGAATTGGTCATTCCTACTATCAATTTCAGTTGTTTAAGAGTAGTTGTCAGACTTGGGTACATGGAGAGAAGCTGGGGAATTATGTTGGTGTTTTAAAACACTTTGCAATTATTGGTGCAAACAGCCTTCTAAGAAAATGTTGCATTCACACCTGTATTTGTAAAGAATTTGATCTAAAGCAAATTGACTTCAGTGGCCTTATGATCAGGCTCTAAGCGCTCAATCCATTGGGATGCTGAGTTCCTCAGCAGCCATTGGATTTCAAGCTATCTGAGAGGACCACCACAAGAGGAGCAAAAGACATTCTAGTTTCAATATCGGAGGCTTGCCCTCATAAATTGCTATTACCTGGAATGTCACTGGCTTGAACTCTGCCTGTTTTCTCTCAGAACTCTTCCATTCCCTGCTCACCTTCTCTTCCACCCACCCGCAAAAGTTGTGTTTAAAAAAAAGGCAATTGACTTTCAAAGCTGATATTCTGGCTATTTCGGGAACTATTGCAGATTCTTGAATCTGAGTCACTCTGCAGCTGCTTTTTGTAAATTCACCCAAGTTGCTGTTAGAGTATGTAAAGCAGAACTCAAAGTGGCAAAATTTGTACCATATCTGGTCAGCAGATAGGGGATCTGAGTTTTCTTGAGCACTAAAGTGAAAAGCAATGGGTCAAATCTTCAACTGGTGCAAAACAATGTGGAGCCACTGATTTCAATGGAGCAGTTCTGGCCCATTGTTTTCCATTGGGCGGGGGGGAGAATCTTTCCTTCCTAAAACTCTAGTTTACTTTTTACTTATTACCAAAGAGGCTCAGAGAAGAGGGAGAAGAATGAATTGTGACAAAATTGAAAGGAATTGGGGGGGGGGAGAGAAGAAATGGAGATACTATAAGGGTATTTCAATAGTCTCCAGACTGAGTATTCAGCTCACTACATATGTGCTGCAGCAGTGTTAATTAAGGATACTGCAACCCTCAGCTCTGCATTTACTTGATATGTCGGCTGATGTTACAGAGTTAATATGCACAATTTTATCCCTACTATTTACCCACTGATTTCCCCCTCCCCCCATTTCAATTTACTTTAAAAAAAATTAAAAACCCAACTGGAGGCTTTAAACACATACCCCATTGATCCTAAAGCCTTAAGCACAATGGTGGCATGCCAGCCATGGAAAGCTTTTTTTTAATCCAGGACTAAGATTAGACTTCAAATTTAGCTTAGAATTTTTCCCCTAAACAGCTTGTAATTAGTTTTCAAAAAGGATCCTGCTGCTTATATTAGAATTCACTCATCTGAAGAAACCAAGATGTGGAGTTCTTTCCTCCCTTTCCACAGTCTGACCTGACCTTCCATATCCTACTTTGTCTGAAAAGTTGCCTTTTCTAGTAATATTGGCAATGGCGAACCTCTAAAGAGAAGCAGTTTAATACAAAAATGCCCTCTCCTACTTATACACAGAAGAGGCTGCAATGCATGATATACAAGAGATTTATTTGATCCTTGATGCTGATCCAGTCTCAGCTGCTGTTGCTACTTTCTTTCCTCCTTTACACAAATGCAGCAGACAGCAACTTCTGCTGGAGGAGAAAGCAGCAATAAGTTTTTTAAAAATTCAGTCTTTAAGTCAGAGCAAAGTGTTAAAATAAAATTAGAGCAAAAGCAACCTTTGTTGTGACATTAAAAAAAAAATCCCTCTTAATTTTTCCTCGTAGGTCATTATGAACATAGGAGAACCCTAATGATTCGCTTTAGACACTGCATATTACTGAAGGTTTATTTGAGTGTGGTTCATTTCAGCTGCACTGTATTTTCATGTTCCTAGCAAAACATACCAGGCTTCATAAGGAATGATAATTACATGGAATTGGAGTTAAGTCTCAATCCATTTATGCTGTCTGTGGTCCGAAAACATGAGACATTCATCGCTTCATAACTCCAGCTGATTAGAAGCTCAGGGGGGAATGCAGCTTTCTGTTGCTAAGAGTAAATTTTAGGCAGACCGAAAGACAGATTGTTTTAGCTGACAAGTCTCTTGGTAATTGAGAAGTTGCTAGAAGTATCCTCATTCTAGATCTACTGAGAGGAGGAAAAAAAAAAACCTATTTTGTCTGTAATATCCAAAATTACTAAGGGCACGTGAAGGGAAAGGTAAACACAGTTCACTGATTATCTAGTGCATAGCAGTTTGTTCAATTGTCAACAGCACAACTTTCTTAATTCACTTAAAACTTCAAACATGTACTAGTGTGCCATGTCTAATGGTTAAAGAGGGCAATTAATTAGATACTGCATTGTAGCAGTTCTACAAACTGTTAATATTATTTTAAATACAAATTTGTCTTACAGGCATCTTAGTAAAGCATCTAAACCATTATGGAATATAAATGTGAGGGTAAATAGCTGGGAATGTATTTGCTTATATTGAACATAAAGGCTGTTGAAAGCCAGACTTGTAACACAAATAAAGAAGCAAGTCAGGCATTTAAAAAAGAAAATACTCTGTTCATCTGTCACTTCTCAGGGATTCATTTGATGGATTTCTTGCCAGACACACAGTGAAATATGCAAAAGTTAGGGCTTTCTTATATAAAAAGCCCTGTGGTTTTGAGTTACAGGAGCAATACTTATTGATGTAAGTTCAGCTCACTGTTTATTATTGTTAAATGGCTCCCCTGCACTGACTGATGAAAAGGATTATGAATCTCAAAGTTGTTCATTTAATTCCCAGACAAAAACATTAAAATAGAATTAAAAAGTTAAGAAATACAATTGCTGAGACACAGGATAGAAATAGAGAGTCCTAAATCGACATTTTTCTGTGTTTTGCCATCCATGGTAAATCTATAGGATTAACACCACAGTCCTTTAGGCATAATGGTGTATCAAAATATTCCTGTCCCTTAAAGTAGGTGTATTTCTGACACTGTAAACAGAAAACTGTATCAGAATGTTTTGGTGAGCAAAAATCCTAAAATATTTGGCAGTCAGGAACTATGGAGTTTACATTCTACACAAACACACTTAACTATGACCCTGTCTGACCTTCCAGCCCCTTCTACTCTAATCCATCTACTCTTCCAATATGCTCTAGAGATCCTATAGTCTAATGTTGCGCCTCTCACTTTTCATGACAACCTACAAGCCACTACCTGACCACATACTGATCAAAGACCCAGGCCCCCTGTGGTCCACAGATCAGCATCTCAATTCTTAGCAGGGGAACAACCATCTGTGACTAAAGCAAGAACTGAGAAGATCTGGGTTCAGTTTATGGCTCATTGTGTCTGATCTTTGTCATTTCACACCATCTCCTCTATGCCTCAAATCTTTTCTTGCAGAGAGGGTATAATAACTACTTCACATGGGTGTTTTAAGGCACATTTCATTAGTTTCTGTAAAGCACTCTCATGCCAAGATGGAAGGTGCCTTACAAATACAAGGGCAAGTATCTGGGTATCAGTTAAGGGGTCAAGCCCACCCATGTTCCTGCCGTGGTTCTCTTATCTCTAACATAGGGGTAGATGTTGTCTCTGTACCCAGTTTAGTGTTCCAGTAGGTGTATTAAAACTTGCTTAGTCTAGATCATTTCCTGGCAACCGCACTGTTTCTAACTCATTCACCTTCATATTTCTCTGGTAATTCTTAAACAGGTTGAGGCTTCATTACTGATGAGAGAGAGACAGTAGCCAGCATATAGCAAAATGTGATACATTTTCATTTCTAATCACCTAGATGAAAAGTTTATGAAGTGTTTGTACTACTTAGAATACTCATTACATGGATGGCCATCTGAAATTAAAGGTCAGAATTAAAGCTGTTGGCAGAACCTTAATGTCAGATGTTTCCATCTTTTGTGTGTATTTAAGTTATCATGGCCTAATGAGTTTGTTTTGTTCAGTGGGAAGCACATTTCCTTCCTAAATTCTATTAAAGGGCGTCTGGAAGTTTGTGTTGTTTTATCCAACACCTCTAAAAGGTCATTTTCATAGGCATGTATGTTTGGGAAAAATAAGTCTAGGAAAGAGTGAAGAAAGACCTTACTATACAAGAAAAGAAAGCAGAATGTTTCAATGAATCAGCAATACTAAAGCTGCACTTCACAACCCAGGAATCAGCAGCTGTAGGGCTACTCATGTTCCTGGGAGAAACAAAGAAGTTCCTCCTCTTTCTTTACCCTAGCCTTTCACTATTCCTCATGTGTTGTCTAGGACTGTTTGTATTTGCAGCATATTAATACCTGATCGCTGAATTTTGGTAGTTATTGTTTACATTTCCAGAGCTGTCATGAGCTATTTGACAGAAATTCAAACTCAGAGTAGTTTAAGTTTTGGGAGCGCACACGGTCCATTTTGCCTTGAAGTGGAGAACAAATCAAAACAGACACTGCTTCAGCTGCCAAGCTGAGCCTCAGAACACTAATATGGTCGTAAGAATCTCCACTGCCTTACTTCACGCAGGAGTACAATGGTCATTGCCACTGATGTGGTGACTGACAAAACTTTGCAAATTTCATAGCCATTAACTTGTGAAAAGGGACCTTTGTGCTTGTGGCAGGAGAAAAATTGTGAAACTGTATTAACAAAAACCCTTTAGTTGCAACTATTTCACAGGATCATTGGAGGCGGTAGGGCATGGCAGCTGTCCAGCGGTATGCATGTACACAAAATGCCAGTCATTAGTTACAGTAACCATGCCACTGTCAGAAAAAGTAAGGGATTCCTCTCACTCTCAGTTAATCTGGAATATTTATCTGTTTTAAGCAGTCAGACAGAACAGACAATCTACACACAAAGAAAGGTTTGTACTGCAGGCAATAGGCTATAAAGAAATCATAATGAACTGGCAGAAGTTTACCAATCCTTTTTAAATCTATCTGTATATATTTCTTTATTGAACCCGTTAAAAGTCACATGCTGAAGAGCTGTCTCAAAATCCAAGTGATTTGAGGAGCTCATCCGCTAGACTCAGATCGTCTGGACTCTTTCAGGACCACCATCAAGCATATAGCGAAGAGCAGGATTCAAATGAAATTTCAAATGAGAAGAAGAGTTAAGTTTCAGTAACATGAGAGACAGATGAGCAACTGAAATAGAGGTCACTGCATTGGGATTTTCTTCTGAATGTGATCTGGACTGAGGGCAAAGAAACATCTAGGACAGGACTAGTAATTGTATAGACAGCAAGGAACAGGATGGGCCATGAATTCAATCTTCAGACGTGAGGATGCACATTCCTGGTGTATCTATTAAAACTCACTATTGTGAATGCTGGGGAAAGTGCAAGCTCAGAGGGCTTTGCAACTTGTCACAGCAGCACAGTGTGAGAGGGAGCCCAGTCTGGTGGGTCAGAGGGTTCAGTGGTACCCCAGTTCCAGGTGGCATCCTGGGGAGGGGGAACCCATCACAGAAAGTACATAAAATCAAGGGGTAATGACCCTGGTATAAAGTGGCAGAACTCTTATTTTGTAACTGTTGGAAAGATAATGCATCACCGCCAGAGAACTGGATGAAATTTGTCACACACGTACACACTCTGAAAAATGCGGTGTGTGTCAAGTTATGGTGAATTGTTTCAAGGGGGAAAAAAAGGGTAGTATCAAAATGAACTATTGTGATATTTCTCACCTAACTGTTACAATTATTCAGACTAGATTCACAAAGGGATTTAGGCAGCATTCAAGGAAACAGTTGTAGTAGCAGCACCTTATACTCAATAGCCCAGTGGTTATGGAACTTGTCTGGGATACAGGTGACAAAGGTTCAAATCCCTGTTCAGGAACCCAGATGTTTACCCTCCAAGATGAGTATCCCTACGGCTGGTCTATAGTCATTTTCTCTGGCCTAATGCTTATTTCTGCACAGTAGGAGAGATCGAGAAAGACCACACCAGAATACCCTATAGCCCGGTTGTTAGTGAGCGGGGACCTGGGTTCAAATCCCTGCTTCAGAGTGGGGATTTGACCCTGGGTCTCCCACATCCCAGGTGAATGCCATAACACTGAGCTATAGAAGAGAGTACTGCCACTTTTGATGGTGGAGAGTCCAGCCCTTTCATTTCCTTTACATTTATTAAAAATTTCCAAACATGAAACATTTAATGTCAAGAGAAACAAACACTCTGTTTGATCCAAAGTGAAACTAAATATTCCGATTTTCCAAAAAAACAAAACAAAACTGGTTTCAGTTCGGGTTGAACTGAAATTCTCACTTTTTCAGAATTGCTAGAGAAATGAAGTCAGTTATTTGCACAGCTCTAATCACCATTCAGTAAGACTCTGATATCATTGGCGGTGAGGTGGGGAAAAAAATGGGTTATTTGTAGTATATAAAGTACTTGAAATGAGGAGCAAATATAGTCAGCATCATTTCAGTCAGGTATTCAGAACCACAACTGACATTTTAAGATCCATCTGAAGCTCACATGCAATTAATAGCTTAGGACAGATAAAGAACATTATGCTGACACCAAGTGGAAGAAAACTGTCAGTTTCATTCCAGGATTCTAATATACCTAAGTGCCTTCATTTTATGTTTTTACACACACAACCCCTGGGTTTTACAAAAGCCATTGACTGGGTTTTTACACTAATTATCACCCAAATTTTTTGAAGTGTTGGAACACCCCAGACCCGATTGCTTGCTCTGGAAGGAGAGATGGCAGTTACGTCACCTGGTGTGGGACTTCGTCAAAGGATTTTCGGAAGTCCAAGTACACTATATTCACTGGATCATCCTTGTCCACATGCTTGTTGACACCCTCAAAGCATTCTAACAGATTGGTGAGGCATAGATTTTTCCTTTACAAAAGCCATGTTGATTCTTCTCCAACATAGTGTGTTCATTTGTGTGACTGATAATTCTGTTCTTTACTATAGTTTCAACCAATTTGCCTGGTGCTGAAGTTAGGCTTACTGGCCTGTAATCACCAAGATAGAGTTTCCAGAAGCAAAGTCGAACAACAAAGACTGTGTCTGACTACATTTCAGAACATAAGGGTTTTTCTGAAAGTTTAAACAAAACAAAACCAAAAACAGGAGAAAAGAGCGATATTTACCCATAAAACTGCAAAGTTAATTTTTGGACCAACTTTCATTGTTTTAATTTTTGTAATAAACACTGATAAAGTCCTGGGAAATATTAAACAAAATTAAAAATGAAAATGAAGATCCTCTATTTCTCAACCCCCTCTGCAGCACCAATAGCCACAACATAGCCCTTAATCTCCCCAAATTTGATGAAAATGTCTATATTTTAAGAAGTCCTGTTCAGAAATCTGTCCCCCGAAGGACAGACCTGCATAGGGATCTTTCATTCCCGTTTTCTATCAGTGTTTTGTATCACCATTTAAAGGACAGATACAAAAGTGGTCAGCCTAATTAGTTATTGGTCTGATGTATTTGATCAGTTTTGTAGTATTTTACTTACAAAATTACAAGATTCCATTTTGAACAATTTGCCCTTTTTGTGCTTGGGGAATATACATGCTTATGAAGTGAAGCACATACTATGAAATGAAACCCAATATCCAAGACTTCCCCACTCTTGTTCCTCCCAGAGCAGTTTGTATCAGCATGCATTTCCCTCTCATCCTCCATCATCGTGTTTTGAGGCGGGAGAAACCCAACGGTCCTCCTCAAGAGTGGGAGAGCACCTATGTTAGTACTGATGAAGTGAAATATGAATTTAGTTGGGGGATTTCAAGGAGGTTGTCACCTTTTTGTCTTCCCTCACCAATCACCTTGCTCTTTAGCGCTGCCCCTTTCCAGAGTGCACAACCCCACCACACAGGATGGTCAGCTGTAGGTTCCAGGGGCACAGTAGCAATAAGTCCACCGAACTGGCACCTCCCTGTCACACACACACTCCACAAGGATTGGCTGAGTTTTTCCCCTCCTTTCCACCCAGAGAGAAAGAACAAATTAGGCATTAGTTTTTATTTTAAATGTCCAAGCAAGACAACACATTCAGGTTACTGTCTGAATCTCACTTGCACAAGCTAAAGTATTATTTACCTGAAACATATTCCTACCTTTGAAAAACAAACAAAGACTCAATGCCCCATAGATCTGCATAAGCAAAGGACTTTTCCTCCATGTAGGTTTCACTGATACATTTCCCCTCGCCCAGTGGACTAAATGTTTTCCTTAACCTGAAATAAGTCAAAGAATGGACAAATATAAAGAAAGTCAATGAGAGAGAGAAAGAGAAATTTCCTGTCCCACTCTGCAACTGGATTGGAACACAAAGCTGCGGCGGATTCTGCAGCATGCAGACATCCATTGAAAAAAAGCGTAAACAAAACAATATTTCCTTTTCATTATCTCACACTGCAGCCATTGCCTACTTGTACCTTCAAGTAACAAGAAACCCAGTAGCTTATATAACCAAAGTGACTCTCAAATACTGGCAAATTACTTCCTGCTACCACAAAAAAAAAAATATTATATATATATATATATATCCATCCTGAGAGACTAGCTTGGCAATAGAATTAATGCTGTTTTAGTGCCTCATAAATTGAAGGAAGCCTCAGACAGATCTAAGAGCTTCATGGGGGACACCAGATCCGATCTTCTGAAAGATCACCACCACGAGCAGCACCTCCAGAGCAGCTTCTGCAGCCTGGCCTACCCTAGTCACAATACCACCGAACACCTGGTGCCTGGGCAATAGGCAAAGAAAGAACTCTGTTCACTTCAACAGGTATGGTTCTCAACCAAGCTTAGAGATGGAACTGGGCCAAAAAATTTGGATCCAGCTCAGGATCAAACCTTCCCCCAAATTCAGGGCTTTTGTATCTGGTGGTTTGGTTGAGGCAGAACACAAAATTAATCAGTGTTAAATGATTCCTGGTTGCAATTATGTTAATGAAGCTGTGAGAGGAAATATACATCTAGAATTTACTTTCGCTCCTCCCTGCCCCCACCCCCACAAAAAAAATCACTGCTGGTGCAATTAAGTCCCTTAACACCACATCAGCTGTCCCTATGAAAATATTTAGTGGGTTGCTTTGCAGCCCATGGTGATGTATATTAGCATTAATACAGAGATCATTCATTCATGATCAGGATCTCTAGCCATTTAAACTAACAGAGCATTTCCAATAGCTGTCAATCGGAATAGCTCTGAGGTCCTCTTTCTAAGTCTAGAGACATAGGCAAAAGCGTTTTGAGTCCAAGCTCCACAAATTCAATCCACTGGAAAATTGAGATACTTTTTTCAAAGCCATTTTGTAGTTAAAGGAGTATTTAACTTGCCACGGGACTGGTGGCACAGCAGTATGTCAGATTCATTGTTGAAGCTTTTGTTTCATGGCAATTTTTGAGGTTTTGACATTTGTTTTATTCTGCACTGGAAGGAAAACACCTTTTGGACATTCTCCTGAAGTGGATAAAATAAATGAATGATGTCAAAATGTCTGTTCTTGGATCAAGCAGCTCAGGTTTTCAGTCTCTGATCAGAGTTCTGGACCACAAAAAGCCTTCCTGACCAAACTTTGTTGAAACCAATACATCCCTGTGAAATATTGTCAAAAACGTTCTGACCAGCTCGAATCATCATATTCCATATAGTCTCCTAGAAGGCATATAATGAGTTCTGGAATTGCGACAGCGATGAGTGAGGTTTGACCAACTCAGCATGCAGTCCCCTCAACATTCAACTCTACCAGCATAGGATAAAGGAGGCCAAACATATATAAGAAGGAAGATAAGAGAAAAATCTGGCCAGGAAACCTGTTTCTAGTGCTGTAGTCATTCCCTCCAATTGCTCCCTTTCCTGAATGCAGAAAGACAGACAGACAGACAGGTCACATTTCTGCTCAGTTTTATACTTGCCAGCTAGCCAAAGCAACTGACACTATTTTGGGGGAGGAATCTCTGTGGCTGTTGTACAGAGATGGGGAGAGCAAGCAAGCAAGCCTGGCAATTCACCTCTTCATTTAGATTTTTGAGATGTGTTCTAGACAGGTCAAGGGCAGCAGTGGGTAGGAAAGAGATTGCAGTAGAATCTGACACCCACACAGAGAAGTGGGCGCAAAAGAGCGTGACAAAGTGCTGTAACAAGGTTGGGTTGGTAGCTATTCTACCTAGTGAAATTAATTTAATCTTGTCCATCCCATGCAGCTAGTGATATGCTATATGGTAAAACAAAGACATGGCTTGAAAGGCCTCAGGTTAAACACACACTTAAGTGTCCAGTCTCCTTTCTAAAATATTGTGAGGAAGAGGAAGTGACTTCTCAGTATTCCTGCAGCTTGTGAGTGTTGACGAAGATTACAAAGCTTTGGCTTCCTATACTCAGTGCCCATGCAATCCAGGCAGCACATGTAATGCAACACCATCACCATGCCTGCAGGCAACCACAGTGAACAGAAATGGTCAGGAATGTTTAGTGACACTTGCGACTACATGTTTTGTTTAAATTGGATTATTTAAAGTTTCTTCAGGTTTTAAAAATATTGTCATCTCTATGCATCAGTTCTTCAGAGCCTGTGGTGGGAGAGCACTTGGATTCACATGTCATTCCATCCAGTTCCAGACAGTCCCAATTGCACCAGTTCCCTGGAACTCTGTGGGAGTCTTTTGCCCATACAGAACTCCTCTGGAGGAAGGGTGTTATAGGATTGGATAGCATACTTAAGTACTTTTCCAGGCAAAGAGTGACAAGTCCTTTTTACTTATCTCAGATTCTTCATCAGGGCCTGGAGAAAGCTATGCCTATGTCTGGAATTTCTGTGTGGTAGGAGTTCGTTAAAACTCTATTAATATAGGTATGTAAAGAAACACTAGCAGCATCACCTTGAGCGGACAAACCCCTTCCCCACCACACCACACCACACCTTCCCCTTCTCTTGGTGTAAACCTCTATGAGAGTAACTGGTGTAAGGAAAGAATCCTTTCTGCAAGAGAAGGTATGAAAGTTAAGTTCCATTCCAAGGAATGTACCTGGTTTGCCGATTAGTGTTTTGATGAAACCTGTGCATGGACTTTTACCGGGTTTGGTTTTAGTTCTAAAGAACTTTAAGCAGTTATTTAGACAAATAATATATGAAGTGATGCCTATCCAAAACTCTACATGCTCCTGCCATAACTTACGAGAACAAAATTAGATCACCCACAGAACAAACTCTGTCAACTCCCAACACACACTTTCTTTGAGAGGCTCACCTCAGACAGAGTGAGAGAACCCTACAGCTGTGCCCTATTTGGGGGCTTCATTAAAGAACTCAAAAGGATCTTTCAGTGGACCTACTTCCCTATCATCACAATCCTAGACAGACTGAAGTGACTGCTAGACATTTTGGGGGGGTGGGGGGGGTGACAAATTAACTTTCAAAGCAAAAGAGCTGCCTTTTATAGTGCCTCTTGTTTCTTATGTGTTTTCACTGCAGATTTGCTTTGATTGCTGGCACTTCCTATCTTCTTGACACTTTTGGTTGGTAGAGGCAGACAACTAGGCAGCTATTAGCCTAATGCTGCATCCCGTACAAATTCACGCAAGAATTCCCAACTGACGTTGATTAAATGAAATGCAATGTAAATAAGGGCTACTTTCAGGAGTAAAGTTTGGCAGGATCAGGCTGGGGCCTAAGAATACTACATGTTGGACTGCAACAATTCTATTTTGAGGTCTTAAGACCCAGGTCCTACAGCGTGGAAACACAGAACTTAAAATGTTGTTATTCACCTTTCCTTTGTCCCCAGCAAGTAATTAACATGCCCTGTGACATTATTCCCAGATAGATAGTTGCAGAGAGTTAATGCTTCCAGTACTGAGATGGACTGTACAATACATGTGAAAAATAATATAAATCTTAGCTTTAAAGTAAAAGTCTGCTAGGTTCCCTCGCTCTAGCCCTCCCTCCACCCCCATCCCTCAATACCAACAATGGCTGGAGCTCAGGAAAGTGAGGAATCTCTAGCAGTGCCTAGAGCCTGACACAATGCAGACCTCTTGGACAGCACATCTCTCATAGTGTGGCACATCTTATATTGCAAAATTCAGTCCTAATCTGCAAAGCCCCTGGTAAACCAGCCCAGAGCAGCCAGATGTGTCACGCTGTATAGTAATTTCATGATTTAACATTAGGTTATGAACCTAGATCTCACCACTATGTTAACACCTTGGGCTACTCTACCCTCCTACAATGGATTTCTAAAAAGATCTATATTGAACAGCAACAATACATAATGGAAGGAACTTGAAAAAAACTACCCACATAGACCAGTACTATTATAGAAGGAAAGTCATCCATACTAAGTGCAAAATCATAACTGTTTTGACAAACACAATGCAACAAGGAGACATTGAAGAACCAATATTATTCTATAGCAGTGCATGCCTAAGGACAGTCAAAGTGCGTCTTTACTCAATAGCTTCTGAAAAAGCATTTTTACTCTTCTGCCTTTGCTTGTCATCACTGTATAGGAGATAAAAGAAAAGAGTTACCTATGAAAATTCTGCGGGCAAGAAAATGCTGCTATAGGATATTTCAAGTAGAAAAATGTGGTGATTTTTATTCTTGAGCTTTAACTCTCATTTACATTCTTTAGAAAATAAACATATAAAGTCTCCCTTGTAGATTAGACATGCAACTGATATTCACTTTGTCAGGGTATAGTTATAGTGATTTATTACTGCTTGAATATACAAGCCTAAGGTAGAAATACATTACAACCTAATGAAGCACCTTTGATTATCTGTTAGAATCAATCATCATCTTCCTACCTCAGTGTTGTCTCCTTGTGTGTGTGACAAATGGCTGTCAGAGTCTGCAAATAGCATCTCATGGTTCTGGAGCAAATACAGCAGGAGTGCATTACAAAGCATTTGTTTTTCATGAGCCAAAGGACTGAAAGGAATTCTAAACAGGAGAAAAGTAAATAGATTAAGTTTCTTAGTGCTCAGACTATGATCTATTGATCAGTTATCCATGAATCCCATTCTTGTGGTCTGGAGAATTTTTCAAAGCAAGTGATTTTATCCAGTTCTCCAACATATTCTAGGACATGATCTCGGTTAAAAAGCTCTTGATGACCGGGACTATATTTTAATTACAGGCATGTATATGCTTAGCATAAAGGAGCCCTGATCCTCAATCGGTGGCCTTTATGCACTGCAGTAGTACAAAGAAACAAGTAGTGGGAACCTGTTAGCAGGGGCCTGGCACTGACCAACTTGTTCATGAAAATACTGTTAAAAGGACAAAATATAGAAAGCCACCACCGCTAAGTTTTTAATGTTTTAAAAAGTGATCTCAAATTTTTCTCACTAAAGTCATATTACACATCTTTCTGTGAGGGTCCATAGGATAACAACCCTGTGCAATCTTGTCAAATCATACTTAACTTCCATGGAAGCACCATAATGCAGGACACAGTCTAAAAGTGGCATGAGGAAAAAAAAAGCTGTGTTCCAATGCATCCTCTGAAGCTGCATTATATTAATAATGGATGTAATAAAGTTATCGTTAAACATAATGGAAACATGCAGAAATCCCAGTAACAGGATCATATTTTTTCAAGTAGTATTTGAACTTATGGTTTATCTACTTGTAGATAATTCTCTGAATCATTTAATTAAAATCAAGGGATTCATTAGTGCCATGGTAATTTTGTTTCCTGAAGGAACTGTACATTTTTCCCCATAAAGTATTTGAGACGGTATGGGCATTTACATAAGCACTAGAGCTAATTCATCTTCATGCACTGTGCTAAACCAACTCCTGATTCCACTAAATATTAATATTTCAACAAGAAATTCACAAACTCTTGGGAATTAAGTACAAATACACACACCACTCTTTTGTTTGGCAAATCAGAAAGCACATTGATTATTCAAATGTGATTTAAACATACAAATGTACACATTGGGGCTTAGTTCCAGTGCCTAATTCCTGTCTACCTGCGGTAAAATTCCCCTTGAACTCTGAGAACTTTGTCTTAGAAAAACTTCAGGATTGAACAACAATGGCCATATGGATTTGAGGGGGGACCCGTTACCTCTCACTATCAGGACACTGCCATGCTTCACTTTCCTCACTCTGGGTAGTTTAGTCCTCTGGCCAAACTAAGCCCCTCCCCTTCTGGAGGGCGGGGAAGTCCAGAAGATGACTGACAAGCCAAAATTATCTCAGACAAAGAAGTCCTTCACCCAGGTCCTTAGTGCCTGGGCCACATTCTTCTCTGCAGATTGTGAGGGCTCAAAGAGTCCATCCAAACACCAAAACCTTCACATGCTGCGGCATGGTTCAGCCCACACAAGCAGCCCTTTCTCTAACACAGAACATACTCCTGTCTAGACTTAAGCCATGTTTACACAGTAGCGTACTTAACTCTTCCATCGATGTAGAAAGTTTTTCCATCACCTTCAGGCGGTACGAAGTTGATGGAACAATTCTAGTCACGTCTATACCAGGGGTTAGATAGGCCTAACTACAGTGCTCAGGGTGCAAAATTTTTCACAGCTCTGAGCGACGTAGCTAAGTTGATCTAATTTTTAATAGTGTAGATCAGACCTTACGCTCCTACTTCTGTCGAGTACGTGCCCAAAGTCCATGCCAGGCTTTTGCTATTAGTGCATAAACATACCCTCCCAAACTTCTTTTCCCCACAGTCCATCCTATGCCACTCCCTCAGCTAGGAGCCCCAACACTGATTTTGTCCAGTTTCTTCACATACAGAGAGGAAAAAGCCTGTGTCCATTCCACATTATTTCTCAGGAGACCTTGTTCTTAGGCTCACAGTTCCCACATGCTATGGGAATTACAATGCTCTGTTCTGGGCTGAACCAGGAACAGGTCAGTGTTGGACTTTGAACTCCTCCTAAAAGGCCAGCTTGGACTGTGAAAGGGTCCATATTTGCAAGTTTAGGGCAGTGAGGGATTATGAGACTAAAATTCAGTTTGGCCATTCTTCAAAGATTAATTGTGAAATGTGAATCTTGGTTCAGGTCTAGAGTTCAAACTCTAAAATTCATGGAAGATATTTATTTAGCTCGAATTTTTAAGTAGCTTAAGAACAAAATACTCCTTTTCAGATATTGCTGCTGAGTAGTAGAGCCATGACACACCTGCAAATTTGCATGTTTTATAAAAAGAATCTAGTTAACAAATCAGATCCAGGAACATATTCCTAGAGACAATACAACTATTGTAAAGTTGTTCTACTGAGTAAACAGGATTAAGAATCTCCCTTGGCCTTTGACTTTTTTTTTTTAAACTATCAATTTGTGTTGAAGACAAGTGGTGTTAGGAGGAGATCACCACTACAATGTATAGTTTGGAGGCAATTAAAAAGGGATCCATGGGAATCATCAGATTGTTTTATCCCAAATTAAATGTGCCATATTGAACCCAAAAGTATTTAAATTTACCAAGCCCTGTGCCTTATCACCCCAACAAGCTAGAAGTGGTGCTAAGCTAGTGAGTGTGTGGAGACTGTGCCTAGATATCAAACCAAAAAGTAAAAGGTGCTAAACTGGTAATCTTACAAGTAGAACTGGTCATAAAATTGGGAGGTTTCCTTTTTGTTAACAAAACACACCAAAAAGCCCCACAACATTGAGAAGTTTTTCTTTTTGGCAACTAAACCCTACAAGTTTTCACTCTGGTAATTGTTTGGAGAGTCTTCATAGAAATTTTATTCAGAACCAAAGTTGCAAAGATTTTGACAAGCCCTACTTGTAAAGGCATAGGGCTTGGTACCAGTCCAGAAATCTAGAGGTGTTGAGCAGGAGCTAAGGTCAAGGGCTACTTGTAGGAATGCTTCTCTCCTAAAAGCAGAGTGAGAGATCCACCTGCTGTTTCAATCAGCTGCTATGGATGGATTGGAGGACACAGAAGGGATGAGAAGAGATGAAAGCAAGTGGGAAATATTACTAGGTGATTGAGGGGGGAGGGGGAGAAGAGGGTGACTACAGGGAACTTGGGGAGGGAAAGATCAGAGAACAAGCAATGTTTAGCAAAAACAAGGTTGAGTGAATGGCCAGTCTGAACTATGGAAGAGTTGGACCAGCGTCAAGCACTAAACAAGAAGGTGACAGGACACAGAAGGGAAAGCTGAAGTCGCTAAGGATGAGGGAGAGGGTGATGAGGCAAAGCCAGGTGTCAGAATCTGAGAGGAAAGTGGTTGGAGAGGAGACAGGGAGTGGTAAAATAACTATATGAAGGGTAAAAGCAGAGAAGAGTCTGATTTGGTATTTTTCTATGAAGGATATGTGGAATACGGGTGGAGTAAAAGGCCAGGAGTGACAGAAGCAGGAGATAGATTTTGCAGAGAGGTCAATGTGACTAAACAAAGACTGGGAGCACTCTTCTCATCTACACTTTCTCCCTCAGACACACCCCGTGCCCCCCCCCATTTTTTTTTTTTAAGTTCCCAGATTTGGACCTCATCAGACAGTGCAGTGGGAGGAAGTACAGGAGCCGCTGCCATTTGCATATAAAGATTGTGACTTGAAAAGCGTTTCAGCCAAATACCATCAAAGCATTATGAGACAATGTCAATTCATCATTCGTTACAGCACTATGAGAAAAAAAAATTCAGGAAGAAATCAGCCTATGAAGTATTCATGGGTTTCAACATCAATCATTACATTAGTTTCCTGTAATTTAATGTGCAATGTTGTCACATGATGTTCATACATTTTTAATGATCCTGGGACTGTCTTCCCATTTAATATCAGTCTTACAAAGTGTTACTTTTTCCACAGTGGAATTGTACTAGATCACAGTGACTAAGGATATACAGTTCAGATTCTATACATTGTAAATTGTAAACACAGTGGCATGTTTTATATTCTGAGTCTCTGGGTCCTCCGTTCCACGTTCTGAATATTAAGCTCCAACTCCCACCATTGATTCTATGCATGTGACAGGTGTCTATAGCCACAGAAATCATTAGATTAGGACAGGCGATCATCATGGCAAGAATTTGCACCTGGAACATAAGTGGGGCACACTGTAAGCAGCAGGAGAGTTTGTAAACTATCTAGTTTATTTAATAGTAAAGCAGATGAACAAAGAAGTTTCTGCCATACCCTGTGGAAGAACTTCAAACACACAAGAAGGAAAACATGGGGTGCTGCATGACTGTAAGAACTAACTAAATAAAAATTGGGAGGGGTGTCCACAAGCCATTTTCAGCAATATCAGCTGCTCATTTCTGCCGATCAGTCTGGGATTGTTAGAAGAAACTCCAAAACGGACATTGGGAAGTAGAACAGGCATCTACCCAGCCTGGCTTTGAGCCTGTCACAGTCTCAGTTTACTCTCAGCACAGTTCTCTCAGCCTTCAGTACACGCAGGCTGCTGAAGTGACTTAGTCAGAGGTCCACCCTTTCTTGAGTGTCAGTAGAAACCCAAACACCTTCCACCTCAGTTTCACCGGGACCACCCTTTCCTTAGTGAGGGTCTTCTCTTCTACAGCACACTTATCACTCTCTTTCTCCCACACTCAGCTTCCAAACCTCTTGGGGGGGTCAGTCAGTCCCTTCCCCCTCCAATCAGTAGCATAGGTTGCTGTAGCTCCTCAGAGGGTGGTAGCGTAGGAAAAACCTAAATCCATCCTCCACTATGAGTTCCCAGTCCTGGGGACCCTAAACTACTGGTTTCTTCCACCTCATAATTCAAGCTAAGAACATAGTAGCCATACTGGATTGGACCAATGATCCATCTAGCCCAGTATCCTGCCTTCTGACAGCTGCCAATGCCAGGTGCTTTGGAGGGCATGAACAGAACAGGGAATCACCAAGTGATCCAGCCCCTGGCGCCCACTCCCATCAGAGGGGACACCTAGAGCATAAGGTTGCATCCCTGACCATCTTAGCTAATAGCCATTCATAGATAAGTCCATGGAAGACAGGTCCAATTCCTTTTTGAACACCTTTATAGTTTTGGCCTTCACAACAGGCGCTGGCAAGGAGTTCTACAGGTTGATTGTGTGTTGTGTGAAGTAGTACTTTCCTTTGTTTGTTTTAAACCTGCTGTCTATTAATTTCATTAGGTGAGCCCTAGTTCTTGTGTTATGGGAAGAGTAAACAACACTTCCTTATTACTTTCTCTATACCATTCATGATTGTATAGACCTTTGTCATATTCCCTACCCCACACTTCTCTTTTCCAAGATGAAACATTCCAGTCTTTTTAATCTCTCCTCATTTAGAAACTGTTCCATGTACAGAGAAGGGCAACAAAAATAAGTGTCTTTTCCTATTCTATCTTTTTTGAGATGGGGCAACCAGAACTGGATGCAATATTCAAGGTGGGGGTGTACCATGGATTTATGCAGAGTCATATTTTCTGTATCATCATCAATCCCTTTCCTAATGGTTCCTAACATTGTTTGCTCAAGGTACAACAGCAGTCCAAAAAGGCTGTGTTTTTAAAGAACTATCCACAATGAATCTAAGATCTTTCTTGAATGGCAACATCTAACTTAGACCCTGTCATTGTCTATGTATAGGTGGGATTATGTTTTTCAGTTTGAATTACTTTGCATTTATAAATATTGACGTTCATCTGTCATTTTGCTGCCTACTCACTCAGTTTTATGATATTGCTTTGTAATTCTTTGCAGTCGGCTTTGGACTTAACTATACTGAGTAATTTCCTAGCATCTGCAAATTTTGCCACCTGTTTGCCCCTTTTTCCAGATCATTTATGAATATGTTGAACAGCACTAGTCCCAGTACAGAGCTCTGGGAGACACTGCTATTTACCTCTCTCCATTCTGAAAACGACCATTTATTCCTACCCTTTGTTTCCCCCATCTTTTAACCAGTTACTGATCCATGAGAGGACCCCATTACTTTGCTTGAGAGCCCTTCACGAGGGACGTTGTCAAAGGCTTTCTGAAAGCTGCCCTGCTTCTTCCCAGTGCTTCTTCCTGTACTCCCCCCTCTCCTGCTCTTTATAGAGCACTGACATCCAGCTCTCCACACACTTTGCTCATAAGCACATCTTTCTCTTCCCCCACGCCATCATGTGATGTAAGCATTCATTCACTCCACTGGAGAAGCAATCTAAACATGGCCCATATGCAGCTGAGCCCCAATCCTCATAAAGGGCCAGTTCATGCTGTGACATTCATGTCCAGATTTTTAAAGGTGTTTAGGGATAAAGACGTACAGAGGCACTTAGTGGGATTTTCAAAGCACCTAAAAATCAATGAAGTTGAGCACATAGGTGCCTAGGACCAGATCCATAAAAGGACTTAAGTCTAACATTTAGACATTGTTGAGATCCCCAAAAGCCCTGCTCAGCTGCTGCCTAATACTGGAGGTGCCTGAATTTCTGCCAGTGAGCATAGGCACAGCTAGCTCAGTTGCACTGGCTGGGTACCTAAACCCCAGAAGGATCCTGTACTAGGTGTTCCCCCAGCCCTCTTGTCTGCAACTACTGATCTGGTAGGTGTTTTAAGTATATACCTAAATCCTCACAAAATAGCTGGGGATTAAGGAGGCAGCAGCCTCCCTCATAACTTGAGTCTGCTGGTTAGCACACTCACAGACTCTGGAAAACCCAGGTTCAAACTCTGCCCACCAAAAAGCAGCAATTTGAATGTAGCCTTCCCACTGCTCAGGTGAGTGCCCTAGCCTCCAGTTTGTGAACAGTCTGGGGTGATCCTCTCCTATGGAAGGACTTCCAAGGTGTATAAATATTTGTTAGGCCAGAGAAAGTGAGAATGAGTCCATAGCCCAGTGGTTAGGGCACTCACCTGTAAGGTGGTAAACCCAAGTCCACATCCTTGTGCCATTTTGCAGAGGAAGGAGTCGAATGCATTTCCCACATCCTGGGCAAGATAAGAGAGGTGTCTGCCACCATCTCCCACCCTGATGCCTCTTGGAAAAGTGGCTTAGGACTAAGTCCCTGAGAGTGGTGGGGCTTAGACATTTGCAAGAGATGAACTTAGGAGTTCCCCTCTAATTGTGCTGGTTTTTGGAGATCCCATTGTTAGATGCCCCCTCACACACACACACACACAAACACATGTATTGTTGGAGAAATCTAGGCACCTGAGGGCTCTCCATTACACTGGGTGGCAAGGCCCCTAGCAGTTCTGCAGTGAATCTGGACCCCAGGTATTTTTGAAAATGCTGCTAGGTGCTCATCTGCAGCTAAATGACTAAAATACCTTTAAAAAAACTAATGAACTAAAGAAAAACAGAGAAAAGCATCCATTAGAATACACAAATACCAATTAAACATTGCAAGTTGCTGGGGGAAGAGATTGTGTTTAGTTTTTCCACTCAATACAAAAAAATTCCTGTGAAGAACAGTTGGCATGTTTTTGAACCAGTTCTATTATTCATATAATATCAGTGTATCTTCTGCTTTATTGATAGCAAGAGAAGATCCATACCTGAAGAGCTTTCAAGCCCATATGCAAAGCAAATAATGCAGCAGCAAGCAGAGGGATAAAGCTTGAGGGTCTCACAGCCTGAGTTATTTTCCTGTTAGTTTTCATTGTGAGAAGGTAGTTTCCACTCCCTTGGAGGAAAAGGGCCAGGATTTATAAGCCTCTGGAAATAAAGTTATTTTAGAAGAGGACTGGGAGGAGAGGATGGGGTTATGGAGGTGGTTCCAAACATAGGGAACTTGATAGAAAAAAGTAGGTAGAGGGAAGAGGTAAGCAGGGTCCATTAAGCAAGGGGAGAAGGTGCTTAAGTCACATACAGCAAGCTAAGGAAAACCAATGGAGAGAACCAAAACAGGGTCAGGACTTTCTTAGAGAAAGAGGAAGATGGATATTCTTGCAAAAGCATTACACACATTTTTGCAAAACTACTATGTACCAGGTGAAAGGAAGCAGGGGAAAGGGAGTGCAGAAGGCCAGAGGGGAGAAGTTTTTAGTAGCTGACTGATATATGCACCCACACAGTAGTGAAAACAAATCTTCATGTCGACTCAAATCAGTAAATGTTAATCTTTAAAAAAAAAAAAAAGTCAAGATCTCCTTGTTATACCAAATGGAGTTAGTGTCAGTCTTCCAGAAACTTAATTGGCTGACAGTTTATAGAACAGTTGTGGAGTGTACTAATAGTCAAGCCTTAGTATTACTCAGAGAAATATACAGGGAATAGTGCATGGTTTAAGTTCCCTACCGTCCCCAAGACAACTAGGATCTGATCTACCACACCAGGCAGTACCATTGAGAATCACTCTGCACAGAAGAACCTCAGCTGGCTTCCTCAGAAGCTTTTGCCTCCTCCCAGAGAAAGCTGGGCCTGGGACTTCGCAGAATTCCTAGTGCTGTAGCTAGTAAACACTAAGGTAAGTTCCCTAGCAACCTTACACTCTTAGGTACCCCATGGTGACTAACACCGTTTGCTAGGGAACCAACTAAGGGTTCCTTAACTACAATACTAAAGGTTTCTGGGATGTCCACACCCGCTGCTTTTAAATTAGAGGCATGAGTCGGTGTTTCTCCACCTCTGCTGCCCTCAGAGGGAAAGAGGGGTCTGGTGGCTTCCTAACACCTCTGAAGACATTTGGGATCAGAAGAGGGGGAAGTGAACCCTTAATGGGTGGCTACCCTGAAGCTGGTGCCACCTGCAGAAAAAGGGGAACTTCCAGCACCCATGAGGGCACTGAAGAGGTGGGATAGGCCACTTACCCACCCCCAGCCTGAGAACAAGGAGGCAAATGAAGAGTGCCCATGCTGGGCAGGGTAAAGCCACGTCAGCTGAGCCTTTGGACCTGTGCTGATGTTCCAGGCAGATGCACTCAGATTTTGGGGTGGGCATGAGGCTTCTATATCAACATTCTGTATAGCTCTGCTTCTCTTTCATTCATTCCACAGTGTACAGCAGGTTCTTTCATCAATATCTTTGATTACTGCCGTTCTTGTTTTTAAGAGAGGGATCCAAGAATACAAGCAAAAACAACTGTAAAATAAATCTAAATAAATAAAATACTTACTGGAAAAGGGTGGGCCCAAATACAATGGCAAGGTTTTCCAGGGTCATGTGATTCATTTCACTGTGTGATGCCACCTTCAACAGAAAGGTAGAGAGGAACTGGAAAAGGCTGTAATGGGCCTTAGGCAGGCTGCTTAATAACCTTTTCAGATATTGTGTACACTCAGCCATGTGGTTCTTATTATCTGTGAAGAATTAAGTTTTAATTCAGTTACTAACAGATGGGTATTCTAAGCATCCAGCATGGCCACATATATACAAGCTTACCAGGTATATACCAGTTTTACTACACAATTTACTCTATTGTAAAGGTTTCCCTCAACAAAAAAAAAAAAAGATACTAAGGGAAAAAAGAGCATATATGCCTAAAGCCAGTAATTTTCAGACTAATCCTCTAATTATTTCACATTAGCTTTAAACTATGAACATTTCCCTAGTTACTGGAATTTCCTATGGAGCACTCTAGGTCTTTGGACTCTATCCTGTATCTGTGGCAGTCCTCCTCTCCTGGCAAGAAAATATAGCGTTTCCTGTTATTTCTAGTGGAGAGTGTAAGACATTACCAACTGGCTATACATGATAACCAAAGACCTTATGGAAAAAGCCGTGGGAGGATTGTCAGCTGTGACTCTCGCTGGAGATCTGCCACATGCTGTGTGACTCATGCTCAGAAAAGGCTGGGAAATTATACCCTTTCAGCACCATATCAGTCTTCATTTCCCTACTAATTGGTAACATTTACAGTTTCAGGGTATTTTCCACCATAAATACAGTACTGCAGTTACAGAAGAGAGGTTTAAAATTCCAAGTCCAATGACATTCATCTTTTCACTTTCCCTGCACCAAAAATGAACATTTTAATGGTAAATATGAGTTCACAAACACGACTCACTTTAATAGGAGGGATGGGATGAGAATGATTGAAACCCCTAAATACTTTAGCTGTGCTAGCTCAATACTGTGCAATAGCTAAGGCAATAACTATGGTCTTGGATAATTGTAAATTGAACGCCATTTGCAACATATACTAGAACCTCAGAGTTACAAACTGACTGGTCAACCACACACACCTCATTTCGAGCCACAAGTACGCAATCAGGCAGCAGTGGGAGGGAAGCAAATACGGCATATACTATTTTAAACAAAGGGAAAAAGTTTAAAGAATAATATTTGACAAGCTAAGGAAACTGTTTCTGTGCTTGTTTTATTTAAATTAAGATGGTTAAAAGCAACATTTTTCTTCTGCCTAGTAAAGTTTCAAATAGGTATTAAGTCAACGTTCAATTGCAAACTTTTGAAAAACCACCATACTGTTTTGTTCAGAGTTACAACCAACCTCCATTCCCCAGGTGTTCAAAACGGAGGTTCTATTGTAAGTCAATTGGACACACTGACTAGGAGAATCCACGAAATGACCACCCTTTAAGGTGTGAAGTTATGCAAACACTCACACATTTGTTGATTACAGTGTTTAAATTCTGCTGTGTGTACACTAGTCAGCCATTTCTGGACAAAAAAAGTAATCCCAGGTGCAATACCATGGAAGTTTCAAATTAATTTAGCCTTTGTTTTACCTTCAAAGGTTTTAAGAAGGTTAGCCTGTAAGTTGTCTGGGAAAACAGCCACTGGAAGCTCCTTGAGGAAAAGTTTAAGGATGCTTGCAACAGAATCAATGTCACCATCATTAATGAGGTCCACCTTCTCACCTTGATCATACTTCTGCTTCAGTGCTTTGATTTTATTCACTGAGCCACTGATTCGAAATAGACCTACGTGATCCAGGCCTATTAAAATGAAATAACCATTTTTTAATAAAATACATAAGGAGGAAAATTAAAACACAGTTTATAGATAGTGTCTCCAGAGACCTGAAAACTGCATTTTGGAAGCAAATAAGTTAATTGTTCAATCTCACACACCCCAAAAGAGAGTTGTTTAATTCAGTATTTCCAGATTTTTTTGGTTTGGTTTTGTTTTTAAATTACTGTCCCTTCATTATTACCCTTTAACTCCACAAGGAGTTTTCAACTGTGGTTTGGTTGATATCCAGGGAGTTTGACTCAGCAGGTCACTTTTCCTCATTCTAAACCAACCCAATCAAAATCCACTTAGACTTGTTTATAAAAAGAGTGGAAATTTACATGTTCTCCCATTGGCTGCAATTTTCCTTTGTGGTCCTGCTTACCCAAAGCAAATTAATTATAGCTCTTTTAGTCAAAATAAAGTTTCTAGAAAGCAGAACAAGTAATCAACTTACCAAACATTTCTAGGTATTCCACCATTTGTGTCACAACAAAAGGAACTTGGCATTGTGTTGCCTCTTGCGCAAGAATCTCAAGGGGAACACCAAAGTTGTTTCTTCTCTTGGTGAGCTGGAAATCTGGTGCCACTTTATTTGTGCCTTGCTTAATTTTAACTGAAGACAGCGATTGCTGCAAAATAAAAACAAAGAACCCCTTTGTGATAATACAAGCTGCTTATCACTGTGCACCTCCTCAGGGCTGGACATGGCAATGTGGTAGCCCTGCTTCAGTTTCCACACAACTTTTTCAGCCTACTCCTTCCATATAGAAATGAGTTGGCCCTCCAGCCAAGCCACTCTAAACAGGGCCAGCCCACATTTTGGCACCTGAGGCGGGGAGCTCAAATGACGCCTCCTTTCCTCTCGCTTGGGCCAAAACTTTGAAAGGTCTCAGTTCTGCCTTCTTCCTGTTCTACTCCTCTCATGGTACTGCTCTCCTACCTACCCCAACAAATTTAAAATGTTTTGAACAAGGCATTTTAAGTAACACTTAACTTTCAAACACCTGAACAGCAAATGTAACTTTTCTTGTCTGCACAGTAAACACTGGCATTTTTATCTGCTTGAATAACCAAAGTGGAGCTTTCTGTTCCTTCTCGATTGCAAAGATTTGACTGCTTCCTGAAGGTCCACAGTCTGGGCCAGCTCATGCTCTATTGAGATGGTTGCAAGGCCGACCAGCCTCTCCTGTGTCATTGTGGAGTGTAGAGGTGTTTTTATTAACTTCAGCTTGGAGAAGCTGTGTTCTCCACTGGCAACTATTACAGGAAGTGTTAGAAGCATGCGCAGAGCAACAAAAGCATTTGGAAAGAGGGTGGTCACCTTATTTGTGCACATATATTCTAGAACAGCCTTTGAAATTGATCCTGCTGAAATGTATCTTGAAAGGGCTTTCAGTTCATCACCTAAATCACTCGCATCAATATCGCACATGTCATCATGTGTCAACACTGTCTCTAGTGCCCTGCATTGCTGGTATAGGTCTTCTTCGGGAATAGTGAGGAGTTTTGGAACATCATACAACATCCGAAATATACTGCTGTGTTCCTTGAGCTGAATGAAACGTTCAACTGACTGTATTGCACAATCTAGCACCTGGGTAAATAATTCAACTTTGAATTGTTGTTTGGGGTCTCTTATGGGATTATCCTGTGCCTCATAATCAAAATGTCATCTTCTTCGGTAACTCCTGTATTCTTGAATGGGTGGGAAAATAGTTTCAGTGTGAAGTTCCTCTGCCAACTTCTGTGAACTCTTCAGAACATTTTGAAATCCCTCATCTGACTGGTAAGACTGTAGGTATGACTTTGCTTTGTCCAATTGTTCCATTGCTCCAGATATATCAAGGTCAACACCTTGGAGTCTCTTGCTTACAACATTTCAAACAGTATATCATGCCACAACACTAAGCCACACAGAAATTTGAAGTTATGTATGTTTCTGGTGATTCCATGTCCCTCTGCCACTGTTCTCCCACGAACAGTTCCTGTCATAGCATTATCCTGCATAATGGCAACTATGGCATCATCTATCTTCCCAATTTGGTGTTTGATAGGATTTATCGCCTCCACTCAACTTTCCCACTTGTGGCACTCAGTGGTTTCAGTGTCAGAGAAGATGTTCCCAGATGTTGCTTCAAAATTTTCCATCAATGAGTTGATGCGGAGAAAAATACATAGATGCTTTGAATTATATTAAATTCAGCAGCCTCACTAGAAGCTGATGCTGCATCACTGACCACCAAGTTCAATGAATTAGAACTGCATGGGAAAAAAAAGCTTGAGGGTTGAACTCTCGGATCCGTGTCTGCACTCCTCTGTTTTCTCCTCTCATGTTGGCACCACTATTGTAGCCCTGACCTCTCATGTCAGCTATCGCAATTCCCGTATCTTCCAGCTTTTTACGAAGCACATTTGTCATACCAGCTCCTGTAGTATCATCAATGTCAATAAATTCTAGAAAATGCTCTGACAGTCACCATTGCAGGGACATTTTCACTAGGTTCTGTTGTTGTTACAAAATGCACCGTTCAAGTAATTTGTTCTGTATGGCTGCTCTCAGGTGTGCGGTCCAGAACAGAGTAATATCTTGCTGACTTCAGATCTGCCACAATCTTTTGTATACATTTCTTGGGTGGTGACTCTTCTTCAATGCTCCTGGAGTACAGCATCAAACTCAGCCATCAGCTCCACAATTTTAAGGAAGTTTCCATTGTTTGGCACATACAGTTTGATCTGAAGTGCCACGCAGTGCTAGGTTTGGGGTAGCAAGCATTCTCACAACAGCAATGAGCCTTTTCAGAACGTTTTAACAGTAAAGAGACTCTAACGCAATCTTCTCTTGATGCTGATCATCTATGGTGGCCTTTAACCTTAGTCTCATCTCAAGCTCTTTCCACCTATGGAATGCTCTCTGGCAATTTGCTGCCTTCTCATGGCATGCCAGATTTCTAGCCAGATTTTTCCAGTCCTTTGTTCCTGTAGAACCCAATATGGCTGGAACATTAGACTGGAAGAGTTTGCAACAAACAGTATGCAGCATTCTGTGGTTTCGAGTACAAAAGCCATGGCCTCTCCCCTTTGTCACCATTAGGGATTTCACGCCAATAATGTGTTGGATGGCAACTTCTATTTTCATTGTCTTTGGGGAACATGAAGTTTTTTCACTTGCTGTGGCCCATGCAGTACAAGGAAGTCCCTCAGGCTACTGCTTAAGTGGGTCCACAGTCCTGGATCATCTAGACTTAAGGAACTAAACTCAGCAGCAGCAGTTTTTTTATGCCTCCAACACACTCTTCTCTGATCTACACTTTTCTTCAGGCATGTGCACGGTTACATCCATTTGAGATGGAGATATGGATGCTGCAGTAGCTGCCAGGTCACCTGCACTCTGACTAACTGGAAGATCAGGCATGTCCTCATCACTCACATCCTCACTAGGGACGGAACGCTCACCGTGAACATGTATGTCTATGTATCTCAGGAGAGCTCTTTCCTACTTAGATAGAAAAGCTTCCTTTGCTTGCTTTCTTTTTCTGAATGCTGCCCCAGAGGGGCGTTTTCTTCTTTCACTCATGACTGCTGTTCTATGCCAGCTAGAGTGGCTTTCAACACTCAATTGAGGGGGACAAATAAGCAGGCTGGTAGCAGGGCCTGAGTGAGGGAAGATATCAGCATCTGAAGGGCCTAACTGGCTCCTACTACTTCAGTTGACTGTTCTCCTCAACTGGGTTCAGGGAAGCTGCAGGAAACAGGAAGCTCCCTGAGAAGCTGGTGTTAATCAGTCCAGGCTCCTGGGGGTGCTAGAGAGATACATAAAAGGCAGCTCCTCCTCTCTCTCCCTGCAGCTTTCTGTTATTCCCTCTCACCTTTTCGCCTGTCTGCCTGTTTTGTCTCTTGTGCCCTCCTTCCTCCTGCACAGCACTCCACCATCTCTGCGCATCTCGAGCAGAGAGAATACATGTGCACCAGCAGCAGACAATTTTCTACACTCTGGGTCCTAGTGGCGCCCCGCGCACCCCACAGTCTGGCACCTGAGACAGCCGCCTCAGTTTGCCTCACGGTAAGACCAGCCCTGACTCTAAAGCATTCAACCCTCTCTGGGGTAGCAGAGTCACTTAGTCCAAATCCAATAAACATACAAAACAAGAGAATTCTCAGCCCTGCCAGGCTCAGACTTCAGCCCCCCCTTCTTACAGGCAGGATCCCAGCCACGAACAGCCTGTTTTCCCATTTAACACCCAACTCTATGGCTCTTCTCTAATCAGTCATCCAGGAGAAGCCAAGTTCCTCCCAAGGCAAGCTATAAACCATCTGCAGTCTCTGGTCCCAGCCAGGCTCCTTAACTCACACAGCAGCAGCTTGTCTGCTCCCCTTCTCAGAGAGCTATCCACTGCTGGGAACTCAGCACAGGTGTAGTGAGGTAGGGCTAACTGAGCCCAGGGAATACACTTTAGCCCTTTCCTATCTATCTGTTGGAGGGTTTGATCTACTCTACCCTACCATCTTTCTTTGATAAAACTGATATTGGTTACAAACAGTCAAACCTTACCTGTGAACTGAGCAAGTTAGAACCAGGGAAAGCCTATCTTAGGCCCTAATATGGTCCCCGTTGCTATAGTATCTGAGATCCTCAAACTGTGTGTATATTTATCCTCACAGAACCCCTTTAAAAGTAGGGAAGTACTATCAGGTCCATTTTACTTATCGGAAATTGGGCACAAAGAGGCCAAATGACCCACCCAGCAACACGTAGGAAGTTTGTGGTGAACCAGGTATTTAATCCCACCTCTCCCATGCCCTAACCACTGGACTATGCTTCCTCACCAGTTATCTTACTGAAGACTACTTGTTGAGAATGAGATCAGCTCATGTTAGTAAAACAAGCAGGATTACCCTCAAACCTTTTTTCTTTTTAAATTTTAGTTGCTTTGTTGTTCAACAACCAGTGAAAATAGCATTGCAGTTAAACTGTGTCGATTGAGTCTTACAATCCTTTTTGTGGTAAAATGATGTGTGATGCATATTTCATATGGGTACTATTAAAAAGTGCGGTACGAGGTGAGATTTTTTCTCTTTACTGTTAACACGTTATACTGTTCAGTAGGAAGCAAGATGGATGTTTTAATTGCTCATATTATCTTCTTCGTACCATGAATATGAACGCCATTGTCTAGAGGACAGTGAATGTATGGTAAAAATGAGTTCTCCTGACTCCAGGTCAGAAATAATTTCTCCTTTATACACACACAAATAGCATTTATACAATTAACTAGAAAAGTTAAAAATGACCATTTTATTTTTCTGCCAACCCAAATCTATCATTTGCAAACTATTTTATTCATTGAAGAACCCTGTGTATGCTACAAATTTCATGAAAGAACATTGCTGCCAGAACTGCTAGACATTTTTGTACCACTTTTGCTTAATTTGCTATTATTTTTGAATAGCAAATTTATTCTCATGTGAGAACTTTTGAAAGTGGGTAGTTTCCAAGACTGAATGATCTGACCTCTGGCATGGTTTGCATAAAATAGATGAAGTATAACAATTCCAATATCACATTCATCTGACATTGATTTTTAGTGATGTTAGGAAGTGTTGTATATTGAAATCATAGAATTGTAGGACTGGAGGGGACCTTGAGAGGTCATTTAAGTCCAATCCCCTGCACTCATGGCAGGACTAAGTAATGCATGTCTACAGCTCACATGCCATTTGTGATGGAGTCAGATCTTGGACTAAATTGGTGATCCATTTGTTCTTGCAAAGACCGTTGTATACAAATTTATTGCAAGAAGTGTACAGCCACTAGAGATCAGCCCACTAATATAACTCTTACAGAAGAAGTCCCATTGAATGAGTTTATGTTGCAATAAAAAGGGAGGTGCAATAAAGAAAGCAATTGGAATTTTGACCAAGTGGCTGCAACGTCATTATAACAGTTAAACTTCAGACAAGGTAACTCCCAAAGGCAGCCTATCCTAGTAGTAAGGAAAGGAGCTGACACAAGCAAACATGAGCTGACACAAGCTTCCGTACAGTCAGTGTTCATATCCAAGTAATGCAACATACTAGGCGTGGCCAGCCCAAATAAATCCCAGGCTTTAAAAGGTCTGCATCATTCTAAGACCTAATGAAAATCTGCAGCCCCATTCAAGCTACCGCACATGAGAAAACTCCTGAGTATTGCCACAAAAGCTTAGGTCTCCCTGGGAACTGCTTCTGCATGGAAGGTCATTTAATGCCAAGTTTTCAAGAAAGGGACATTACTGCAACTTCCAACCTTTGAGGTCAGGAAACCCAATAATGGTATCCCTACCGAGGCAAATCGAACCTCAGCTACTGAGAACTTCCATACAAAATTGTAATCCTGGTTAAACAGCCGTACGTTTTGTGAACTAAGAAAAACATGCATCTTTAGCAAGTAGATTACACCTGCTCAGCATGATCGTATTGCATAGCTTCAAATAAGGGATATCAGCACAAACTGATGACTGCAGCAGTAACACCACATTAATAGAGTAACAAAGAAGAATAAGATTTAGGAGAAAGTATAGCATGTTTGTAATAGTAGGAGGGCAAAACCACTAGCCGTTTCACCTGGCATGGCCTTTTATCGATGCACCAGCACTTCTGAGAAGTGGGATCAATCAAAAGCAGCCTCTTTAACAAGAGGGAACTACCACTGGCCAGTAGTCCTGTGATCCATATTAGGCAAGATCTAGGATGGTGATGAGATGGCAAAAATTAGCTAGTTGAGCAATAAACCATAATTGCTTATCTCAGACTATGATCACCAGTAGGTTAGGTAGGAGACACGTTTCAAAATAAAAATAAAGGCTATAAATCCTAATTTTTCAGATATGGGTCAGAACAATTTATGTAGTATGTATATTTCATTGTTTGAAAAGGAAATCTTTTAAAATTTTCATCGCCTCATCCCAAAATGCTTTAAAACTAATATCTTTTCAACTATTTTACCATGTTTTAAAAAAAATATTCCATAAAAATTTATATTAGAAATGCCATTCTCTCACTTCACAAATTCACTTTCTAACAATGCCAGATGTTAAGACTTATTTGACTTGGCTGTGTTCAATTCTGTTGCCATGGCATGTATGCACAAAAGGGGTTTACCACAAGTATATTAGCAAGTTTAATCACACTGTCGCATTGAGCTGGTGTCAATCTACTTAAAAAAGCAAATACTAACATGTAAAAAGAACCATAATTTTGTGCTCCATTCACACTGCAATGACTTTAAAGTGAATGAGATTAACCATTGTATTGAAAAAAAAAAAAACTACAAATCTAACAATCTCTCCCTCCCATGCTGCTGCATATTACAGTTGGGCGGGGGGGGTGGAACCAGCATATTTCTCAGCAGCTTTTGTGAATGCAGCTAGGACACAGAACAGAATAAATAAGCCAATGAAAATCCACTTACACAAACCAAAAGAGAGGCACTTGTTCCCATGTTAGACCTGCATTGGTGTGCTCTGCATTTTCAGATGTCCCACTCAGAAGACATTGCTTCTGTTCATTCATGCAAACTTAACCACAGCCATTCAGAATGTTCACGTGGAGAGTGATGATAGTTAATTTGCTATTTCTAACTTTAGTCTAGAATATCACAGATTTCTACTGAAGGTAGAAACCGAGTGCTGGTAGACATGGATTCCTTATGGTAAACACTTGCTGCTACAGCGTCATATGGCAAAAGCTCACTCAAGTGCACTATCAAAAGATGTTTCCATGGCACCTAACGCCCACACAACGTCATAGCTTCCTGAAAACTCAGACTGATTATTTGATATTCAGTTTCCTTTTTAACATGCAAGATGTTAACAAAACAAACTCATTGACCAATTGTCCTCGCCACCCGCAAACAATGGTGAAGAGCATATTCTGAATTTATGGAGTAAGCAGGGGGCAAAACACATGTAGAGTTTTAGTTAAGTGCTTTCATTCCTCATTTAATTTGTGAAGTTTTTTCTGATTTTTAGGTGTGACAGGTAACAAAAACATGAAGAGCCTTTGCTAGGCAGGGAGAGAAAAGGACAGAGGGGCATAATACAGTAGCCACTATCCAAGCACTCCTCCTGGCCAGAGGCTGCTTTACAGTACTTTACCTCTATTTTCTTTCTTTTCACAGGGCACTAAAAATACATCTCAATCTCCCCTCATGTCAGGGACCACTGACATTCAAATACTCAACCATATGGGACACAGCAGGGCTTCTTCCCAGCCTAACAAGCACTCACTGCCATGCCCAGTCATCTTTAAATAGGTTTCTTTATCTAAACCTTTGCACATAATAGCCAAGACAGTTCCTTAGCTTACTTTTTATCATAAGGTTTGCTATGGTAGCCTCCCCTCCTAGAGGGCTCTGCTTCTAGTAGTTTCTCAGTCCCAGCTAACTCCCTTCTCATAGCCAGTTCTCATTCCATCAGATCTGCTCTCAGCCAGCTGTTCTCCTTTTGATCACCAGGACTACCCCCCTGAATACCTAGCCACTTACATTGGGGACCCACCCAGCTCCCCACCTGTGACTCCTCCCCAAAGACAGTCTTCCCCAATAACTCCTCCACTTACTGCCCTCTGACAGGCCTTTATAGTCCCAGGTGTAGCCCTGCTCTTTTTAAGTGGCTCAGCTGGGCCCACTTGCTTTGCACAGAGTAGGGGGCCTGGTTTACTGACAAAAACCAGTTACCCTGTGACAGGCAGACTCAAAGAAAGAGAAACAAAGATATTTTTACCCTGCTGGGGGCTCATGTATATGGAGATCTTATTCTGACATTATCCCACTAAACACAAGGCTCTGTGAGGGATTGTCCCCCCCCACCACTCCAGCAGAAAGTCCTGCCCATATGAGCCTCTCCTGCTACCCCAACACAGCTTTCTACTGGGGTAGGGTAAGGATGAGCCTCCTTACATATATGGGATGCTCCAGGCAGTGACATGCCACCCCACAATTTTGTGTTCCAGGCTTGAGGTGGCCAAGAAGGAGGGGCTAGGCCCCCCTCACCCCACGTGCCCTAACACACCCAATAAATGGCTTTATTATCAAAATGGAAATTTCTGCAGGAAATGTCTGTCTTTGACTAAGTTTTTCAGATTCTCATAAAAAAATCCAAAAGCCCTCCCCCTTCCACAAAACACACCCTTTGGTTGTTAGGCAACCAAAATCTGAAACTTTCATCGAAAACTGAAAGCCAAAAACAGTTTGCTTTGGGGGTTGGGGGGGGGGGGTTAGTTTGATATCAAAAGAAAGTTTTTGACTCAAACATTTTTTCTTGATTTTCATAAATCTGACATGGGAAATGTTTTTTTCCCCAACCAGCACATAAGAAAGATCTCTAACATTGGTTACACTTACCTCATGTTTGCAAGGTTTTCTTCACGACCAGGAGCCCAGAGAGTTTTTTTTTTTTTTTAAATGAAAACCTAGATCCTGTGGAAAGTGGTAGCTCTTGCCATGGGTTAGTGGATTATTCAAGCTCTGATTAACATTCTGGCTCATTTGCAAATACGGATGTCTGCAAGAAAAGCAATAACTCTCACTGTATTAACAAAAATCCATTTGTATATATAGGAAATAAAAAGTAACCCAAACAAAATCAAACCAAACAGCCTTCAGGGTTTGAACAGTGTTTCTTCATTATTTGATCAGCTCTGCTTATTATCATGTTGTAAATTACCTGATTGCAAGGTGGAGACAGATCTTTATTGCTCCTGTACCTGGGTCTATTGTCTCCCTGTGCTCCCCAATCAGGAAATCAAAGGAGACAGACTTGTTCTTGGGGGAGGTCTGTGAAATGAAAGATGTGTATCTACTCAGTGTTTGTCCAGAGCTAGAATCACTGGAGGAACTTCTCCCAATCTCTTACTACTTCCAAAATACAAAAAGCTTTCTTAAAACCATAGTTAGAAACAGCTTCTCTCATGCTCCAAAGATAGGCTTATAGAGGTAAATGTTGGGAAATATTGATTTCACCATACACACAAACTGATGAAAAAATATTTGCCTCGATAATCTAAACTTACAGATGGGCAAAGCAAGAAAAATGCTGCTTGAAAATTTATTTAATGTTTGCTTAGGATATTTTGACATGTGATGTTAACAATGTGTTTAACCAATTATAAAGCTTTAGCTTTTTGCTTCTCAGTGTGTCAATAATTATTGTCTGAGCCACCCACGACTTTCTGTAACTGAATGTTTAAATAAATAAAATAGGAAAAATATTATCCATCAAAATTACATTAAAAAATTGAGTTCTGTGAAGTCTATCTATAGATTTGGGAAGTCAGGGGTTCAGCCAAAAAAAAAAAAACAAAAACCCACAGCCCAATTAAAAAAAGAACATGAAAACAGTTTAAGAATTATAATTGATGTAATCCTCCTCTGACCTAGTAGATAACGTTAGCCCTAAGCAAATCCTTTTAAAGCAAGTTGAAAAGCACTGGCTGAACACAAAATGGATTTTCTGATCATTTTTCATGGGTTCTTCATCTCAGGTAGCACAACCAAGAAAAAAAGGAGCTATGAGTCATCATTTATGAGCCTGGAATACTAGCTGTTCAGTCTCTTTGGTTTGTTAATTGCTATTATTCTTTGAGAACTCATTTTCAAAAGCAACCTGCTGTGTTTGAATATCAAATACAAATAGGCCCATTTAAAATGAAAAGAAAATACATTTCAGTTCCCTTTTGAAACAGTGGGGGGCTAGATTTTAAAAAAATGCACCTGAGAGCTGATTCTGCAAGATGTTGCATATCATTGACATCAATGGGCGCAAAGGGCCCTCAGCATCCCATCAAAGGTGTTCGTACCCTGCAGGATTGAATCTTTCAGTTGCATGCCCCCAAACAGTCACCAGCTCACTCACCAGCATAAGAGCCTTTGCTCAGTTTCAATAGGTGGCTGTACTGTAAGTACAAAAAAATGCACATCTAAACTAGGGTGTGAAAAATAAAGGAGTGATCATGTATTCAGGGCTGTGACAGAATGCTAGGAGCTAGCACCTGAGCCAACACTGGTACCAATTAGAGTGGGGAATGGAATGAAAGTATCTAATCCGGTGAGAAGGTGGGGGAGCTAAAAATTAGTCCACCAGCTGAAGCCTGATAAGATAAAGGAAGGAAGTGCTAGGAAGAGAAATAGGGCTGATTAAGCCCAGGCTTAAAGATCATAAGGAAGGGAGATCTCTTCTCTGGCCTTCAGGAGAGGGGCTGATGGTACAAGAGACACTGTAAATAGCATTACTGCAAGGAAATGTAATAGGTGTTAGTAGAAGGAACTGAAATAAGCCATGTACCTAACCTGTGAAGTCTGAACAGGTGGGTAGAAGCCAGGAGCGGTGTGTGGCCTGCTCCAAGGGTACAAGTGCATTCATTATTAGTTAATGGCATATGTTGTGTTACTTATGATGTAAATCTCTGCCATTAAAGAATCAGGGGCTGCCAAAGAACACTACTGGTAAGGGGTTTGCTCTCTTTTTGGTATAAGTGGCTGAGTAACATACAAGAGTGACTACTTACAAAAGGTTCTTGTTGCTGGTTTTTAAGTGTCTTTTATATTATAAAAAGCAGGAGTCCATTTCATAACCCAGTTGTGACAAAATGTATCATATGTTAAACAAGAATAGAAAAAAATGAAAGAATAATTGTAGATCATAGCTAACAGAGGTCCTGCTCCTTCAAGCACTTACAACCAGATGGTATAAGAGAAACCCCTTGCCTGTGTTAGTAGATCTAACAGGTGCAGATAGTTCTGCGCATCTGTACATGCAGAATTGGGGCTTCATTGTTTTTGCTTTCAATGATGAAATGGCTCTTAAAGGGCTTCTTCCCAGACCTATTGCAGTCACAAAAAGAAGAATAAAAATAGGAAGAAAAAGGAATAATTGCTTGTTTCTCCTGGTAAATGAAAAGGTTAGCTCAATATTTTTACAGGAATATCAGAGATGCCAAGATCACAAGTGAGTCTAAGGTAGCTGTAGTAAATCGGTGATCATTCAGCATAAATTATAGAAAAGCAGCAACAGTAAAAAACAAACTTTTTTCATTTTATAGTTCACTACAACATGTGATTAGGTTAACCCACTGGTCTGTATCTTGTTTTGGTACACAGGAAACTATCCAGCCATTCCAGGAAATAGATTTTATTCTAAACCTGTAAGATCTTATTTTTCTATTTTAAGGAAAGGGGTACAAAATGATCTTTTTTTAAAAAAAGAGACATTATAGTCTGTTGTTCACATATAGGCAGGCAGAAATACCAGTTGTCTATGCATGTACTTTTCAGTATGGCCACAGTGTGGTGATGCAATACTGGGAATTATTTTAATAAAATGTTACTTTAATGATTCTATATTCAGTAGCAGAGTCAGCAGTATTTTGGCTCTGGTGAGTAGAATGTTCCAGTCTGTCACAGGTGTTAAACAGATACTATGACTAAAGTCTATAGTGCCCCAATTGCTACTTTAGGTCCTGATCTTGTAAGTTGATCTGCTAAGATGAACCCTTGGCCAAACATGGAGGACCACTGATTTCAATAGGGGAATAAGTTGCAGAATTTGGGCCTTAGAAGCCCAAAATAAAAGTACCCAGCAAAAAAGTCAAATTTCCTCACACACAAAGCAAGGAAACTAAAAGCGAATACTAAATCCCAACCCTTAGTCAACCATAGTGTGCCTAGGTATTGAATCTGTCAGTAGACAGAGGGTAACTGACTAGTCTAAGACGAGGGAACGCCTTTAAATGTGGCACTTCATCCATAAATCTGAACTTACTTTTTTATCATTTTAAGTATGTACTTAAATGTTACCTTAATATACTTTGTGATCATTTAATTCCATTTGCTGCCTACATTCAGTGTATTTAAAAACATTTTTAAAAGTCAATGGGTGCAGAGTGGAAAAAAATTCCTTCTGACATGTCAGTAGGTCTGAAGATCCTATAAACCCCAAATTATTCAACTTGTAAAAAAATGTTGCCAAGCTTGCCATATATATATTTTACAGTGAGCTGGGAAAGTGTTTTTATATATATATATATAAATATTTATATATATATAAAAAACACTTTCCCAGCTCACTGTAATTGCTCTTTTGCTAAAGATGTTTTTGCTGTTGATGGGCAAGGCACTTTGAGCTGAGCTTCACAGATCTGTAACAATAAACATGTAATAAAAGTCTGTCTAAAATGTTAACATCCCTTAGGTTTCTGTATCTCAACTGCTTTTTAAGTCTTTGCCTTTTAAGCACTAAAGTAAATGACTCCCTATGTTTATACAGTAATTCCATGTCATTGTTTATTTTGCAAAGCTCAGCTATATTTTGGTTAGATGACCTCTTACACTTAAGTAATGACTGCTTCAAACCATAAAAATAGAAAAGCTGAAAAAAACAGTGCTTTATTTGTAAAAGGGGAAGCCAGAGGAAATTGCATTTTCTCTTCATTGGCTCTAAAAGTTCAAAAAACTTTCCAGCCAAGGAATGTATTTTTCCATTCCTTTGTGTAATATTCAGGGATTTGTATGAACATTTGCTAAATATATTAACATGCATGACACAATAATAATCTCAGTTTGAGACTTCAAGATCTTTGTGTGCCTTCTTCCCACAACTATATCACTGAAGTATCCTGAAAATATTCAGGGCCAGATTCATGCTCACAAGTTTCCCCTCAGACAAACCAGTCCTACTTTTACCAGAACTGAAAGCAGGTTTCCAAAGTGAACCCAGCTGGCTATCACTTTACAGTGTATTCATCGGCTCATGAGCCACTTTTAATGAAATTTGATGTAGTTGTAAACACTGATGTTCTTTAAAGGTAACAGGAGAAACTAGGAACTGGGGAGAAACTACTGAGTGCTCCCTGTCTAGCTGGCTGGAGAAATGAAATACTGTATATAAGGACTTAAACTGAGAAAGATAGGAATAGACTGTTAAGAATTCCATCAGCAATCATTGGCAAGGAATAATTCATGAAAGAGATAGTGTTTCCATTTTAAGTTTTCATTCTCCTGAATTTCCATTCAGCCTTTAGTCTGCATACTTTATTCCATATTTCAGTTACACTAAATAAAAAGCACCACTCTACACTGAATATTTTGATGACCAAACCTCTAAACTCCCCTTGAAGAGCATCAGAATACGTTTTCTCTGATCTCCTTCTCCAAACTATATTACATGCAAGTGGTGCTGCCAAGAACCACACTGTCATATCCAAGAAACAGATTTGTCTGATTCTAGCATGTTTCACCCAGATGGATTTGGTGGGAAATTATATTCAAAAATATAGGCCATAATCTACACTGTTAAGCCATTTGATGTGGATTGGAAACAACATCCTCTCTCGTACTTGTTATCTTGTTGTGAAGGCCAAAATTACCATAGGTTCAAAAAATAATTAGATAAATTCATGGAGGATTGGTATCAATGATTATTAGCCAATGTGGTCAGGGGTGCAACTCCATGCTCTGTGTACCCCTATGCCTCTGACTGCCAGGTGCTGGGGCTGGACAACAAGGGATAGATCACTTGATAGTTGCCCAGTTCTATTCATTCCCTTTGAAGCATCTGGCATTGGTCACTGTTGGAAAACAGGATATTGAGCTAGATGGACCATTGGTCTGATCCACTGTGGCCAATCTTATTATTCTTTCTTATAATTATATTATTATTATTAATAATAATAATTTCTTATTATTCTGCCCACCTCCATCCTGCAGTTACCAGATGGTCTTTTTCACCTTGTGAATTACCAAAGGTAAGGTTGCTTATGGCATATGCCCATTTCTGCTGTCTCCAAGTGACAGCTGAATTATGTGGATAAGTGGGTGAATGGATAGGGATGAAGATAGAAAAAGAAACAAAAGAGAAGGAACAAGTGAAGGTGACTTTGTATCTGTATATAAGTGTAAATATTTAATAAACTCTCCCATATCTATTTTCTTTTTTTAAGGCTTTCAAGTAGTCACAAAACCAAATCCTTATCTGAGATCTCCCTTGTCAATTTTGTAGAGCTACAAAGATGCAAAAGAAGGGCAACAACTCAGCTCTTGTGAAAATGTCATGAAGATGAGTTGGAGCCTGTCTCTGTTCCTGCAATATTTTTTAATGTAATTCCCTCTCTGGACCTAAAGCCCTCTTAATGGTCTTGGCTGGTGCTCTAGGTTTATGGGGAAATAACTGAACATTACCTCACATTATTAAAGAGCACCATTCTATGCATGCACCTTGAGTAAGACTTCCACTGAAACCAGTGCCAGTTCTGTATGAAGAACTACTACAGAGTAAGTCTGAAAATCATCATGTAGGAGGCCTGCACATTATTTAAGATCCACCTAAGCCCATATCACAACATTTAAAATGAGGGTTAGGGAGGCATAAGACTTTGTGAAGGTCCTTTGCATGGGATGAATTACACTCATGACGGGGTGGAAGGAACCTGAGCCTTTTAGATCAGTAAATAGAACAGAAATGATAAACTGTTGAGACAAACTGACAACCTAAAATTGCTGTAGCTGCAAATGCATCCAGTAATAGCATAGAAATGAGATAGATCTACTGTGCTTTGGAGTGACTGGTTTTGAGCATTGCTCTAATTACAGCACCCTGTATTTAAAGGGCCTATACTCTTTCTTTCTGCAAAAGAGCTATAGAGAAGTATTTAACTGGGAAAGTTAGTTAAGTTACCTCCCTCCACAGTATTGCTATTACTGACTTGCAAGACTGACAACAAATTACTGTCCTGTTTCTTCAGCTGCTATGGTATAAATAGCTGACACCCACTCAGAAGTGCAAGATCCCTCAAAAAGCTGTTTGACTTGAAAAAATTAAATTTCTGACTGGAAAGAAATTGCTCCTTTGTCCATGTAAATTTTGGTGCTATTCTGAATTGCTTGTGCATTTTGTCCTTTGCCATTTTTAAAGCAGAAACATGTTATACTATCTGATAAAATGCACATCTAGTAAATATTGTAAGTTTCTTAAGTACACTCTCTTCCACTATAACGAAGACCTTGGTGCCAATGGCAGTTACATGCAATGATGTAGGGTAGTATACACTGCCTATGGCTCCTCTGGTCATTTAGTAAATCCTCAAACTTCAATATTTATGTAAATGGTGGGATCGAGGAACAGCAGTCTCACACGGGGGGTCTGAATCAAATGAATTTACTTTTTAAATAAAATGGGTAAGCGTGAAAGTTGGTGTCAAAATGCTTGCAGTACTCAAGTGGCTTCCATCTCATTTCAGAATACCTGAATTATTTAGCATCTTTAATTACAATAAATACTAGGCATGAAACAATCACTTATTAATGCTTACACTGAAATTACTATGACTACGATAAGGTTATTTAGAAGACATAGATGAACAAATTACATTACCATTTTTGAGCTGAGGTGGGTGATTGGCTCTTGGGAAGCGTGGAAAATCAAAAGAAAGAAGTGGAACAAAACTTAACTTTCACAACAAATCCAAACCACTGACATTTTTGACCCTCTGAGGGCTTTAAAAAAAAAAATCCCAGTGGGTGCTTCATCTATATTTCCTCAGAATTTTGAAACCTGTATTTACATTAAGACAAGACAATTACTAAAAAGGGGCTTCATCTCCTTGGGTTGAATTGGAATGCCTAATGGAACTGCTACAGGCATCTCCTCAGTGTTTCTCAGCAGGGGTTGTAACCACAAAGGGTCTTTCTCAATTTTGAATATAGTCTGGTATGATTTTGCTCAGGAACCCAGAATCATAGGACACTCTGAATCCAGGAAAGTAGGAATCACTTGAAGATAGCAGATTAGTTGCCTCCTATCTAAAATAACAACATTGATTCAATCAAGACAGAAGGTTCCAAAATTATAAACCATTTAAAAAGCCACAGGTATAGATTGACTTTGCCTGACCTATCCACAAAGCCCCCCCATGCTTGTACCTCTCCCCACACCACGTAATAGGTGGCACAGGTGCCACCCTCTACTTCTCTGGACCTTGTGGAGATGCTCTCCAAGTCCAAAATCCATGTGGCAAAAAAGGGAAAGACTGGTGCTAAACATATATTGCTCTCTTGCCAAACCTGCAGAGATTCCTTGGAAAATGTAATTATTTAGGTAGAGCTCCAGCTCATGGTGCAAGGGCAGCCACATTGGCTAAGGATGGCGGAGGCGGGGTCCCAGAACAGATGTGCAAGCACATGGCTTCCAGTGGATCAATGGGAATCTCTCTGGTTTGTAGATGGGCCCCATGACCCAAGCTTATGCACGGAGCGGCAAACCCCACTGGGAGAAGAACCCTGTGAGATTATCATTGTGGATACTACTTTCACAGCCCTCGCACTTTGTCCCTTATTAGAACCAGCTGAAATTTTTCAAAATTTGTGACGACATTTTTTGTGAATGCCTCCCATTTTTTTCAACTAACTATTTTTTTTAATGCAAGTCTGGGATGAATCACACGGAACAAAAAGATAGAGGATACAGATTAACTTTTTGGCATATGTTTGAGTTTTTTGCCTCACTGACCCATATAATGAGTCGTTCCTACTAGTTACCACTAGTAGCAACCTCAGCAGTAGCTTTATGCTCTATGAAAGAAACTGCCCTTAGCCAGAAAAGAAAAATCTGTGAATCCATTTTTGAAAGAGGGCTGAATGAGAACATGACCTAATGCAACTTGATATGCATGTCACATTGCAACAATGTTTAAAGTAACTGCAAAAAAATAAAGTGCCTAATTTGGATATGCTCTCTCACTATAGGTCAAGCTACAACACTGGCCACTTATAAAGAAGTTGGCTAGCTATTAATATTGTTACTTAAGAACTTCTTCTAGCTGTCACTATAAAACCGAGAGCACCCAATGACATTTCAGCACAAACCATACTTCCAGGAGAAGAGGAATTATATGAGGTCAGTGGGTGACATGCTGACTTTCTATTTAGGGCAAGATTCCTACATGATAGAGTTCATGATCAAACATTATAATGTTGTTCCTAGCAGTTTAATGGATATAGTGTTCCATGCACCCTACCAGGTTTATAACGGTGTATGATTTTTGCCTCTAGAGGCTCTGGCACAATTCAAAAGTGGCCTCTGATTTTGGGCATCTCTGCTTTTGGATATTTAGCTTTAGACAACTAATAAATACGCACAATTCTAAGTCAAGGCAATGGTTACTGTGGGTGCTCAGCACCCCTGGGGGAAAAAAAATCAAGCTTTTGATCTCTACAGTTGGATATCCAAACAAAAATACCAAAAAAAAAAATATATCAGATTACACTAGAAAACATGGAGCCCTATACTTAGGGCACTAAAAAAAAAAAAAAAAAGTGATTAAAGGCATTCCTGGCCAGTCCCACTAAAGAGGTGGAACTTCAGGAGGAGTGTAACTTTAATCAGTTATAATTGTTCCTATGAAACCAAATTTTAATGCCTTTTGGGAGCAGGGGTAGAAAGGCACAAGCTGTATTGTGAAGTCAGGGATCAATAGAGTGTACCTGCAGAGGGGTTATGTTGTATATCCCACAGTGACTCTGGCTACAATTTAAACATAGGCTGGATTTGGTTCATCCTTTTCAGTGAAACTGCACTACGGATGAATCAGTAACAGAACAGAGATGAAAAAATTGGAGAGAAATTTTAAATTGCTATAACATTGAATGAACCTAAATAATAATAAAATAGCTTCACATAAGAGCTTCACTGTTTCCTGCTGCTTCCCTGAACCCACTTGAAGAGAACAGGCAGTCAACTGAAGTAGTAGGAGCCAGTTAGGCCCTTAAGACGCTAATATCTTCCCTAACTCAGGCCCTGCTAGCAGCCTGCTTATTTGTCCCCTTCAGCTGAGCGTTGTAAACCACTCTAGCTGGCACAGAACAGCAGTCATGAGTGAAAGAAGAAAACACCCCTCTGGGGCAGCATTCAGAAGAAGAAAGCAAGCAAAGGAAGCTTTTCTATCTAAGCAGGAAGGAGCTCTCAGGAGATACATAGACACACACATGTTCACGGTGAGCCTTCCAGCCCCAGTGAGGATGTGAGTGGTGAGGAGATGCCTGATCTTCCACTTAGTCAGAGTGTAGGTGATATGGATGCTGCAGTAGCTGCCAGGTCTCCATCTCAAATGGATGTAACCATGCACATTCCTGAAAAAAAAAGTGTAGATCAGAGAAAAGTGTGGTGGAGGCGCAAGAAACGGCTGCTGCTGAGTTTAGTTCCTTAAGTCTAGATGATCCAGGACTGTGGACCCACTTAAGCAGTAGCCTGAGGGACTTCCTTGTACTGCTTGGGCCACAGCAAGTGAAAAAACTTCATGTTCCCCAAAGACAATGAAAATAGAAGTTGCCATCCAACACATTACTGGCATGAAATCCCTAATGGTGACAAAGAGGAGAGGCCATACTTTATGTACTCAAAACCCCAGAATGCTGCACACTGTTTTTGTTGCAAACTCTTCCAGTCTAATGTTCCAGCCACATTGGGTTCTACAGGAACAAAGGACTGGAAAAATCTGGCATCCCATGAGAAGGCAGCAAATTGCCAGAGAGCATTCCATAGGTGGAAAGAGCTTGAGATGAGACTAAGGTTAAAGGCCACCATAGATGATCAGTATCAAGAGAAGATTGTATCAGAGTCGCTTGACTGTCAACATGTTCTGAAAAGGCTCCATTGCCATTGTGAGAATGCTTGCTACCCAAAACCTAGCACTGCATGGCACTTCAGATCAGTTATGTGCCTAACAATGGAAACTTCCTTAAAATTGTGGAGCTGATGGCTGAGTTTGATGCTGTACTCCAGGAGCATTGAAGAGTCACCACCCAAGAAACGTACACACACCCCTACCTTGGAAAAAAACCATTCAAAATGAGATCACACACAGTTACTGGCAACAAAAGGCAAACAGAAGATTGTGGCAGATCTAAAGTCAGCAAGATATTACTTTTGTTATTCTGGACTGCACACTTGAGAGCAGCCATACAGAACAAATGATTTGAATGGTGCATTTTGTGACAACAACAGAACCTAGTGAAAATGTCTCTGCAATGGTGACTGTCAGAGCATTTTCTAGAATTTATTGACATTGATGATACTACAGGAGCTGGTAGGACAAATGTGCTTCTTAAAAAGCTGGAAGATACAGGAATTGCGATAGCTGACATGAGAGGTCAGGGCTACAATAATGGTACCAACATGAGAGGAAAGAACAGAGGAGTGCAGAAACAGATCTGCGAGTTAAACCCTCGAGCTTTTTTTGTCCCATGCAGTTCTCATTCATTGACCTTGTTGATCAGTGATGCAGCATCAGCTTCTAGTGAGGCTGCTGAATTTTTTAATGTAATTCAAAGCATCTATGTATTTTTCTCTCCATCCACTCAAATTCTGAATTAACATATGGGGACACCCTCTCTGACACTGAAACCACTGAGTGCCACAAGTGGGAAAGTTGAGTGGAGACGATAAATCCTATCAAACACCAAATTGGGAAGATAGATGATGCCATAGTTGCCATTATGCAGGATAATGCTATGACAGGAACTGTTCATGGGAGAACGGTGGCAGAGGGAAATGGAATCACCGGAAACATACATACAGAACTTCAAATTTCTGTGTGGCTTAGTGTTGTGGCATGACATATTGTTTGAAATAAATGTTGTAAGCAAGAGACTCCAAGGTTTTGACCCTGATATATCTGGAGCAATGGAACAACCAGACAAAGCAAAGTCCTACCTACAGTCTTACCGGTTAGATGAGGGATTTCAAAATGTTCTGAAGAGTGCACAGAAGTTGGCCGAGGAACTTCACACTGAAGCTATTTTCCCACCCATTCAAGAATACAAGAGTCACCGAAGATGACGACATTTTGGTTAAGAGGCACAGGATAATCCCATAAGAGACCCCAAACAACAATTCAAAGTTGAATTATTTAACCAGGTGCTAGATTGTGCAATACAGTCAGTTGAAGAACGTTTCATTCAGCTCAAGGAACACGGCAATATATTCGGGATGTTGTACAATATTCCAAAACTCCTCATTATACCCAAAGACGACCTATACCAGCAATGCAGGGCTCTAGAGACAGTGTTGACACACGATGACATGCGCAATATTGGTGCGAGTGATTTAGGTGATGAACTGAAAGCCCTTTCAAGATACATTTCAGCAGGATCAACTCCAAAGGCTGTTCTGGAATATATGACCACCCTCTTTCCAACTGTTTTTGTTGCTCTGCACATACTTCTAACACTTCCTGTAACAGTTGCCAGTGGAGAACAACAAGCCTGTATAGAGAAAGTTCAAGTAGTATATGTAAATTGAGACAGCTGGAAAATTACAGATTTTCTGTACTATAAAAAAAAAATCACAATTAAAAAAAATTTAATCCCAAATCTGTCTAAAAAGCCAAAGTGAAAAGAAATGAGAAACCAAATACCAACTCCTGTCCCCAAAATGGCTTTAGGTCCATTGAAACATTTCTTTTTAACGTTGACGCCACTGCTAGGGTGCCTCCTCTTTGTTTGCTGCTCTGGGGATTAGCCCCTCCCAATGCTCCCTTCTGCCACTCATTTGCACACCCTGCTCACACACACACCCCCCTTCTATGTGCAACTCTGTATGCTCTCCCTTCACGGCTTGGTCCTCCAGCCAAGTCACTATAGTCTTCCCCTTCCAGGGTTTCAGAGTCCTATCGGATGACTATCACAGGCAGTCTTCTGCTCCACTGCCCACTCTGCGTGTTGTCCCCAGCAGCTAGTAGGGGAACCCAGGCTGGGTTCCAGTCCAGCCCAGGGACCCTGCAACCAATGTCTGCATTATCCCAAGCTTTGCTACTACTTCACCTACAACAGGCTCTCTCCACCCTCCTCCAGTTGACCCTTCTCTCATGGATAGCACCTCATAGCTTCCATTCTCTCCCTAGTTTCCACCTTTCCACCAGTAGAACATGACTGCAGGCCTCACGCTGTAGCCCCCTCTGGCCTCAGCTTCCAGCTTTTATACTAGCTCAGCCTGTTCCTCTCCAGCTGCGCTCCATCTTCTATTAGGACTTGCCTAGCCAGCTTAGTTCTCCCCAAGTGCAGCCTATTAGGTTAGTTAGCCCTTTCACAGCTACCTTAATACTTTCAGTGAGGGGTGAAGTAAAGACCCTATCACTCTATATGAAACGTTTCAAAATGAAGTCATTCTGAAACAAAAAATCCAAAAATTTGAAAGCTTTTTTGATCTAAAACATAAATTGTTGCAGTAGATACAATTTTACACACACAAAAGTTTAAAAACTTTTTGACTGAAAACTGTTTTGATGAAAATTTTCCAATCACCTCTATACAGAAGAGAGAAAAATACATTTTTCACACTGGCAATGTTCACACACTCTCCAGCGTCCAATATTTGAATTTCCTGCCTAGTAGCTCCCAACACCTGGGGGCTCATACCACAGAGTTAATGTCAGGTGGAAAGCGAGTACTTAAAACAGGGATTACCCTAAATATAGAACCAAAGGAAAAGTGATGCAACCATAATAAATGCTGCTAGTTCTCCTCTCTCAATATATCAAACTCACTGAAAAAGGTGAGATTCATACGGTCAGCGGTACGCCAGCTCCTTAGCTGGTGTAAATCAGTGCAACTCCATTGAAGTCAATGGCCCTGCACAGACTTTGCACCAACTCAGGATCTGGCCCTATGCCTCTCTTCAAGGTGAGGTTACATCAGGGACGTAGACACCAGTGCCATCTTTGGACAAATTGCCTAGTAATAAATTCTATTTCTGACGAGATGTATGATATTGCTCTATCATTACAGTGTTTAATTTTTATGACAGAATGACAAGTATTGTCCTTATATTTTCATATTCATGATGCCAAGGCTATCAAATAGTCAAAAAGTAGGTGTATCGGGAGAAAAAAGAAATAAAGATTTAAGATGAGGCAATGTATTCCTCTTTAAGGTGTATGTGTCCTGGATAAGATGTTATACACTTCGCTAAAGATAATACATGATACTTCTATGGCTATATATTATGTATTCATAGGTAAGGCTATGATTTTGTAATGGATATTTTTAGAAAGAGTCGTGGACAATGAACAAAAATTCACAGAAGCTGTGATCTGTCCCTGACTTTTATTAAAAACATCCCTGACAAAACGGGGAGGGAGGATGGTCCAGCACCCTGTCCCACAGCATACAGTGGCAGGGAGCTGCAGACCCTTGCCCTAACCAGTGGCTGGGAGCGGGGTATCCCCCCTGCCCGCAAGGGATGGGGAGCACCAGGGAATCACCTGCCACGCTGCAGGACTGGAAGCTGAGCGGGGGCATGGGGGCGGCTGGGAGCTGTGAGGAATCCCCCACTGCCACGGTGGCTGAGCTGCTGCGGGGCCCAATGTCACAGAAAGTCACAGAATCCATGACTTCTGTGACCTCCATGACATACATGTAGCCTTATTGATAGGGCAAACCCTCAGATGATGTAAATGGTCTTCAATGGAGCTAGGACAGTTTGCACCTGCTGAAGTTCTGCCCTATAATTCTGAATGTGTGTCCATATGGATTGCCCAACCTAGAATTTGAATGATACTTTTAGGCACCCACATTTGAAACTTAGGTTCTCTAAATGGCAAATGTGTACACACTAAATACTTACCTAAAGTTCTCCAACACACATAGTTTAACACCTCAGGGAAAAAAGTCACTTCACTGGCCATTTGTGGCTGTGTAATCTGCAACGTACAAAAAAAACAGACCTCCCCTACCTCAATCCTGTTAGCAAACACTAATGAAAACAAAAATAAAGGAATAAGAGATCAGACTCGTTTGACACAGTGAGGGTTTTCCTGCTGTATGAAAGTACTCCTCCTTCCACTTGCAGTTTCCACATTCCCACTTGGATATGGAATCACCTTTATTTTATAAATTGCTAAAGGACAAGTGTGATGAACAAGAAAATATCTGCATTTTTTTTTATGAACATGGTGCATGTATCTGTGTGTAGATCAAGAGGGAAGAGGAATGGGTAGAGCAGGGGTTCTCATGACCCCAGGAGTGGGGACCAAAGCCTGAGCCCCCTACTGTCCTGGGTGGGGGGCCAAAGCCAGGGACATCAGCCCCAGGCAGGGGGCTTGCAATCTGAGCCCCACCACCCAGGACTGAAGCCTTCGGTCTTCAGCTTTGGCCCCAGGTGATGGGGCTCAGGCTTTGGGCCCGGGCCCCAGCAAGTCTAACGCCAGCCCTGGCGACCCCATTAAAAAGGGGTTGTGACCCACTTTTGGGTCCCAACCCACAGTTTGAGAACCACTAGGGTTGAGCAACCAAGCAGGAAAGGCAACATAATAGCCTAGATAAAGAACTTCCCAAAACACACACAAGGCAGGTTTATAACTGTGAAGAGATGACTCTTTGGCCCCAACCTTGGTAAGACAGCTCCTTTGCCAATGCTGGAAAGAGAATCAAAGACAACCTAAAACATTAGATGATCCCAGGGCCTAGACAAGGGTGGGGGTTTAAGGGAGTGGGTAGAGACTGCCCAGGAAAGTGCCAGCAAAACATTGACCAGGCTAACCAGGGAACACACAGACAGACGGAGAGGTAGCATGTTTTGAGCAGGACAGTGTTTCTCCCCAGCCAGAGATGGAGGTTAGCTGGGCTGAAGAGAACTTGCAGAAGCTGGCAAGGGAAGATTAGGGTATGAGTAAGACCTAGGCATTTACATTGTACCTTTCAGTGAATAAATAAATAATGCTTTGTTTTGAAGACTTTTTTTTTTGAACCAATCAAATTGGTGGTCACAGCTCCCCACAGTAAAAAGGGCTTACAAGTGCCAAATGTGGTTGAGCCTGTTGCATTAACATGGTTGATAAATAGGAGCAGACACCTAAAGGCCAGTTCCAGAGTGGCTGGAACATGTGGTTCTGCCCAGAGAGGTGCAAGAAGTCAGGCCTGTCACCTAAGAAGGACTAACAGGGGTCTAAAGTGCAGTTCACTTGGTAACCATGACAGAAAGCACACAACCAATCTTTGTGTAACAGTTTAAAAATAATGTTTTTTAATTATGCATGTGTTTTTACTTAAGGAATTTTAAAACCATGCAGCGACTTCAGTGGGAATTTGGGTTGCAGAAAGGTGGTGAAACTGATCCCAATGCACAGGGCCTGGAAAAGCCGGACTCAATTAATAGAACAAGAATAAGTGAAAGTACCTAGGAACATGTCCTTGGGGGTGAGATCCCACAGCTCCAATCCAATCCAATGTAGGATGAGGAGTTTGCATAACTGTGTCAGAGTTTAAAGGTGGTTTCAACAATCATATTTATTCCTTGGTTTGAAAGATTTTGGTTCAACAGTTTTTAAACAAATTTCAAAAAGCGTGCAGCAAAATATTTGTAGCATAGCATCTTAGTTTGCAGTGGTATGCAGAATGTTAAATTTTACCATAATATTCACTTCAGTTATGCAATAGAAGTTTTTCCTCATTAGCACTTTACAATAAAGCGGGGAACCTTAAAAAAGGAAACATTGACCTTACCATGATATAAGCACCTCACCAACGTATTGCATTCTAGGTGATAAGGTTTGTTCCCCCCCCGCCCCAAGACTCTTGTTGTACAGCTATTGGAAACCTTTGAAGGGAGACATTAGTCCATCCTTCTCCATTAAAAAAAAAGGCCTAATTTATTCCAAATGTCAAGTATCATTGGATTTTTTTCTATTTGTAAAAGGATTTTTGTATTTCATAAGTGGAAAAATTACTAAAATATTTTGCTATATAGTACATGCTATAAAAAGGCATTGAAGTGTTTTCCAGCTGCCATTTAAACACTAGATGCAACTGTGTAGGAGTAAATATTTGGAGGTGTCTTTGCACTCTGATTATTACACTTGTCCCAGCATGGCAGAGCTGCCACCAACAGAAGAAGTCCACCCAGCAGAACACAAAGTCCACTAAAGCAGAATGCAATGTCATATGTCTGTGTCCAGTCATAAAACCAACCTGGAAAGAAAAAGAAAAAATAAGTGAGATCAATGATATGCAATTACTGAACACAGCAGAAATGTATTAAGAATCATATTTGAATTCACAACAAAATGTAACATTACAAACAGTATATACTAAACCATAAAACATGCAAAACAAATATTATCTAAAAACTGTTTAGCACAACAACATGTAATATTTCATCATCTTTATATTTCCCTTACATTAGTCTAGTCAGCTGCAGAGAAATGTGTTGTAACTTTCTAAATATTTGAATTTCATCATTCTACTATCATCATAACTAATTAGAACTGACTTCAGTGTAAATGTATTTAATTTGGTACTGAAAAAAAATCTATAACAATTAGAATTTGACATCACTTAACCCAATATCTTACCAACAATTGGTGGTCCAAGGCTATTTCCAAGTCCAGCAAAGAACATTAATATCCCATATGCATGTGCCAATTTCTCAATTCCCACAGTCTTTGTGGTTACATATGGAAAAATTGACCAATTCCCAGAGAGAAAACCTAAAATTCCAGAAAGTATTGCCAGTAAAATGTAACTTTTCGCAAATGGAATTGCAACCAAGGCCACGCCAGTCATTATTAAGGTAATTACATATAGGTATAAAGTATTAATCCATTTAAAATCTGCCAGTACTCCTAAAACAAGTTTACCAACTGCAGTCATAATCCCTAGAATGGAGATAAGAGGCATAACATATTCTTCTTCACTAATGTTTGAACTTCTTGCTACATCTTCCATAAGCAGCGAAGGAGGAAATCCACCAATGTCAAAAAGTAAGATGGCAATAAAAAGTGATGAGAATACTTTGTTTTTAAAAAGAAACAAGGTTTCCTCCCAGTAGTTTAAATACAGTTGCCACTTCTTCTTTGCAAGCTGTTTGCAAAAGTATGTTTGTTCTACAACTTTCTGTTTATATGTGTCTGTCTCTTTTGCATGTATTGATATTAATCCATTCTTATTTAAAATGCTATCCTGTTTGCATTCACGACTGGACATATTCACACATTTTTCTTCATTGTAGTCCTTTTCTAGGATGCTTGTATTTTCTTCAACATTTTCTTTCTCATGGTAAATCAAGTATTGATCTGCAACTTTTTCTAGGCATGACTTTTCTGGCAAAGGGGAATCAGATAACTCCAAAGGTCTCATTAGACTGCCACATGCTAGTATATTTAGCGATAATGCGCCAACTATTAGCAAACATCCATCTAGTCCATATAGCTCAATGAGTTCCCTTTGTAATGCTGCATATATAAAAAGTCCAACACTTGAACCTAGAAAAGGAAATAAGATCAGTGTAAGTTATTTCATGAGGTTACCTCAGCTCTCCAATAGCAAGCTTTAATATTAAAGATACTGTGAAATATAACTGACAGATATGGTCTTTCAAGGAAATTGCCATATTATATTAAGTGTATGTATTAACATGGGTTGGGATTGTATGTAAGATACAAAATCTGGGCAGTATATACTGAAAAGGTGTCAGACAAGTTTGGTCTTTTAGGACAAATAAGTGTTAAGTGGATTTCATGGGGAATCCCTAGGAAGAGGTTAATGAAAATTACCCAATTCCCCTTATGCAAATAAATTACCATGAAGAGAGTCTTTGTCTGGTGATTACCTGTTACAGAAGGCCATGAGCTCTATAAAGAAATGGCTGCTCTGCACAGCCATTGTGATAGTTACGGATTTAAGACAAATATGAACCTGTAACCATGGAGAAAACCTAGTTATGGATTTTGAGGGAATAAAACCTACCAGAGCCCTAGGCGGGAGTTGAGGGTGACCTCTGGTAAACTTTATCATGGATGTAGGTTTCTTTTCTTGTTTTAAAAAGTCTTCTCTGTAATGCTTTTAACTTAAGAAAATGTGCTTGCTTAGAAGGAACTGTGTGATAACTTATATTGTGGGCAATACACTGATCACAGCCATCAGAGACAAAGCCTGTTTAGGCAGTCTGGCTTGCTGGGGATTTCACAGTATAAATCCAGGGAGTTGTGCCTTTTGAAGTTAAATTTTCTTTTTTTGAATATATGCTTGTCATGAATGAAAACCCTTGCCACTTCAATATATCTGGAAACAACATATTGGGAGTAATCATGTCGACAAGGATTAATACGAGTTAAAATACCAATATGAATAAAGTATGAAATGAATGACTAAAAGGGTGTCAACTTGAAATACAATGTTTTTAAATAATGAATAAGAACTCAGGATAAGCACACCAGGTACCCACCTTCCTCAGAATTTTTCCTCTGTGGTTTTTGCAGAAGGAACAAGAGGCTGCAACCAAAGGTGTTCTATAGCTCAGCGTGACCAGTGGTGCATTCCACAAGCGTGAATATTCAGAGGCATTCACAAATAATTGCTAAGCAATCATTTTATACAGCCTTACCAAAGTAATCAGAATAACTATTTTATACCAAATCGTCAAGCCAAATTCAGCCCTTGGTTTAAGTGAATGCAGCTTCACTACTGTCAATGGAGTTCCAGCTACTTATACAGTGTTGAATCTGGTTGTCTGAATAAAATCAATGGGAACTTGTCATGTAAGTTTGTTATAATATGGTGGAGAAAGTCTACTAATTTTGGGGGTTGTTTTTTTAAAAAAATTCTACAGAGTTAGGACATAAATATGAACAATTTTTTATTGTACTACACTGGGGAAAATTTAGACAAAAAAATCCACAGAATTATTCTGTCTTCCACACATGACATGACCACCAAAAACAACCACAACTTTGACAAAATTAAATAGTATGGATCGGATCATGCCCTGCCACAGTAAGACAATGGCGTGGGACAGTATTTAGACACTATGCAGCAAGACTCCACATCTGGTCAAAACTGCTACAGAAGGGGGCTCAGAGAAAAAGCCCACAGGGCCAGAGGTGGAACAATGCGCACTCTCAACTACGCCCTGCTCTACCCACTCCCATGCTGGCCTATTCAGTCTACAACCCCTTCTCTGTAAGGACCACGGACAATTCCAGGTGTCCAGAGGATGAATGGGACAGCACTGTGCTGGAGACTGAGCCAAACTGTCTCAAGAGATCCACACTCAGCGGATCCCTTCCATACACATATTTAAGTAGCGTGGTTTGTGCCGCTGACTTCAAGCTTTTTTAGAAAAACAAAAACACCCAAAAAAACTTTTCAGCGTCCCTTTAAAAGTCAAAGCCAACAATGTCTAGGAAAATTTCCATTTAAACTACAGCTTTGCTAATTGTCCCCTAATAAGCTTAGACAAACAGCAATTCTAATTACAAACAAAAAAGAGTTACATTTTATTCTAGAGCATCATTTCTGTTATTTTGCACTACCATTCATGGCTATATAGACTGCTAACAATTATAAATATAAAAGGAGTACTAGTGGCACCTTAGAGACTAACCAATTTATTTGAGCATAAGCTTTCGTGTAGTACTCTAGTACTCCTTTTCTTTTTGCGAATATAGACTAACACGGCTGCTACTCTGAAACCAATTATAAATATAAATCTTTTGATTTTGTGATGTTCTTATTGACCACATTTTGGCTTTGTTAAAGATATTTTTGACTAATCCTTTCTGATTCTTCATTGGTCACTAATATCAGCAGTAAGCAGTATAGGACATACTACAAATCTCTAGTTTATAAATTATATTTTAAGAACATACCTGTTGAAATCAAACCAAGTGCAAGGCCTCTGCGTTTATCAAAATACTGACAGGTGATGGTTACTGTTGCTGTATATAATAAGCCACAGCCAAGCCCTAACAAATACAGGAAGTTTATCAAAGCATAAGGTATCCTGTATAAAACTTTATACATAGTTTACCTTTTAGAAAATTCAAAAACTAGCTAATACTTGACAACATTCAATTAAAACATGTAGAGCAGTATCATTAATGAATATAATTAAAGATTGGATGTGAAAGATCAACCTATAAATACAATCTTAGGTCTACATTCTTGTTTCTCTCAAGTTATCTTTGTTTGTTTGTTTTTCTTTACATCAGATAAATTCATATTTATAAAAATGTATCTTTCTATCCAGATTTAAAAACAGAAACAAAAAACAAACCACCACCAGACTTCTGAATTTTAAAGACTTATTTTCAAAGCACAAGCAATACTTTTTAATCACATGGCATAAGTTTGTTTGGCCTGTACCTCCAGATCCAACTAATTGCAAAGACCAGTAATGCTCTTTGTATGTTTTCTTAGTCTATATCACAACTACCTTAATTTTGAACATACATAGCCAGACTGTCTAAAGCTACTCCTGCCATTTTTTAAACGATAAAGTCATTTTTCAAGACTATTACACTAAAAGGAACCTTAATGTGAAACGTCAGTATTAATCTTCCTGTTTTCCATATGAATCACAGAGTCTACCAATGACTACTGCTTCATTGGCTTCCATCCAAACAGCTGTAATGACGGATTTTCCGAATTACTGGAATGGCTAATTGTGTGCCAGGTAGTTTAAGATTAGAATACTAATCCAACCATTATCAAATAGGAATGCTTCCTTCCTTTGTTTTACTCTACATTGGACTATTTCAAACAGAGTGGCTGGTTGCTAGCTAGTTGGAATACTGCAATTTCATGTAACACTGTAACTTCAATTCAGTTACATGAAGAAAACTTAAGGTAACTATTCACTTATTTCCTAATGATTTCTGGTTTGTTAACTAAAACTAATAAACAGCTATTCCTCTACTACATGATTCCTTGTAAGCTTTTATTCTTACAAATTTACAACTTCACAGTTATGGGAGAAAACTTGAAGAAAGTAGGTTAATACACAATATGAGCCTTCTTCCACTACTAATCAGCAATATCAAGGAAAGGCAATTACACGTTAGTTTTGAGACTAATCTTCTGAGGAGTCCTCAAAAGCCTTCATGCTCCTTATATTTGGCAGTATTGTAACATAATCCATTAATTCTTAAAATAAACAGTTCTCTATTCCTTGATAAGTAAGGCCCCAATCCTGCAGCTGCAAATGTGCAGCAGACCCCTGTGCCCACACATAGCCCTAAAGTATGAACTGCTTGCACGAGTAAGCATTTACAGAATTTGGTCGTTATTCTGAAAATAACAGCCTTTATACAAATTCAACATTTAGTTTCTGAATGATTAGTCTCAATATGAACAACAGTGAAATTTCTTACCAACAATAATTCCATATGAAAAAAACAGAAAATATATATTTGGTGCAAAACTGCTCATCATCAGGCCCCCAGCCACCATAAAACCACTGAAGATTGTCACAGGTCTTGCTCCAAAATAAGACACACATGCACTACAGACAGGACCTACAGGGAATGGGAGGGAAGATAAGAAAATAGCTTTTAAATATCAGTTCCAGTAAAAAAACTCAAAGGTTTTTTTCCAGTAATATATTTGGTGTAGTTCTTTTAAATTGTTCAAGATCCCAATGGTATTATAGTCTTCAATACATCATAAGTCTACAATGTCACATTGCACTTGCCTGTATTATACATTCTTGACAAGTTTCACTCAAACGGTACTGAATGATACCGGGAAAATAGGAACATTCTATTTTACATCTTTAATGATATTTTAGAAAAGCCTGGTGCTATAATCATAAAACATAGAATAACGTTTTAAAACATCAAGCTGGGTTTTTTTTGTCTTTTTGCAGTGTTGTTGTAGTTATGTTGGTCCCAGGATATTAGAGACAAGCTTTCGAGCTACACAGCTCTTCTTCGGGTCCTGAAGGGCTTGTCTCTTTCACCAACTCTCTTTCCAGTAAAAGATATTATCTCACCATGTCTCTCGATTATTAGTTTTTCCTTACATTCATGGCAACAGTGCCACCTGGTGCTTCCACTAAGAAAACATCTACTGTATATTACCTTTCCCGCAAACCTTTCAGGAAATGAAAGGCTGACTACAAATAGACTATTTTGATAAGAGATGGTTGTAAACAGCTTTTCTGATGTTTATTTTAAAACCGGCATAACATAAGGGATTTAGTGCAGACCACAACTGTGGGGCGTTGTAGCTGAATTAGTCTAGAACAGGGATCATGAAGCATAAAGGAGCTCTTTTTTCATTAATTTCAAAAATTATATAGTAAGTAGAACATTAAAGTAGAGGGAGTTAAAAGTCAGATACATGAAAAAGCTGCTGTCTGTTACAGGCAGGGAAATGCAAAATGCAAAACAGAGGCATATGCAAATATCTGAAATAATTCCTAGTGGCATCACCATACACCTCTAAGTCCCACTAAATAAGCCTCCTTTTCCCCACACATCTCCCTCATCTTTCCCATAGAAGAGGAGGCTACAGCACAGAGCTTTTTTTCTTTTCTTTTTTTTTTTTTAAATGAGAGTCAGGGACTGGCATAGTTCAGGGAAATCGCACTGGCCTTTCCCTTCTATGGCCCAGCAAGGGCAACCACTGTAGGCTCCTGGTTTCTCTGCTGTCACCTTTCTTGGGTAGAGACACACATCTCTCTCTGACTAGGGTTCATCCAGGCTGCACAGCTCCCTGCTGAACGGAGTGCACCAGCAAGCCAGACTATGCTTTGCTTTCTCATCAGAGGCTACAAAAGGTTAATTGCCCACAGTTGTAAGTTCCCACACAGCTCTTTCTAAGTGAGCACATTTATTTTTAAGGTGAAAGCATAAAAGTATAGAGAAAACATATTAAAAGCAATAAAAAGAACCTGCATGTGTGATCATAAGCTTACCGAGTAATAATAATACTTGTAAATAGCAGTGGCCTTGAGCTGCAAAATTCAAACTCATATCTGAAATTCCTAAGTTTGGAAGTCTTCAGAACCAGGTTTTTAGACTGGCAAGTTTTAGAGCCAGTGGCCATTTGAGAAGATCAAACTTCATAGTTAAAGGATATTTTGATCAGGTCCATATCCAATTGTAATTCTCCAAAAGTACTATATTGAAGATGGCAGTCTGGTAGATTACTACTGTACTCGATGACATTTGTCAAGCTGGTCATGCTTATGTTAAGGGGAAACATGAGGAATTCCCAGAAGAGGGGCATTAAGGCAAGGGTAAGAAGGTAAACAGCAGTTGGAAATTGGTGCAGGTGGGAACAAGCAACTGGGAACGTGAGCCAGGCTTTTGGTACGGTTAGCAGCAGCACTGGCAGGCACAAGCAGGCTTGTGATGGAGGCTGGGATGGAGAACAGATATGGCAGCAGGAAAGAACCATAGGTCAAGTGAAAAGCAGGTCAGAGCTTTTGCTTCTAAAGAAGTTGTTAGTTTTAGGACTCTTCAAGGTGGTTAGATCAGGGCTCTATCCAGGCAAGGGATAAGGGAGGAGTTAGAGGAAGAAAAAAGAAGCTTGATTGTGGAGGTTGGTTATTTTGATTTTAGAAGAGGTAAGGAAGCTAGTGAGAAGTTTAACCTTGCTGCTTGTCAAGGGGAACAGCAACAATCAGTATATTGTGAGGATGAAAATTCTGCAGCGCAATTAGTGAGGGCAAGTGCTTGAAGTGTTAGGTTGTTGCTGATTCTTGAAATTAATTACTAGACTGGCAAATTAAAATTGATATGTTTCTTAAAACCTCAAGATTTAAAAAACAAAACACACAGGATGTCTGTGTGTTACATAAGAAGTTCTGCTACACTAAAAACATTAAGCAGGGATAACAATTCCATTGAGCAGAAGAATCTGCACTCTTTTTCATTCTCTATTTCTTGGTCAGTATCCTGTGAACAAGATAAACAGTGCTTCCTTTTCCTTCCTCCTCTTTTTATGAGGGGACTCTCCAAATTCCAAGACATCCTTTTTACAAAACTTCCCAGTACAGGAAAAGAAAGTGAAGCCTGAAGATACAAACATGTCAAATAATCTACAGTTTCTGCAAGATACTGTGGCCCTAGGTTTAGGAGCCTATTTCTTAAAGGTCCATTTTTCAGGAGTGTTCTAAATTTAGATGCTGAATCTTTTTATACTTCACATCCCCAAATTCTCACATTTCAGAGAGCAGTTAAACTGGTCAATCTCCTAGATTATCCATCTTTCTGGAATTGGATTTAAATTTGTTTTTTATTGGCTTCTTCCTGTCCTATTTTTAAAGCCTTGTACATAAGATAGCTACTTTTTGTTAATAAAAATATGATTTCTGGTAGCCATTATCTTTGACAAGAGAGTTTCAGAGATAACAGTACTCTCCATGGAAGAATCACACAGCGACCTTCACCAAGATAAAATAAATCTCAGACAAACTCATTCCTTCAGTAAAATAATCTCTCCATGGCTCTTAAGAAGTAATTATTTCCTCACATTTGCTAAACATCTGCAAGACAATCTTTGGCATAAGCTTGATGTCAAAAGATTTATAAATATCTGCCTCACACACAAATAAGAAAATGTTCCTCACTTTTTATTTCTTTCCATCCAAATTAAGGACCTTAAATCACCTATAATTAACTATAAGGCAAAAAGCCACATCAGAGATCTGCAATGCAGCCATGAGGCCATCAAACTCCACCTTCACAAGATACTACCACTTAGATCTTTTGACGACTGCAGACAGTCTGCAAGGCAGGGTGAAGCCCTGCTGCCTGTGTAGAAGAATAATGGTCTAGGGACCCATCAACTGAAGCTTCTGCCTTGCAAAGACTATCAGTACTAACATCTTCCTCTCTTCACTTTCTCAACTTGCTATTTTTTGTTTATGATGATTTAGCAGAAATCATCATGGATAAAAATCAATGATTTAAAAACAAATTGATTTTTTTAAATTTAAATAGGTTTTTTCCTCAAAAAGCATTTTATAAAGAAAAATCCTATCTAAAGATAAAGATATATCTTTGAGCTATAATGTCTCATCATGGAATAGGGATTATAAATTCTAATTCTATAGTATGAGACACTATATTCATGTAATGTTTAAGAAAAGTTTTGTAAATGAATTCTAATAGTTCATGGATTACGGACCTAATCTTATGGGGTTCCAGGGGCTTCTGTATAGATTACTTAGGTTAATCTTTCTATCTACCCAATGGGACTCGGTGCTCAGTCTAGAAGATACCATCAGAGATGCTTAGTTTTACAATTCTCAAACTGTGGATTTGTATCTCCAGAGATAACATGCTTGTTAACAGCAAAAATGTTTTTAAATAAATATATAGAGGTCAGAAATAACAGACCTCAATCCTATGGTCCCTCTGCAAATTTGTGTACACAGTCAATCCCTTACCTCTCTCTAAAAGTTCAGAGTTTCAAAGAGTTCAGTGAATAGAAGATTGTTGGGGGCGGAATAGATCTGGACAAAGACGAAATCTGGAGATAAACGTGAGAAGGGAGGGACAGGCAGTAGAAACAAGAGTGAAACTGTTTGAGCAGCATATTCCAGAAGTCTTGAGGTCTTTCTTAGTGTAGCCTTCACTCATTTGAGATCTACCATACCATCCTCACTAGAAGGGAAAACCTATAATGGCACCAGACTGTAAGAGAGACCCAGTTTGGGAATATTTTAATGAAGTGCCTCACCTGTGAGTAAGGCAGGCATGCATGCAAAATGCAAACAGTGCAACACAGAAATGCAAGGCCTGGTTGCCCGAATGAAACAACATCATGAGAAGTGCTCCTTCTCAGGAGGAAGCGGTGTTGAAGATGATGAAAGGAACATGTCTGAACATGCAGGGTCTTCAGCTTGGTAAACTTTTTATTTCATACTTCTTAAGGACTGCCTGTCTTCCTTCTAGACTAATCTTGAATTCTCATGTTTGAGCAAAAAAAAATATATAGTTGTTACTCTATGGTACTATCATTTTAGATGCAGTTGTGATAAAAAAAAGCTGAAATAGGCAGATCTTCCTTTCACAATTTCACCTTTAAAGTAGTACTGAGTGTCAGTGAATGCAATGAGTAATACTAAATGAGAAGTATGGTAATAATAATTAAATAACTGCATTGACTTATTTTGTTTCGGAGAATCCATCCTCAACATACAGGATTCTAAAGACTATCCACCTTCAAGATCACCATCATTTTCTATAGTTTCAGAGTTATCTGCCAATGATAGTGTTTCAGTCACATCATGTGTGTCACATAGCCACAGTATATCACCTGTAGCAAAAAGAAAAAAAAAACTCCAACATCCAGAAACAACCATAGATAAATTTGTGATAAGAACCAGCAGATTACGGAAAGAGGTAATCAATGAAAAAAACTGCCCGATTTGTTTCTGCAACAAACTCTCCTTTCCGTATGATTGAGAACCCACACTTCATTAACATAGTTCAGTCATTAAGACCAGAATGCAGTCCATCCAACAGAGCAGATGTCACAGGCAAATTGCTAGATAAAGCGTATGAAAGAGAAATTGAGCAGTGTGCAAAAGGTCTAGAGCAGGGGTGGCCAACCTGAGCCTGAGAAGGAGCCAGAGTTTACCAATGTGCATTGCCAAAGAGCCACAGTAATATGTCAGCAACTCCCCACCACTTCCCACCCACCTGCAGCCCTGCCGATCAGCACCTCCCCCTCCCTCCCAGCACCTCCTGATCAGCTGTTTCATGGCATGTAGGAGGCTCGAGGGGCAAGGGGAAGAGCAAGAGCACAGCAGGCTTGGGGGAGGGGGCGGAGTGGGGGCAGGGCCTGGGGCAGAGCCAGGGGTTGAGCAGTGAGCGCCCCCCGGCACGTTGGAAAGTTGGCGCCTGTAGCTCCAGCCCCGGAGTCGGTGCCTGTACAAGGAGCCGCATATTAACCCCTGAAGAGCCGCATGTGGCTCCGGAGGCACAGGGTAGCCACCCTTGGTCTAGAGCGTAAAATTGTTAACCTGAGTCTTGGTGGGTGGAGCAATGTCCACAATGATCCTGTTGTATGTGCTTGTGTGACAACAGAAGAAGGGAATGTCTTCCTTACAGAAACAGTTGATACATCAGGAAATGCACACACAGCAGAATACTTACAAGTAGCAGCAGTAAAAGCTATAACAAACTGAAAAAAAATTCAAGTGTCTAGTACGCAGTTCGGTCACAGACTGTGCTGCAAATTTATCCAAGATGAGAAGAAATTTAGAAGAGAGTCCCAAGCTAACAATATACAGTTGCAGTGCTCATTTGATGCATCTCTTAGCCAAAGACGTCAGTGTTCCAGAAATAAAGACTGTTTTTGAAATTGCAAAATACTTCCGTAACAACCACTTTGCAGCAGCTGCTCTGAAAAAAGTGGGAGGAACCAAGCTAACTCTCCCACAAAGATGTGCGATGGAACTCAGTAGTGGACTCTTTTGAGCACTATATCAAGAACTGGCCTAATCTGATGACAGTTTGTGAACAAAATCGTGAAAAAAAATAGATGGCACTGTCACAGCCGAAGTTCTCAGCATTAGGCACAAGAGACATGTTGAACACATGCCAAGTACCCTGAAGCCTATTTCTGTAGTCTTGAACAAAATGCAGGGAAATAGCTGTTTTATTGCTGATGCTGTTGAAATTTGGAAGGAACTGAGTGAGATCTTAAAAAGGAGACACATGCAATGACAGTTAAATTACAAGCATTAAAAAAAACCCGAATGAGACAAGCACGATCTCCAGCTCATTTTCTTGCAAATATTCTCAATACTCGGTAGCAGGGTCAAACCTTAACTGCTGAAGAAGCGGGCTGGCTATGACATGGATATCCAGCAACCATCCTTCCATAATGCCAGCTAGAATAAACTTCACAGCTAAGGGTGAACCATTCAAGAAATATGTTTGCTGGTGATGTTTTAAAGAAAGTCAGACCAGTAAACTGGGGGAAGACACTTAAGCACTTGGATTCAGAGACTGTTGAAGTGATAAGCTCACTTTTAAACAGCAGTAGCTTCTCCTGCTGATGTAGAAAGAATATTTTCTTCCTCTGGACTAATTCATTCCAAAATTGAGAAATCACTTGGGACCTGAAAAAGCAGGAAAGCTTGTTTTTCTTTTCCAGATTATGAACAAACAGGAAAATGAAGGTGAAGACTACTGTGTTAGCTGCAGAAGCCAATATTTTAAGTTTCTCATGTTGACCTGGCTGACATAGTCAATTGAATTTTTTATTTTTTTTTAAATATTTCATTTAAACTATTTTACTTAAAAACAATTTTAACAAAAACAAACCTGTTTTAAAAAACTTGAATGTTTAAATCCAAAAATGCATATGCTTGTTTTGTTAAAATATTATGTTTGCTGTTGAAGAAAAATATCCAGAATACATAATGTTGTTTTAGTTAAATAGAACAATTTAAATATCTCTCTGGTGATATTCTCCTCCTAAAACAGCATGGCAAGAAAATCCTCTAAATATTAATGATTAACCTGTTGAATTGGAGGTAGTTCACCTCCCAATGACTTCATAAATATCTGCTTCAATTATCTTTGGTAAATGAAATAACCAAACAATCATTCATTTTCTGATATAGCTGTAAAATTAATCTGAAAAGTTTTCAAAATAAATCACTTTAAAAATATATAGTGTGTACCTTCTAAAAATGAAATCTACATCTATCTTGGAATTGTGAAGAATATGTATTAAGGTTATAACAACCAACAAGAATGCACTTTTATGTAGAAATCCATGCTTAAATTGAGTCTTCCTGACTACTGATTTAATCATGATTTAAATCAAATCCACCCTGGCAGAAATGATATGAGAAAGAATAGGAAAAAAAATCCTCTCTTTCATTACTATCTTCATTAATCTGACCCACCATTGTAATTAATACCTGCTTGAACCTGTTTAATGAGGATGCAATGCCAGCATAGGATCTAGCCAACTTATGCAAAAATTAAGCCATTTTTATTTTTAGTGAGACATTTGCATATTAAGATGTTTCTCTGGAACTAACAGGTCTCTACAGCTTTGAAAGAACACTTCCAAATACTTCCGCTTGGGGAAGCACAATCGGTCCCAGAATCCCTTTCACACACTGGAAAGCAGCCTACTTGTGGCCAATAGACTTTTCATTCAAAACCTATTTGAAAAGAATCTGCTAATCTTAAAATGACAAAATTTTGAGCCAAGTTCTGTTCTCAGATCTCCATTTGTAGCTTCCACAGACTACAGTTGGAGCTGTATGCATGGAATATTTGGCCTTAAATCTGTACTCATTGAAAGGTGTTTTACAAAACAAAAGTTGTAAAAAAATATGATGTGAAATCTAACATAATGGTAAAGTTATGTACTTTATACCTCAAACCACCAAGAGCATTCCACACATACATTTACCTTGATTATATTTTATTTGTTTTTAAAGCAACTTTATAGTCTCCTTATTCCTCTTCCACATTTAAATATAAATAAATAAATAAAAATAAAAGATGTATTCTAGTTGTCTCTTGCACTGCAGAATGCTGTGAGGTCATCTATAAAATGCTACGATGCAACATTGAACAGGCTTGGCTATTGGGTGGGGATGTTTGTTTGTTTGTTTTGGGGGAGGAGTGAGATGGGTTTTTTAGAATATTGCATGGTTCTGATTTAATTTTGGTTTGTATACCAAGTGATTTAAATTTAAAAAGTGTTTTCTTTAAAAGAGGAGGGGAGGAGTTCAGGAACATAATTAAAATTCTCACTTTTTAAACAGACATTCACAATACCCTAAACTGCTAGAACTGGGCAAAACATGACATTCCCCCACCCCGCCCCCACCCACTTCACCACCCCTTACTGAGATTAATATATTAATCTCCCTGTCAGTCAACTGAATTAAAAAACCAAGAGTGATTTCCTTCTGCATTTAAGTCTTCTTTGGATCAGCTATAAAAATAAATATGCACAGAATTAACAAATAGCTTTATTGTAAAGTTTGAGTGTCATGTTTAAATATAGAAGATTTTATAAACCCTTTTCTTGGCTTGTCCACAGTTTCTAAGATGAGCATGATAAGGGAGGTTATGACTAAGCTATGCAATGATGCCACAAAAAGAAAGACTCCCTTATTTTCACAATACTGACATGAGACATTGCCTTAATGATGTTGCCAGGATTATAGTTGAAATGGCACAAGTGGGAAACTAGGCTAATGTGAAATGCACCTCAATAAAGAGGGTGCTACCCAAGGCCCAAAGTGCTACTTGATTCCCAGTTCAGCTCTTTACATGAGTCTCATGAAATGTGCAGGGTCTTGTGCAGATCCTCTGTACTGAGGTGAAGGAGTTAAAACTCACCATAATCGGCAGGTTTGAAATTTAGATTTTTTGAAAACACTGAAACTATGAAAAAAAAATACATAGACATTGCTCTTTAAAAATACTTGTTTCCTGTGCCAGTCTGAAAAACACACACATACATTCTTATCTCAGTTACATTGGTGTACTATAATCCAATGGAGCTACACCAGATTTACACCAGCGTAAATGATAATAAACCTGGTACTCATTCTCTATATAAATGAGGAAGACTCCAAGCAGTGTGGTATGTTAAAATCACATGAAAGTAGTAATTAAATGAGAAATTTGTCATTAACATAAGTAATAAGCAAATTTTAGTGCAAAAGTGCTGGGAAAGTGGTACTTGAAGATGTTGCTCTGAAAACCGTTTGTAGAAATAAGCCTGCCATGGGTCAGATAGAAAGTGTAACCCTAATGTGTTAATACACAAACTACTCAAATGAATAATTTATAAATTATTCAAATGTTTAAATGAACAAACAATTTAAGTGCCATAACTTTTTATAAGCTTACTAGTGGTAAGCACAACTGTTAAATGAACCGCAATTTAATGAAGATAATACATTAGGAAATAAATATTTCTCCTTATTAATGGTGACATTTACCCCAGGGCCCATACAAGATTTTCTGTGCTGCTTAATCCATGTATGATCCTTGCACTGGGGAAAAAGGAGAGGTACTGAGCTCTCATGTAGGGAGCTGTCATAAATATAAAGGGAAGGGTAATCACCTTTAAAATCCCTCCTGGCCAGAGGAAAAATCCTTTCACCTGTAAAGGGTTAAGAAGCTAAAGGTAACCTCGCTGGCACCTGACCAAAATGACCAATGAGGAGACAAGATACTTTCAAAAGCTGGGAGGAGGGAGAAAAACAAAAGGGTCTGTGACTGTCTGTGTGATGCTTTTGCCAGGGACAGAACAGGAATGGAGTCTTAGAACTTAATAAGGAATCTAGCTAGAGATGCGTTAGATTATGATTTCTTTAAATGGCTGAGAAAATAGCTGTGCTGAATAGAATGAATATTCCTGTCTGGGTGTCATTTTTTGTAACTTAAGGTTTTGCCTAGAGGGATTCTCTTTGTTTTGAATCTAATTACCCTGTAAGGTATTTACCATCCTGATTTTACAGAGGTGATTCTTTTTTACTTCTATTAAAAGTCTTCTTGTAAGAAAACTGAATGCTTTTTCATTGTTCTAAGATCCAATGGTTTGGGTCTGTGGTCACCGATGCAAATTAGTGAGGATTTTTTACCAAACCTTCCCCAGGAAGTGGGGTGTAAAGGTTGGGAGGATTTTGGGGGGAAAGACGTTCCAAACAACGTTTTCTCAGGAACCCAGATAAAGTTTGGTGATGGCAGTGGAAGTCCAAGGGCAAAGGGTAAAATAGTTTGTACCTTGGGGAAGTTTTAACCTAAGCTGGTAAAAATAAGCTTAGGAGGTTTTCATGCAGGTCCCCACATCTGTACCCTAGAGTTCAGAGTGGGGAAGGAACCTTGACAGGGGCACAGAGAAGTTGCGATTGTATTTCAGTTCCATGACAGTCATCTCTCATATGCACATACACTCACAAGCATAGATGTGAATTTCATTCTCCTGGTCTCTGTTTAGTTCCCTGCACAATGCCAGTGTAGTCAGACTTGATGCAGAAAGCTTGAATTTCAACCCAAGGGCTAAATTTTGCCCTCAGATATATAGCAGGAATGCACATTTTTGCCAGCTTAATCCAGGAACAAATTTTGACCCTCTAGTGTTCTGTTGACTCACTGATTCAAATGATTTAACATTTTACGTAATCAAAATTGATGAGTTCATTGTCAGGTCCTGACAAGGTACAAGAAACTACCTTTTTTCCCCCCCGACTACTGAAGTACTCATCTCATCCAATGTTATGCCCAACAGACATGAGTGTAAGCCAGTTCTGTCCTGGCAAGCCATTAACACTTCAGGCACATTCTAATCCTTTTTTTTTTTTTTTTTTTTATAAGTTATGACTTTTTTGAAAATATGTATATGCAGTCTGAACGACCAGTGGAAAATGCCAAGGCCCTGGGATTTCAATTTCTGGAACAATGGCGTAAACAATTTGTTTTCAATCAAATATTTGTGAATACTGCACTTTGTAAAGCTATTACTACATGTTCAAAGTATAAAACATAAGAAGGGCCATTAAGCAGGCAGCATTCTCATCCTGCTCTGAAAAGAGTAAACACACTCAAAATACTGATAAACAGGGGTTTGGTGTTTTAATTCTGTTAAAAAAAAAGTTAAGAGTACTAGATTATTCAATGGTAAAGTGCATTACAAGATCTCTTTCCCATTTATTTTATGATGTCACAGAAATTTCGAGACTCTGTAAAATGTAGTACTGGTGATTTGTTTCGTACCAAGGTAGAGGGAGTCAAAGGGTTTAGTACAGAGGTGGGCAAACTACGGCTCAGGGGCTGCATCCAGCTCTTCAGACATTTTAATCTGGCCCTTGAGCTCCCGTTGTGGGGCAGGCTCCAGGGCTTTCCCTGCTCCGGTGCTCCAGTTAGGGAGTGGGGTCAGGGGCTTGCCCCGCTCCACACAGCTCCTGGAAGCAGTAGTATGTCCCACCTCCAGTTCCTACACATAGGGGCAGCCAGGTGGCTCCACATGCTGCTCCATCCCAAGCACTGCCTCCGCAGCCCCCATTGGCTGGGAACTGTGGCCAATGGGAGCTGCAGAGGTGGCACCTGCAGACGGGGCAGAGTGAAGAGCTACCTGGCTGTGCCTCCACATAGGAGCAGGAGGGAGGACATGCTGCTGCTTCTGGGAGCTGCTTGAGGTAAGTGCCACCTGGAGCCTGCACCCCTGGCCAGCTCCTGGGCCCCAACCCTGATCCCCCTCCCACGCTCCTGCACCCCCAACCCCTCATCCCCACCCAGAGCCTGCATCCCAACCTCCTCCCACACCCTGAACTCCTCATTTCTGGCCCTATCCCAGAGCCCACACCTCCAGTCGGAGTCCTCACCCCTCCCACACCCCAACCCCCAATTTCGTGAGCATTCATGGCCCACCATACAGTTTCCATACCCAGATGTGGCCCTTGGGTCAAAAAGTTTGCCCACCCCGGTTTAGTAGCTGGCAGGAAATGAGAGAAGGATTAGACAGATGTAAAAGGAAGTTGGGGCTTTTCTCACAGAGGAGGGTTTGGCTGATGGTGGTAGTGAGTCAAGGAGCGTTGGTCACAGAGGTAAAGGTAGAAAGAACATCTCTCTCATTTGCTCCCCTCACACACGTTTCATTTAGGCCTCAATCCTTCAACACACTGAGCAGCTCCCAGGAAGGTGCTGAACACACCTAAGGACAATATTTAAGCACCAATGGCATTCACAAAACCACTGATCAGCTGCCACCTAAGCCTGGAAGCACTTGAAGCTTCCACTGGTAAAGTCCCATAGGAGCCTAAATTTTTGCTACTGAGACACCTAAATCCTGACAGTGCTGAGTAACTCAGCACTTAACTCATGCCTAAACCACAGCAGGATTCACAAGTTAGGGGTCTCCCCTGCCCTGATTAGCTTGCCTGCAGGGCTGGATCCAGTAGGCATGTTCAGAGCACACTTAACATGAAAGATGGGGAGGTGGGGGAGCCCTCTTTTACCCAGCAGTCCAGAAGGTTAGAGCACTCACTCAGGGGGTGGGATACTGGGGTTCAAATCCCTATGTGCCTGATGTGGAACAGAGATTCAAATCTAGGTCTTCCCCCACCTCGGTGACTGCCTAGTCACTGAGCTATAGAGTCACTCACCATCTCTCTCTCTGGCCCCAAGAATATTTAATTATTATACAAAGTGGAACAGCTTCAACACCAGGAGAGGTTGCGTGAGACCTTCCCCATAATAAGGGCACTCTTCTGGGTTGGAGCGGGGAGAGAGGAGAAGAGAAGAGATTGGTAGCACTGCCACTTACTCCTCCTCTCTACACAAAGAACATAAGCCAGGCCAGTCCCTCACTTCTGGAGAGGGTTCATGGCTGTGAATCCCAAGTAGAGAGAAGTACCTCCCTCTGACCCAGATTTAGGCCACACTTCTCCTCAGCATCTCTTTCTAGCTAGTTTAGGCAGCTCCCCACTCAGCATGCTGGCTTCTATTCATCCCTTTTTTAAGGGTCTAACTCTTCCCAGGCACTGTATGGGGCGCTTTGGCACCTAACTTGGTGTTAGGAGCAGGGTACCTAACCTAATACAAGTTAGCCATAACATCAAGCATTGCAATGCCTACATCCCACTTATAAATCTAGCCCTGAAAGTACAAGACCCTTATCACAAATAATCACACTTGGTTACAGAACTGATTTCTTCCTTCTTTCTTGCAAAGGAGGCTTTGCTCAGAGTTTTGCTGTCACAGACAGATATGACGGTTTTCATGAAGTGGAATCTGCTGATGGAAATAATGAAGATTTGCCTTGGATATAGTGTGCAAAAATTTCAGTTTCTATGTATGAATCTTTGGATAGTGAAAACTAGCAAATGTTACACAGCTCTATAAGGGGTGTTCAGTATTAAAGTCATACAGCAGCACAGTTATTTCACCTATAGACATCCCAGGAAATATTCTATCACACAAGATCCAGCTGTTCCTCTTGGAATGATGAGCTCCTTATTGAAGAAAGACTCCACATTACTGAAGTTACTTCAGTCATTTATATATGCCTTTCTCAACTTCAGTGGGAGTTTTTCCTTGAGTAAAGAAAGCAGAGCTGTCAGTTCCACATCTCAAGCTAGAAAAATGACTAACTAGTTCCTTAATTGCTCTCTCCTTGTGATCCAACAAATCAAGATAATGGTTATTTGTTCTCCTTTCAGCAAAACAACAGCAAAATAATAATAATGAAAGATCTGTGCTCCCCCCAAGCTCTTATTTTTTGTTCACAGTATAAATTAGGATTCACAGAAGCAATTTCTCTCAGCTATTTTTAGTTTGTTAAAGTAAGTTATTTTGGGTTTATCCTTAGGACAACAACATACTTAGTGGCAAGTTGCTCTTTGTTAAACTGACATTGTACTTTGTTGTGCATTAAAAAAGTAAAATGCAAAAATGTAGTTATGCCATGTAGCATGCCATGAATGCCATTAACCACCTTGGATTAAGGCAAAATACAGTATGGAAGTTCTTTCTAGATTCCCATTCTTAAATTAATCATTTAGTGCATTTTAAAAGCATAAATAGATTTAACAGCTATTAAAATATGAAGAAAGCATGTAATTTACAAATATATATTGCTTTGAGACTTACTGGCAAGTAATCCAACTCCACTTGCAAGGGATCCAATCCAAGCAGTCTTTCCTTTCCCCTCTCCAAAAGTATCCAGCCATTCTAGATACAAGACTCCAACTGCTAATGGAGACCCATAACAGAAGAACTGAGTAAAGAAGGAAACAAGGACAATCACCCAGCCCCATCCACCATCTGGCGACTTCAGCAATACCATTTTCTAGTGCCGGCTCTGTACAAAGCAGAGAACAAACAACACATACAATAGAAAATATGAACTAGTCCATTTCTCAAATGCGGCCACTGTGGCTTTATGTAGCCACCAGGGGCTTTTCGTGCAGCCACTACAGCCTCCTGGGCAGTGATGGGGAGGGACAAAACATAGGCTCCTCCCACTCCCTCCTTGTTGCTCCTGGATGCACCACCTCTGGAGAGAGGTGGGACATAACACTGCAGGAGCGAGGGGAGTTCTTGACCCACGTTGGGGGGAGGGGGTTTGGATGGCAGGCTCCAGTAGGAACTTCAGGAACCTGGGACTTCAGGAACCTGAACTTGCAGCCCCGGGGTCCAACTGTGGGGCAGCGGGTGTTGACCCGTGCCCCTTCCCTCCTGTCGGCTCTAGCCATGCAGCCCTGGACTCCAGCTGTGGAGCTTCAGCCTCCAGCCCCTAGGTCCAGCTGCATGGCAGCAGGTGCTGGCTCCCAGGGCTCCAGCCATACAGTAGCAGGTGCTGGCCACAGGGACCGACCCCCGGCCCCAGCCACAGGGCTCCAAGCGTGGGGCTTTGGGTGCTAATTCCTGGGTTTGGCCACAGGGCAGCAGGTGCTGACCCCCAGCTTTGGCCGCAGAGCTTCATTCGGCCTCTGCCCCCCAGTTCTGGCTGTGTGGTGGCAGGCGCTGGCCCCGGGCTCCAGCCATGCAGCCCTAGCCCCTGGTGCTGATCAAGCTTCAAACACTCCTTGGCATTTCTTATAAAACATGCATAAGATGTAATAATACACGAGATGTCAGTGATAAGCCATACATTATATACATACATCACTTTTTTTTTTTAATTATTCTTCAAACTGGTGGTGCCTTAGTTACCATAAATCCAATTGTACTGGGCTCAGGAGGAGGGAAAAATTAATAAAGATAGAACTGTTCCAAAAACAAACTAGCTTTCTGAAAATAATTTAAAAAAAGTGTCACAGATTTGAATCTAACATTTTGGGGCTAGAAATGAGTACTCGGCCCTTATGGAAAGTGGGATAATTTCACTTTCCAGTGGCATAGGGTTCACTTTTTAACCCATGCAACACCACGAAGCATCAGACGCTAACGATACTTACGTATACAAAACGGGTCATGCAGCCCCAGACTGAATCTTGCCCACCCTAGACCTCAGGAGGTGTAATTGTGTGGGAGGGATATTCCATATTTGGGGCAAAAGTAATAGTAGAACTGGAAACAGCCCTCTGCTCATTCCTGCAGACGAAATGACATCTACAGCACTGGAACCATCAAAACCACCCCCTTAACTTTATTCCTTTTATGTGCTTTGGGAGTCTCACAACCAGCAGGTGTAAGTTTCCTAAATTGCATATAAATGCTATATGCACCGGAAAAAACTTGATCATGATTGAATATAAGTTTCCTAAGACCTCCCTCAGAGCTGCCACACTATGCAGAGGTCTTAAGATGCACATCACTAATGAGTATTTTGGGAAGGGTACATCTGACTTGTGTCGGCTTCCTGAACTCCAGAACAGCTAGCTATACGTTTAGCAGCCCTGCAAGATTCCTAATGTAGGAAAACTCCTTTTAGTAACTGATTGCCCACAGCTGACCAAAAGCACAATCCATCCTCCCCTAGGCCAACAAGTATAAAATTCGGAGTTTCCAGGCTAAGCTATTTTAGAGTCATGAAGAGTGACTAGATAAATCACTACAGAGGTGACTAGGAGAAGTAATGTGTCCCAGTAGGTAGTGCCTGGGACTGGTATGCAGGAAGCCTAGGTTCTAATCCTTCCATGTGTGACCTTGGGCAAGTCACTTCACCACTCTGTGCCTCAGTTTTCCCATTGTAAAATGGTCATAATGATACTGACCTCCTTTGTAAAGTGCTTTCAGATCTATGTACACATTGTCTAAGTAGAACTAGGTATTAAGTTTAAATCACTGGGAAGAAGGTTGCTGTGATAGTGTTCTAGTCAAGTAAGAAACAAAAACAGCAGCAGAGAAGAAATTTAGAGCATGTCTGCAAATCAAGCAACATGGAGAATGTATACTTTTTCTTCTCCATTAAAATTCAAAGATATTTTACAAAAATAATTTAAAAAAAAAGAAAAAGAAAATTTAAATGCTAAGAATTACATACCTCAAGTGAAAATTCAATTAAGAAATACATTATGAAAAGCTCCAAGAGAAAAGTCAATATTTTTACAAATATTCATTACTGAGACATGGAAAATGGTGGGACTAGAGATGCAACTGATTTAAGTAGTACACTACTTACAGAAGATGATCTAGACTCCTTCAACCTTCTAGAATATATAACTCCAGTTCCACTGGGTAATTCTACCTGTGGGGAAAATATTCGATAAAAAAAAAGTTCTTCCGCACACACAGCCAATAGCTAGCATAGTAAAACAAACATGAAAGTCTGAAGGCTTAATGCTTTTTTTAAAAAAACACTAATAGGAACTTCAAAACTTAGAGTGGAGAAACACTGGCCCTCTCTTGATCAATTAGGGGCTGACAGCAACCTTGGACCCAAGAAGAGCAAAAATACAGGCCAACAAACATAAAACAAACTTTGACCCTCTAGGGCTCTTTGGGAATGATTTACAGGGTTATAAGAGGATAGACTGTCTTAAGAATATATTACTATCAGTTATAAATCAAGGACTTTGTTTCCTTGTATTAAGTTTCTCTCATAATTTCTTGTTAGTAAGTTTCTCTTGATAAGTTAGCCGCTATCAACTCTATATTATTTGAATGCAGATGCATCATCATATAATCTAAGACAATGCAGTTTTGATCAACAGCATTTAAAAATATACACATTTTCTGTCGTCAGAACCCTTCAAATTATATAAAATGGGACCTTCTCATTTCTGCAAAAGATTACACACACAACTACTGAAGGGTTTGTAGAAATCCTCTTGTATTAAAATACCATCCATGATTTGCATTTTTGTGCTCAACATAAACAGCAAGTGGTGCATATTGCAATATTTTCAAGAAAGGATGCTTTGCAGACACAAAACAGGGAAGTGCTCAGAAAACTAATAAACTAGAAGTGCACTTAAAAATACGGTTAAAATATCTATTCTGCTTTGTTCGCTAACAACCCATACCACAAACAATATTTTTCTACAATGAATATTTTTCTCTACGTTTTAGCTGCGGTGTCAAGCCTTTAATTTCTATTGTGTTGAAGCTCAGAAACTTGGCATACAGGCTCAGCAAAAATTGTTTAAATCAGTTCTTGTTCCAGACATTAAAGAAAAAAAAATGTCTTGGTCATAAGTGTTTTGTCATGCTCTAATTGAAAAAAAAAGGGGGGGGGGGGGAAGAGAAAAGGATTAAAAACCTGGATTAGGTATTCAGCTGGAGTAAATCTGCATAACTCCAGTGACTTTAATGCAACTATGCCAATTTATACCAGCTGACAATTTGGCAGCACTTACTTTGCACAGTGAAGATATCTTTTGCTTTTTTTTTTTTTTGGTAATTGAAATTAAAGCTACTTAATATAGGCACATTATTCTCTTTCCTAAACATACCTTTTACATTGCACTTAAACTGAGATCAGTGATAGCGAACATCCTATCATTTACATAATAGTTCCATTCACATATCAGATTTTCTTTACTAAATAAAACAAAGATATTATGTTGATTTACTATTTTTACCAAGCACAATCAAAGCCTCTAGCAAACTATTATGCCATAGTCACAAGCTGAAAATCTCCACTGATAAGCCTGATTTTGTACTCATCCTAAAATACTCGAGTCATTTCTACTTAAAATTTTGTGTTGTCTAAGCAACAGATATTTTTGGTATCTGATCTGAGGTAATCTGGATACATTATTTTTGAGATAGGGAACTTATGAAAAAAAAATAGATGTTAGAAGAAACTGCCAAACTTTAAAAAACAGCTTGTTCAAGAAACTTCAAATGTAGTTTATTTGAAAGGTCTTGCTGAGATCAAGAGCACAGGACTAACTTTAAGAGTGTGCAGCCATACTTGAGAAGTTACTCATGGTTGAACTGGAATCAGAATGTTTCTTTGGACTCTAGATGACTTTTAATGAATGCCAAATGACACAAATTTCAGAGTAGCAGCCGTGTTAGTCTGCATTTGCAAAAAGAAAAGGAGTACTTGTGGCACCTTAGACTCTAAGGTGCCACAAGTACTCCTTTTCTTTTTGCAAATGACACAAAGACACCTATTTTTTAAAAATTAAGTCTTTGGTCCTTTTCCTTGAAAAAAGGAAACAGCCTTCAAAGTCTAAACATATTAGCGGAAAGTTTGTCAGTGATTACTCTTCCTTGCCCTTCTCACAAGCTGCACTCTTACCCAATACACCTCAGCCACTGACAGCCAGAGCTTTACCTCAATTAACAGTTGCTAGCATCTTCTCCAGTCATCACACTGTATAGATGGGGACAGGCAACAATGGAATTTTCATTCTTAGTGCAGTCTCCTCCGATACCTACTCCTGCCATCAGTGCTACCACGAGAAACCCCCATTACATAAGCCAGCAAAGGTTCCCTTCACTCTTCCTTGAAGAAATAAAGTCCCATTGACAAGAATAGGAGTTGTGGCACCTTAGAGACGAACAAATTTATTTGAGCATAAGCTTTTGTGAGCTACAGCTCACTTCATCGGATGCATTCAGTGGAAAATATAGTGGGGAGATGTATATACACAGAGAACATGAAACAATGGGTGTTACCATACACACTGTAACAAGAGTGATCAGGTAAGGTGAGCTATTACCAGCAGGAGAGCGTGGGGGAAGACGGGGACCTTTTGTAGTGATAATCAAGGTGGGCCATTTCCAGCAGTTGACAAGAACATCTGAGGAACTGTGTGTGTGTGGGGGGGGGGCAAAGGGGTGTGTGTGAAATAGTTCTACTTTGTGTAATGACCCATCCACTCCCAGTCTCTATTCAAGCCTAAGTTAATTGTATCCAGTTTGCAAATTAATTCCAATTCAGCAGTCTCATTGGAGTCTGTTTTTTGAAGTTTTTTTTGTTGAAGAATTGCCACTTTTAGGTCTTTAATTGAGTGACTAAAGAGAGTGAAGTGTTCTCTGACTGGTTTTTGAATGTTATACTTCTTGACGTCTGATTTGTGTCCATTTATTCTTTCACATAGAGACTGTCCAGTTTGACCAATGTACATGGCAGAGGGGCATTGCTGGCACATGATGGCATATATCACATTGGTAGATGTGTAGGTGAATGAGCCTCTGATAGTGTGGCTGATATGATTAGGCCCTATGATGGTGTCCCTTGAATAGATATGTGGACACAGTAGGCAACCGACTTTGTTGCAAGGATAGGTTAACACCCATTGTTTCATGTTCTCTGTGTATATACACATCTCCCCACTGTATTTTCCACTGAATGCATCCGATGAAGTGAGCTGTAGCTCACAAAAGCTTATGCTCAAATAAATTTGTTTATCTCTAAAGTGCCACAAGTCCTCCTTTTCTATTTCCCTAGTGACTCCTTTAGATCTATAGAGCTCCTAAACTCACCTTGGCTTCTCCCTTATCATCAGCTCAGAGCACCTGAAGTGTTTCCAAGTTCTGCAGGAATCACCAAACACTGGCAGCTCCTGCAGTCATTCTGGCTCCCTAGTCAGCTTCCTTGGAGTTATTCATTCCCTATCTTGATTTCCACAGCAGTTCTAGACTTGTCTTCCTGCTGGTTTTTTTTTAAGTTTGCAGCAGCTGCTGAAGCATTCGTAGAGTTTGCATCAGGCCCATTGTTTCAGCAGACAGAATAAGCAGATCTGCAGAGCATCAATATAAGAGTCAAAGTATGGAGTCTGTTTGAGTAGTTTTCAGAGTAACAGCCGTGTTAGTCTGTATTCGCAAAAAGAAAAGGAGTACTTGTGGCACCTTAGAGACTAACCAATTTATTTGAGCATGAGCTTTCGTGAGCTACAGCTCACTTGCATCTGATGAAGTGAGCTGTAGCTCACGAAAGCTCATGCTCAAATAAATTGGTTAGTCTCTAAGGTGCCACAAGTACTCCTTTTCTGTTTGAGTAGTGATATGCTGGGGAGCCAAGTCATGAAGCCTGGCTGGGAAGCAAAAAAGACCACACAAAATTAAGCTCCAGAGGATTCCCTGGTTCCCTGGCTGCCTGAATATCAGTCTTCTGCAGATGTTAGGACCTAGTAGGCTATCTTGCTCCTTGTCTCCCAAGGTATAAAAGCATTTTTTAAAATGTGTGTAATATACACAAAAAAAATTATAGATTAATTTAATTTTTAAAAATTGAATTAAAGTTAGGAATACATCTCAGTAATTTAAGGGCAAAAGCAACCTTACAAGAACACTGCAATCATCAAAAAGCCATTAGAAACTTAAAATATATATATATCAGTGTTAAGGGTAAATTTAAAAGAAATCCAATCACTTAAAGTATGGAAATACAGTAGTTTAAGTACTTTAACTGTGTATCTTAAACTTTACATTTAGCGGAATTAGCGTTAGAATTTCCCATTATGTAAAATATTAACCCCGTAATCATAAATTTTAACAGCCACAGGAGACCCAAAGAAGAAAATGTTTCATAAAAGCTTTATGAAATCTATACTTTGCTGTTGTGACATCTTACATTTGGAGACAAAACCAAGTTTGCAGAGGTTTAAAGTGTAATATTGAAAACGTGCACCACAGAGGACTGGCTTTGTAATTTGCTTCATCACAACTCGAACTTCATTTAATCCAGTGCTTTTATCTATATAAATATATATGAACGAACTGGGCCTAATAAACGTACTTAGAGTTAACGTACCTAATATATGCACAAGGATGCCTGTATGTGGAACATAGCATCTTAATGAAGAGAAGGGAATAATTGCCTTCAATTTACTATTTGTCTAGCTACGAATTTGTAAAGTATATTTTTTTCTGTAGACAGCATATGGCTGCAAAGTAAGCAGAGGTCAGCATAACAAGTGCATGATTAAAACTAAGGATATGTCTTCATTACCTGCCGGATTGGCGGGCAGCGATCGATCCAGTGGGGATTTATCGCATCTAGTCTAGACGCGATAAATCGATCCCCGAGTGCTCTCCCATTGCCTGCTGTACTCCAGCGCCACAAAAGGCGCAGGCGGAGTCGACCAGAGAGCGGCAGCAGTCAACTCACCGCGGTAAAGACACCACGGTAAGCGGATCTAAGTACTTAGCTGATGTTGCATAACTTAGATCGATTCCCCACCATCAGTGTATACCAAGGCTAAGTCATTCCATGTTCACAGGGCATTGGTATGGAGTTAAGAGAATATGAGTACCTTAGTTATATTTTCATACTTTCAAATGGTAGAGGTTTCTCTGAAGTTTTATTATAACTCTGAATTTCTAATTATTCCTTAATTACAACATTTTTGTAGTTTTTACTCTAAAGTTACTCATATGCACTTTCTATCTTCACTTCAGCTTACAATTTTTATATTTAAACTTCCATAAATTTCACTTTTACCCCCTCCACTCTCTCTTGGCTTTCTCTTTGATAAGTAAGCTCTGAAGTTCAAGTAAATATTTTCTTCCACTACATTTTTCTGTAAAAGAAAATTATCATCAAATGAATCAACGATTTTTACTCCAATTACCATATAATAATTTTCTTGCACAAACTACATCAACATGTTCTTAGATGAGCTGACCTCCGATACATCAGTCTGCTAAGTATAACCAATTATAACCATTTTCAAATTCTGATCACTCCACAAACAGGTGAAAGTAACTAACAGAAATAGGCTACTATTAAAAATAATTTTTGAAACCATATGTATTAAGTATGGTCCCTCAACTTCCTTTAATAGTAGATGTCAGTTGCAAAGGTCAAAAGGTGACAGCTGTAGCCTTACATATCAGAGTCCATATCTGCTCCTTCTGTTGTCAGTTCTCTCAACAAGTGCACAGGTATCTGTCCGTTTCCTTTTCTATGAATTGATGCAATGTTTTATAACCACCAATTCTCATGATCTTCTTCCTTGCTGGTACAGAGAACAAAAATTATATGACCTACCCCAAATCCAGTTTCGGATAACTGTTTGCACAAATTTCAGAGTAACAGCCGTGTTAGTCTGTATTCGCAAAAAGAAAAGGAGTCCTTGTGGCACCTTAGAGACTAACCAATTTATTTGAGCATGAGCTTTCGTGAGCTACAGCTCACTTCATCAGATGCATACCGTGGAAACTGCAGCAGACTTTATATATACACAGAGAATATGAAACAATACCTCCTCCCACCCCACTGTCCTGCTGGTAATAGCTTATCTAAAGTGAGCATCAGGTTAGGCCATTTCCAGCACAAATCCAGGTTTTCTCACCCTCCACCCCCCCACACAAATTCACTCTCCTGCTGGTGATAGCCCATCCAAAGTGACAACTCTTTACACAATGTGCATGATAATGAAGTTAGGCCATTTCCTGCACAAATCCAGGTTCTCTCACTTCCTCACCCCCCTCCAAAAACCACCGCCATACACACACAGACTCACTCTCCTGCTGGTAATAGCTCATCCAAACTGACCACTCTCCAAGTTTAAATCCAAGTTAAACCAGAACATCTGGGGAGGGGGGGGTAGGAAAAAACAAGGGGAAATAGGCTACCTTGCATAATAACTTAGCCACTCCCAGTCTCTATTTAAGCCTAAATTAATAGTATCCAATTTGCAAATGAATTCCAATTCAGCAGTTTCTCGCTGGAGTCTGGATTTGAAGTTTCTTTGTTTTAAGATAGCGACCTTCATGTCTGTGATTGCGTGACCAGAGAGATTGAAGTGTTCTCCGACTGGTTTATGAATGTTATAATTCTTAGAGATCATTAATAAGCAAGTCTCCCCTCAGATTGCTTAGTTCCCAGATTCTTCTTGTCTACGTGTTAGGGATGTTACATCCCTAGTGTGACATCTTGGAAGAAAATTGTTGTTGGTCAGTTCAGTCTGTCCCATTCAACGATAAACAGAAACTAGACACAAGGCGCTCTTGGTTCCCACACACAGAGTGTTGAGAGAGATTGAAATGAACTGGATTTTTTGCTGCACAAGCTTTGTAAAACATAATGCTTCCAGTTTTCAGCTATCGTTCATTAACCAAGCAGAAGCAATTATGAAATTGCCAAACACATTACTCCAAATCTAACACCAGTACAAATTCTTTATCACACTGATTTACAGCAGTAATACGTCAGTGAACAGTAAAAATACCATGCTATTACTGTACCAATGTGCTACCTAGAAATAAGAAAATATATAAAATAATAGTCCACACTTTTGTAGCTTCTTGCATCAGAAGACTTAACAATGCTTCAGAAACTTTAATGAAGCCTAATAACACCCCATGCAAGGGAAGAATTAAACTTACTTTTATAACAAATTATGGAAAATCTCTATTGCAGTAGGGCCTGGAGCCGGCTGGCCTCTGTGCACTAAATGCAAGACATTATAAAAACATATCAGAAACGTCAGTCCTATAAGTGGGGTAAACTGAGGCACTGTGCTAGAAAACGCTTTATCCAAAGTCCAACAGCAAGTTGGGGGCAGAACCAGCAACTGAATCGAGGAGTCCTGAATCCAAGTTCCTTCTTCTAACCATTAGTGACTAGCGCTTTCCCTATTTAGGGCACACTTTTACTGCACAAAAGCCCCTCAGATTAGGCTAGTAAAAGCCAACAGAAGAGAAGTTTACACCCAGTCAACTGTGCAAAGACAGACTCCTTATGACTGCATTTAACAAATCCAAAACACTACCTCAAAAAAAGCGCTGTAACGGCCTCATTTCAACCCCCCAAACTCGGGGGCAGCCGGAGTTTCGCCTCTCTCTCTCTCTCTCTCGTCGGTCACACAGCAGCACTGCTGCTAGTGCACGCCCGGCTGGAACACCCACACGTTCCCCGAGATGAGCCGAGCACGGGGCGGCCGCCTTCAGCCACCCCTTGCCCCGTGCAATACAACGCGGGGTCAGCCGGCAGGGCTCGCCTGGGAAGCGCCCCGCACGCCCGGGCGGACAGGGCATCTCTGCGGCCAGCCTGGGAGGGATGGAGGGAGGGCCGGGGGTGCTGCAGCTGGTCCCGGCTGGCTCCGAGGCAGGGGCGGGCGCGCGCTCGGACGGGGGGTGCGGCCCCGAGCCGGGGCGCGCGGCAGGGGCTCGCGGAGCGGGCCCGCTACCCCCTGCCCCGGGAGCTGCCCGGTAGCGCCGCGAGGCTCCCGCCGCACACCCCTCAGCGAGGCTCTGCAAGCCCCGGGCGCTAGGACAGCGGCGATGCCGCCATCGCCGCTCCCCCGCCCCCGGGCACCGGCCCCGCCCGCGTTACCTGCGGTCCCCCGGGTGCAGCCGGCAGCGCACCGGGGACGCGGCACAGCCCGGCACTGGCTGCTGACAGCGGGGCAGCCGCCGCCTATTTATGGCTTTGGGCGAGCGGCTGCCCCTGCGCGTTCCGGGCAGGGGCCGCTGCTCCGCGCGGGGCCGGACAGCCGGGCTGGTCCGAACCGGTTGGAACTAAGGAAGAAGGCGGAGGCGGGCGGTAGGGGCGCTGCAGCAGCCGCCGCCGGCCCCGGGGCGCGGAGAGCGGCCGGCGAGAGAGCCCTGTGCCGGGCTGAGCGCTCCGGCGGGGTGCGCCCTCCCTGGGCGCGCCTCAGCTGCTCCCTGCCTGCCCGCCGTGTCCCTCTGCCCCGCAGCGCTAAGCGCTGCCACCCCCCAGGAGACGCCACAGGGCGGCTCGAGCCCGCTCACCGGGTTTTGCCTCCCCCAGCCCCTGCGCCTCACAGGTGGGAAAGGGCCTCCCCTGAACTCAGCCAGCAGCGAAGCTTGAGGCATCGTGAAAGTCTTGAATTGTTTCAACGCAACAGCCACCACGCAACCCCCGCTTCTCTTGGGGGGGGGGAGGGGGGTAGAGGCTTCTGGGAGCGTGACCAGACCTCCCCCTATTATCAGGAAAATAGGTAGCATATTATCAGGACACCCCCGTCCCCGTCGCCTCTTAGCGAGGTTCTTTAAACGTCATCAGTGCAGCTTTGTTGCACAGTCAGGCCATGTCTACACTAGGGAATTTTCTCAACATTCCCCAGAGCTCCTGTTCAGCTCCACTAAAGTTAGCATGGTTGGGTGCCTAAATGCAGATTGGCAGCTAGTAGCCTCCTCCTTTTTATCACCACGTCACTTCGAGCAAGATTACATGCTTAAAGTGCAAGTGCCAAGCAATGGTCCATCAGCTGGTAGAGTTAAACCTATGTTAGCAAAGATATAAGTACAATTTTTAGAAATCTTCCCTAATACTTTGGTTATAGGGGTGGCGGGTTGTGACTACTGCTTATCATGGTGACAAGTACAGTTTCATTATGTCTCATGCTGGCTCATCCATTTGTTCTGGCCACTTGTCTCTAGTCTTAGACTATAAACTCTTAAGGGCAAGGGCCATCTCTTTGTGATTATGTTTGCACAGGGGTAGCAGAATGGGGGGGGGGAGAAGAGGAGGTGCAATAGAAGTTTGCACCCCCCTCAATGGAAATAGTGTGCATGTGTAGTTCTTTAGTCAGTTGTTTCACACACTCAGGCTAGGCAAAGCTTTGTGGCTGCTGGGGGTGGAGGAGAGAGCAGGATGCAGAGGATGTGGAGTGGCTTCCACAGTGTCTGGGTTTGGGCAAAGGAGAGGTAAGAACTGGGGTGATTGGACAAGGGCCAGGAGTAGCTATCCCTGCAGAGAGATACACAATCTGTCAGGACTCTCATTCACAGCCTGGAGCTTGCTGCTACTCCTCCCCAGCATCTCCCCTTGCAGATCACTCACCCTGACATTTTGAATTCCTTATGCAGGCACTGACTTGCTCTGCTCCCCATACTTTGTATGTTTAGGTTTTAGCATGCAGTTCCATGCTCCTAGGCAAAGTGAACATCCATGCCTCTGTTTATACAGTTTCTATAGTTCCTAGCATAATTGGGCTAGAGCCTCCAGGCACTACTGTAAAAAAAATAATAATTTACTCAGAGAGGGAAATTTCATTAATTCCTATACCCTCAGAGCAGGGTAGTTAAGTATTCCAATCAAGGCATGCTCCTCATGTTAATACTTTTAAGGGTTAGTGAACTTTTAAAGGCCTTTTTAGTTTAGATCAAGTTAAAGTGCTTCACAGTGTCTCCAGCATTCAAATCTGCTGTAGATTGAGCAGTGTGACAGGGTGCAACTCACCACACTAGTGCTTCCTGTTGGTCATCTTACAGATCAGCTCCACAGATTAGTATGCTGATGCTCAGTGATCTCTCACCCGCTGTCACTTCTGCTCCTGGACCCGCAGCACTCCAAGGACCGTGGCATCCTCTTCAGAGCACAGCCCTCAGGCTGTACCACACTCTGTGCTCCTGCTTTCTGGGGAACATTACTGCAGTCCAGCCACTTCCCCAGTGGTAAGTTGTCCCAGGCCCACCCACTACTCCAGGTCCCAGGCCAGGGATCCTCTAGATAGCAGCCTCTGTAGATGCTGCATCCCCTCCAACCTCTCAGGCTACTTCCCTGGTCTATTTCAGCACAGCCTCAGTACCTTATCCATCCTTATCTCCAAACCTGAGCATGCAAGTCTTAGCAGTAAGCCATGGGCTTGCTCTCATGCCCCTGATCCTGCCCAGCATGGCTCTGTCCAAGGTGCTAGTATTCTTCCTCCTGCAAGGCAGGTAACCAGTCCTCTCTCCTCAAGCTCCAGGGAGCAACTGAAGCTACTCTACCCTGCAACCCTTCTCATCTGGGCCTGCGTGGCTCTGATTGGCTGCTCCTCACAACCCCTCTCTAATTGGTTGCCTCCTGCACAGCCCCTTTAGGGCTCTATTAACCCCTTATGGGCCAATATGGGGCAGACACCGCATCACAAGCAGGAACTGTTAAGGTCCAGTGCCAGAGACTGTCTCATTTCTTTGGTCAATTTATGGCTTGGAGAACAAGAAACCTAACAAACTTCTAGTGTGCATACATGAAAAAAAATTGAATGGTAATAATTTCAAAACTACTGATGTGTTTTTTTTAAAACTTGTTTTGTTTCCTGGATTGATTTGTTTCCTAGATTTAGTTCTACAGAAACAGCCAATTATGAACTAAATTGGTTCAGTCATTGTTGAGTTTTATATATACAAAATTTCTGATTACAGTTTATTTTTAAAAAGGGTTTGCTTTTGAATTTTGCTGAAGCTTAAAAATAAACCTTCTGAGATAAGACTACACATGAGAAAGTTCAGCCTCAAGGAAACTAATAAAATTATGAGTATCAGAAAAGGGTGAGTTAGAATGGAAGTTGCTCCTGCCTGCATCCCCATTTATAGTTGCACCATTGATATGAACATGGCAATCTGTAAAGTTCATAAATAGTTTAGGTAAATCTATATCATCTGAAGAAGCTTTACGTAAAAAAGCAGCACAGGAAAGGGAGCTGAAGCCACTGTAGTTCTCCCCTCTGTCCCACTTTGATCCCACATAGCCAGTAATCCAAATCTCTTGGTGGTTCCTCCTCCACTTCTAGGCTTCTGCTCAGTTCACTAGCACTTTAGCAGCACCAAATTTAGCCCCTCTCCCCTCAAATCACTGAGAGGGCCACCTTCACAAACATACCTCATGTAGAGGGGTGAATGATAGTTACCTGATGCTACCTTCCCATCACAGGAACTGCTTTAGGGGCTTGTCTTCCCTGCTTAAAAAGGGTCCATTTTCAATGCCTGTGAGCTATCCCAAAAGGAAAAAAAACAGTGAAGATAAGGCACTTTAGTTCTACTGTGAGATAAACTCACTGAGATCAACCTTATATACCCACCTGCAGTTGACCTGTGCAAATTTACCTCACAGTAAAACTAAAGTGCTTTATCTTCACTGTGGTTTTACCTCAGGATATCCCATGTGCATTAGTTACCCCACGGTAAAATGCAGCTTTTTAGGAAGTAAAGGCAAGCCTTGGCATTCTTTCTGCCCCATCCACCATCATCAGAACACCAAGCCCTTGTTGCAAAACAGGAAATGAAGGCAGAGGTGGAAAATTAATTAGGAACTAAAGTTATCCATAATTAAATTTGTTAAAAAACCAACCATGCTCAACTGGAGTTTCCTCCCAGGGACCTATATATTCATGTAGATTGTCACCAAGGACGAAAGCGGTAAGACCAGCATTGAAGTTTCACCTTGATTTTGGGGTGGTTGTGGTGGCTAGGCTTGTGATTCTTGTTAATTTATGGTTAAGTTAGTATATAACTGATTTAGGAGTGTTGCTTGTGTTATTTTTTACTCCCACCGAAGATGGGGTGACAGAAGGTCATAGGAGTACAGCAGTCAATACAAGGAGTGATATAACAAGGTCTAGCTACAGGACAGAGCCCCAATTAGGGCGGATCCCCCATACCTATGTCACCTGACCATATGTTGGAGACTACAGATTATCTGAGAGGCAACCCTCACTGTGGCAAAAGTGACACTCTAAAATAGGAATCACAGTCTGCAGTGGGAAATTCAAGTGGATCTTTGGAGCAGCTATCCCCTAATTAACTACCTGTCTAGACTGGAGTTAAATATTATCAAAAAATAGCTACAACCTTTTGCACCTTAAATCCATGCTACAACTTTAAATACAAGGTATATGAGAACAGATTCTGGAATGAAAATGAGAAGCTAATATGTTCAATGTTCACTGATTTCCTAGGTAGCATGTTAACTTTCTCATGAAAACATTCATTAATGATTAAGACAGAAAGAGATGAGAAAAGCAGGCACTAGCTTGGCTAGGGTTTTGTTAAGCAAATGTGTTATATATCTATGCATGTAGAGTCTAAAGGGCACTGAAACTTCAATCTTCAACTGCCTTTAAAAGCAGTAGTTTAGTAGTTACAATTCAATGCCTCATATGAAATAAAAAGACTTAATCTTGTCAAGTGCTATTTCACCATAGATGATAATTAAGGAACACTATTGTACATTCTCTCAAATTAATGAGAGAAGATGCCAAATTAGGACACGTATTGTCATAGAGTACCTAGTGCATAGCTATCAGAGCTGATCACTTGCTGTAAGAGATACAGAGAATATTATGCAAATTCTGGGATTATATTACATGTATATGCTATGGAAACAAACCCAGGAGTACAGATAAATAGCCTTACTACTTTGATAGTAGACTCAGCAAAAAGCAGTTCAAATAGCATAGAGAAAAATCAAGAAAGTTCTTCAGACAATAAGACAGGAGATCTGATTAATTATATCCCAAATCCCAACAACCATCTGACAAATAGCTGGCCCATGTTGTGCTCAGTGTAGATTTATCAATCAGCCTTTTATAATAGCAGTACATTTATGCTGCTATTTGTAAAGCTGTGTCAGCATTTTTCATTATAATAACTCAGCTATAAAACATTGCTGTTACATGGAACTTGGCATAGAATTTTAACTGCCAATTGTAAGTATTTTTATACATTTTCAAATAAGTCAGTTTGTATATTTTAAATTACATGTGGGTAAAAACAAATATTTAAAGATGCCAAAAAACTTTGTAATGCTTCTAACAGAAAAGAGGTTTGATTGTCATTTTTTTAATTTGAGAAATGAGATATATATTGGCTTTTTCTATTGTGGTTTAAACATTGACCATATACAGTAATTAATATTTGTCAGTTTCTTATGTGATTTGATCATGCAAACTCACTGTACATACTCAGTAGATTGATCAATGCAATACATTAATATGTTGGTAAGCACCCTGTTTTTTTAAAAATATATATTTGACAAGTAAACTTAAGGAAAGAGAAACTCGTTCCCTGCCACCCTCCCCCACCATTATAGCCAATAGCCCAGTAGTTAGAGCTCTCACTGAGGGTATGGGAGATCCAACTTCAGATCCCTGCTCTGCCTGATTTGGAGCAGTGAGTTGAACCCTGGCCTCCCAGGTGACAACCCTAAACACTAGGTTATAGGGTATTCTGGCATGGGTCTCAATCTCTCTTGTTGGAACTGTTCAACTTTGTATAAATAATTAAAAATTCATTGGGCCAGAGAAAGAGCACTGTGGTCGGGCACTTATCTGAGAGGTGGGAGAGTCAGATTAAAGTCCCTACTCTAAATCAGACAGAGGAGAGAGTTGAACCTACCTCTCCTACCTCCCAGGTGAGTGCCCTAACTACTGAGGATTCTAGGAACAAGGGCATACACATCCATACACCCCTAAGATCAAGAAATTCCCAGCTTGCTCAGCCCCAGCTGTCTTTGCTACAGGGCCAACTCAGCACATATATGGGATCAGAGCCAACTGGTGAGATAGGTGGGGGAATGACTAATTTGAGAATCCCGCTGGGGCTTCAGCTTCAAAAAGGGCCACTTGAGCAGCTTGTTAGCTGAAGGGCAGTGTTAAGACTTAGGGCATGTTTACACTACCACTGTAGTGCATCTGGTGAAGATACGCTATTTTGACAGGAGAGCACTCTCCCATCAGCATAATTACACCACCTCCATGAGAGGCGGAAGCTATGTCGGCCAGAGAGCGTTTCCCACCAACACAGCACAGTGTGGACAGCGCTTTAAGACTATGTAACTTACATCATTCAGGGAGGTGTCATTTTCACATCCCTGAGCAATGGAAGTTATGTCGACTTAAGCGGTAGTCCCCAGGTTTCCATTGCAGGGCATGTGCAAAGGCACCTAAGTACCTGTGGGGATTTAGACACTTTACAGGGTTAGGCAGCAGCTGAACAGTGATTCTGAAAATGTCAGTGGTGCCTAAATGTTGGACTTCGGGGCACATTAATCAAGATTCTTGGGTACCTAAGTAGGGTGACCAGATAGCAACTGTGAAAAAACAGGACAGAGGGTGGGGCTAATAGGCGCCTAGAAGGAAAAGTCCCAAAAAACGGGACTGTCCCTTTAAAAATGGGACATCTGGTCCCCCTACATCTAACTGACTTTGATTCACTTCATTAAACTGAAACAATAACTCACTAGCACAAGACAATGGCCCAAGTTATTTTCTACATCACTTTTAGGAAATGTAGTCTTTATCACTAAATAAGATAAATGTGATTTACATACTATATGATAGTTACTGGGAAACATACTAGCTTTACAGGTTAAAGAACCCATAATATCTAGTGTCTGGATTTTTACTTTGGTAGACTCTCAGCAAAGCAGCAAAAGTTTAATATACAATAAAGGACTGATTTTTCAACTAAATTTCATATACTGTTACCAGGATATCTTTAAAAAGAAAAGGAGTACTTGTGGCACCTTAGAGACTAACCAATTTTATTTGAGCATAAGCTTTCGTGAGCTACAGCTCACTTCATCGGATGCATGAGTAACACGGCTGTTACTCTGAAACAGGATATCTTTGCGGTCTAATCCTTGACCTGATTTTTTTAGGTACCCATGGTGTCAGGCAAAAATTCACCGGTAACTGAGTCAATAATTTCCATGTGAAATAACTGCAATTATGCATGCAAATTGTGTATTTGTGCATGGAAATATATAGGTAAAGTCTTAATAGGCCATTTTGTGTTAACAAATATCTGATTTGCATGTGTGATTGAGGATTGTGCATGCAGATTAGGCTCACAATTATACTGAGAAATTTTAGTTCTAAACTAGACATCCGATCTTTGGAATAATCAGGACAATTATGTTTCTGTGAAAGTTTAAAAGTTTTTGAAGTGTTTATGCCAGGCTAAACATTAGGGCTGGATCTCATTTCTCCTCACAGAGGCTGTAAGCAGGCATGCTCATTGTCTATGAACTTTTCATATAACACTGGAACCCTAACTAATCATGCTTCAAGACTTCACAAGCTTCCCAGGGATAAAAACAGCTAAATTAGTAAATTTAGATAATAGTCATGACATACTTTAACATTACAGATTTTGAGACCTCACTACCCATGATTCATAATACCAGTTAAAAATCTTTTTTGTGGATATAAAATTAAATTTCACAAAAGTGCTTGCTAAAATTAATTAGAAATTTCTTTAGCCTGGCTAAGGGGTGTCTACAGGGGGAAAAAACTTTAACCCACCTATGGGTTTGGCTACATGGGGAAAAAGCCAGGAATAGCAAGTGCTGAATTCTGCACTTGCTCCCTCTGGGGCACTCTTATTCCACACTTTGGGCTTGTCTTCACTACTGGTGTAAGTCGACCTAAGTTATGTTACTCCAGCTGTGTGAATAACGTGGCTGGAGTCGATGTAGTTTAGGTCGACTTACTCTGGTGTCTTCACTGCGCTGCATCAATGGGAGACGCTCTTTAGTTGACTTATCTCATTCTTCTCGGGGAGCTGGAGTACCAGAGTCGACCGGAGAGAGTGCTCTGTCGTTGATTTAGCGGGTCTTCACTAGACCCACTAAATTGATGTCAGGTATTAATTATTCTTGGAATATAAATTAGCCTTGCAACCATCTCAATAAAGCATGAGCTGGCCCAGACTGTGGACCTTCAGGAAGCAGTTCATATCTTTGCAACCAAGAAGGCACGGAAAGCACCACTTTGATTATTCAAGCAGATAAAAATGCTAGTGTTTACTGTGCAGACAAGAAAAGTTAACTTTCAAACACCTGAACAGCAAATGTAAGTGTTACTTAAAATTTTTGAACAAGGCATTTTAAGTTGTTAGTTCTCCTTTATTGGGGTAGGTAGCAGAGCAGTATCATGAGAGGAGCAGAACAGGAAGAAGGCAGAATTGAGACCTTTCAAAGTTTTGGCCCAAGAGAGGGGACATGGGGACGTCATTTGAGCTCCCCGCCTCAGGTGCCAAAATGTTGTGGGCCAGCCCTGCCCACAGTGGCTTCCACATGTTCGCCGATAAGGAAGTATTTCCAGCTCCAGGCTGCTGCCAGCTTAAATCAGATCCTTCCAGATTGGCATTCATATTACCCGTAGGGTTGTATTCTGCAAAGTGGTTAAATTGTCATATTCCCAATGTTCCAGGGGAGACTTCATGCCCAGTTTGGTATGTACATAACTGCAAGCTAAGGATTGTTCTTTATGGAGGTACCATTATGATTACACATGGTAACACCACATCCCAATTGTGGAACCCCATAACCTAAACACCTCAGGAGACCAGAGGGTTATATGTTTTTGGGGCCCTCCATGACAAACCACATGTCCAGATGACTGTGTTTCCCACAGTCATTCATTATGACATATTTTAAGGAATACTGTGCAATATTTCCTAATAAATTTGATAATCTTCACCAGGTTAGGATCCCCACTTCAATTCATACTATTTACCAACATTGCCAAATTCCCATGGGGGATTAGTAGTAGTTTTCCACAAGTAAATTCTTTAAATTTTCATTTGCCTCATTACCACCACTTGGGGGGGTATAACAGTTCACGTGTTTTCTCCTTTTGTTACTTTACATCGCAGGATCTGGGCAGCGTTTACAATAGTGACAATTGTGATTAGCAACAATGATTGCTCCATTTCAGGCCAGGAAATCCTTGGTTTCCCCTTTGTAGGGCCACCTGTAATATGCATGTAACAATTTATACATTTTTCTTTTTAACCCCCATTTTGTGCCTTTTTATTTGCATGCAATAAATCCATTTCCACTCTTCATTTTTCGTTCCCAATAGCAGCAGGCTGGGCCCCAACTGATTAAAGACTCAGTAAGCAACCCTCCATTTAGGAACTGGGAATGGATGGCATTTGCCTGGAATGCGGTACATCACTTGATTCCCTCCGTTGGGTAGACGGTGCTTTCCAGGCCGGCTATACCAGGCACTAACCTTTGCTGCTATATGCATTAATTTTTTTGTGTACAATATTTACCAAAATAACCCTAATAACAAGACAAACAACACAAAACACACAACACAATCTTCGTCGCGACAGTAGACCCATGGTGTTCTGGCTTGTTCTTGTTCTCTGTCGCCATCTTGCCCATAGTATCTGAAAAACAAAATAAACATTTCCCAGCCCCTTGGTGGGGACAGATTATTGCTTAAAAATACCCCCTTTTCTGACTGCAGGAAAACAGAAGAATGACCCTTATACTAGGCAGGCTAGGTTTTACCCTTAAAGGGAAAGGGTGAATTATTCTACTATTCATTTATGAATTTCATGAGGTTGTGTACCTCAGTTTCCCCTGTTGTACAACAGACCAGATTTGTAATGGTTTTTCTGCTCTGCCAAGCTTTAAGTTTATTCACAGGTAATAGCTGAGAGGCAGAATTACCATGAAATTTGCTTTTAATTACCATTTTTAGCGTGCTTAAAAATTTTCCAAAAAATTATACAGATTATACATTGTCACAGGATTACTCACTAGCATTTATTCTAAGGTTTAACATTGTGACAGTTAGATTACTTAGAGCCACCTTAAGGCTCAGTGTTGTGCATCTCATCCCTGCTGTTTCTCCAGAGGGGAACTGTCTTAACTTTTTTTGTTTCCCTCTTGCAGCTTTTAGCTGCTATTTATTACCAAAAAAAAAAAAAAAAAATCCAGAATCTTTCCCCATTCTTTCAGTTCTGGCTGCCCCAGCCAGGAACATATTCCGTAATTTTTATTTAAAAAGATATTATACTTTATAAAAACATAGCAGTACCCAAAGGGTTAAATGCTAAATATCAAAGCCACATTACACTAGGGGCCCCTGGTCTAGCACAAGTATCTGTTAGTGTTGCAACTTTGAATGAGAGATTGAAATGGAATTTTAGTGGCATTTTTTAATTATTTATTTAAAAAAAAACTAAACCAATTTATTTTAAACCTACAAACAGGATTTTATAAACCATGAGTGCTGGTTTAAGTTCTTATTACATAATTATACAAAAAGATTCAACCAAAAAAATTCTCTTTTGCTTATCACTCCTTGCACTACTGTTATTATTTTTTATATAACTGTACCCTGATTACACTTCCATTTTGTGCAATTAGACAGTAAAGTTCCAATAGAAACCCCTTACATTTTTTAGTGATTTTAATTAACTTGTCTAATAGTCAAATAATATAGATCAGAGTATTTGGCTACTTGCTGCCTGCAGCAGCCATTTTTTAACTACTAGGATTCCACCCAATGTGACTGTACCAAGTTACACGTATATTTACATTTATATAACTGGGTTTTATTTTTAAACTACACATTTCCTTTTTATTACACCACAACTGTTAGCAGCATTTTTACACCTTCCAACCGTTTATTTTTCTTCAAACTTCCCCCAAACTTTGTAGTATTAATTTTTACAAAACTACTTGTAACTATTTACTTACTTTAAATTATCTACTTGTGCATTTAATTCTTTAAGGTGGTATATTTTGCTTGTAACAAACATAGCCACCCAGTACAATTCCTGCAATACAGCTGCCCTTCCCTGAGCTTCCCTTACCTTGGGATTATTTAAAAAGGCAGTAAAATATTTATTCCTATGGTTACTCGTGGTCCTTTTACTTAAAACATTTCAGTGAAATGCAGCAGACTTCTGTCATACTTTGTCCAAACAAACTTTTCACTAAGTATCCAAAGTACCATTCATTAAAACTTCAGAAAACCAAAAGTGTGGGGGGAAGAGTAGGGGAGGGGGGAAAGAGGAAGAGGTGGCAAGAAAGCAATTAACCCTGTGAGATCTGTTTAAAAGTACAGGCTACCAGCAGCAAATTAAGTAAACTGGGAAAAAGAAGAAAAGGATATTGTTAGCTCTGAGCTACCAGTAGGGCTCCCTGGGTTGAAACAGTTGGGAACCCTCACCCTCAGGTTCTCATTCTGCCTCCGGGAACCCTGCCGTTTTTTTTACTCCCCCAGGACCAAGTCTCAGCTCCAGTTTTTTTAAAGTAGTTTGTTAACTCTGCTTTTGACTTTAAACCCTGTCGTGCCAAATTATTTTTAACTACTCCTAACTTTGATTTAGAACCCTTCAGCACCTCTTGCTGAAGCAGCACTAAACTTGAAAGGTTTACAGGCAGCCTATGAGAAGGGACGGGTGGGTAAATGGGGGCCGGGGAACAAGAATTTTGCTTTAAAGGTGTCTACTTGACCCTTCTGGGCCAGGTTCTTTGACTTAAGACGATTAAAATCTTTCATAGATTTTTAGCTAAAACCTGACAGACCCGAGAGCCTGCAACAAAACAGCCTTTTTCTTATTCTGGGAGCACCTGGATGCCAGGGCAGCTTCCACCCACCCCTGGATGGCTAGCCAACCCTGACAATCCCCAGGGGGGCCTGCATATGGATCCCCCATTTCCCTACTGATTAATAAACTCCTGGGAGCACTTGGGTGCCAGGGAAGCTTCCACCCACCCCTGGATGGCTGGCCAATCCTGACAATCCCTGGAGGGAGACACATAAGGACCTCCCCATCTCCCCACCAGTTTATTAATAAACTCCTTAACCAGGGTTACAGTAAAGGGCCCATTCAACTTGCTTATCGAATCCATGGCGAGACGTGGTGATCAGGCATGACTCTCCCCTGAGATCCTGTTCATGACGCCAGATGTTAGAAGAAAGAGCAGGCTGACCCAGAGGCAGATTTGAGTAGATGGGCTTCTTTGTTGCGGTACTTGTTCTCCTGGACCCAATTGTCCAGTAAGCACTGAATTAGTTACAGCATGTTCTTTTTGTTTGTTAGTCTGTACACGCCTACATCCGTTACAACACCCCAAAACCCCTTATTAAGTAATAAAAACACCCATTTTGTTAGTAAACCCACCCTATCTATTGGGCGCAGCATTACACATTACACAGGCATTTTACCTTGAAAATATATTTCTTTGCAACAATCTGTTGCCATAAATCTCCCTTAATTTGCAGTTTTCAGGGGAGGGAGGAAGGACCCATGACCCAGGGCTCGCTTATATAGCTGGAAAAAGAGGGGAGGAGGAGATAACACTTCTTTACCCTTCTTTTTCCTTTAGATCTCCTCATTTTTATATAGCTGCAACACTTATTAATTCTTAACAAGAAGAAAGGAGGGGAAAGGGGTAACACTTTATTAAGCGAAGGAATAGTGCGTGCCTCTGCCTACTCCCTGATACCATGCCAGCACACTAGCAGTTTATTGTTATACTTAACCCTAAAATATCCCAGCAGATTTCACCAAACAATGATGAGTAGGCCTGATAACTCTATGGAAAAGGAAAATTCTATCTAACTACAGATAGAATTAATGTAAGGCACAAACAATAGCAAGACATTTACTGTAATGTGGCAATGTTATTTCCTTTCTCATATCCTGTGTTACAGTCACAAGTCAAGACTGTTTTACTGTTCTGATGCAATTACATGATGCATAGTCATTTTAGCCACATAAATGAATAATTTTGGAAACAAAGAACTCTGAAGCTCATGTGCATTATGGCTGAGTGTCCTCGAAGAGCCCTCTTAAAAAGGTCTATTGTATAAATTGTGGTGTTTTAATATTTATTTATTTTTGGTACAAAAGAAAGAACAACCCAATCAGACAATGAAGTTAAGTATTATAACTAAGAGCGGGGCTCATACCAGAGAGCTCAGGTCCTGATTTGGGTCAAAATGAAATCTGGGGGTAGTCATTTTCAGTTTGGCCAGAGAGAGACCTGACCTGTGAAATTCTGATCTGGATCCAAACTTGGGCAAAATTGAAAGGTGGTGGGAGTCAACCTCAATGTTCTGGCAAGGGGCCATTTTTACATATAAGCAAGCATATGGTGACAAAGTTCCTTCTCTACCTTGGTGGGTCTTGCACTTATTGGCAGATTTGTTCGCCTTGGAGCTTCATGGCAGCCCTCAGCTTGGCTGTTCTTCTGAACCCACAGTCCAAGTCAACAACTCCTGTGTCTGACCAGAAGTTGGGAGGATTTGGGAGGAACCCGGGCCCGCCCTCTACTCCGGGTTCCAGCCCAGGGCCCTGTGGAATGCAGCTGTCTAGAGTGCCTCCTGGAACAGCTGTGCGACAGCTACAACTCCCCAGGCTACTTCCCCGTGGCCTCCTCCCAACACCTTCTTTATCCTCACCATAGGACCTTCCTCCTGGTGTCTGATAATGCTTGTACTCCTCAGTCCTCCAACAGTCCGCGTTCTCACTCTCAGCTCCTAGTGCCTCTTGCTCCCAACTCCTCACACACACACCACAAACTGAAGTGAGCTCCTTTTTAAAACCTAGATGCCCTGATTAGCCTACCTTAATTGATTCTAGCAGCTTCTTGATTGGCTGCAGGTGTTCTAATCAGCCTGTCTGTCTTAATTGTCTCCAGAAGGTTCCTGATTGTTCTGGAACCTTCCCTGTTACCTTACCCAGGGAAAAGGGACCTACTTACCCTGGGGCTAATATATCTGCCTTCTATTACTCTCCTGTAGCCATCTGGCCGAACCCTCTCACAATACCTAAAGTTTGATGATACCACACCATTATATATTACAGAACTACAGTACAATTTATAATGTGTCTCACCAGAAAGGGAGAATGATACATATTGCAACAGGGCAGGGTAAGTCTGGAAGGAATGTAAGTAATTTTAAGTGAACAAAATTAAGAGAGGATGAAGAAACAGTGATGGAAAAGGTGACCAAAAGAAACATCACTCCAAACAAAGCCCACTGGACATAACTCTCCAAGTAGGCCAGACTGTCAAATCTGAGTAAGATACATTAGTGCGGCCTGGGAATGTAATCCAAAATGCAGTATATTCAAGACAATGTTTGCAGTGGATCATTTTTTAAAATGTTGCAATATATGCCACACAAAAACACCCTCCTTGACAGTAGGTGATGAAGTCTCTCTCCATAATCTGCCAGTTAAGTGCATGACGCAGGGAAGATTGTTACTAACCAGATTAGATGCCTCTTAAATCCATGGTATGACTAAAACTATATGCTATGGTGCATTCAGATGTTTCAAGAATTTTCAGTTCCAGCGTATCTGACAGGGTTGAAGTCGTTCCTTTGTGAAAATGGGTTTAGATGTCCTGTGGGTAAGAATTGCCTTGTGTCCAGAAGGGCAATTAGGCAACTGCAGGGTATCAAAAGCCAAATATTTCCGTGGGTACAGCCATCCAGTACATTGTCAGTGCTGGAGACAGCAACTCAGGAAGTTGCCATCTGCTTTCTTTTTTCCTGTTGAGCAATTTCTTGTTAGTAGGGATTACTGAATTTTAACAAAAAGAACGAGGAGTTCTTGTGGCACCTTAGAGACTAAGAAATTTATTTGAGCATAAGCATTTGTGGGCTAACGTAAACTTCATCAGATGCATGTAGTGGAAAATACAGTAGGAAGATCTATATACAGTAACTCCCCACTTAACGTCCTCTTGCTTAATGTTGTTTTGATCTTACTTCCCTGCTCAATTACAGAACATGCTCCATTTAAAGTTGTGCAATGCTTCGTTATAACATCATTTGGCTGCCTGCTTTGTCCACAGCTGGCAACCCCCCTACCAACTCCCCTACACCCCCCACAGCAGCTCCTGCCCACTGACAGACCCTGGGGTCAGCGTCTTCCCCCTCCTCCCCCCGCCTCCTGCCCGCAGCAATCAGCTGGCTTGCGGCTTTCTGGAGGAAGGAAAACCAGCTGATTGTTGCGGGCAGGAGGCAGGGAAGGTGGGGGGAGACTGTGTGCCGAGTCCTCACTCCTCCCCCTTAAAAAATTGCAAGCCAGCTGATTGCCGCGGGCAAGAGGGAGGGGGGAGGAGCAAGGACGTGGCGTGCCTCCCCCCTGCCTCCTGACCTCGGCAATCAGCTGGCTTGCGGCGTTGAGGAGGCAGGGGAGGGAGGGGGGAGCCTGTGCACTGTGCCCTCACTCCTCCCCCCTCCCTTCTGCCTCCTGAATGCGCAAGCCAGCTGATTGCCATGGGCAGGAGGCAGGGGAGGGAGGGGGAGGAGCGAGGATGTGGCGGGGCCGAGTAAAGTGGGGGGAGACGAGGCGGGTTAAGGGTGGGGGTTTGGGGGAAGGAGTGGAGTGGGCTGGCCGAGGGTTGAGCCTCCCACCCCTGGTGCTTGCAGAGAAGGGGAAGCTGCTGCTGCACAACGTGCTTCTCCTAGCCTACAGCACCTTCAGCTTCCTTGCCAGCCTCATTGTCTCCAGTGCCAGTGGGCTGTGCCTGTGTGGGGTAAGGCGGCGGCACCTCCCAACTATAGTACAGTACTGTATGTACAGTATGTTTGTAAACACACAACACGTGCACACTAACCCCCCACCCCCAGCGATTCACTGTTGCTTTATGGCCCAACGGCCCTGCTCGGGAATAGGGCTCTACACCAAGCACTTGTGAGGCCACCAGCTTCCTGCAAAGCAGCTGCGGGTGGTGCACAGCAGAGGCGCTGCCTTGCTGTCTTGCTACAGTGATGACTGTAGTATTCAATTGCTTGTTTAAAATTGTTTAAAATGTATATAATGCCTTTTGTCTGGCAAAAAAAAAAATTTCCCTGGAACTAACTCCCACTATTTATGTTCATTCTTATGAGGAAATTGGATTTGCTTAACATCGTTTCACTTAAAGTCGCATTTTTCAGGAACATAACTACAATGTTAAGTGAGGAGTTACTGTATACAGAGAACATGAAAAAATGGAGGTTGCTATGCCAACTCTAATGAGGCTAATCAATTAAGATGGGCTATTATCAGCAAGGAAAAAAAAACTTGTGTAGTGATAATCAGGATGGCCCATTTCAACCCGTTGACAAGAAGGTGTGAGTAACAGTAGGGGGAAAATTAGCATGGGGAAATAGTTTTTAGTTTGTGTAATGACTCATCCACTCCCAGTCTTTATTCAAGTCTAATTTAATGGTGTCCAGTTTGCAAATTAATTCCAGTTCTGCAGTTTCTTGTTGAAGTTTGTTTTTGAAGTTTTTTTGTTGAAGAATTGAGACTTTTAGGTCTGTAATTGAGTGTCCAGGGAGGTTGAAGTGTTCTCCGACTGGTTTTTGAATTTTATAATTCTTGATGTCTGATTTGTGTCCATTTATTCTTTTGCGTACAGACTGTCCGGTTTGGCCAATGTACATGGCAGAAGGGCATTGCTGGCACATGATGGAATATATCACATTGGTAGATGTGCAGGTGAACGAGCCTCTGATAATGTGGCTGATGTCATTAGCCTCTGATGGTGTCCCTTGAATAAATATGTGGACAGAGTTGGCAACGGGCTTTGTTGCAAGGATAGGTTCCTGGATTAGTGTTTTTGTTGTGTGGTTGCTGGTGAGTATTTGCTTCAGGTTGGGGGGCTGTCTGTAAGCGAGGACTGGCCTGTCTCCCAAGATCTGTGAGAGTGAGGGATTGTCCTTCAGGATAGGTTGTAGATCCTTGATGATGTGCTGGAGAGGTTTTAGTTGGGGGATGAAGGTTCTGTTACTTTCTTTGTTGGGCCTGTCCTGTAGTAGGTGACTTCTGGGTACTCTTCTGGCTCTGTCTATCTGTTTTTCACTTCAGTAGGTGGGTACTGTAGTTGTAAGAATGCTTGATAGAGACCTTGTAGGTGTTTGTCTCTGTCTGAGGGGTTGGAGCAAATGCGGTTGTATCTTAGAGCTTGGCTGTAGACAATGGATTGTATGGTGTGGTCTGGATGAAAGCTGGAGGCATGTACGTAAGTATAGCGGTCAGTAGGTTTCCGGTATAGGGTGGTGTTTATGTGACCATCGCTTATTAGCACTGTAGTGTCCAGGAAATGGATCTCTTGTGTGGACTGGTCCAGGCTGAGGTTGATGGTGGGATGGAAATCGTTGAAATCATGGTGGAATTCCTCAAGGGCTTCTTTTCCATGGGTCCAGATGATGATGTCATCAGTGTAGCGCAAGTAGAGTAGCGGCGTTACGGGACGAGAGCTGAGGAAGCGTTGTTCTAAGTCAACCATAAAAATGTTGGCATACTGTGGAGCCATGCGGGTACCCATAGCAGTGCCGCTGACTTGAAGGTGTACATTGTCCCCAAACGTGAAATAGTTATGTGTGAAGACAAAGTCACAAAGTTCAGCCACCAGGTTTGCCGTGACTTGATCGGAGATACTGTTCCTGACGGCTTGTAGTCTATCTTTTTGTGGAACGTTGGTGTAGAGGACTTCTATATCCATAGTGGCCAGGATGGTGTTTTCTGGCAGATCACCAAAGGATTGTAGCGGAAGTCAGCGGTGTCTCAAAAATAGCTAGGATAGCGTAGGGCCTGAGGAGAGAGTCTATGTAGCCAGACAATCCTGCTGTCAGGGTGCCAATGCCTGAGATGATGGGTCGTCCAGGATTTCCAGGTTTATGGATCTTGGGTAGCAGATAGAATACCCCAGGTCACGGTTCCAGGGGTGTGTCTGTGCAGATTTGTTCTTGTGTTTCTTCAGGGAGTTTCTTGAGCAGATGATGTAGTTTCTTTTGATAACCCTCAGTGGGATCAGAGGGTAATGGCCTGTAGAATATGGTGTTAGAGAGGTGATTGGCAGCCTCTCGTTCATATTCTGACCTATTCATGATGACGACAGCACCTCCTTTGTCAGCCTTTTTGATTATGATGTCAGAGTTGTTCCTGAGGCTGTGGGTGGCACTGTGTTCTGCATGCATCTGATGAAGTGGGCTTTAGCCCACGAAAGCTTATGCTCAAATAAATTTGTTAGTCTTTAAGGTGCCACAAGTACTCCTCGTTCTTTTTGCTGATACAGACTAACACGGCTACCACTCTGAATTTTAACAGTACACATTTGTCAATGAAAGGCAGGAGGGGAAAGCATTGCTTTCCTGGAGATCTCTGTAGAGTGAGGATAATTTTTTCATTTTACTAGGCTATCAAGGATTAACAGTTAGCTTTCCTCTCTCTTATTTAACTAAATTGTATCCAAACAGGCAAGGACGGACCTCATCTTAAGAGAGAGACTGTCTTGTGGTCCACCTCCCTTCCCACTCACAATCATATAGCATCCCTGTGGCAACAGCAGCAATTGCTTACATGGAAAAGTCATAGCAGGAAAGCATTAATTACCCTATTTGAGTGCTATTTACCAGCTGGAGACAGGCAGGAGAGCCAGCACCATGCAAACGACCCTCTCTCCACGTCACTGGGTGCTCCCTGAACCATGTGACCACAGTGTAGAAACTTAGTTAAGCCGTTTCCTTAAAGGATGGGTAGAAACTTAAATAGTAAGTACAGGCCAAATAACTTTTGCAAGAATCAGTGTCAGAATATTAAAGACTATTTCCAGGTTGTTTGTTTATCAGATAAATACAAATGACTGGCATAAGGCAATTAAAAAACCTATACACTTGATGCTAGAGGAACAAAAATGAACTCATCTGACGCTGCAGTTCTGCTCAGCGACAAGAGACTCTTACAAAAGGGACTGAGAAAGCGGTTTAATTCTTTCCTGGGGAAAAAAAAGCTATCACCCTCCTGCCCTGCAAATCTATTACAGCTTGAGAAGGGCAAGTGTGAGGCCAAACTCCTCCTGTTTGTTGTGTGATAACCATTCACTGATTAAACAGAATATCCTGGAGGTGGGAATTGAAATAGGATTTTTGAAAGTTGCGTTGTGCCAAGACCACACACTGCACTATCTCCTCAGAATGTGAAAGTACTTGCTCAGTCTCCCAAACAGCTCTGGCTATAACTGCTTACCTTAAACTAATTTAAGAAACATTTTCTTTTTCATTATTGTAATATCCCCCAAAATAAAAATATACAATTTATTCAAATCTTGTTTTTTATTCTGTGAACTTTAACTGAGCATTTTAAGAGTATGTCTTTGCTTTAAACTTTTGAACACTGCATTTTATAAAAACGTACTGCAGTACTCCTAGTCACTCCTCATTTCCTTTTTGCCTTGGCCTTCCACAGCCTGGTTAAACTTCTGATCTTCTCTGCCAAGATATTGCACAGCTTTGACCCCGTTTTCTGCTCTACTCCAATTTCTTCATCCACCTCCTTTTGTTCTACCCAAACTCCCCTCCTTACTAGTACCTTTGTGTTCAATTCTTTTTCCCCCTCTATGCTTAGACAAGTCCCAAACACTTTCAAACGGATACCACTTAGGTTAGGAAGGCAAACAAACATACTACTCACAAGCTGGTTGTGATCTCCATGTACTAAGGAGGATTATTGTTTGCTAACCTTTTTACACAAAAATTATCAGTGATTTTCTACACCAATAACCCAGTTAGATAAAATGCAATGTCATTCTCAGTGCAGGAATTAGGTGTAGAGCCAACCCTACAATCACGCATTAACCCAGGCATATATTTATCAAAAAACTCCCCCCAAAAGAGTACGCAATGCTAATTAAAATGTACACAAATATCAGTGAAATAATCATTTCTATTTTCCTAGTCTCAGCATTTATTACCACTTTATTGCCAGAGGTCATATGCAAAATCCTTACCTCTGTCCAGAACTCTTTCATCGCAACACTGACTATTGCTCTCAGTGTAGAAGAACTTTCAACTCAAGTTAACATATTGAGCTGTATTTACATATAACTTGCTGTTGATACACATTACTGGAACATCCAAAATTTATACTTGGTTAAAATGTTTTATGGACAAATAGTAATTAGCAATTCACAATCAGCTAACTTATGATGTAGTGTGTCTTCCATTTCATAGAGCCTAAATTATTCAATCTTATTAGATTGAATGACATTACTTTCAGCTCTATTTGGCATTTAAACAGCAACGTGATCTTGCATGTTACTTTCCATTTAAAATTATCATAATTCCCATCCCATTTGGAAACCCCAGCAAAAATAAAGGTTCCACACCTGGAACATTTACATTTTAGCTCTTCTCAGAGTAAAAACTGATACATTTAAAAACCCATCTGGGTGGAATATGCACTGGATGATAAAAATGTGAGGTAGAATCTATAAAAACTAGGGAACAGCCACAGATTTGGAGATATAGGAATCTATATTTGAGTAGGGATATATTAGCGATCACCTAACCAGGATGGTGACAGTGACTGTGAAATGCTCAGGAAGATTAGAGAGGCTATAAAAATAAAAAAACCTCAATAATAATGGTGGATTTCAACTATCCCTATATTGACTGGGTACATGTTACCTCAGGACAGGATGCAGAGATAAAGTTTCTTGACACCTTAAATGACTGCTTCTTGGAGCAGCTAGTCCTGGAACCCATAAGAGGAGAGGCAATTCTTAAGTGGAGAGCAATTAAGAGGAGAGGCAATTAAGTCTTAAGTGGAGCACGGGATCTGGTCCAAGGGATGAATATAGCTAGATTGCTTGGTAATAGTGACCATAATATAATTAAATTTAACATCCCTGTGGGAGGGAAAACACCACAGTGGCCCAACACTGAAGCATTTAATTTCAGAAAGGGGGACTACACTAAAATAAGGAAGTTAAGTTAAACACAAATTAAAAGGTACAGTGCCAAAAGTGAAATCCCTGCAAGCTGCATGTAAACTTTTTAAAGACACCATAGAAGAGGCTCAACTTAAAAGTATACCCCAAATTAAAAAACATAGTAAGAGAACCAAAAAAGTACCACCGTGGCTAAACAACAAAATAAAAGAAGCAGTGAGAGTCAAAAAGGCATCCTTTAAAAAGTGGAAGTTAAATCCTAGTCAGGAAAATAGAAATGAGCATAAACTCTGGCAAATGAAGTGTAAAAATGTAAGTAGGAAGGTCAAAAAAGAATTTGAAGAACAGCTAGCCAAAGATTCAAAAAGTAATAGCAATTTTTTTTTAAAAGTACATCAGAAGCAGGATGCCTGCTAAACAAACAGTGGAGCCACTGGATGATCTACATGCTAAAGGAGCACCCAAGGACAATAAGGCCATTGCGGAGAAACTAAATTACTTCTTTGCATCGGTTTTCATGGCTGAGGATGTGAGGGAGATTCCCAAACCTGAGCCATCCTTTTTAGGTGACAAATCTGAGGAACTGTCCCAGATCGAGGCATCATTAGAGGAAGTTTTGGAACAAATTGATAAACTAAACAGTAATACATCACGAAAACCAGATGGTATTCATCCAAGAGTTCTGAAGGAACTCAAATGTGAAATTGCAGAAATAATAACTGTAGTTTGTAACCTATCATTTAAATCAGCTTCTGTACCAAATGACTGAAGGATAGCTAATCTGATGCCAATTTTTAAAAAGGGCTCCATAGGTGATCCTGACAAATACAGGCTGGTAAGCCTGACTTCAGTACCAGGCAGACTGGTTGAAACTATAGTAAAGAACAAAACTGTCAGACACATAGATGAACATAATTTGTTGGGGAAGAATGTTTTTTGTAAAGGGAAATCATGCCTCACCAATCTACTAGAATTCTTTGAGGGGGTCAACAACCATATTGACAAGGGGGATCCAGTGGATATAGTATACTTAGATTTTCAGAAAGCCTTTGACAAGGTCCCTCACCAAAGGCTCTTAAGCAAAGCAGGCTGTCATGGGGTAAGAGGAAAGGTCCTCTCACGGATTAGTAACTGGTTAAAAGATAGGAAACAAAGGGTAGGAATAAATGGTCAGTTTTCAGAATGGGTGTCCCCCAGGGGCCTGTACTGGGACCAGTCCTATGCAACATATTCATACATGATCTGGAAAAAGGGGTAAACAGTGAGGTGGCAAAATTTGCAGATGATACAAAACTACTCAAGATAGTTAAGTCCCAGGCAGACTGCGAAGAACTACAAAAGGATCTCACAAAACTGGGTGACTGGGCAATACAATGGCAGATGAAATTCAATGTTGATAAATGCAAAATAATGCACATTGGAAAAAATAATCCCAACTATACATATAAAATAATAGGGCCTAAATTAGCTGTTACCACTCAAAATAGAGATCTTGGAGTCATTGTGGATAGTTCTCTGAAAATATCCACTAAACGTGCAGCAGCAGTCAAAAAAGCTAACAGAATGTAGGAATCATTAAGAAAGGGATAGATACTAAGACAGAAAATATCATATGCCCACATAGAATCATAGAACTGAAAGGGACCTCAAGAGGTCATCTAGTCCAGCCCCTGCACTCATGGCAGGACTAATTATCTAGAGTCTAGACCATTCCTGACAGGCGTTTGTTTAAGTTGCTCTTAAAAATCTCCAGTGATGGAGATTCCAAAACCTCCCACTAGGCAATTTATTCCAGTGCTTAACCACCCTGACAGGTAGGAATTTTTTCCTATTTGTCCAGCCTAAACCACCCTTGCTGCAATTTAAGCCCATTGCTTCTTGTCCTAGCCTCAGAGGTTAAGAAAAACAATTTTTCTTCCTCTTCCTTGTAACAACCTTTTACATACTTGAAAACTTATGTCTCTCTCAATCTTCTCTTTTCCAGACTAAACAAACCCAATTTTTTCAATCTTCCCTCATAGATCTCTAGATCTCTTCCCTCTAGACCTTAATCATTTTTGTTGTTCTTCTCTGGACTCTCTCCAATTTGTCCACATCCTTTATGAAATGTGGCGCCCAGAACTGGACACAATACTCCAGTTGAGGCCTAATCAGAGCAGAGGAGAGCAGAAGAATTACTTCTTGTGTCTTGCTTACAACACTCCTGCTAATACATCCCAGAATGATGTTTGCTTTTTTTTGGCAACAGCATTATACTGTTGACTCATATTTAGCTTGTGGCCCACATCTTGAATACTGTGCGCAGATGTGCTCACCCCATCTTAAAAAAGATATATTGGAATTGGAAACAGTTCAGAAAAGGGCAACAAAAATGAGTAGGGTTATGGAACAGTTTCCATATGAGGAGAGATTAGTAAGACTGGGACTTTAGAACAGAGATAACTAAGGGGGGGGGGAAATATGATAGAGGTCTATAAAATCATGACTGTGTGGGGAAAGTAAATAAAAAAGCGTTATTTACTCCTTCTCATAACACAAGAACGAGGGGTCACCAAATGAAATTAATAGACAGCAGGTTTAAAACAAACAAAAGGAAGTATTTTTTATACAACACAGTCAACCTGTGGAACTCCTTGCCAGATGATGTTGTGAAGGCCAAGACTATAACAGGGTTCAAAAAAGAACTAGATAAGTTCATGGAGCATAGGTCCACCAATTACTATTAGCCAGGATAGGCAGGGATGGTGTCCCTAGCCTCTGCTTGCCAGAGGTTGGAATGTATGATGGGATGGATCACTTGATGATTAGCTGTTCTGTTCATTTCCTCTGGGGCACTTGGCATTGGCCACTGTCAGGGAATAGTATGTTGGGCTGGATGGACTTTTGGTCTGACCCAGTATGGCCATTCTTATGAAATTAGGAATTATGCAACTACATTTGTACAGACTCAGAGAAAGGTAATGTGGAAGGGGTGGTGGTTTGAACACTGTGCATTGTCTTAGTGATTAGGTCTTAATATTGCAAAATCAAAAACAGGAGTGATTCAAATCCAAGACCCATTTCATCCAAAGATCAAGGTGTGGGTGAGGAAGGGTATAGTTGCATGAATGACTCCAGTTTTGTCTTATGGAACACAGGAGAGTCCTAGCAGGATGAATAATAGACTCACTGAGTGAGATTCATCCCTGACATAAACCCACAAAAGTGAATGGGGATAAATTTGGCCAATTAAGAAGCGGTATAATTATGTAGGAGTTAATGATGAACTAATACATATACTATGACAATGGGCCATAATCCCTTTTTGGTCTGCGACAAACTAAATAAACAAAATTATGTGACCTACCATAACCAACAATCCTTTGAAGTCAGTGCTGACACATTCCTTTAGTTTGTCCTCTTCTACGTGTTAGGTACTTGTCTTACACGCAAACTAAGAATTTACTTACCAGAAGACTTATGTACCTTATTTGGTAAAAATAAAACACATGAATTATTCATATAAACATGGGAAGCATTGTTGATAAAAGATTAATAGTCAGAAACTGGCAGTTGACAAAACACAAATAGTGCTGAAACTTGTGTCTAAAATGATCAGCCAAATTAAAAAAGGTTACCAAATAAATAACCAAATAAATTGTAATAAGTACGCGTGGTGTGGCGGGGGGGAGGGAGGGGGAGTTAAATTGCTGTACAGGTATAGCTCATTTTTGTTTCTGTACAGTTTACACTTATATTTGAATTAATACCTTTTTTTAACCTATTTTTTCTTAACATAGAAATCATTATTAAAAGGCTAGAGCAAAATAATCTCATCTGCTGATCAACTGATCTAGCCTTCCAAAACACGGTACATAATTCTGATCCAATGCCCTGAGCCTGATCTGCACTACAAAGTTAGGTCAACATAAATTGCCTTGCGTCAGCGTATTTATGGATGCGTCTCCAGCCAGTAGACACATCCCATTAGGGCGATGCAGTAAAACTACCTCCACAAACAATATAGAGACCTGTTCATCCTACTGTGGTCAACATAGTGCAAGCGTACACACTGCACACTCTGTGTCAACCCTAACAGTCCTCCAGCAACTGTCCCACAAGACCTCATTCCCCTCTCCGTTCACAAGTTTAAATGCCACTGCCCAGGGCGGTCACAGAAACTAGAAGCCCTCCACCCCCACCCTTTGAAAACCCCACCTATTTTTTTTGGCAGTGTCCTTTCCTGGTTGTCCACCTTGGCAAGCACACCTAGAAGTTTACCTTTGTTGTTTGTGTCCAACCGACCATGGCTCCACATGCACAGCTACTTGACATGATTCTGCCCAGAGTAGAGAGGAGGTATTGGATTTCCTGGGCCTGCAGTGCGAACAGGCTATGCAAGCACAGCTACAGACCAGCTGTAGAAGCACTGACATCTATCAGCAGATTGCACGGGGGACGTAGGCAAAGGGGTACAGCAGAGATCAGCAGCAGTGCCATGTTAAAGTGACGGAACTTCACCAGGGATATCAGAAGGAAAGGGACTGCATGCCATACTTAGCAATGACCCTATCAACCCCACAAGGCCATTGTGGATACCTCAGAAGAGACCAAGATGGACACCCTTGCTTTGAACAGCAAGGAGCAGCAGGAAAGGAGGGAGGGAGAGATGTGTGGCAGGGGACTCCAGCCATGCCATGAACCAGGACCTGTTTGAACCACAGCAAGAATCTAGCCAGTCCCTCTAGGTGAGCACAGATGAGCCCGTTGATGAAGGGGACAGGAGCTTGGGTGAGTGAGGGAATGGATTTTTCCTTACAATGTTTTATTTGCTTCTCTTTCCTCTCTCCTCCCCTGCCCCCATTTAAAGTTGGTGCTTGGCCCATCCCCAAGTGAATAAGGCAAAAGTACTGACTTTTCATTGATTTGCTAGTATATTGTGAGAAAATAAAAAGGTAGGAGGTAAATTTAAAATAAATTCTTGAACAGTGCTGTGGCAGTCTGGTTACACGATCCACATCGATTCGGTGTCCTGTGTGGGGGAAGAGGCACAACAAACAGCAGTAGAGTTGGCATCTGTTTTTCATTTCCCTGTTGGGCTGGGGGTGGGGCATGCGGAGCACTTTGTTTATGCACAGAGGGATGTCCCTTTTGTCCTCCTGAGAGATCTCGATGTAACTTTCATGGAGATACTCTGCAATCCTCTCCTGAAGTTCTCTAGATATGGCAGTCCGATTTCTTCCTCCATGATAGGAAACTTTCTCATGCCATTCAGTGATGAGCTTGGCTGGCGCCATTGGAGCAAGCAGGCTAGTAGCATATGGGCCTGGGCAGCTCCACGACATGAGTAGCAGCTATGTTCTCTGTGCCTTTGTGACTCTTGGGAGTAAGATAGGCAGTGCTGCTTTGGGCTGGTATGAAAAAGATTGCCAGCATTCACTGCAATTGCCCTGTACTTGTACCTATGGAATGGGAGCCAGAATTTTAGAGCTTCAGGCAACACAGCCAGGTTCAGATTCCCCTTAAGACATAATGAGTAAGGCTGAAGTACGTGCACAGCCCCACTGAAGTCGGTAGGGCTACTTGGGGAGGAAGATGTTACCCAACCTGACTAACAACTTAGAGGCTGGCTTCTGAGACTTGTAGTATTTTGTTTGTTTTCATTTATTTTATTGGTGGAAGAAGGACAAGTACAACACAAGGCAGAATTATACACTAAGCTGAATTTTCCATGTCTCAGATCATGTTTAAATAATGCAAATAAATTTAGTCATTTTATATTTCCCCTAGTTTGTTTCTGGTCATTACTTTGGTACATTCTAACAATTTTAATTAATTATTCATAAAAACAAAACAATATGTTGAATTATTTAAGCCAAAGTGCTGTATAAATGTGGTTTTTGAACATGAAGGGAGAAACTTTAAATCCACTTTCTCCTCCTACTTTGGCTCTGGGGACAATCATCACAATTCTGAACGTCAAAGTTCAGAAGGTGAAATGCTGCGGCAGTTTATGCAGGTTCTTGCCTGGGCCTACTTGCTCTCTGGTAACACTGGAGACAGCATCAAGAGAGATTCATGCTCCCTTGTTTTTATTTAGTTTTTCTTCTGTACTTTTTTTTTCCCCTCCAAAAGATAGAAGAAAGTCAAAACCAGTTTGCATATGAAATGTGCCTACTGAGAGCAGCAATCTATATCAGGCTTGTATACCTATAGTGCTGACCCTGGGCCACTGCTAAGTTAGATCTGAGCTGAGCTAACTTTCAAATATACAGGTGCTCTGCAGTCTTTTTCTGACCCTTTAAAATTGGGTGCAGTGCAGCGGGAGTTTTGCCATTGACTTCAGTGGGCCAGGGTTTCACCCTTGGGTGCCCATGGAACGTGTGACAGCAATAAAGACTGCATGAACTCAACCTGAAATCTTTACTCATGCAAGTTTTCATTACTCATATATTATCCCCTCAGAAATGAATTTGCAGAATTGAACCTTTAGCCATCAATCCTGCTCTCACTCACATCAAAGGCAAAACTCCCACTGATTTCAGCAAGAGCAGGGTTCAGTGCATAGTTTGGAAAACAATATAGGTTATACAAAGCTAATACACAGCACTTTCTAAAGGGAAGTTTAAAGGGAAGTGTTTAAAAACAAATATTCATGTCTTTTCCAAATATGAAACAACTTGAAAATCCTTAATTATCTTTAAGAACTAACACCATTCAAATAGTCCATGATTAAACATTCAGGACAACAGTCATAATAATCTTTGAGTTGCTTAATAGTTTGAGGAATGCAGTAAGTTTTAACAAATTTAATTCTTTAATATGTTGTCATGGCTAACACTTGTTTTGGAAAGAGAAAAAATCATTTAAATAAAACTGGTATGACAGTTCTAGCTCATTAAAATCTGCTGAAAAAAATTCACTGTACAAAACATAAGTGAATGGGTGGTTTTAAAATTACCCAGGAATATGTTCTGACAAGTAACATGAAAATATACTCATTAAGAAGTTTGAAAACCTTGGTAATTCTAACTGCCTACCCAAGAAAGCTTGGATTCCTAATTTAGAACAGAGCAAAGAATACTTTGCACTTAGGGTACATAATAATTTCCATCTGAGGATTTAAATGCACCGCACACATTATGAACACTTTCTGGCCAAAACGATTAAGAGGAGGCTGAGGGGACATTTCCAGTACCAGGAAGCACAAAAAAAAGGAGTGTTTAGTGCAAGTCTGAATGAAGGCACGGATGAGCTTGACTATACACCTTACATGCCCCCACCCCCACCCCTTGAGAATAAAGAAACAAAGCAATGACGCAGCTAATAATATGGGAAGGAAGAGCAAGTAAACTGCTAAAGCCTTTCCCAAAGTGTCTGAGATCTTATACCTTTCCATTAGTGATTAGCAAACTCCAGTCCATGTCAGGAAAAACAATACTCAGTCACTGCCTTGGTTTTTATCCAGCAAATCTGCACTTAGTTTAACAAACCTTCATCTATCTAGGGACTTCTAAGCAGGCTATCCCACAAACAGCCTCCCTCAGCTGGGGTCAGGGAGACACTGGGGTAATTCAACAAAGGGATCCCAGACACCATGTGGCCTGGAAGCTCCATGTGGAGATGTCCATCTTCTCCAACACAATGACTAAATCATTCAAGAACTCTTGACATTGGAACACCGAGGTGCAGAAAGGTTCACTGAGGTCTGCTCCGATTCTGTCAGGCATTCAGGGAACCTGCAATATTTCTGCAAGAGGATATGGCTCTAGATCTGCCTGGTGTTACTTTCTTCCTCATCAAAAAGCTTGGATTCCATTCTCTGTGGAACAGTTACCATACTGAAGATGGACAGTCACACACTTGAGGCCTGGACAGTTCAGGTTCCAATACTAGCAAACATACTTGTCTGTTTAAATAAATGTTTATATGGCAAGAGAGCTTGCTCACTGCTAGGTGGACATGGTTTCCAATGCTGATGTGGAAAGGCTGGTTAAAAGAAAATAAGGGGTTTCAGGGCAGCTTCTTTTGTTATCAAAGATCCCAACGTCAGAAACATGAGTTTAAATCTGTCATGTGTATGTAAAAAAATACATGAAGCTGAACAGTTTGAGAGGAAAGGATTATTTAACAGTAACTCTTGCTCTTCGAATGTTTTGCCTACACAGAGCCATGCTCTAGGAGTCTTGTGCCTATCCACAGAACCTCTCTCAGAGCAATAGGTGTCAGTGAAAGGACATGCATAATTCTCAAGCCCCACATTCCACCCTGCCCTCTAAACATCTCCCCCTTCAGAAACCCTATTTGGAGTGAGAGTCCAAAGCAAAGAGGGAAGATCTTGATGAAGGCAATATACATTCAAACCACAAATTACTGTAAGTAGCCCCCTCCCCCTTCTCCATGTGGAGATTAGCTTTAACATCAGGCTAAATACCCGCACTAGTTGAACAGTGACTGAAGTACTGTCTTCCCCCAACCAGCATCAATTCTTGATGCACTTGAAGCCCTCCAGATCTTCTAGGAGGGCACACTGCTGATACAAGACATTCAGAAGCAAGATCATCAGGTATTTCATAATAGGATTAGATGTATACTCTCTCAGCCCTTGAGCTGGAGGTAACCTTTAAATTTAAGGCCACTGTTTGTTCATCTTTCTAAATTACTTTGTTCTGTCCAAATAGCAATTAATAGCTCTTGACATGTAGGTGTATAACCTCACATTTACACTCAATTTTTGTCCCCATGAACCAGAGCCATTTCCTGTGCCTTTGCAAGATGTGGAAGTAGACAGCTCAAAGGTCGAGAGCCCTGACCCAAATCCTCAGGGGGTTGAGAACAGGAATTATACTCCCTAGAGCAGGCATACAAAAATTGTTTATCCTTAGGTCCAAAACAGGACAGAGGCCACCATTTCTTCCCTGGACAATTGTCCCCAAACTCAAAAGGTCAAAATAAACTGTTTCCCATGTCTCAAAAAACCAGGAAGAGTCCTCAAAGGGTGGAGCAGTACAGGAAGAATTAGGATCTGCAAATTCCAAGACTCATCACATTCCTCTGATACATTCTCTAAATTTGTATAGGTGCAGCAGCAATACCTATAGCTGAGGGGGCAGATCTTTGCTTTCTTTGGTAGGTATGGAAATATCTTCCAGATTATTTCATGCTTTGCTGGCAGACAGCTTCTGCAGAAGACTGCTGTAATTTATATATGAAACCAAAATACAGATTTGCTGCTGACAACAGGGTGATTCAAGCCCAAAAGAGCTGGCTGTGAACTTTGTGATTTTCATCCTTCTAACAGACTGGTCTTCCTTGGGTATCTTGGACACTACTTCCGGGCTGCTAGTCATAGCTGAAGCAGTGTCTGGACAACACCTTCATTTCCATGAATGAATCCAGGTATTTCTTTTTTGTCCTCAGGAATGTACGGGGGCAAAGAGGCAAAAAAGCAAAAACACTTGGAAATGTATAAACAGACTGATAATTGGCAGCTGCAAAAGACAGAGCACAGGGGCATAAACCTGTCTTCCTAAGATGTCCAGTCATTTGAACTGACCAAGGGTCAATTACATTTCCAGCTCCATATTTCTCATTTGGAAAAATACTGGAAAAATAATTTGAAGAGCTTGTATAAGAAATTGAGTTTCCCTGTGACTGAAATAGAGTCAGAGTGGATTCAGACCTCTTTAGGGAGCTGAAACATTCTTACTGACATTAAGAATTATTCTCTCGCTCATGGAACTCTAGGATGTCAAAATGCTTGTGCAGCTTCCTGGGCAAAGCTGCAAAGAGAATCACAAACTACAGCTGTTCCTCTGAACACCAAGTTTTGAAAAACTATAATGTCATTCAGAGAAGGGGAGGAAGCAGTCAACACAACCCTAGCTAAGGAAGACGTGCCTCTGAGAACTGTCCCACCTCCTCCTCCCAAGAGAATGATTTTATATAATTAAGAACTACTGATCCTGTAAACACAGAATAAATCCCAGGAAAGATGACTATCAGAGACTACTTCGATATTCCCATGCCTGAACCAAACTCCCCTAAGATTTAGCTGCCAAAGAATGGAATGGCACTTGCTTATCTTACGGGTTGGGGGGGTGGGGGGGAAGGAGAGGATGGTTTGGTGAGCATTCCTGCAATGGAAAGAGAGCAACTGGTGGATAGTTGAAGTAGGAGGGCTTTTTACACCCTTAACTGCTGAGCTTGAGGGGATTGTGCACACATCCTAAATGCTAATTACTACCGAAAAGTGCTTCTGTGATCTTCTGGTTAGGCACATGAGTCCTATGGCAGGGTATTGTCCAAGGAATGTTACAACTAAGGGCTTGTCTACACTGGCACTTTACAGCGCTGCAACTTTCTCACTAAGGGGTGTGAAAAAACACTCCCCCCTCAGCGATGCAAGTTTCAGCGCTGTAGCGCGCCACTGTAGACAGTGCCCCAGTGCTGGGAGCCGTGGTCCTAATGCTGGCAGCTATTCCCCTTGTGGAGGTGTTTTTGTTATAGTGCTGGGAGAGCTCTTTCCCAACGCTATGCCGCAACTACACAAGCCATGTTAAATCACTACCATGGCGCTTTAACATTGCTAGTGAAGACATGTCCTTAGAACAATCCACTCCCTCCAAACATGGCAGCATCTTGGGTTGTCTATTTCACCATAAAGAAAAGGAGGACTTGTGGCACCTTAGAGACTAACCAATTTATTTGAGCATAAGCTTTCATGAGCTACAGCTCACTTCATCGGATGCATACTGTGGAAACTGCAGAAGACATTATATACACAGAGACCATGAAACAACACCTCCTCCCACCCCACTCTCCTGCTGGTAATAGCTTATCTAAAGTGATCATCAAGTTGGGCCATTTCCAGCACAAATCCAGGCTTTCTCACCCTCCGCCCCCCCCCCCCCCCCACACACACACACAAACTCACTCTCCTGCTGGTAATAGCTCATCCAAACTGACCACTCTCCTTACAACGTGTATGATAATCAAGGTGGGCCATTTCCAGCATAAATCCAAGTTTAACCAGAACATCTGAGGGGGCGGGGGGTAGGAAAAAACAAGGGGAAATAGGCTACCTTGCATAATGACTTAGCCCACTCCCAGTCTCTATTTAAGCCTGAATTAATAGTATACAATTTGCAAATGAATTCCAATTCATCAGTTTCTCGCTGGAGTCTGGATTTGAAGTTTTTTTGTTGTAAGGTAGCGACCTTCATGTCTGTAATTGCATGACCAGAGAGACTGAAAGTGTTCTCCGACTGGTTTATGAATGTTATAATTCTTGACATCTGATTTGTGTCCATTTATTCTTTTACGTAGAGACTGTCCAGTTTGACCAATGTACATGGCAGAGGAGCATTGCTGGCACATGATGGCATATATCACATTGGTAGATGTGCAGGTGAACGAGCCTCTGACAGTGTGGCTGATCTTATTAGGCCCTGTGATGGTGTCCCCTGAATAGATATGTGGGCACAGTTGGCCTGGATTTGGGCTGGAAATGGCCGACCTTGACAATCATACACATTGTAAGGAGAGTGGTCAGTTTGGATGAGCTATTACCAGCAGGAGAGTGAGTTTGTGTGTGGGGGGGGGGGAGTGAGAAAACCTGGATCTGTGCTGGAAATGGCCCACCTTGATTATCATGCACATTATAGGGAGAGTGGTCACTTTGGATAAGCTATTACCAGCAGGAGAGTGAGTTTGTGTGTGTGGTTTTTGGAGTGGGGGTGAGAAAACCTGGATTTGTGCTGGAAATGGCCCACCTTGATTATCATACACATTGTAAGGAGAGTGATCACTTTAAATAAGCTTTTACCAGCAGGAGAGTGGGATGGGAGGAGGTATTGTTTCATGGTCTCTGTGTATATAATGTCTTCTGCAGTTTCCACAGTATGCATCCGATGAAGTGAGCTGTAGCTCACGAAAGCTTATGCTCAAATAAATTGGTTAGTCTCTAAGGTGCCACAAGTACTCCTTTTCTTTTTGCGAATACAGACTAACACAGCTGTCACTCTGAAACCTATTTCACCATGCTACTCAACTAGTTGCCATGCAGTGTGCAACTGGCAAATATTACCACTGATGAAGATAGAAGCCCACCTGAATGTATACTGGATAAAATAAGAAACCAAGCATGTAAGGACTCATGTCAAGTTGGCTCTTATTTTTAAAGTGAATTTCTCTAGTCCACAGAAGATTCTGTAGTAGTCTGGTAAATCCATAGTTGCAGAATCATGGAAGACTATAATTCACAAGCAAAACTGAAAATCCATTGATGTTTATTAGAAGGATGTGCACAATTCCTTATCTTATTCAAAAATCTACAAATAAAAGTTCACACTTCTGTCTTCAAGAGAATGTTTGTTCAACCTTATTAGCTAGTTAAGGCCACTTCAGTGCCTTGTTACATTTTCAGCATTCAGTATTCATTTGTCAGTTCTTTGCTTTCAACTGGTAACAAATCTCACAGTAATGAGGGAGAGTTCACTATGTGATATCTTATAGCAACGCTCAAACCTTGGATTACAGAATTTCAATTTTAGACCGAGCTTCAAATTTAAATTATGCTAGGTTATTTTAATTTTTCTGAAAATATTAAAGCAACTCTACCACACACCTCTTATTCTTTAGCCAGTTTTTACACTACCACCAGTACTAGCTTGCACTTATAGAGTACCTTTTGTCCAAGAATCTCAAAGCACTTTAGAAAGGTGGGCACTATGTTTTAAATAGTCAGAGATTTACATAAGCAGGAATCTTATTTGTAAGAATATATATTTTTTCCTATTTGTTATATTTACAAAAAACACAAACTATGTGAAATCTACATATTGACCCTATTGTGCCACTAGTCCCATCAGGAATGTAACTTTTGACTTCCTGTAATTTTTCCAATACAATCCTGCAACTGCTTCAGAAGTTCTATTTAATAAAACGCTCACAACTGAGACTTAAAACAGGGAGCATGTTCTATGCCAGACAATTTGTATACAAGCAGTTTACTGAGCTTCGTGATCGGAAGGGAGGAGGTTGAAAAGGTGGTTAGAAAAAGAAAAAGTTGAAAAATTCCAGATGGGAGCATAGGTCAGATTTTAGGCCTGTCACAGCCTTGACGGTGTCGTTTTACCAGAAAGGTACAACCTAACTAGTGGAATTTAATAATGCACTTGATCTTATGTTGGCTTAACAAGTGTAACATACTATTTATACACACACATTTTTCTAAACTCTTTTTAAGATCTGAAACTACATAGCTATATTGAAGAAATTCCACTTTTGCTTTGACCTTAACTGAACATTTTAAAACATTTCTACCTGATATTTTGAATACGATCATTGATTACCATTTTCACTCTGCAATTCTTACATAGTTGTTGAATGGCAAATATGTAAATGTATGTACAAGTGTTAGTAAATATCCAAATTTCTATTTTTTCTTCTTAAGAACGCGCTCAATGAAGTGTCAGGCGTGTCAAAAAGCTTTTGTAAACAAATAAGGTAATGTTCTGTTCTCCTTAGAACCAGATACATATTCTCAAATACACATTTTCTAGTAATTTTTTCCTTGGCCCACATATACAAATATAGGAGGTAAACCACTTAAAAATATCAGTATTATATAAACCTAGCCAATGAGAACTTAAAAATAAAACTAGGTAAGATGCTAGTATCAAAGAAAAAAGTGACACTCTGTTCCACTGCAAAGTGAAACCAAACAATTTATTTGTGCTAAATGAATGGAAAGAATGTATTCAGAATACATTTCTTTATACATTGTACCGGCTTAGGCTGCTAAATAAGCATTCATTAGTGCCATGTTGTGCTACTTTCTCTGTACTCTGTTTTGTTTCTACCAAGCAATACAACATTTTTGGCTGTTATGCCAATATATTCCTATAATATTCATCTTATACCATATTCTCTAATAGTCTTTTGAACATTTAAAATAGTTGTTCAAACTTTGTTTTAGGGGAAATCACAATTAATATATTTCAACAAGAAAAAAAAATCAGCTGTTCTCTACAATCACATTGCCTTCTGCAGCAGAAATCAAAGCACACTTTAATCAGCCACCAGTAACTTGCTGGCAGGACCACACTTATAGAAGTTCACTGTGACAGAACACACAGTATGGACAGCTTACAAGTTAACGTAAATGATAAATTAGACAATCAAATCTTAAGGTCATGACTTGTACATTCCATATACTTTGACAAGTTAGATTACCCACATTTAACTTCAGACTGCACCATACATTTGAGGTTTTGGTTTTATTTTTTAAAATAGGAAAAAGTATTAATGTGTCATGTGTGTTGAATACTGAACCTGTATTAAGCTTATTTATTAGGTGATACAATATAGTCTAGGGCACTGATTAACGTGGCTGACTTTCACTTTTGCACTAAAAGCTGTATCTTCAGATTACTGAAATGTAGTGCTGATTTACCGTATGCTTGGTAAACACTGTTAATATTTAGGAATTTATAATATAGCCCATCATGCCTGTAATTTTATGCAAATTGTCATGAAAAGAATATAAAAAGATATCCCTTTAATTTTACAAACCTAAAAGCCAGGAAAATGAAGCTTTGGAGCCAAGCAAAACGACATAATGCCGTATTACCAAAGAGAGTAGCAAATGTTCCAGCCAGAGAATGGACATACATGTAGTTCAAGTAAACACTGATGGAAAATTTTGTTAAGTTAGTGTTGTAGACCCACAACACTGGCTGCATTTTTAGACAAATGTTTACAACACAATTAACAGTGAAGCCTATATAACCTCAGTGCAAGTAAGTCAAATCCAAATATGCCAGGTAAGCCTTTGGCGTTTAGTAAACCGCTCCATCTTATGAGTCCAACTCTGAATACAGACTGCTGAGCACATGCACTAAGGCTGAGAAGAGGGATGCACTGAATGCTGAAAAGTGGCTGACTGCGATGCTGTTGATTGGACTGTAGGCTGCACAGGTGGTGGTGGAGGTGGAGGTGGAGGCTGGACTGGGGTCTGCGTGTTTGGAGAAGGAGGAGGAGTGGGACGTTTAAATTTGTCAGGGCTGTTACTTCTTCGTGGTGAAGGCCTCTGCAGAACAAATATTGAAATCATGTTGAACATGTATACGTTTTTAAGACGCTTTTGCCGATATCAAGAAGTCCTCTCACAGACTCATCATTAACACATTGTTTAAAGGCAAAATTCAAAATACCAAATTAAATGGAAGGATCAAGTCCAAAATATTAAAAAGGATCACAATACAGCTTTAGGTAAATAGTTATCAAGACAAATTCTGAATTTGACGTAACTTTGAAATGTACTAGCATAGCACACTGGAACCATTTTTGAGATAAAAAAATGTCCACTCCTCTAAGCCAGTAGGGGAGAAATAAAACAGAAATAGAAATGTAGGATGAGAAGGCATCGCAATAGGTCATCTAGTCCAGTCCCCTGCACTGAGGTAGGACCAAGCATTATCTAGATCATCGCTATCCGATGTCTGTGTAACCTGTTCTTAAAAAACCTCTGATGATGGAGATTCCCCAACATCCCTAGGTAATTTCTTTCAGTGCTTAATGACCCTGAAAGCTAGAAAGTTTCTCAATGTCCAACCTAAGCCTCCCTTGCTGCAATTTAAGCCCATTGCTTCTTGTCCTGGCCTCAGTGGTTAAGGAGAACAACTTATCACCCTCCTCTTTATAGCAACCTTTTATGTAACTGAAGACTCTTATGTTCTCCCTCAGTCTTCTCTTCTCCAGACTAAACAAACCCAATTTTTTCTATCCTTCCTCATAGGTCGCATTTTCTAGACCTTTAATCATTTTTGTTGCTCTCCTCTGGACTTTCTCCAACTTGTCCACATCTTTTCTGAAGTGTGGTTCACAGACCTGGGCATAATTCTCCAGTTGAGGCCTGAGTGCTGAGTAGAGGAGAAGAATTACTTGCTTACAACACTTTTGCTAATACATCCCAGAACCATGTTCGCTTTTTTTGCAGCAGCATTACACTGTTGGCCCGTGTTTAGCTTGTGATCCACTATAAACCCCTGATCCTTGTCTGCACTATTCCTGCCTAGGCAATCTTTTCTCATATTGTATTTGTGCAATTGATTATTCCTTCCTAAGTGTAGTCCTCAAAACACTTAATGGCAAATAGGTACCTAGAAAGAAGAATAGAGGAAGAAGCTCAGATACAATAACTATCTATGCTTGACCACAACATAGCAGCAGGTGCTAATAAGCACGACTTAACATTATCAGCATGTGGAGTTAAAAAGTGACAGTGCATACCTAAACTGGCATAGGAAAATTCCAAATGACTGTAAAAAGATTGTATCTGAAAATGAAGTCTCATGGAAGCACAAATCAAGCTGTTCTTTATGAGGCAAGCATTATAAAAATGGTGAGTACATCCCTTTGGGCTCTGCAAATAAACAGTAACTAACAGAACTGTCTCCAAAGAAATTGCAGATTTGTAATAGTCTTCAGCACGCCCTTTCTCAAGTACAGTAAGATGTGAACATATTCTTCAAAGCAAGAAGATCTGACACACACTTTGATATTTTTTCAGAGTAGAGGAAGCACGATTGTAAAATTAGCAATATAAAAACGTAAGACAAACCAAAATATCTTCAAAACTGCAGCAGCTATGAAACAAATAGCAACAGTAACAACTGTATATTAAGTCAGATCCTTAAGAACTCCAAAATGCCCCTCCCCCTGACATAACCAAACAAGAAAAAATAGCCACCCTTTGGGAAAGAAACCAGGAAACAATTCTACAACAGATATACAGCTTAACAACTTGATTGTTTATTAAGAAGGTTGCTTTTCCAACTGAAGTGCCTTTTAGGTAGGCATAAAATTCTCCAAATTAGAATTTGGCCAGGACACCTACTTTGCAGTATAAATGTAAACAACAAATTTGACTAACACTATGAGAAAAAGGCCATGGGATTTCTGAAAACTAATTGGTCTGGGCTTCTGCTTGTAAAGCACCTCTAGCATGAGTGAACCTCTAATACCAAGGTGGAACCTGGGTTCAGTAGACGCTAAAGGCAGAGAGCCATGTGCCTATTAATCAACACCATTTCCTGCAGCATCCAGCTTTTTGTCTTAATACCTTTTTTACAATCAGTCTCTCTCAAAGTGGGTAGATATTATTAGTCCCCATTTTTTCAGAGGCACAAAGAAGTTATGCAACTAGCTCAGAGTCAGCTGCAGAGCTAGGAACCCAAGTTGACTCCTACTCTGGTACCCTATCCACTGGACCATGCTGCCTCCACCTATGAGATCAGAGCTACATGTGGTATAGTTGTAGGCCTTAACAATTGTGGAAATTAATATTAACAGTTAACCTACGAAAGTCCACATTTTAGCATATTCTAGTGTAATTATACTCCAGATGGATTTCTGTCGTAAGAAGTTTTTTTTAGAAAAGGTTTGACAAATCTACTGCTATATTTGTGCCTTTCTATAAAAATCTACTGAAACAAGGTTTTGTATCAGAGGACACTGGCGTAAAGAAACACTTTGCAGAAGATTGTTTGCATATTGCTGTACTTATTCAGAATATACTGAATAGCACTTCCTGTTTGATATATCAGCCATAAGCTATCTTGCCAAAGTGCTAATGTTTCAGTTCTGTTTGCTTTATAAACTCAATGAGTATTTGGGCTGTCAAGCGACTAAAAAAAAATTAATTCTGATTAATCGCACGATTAAAAAAATCATGATTAATCGCACTGTTAAACAATAATAGAATACCATTTATTTAAATATTTTTGGATGTTTTCTACATTTTCAAATATACTGATTTCAAATACAACACAGAATACAAAGTGTACAGTACTCACTTAATATTTATTTTTGATTACAAGTATTTGCATTGTAAAAAACAAAAGAAATAGTATTTTTCAATTCACCTAATACAAGTACTGTAGTGCAGTCTGTATCATGAAAGTTGAACTTACAGATGTAGAATTATGTACAAAAAATAACTACGTTGAAAAATAAAACAATGTACAATTTTAGATCCTGCAAGTCCACTCAGTCCTACTTCTTGTTTAACCAATCGCTCAGACAAACAAGTTTGTTTATATTTGCAGAAGATAATGCTACCCGTTTCTTGTTTACAATGTCACCTGAAAGCGAGAACATTCCTTCGCATGGCACTTTTCTAGCCAACAGTGCAAGGTATTTATGTGCCATATGTGCTAAAGATTCACGTCCCTTCACGCTTCAACCACCATTCCAGAAGACCTGCGTCCATGCTGATGACGGGTTCTGCTCGATAACCATCCAAAGCAGTGCAGACCGACGCATGTTCATTTTCATTATACGAGTCAGATGCCACCAAGAAGATGGTTCATTTTCTTTTTTGGTGGTTCGGGTTCTGTAGTTTCCGCAGTTTCCGCATCGGAGTGTTGCTCTTTTAAGGCTTCTGAAAGCAAGCTCCACACCTGGTCCCTGTCAGATTTTGGAAAGCACTTCATATTCTTAAACCTTGGGTTAAGTGCTGTAGCTATCTTCTGAAATCTCACACTGGTACCTTCTTTGCGTTTTGTGAAATCTGCAGTGAAAGTGTTCTTAAAATGAACAACATGTGCTGGGTCATCATCCAAGATGGTTATAACAGAAAATATGTGGCAGAATGTGGGTAAAAACAGAGCAGGGGACATACAATTCTCCCCCTCAAGACATTCAGTCATAAATTTAATTAACGCTTATTTTTTCAATGAGCGTCATCAGCATGGAAGCATGTCCTCTGGAATGGTGGCAGAAGCATGAATGGGCATACGAATGTTTAGCATAACTGGTACGTAAATACCTTGCAGTGCCGGCTATAAAAGTGCCATGAAAATGCCTGTTCTCACTTTCTGGTGACATTGTAAATAAGAAGAGGGCAGCATGTAAATGTAAACAAACTTGTTTGTCTGAGCGATTGGCTAAACAAGAAGTGGGACTGAGTGGATTTGCAGGATCTAAAATTGTACATTGTTTTATATTTGAATGCAGTTACGTACCCAAAACAAAAACAAACAAAAAAAATCTACATTTGTAAGTTGCACTTTCATGACAAAGAGATTGCACTACAGTACTTGTATGAGGAACTGAAAAATACTATTTATTTTGTTTATCATTTTTACAGTGCAAATATTTGTAAGCAAAAATAATATACACTTTGATTTCAATTACAACACAGAATATATATGAAAATATAGAAAAACACTCAAAATATTTAATAAATTTCAATTGGTATTCTATTTAACAGTGGAATTAAAACAGATTAATTTTTTTATCACGATTAATTTTTTTTAGTTAATCACATGAGTTAACTGCGATTAATCAACAGCCCTAGAAAAAACTTGATTGAGTTAAGTACATTAAACTCAATAGAAATAAAAAATGATTCCAGGTGAAAGATGTTGTGTAATATCCTAACAAATGTTTAATATATTGCTATTCTCACTGGAAAACAAAAAAAGTAAATAATAATTAGCTGCCTGTTACAGTGACACGGTGGTAGCATTGTGTGTCATCTTGAAGAAAACCTGAACTTGGAGCAACCTCAGATGACTCATCCGTCAGATGTGGTGGAGACTAGGAGAAAAATGAAAGTAACGTATTTACTTCCTGCGACACGGGGGGTAGGTTAGAACATCACGTCTCACACCTTGCCTGCAGATCCATAGGGTGAAACCTATTACTGTCTTTAAGGGGACAACATGTTTCACTCTCTTGCAGAAAGAAAAGATTTGCTACTAAGAATCAATTTCTCAATGTAGAGAGGTAATCAGGACTGAAGAAGGCAACAGACATCTTAGAGCAAGGAAACAAAATCAAACGTTTGCATTTTTAAAAATGGGTTAAAGACAAATAACTAACATTTTAATTCAAAAGAAAATTTACTAGTTTTTAATACTCACTGTAATTCCATGGGACGGTCCCATGTGTTGCACATGAAGGCCTGGGGAGTTGTAATAAGACATTCCGGCTCTAGTCAGTGAAGTTGGCGGTGTAAAACCAACTGTGTGACTTGCATATGATAGACCTAATATTATTAAAGCAAAAGAGACATTAACATTCCTACTGCAAATAATAGTAAGTACAAAGTTTATTTTAAAACAAAGACAAGGTTAAGAAACTGATAATTGTACATTTAAGTCAGGAACCCAGAAAAAATATCCACAGCTTTGAAAAAAGAAGGTCATTACTTTTAATATTTTTCCTAAGGGTTTGTCTAGATTAGGAAAATATGCTGTGTTTGAAAACATATTAAGTAACATGCTTTAAAACATGACTTTTTACCTAGTGCAGATGGGGTAAGTCACGTTAAAGTGACTACCTTATGGTTGACTGACTGCTAATGTACTTTTAAACAGGACTTGCCATGCATACGCTAGGTGTCAGTTAAAATACGTTGGTTAACAAATTTCCCAAAGGTCTTGTTTTCTGAGCTTAAATAAACCCCAAGAAATTTAAATAAATGTTACTTCTAGCTAAATATTAGGTGTCTGATTTTCAAAAGTGCTTTGTACCTAGACTAACTGAATTAATGGGAACTGCAGTTCCTCAGTGCTTCTGAAGTTCAGACCTTAAACCTTATGAAAAACGCACTTCTCAAAACAGAGATCTCCTAAAATCTTTAACTCTCCCTATTGCTTCCAGACAGACATATCTGTTGGATATGCAACAACTGTTCTCAACTGTTTGGTATTAGAAGCCAACCACTTTAAAAAAAACAGGCATCTGACAAAAACTTCTAACTGTCCATTACATTTGTATAACAGCATGAAGAATCCACTCCAACTGAAACAATTAAGTCTGTTTGAATTTAACAGGCTCCACATGTCTTTGCCACTATTAACAGAATCCAGCACTATTGAGTATTATAGACCAGCATCTGGGTTTATCCTTAGCTGACTATGTTTACTTTTGTACTAGTGTTTGATAAGAAAATTTGAAGAAAAAAAAATCAAGCTTCACGTAACCAGTAGAGCTGCACAGGGAAACCAGCATTATAATTACCTTGGATGTCTTAACTAAGAGCAATTCTGATCTCTTGCCAGTTGCACATCAGTGGCAACTCCTATAACTTCAGCAGAATTATTCCTGATTAGATTAGTTTAAGTGATTTATGAGTAACAGTTGATATTTCCTGCTTAATATTCCATTTACTGATCTGACAGAATAAATAATTTGCACCTAACTTTTTTTTTTTAAAGTATTATCATAGAATATTAGGGTTGGAAGAGACCTCAGGAGGTCACCTAGTCAAATCCCCTGCTCAAAGCAGGACCAACACTAACTAAATCATCCCAGCCAAGGCTTTGTCAAGCTGGGCCTTAAAAACCTCTAAGGATGGAGATTCTACCACCTCCCAAGGTAACCCATTCCAGTGCTTCACCACCCTTCTAGTGACATAGAGTTTCCTAATATCCAACCAATACCTCCCCCACTGTAACTTGAGACCATTGCTTCTTGTTCTGTCATCTGCCACCACTGAGAACAGCCTAGCTCCATCCTCTTTGATACCCCCCTTCAGGTAGTTGAAAGCTGTTATCAAATCCCCCATCACTCTTCTCTTCTGCAGACTAAATAACCCCAGTTCCCTCAGCCTCTCCTCATAAATTACGTGCCCCAGCCCCCTAATCATTTTTGTTGCCCTCCACTGGACTCTCTCCAATCCTCTAATTTGTGTAGGTCACTCTGGACCCTATCCTACCCTCCAGCGTATCTACCTCCCCCCCAGTTTAGTGTCATCTGCGAATCTGCTGAGGGTGCAATTAAGCCCATCATCCAGATCATTAATAAAGATGTTGAACAAAACCGGCCCCAGGACCAACTCCTGGGGTACTTTGCCTGATACCAGCTGCCAACTAAAAATCGAGCAGTTGATTACTACCCGTTGAGCCTGACAATCTATCCAGCTTTCTATCGCCCTTATAGTCCATTCATCGAATCCATACCCTTTTAACTTGCTGGCAAGAATACTGTCGGAGACCGCATCAAAAGCTTTGCTAAAGTCAAGATATATCACATCCACCACTTTCCCCATATCCACAGAGCCAGTTATCTCATCATAGAAGGCAATCAGGTTGGTCAGGCATGACTTGGCCTTGGTGAATCCATGTTGACTGTTCCTGATCACCTTCCTCTCCTCCAAGTGCTTCAAAATGGATTCCTTGAGGACCTGCTCCATGATTTTGCTGGGGACTGAAGTGAGGCTGACCGGTCTGTAGGTCCCCAGGTTCTCTTTCTTCCCTTTTTAAAATATGAGCACTATATTGGCCTTTTTCCAATTGTCTGGGACCTCCCCTGATCACTACGAATTTTCAAAGATAACGGCCAATGACTGCAATCACATCAGCAAACTCCCTCAGCACCCTTGGATGCATTAGATCTGGACCCATGGACTTGTGCACGTCCAGCTTTTCTAAATAGTTCTTAACCTGTTCTTTGATCACTCACCTCCTCCCCATACTGTGTTGCCCAGTGCAGCAGTCTGGGAGCTGATCTTGTCTGTGAAGACTGAGGCAAAAAAAGCATTGAGTACTTCAGCTTTTTCCACATCATCTGTCACTATGTTGCCTCCCCCATTCAGTAAGGGTCCCACACTTTCCCTGACCACCTTCTTGTTGCTAAAGATACCTGTAGAAACCCTTCTTGTTACCCTTCACATCCCTTGCTAGCTGCAACTCCAATCGTGCCTTGGCCTTTTTGATTATACCCCTGCATGCTCTAGCAATATTTTTATACTCCTCCCCAGTCATCTGTCCAAATTTCCACTTCTTGTAAGCTTCCTTTGTGAGTTTAAACTCACCAAAGATTTCACTGTTAAGCCAAGCTGGTTGCCTGCCATATTTGCTATTCTTTCTGCACTTCAGGATGGTTTCTTCCTGTGCCCTTAACAAGGCTTCTTTAAAATACAGCCAGCTCTCCTGGACTCTTTGCCCCCTCGTATTAGCTTCCCAGGGGATCCTGCCCATCAGTTCCCTAAGGGAGTCTAAGTCTGCTTTTCTAAAGTCCAGGGTCTGTATTTTGCTACTCTCCTTTCTTCCTTTTGTGAGGATACTGAACTCAACCATCTCATGGCCACTGCTGCTTAGGTTGCCACCCACTTCTACTTCTTGTTGAGTACTAGCACAGTTCAGCTTCATTCTAAAATCAGTCTCCCTGGGTGACATTTCAGGCTGTATGTCCAAGAAGTGAAGTGAGGGGCAAAGTTGGCTTTAAACCACCTTTGTGTCCTCTTGATTTTGGACTGCTTTGGGGACCAAATTTAAATTGCAGCACTGTGTTCCGCAGCCCTGACACACCTCAACTTACAAAGAGATCCTCAGAAGTCAGTCTGTGGCTACTTCCTCTGGTCCTGCACCAGAGAAATTCTCTCTCAGCTGGAGCTGGAGATTTTAAAGCTTCTGTACACCATTCTGGCCCCATTATCCAACATAAAAGAGAAGGAGTGAGAATCTCACTCATTAAGTGTGATGGATTAAGGTGCAAATCCATGAATTTATGGCATTAGATAGTTTCAAACTACTTTTCCACAAATTCAATTACATCATTTTCTAAAGGAATCACTCCAAGACATACAGATGTTTTATATGACCAGATATCTTTGGAGTTGGATACATTTGGTTTTGTGTCTTATTACAGTGCCTGTGACATGAAGTTCTCTCCACTGTTCGCTTCATCTCCCATTATATTATATTTCACACACTCTGAGTTGATTATGTCAGATTCCCCATCTCGTTAGTCCATTTAAAAATATGCTGCATATATTTTTCAGGTTTGAAGCTTTACAGTATTTTGGAATATTAGTTTAATTTACAAGATGGGAAGGACACTAGGATAAGTGAATCATCAAAATGATAGTCTGGAGTATTTCTACATAAAACATACTTTATTAAACCAGGTAGCTCCACTGGAACTAAACACCAGTTAAAGGATTTTAGTTTTGTTTTACAGTTAACTTTACCATTGTGTTGCAACATTCCCTGCTGCTGAGACACTCAAGGTCCCTTTGACAGGGGCAGTTAATAGATTTATCAGTAGTATCACAGTTCTGATGTGGGAATGATGCACCAGGAAAGCAAATCTGCACCACCACTCTAAGTTTAGGTGAAGGAATAGTCAGAGATCTACTGCTTCTGAGAGAGTCTATGACAAGTCTGTCAGGTGCAGCGAGTGCTGCTATAGCCAATATGACTATGGTAGAGCAGTAGAGCTGAGCTATGGGAGCAAGGGGGTTTTGCTGCCAGGCTAGGATAGGTCTTCAGAACAGCACCAAAAGGCACAGGTCAGAATAAGGAAAGTTCTGGTATGAGTAGCCTGGCCACTACCATTCCCTGGTGGCAGTAGCACCAGCATCCTCACCCACCAACAGTCCCTGGGTAGTAGCAACACATGACCATGTCATGTGCAAGAAACATGTCTGAGGCCGAGTGTTACACATAATAAAGTTCTTTGCTCCCACTCCCCAAACTCAGCCGTTACAAAAGATTGTAACTACATTCCACAATGAAAGACGTTAGATTATCATGAACATGTATGAACGCATGAAGCTGGTTGTTCCAACATAATTATGCTTCTTATGCTTTTCAGAATCATAATATATATCAAGTTATACACCAAGAAGTGAAACACCTACCATTTTCCTGGTAATGTGTTTGAAACCACTGAGATGCAAGAAATCTGGACCATTGAGAATCAGAAAACAAGCCCAAAAATCACATTGCATATTTCTAACTTGGTATCATGTCATTTGAATAAAGTTAGCTTTAATGTTTACTTATAATTTCACCAGTATGGAACAGAAGCGTTTGGAAACATTTTTAAAAAGTGGCATTAAACCCCAGAATTTAGACAAGTCCTATGTATTCTAGTAGACCTATATATTAATGTGTTTGTGTCCCATTTCACACTAATGCCCCATTGTGGATCAAATTCCTCTTACCCTAGTAACATTAATGGTCCCACTGAGCTCCATGGGTCAACTTGAGACTAGGCCATGCAGAATTTGTCTCATTATATACTAAAGAATTCTTGATCAACATGAAATAGCCATAACTTGCACCTTTCAGGACCCCTTATGCCCAAATATAAATGCTTTAAACAGAATATAAAATTAAGAGTAAATAATTATTAGTTTTTGGATTAAAATGTAAGAATCAAAGTATCTAAATTCAGTGGCAATTCATCCACTGTCCTCTGAAATTAAAGGAGAGGGTCTCAGCCAGAACAATATACAACTCAGAACATTTTTAATTAGCTTTTTTTTGGTTATAATTCTTGAATATCAGTATTAGAAAGATTAGAAATCCTAATTTCTTATACCAATTGTTTTGACTGGCAGAGATCTGTACATGTACATTCCTAATCAACTCTTATACTAGTCTATTAAAAGAGAAATGGAAAGAGATCTCATTTTGGGGAGAGCCAAACTTATTCAATATGTTCTAGATTAGTGAATCCCTCAAAGATGTTCTTGTTCAGAGTGCATTAGTAGCCTTATTAGTATATCCCCATAACTCCAGGAAGATACTAAAACTGCACAACCCGTAAGAGAATTTGTGTACTCACACTTTTAGAAAAATACAACTTCAGATGCTAACCACTTAATAATTGACCTTTAATGGACAATTATGGTGTAGTCTGGACATTCTAAAAAACATGCTGCATTATATCAAAATTTGTTCTAATCAAAATATGTAAAAATATTCAAGTACTTGAAAAAGTTTTAAGGCAAAATTACTTTTTCATTTGATTTACTTTTTTCCAGGTACGCTTTAATAGGCCATTTAAGCAAATATAATACTATGGCACATTTTTACGTGATGCATACAAAAGTTTACCAGAAACTGGTTTATATAGGATTATATATTTACCAGGTGATATAGGTCTGCTAGAACTTGGTGAAGGTGTATACGGGATTGGACTGGACACAGTGCGAGGTCTTAATCCTTGTGCAGACATCTCATTAAAATATCTAACAGAAGAAGGTAAAGAACAATTAGATTAATTTTTTCAAACCCCAATACGTTTTAAATGATTCTCCGCAGCATTAATCTCACATTCTAATATACACGTATCAGGTTAGCATAGAACCAGCCACTTTTGAATAGTTCGACGGTGCCTGGGTTAACATTAACTTTTCACTTCTGAAGACTTGAGTTCAAATACTGGCTTAATTTGCAACTGAAACTGGCCTCATCCAAGTCAGGGACCTTGTCTTGTCTATGCATTACCATCAGTGGTGCAATAAAGTGTTTTAGAGGAGAATGTAAATTTAGTCAACATTTTTGCATGTACCCTTTTCAGATTTTTGTTACTATGAGTACTAAAATTAGTGAGCACTTAATTAAGCAAAAGTTTAACTTTGAAATATTATATGCTTTTTGGCCAAACAATGGACAAAGAACTGCTAATCTAAATTTGGATATTGACCAACTAGAAGTGCTACAGTATTTAATCTTTTCCATATAAAAATCACATCTAAGCTGAAACGGTATGCCACTTTTCTATTTAAACTGAGATATTAACCCATAAAACAGGGATAATGGAAAAGTAGATGCAAACAATTACAGACATTACTGAAGTGTATGTTTAATTTAGGTTGTCTTTTAGAAAAAGCTAATTGAATCACAACGGTGATACACTTCGTGCTACTGCTAGATGTTGCTTGCTGAATCTGCCAGGAAAAACACAAATGCAAATATTGCCTTTAATCTTCTAATCTAGTCTTTGAAACAAAGTATCTAATGTTTTGTTTTATTATAAGTTATGTGAAAGCTCAGGTTAGTTATTTTTAATACCAGAATATACAAACTCCCTAAGAAGAACTTCTTTCAGGATTAGTAGAATTCCAATTTATAAATGACCCTATTTCAGGTGCCCTCATACAGCTAGTATAATGTGAAACAGTGCAATAAAACTATATCAATACTGGCATAAGGTAGAGCCCAGGAAGAAACCGAAGTATTAGCCTTTGAAGGAAAGATGTTTTAGGACAAGCTTTAAGGTTCTCCCATGACATTATGATGCAAGACTGCAGTAAGATATCAACTGTTTCTATTTAAGACACAAAAACCAGCCACCTGTAATGTCCATGCAAGTCATGCAACTTTTTTTTTTTTAATAGGAAAAACCCCCCAGGATCTTGTAATTCTGGTACTATGCCCAGTACAGCAAGAACATCTCAATTAAGAGTTCTCAGGGTGCCTAATCCCAATTTTGGTATCTAATGTTGCATATATGGTCCTCTTGGGACTGGCAGAACACTAGAACTTGCAACATTATACATCTTACAAATTACAATTTGCATAGGTTAAGAGTGCTGTAGGCTGCTCGACTCAGGAAAACCCTTCATTTGTGAATTTATGTCCAGAACAAAGTTACCACGTAATTAATCTGTCTCTCAAGTTTACATATTTATATTATTTAAATCTATATGCATATGTTGGTTGTAAAAGCTCTCCCCAATCTTCAAGTATAACTATTCTCCAGCTCACGGTAAACCTAAACCAGCCCTGCAAGAATTAAATCACACTCCTAAAAAGGATATGCTTAGAATATATTCTGTTGAAATTCTTTGCATTATTGTAGATGAGCTCACTTTCAGAGTTGATAGGTAGAAATATCAATATAAGAGGTTGGGTGTTGTTATTTTAGTATTTATACATACAGAGGACACAGATCTTAATGTTTGAGACCACAAACCTTTCGTCATCCATTTCTAAGCTGGATTCACTTTCTGACAGTTGTCTGCATAGAGCTTCTCTTCGCTCCATCTCCCTCTGCAGTTTTCTTTGGAGCCTTAAATTCTCTTCTCTCATATGACGTTCCTCCTCTAAATATTGTGCCATCTTCTCTGAATCTGAAATTCCAAATTTGATAGCTCTTGATTAAACTCAGTTTAATGTATATGCAAGTATTTTGAATGTAACTTTCTTTACCCAAACATTTCAAATATTGCAAGAGAGGATGGCTCAGGCAACTGGTAATTCAATAGTCTTTCATCTCTAAATCACTACTTCAAAGTCTGTTTTAAAGTTGGTAGTGATCAAAATTAGTTACTAACTGATGGCTACTTGGTGAACTATGAAATTAAGCTTGCTTGGTCCTTTTACCCTCCCTCCCCCTTTTTTTTTCTCTTAACTGAACAGATCTGAAAAATACTGAAAGCTTAAAAATATCATTAACCAAATCAGACCTGTAGGAAGAAACATGAACAGAGATTTGCCCTACTGTAAAATTGAAATTTCATATTTATATGGACTTACATTCTACAAATGGAAGGATCTAAAATTTCAGAGCAAGGCTTATTTTCTTTTCAAATATTTTATCAATTTTTAAGATTTACTATATTCATTTTAATGTTTAGTTTAAAATTAGGATATTCAAAATTTGTAGAATACAGTGTACACTGATCAATCAAATATAATGACAGAAATAAGTGTAAAGGGTTTCCTTCTCTAAAAACCACTGCAAATTACTACTCCCCAAGATGATTTTCCTTAGAATTATAGAACAGGTGGAAGAGAAAGATCAGTACACAGCCATACTCTGGAGAAAACAAACATTTAAACAACTTTTATTAAACGGCTGTTTCATGACTATTCCCCAGCATGCCTTCAATTAAAGAGATTTAATCCTGGAGATTAACCAGCAGGGTGTCCGTCAATATTAAACGTCACCAAGTGAGTTAGTCTTTACTTCAAATAGCTGCATTTAAGTAAGTGGGCATTTAAGTTTGTGTTTTTAAACTAAGTCAGCTAATGTTAGTTAAGTGTGCTAGCATCACTGATTATCTTCAATGATTGAATAAAAATGATCAAAGCTAAGTGTAAGATAGACTATAAAATATTTTGGGATGCTCTATTTTAGTAAAAAGGAACATATGACAAAGACTTCCACTTTCTGGGTATGATACATCATATTTTGAATTGCCCCTTAATTTTAAGAGGTGACCAGGTTTACGGTGCACATCTTGATTCTGAAAATATCTGGATTTTTTGGCATTCATAATGATTACTTATATTTAAGGCTCCTGAGCAGCTCGGGCAGCTCCTGGGCCAGGCATACCGGTTGCTACTGGTGCAGTCTCGGGCCTCCCCACCCTCCAGCAGCAGGAGTTTGGGTGTAGGGGCCTCAGGGCTGGGGATTAGGGTAAGGGATGGTGTTTACCAGGGGGGCACTCCCTGCTGCCTCCACCCACAGGCACTGCCCCCGCAGCTCCCATTGGCCGCAGTTCCCAACTCCATGAGGAGGAGCTTCAAACAATAGGCTCCCTCTTAATCCTGGGTCTAAAGCTCCTGCAAATTGAGCACTTGTCTGTCTGATGACCTTCTCCCAGGCACTAAAGATAAGCAGTGTGCGGATCGCCTCTGGGGACAGGTTTCCCACACCTCTTGCATGATTTAAACCCCTGTGACTGAGGCATCCACTGGTGTCTGGGGAAAACTAGAGGAGGGCGGGACCCCGCAAAGCAAGCTTAGCTTACTATGAAACTACAAACTACTGTAACTACAACTCTATGAAGCTATTTACAAGAAAGAAAAGGGAACCACTAGGTAGGCATTTGCGAATGCAAGAGACTGAGCTGCTCCAACGACTGTCACTGGCAGTCAGAAGGAGCTGAGCAAGTGGCGGATCGGCAGGGACCTATATACACAGCCATGAAGGCACCACTCCAGGGGGCTCCACAGCCGACCCAACAGGTACCGCTAGGGAAAAAACCTTCTGACGATCATGCACACGATGTGCGCACACCTGTCGGAATGGACATGAGCAATCACTCGAATAAGAACGTAGGTGTTTTTGAAAATTTTACTGTAAATCAAAGATACAATAAGGAAAGAAACAGCAAAATAATGAAGAGTGCTTCAAGTTTAAATTAATCACCCTAGCATTTGCACATGAAGTATTCAGTATTAAAGGCCTTGTTTTCACTGTGAAGTTCTGTAAGTGAAGGCTATATTGGAGAGTTTGGCAAGACTAACACTCCTTATCTTCTTTATGTGGCATGCACGACTAATATCCCAAACCTGTACACAAAGCCTCTGTCCAAGAGCACTCGTCTGTCTGTAAAGAAGGCCATTATCTCTGCAAAACGTTATTGCTCCAAAAACTGCGTAGCAATACTCCAGTTAGTCTGCCAAGACTAGCATACGGTAGGAGGGAGATGACTGTCAATCCAATTCCCAAAAGAAATTATATACCAACTGAGAGACTGTGCGCCTTACTCTAGCTACTAGAGTCAACATCTTACACAAAGTTGTTAGCACTGATCAACTTAAAAATGAGAACTTCGTAAGATTTATAATGGAGGGACGAAGTTAAAATGTTGTATTCTGTAGACCACAGGAAGGTACAGGTAACACCTTCCCCTTCAGAGCTTATGCTCCAGCATGGTTTCGGAGCAGCTGTGTTGCTGGAATTCCTATCTTTCAAATGAAATGCAAAGTAGAGGACTGACTATTCGTAGTACAAGATCAAACAACATTTTTCACAACAGTAAAGGATTTAATCACAATGGCCTAGTCAAACTTCAATCTGAATATTAAGTTTTGTCATCTACCTTTAAATTTTAAATGGATGAGAACAGAAAGTGAAGAGTATCTTCTCTGCTCTCAAGGTTGGTGCAGTTCAAACAGCTAATAAATTTCAGCAACAACTAAAATAAAAAATATGTAGAAATTCCTTTAGGTGCATTTCAGTAAATTGTTAGCTACAGACTCCATTTATAGCCAAAGAAAGTTTACTTACGTTGTAACTGTGCAGCTCTTAGTTGTTTCTTTAACCTCTCTACTTCATTCTTTAAAAATCTGATATGTCGCATCATATTTTCTGGGGAATCTATTTCCATTGATATGTCTCGGGGTGATGGTGGAGCAGAGACTGGCTGGTCTAACTTCTCCTGCAAAATTCTGAATTAAAAATAATCTAGCTGTTAATTGTATTTCTGAAAGATAAGATCCATATACTTAGAAATAGTAACATTGTAATAGGTGTACCCACTTGCTCCAATTATGTTTTAATAGTATGCTTAAGTTTTATTAATGAATGTAAAGTTTATTTTGTCAAATGCCACCTGTTCGCTCTTTTGAAATTTAAGTGTTCAGATGCTGGTACTGTCAAAGTGTTTCTAATAGTAAATGCATACTATTTTGAAAATGAATAGTTTTTGTAAACCTCAGTGAAATAGCTTCATGAAAGCCTCAATTATACCCACTGTATACCCAAATTTCAAGAAGTATTTCATTTAAGTAACTGTCAAAATAGAGTTAAAAGGGAAACTGAATTTACAGGGGCAGAAACAAGATATAAAACATTTATAGCCTTGTTCCATTATTAATTTTATGTACTACACATTTAACTACTTTGGATTTATATTAATCCCCTCCTAATTCTCTTAAGTAACTTCTCAGCAAATTCAAGGCCAACTCTTGTGGTACATTTATATTTGTGCTATTTGATAAAGAACTCTTTCCTCAAAGATAAGATATCAGAGCACAGCAACATTCATAAAGTGTACATTAACACTTTTTCCCGGCACTATTGATCTACTGAATATATGCATTCACAGACTGTTTGTTGGAGAAAAGTAAACTAGACACAGCTTCCAAAATAGGTATTCTATTTAGTATCCCTGCACAGAAAAGTATTTCACATCATATTTCTATAGCTAGGGTTTCAAATTACAGGAAGCCTAAATTTAAATACCTGGAATCTGTCTTAATTATTAGGGTTTCAGGCACAATATGCTTTTCGTATAAAGTGAGCTCTGCAATAGAATGATGTGCTACATAAAGGTTCTTGAAGTCAAGGTAGAGAGGAATCTGCCAGCATGAAAATATGAAATTGTTCTCTATTAGACACATACTGGGCAAAGTCAAACAGGAAACTATGCAGCTGAAGCTGAACACAGGGATAAGACAGCATAAGCCCTAGATAGGGGCCCATTCTTCACAGAGCTTTTGACACTGGTATGAGAGATATGGTTTTTTAGAGCATTTCGCATTAAGCGGGCTACCATTCAAGACAGAACTATAAGGACAAATGTAAACTACTTTCAATGGTATTTTTAAACCCTGGGCTTACTCATTACTACTTGTATTGCAGAACTTCCCAGAGGCCCAATCAATAATCAAAGGCCTCATTGAGGTGGATGCTGTACAGCTGTGTAACAGAAGAGTCCCTGGCCCTAAGAGCTTATAAACTTATGCCCTTTTTTGATTTTCTATGATGTATTATGAGGGTCTAAAAGATTTTTTGAATTTTTTTTTAATCATGAATATATCAGGAATGTCAAACCTGAGTGTCCCTACTTTTGCTGAAGAACCTCTGAGAGGTCTCAAGAATATTAAATGTGAGCTGTAACACCCTTACAGCAGGGAAAGATTGTATAACATTATTTTAAGAGAGCCTATGGTTAAAGATTCGTCACTGAAATTAAAAAGCTGTTAAAAGACAAAACAAAGTTTAAAAAAATGCTGAAAAATATCTTCTCCCAAATTACTCAGTTCTCTCTTCATTCTTGTGATATCACAATTTTACTCGTCCTTAAGTCAGTCTTCCAGGCTACAAGGGACCTGACTTTCTTATGGGATAAACAAGCAGAAAAGAAAACACAAAACACTTTCAAGACTTCTTTATACAAGATAAAGCAGCAAAGAAAGGGTACAAGCCCAGTTGTTTTCTTTGCAGGTCACCTTTTAAAATAGCATTAAAATCAGCCTATCAGCAAATAGTAAGAGAGCAAGTTTGCAAGTTCCTCCCTGGTTTCCCAGTTCCCTTGTTTCTTGTACTACTACTTTTTAGGAAATTTAAGCAGCCAAGTATGTGATACATTGTCTCTTGTAAACAAGTAACTTTTGAAATGTTGTAACTTCTATGCCTTTGGCAGATCAAACAAGCCTGTTGCGACTGAAAAATGAAGTATTAAATGGTGTATCTATAATAATGAACACATGACAAGACAAACCGTTTCTCTGCTTCAAGTTTATCCATCCTCTTCCAGAGACGATTCACTAGTGCTTCTTGTTCTTGTTCCAATGTATTTTCAAGGTCAATCTTCTCTCGTCTTAGCTGAGGAAGAAAATTGTTCGGTGAAAAAGATGGGAATTGACTTTACTGTGTAAGATTTTTATTCTGGAAAGTTTAATATTCAGCCTATTGCTAAATGTGGGGGGAAAAACTGTAGATTCATTAAAACAAATAGTGAATAGCGTCAAAGTAAATGGAGATCATGGAACCACATCAATACAGGTATGTAAACTGCCTTAAGTGTGCATTGCCTTTTCTCCCTACAGGGACCCCTTCTTCACAGAACCTCTCATTCCCAAGTTTGGGTTGCTTTGTCTTTTCCCATACCACAGAAAGGCAATGTGGCCAGCAAGTGAAAGGATAGGTCCTAGCAGAGACACCACTCATTGCATATGTCACAGTAATTTTAATTGACAATGTATTCACTGCTTACACATCTACTTTATATATAATTATTTTTATGGGTAATTTTAAAAAATAATTTAAAGTGGAGAATTAAACAACAAAAGTTGACACTACAGAGGTTTATGTTTGCTTGACATGACAGGAAAGTTGTGTGCGTCACAGGTAAACGCAGAGAGCAATGAAGAAAAGTGGTTTCTCTGTTTTTAGATAACTGTTATAGAACCAAATTCTAATGCCAGCAGAAACTAGGGTACATAGAGTTTCTCAGTTATCAAATGGCTATTAAAAGACTAGTAACCATTATTGATTCAAGTATGAGCTACCAGAAAATAGGAAAAATCCAGCACATCAAAATATCCCAAAAGAAGCTGGACAGTAGTCAGTTCTGGATGAGAATGCATTGCAAGTTCAACAGGCACAGTTGTAACTGTGAAGACATCGAAGTTCAGTAGCTCTGAAGAGAAAAGTAACAGTAATGAAATGTACTTAGACTTTAATACTTTGTCCTTCTATACCACTTTCCATCTGTTGATCTCAAACCAACCAGATACAGTGGAGTCGGATCTTACGTGGGGATTAGGTTCTAAAGTCAGCACGTAAGGCGAAAATCACGTATAGTCAAATTACCCTTGAAAATCCCTTAAATCGCCCATAAAATACAGTATACTGTACATGGTTTTGTGTATACATTCCTGTACAGTAACATGTATAAATGTATGTCTACAGTAATGTACAGTATATAATAAAGAGTATATATGCAAAATATAATTTTACAGTACTGTATTTTTAATTACAGAGGGGTAATTACAGGAGTCATCACTGCTTGATGTCGATCCAGGTGACGGAGAGCTTGGGTGATGGAGAGCTAATTGTAGACGAAGTGGTTGGCTCTGGTTCAGCTTGAGAAGTTGATTGCATAGGCTCATCTGCTGCTGGTTGTTTTTCCTTGAAAAACACGGTGATCAGCAACTGTCGCTGTTGTCTCTTGAGCTGCTCAAACATTTCTTGATATGGTCTCAAATTGTCCGTAATACTACTTGTGATTTTGAGGCTTCATTCCACAGAGGGATCGTATTCAGAAATTAAATCATTCCAGTATTTCGCTCCTTGGAACACTTCAGCAAATTTATGAAGATTCCAACTTGCTGGCTCTTCCTGTTTGTCATCATCATCTTCGTCTTCTGTAGATGATTTTATCAGTTCCTCTAAGTCTTCGTTAGTTAATGTTTCTCTATGGCTCTCAATTAATTCTTCAATTTCTTCCTCAAAGATGTCAACGAAGCCATCACCACCCACTTGCCTGGCCACCTGAACAATGCATTTCACTTCTTTGTCAATGGTTGGGAAATCCTTAAAATCATTCACACATTCTTTCCATAGTTTTCGCCCACATGCGTTGGCTGTTTCAGGCTTGATTGCATCCATTGCCTATTTAATATAAGTGATGCAATTGGCAATGTTGAAGGACTTCCAACTCTCCATCACATTAAGATTGGGATCAACATCCATAGTGCTATATATCCGTGAGAATGTAAACCTCGTGTACGTGTCCTTGAAACAGCAAATCACTCCTTGGTCAAGAGGCTGGAGGTGGTATTGGGGGGGAGAAAGACGACTTCAACGTCGTTATACGCAAACCGGAGTGCCACAGGGTGGCCAGGAGCATTGTCTACGATCAGCAACACTTTAAAGTCAAGTCTTTTCTCTTCAATGTACCGCTTGACCTCCAGAATGAAACACTTGTGGAAACAATCCAGAAATAATGCTGCCATCACCCAAGCCTTTTTATTTGATTGCCAGATGGCAGGCAGCAGATTTTTGTTCTTTCCTTTTAGGGCACAGAGATTTGCAGCCCTGTAGAGCAAGCCAGGCTTTATTAAATGCCCAGCCGCATTGCCACAAAACAACACAGTCACACAGTCTTTAGCTGCTTTGAAGCCAGGGGCTTGTCTTTCTGATTTTGAACTGTAAGTGCAGTTGGGCATATTTTTTTTCTTTTTCCCCAGAAGAGCCCAGTCTCGTCAGCATTAAAAACTTGTTCCGGAAGATAGCTCTTTTCTTCTATGATTTTCTTTAATTGTTCGGGGTAGGCTTTTGTCGCCTCTTCATTGCAGATGCAGCTTCACCAGTCGTCTGCATGTTTTTGAGGTTGAAGCAGTTCCTAAAACTGTTAAGCCAACCTTGGCTGGCTTTGAATTCCTTCTCATCAGAAGGCTATCCTCCTTCAGCGGGAGGTTTGAACAGCACATAGAGGCTAAGAGCCTTTTCTTGCAATGTGTTGCCATTGATAGGCACACATTTACGGTTCATGTCTTCCAGCCATAAGTTTAATGCCTTTTCAGTCTTCACTAAAGTCTTATCACGCACCTGGCTTGTCACCTTAGCAGTTTTTGGAGCACTTGATGCCACGGCTTGATGAATTTCTCTCTCTCAAATCTTGATGGCACGGATGCTAGATTCGCTGTGGCCATATTTACGCGCCATGTTGGAGACCAATACCGTCTCTCAATAAGTTCAGCACAGCCAGTTTTTCCTACAGCATTGGAACAGATCACTGTTTCTTCAGTTGAGCACCAGATGAAGTAGTTGGCTTGTGTTTAGGGGCATGTTGTACTGAAATTTCATGTTGTATGAAAAATATGTACAGTATCTTTAAACACTAGAATCACACTCAGTGCGAGATGCTCACACTATGAGAGGCATGCAGGAACTGAGACCGACAGAGGGAACAGCAGATTCACTTCTCTCATCTCACGCTCACTCCGGGGCATACACTCATTGAGTGGAATGGTGGGCGGAATCGCCCGCACTATTTACAGATATCTTGCTATTTTTCTTTTTTTTTTTTTTTTGTCGAGCGTGTATAGTTGAATTTGCATAAATTAAATGCGTGTATGATGTGACTCACCTGTACTGACACCACACCTGATGTGGAAATAAATTTTCTCATTTTACAAATGGGAAAACTGAGGAACAGAGATTATGATTTGCTCACAGCCATTCTGCATATTTATGGCTGAGTCAGAAATTGAATCCAAATCTCTTGAATCTCAGACCTGTGCTTTAGCCCTTACATACAGTGCACCCTTCCTCTAAGACAAGTGAATTGTCATTATTAATAAATTAATTCAGATACCAAAGCAAAATTAGATATTGAAGTGCTTCATGAAATAGTTTACCTTCCAAATACAAGTTTTTTCATCAAAGCTGAGTACAAAATTTGTTACTGCTAATGAAAAGACTATTGTATTCAAATCATGACTTTTTTAAAAATGAAAATAAATATCTCTGTCATCAGTTAAAGAACATAAAAAAACTGAAGGAAGAACTAATAAGCCTTTCCTTTGTATTTCTGTGACAGAATCTTTAATACAGACAGTTATTTTTTAATTTTAAAAAGTGCTTTTGAATTGAGATTCTAGATTAATAGTTAAGGAAATTTATACTTAATACAACCAAAAGTCAAGTCCAGAAACAGTATGTTGCAGTAAACATTCAAGGCATTAGAATGTGGATCCTGACTCTAGCAAAAGCTGAAGATATACACTGAAAGTGTTTAGCACACTGCTCTTTAGCCAATTCATCTCTCCAGTGCTTGGAAGAATACAGGACATTCTGAGAATTCACTCCTCCCTACCCCCAAAATTACCACCATACACATTGTTACTACACCATGAAGGGAAGTTTAGATCGGACATTAGGAAAACTTCCTAACTGTCAGGGTGGTTAAGCACTGGAATAAATTGCCTAGGGAGATTGTCTAACCTGATCTTAAAAATCTCCAATAATGGAGATTCAACCAACACCTGTCAGGGGTGGTCTAGATAATACTTACTTCTGCCATGAGTACAGGGTAGCGGACCAGATGACCTTTCGAGGTGCTTTCCAATCCTATGATTCTATGATCACCTGATGATAGGGGGTGACTACAGATCAGCTGTTGCAGTACAGTGGTCTCTGCATCACTTAATTCATACAATTCAGATTACATTAATCATATCTGAACTCTTCTTTTAATTGCTTTTACATTTCAGGTACAGCCTAGCACAACTGAAAAAACCTTATGTGAGGAAAACAAAGTAATATAAATTTTCTTCAGTCAATCAACAATTATCAACAAACTCAGATTCCATCAGACACTAAAAATAAATGAGCCTTGCATCATGCCCTGAAGGTCAAGAGACAGGCTCTGATGGACTCCCAAGTGAAGTGAACTCCAGAAGCAAGGGTCCTCAGCCATGGAGGTTCCACTGCCACGAGTGCACCTGCAGCAGCACAAAGTGTTCAAATACAGGTACGGAAAGCAAATATCTCCTTATAGACCTTAAATGCTGGAATGGGACGTACATAAGAACAGCCATATTGCTCCATCTAGCCCAGCATCCTGTCTTCTGACACTGGCCAATGTCAGGTTCCCCACAGGGAATGAACAGAACAGGTAATCATCAAGTGGTCCATGCCCTGTTGCCCATTCCCAGCTTCTGGCAAACAGAGGCTCAGGACACCATCCCTGCCACCCTGGCTAATAGCCACTGATGGACCTGTCCTCCATGAACTTATCTAGTTCTTTTTTGAATCCTGTTATAGTCTTGGCCTTCACAAAATCCTCTCGCAAGAAGTTCCAAAGGTTGACTGTGCATTGTGTGAAAAAATACTTCCTTTTGTTTGTTTTAAACCTGCTGCCCATTAATTTAATTTGGTGACCTGTAGTTCTTGTGCTATGAGAAGGAGTAAACAACACTTCCTTATTTACTTGCTCCACACCAGTCATGATTGTATAGACCTCTATCATATCCTCCCTTAATCGTCTCTTTTCCAAGCTGAAAAGTCCCAGTCTTATTAATAACTCCTCAGACGGAAGCCATTTCATACCCCTACTCACTTTTGTTGCCCTTTTCTCAACTTTTTCCGATTCCAATATATCTTTTTTGAGATGGGGCGACCACATCCGCACACAGTACTCAAGATGTAGGTGTACTTATGGATTTATACAGAGGCAATATGATATGTTCGATCTTATTATCTATCCCTTTTTTAATGATTCCCAACATTCTCTTTGCTTTTTTGACTGCCACTGCACATTGAGTGAATGCTTTCAGAGAACTATCCACAATGACTCCAAGATCTCTTTCTTGAGTGGTAACAGCCAATTTAGACCCCATCGTTTTATATGTATAGTTGCGATTATGTTTTCCAATATGAGTTAGTTTGCATTTATCAACACTGTATTTCATCTGCCATTTTGTTGCCCAGTCACCTAGTTTTGAGAGATCCTTTTGTAGCTCTTCGCAGGCAGCTGTGTTCTGCACTAAGGAGCTTCCAAGTGGACTTCAAGCACAGACTAAAGTCAGTTGTGTCTACAAAATGAGTTTGGCAGGGACTAGTTACATTTTAAACTAAGGGCAAGGGGCTATGGCTACATGGTTAAGATCGTACACTACGCTCTGATTAATAGGAAAATTCCCACTGTCAGTGGAAATTTGCATAGACACAGGTGATAGAATATGGTCCTTAGGTTCTCACCAAACTTAGTTACATTCAGCATTCTATAATGAAAAAATGATATTTTTAGGACCACAATAATTTCTGCACTTTGTTTTTCTGTGCTATATATCCTCCTTTCTTTGGTTTTCCACCTATATCCCCCTCAAAACTCCATATTTTGTGCGTATTGTCCTTTCTTCTCTATGCTTTTTCTTTGTCTCCTTTTTGAACTCTATTGAGTTGAACTATCTGCAGGACTTGAACTTACTGTTTCCCACAGCATCCCAACTCTACCTCTGGGCTTCATCCATCCCTTTTCTCCTTCACACCTTACCATATTGCTGGCCCCAAAGAGTAACCTTTCTTCTTAAGCATCAAATCCTGTTCTCTTTTTTTTCCAAGAACTAGGGCTAAAGGGGCGGTTGTAGCCCTAGATTCTACTCTTAGCTAAAGTCCTACTTATCTCCCCAACTGCATCTCTTCTAGCTGCTCTCTGTGCTTTGCTCATTAGGGAAGCAGCTGAAAGAAGAAACAGTAAGAGGCCACAACTAGCATTGCAATCACAACAGCAGACTACAGTACGTGGATGGCAAACTGTGACAACCATCTCATCCTGTATCACTGCATCAACAATGGAGAAGCACATTACAGTTCATTTTAGCTAAAATATCCAGCTAATGAAATTGCCAGAGTTTCAAATTTAGCTGTTATGCTTCAGAGTGTGATGTCTCAATGAGAGTTAAAATCTCTCAGATCTGTTGTTTTCAGCTATCTGCCTTAAGACAAAGAACTACATCAGGTAAAAAATTCAGAAACACAAGGGAAAACAAATGTTTTTAAAACAAAATGAACTGCAGAATCATAACTGTCAGAATGGATTACTCCTGGAGTGGGTTGCCCTGGCCTGTGCCACAAAAACAGCACACTATAGTACTCAAATCTGGAAGAGATGAAGGCACTTCAAGTTCTGCACTAGAGATAGTGAACTCAGTCATGTGCAGTAGAAGACACAATGGGTCACCAATACTATCTGAGAATCTGTGACAGTGCTGGATCCCATAGAACTCCAACATAGCAAGCAATGTAGCCTCTGATGTTAACACATATTGTCTCCACAATAGTTTGAAACCATTCCTTAAAATCATCCTTCCTCCTCCTCAAGCATAACATCAACATCAAGATAGTCTTATTCAAATCCAGCACCAGGTCTGCCACACCTAGGTAACACTGGGGAAATCATTCTCTCTCTGTGCCTTAAAATCCCTACCTGTATAATATTTCCCCTTTCTTGCCTTTTGACTGTTTCTTACCACATGCATATACAGGTTGTAGCACAAGGGGGTCACAATCTCAATTGGGGTCTCTAGGTATTAACATAACAGTAATAGAGGAGTTAAGTGTTGTTTCAATTCATCCCCTTAACTTTAAAAAAAAAGTGTGGGGGGGGGGAGAAAGAGAAATAGTAAGAATGTGCTGTAGGGGGTTTACAGGAACTTCGGATTTATTTTACCATACTGAAAAGAGAAAATTATATAAACAAAAACTTTAACACACCAAACTCATAGGAGCAAGAAAATTCAAAGACAAGATTGACCATCTATCCTTGACTCAAAACAACTTTGCACAGATATAAAATTAGTGCATTATACCAGGTACCTAAGTACAAGAAAACGGGAGGACAGCACAGTAACACTACAGTCCTTTTATCTTTGAACTTCCTTGTTTTTTGAACATTCTAACAAAAACCTACTTCTTGTATTTAAATTTGATTATTAAAGTTTTGTGTTCCACAATTTTACCAAGCTGTCTGCCCAAGATACAGTAACATCACAAATACTAATGAATTTACAGAGAGACAAGGTGAGTGAAGTAATGCCTGTTGGCAAGAGAGACAAGTTTTCAGGTTTACCAAGACTTCTGTATCAAGACCAGAACAGTTCTGTGTAAGCTTCAAAGCTTGTCTCTCTCAGCAATAGACATTAGCCCAATAATACACATTACCTCAACCACCTTGTCTCTCCAATATTCTGGGACCAAACAGCTCCAAAACACAAGAAATTTACAGACACTATTTGCACTGATATTTCAATTCAGTTTGTCTGCACTTTAGTTCTAAGTGGTCTCCACCACCACCTTGTGGCTAAGAGAGTTACTTCAGTTTAACGTTTGTTTCCAGATTGTGATGGTCATGATTATGCAGGTACTACATTCACCTAATTTTCTAATCCATATTTAAGTATCACACAGAAAAACAGAATAATATTTAGTATATATAGTATTTGACATGTTCAAAGTGCAAAACAAAAGTAGGGGGCATAAAATCATGGTTAAAATAATTAAAATCCGTGTTTACATTATAAAATGGGATGAAAGTAAAGAATTCTCATGTAATTAGAAAATCTGATTTAAATAAAAATTTTTTAATGTTCCATTTCTAAAGTGTATGTGTGATACTTTCATTAGTTTTCCAGTTACTAGTAGGAAAAAAACATCTATGTAAATTCTGGAATTCTACTAGTCTCACATTTAAAATGCTCTTCTATGCTGAAAAAGACAAGTCTAGGGCCTTGTATTGTGAGGAGACCACAAATTCAAACAACTTGATTAGCAAATAGCCTGTGACATATTTGCAACCAACATACCATTCCAATATGCTCAATTTCCATAAATAAAGAAAGTTGAAATCCTGTGGCCAGGCGATCCTTCATCAGGTTTTGCCTTTTGAAGTCAATGGCACGTGTACTCATAAGTCATTAGGTGCTTTTGAAAATCCCACAATTAGGTGCCTAAATATGGGTTGGAAAAGTCTGGCCTACCTTTATAAAAAGTTCACAGTAATTTTGTTAATATACTGAAAGTAGAAATAACTTTTCAGTGTAGAGCTTTTGGTTTTGAAGTGACAGCTTTATGCCACAAGAAGTTTAAGAAGAACAGTTTTTGCTCCCTAATGATGCAATGTCCATGCTTAATTTTAAACAGAGAAAGTCCCACTGAAGTACAGTAAATGCGAATCAAGTACACCTGCTTAAGTATTTGCAAGATCAGGACTTCAATTTCCAGTATTTTGATTTTTGCCTCTAGCAGTGTTGTAAAATTCAAAAGATACCCTATCCATAAAAGAATTGTAAAAAATTTATAATTTAATTCATTAAAGTTTTCACCTAAAATTGCGACAGCACACATTTTCCAATTAGTTTTACAGAGCCTCAATTTAAATCAATTACAAAAAATCAAATGATTTAAAAGTCACTCCATCCCAACATTACAAAGACAACTCCCAACTCATTTGAAATCATTTGCAATAGTATATAAAAATATCCCATAAATTGGATTACTAAAAATGAAAGTGATAATTCTCTATTTACAGTCTATTTATGTTTTGCATTTTGGGTATAATTTCTCTAACTTTGTTGACAGTTTCATTACCTAGTATCATGTATGAACATTTTATGCTTGCCCTTGCTCTGGGAGTCCTCATGTAGAGTCTTTCCAAGCCACTTTGGGAGTGTACAGCTTTTCAGTCTATTTCCCTGAATCCCTGCACAAAGCCAGGATGAAGCAGGAGTTTCTCCTGCTATACTGAACTATTCCCTGTGTGAAGCAGAGACCTCATTTTCCCTATCCACAGAGCAGGGGTGGGAAACACGTGTCAAGTGGGGGTAGCATATGCACTGTAAGAGACAGCATCTAATACGTGGTGAAGAGCAGCAGCTCGCACCAGCCCCATTACCAGTCTGTTTATGAGCCTAGAGGCTAAGCGCTAGACAGTGCTAGACACAGTATTAACACCTTTAAAAGGTGTGAGTGCTGGCGGAGAGAAGAAGATGATTTTATTGTCATTTATATAGTCTATATTTCAATATTAATTTTAGGTTTCAGAGTAGCAGCCGTGTTAGTCTTTTCTTTTTGCGAATACAGGAGTACTTGTGGCACCTTAGAGACTAACCAATTTATTTGAGCACAAGCTTTCGTGATGCTGTTTTCTAAGTTACTTTTTCTAACGTTTCCCTCTACAATACAGAGATAGGACTATCCGGGTCTGGAAGGAAGTCATCCCTCCTTTCCAAAGTATTGCAAGGTGGCCCCTCAGGTGTGTATCACTCCTATGAGATGGGAAAGAAGCAGGATCATAAAGTAGATGCTGGAGCATTATATTGAGGTAAGTGGATTTGGAAATATGGGGAGTAACTTTCAACCAATAATTTTTTTCTGTGTGGTCTTTCAGTTGCATTAGGTGTGAGAGATACTGCTGAAGCAGTGGACAGACTGATGTGCAAACTTCTCCAGTAGAAGTACATACACTGAGGGGAACGATGTGGTGTTTGAGATGTGGCTGCTGAACAACAAACATACATCTGTTTTTAAGGTAAAACCATGTGGGACTAAGCTATGTTTTACTCAGTTATTATTTTATCATTTTGTGCTTTCCCTTGCTTCATTGTAAACACCTGTGTATCGTTTCAAGGACTTGTATGTGGCTACAAGTGCGTACAGGTGAGCTAATATGTTATAATGGTGGTGGCTAATATGTTATAATGGTGGTGGCAACACCAGTATTTCTCAGTGCCCAAAAGGCCAACGTACTTTACAAACCTTGTAACAGCCCTGTGAAGCACTATTATACAAATAGGCAGTCTGAAGCATAAGATTAAATAATTTACCATAAAGATCACAAAATTCTATCAGCTATTTCCTTTGAATAAAACATTTTTTTCCTATTCCAAAACAGTAAAAAATTGAACAATGACCTCCAGCTAAATTATAGATTTTAAGAAATGGGTCAAATTTGGAGCCTAAAACATTTATGTATTTTTAAATCACTTTTTCCCCCAGTGGAAAAAAAAAATCTGAACAGAAGTTGTTCTCTAGGATAAACACTTTATTTCAAAGAACAGAAAATAGATGTTTACCTGCTCCAAAGTGAGCTGCTTAGAAATAGTATCGTTTTCCAGTTTTTTAATTTTCTTCATCAGCTTGTTCACTTGAAACTCCTGTTCCTGCTCTAAATGCTGCTCCAGTTCAGCCTTCTCATGCTGTAGCTAAAAATTCAAGATACATATGAAAATATTTCAATGCAAAATTATAAAAGACTACAAAGCAGATTACACAGGACTATAAGCAACACCACATTTATTCTTTCTGGATATTAAAGTCTTCTCTACTAGCTATATTCAACTCTCATAGAAGATCTGAAAATGTACACCACACTTTTTAAGATCAACATTTTAAATTATGTTTAATATATAAAACAGATTAACGTAGCATAAATTTCCAAATATTAGCAAAGACAAAAATCTTTCTTGCGTTAACCCCATCAAACGGGGTCAGCTCTTGGAGTCCTCTCCATCCAAAGTGCTCTGTGTTCACTGCCATGTCCTCTATCTCATCACGTCTTTCTTTATGACATCCCACAACTTCTTGAGTCAGCCTCTTTTTCATTGAATCTTGATCTGTTGGACTCTTAGCTGTCAGGCCGGTACTTGACATAACCAAACCATTTGAGCCTGAATTCCATTTTTTTTGTTTATGGGCGTTACTTTGAACATTTCAAACACACACATTCCTTCTGGGGTCTTTCTTGCTTATCCCATTCATCCACCTCAACATTCACATTTCTCTGGAACAGATCATTCAGTCATCCTTCTTTGTTGCCCACATTAAAGCTGGATGGACTATTCTTTTATAGACTCTCTCAATCTTACTGGTATCTTCTTGTCACATACTACACCACTTATCTCTTTCCATTTGAGCCATGCATTTATTATCCTAGCTCTAAATTTCTTCCTCCATTTCCCCAGATTCTGGAACGCAGATACTTGAAACTTTACCTTTTCGATACAGTCTGCCCATCTAGTTTCAAGGATAATTCTTCATTGTTCACATTGTTAAAATTACATACCACCTACTCTTTCGTATACTTATTTTGAGGCCATGTCTGTTCAACACATCTCCCCTTTTTTCAAGATCCTTTTCTAGATCATCTTTTCCCTCACTGTATAGAACAATATCATCTGCAAACAGCATGCACCAAGTTGCCTCCTTCACTAAGTTCCTGGTGAGTGTATCCAGATGAGGATAAACAAGAAAAGGCTCAATGCTGATCCCAGACCTTTTCCAATAGTTTGCCTGTTTCACCACTAAAAGTTCTGACTATTGACATCGCCCCTACGTACAGGGCTTGAACAAGCAGCACAAATTTTTAATACCATTTTCTCTCTCATTCACCACCAGATCTCTTAAAATGCATGCACTTCTAATATTACAAGTTGTATGAAAATTGAGAAATGCTGTTATGTAGCAGAATATTGTTAAAACAGAGGTAACTTTCTAAGAAAAAACACAATTTGTAATTTCAATATCATAAGTATATTATTCCCTAGTCTTATACCTTCGTAGACCAGAATTTAAATCCTGCCTCTGATGGTCATATCTTCAAGCTCACCTTAAATACCCACCCAACACCACTCCCAAAAATATGGTATGACTAGAGTTTTCAGAAGAGGGAGTTAAGATTGTAACACGAGGGACCGGAGCAATAACAGAAATGCACATAAACCTTGCACAGCAGTGCCTAGCTCAAGGTAATGCAAGTTTTTCACTTATCAATTTAAAGTTTGCTCTAATTTAAAAAAAAAAATTGGACCCATTCTCTCATGAAAATTAATACCAAAGCCAGCTGCTGATAATCAGGTTAACTTTTAGCTAGTTAATTAATAACAATGAAGAGGTACATGACCAGCAAGTCTTAGGTCAGGTCTGCAATGAAATGTTATATTGGCATAATTACTTTAATCAGGATGTGAAAATAAACCCACAACCTTGACCAATGTAGCAATGCTCACATGGCTGCATCTACACCATGGGTTCTGTCAATGGAAGAGGGCTTCCATGAATCTAGCTAATTTCATTTGGGGAGGTGATGTTCCTAGACCAACAGAAAACCCTTCTGTTGATATAAAGTGAGTCTACATTACACTGCTGTTAATGTCAAGTGTGTGATTATGGACTGTTAACATCAGCAGCCTATCAGACAAATAAAATCAGAATGGTTGTTCAAAAACTAACCTAATAAATGACATGAACCAGAAACATTTATTATTTAATCAAGTTTTGCTGCAACTGCATAATCTGGCTCATCACGTCACGGTTGCTAATGCTTGGGTGAGGAATCTGCATCAGAGGAAAGGATGAGGCTCACTCACTTATGCTGTACCTATTGTAGGACCCATTAAATCCGATCCTAGCAGCGTGAGCACACTGCAGCCAAAGCACAAGGTTGTGCTGATCAGAACTCCAACGGCTCCATCTGATTTTCGGCAAAGCCAAACAGGAATGCTTTCTTTTCTACTTGACTCAAATATATGAAGCATATCAGAAAGCTGAGTACCTGAGGAGCACAGAAGAAAGCATTGCCCAAGTGAGAAACATTGGTAAGGACTTGCTGTGCTGGGTTCTGCAGGATTCTGACCTCTTTGGTGGGCTGTGAAGCAACTTCCTGGGGCTCTTCTCCTCTTTGTTCTTTTGATTCCACAAGACAAAGTATGGCAGAAAACTAGTGGTGGTACTTCCCCAGACACCAAACTCTCATGACAAAGTGTGATGTCACCCTCAGATTGCATAGATCATCCCTCTCCTTTCTTACTTACTTTAATCAGCAGTGAAATAGTTAATAATGCTGATATTTCAATCTCGCTTTTCCCCCAATAACAGCTGCAGGTTGGCATGGCTAAATCTCTCACTGACACAGAAAACATCCACTTAAGTAAACAGTGCATTAAGGGAAGGGTGGAGTATTTTCAGATCGACACTGTGCTTTTAATTATATGTGCAGCACTTAGGTATTAGTGATGGTTGCTTATAAATACACAGACAGCTGCGATTTGAAGAGAAGGGTAAAAAATATGCACTTGGTAACTGGAACTGTCAGCTACATAACATTGTCTCAAAGATGAAAATACTAAGTGGTGTAGTAAATGGGTGTTTTTAAAAGGCAGCAAGGTAAAAAGATGGGCAGGCTTGGGATAAATTTAAGACTGCAAACAATTTAGATGGCCAGACTGCTAAAAAGAAAGCTGTGCAGTGACAGAAAGCATCAGAAATGCTCCCAAAAGACAGTAGCAAATACAAAATTGATGTAGGTGTAAACAAAAAGTAGTCTACTGTCAACACCTTTGGTTTGTGTATTATACTTGGCTGACGATTCAGTGCAAAATTAAGTGAACAAAATTAATTTTTCCCTTTATTGTGATCCCGGTATCTTATGAGTTTCTTGAATTCAAATGCATTTTCCATTCAAATGCATATTTACATTTGACTCTTGTGGAAATAATTAGTCTTATTTCCTACAAATGCAGTTTCAGATAAACTGAAGAAAATCTAGATTTTTGTAGTCTGTCTAGTGTCTTCAACCACAGATATAATTTATGTGGATTTTTAAAAGATATTTCTGAAACTGAGAAGTTACACAGGCTTTGTTCCCAGATGCCATCAGGTAAATGATGCACATTTTGTATGCAAACAATTATTTTATTTGCATCTTGGCATTAACATGACATTTGAGTGGGGTCAGCAGCTTGTTTTTACAAGATATAGTATTTTCAAAAGGACCAAGAAGAGTCAGATATCAAATCTATTTTTATTGCCCTTAGTTTGCCCAAATACACAAATTATGCCTATTCACTTGATGGTGTCCCTTTTAACATTATCCACAGGTCATCATGTGAGATACACCAAATTTAGAACAACTAGCAAATAGTACAATATTGGTAAAGGATACTGACAAAGCAGAATCTCACTAATTTTTAAATATAGAGAGTCAAAAGGATAAATGAGTTTGTAAGTAAAAAAAACCCTCAATTATCCCTTTGGGAAACCTGTTGCATGCAAGATTAATTTTCAAAATATATTCCATGGAATCTCAAAAGGTGTGACAAGTGCATGCAGGGAAAAACTTGCAACAACAAATCCTATACCAAACACATTTAATGGAGTTATGCAAACAAAGTTATCATAATTCTCAAATGAGTAGTTAATTTTAACAGAGTCCCTGAATCCTATGTTTCCAAACTTTTCAAAGATTTGGTTGGTCAGCAGAACCCGATCAAATAAAAGACAAATACAAGACATTTAATTTAAAACAAGGGCTGTAAAAATAGTTATTAGTGAAGTGGTTGTGTCACTAAAAGCCTTTTTTCAGATAATGAAGGATGTACTTCATTCCAAGATGTCTGCTGAGGTGGTATTTTATCTCATTGTGCAAATGCAGCATTTTACCAGCAGAACCAAATGCTGTGTTGCATAAAGCTAATTTAACACAGTGCTTCTACAAGCCCAATAAATAAGCATACAAATTTTACTGAAGGCTAATATCAACCATTTAAAAACATACATTAGCAAACCGGGCTATGCCATACTACAGCAGAAAGCACAGTCTAAGGAAGATAGGCCTCCTGGGGAAGTTATCTGCTTCTCTTATTGTAAGTGCAAGTCAAGCGAGCAAGTAATAAAAATGTTTCAAAATCAATTTTATAACAGTTGAAAAACTAATGCAATTTTATTGTGTTTTATAACTGTAATGAATAATAGCATGCTGAATTGGGAAATTCTTATGAAACTACTAATGGGAGTTCGTGCTTTGGTAGTCAGCTTTCACATTTAAAATGTATTAGAAACATTCTAGGAGCTCTTTCCAGATGCCATTCAATGCAGTGTGTAAGTCCCTTCCAATCTGAAGAACAAAGATTCAACAATGCAACAGTTCAGGTAACATGAAAAAAAAGTCACTCTGCCAACTGTTCGGCAATTGCATAATGTGGCAGCAATTATTTCTTGGCAGCAGAATAGTAATAGCTTGAAAAAATAAGAGGCCAAGAATTCTACCTTGGTTAGCAGAATATATCACAAGGCCTCCCTGTGACGTCTAAAAGTCTTTCATGTATGTCAGTTTATCTTAAATTTCTCAATTAACCAAAATTGCTTAGGAACACGTTAACTTTAATTTGAGAAAGTTCAACTCCAGGTCAGCTCAATGTTGAGATCAGAAAGAACGTTTTTGAGTCTTAACATTCCTATCATTTCAGATTAGGATGGGCACCCAAGATCAGGTGTTTATTGCCAAACAGAGAGAGGAGAGAATTACAAAAACTCAAGACTCTTTTTATGGACTTAATTGGAAGTCTGACAGCCTCCAATGGAAGTCCGATCCAAAACAGGATCACTGTCTGAGACAGAAAGGATTCTGTCTGAAGCACAGAAATCCCATATGGAAGAGGAAAGATGCCAGTTCACTATTTAGCGGTCTTTTTTCCTATTTTTACATCTTCTCATGACAACACTTCTCAGCCACATGCGTGCAGTATCCCTGAACAATTACACATGACCTTTGCTCCCTTACCTCACTCTGGAGATTGCAACAAGCCCAGCCTATACACTTCATATAGTAAGAAACTTAAAAGCTGCTCTCAAACCAGAGATGGTGCATGTAGCTTAAAATAACATGTCCTATTTTTAAGTGTAATGAGCAATGAAGTCAATGACAGCTGGAAACCTGCCTATCAAAATTAACTAAACAAAATTCACTGTACATGATTGGTATTCAATTTTCTTATATAGAAAATAGGTTTTTGGCTTCAGTGGGAGTTGCTTGGTGCCCACCACTTTTGAATATCAGACTTGAGGAACCTAATTATGAACACTAGGATCCTATTTTTGAAAATCTTGGGCTATGGTAATGCAACATTACGGTTATACAATTCAAATAAAGATGGAAGTTACTTACCATAAAACTGGAGGTTCTTCGAGATGTGTGGTCCCTATCTGCATTCAACACATGGGATACACATGGGCATCATGCTCCTGCATCTGGAATGGTTTGTAGGCAGTGTCCATTGGCCCACATGTGTGTGTAGATCTCCTTGTGCTCCAAACTGAGGGCATAAAATCTCTCTCCAGTTTCCCATTCTTAGCGCAGTTCAAACAATCCACAGCTGAAGGGACAGAGGATGGGTAGTGGAATACAGATAAGGACCACATGTCTTGAAGAACCTGCAGTTACAGCTAAGTAACCTTCATTTCCTCTGAGTGATGGCCGTTATATGTATTCAACACGTGGGAGATTCACACGCAATAAATCAGACAGGAGGTGGGTGCACAGATGCAGAAGTGACAGCTGACTGTAGTACTACTATCCTCAGAGCTGTATCCACAGTTGATGACTAGACCGGAGGGTAATGTCTCAAGAAAGTATGCAAAGAGTTCCAACTTGCCCTCTGGTGGAATGAACCCTCACTCTCTCCAGAGTGGGAATATGAGCTAATTGGTTACAAAGGGTAATACAACCTGAGATCCATTCTGAAAGTCTCTGCATCAATGTGGCTTGACCCCTCACAATTGCTCTGCTTTGGAAACAAATAGTTAAGGAGTCTAACATCCTTCATTCTTTACAGATCAAAAGCCATAGCCCTTTAGACATCTAGAGAATGCAACTGTCTCTATCTGAAGCATGTGGTTTTGGAAAAATACTGTTAAATGGATTTTCTGACTCATATGAAAATTGGAACCTACTTTAGGAACAAATCTAAGATAGGTTTGTAATGGGACTTTTTCTTTATAAAAGGCAGTATATGGTGGGTCTGCCAGAGTGCTCCGAGCTCACTAACTCCTCTTGCTGACATTCTGGCTACCAGAAAGGCCACCATCATGGATAGATGGGCCACAGAGCACGTGACCAGAGGTTCAAAGGTGAGTGACAATAAAACAAAAACTGAGATACTACTGAGATTCAAACCTTCCCATTGGTGCAAAGGACTGAGAATTCCCTTCAGAAATCTAATTGTGACAGGATGAGTGAATATTGTACGGTTATTCACCGGAGGATGGAAAGCACAGATTGGTGCTAAATGCAGTCACAGAAAACTGAGTGCAAGACCCAAAGACTTAAGGGTAAGTATATACTCTAAGATAGCAGGGATCCTGGCTGATTCCGGAGTCAACTCACACTGGTGAGCCCAAGGGGAGAAACACTTCCATTTTGCTAACAGCTTTTTGTAGTATTTTCTGCTTTGGTTAAGGATGGATTGTACCCTTTCAGAATGTGAGCATTCTACTTCTGATGCCCATTCAAATACCAGGATCTCAGTTGAAGCAGTCCCACACTGTAGTGCTTGAACCCACCCTTGTGCTGTATTAGAAGCTCCAGTAATGTGGGGATGTTCATGGGTAGGAGAACTGAGAGCATCAGCAGATCCATAAACCAGAACTCTCTCTGCCAGTTGGGTGCAATCAGGATGACTCAAGCTCTTTCTTGGTGGATCTTCTGCAGAACTTGTGGCATCACTGGGATGGGAGAAAAGGCATATAACAGGCAAACCTTCTGCAACATTGACAGGTCATCTCCCATAAAGCCCTTGCCCAGGATTGCTCTGGAGCAGTACCAAGGAAGTTTCCTGTTCTCCCACAAGTTGAAAAGGTCCCGGGCTGCTGTTCCCCATTCGGTCAAGATGTCATTGAGAACCAAACTGTGGATCTCCCATTCATTATTTGCAAAAAGGTCTGTTTGGGCATTCGACTAAGGAGTTGTATACTCCTGCTAAACAAACTGCTGATAGAGTTATGCAATGGCTGATGCAACAGTCCCAGGAGGTGACTGCCTCTATGCACAAGAGGGAAAGATTTCACTCCCCCCTGGTTGTTCATATAAAATATCATTGTCATGTGATCTTATATTATTTGGACATGTCTGGATCAGATGAATGGGGGGAGGGAGGTGTTGCAGGCATGACAAACCGCAAGGAGTTCTAGTAAATTGATATGTATTCTGGACTCGCATAGGGTCCAGATGCCTTGTGGCATATGATCACCCATATGAACACCTCAACCCAAGAAGGAGGTGTCAGTAACCATGCTTGCTTCAGGGGTTCGTGTGAGGAAAGGGATCCCCACACCAACCTTCTCTCATTCTGTCCAGCAAATGAGAGAGTTAAACTTTGGGCAGAACTATCACCTGTCTGTGTACTCATCAGAGAAAGGCAACAAAACAGCAAGATGCCAGGCTTACAGGCTGTGAAGATGAAGTCTGGGAAACAGCACGATGTGTGCATGAGGCCAAGGAAAAGGCCTGCTTGACAAGGGTCCCATACTGATATATGAGAACACTCATGGCCTGAAATCTCTTTAGATGTAGATACACTCTTGCTATAGTTGAGCCCACTGTCACCCCCATAAAATTTAGGAATCTTGTGGGAGGCAATGTGGACTTTTCGTGAATGATGCAGACATCCACGGAAGGCAGAAGGCTGAGCTAGACACTGGTTGCCCGCTAGACTTCCTTGTAGCAACTTCCCATCAGAAGCCAGTCGCTGAGCTAAGTTAAGACTAAATCCCTGTCTTCTCATCTAAGCTGCCACTACTGAAAAAATCTTCGTAAAAAACCCTGGGTGCTACAGCTAGGCCAAAGGAAAGGACTCTGAATTGGTAATGCTCATAAATCAAAGAGGAACAAGGAAACTGCTGTAGGCTGGGTGGATATCAGTTAAAATATGCATCTTTCACACTGAGAGCCATGAATTATGTGTCTTCCTCTAACAAAGGAATTATTGATACCAAGGATATCATGTGGAATTTTACTTTCTGAATGAACCCATTCTGCTGTCTCAGATCAAGAAGTGGCTTCCATCTCCCATCCTTCTTGGGAATCAAGAAGTAAGGGGAATAGAACTCCTTCACTTGATGTTGAGGTAGAACCTTCTCTATGGCTGCTCTTAGGAGATCTTGTCGTAGAATCTCCTCATGAAAATCAACTGGGAAAGGGGGGATTTGTGGAGAGGAGGTACCAGAAACTCATTCAGATAACGGCCATTAATAATCTCTAATATCCATTTGTCTGTAGTTCGAACCCTCCAGTTTTTGGCAAATTGTGTAAGGTGGGCTCCCAATGTCAGAGGAGGGGAATAAAGGGACATCAATAAAGGATACAGGTCTCAACAGTGCCATAAAAAGAAGTTCTTCACCTCAGAGTTAGAGTATGACATGGGGGTGGATGTTGCAGAGATTGGGTTCCTATGTCTAAGCTCTCTGTCTCCTGCATGGTGACTCCTGAGGATGTTGGTGGTAAAACCACTAAGGAGGTAGTCTTGCCCTTTAACCCTGTCTATAGTGTTTTCTCTTCGGAGAAGTACAAATACCCAGTGAGCAAAGCACTGTCCTTGAGACTTTGAGGGAGTGCAGAGACTCACCTGCCTTCTTGTGGAATAGGTTAATAGTATCAAAGGGCAGATCTTGGATGGTACTTTCCCACCTCACTAGGAAAAGCTGAGGATTGTGACCGTTATTGTAGCCATCCTCCTCGCACTATCTACCACATCCACCACAGCTGGGAAGGAAGTTTTGACCACCAGTCTGCCCTCGTCCACTAAGGCCTCAAAGTGGGCTCTCTCTATCCTCCTCTGGGAGCTTGTCCTGGCATTAAAAAAAATTATTATAACTAGTAACATCATATTTGGTCAAGAGGGCCTGATAATTTGAGATCCTGAACTGGAGGGAGGTGAAAGAAAAGACCATTCTCCCGAAAAGGTCAAGTTGCTTCTGTCCCTTATCAGAGGGAATAGCCTTTGGGTGTTGCTGCTTGAACCTCTCTGTAGCTCAATATTGCCAGTAGGATGGATCAACTGGTGGTGGAGGATCCCATGGCACAGGGTACCACCCATCTTTTGACTGACTGTATTTGGTTGGAGGCTGGAACTCTGATTTTCTGGGGGTCCTGTCTTGTACCACCTCTGTCCGATGCTGCAAAGGCTCCTGAGGGGCCTCAGACTCATCTAAAAAGAAAGTCAGATCCCTTATCTCCAGTGGAACTGACAGTACCGATGGCTGTGCCCCAAGGTTAGCAGGTGGGATGGGAGAACAACTCTGCCAAGCCACGATAGCCTCAGCCATCCCGGAATAGAGATGGTCTCAATAGGAGGGATGAATACTGATGGGGGTAGCAAATATGTTCTCTGAGATGTTCTAGGAGATTCCAACTCAGACCATGTGGCGGCACAAAGGAACTGGAGAGAACTTTTATGCCTTTTGTTTGCTTCAGCGCAAGTGTGGGCCAACAGACACTGTTTACAAAAAATTCCCGGACACAGGCACACGGCGTGCATGCCTATCCCACATGTGATATACCCATAGGGACCATCAATTGAAGAAGAACCAATAATTGCAAAAGTTAAGCTGCTATACAAGTGTTCATTTGACCATATTACAGACAAGCACTTCTATTCCCATTTCTTCTATGAAATGGAGAATTTGCTTTACAGTACCACAAATTTCTCTTCTCAGAAACAGTCATTCATATATATATGAATGGAAACTTCCGCTTTCATAAATGGAGGTAGATCAGAGCCATCAGTAACTGACAAGATTTCAGCCAAATAACGATCTGCAAAACTCATCAACTTTAAAATTAACCTCAGTTCATAACTACCTAAGAAAATTATATACAATTAGTGTATATTTTAGTACCAACTGCCCAAGTCCAAGATCACCACAGAAAAAGGGCAGGACAAGACATTTCAAAGAGGAAAATTTTATAATTCTGTAGGGTAGGCTCTTCAGGACAGGGACCATTTTCATGTTGTGCCTTATACACTGCTCAGCACATTACAGGTGGTTGGGGAAACGTGTTCCCGCACCTTTGTTTTCTCATTCCAGGGTATGTCTGGTAGTTTAGTATAGTAGTACATCTGGGATATAATCAAGCCATGACCTGTTCTGGGGGATAGGTTTGTACTAGACATACAACTAGACACACAAATAAAGGTTTGGTTTTTTTAGGTTAAGTATTAGTGCTTTAAAACAGCAAAAAAGTTTCTAAGAAGTATTGCGGAAGAACAAAAAGTATAAAACACAATCCTTTGTGAAAGTATGGAGGGAAGAACAAACAAGTGCTTCACATACTTCCTCCATTGAAGCATGTGCTTTTTCAGCACGAAGAATTATGTACCACAACACTTATGACCGGGTAAGTTTTCTGTGATCCAGCTAGATCTATGTCTTGCACTATACCATGAAAAATATTGTTTTTTCCTCTTTACATTCTGGTTGGTTGGCCAGAAACGATACATGGAACATCTGGTATCATTTGTCCTTCATAAGCACAATTTTATCACTATCGATATCAAGGGTAGAATAGATTCTCTCAGATCAACTGAGTTGGTACTAGGGAGGGGAGGACAATGACTACTTTGACTGAAATATTCATGGGAGCTTTAGGACATAAGACTCATAGGACTGGAAGGGACCTCGAGAGGCCATCTAGTCCAGTCTCCTGCACTCATGGCAGGACTAAGTATTATCTAATCATTAATCTTTTGGAGAACTGCAGTACTATTTTTCAGTGAATAAGACAGTAAGCTCTAAAATCTTCTGATCTGACATTAGGGCCATCAGGAATTAATCTAGATTAGTTTCACTCTAGTCTTTGACAATCTCAATGGACTGAATGGGACTTGGGGCGGAAGGCCTCTGCAAACTAAAATTCAGACTTGAGGCTGAGTACTGGTGAATACAGTGTTGTCAGAATTTTACCTTTTTGGACCTAAATTCTATACCAAATTAGTTACCGAAGGGGGCACATGGTGTCAGGTTATGGGGTGTTTTGATTGGTTTTTTTACAAAATTGCCCACCATTTGATTTCAGGGAGCTCTATCCAGAGAACATTCCCAACACTGTGGCTAGCAGAAAGGCAGTGCACGCACGGTCTACATCAGCTCTATTCCCTCGTGACTGACCTACTGGGGGAATCCCTAGCTAAAGTTTGGCCAGCTTCTAGTTCCACTGGCCACCAGAGCAGCACAAAAAAACAAGAGAACTCAGTCCTAAGTATTATAGCTTAGGTTGTGAAGTGTACATTTGGTTCACCTTTGAAAGGTTAGTCATAGCAGTTTTGTTTTACTGACTCCCCTAGTGATTTGAACTGCTCCTGCTCTTCCTTTTCCTAAGCAGTAGCAGAAGGAAATTGACAAGGATATTGGTTTCCCTCTGATGCTGCTAGTCAAAGCTATCAGTAACAGCCACGGCAGTGGAGCAGTTTCATCGGTTAGTCCTCTGACTCAGACGCTCAAGGTGTTTTTCAAGATCTGCAGGAGACCATCAGTCCCAAGGAATCTGAATAAAAATACTGAGGGTCTCTCTTTAGTGGCTTGCTCCTTTTGAATTAAGTTCCTAATTTTGCTAAACTTCTCTTTGGGACAGAATCTTTTTCCCTGTGCCAGTGTCTTTCAGGACTCCCAGATGAAAGTAACTGAAGGTGCATGACTGCTCTTTTTGTAGTATATTACTAAATCATGGTTTGCTACAACACTGACTATATGTACTTAACTCTTCTGACTTTCTGGAGCATGTAAATATGTTCAGTTTGCGACAGCTGTAGACAGGAAGTTTATTTTAATTTCTGTAATATGCATCTAATGTCACAATCGGTAAGTCTATACAACGCATACACTTTTAAAACAGAGGGACTGGAATACAGATCAAGCAGCTGAACTCTAAAACAGAAAGACAATTTTTATTTACAAATAAAATAAGAGATATAAATTAAATCTGGTACAGCAATTTGGCTGCTAAGGAAATTGTGGAGTCCCATGTGCATTAAGAGATTACATGGGTTTGAAGCCAATTCAGCCAATTAAATCAAGTTGCATTTTTCATTTAAGCTATTATATATGAGGTTTTATTCTGCTGTAGATGGTGGTGGATTTGGTTCAAGGCATCTCAGTTTTATATCAGAAATTGAAGTACTCTATTGACTGAAATAAATGCACTAGACCACCATGCTGTTTTCCAGAGCTACTGCACTAAAGATGTTCCAGTGTGTTTTACTATAAGGAAAATTACATATTACGCTGACAAGAAAAGAATACTTAATACCCCTCCTTCCATTCCACCAAAAATGTTGCTATATTCTTCATAGAAAAGGATAATTCTGAAAGTTTATATTTGTGAATTAGACTAAATTAGTATAAATCCTGAAAAACAGTGGGAGGAAATAGTATGCAGACAAACTATAGAGAACCTTAACTCCTGACATTTATATTAATGAATGAAGTAAGGGACAACCAATAAGTGGCAGTCACCCATTAATTATCCCATCTCCCAATACTGAAGGTTCCAGAGGAGATTAGCCATAGTGTAGTTTACAACAATATATTCTTCACTGTCCTATAGAATTAAATATGCCTTAAGGTTACAGTTATAGAATGTTAAAAATGCTTAGAATATGCAGAAATAAGTTTCTTTAATTTTAACACTATTAAACTTCATGTGCAAGTTGTGTTGATGAAATACTAGTAAAGTACATATTATAAGTGTTAATAGAAGAAGAGGCTATAAGTTACTAAAAATATCAAACTAACATATTTAAAAAAAAATGTGGATAACGTTTCCTGGCCAAGTTTCAAGTGCTGCTACCCATCTTAACATAAGCACTCTAATTATCTGGGTCACATATGCAGAGTTAATTTAAAATCAAATCCTGCAAATAAGATTCTTCACCTGTCTTACTAACAAAAGCTTAGAGTATTAGAACTCAAAGAATTCTTAAAATCCAATTTACTTTTCTATCTCAGTACAGAGACTGAAAATCAACATAATTGCTTCACTTTTAATCAGGTTCTCAGTCTACAAAACCTGAGTTCAAACACCAGGGAAATGTTTGTTTAAAAAAAACCCACCTTCCTATTGAGATTTTCGAAAAAAAGAACAGAGATTTGTTTTTTCCTCCGCAAAGTTTTAGTTTTGAGCTATAGGTAAGCTAACCACATCCCTTTTACTGAAAATATGGTAACGAACAAAGTTTAAACTCGCCTCTTGAAGCTTGTCCTTTGGGGTCTGTGAGGATAAATACAAGCTGAGAAACCAATTACCTGCATCAGTTTCCTTGAGAGTTCATTAGTGAGAAATTCTTCTTCCTTTTCATAGTTTACCGCAAGTGTCTCTTTCTCCTTCTGCAAAGCTTGAATCTTCTTAAATAGAGTGTTGCTGATGAACTCCTCTTCCTGTTCTGCCCTTGCTTGCTGCGAAAAAAGACATATTGAAAGCTACAACTATTTCTCTTTGCTCCTAAAGTATTGTAAAAATAAATAAATAATTCTTTTAATCTGTCACCCAGACCTCAAAAGTACTGTATACACCTTAGTAAAACCTCATTACCTTCATTGAAACTCTGCCTGCATAGTGCAATATGTTCCTTTCTTTGTTTCCTTTGTATCAAGTTTGGAAGCCAAGTTATTTAGATCCAAGCATTTCCCCCCCCCCCCCATCACATTAAGAAATGTCCAGCCTACAACTGGCAACAAACAAAAAAAACCCACCACACACTGTTGGTTGGGGGTGACTATCACCCCAACCTTTCAGCTTTTCTCCTTCACAGACTGACTTTTTCAACCTTTCCTACAGACAAACAAGGTGGGTTTTTAAAAAATTCATCAATCATCCAGCAATACCACCTTGTCCATAGAGTTCCAGAGGACAGAGATTGGCTGCCACTTATTCCTCCAATCGAGAAGCTCTCTCTCCAGGAGAGAATCCCTACGTTTTACCAGAAGGAAAATGAAGCAGCATTCACACTCAGTCTCTCCTTGGAGGTTAAGTACTGTTCCACAGGAGATCAGCCCCACAAACTCCTCCATCTCCTGGGTCCTTCCTGAAGAGTTTAGATCCTCCTAACTCTTCTTTGATAGCTTAGAAGTTCTGCAGAAACATTACAGACCTGCTTGACGCATACTTTTGAAGCCCACACAGACTATTTCATATATGCAAATTGAACATCATAGCTAAATAATGCAACAGCCAAGCTCACTCCTCCAAAAATAGATCACACCTAACTAAAACCAACAGAATAAAACAAATTTAGAATTCTAGGCCAATTTTTTTTTTTAGGAAATTAGTCAATACAGTATTAAAAAGTTATCAAAAAGTTTAAAATCCTATTCTGTTGAACTCTAATATCCTTGTCATTTTGCCTCAAACTTATAAACAAACAAAAATCTACCCTGGACTAACATGCAGCATGTAAAGATTTAGGCAGATCAGTTTCAGTTTAGCAGGGGTGAAAAGAGACTGTTAAAAATTCAAGAACCAGAATTATAACGGGATGTTAGTCTAAAACTTAACTGCATCTCTGCAACAAAAATCCTTCAGGCAAAACCTAACAGTACACAACATATATTGTAAGTTCAGTAAACTTGCAACAGAAAGCTTCTCAGATAACTTAATACAATAGATAGGTCATTCCTATCTATTTGAAGGAAAGCCATATTCCCCACAGACAACTATTTTATTAGGAAACAGCAGCTACAGTTACTATCTGCAGTGAAAGTTGTTCAGAGAATCCTCAAACTTCTTTCAAATGCACAGGACTCTCATCATACAAAACTTAACACCCTGGCAAAGCAGTCTGGTAGAATTGAAACACTCATGTTTCATCTGCCGTGTCACATATGTGCTATATTCAAACAAGGTCTGGAGCCCCTATCATTACTAATAATGTAAGAATGTGTCTGAGTGTCATATCAGGAAATTACAAACCCAGTGTATAAAGGTCAGCAAGCTCTTGGACAAATGCTACATTAAGTTGTTAGCTTTCATCCTGAAGATGTCTAACATCGAAGACCTAACATATATTTGAATAAAATAATAACTGTCATAAGAAGCTTTAAAAGGGAATTTAAATAGGGCAAGTATTCTCAGCCTCAAATCTATAACCGAGACACAATGACATTCAGGATAGAGAACAAATACATACGTTAAAGTCAAACGGTCAGAGTCTATCGTCTCTGAGTCCTTCACAGCACAAACTGGTTCTTAAACCCCATTCCCTTCATTGCCAGTGACACACACCATTATTGTTGGTGTTTGCTTCTCAATGCTGAAGAGACATTAAAAAGACAATCCTATACTGTCCGCCTTTAAAATGTCTAAAATTAAACAAAACCTAGCACTTTGTTCTGAATAAGAGACCAGATAATTGACTGACACACTTAAGTAAAAGTACTAAGAGTTAAAGTTTAACTGATAATATTTAATCTTAACACAAGGGAATGCAGATCTATGTACTTGAGAATCTGAGTTTAACACTTGCCAACTATGAAATCAGATAAATATGGTACTGCTACTAGAACATGCTATGAAAGGATGCCAGGCCCCCGCTGCCATACTTTCTAACCCCTTGCATTCTTTCCTATAGAAAGCCTCCCTTTTGTCTGTAGACTTGGCCCAAAGTAATACCTGATTTACTTAGTAGTTTTAAAATATTCATTTATCAGATGCTGGTTTCCATTAATTGCTTTAATGATGTCTAAAATACTGGATGAAACCCTGAATGTTATTGCATTATCACCAACAGCATTCAAATTTAAACACTCATTCCATAATCAAATTTCTCTTATTGACTGCAGTAATGAGTCTTAATACTTTGTCCACTGGGCCTCAGGGCTAAGCCTGGTCTTTTTGCAGTGTGGGCACAGCTCACGCCTGAGTCCCCAGATTTATGTCCGGATATTCTGCCAACACTATCCCACAATCCCCATGGGCTAATGTTTCTGAGCCCTTCTGTCCCCAAAGTATCCACTCGATTTCCAGGAACTGGAAACATCCTTCCTTCCCATGCTTACTGCTGGACTGGAAACACAGTTAAGCAGTTTCTGTATTACACAAAGCCCTACACCAAGCATGCTGCTACCTGACCACAGGAACAGAGTCATTCTCCCTCAGATGGAAGATTTACTCTCATTGTTGTAGAGTTCTTAAAAACATGCACCATGTGTCCTTTAAAGTAGTATCTGTTTGGCTTATGGATTTCCTGGCAGTTTTATTTCCACAAGAGAGCATTAGAACTGTATACATTATATCTGAGTACACAAAAATTTAACCTGTTGAATACAACAATACCTAGATATTTCTTACAACAGCCTTTGATCGTAAAGACCTTGGATGTCATTGTAAGAAATTAGTAGATACAGTTGTATATAACAAGAATTTATGAGTAACCTTTTGTGTGATTTTATATGGCTCAATGAAGCAACTACCTTACCAGACAGTCAAAGGTTGTTTGATGTGGAAACTCAGCTGGAGAACATCACATCTGTAAAAATTATCCATTGCTTAAAACACTGAATTAGACATTCTAACCATTCCTCTCTTTTCTAATTCTTTGCCCATTATCAATTCAAGAGCGTAACAAAAAGCTTTAGCAACTCAGGGTAACACTGGTATTTTTCTGTGTTACTTGTGAAGTTTTAGAACAGCAGCTTTTTGGTTTACTGCTGTTTGTGCACAGAGGTAATCTTGTCAAAGCACTGTGAACAGAGTTTGCTAAGTAATCAATACATGCTAAGCAAGCAGAGAACATAAGCACATAAAACACTGGTTTTGTTCAGAACCTACATAAGGATCTTTATTTATAGCTATCTTTTTAATGACAGATTTAAACAAAATATTTAAAATGCAGAGATGTTCCCCACTAGATCATCAGTTTTAAGGTCACTCAAATTTTCTGTCTAAAGTAGTGCAGCTTTCAGGGCATGAAATACAAAGGGAGAAGGAGAGCGGAAGGACAAAGCTACCTGCCACCGTGGCATGCAATATTTTTTTAAAAATCAGGATTGCCATACTCAGTGTAGTCATGACAACTATTCATTTACAATTATTTGTTTTTAATATAGTAATTGTTCTAATTCAACACTTTAAATAATGACATTTTAAAAAAAAGTCAGGTTGTTTGGATACGTGCTTGTTCACTAGTAAGTGGTAACTCTGGTTGGACCTTATAGCAACGTTCTTGCCTGCCACCACCTGCACCATCAGACTTAGCTCCCCAGCACAGAAACCTGAGTTATGCAACAAAATAGGACGTCAAACGTATAAAAAGTTTGTTAGTCTGCAAGCTACACTTGCTTTTACTTTTTCTTTTCACTGACAGACCACCACTATTTCTTTTCCACACAACAGATCATCCCTCTTCTCTGACCCGTTCCACCATAGTACATTAGCAGCAACTTCACTTCAGTGTCTGTGGTGCACGCTGGAAGAAGTTATCAATAAAAACATTGGGGGAAGGGGTGGGGGGTCTCTAGTCAGAAAGTTAAATAACCTCTTGGGTGGCTATATTACTGAAATAGATGTTCTACTCACAGAATATATGCTTTTGATACTAAGAGGAATGTACAGTCTTGTCCAAAATTTACCCATGTCTGCTCAAAGCCCAGCCAACAGCAAATCTTTGTTAAATATAACTAACTGTTCTGCGTACCGCAAGTGGTTTTTTTGTTCAAAGATAGGTACGTGCAAAAACAAAGCAGAGAGAAAATTTCTTAAAGACCTTCTTGAACAGTCTTTAGAAAAAAATCCAAATTCAGTTTATTTAAATAATGTAGATTTCATAGAATCATATCTAAAGGATTTTGGCAGAATATAGAAGTGTGTTTCTGTTTTCCGCCAGGGTCAGCTTTACACTTCATTACAGTATACAAAGGAAGTCAAGGTATCATCTTGTTATTTTACTATAAAATAACCTACCTTCTCTAGGTAGAAGGTGTCACAGTTACAGGGCTAGTTGTGCCTCTGTTCCGTAACTGGGATCACTGATTACACCCCCTCAGGCATCAGAACTTGTGCCTTTACCACAATTATCCAGACCAGGACCTGGATTATAATACCCTGCGTATCCACTGTTTTTACCCTGCAGGTTTGACACCTGTGATTCTTCTCTTTGGGAGTCTGACAAATGGTGTATATAGTGACCCCTTTCCAGGTGGAGCCATCTAGACTTGTTTGCTACATTTCCAGAAACCACTTCTTCTGATTCTAGCCTTGATGTTGCTTCTCTCTGAAGCAGAAACAATAGTCACAAATTTGAACAAGTATTTTCTGTAGCTACTTGCAAAGCAAGTACACCATTTTTAAAAATGCTACTTTATCTCCTCTTTTGCAGTCTTCAAGCTGAAAAACAGTAAGAAATGGTGATCCAACTGGGCTGCAAAAATCTCATCCCCATGTCTCACTATATGAGAAAATTAGACAGAAAAAAGCGAACCCCACTGAGCATGAACATTTTTTTAATGTTATTGGTTAATGTCTGATTCATTAAAAACCGCACATAGTCCTTCTATAGAAAGCCACACTACAACACTGGGTGAATGTTATTTATTCATGTACCAGGAGTTTTAAATATCATGTTGTGTGTGCATCATTATTAATAACTACAATAAAGAATTCCAGGAAGTCTTTAACTATGCAGCAATAAGCAGGAACACTAAATATCAGGACAGTTTATAGAATAAATAAATCTTGCAAATATTTCCAAACTTATCGGGAAGGAGGAGATTTGGGAGGAGGATAATGTACGATTTAAGCATGCACCCTAACATGAAGCAATCTTCTCTCTTTTATGAGCTGCTCCTCACCTTCTATGGATAGCTTATATCTCTTTTTACTATCACCTTATTTCTGGTTTCTATCAGTACCTCCCTGCTCCTCACATAGTTTCTCTATTGCTTCACCTCATCTTTGTTTCAGTCCCTCTCACTGAGGTTCACCCTCTTCCTTGGGAGCTGTTTGGAAGATCCCTTCTTTCCATATTCCCTGTCACCCATTTTACTTCCTTCTCTTACGAGGCCCAGCTTCACACTGATCACCCCTTTAGCTAACCAGAACTTCATGTCTTCAACCAGCGAGAAGGGTCTGACTAAAGAGAACACAACATGAGATGCTCCTAGACCCTACAAGCTCAGGGAAAAAGGCCAAACTAATATTCTCTACCTTAATCCAATGGAACTGCTTTCCTCTTTTTAGTGTCCTTGTTCTTTACACCCTGCATTTGTTTCTCTTCCCTCTATCCTATTTGTTTAGTCTGCTATTCCCTCTTTGAAGTCCAATTTGTGCATTTTGCTCTGCCCTGTTTTCCCTCCTTTCTCCTGCACCTTCAACTTGGTTTTTGGTCTTCCTCCCTGTCAAGGTTCCTCCCCCACTCTGAACTCTAGGGTACAGATGTGGGGACCTGCATGAAAAACCTCCTAAGCTTATCTTTACCAGCTTAGGTCAAAACTTCCCCAAGGTACAAAATATTCCACCTGTTGTCCTTGGATTGGCCGCTACCACCACCAAACTAATACTGGTTACTGGGGAAGAGCTGTTTGGACGCGTCTTTCCCCCCAAAATACTTCCCAAAACCTTGCACCCCACTTCCTGGACAAGGTTTGGTAAAAAGCCTCACCAATTTGCCTAGGTGACTACAGACCCAGACCCTTGGATCTTAAGAACAATGAACAATCCTCCCAACACTTGCACCCCCCCTTTCCTGGGAAATGTTGGATAAAAAGCCTCACCAATTTGCATAGGTGACCACAGACCCAAACCCTTGGACCTGAGAACAATGAAAAAGCATTCAGTTTTCTTACAAGAAGACTTTTAATAAAAATAGAAGTAAATAGAAATAAAGAACTCCCCCCTGTAAAATCAGGATGGTAGATATCTTACAGGGAATTAGATTCAAAAACATAGAGAACCCCTCTAGGCAAAACCTTAAGTTACAAAAAAGATACACAGACAGAAATAGTTATTCTATTCAGCACAATTCTTTTCTCAGCCATTTAAAGAAATCATAATCTAACACATACCTAGCTAGATTACTTACTAAAAGTTCTAAGACTCCATTCCTGGTCTATCCCCGGCCAAGACCAGCATATAGACAGACACACAGACCCTTTGTTTCTCTCCCTCCTCCCAGCTTTTGAAAGTATCTTGTCTCCTCATTGGTCATTTTGGTCAGGTGCCAGCGAGGTTACCTTTAGCTTCTTAACCCTTTACAGGTGAGAGGAGCTTTCCCCTGGCCAGGAGGGATTTCAAAGGGGTTTACCCTTCCCTTTATATTTATGACACTCCCTTAAAAACGTACTTGTATTTCTGTTGAATTTAGCTTTCTCCCAGCAAAATCAAAGAATGTCCTGCAGAGTCACTTCACCCTATGCATATTGGTGATCTTCCAGTTTCTCCCTGAAATTCCACTCTATTGTACTCTGTATAATTCAGAGTGAAATTAAAATAATTCAGTGGGATCATCTTGCAGTCTGCAGTGCACAGAACATAACAGAATGGCAGGGAGAGCAAAAGAACTGGGTAGCAAGCACTAATTGAACAAGGTGGCAGAGAGAAAAAGGGACCCTGCTTGATCTTTAAAAACTGAACAGAAAGTTTTTCAACACTAGAGAATGAACCAAGCAAACATTATGCTTTTGCATAAACTTGGTCAATGTGTAGCAACAGTCATCTTCCTCCCCAGTGTGCAGTCCCATGTCACTATACCCATACTGCATAGTTACAATTGCCTCATCTGCAGTACAACGTTCAATTTATGACCTATTGATGAACATAAGTCCTGCCTTTGCCTGCATCTGCTCCTAGATCTCATGAAAATTAAGAGTTTAATAATTACTAAAGTGGGGTAAGGGTGATGGATGAAAGAGCAGAAAATGAAAAGTTGTATGTCTGCAAAACATGCATGTCTCCCCTGTATCAGGGGGACATATTCCAGCCACACCTTTTGAAATGAGCACTAAATTTCAAACCCCATTATAATGAAGACCACAACTTCAAACCACAACTAAGCATGAAAATAAAGATACAGACAGACCCTTTCCGAGATGAAAGTGGGCAGTGCATCCATTAAAAAGAGCACATTTCACGTTTACAAAACCCCTAAAGTTTAGTATTAAACCAAGAAATGCTCTGCCTGCTCCAGAAAGGAAAAAACATGGCACCTTTCTAGCAAGAACTAGAACACGCTTCCCTGGATAGCTGCAAACGTGGTTTTTATGCTCAGCAGAGAAAGATTCAAATAGATTAAAAGGCAAACAATGTGGGAACACAAAGTTAAGGTAGCCCAGTTATAGCTTGTAAAGCCTGTTTTTTAAAGAAAATAAATTACTTATGAATGCTCAGAGGAAGGGGAGCATGATTAGGGATGAAAGGTAGGTGGTAACAGGGGAAGAAGGATTTGGGTATGTAGTGAGGGATGGGGGTATTATGGGGAGTGGGATAAAAGGGAATGACTGGAGGGGCTCGGGTGACGGGGGTGGGATTAGGGGAAGTGGGAGGGATAGCAGAGGGATTTTGGGGGGATTAGTGGTACGGGGGTCTGTCATCTCTGAATTTTCCTTGTGTGTGTGTTCTGGGATCTGTGGGCACCCTGCCCCTCTGAAGGTGTCTGAGCCTCTCTTCTTGCCTGCCATGTGTTTTGGGACTTGGGGGACCCTGCTGCTCTTGGAGTGTCTGAGCCCCTCTCCTTGCTTTTCCATGTGAGCTAGGATCTGGGTGGAGGGCAAAATGAAGGTAACAAATTTAAACATCTAAAATCCAGAAAATAAATAGTAAAGATACACATATCCCAAGTGTAGGATTGGTGAGGGGGCACAGGAGCTGGCTGCCTCCAGGCCCCAGGGGTGCTCACCCCCCTGCTCCACCCCAGGCCCTGCCCCCACCTGACCTCTTCCCCCAAACTCCCACACTCACCCTTCCCATCCCCACTCCGTCCCACCTCTTCCTGACCCCACTTCACCCCTTCCCCCAAGGCCCCACCCCCTGCACTGCCTCTTCCCACCCAGTTCCACCCCATCCCCGCTCCTGCCCCTCCATCCCAGCACCTCCAGCACCCCACATAACTACTGATCCAGCCGTGGGTGAGAGGTGCTGGGAGGGAGTGGGGAGCCAGTGCTAAGCACCCACTAATTTTTTTTTCTGTAGGTGCTCCAGCCCTAGACCACCCACTGAGTCAGCGCCTATGTGAGGGGGCTGACCAGAGTATGCGTAGGAGAGGCTCAGTTTGGAAACGGGGAGGACTGCGTAGACCTGGGGCATGGCTAGAGAAGCCTGTCTGAAGCAGGGGCAGGATTCCCAGATAGGGGTGGGTATTTCCCCCCAAAATAAAAATTCCCCTTCCACAGAGGTAGATTAGAGCAATTTGCCTGCTTCCATCCCAGGCCAAATTTCTGCCATGGGTTGGATTTGAACTCTCGGTGCCTGCGGTGGTGCTCAGAATGATACTTTTGGAGTCACTCAGGGCCTCTAATATAAAGAGAGTTTTCCAGATACTTAGCCCTGGTCTGCGCTAAGAAATTAGGTCAGTATAACCTATATTGATCGGGGTGTGAAGAAAAGAAAACCCCCCCAAACAATCTAACCCCTGCTGTAGACAACATTATTCTCCTATCAACCTAACTACCACTTCTCAGTGGACTACCTAAGCCACAATGCCTTCACTGGAGTACCACTGTGCTGCCGCAGCATCTTAAGTATAGACACAAGCCCTTAGAGAGAGAGAGAGAGACACACACACACACACCCACCCCCACCCCCCCCCAGCAGGCATGCAAGATGACAACAGAGCAGCAGCAACTGCGTTAGGGGCAATCAGCTTCTCACAACCCAGACATGGAGGTAACTGGGCTAACTTAAACATAGGGTATGTCTACACTTAAGCAGCTGCAGCAGAGCAGCGCCACTGCTGTAGCCCTTCAGTGTAGACACTACTTACATCAATGGGAGGGCTTCTTCTATCGGTGTAGGTACCTCCCCAAGAGGCAGTAGCTAGATCGATGGAAGGACTTTGTCAACCTAGCACCATCTATACCGGCAGTTAGGCTGGCATAGCTACATCCCACAGGGATGTGGATTTTTCACACCCCTGAGAGACTTAGCTCTGCCAATGTAAGTTCACAGTGTAGACATGCCTATACAAAAGCTACAAGGAAAGATTAAAGGTTATGTATAGGGAAACGTGCATGTAGACCTCGCCCGATTTATTTTACTCTTTGCTCTGCAAGTTGTGTACCTATGAGTGAATGAATGAATCATGCTATATTTTGAAGAAGCCAATTTTGAGTGACTTTAACAACCCAGCTCCTCAGACTGATGAGGCATACAGGTGCCAAAGCGAGATGGGCCTGTTGCATTCACATGGTTGGGAAACCGGGTGAGCCGCAGCCCAGAGTTCCAGTCAGAATGGCAGGACTGTGTGGTTCACCCAGAGTGGCAGACATGAAACCAGGTCTTGCAACTATGTGGTATGCCTGAGAGAGACTAAAACGGTTCTAAGGCTCAATTTGCCCTGTAACCTTGACAACAAATACTAGAAGCTACAGAAGAACAGAGTAATAGAAAAATTTCACGTAACTCAATCCCAACATTTTTGAATAATATGAAACTCAAATACCCGCATTAAAGTCCCAGTATGAATACAACATGTTTTCCCTAACCCAAACAAAAGAAATCCCTCTCAATTCAATGCAAAAGAACTACTTGGATATAGCACTGCAAAGTACCATCCTAATAATCCCACCAAGATTGAAGATCTACAGGTTTAAATGCTTTTTTATTTGTAATAATTTGAATTAAATTCTATATAAAACAGAAGCTTGTCAAATTTATATCTGCAGAAGTTATTTTCACTGGAAGTCAAGATGCCAGGGAGGAAATGATGGCAAAATATTTTCTACCAGTCTATTTGTTATAAATATCTAGTATACAAACTGTCAATATTCTAACAGAAACACTGTTACAGTTCTTGAAGCTTTTCTATTTTACTTCTATAATACAGTCAAATAGTAAGTGTTATCACAACATCTCGACAACGTCTTCCTCTGGAAACGTAATGCACTAAAGGCTAGTCAGCACTACTGAATGTAAATCGACTATGCATGCACCCTTTTCTACCATCTATGAAAGTTGGCCAACTACGCAGGTAACAATATTACTCTTACCACAGCAACCTAAAGGCCAAAAAGTTGACAGAGTTCACTATTTAGTTTCCTTTCTCCTTTGGATACTTCCACCTAGGAGTCAAGTTCTGTAGACACTTCTTAAACAGAGACAAGTGTAAAAAAAGAACAAATGAAACCTCTCTTGCATATTTATCCATTTTTTCTGAAAGATTTCAAGGATTAGACAGTTCTATCGTGACTGATAATGTACTGCTCCTTAATGATACACGAAGTCTGATCCCTGACTCTCAAAAGTCGGTATTAATAAAATGGGCATTTCCCTAGATTTTGCTGATTACTTGTGCTAAAGTTTTGCTTCAGCTTTTGCATTATCTTAGTAATTTCACACCTACAGTTTCCCCAAATATATTTTTCACCAATTCACACCACTCTGCAAATATATTCAAGACTTTGTCATGTCTCTAGACACGCTACCATTTGAGCCACACTGCAGCCAGATAAAAAAAATGTTCCAAAAAGACTGCCTACTAAGCCCTAATGAGTCGAACTGTGAACAGTCTATCCTACACCCAGCAGGAGCCAAACAGAACAAAATAGTGGTCCAACCCATTTTTACACAAACCATATTAAAATATTTGGGCTACAGGTACATCACAGACTTCTTTAATTTTGTATATCTGACATTCATTTTGAAACGAAAGTTCAATGAACAGCTTAAGCCTCGCACATAGGGCTCCAAATACTATCCATTAAAAAAAAAAAGAAGAATACCCAGTCTCTAAATTGTTTTCCACTTTAGGCTTCATTCTCCACTTGTCCACCTCCAGACACTGATGACTGGCAGAAACACTGTTACAGTTCCTGAAGCTTTTCCTTCCTTTGTACCTTCCCCACCACCACTCTACTCACCACTCCTTAAACACCCCCCCTTTGGATTCTTCCTACCTACTTCTTCCTTCCCTCCCAAATCTTCATGCACTTAAAGATTTTTGTTTTTTTTTAAACCCAAATGTTGAAGAGACTCTAAAAGAGAAAAAAAGTATATTAACAGCATATTTTGCATTGTATTTATAGTAAACTGAAATATTAACTTTGCTAACTTCAACTGTTAGGGCTGAAAGTTTACTAGCCAGGTAATTGTCTCTGACTATATATAAAGTTTCAGCAAAAACAGTATGAACATGAGATTGGAGGAAAATAAGTTGTTTTGCTGATGCCAACTGTTCTGTTGAGAAACTGCAGTATCTCTGTAGTGCATTTTGCTTTACCCATGAAAATCCATCCAAATTTGCTTAACTTATGAGCCACTGAAAATTTGAACACACTCAGCAGAGGTTTGTTAGAGGCTGGCAGCAAATTTCTCCAAACTTCGTGTCTGCCTAGCACGTTCCATCCCAATTCTGAGCAGGGAGTTTTCCTTCAACTGCTCTTCCCAGCTGCCGGGAGCAACGGTGGCACTGGGCCCTAGAACTAAGAACAAGGGAACTCAATCTCCTCCATTCTTCATGCTCCCTCTATTGGCATCCAGACAAGATAGAGGAAGCAGCCAAACTCAAACACAGAGGTATGAAGAGCAGAGAAACGACAGGGTAGGAAGGTAAAGAAACAGAAGGAAAGAAAAGTCTAACCACTAAAACACACGCCACTCCAGAACCTGAAATAGAATCCAGGATTCCTGAGTCTTAACACTCCTCTGTCAGCAAATACCTGTAAAACCCACTGGCAAAGCATGTGTCTCATCCCCTTCAAATGACAGGCCCACAGAGTATAACTGCCTACTACTGATTATTCCATTAGCTCATTCAGCAGAGGTCTATGCTGTGGATCTGATTGTTCCAAAGCCATTACTGAAATATTTGGGCTTTTTCATTTTACCTTTTTTAAAACAAGCTAAGAAGTGACATTTATACGAGCTATGTCAAAATAATGTTAAGGTTGCAATCTCAAGCACTCAAAAGTTAGGAAATGCCAGAATTAAAGTTGCCTATAAGGTATCTTATCTAACAAATTGAATAAAATTATTATAGTAAAAAAAATTAGTGAAAAATAAGATCCTAATGCTGCAAACACAAGAAGGTACACAACTTTACTCACATGAATAGTCCCATTGACTTAAGTTAAGCAAGTGCATAAACAGCTGCAGAATCAAGAACTAAAATTATTTTTCTTAACATTACTGTGGCATGCAGTCTGTCACTATAAAACAAAATTATTGCAGTGTTAATGAAAAGCTTAGGCTTTCAATACACTAACCAAGTTACTGTGAACATTTTATACCCATCCCCATATTTTCAAAAACAGAAGTCCATATTAGGCACCTAAGGGCAGGAATTTCAAAAGCACTTAACTGACTTGGGAGCACAAGTCCCATTAACTTTACACGGCAAATCCTGACTGGAAATGATTTCACATGGCTACTTGCCCCCACTTTCTTGCCTTATATAAGTCCAAGCCATAGAAGGTGATATTAACTGCAAATATAGCACAATTATTTGCTCATCAATTTTTTAGCTGGTGTTGGTCTCACAGTAAGGAAGTTAATGAAGCCCTTGGCATGTCTTTTTAAGTTTGAAACTTCTTAGTAGAAAAAAAATGTAAAATTGTACCAATTAGAAAACTAAAAAAAGTTACAATACAATCATCTGAGAAATGTAACACTATAAAATGTAAAAACACAATCTGATTTAATTTTTAAAAAGTTTAAATAAAAAAAATCATGATCTAAATAAAAACAAATTTTTAAAGACGTAATTGTTATCTACCCTGGTACCAGGCACCCAATGTACTGAATGAGGCAAGGATCTTGTGGAAAAAATGGTATGTACTGATGTAGTAAAAGACTATCATAATGCATATGCACAAGGGAGCGAAATTAAGGTTAAGCAACTTACTTCTGAAATTTCTTAGTGATTGACTTTGTAACACTGTAAACGTAACATTGTCCTAATGTAATGTTTTTGTATGTAATCTGATAATACTTCACATCTGTACAGTGCTTTGTTTTTAAAAACACAGCACAAACTTCAATCATCCCAACAACGGCCTTCAATGTGGTTATGCAAGAATGAAGACAATTTCAAGATGAAGCAGTTGCACAAGTATAAATTATTCTCTATTTGGCGTGCAATCATTGGTGACAATAAGGAAGAAAATACTTAATGCCCAAACTTAATTTGCAGGCCTGACAATCAAAGAAATCTTTGTAGTTACATATTTTACCAAATTTGATAAGGAATCAGTAAACACGCAAACATGAAAGCTTATGCTCAAATAAATTTGTTAGTCTCTAAGGTGCCACAAGTACTTCTTTTCTTTTTATGAAATCTTAATGCCTTTTTCCCCCAGACTGACTATTCCATGTAGAAACACACTTTAATACAGGCTTTTTGCACAAAATATCCATTTTCAAATTCACCCCTCTGCCACCAAGAAGTTCACACACACAAAGGAAAGAAAGCAAGCACTCCTTTGCTAACACTGCAGCAAGCTTTAAAACAATTCCAAAAGCTATTTGCATTCATGCTGAATTCAGTGATAATGGGGCACAAATGCAAAGACTAACAAAAGCCAGCCTTATTAAGGGGGAAAAATAAAGGTTTGCCAAAAAGAAAACGAAAGGAGAAAGTTTTCAACATTTAAAGATGAAACCGCACAGAGAACTAAGTAACTGAAATACAATTTTAAAGTGTCTGCAATGCTAACACACTAGAGTACAGGTTTCAGAGTAACAGCCGTGTTAGTCTGTATTCACAAAAAGAAAAGGAGGACTTGTGGCACCTTAGAGACTAACCAATTTATTTGAGCATGAGCTTTCGTGAGCTACAGCTCACTTCATCGGATGCATACCGTGGAAACTGCAGCAGACTTTATATACACACAGAGAATATGAAACAATACCTCCTCCCACCCCACTGTCCTGCTGGTAATAGCTTATCTAAAGTGATCATCAAGTTGGGCCATTTCCAGCACAAATCCAGGTTTTCTCACCCTCCACCCCCCCACACAAATTCACTCTCCTGCTGGTGATAGCCCATCCAAAGTGACAACTCTCTACACAATGTGCATGATAATCAAGTTAGGCCATTTCCTGCACAAATCCAGGTTCTCTCACCCCCTCACCCCCCTCCCAAAAACCACACACACAAACTCACTATCCTGCTGGTAATAGCTCATCCAAAGTGACCACTCTCCCTACAATGTGCATGATAATCAAGGTGGGCCATTTCCAGCACAAATCCAGGTTTTCTCACCCCCCCACCCCCATACACACACAAACTCACTCTCCTGCTGGTAATAGCTCATCCAAACTGACCACTCTCCAAGTTTAAATCCAAGTTAAACCAGAACATCTGGGGAGGGGGGGGTAGGAAAAAACAAGGGGAAATAGGCTACCTTGCATAATGACTTAGCCACTCCCAGTCTCTATTTAAGCCTAAATTAATAGTATCCAATTTGCAAATGAATTCCAATTCAGCAGTTTCTCGCTGGAGTCTGGATTTGAAGTTTTTTTGTTTTAAGATAGCGACCTTCATGTCTGTGATTGCGTGACCAGAGAGATTGAAGTGTTCTCCGACTGGTTTATGAATGTAAAATCAGTACAAATCAGTGTGTGTTGTAAGGGTCCTTGATAAGAAACCCCATGCTGGGAAGACTCGCATTCATCTATATACTTTTGTGTTCATTTAAAACAATTTCATTTCCATACTTTATCTGTACACAAATGGGCATTCTCCTCCTCAGCTCATCTTTGCCCTGTGATGAAATCAAAGCTGATTTGTAACATCACCATCATTTCTATAATAGGAAATAAACATGTTACATACATTTACAACTTCTCTACGAGACCAACCATGAACTTAGGTTGAGTTGCGAGGGAGTAAATACAAAAAGCTATATTGTACTAGTAAAAAGCAGAGTAAATGACAAGCAAAGTAGAACAACTGTTTCCCCTTACACACCTCCCCAACTAAACAGTTATTTATACCTGCCCTCAATCAGCTCTCACTTAAACCTTGTCAAGACCAGAGAAAAGTGATCTCCAATCATTTTTATATTGAGTAATAGGACAATATCTGGAATGCAAATGTGTTTATATTAATGATGGTTTAAAGTCCTGACAAGTTATAAATAGAGCCCTACCAAATGCACAGTCCATTTTGGTCAATTTCCTGGTCACAGGATTTAAAAAATAGTAAATTTCATTATTTTAGATATTTAAATCTGAAATTTCACAGTGTTGTAACTGTAGGGGTCCTGACTCAAAAGGGGGTTGTGGGAGGGTTGTAAGGTTATTGTAGGGGGATCACAGTATTGCTACCCTTACTTCTGTGCTGCCTTCAGAGCTGGGCCCTTGGCCAGCAGTCGTCACTCTCTGGCCGCCTAGCTCTGAAGGCAGCAGGGCAGAAGAAAGGGTGACATAGTATGGTATTGCCACCCTTACTTCTGCACTGCTGCTGGTGGGGAGCTGCCTTCAGAGCAGGGTGCCTTGCTAGCAGCCCTACAATAACCAAGCAACACCACCTCCTACAGCCCCCTTTTGGGTCAGGACCACAGTGTAAGAAATGCTGTATTCCCCTGTGAAATCTGGTCTTTTGTACACGTTTACCTTATACTATACAGATTTCATGGGGGAAAACCAGATTTCACAGTCCATGACACATTTTTCACAGTTGTGAATTTGGTAGGGCCCTAGTTATAAAGTTATGTTTTCTGATGATCCAAGACACTATTATAACATATTTAAAAAATACATATTAATTGACACCTTTAATACTTATAGGCTGAAAATGTCCAAAGAGCAAGAAGTTGACTTTAGAAATGGTAAATGACCTATAATTCTAGTCCTGTTGCACTGCCATAAATTACAAATATATACTTCTATTTGACAGAGAAATTGTGAACAGTTCTCCAGGGCCTCCACTCTCTCCTTGCTGATTTTATTTTCCTAATCATCTCTCTTTTCTATATTTCAGCAACTATTTCAAACAAGTGACTGCACTCTAGTTCGCCCCTTTGTGCTCATCAATATGTCACATTCTATTTTCAGAGTTCTAAACTGCCGAGCATTTCTGACTGAACCCACTTATAAGAGCTAACTGTACAGAGATCCTTCTGAAGAGGTTAGATTTTCTCGTATGCCCACAGGTTGCCATAGATATGCTTTACTTCTTTTCTCTATTCTTCTGAGATTTTTTAAAATAAACTTCACTTCTGGATTTTAGATCTGAACAAAAATAGCACCTGTTTATAAATTAACATCTGATTAACAGCGAATGCATTCAGTCCCCAAAGAAAACCCCAGACTATAAATTTTGGAAATGAGTGCAAAAATCTAATGGTTATCTTTAGAAATTACACACAAGCAAGTATATTTTTGAAACCATGCTGAGTATATCTCACTGTAAATGGCAAAAAGAAAGTCTCTGATAAGATCTCTCAGCCTTCATTTCTGGGCCAGATGATACTATGCTATTTAATTTAATAAAAACATGGCATATGCCTCTTGTAAAGTAATAACAGAACTGTATATTTCCCTGATTAGTCAAGGATGACAAATATAGCACCAAAATACTACTGTATTCGATTTCATGCACTTTTCCTGCAGACATCCTGCTGGACATTCAAATGGCTATTAGGAAAGCAGGAGAGAGGTTTCTCTTGAGGAGTTCCAGATTCCTTTTCTTAGCCACCAAACCTAACAGTCTATATACTCCTACCACCAATAGTAAAAAGCAAATTGGGTAGCCAAGTTATTGGTAATATATTTGTAATAAAGCTAAGAATTTGCTAGGCCTGACATGGATAAAAGATCACAGTTACGAGCATTTGCACTCTAAGAGACTCATCCTGCATATCAATGTGACTATTCACCTAAGTAAAGGTGTACAGAGCCAAGACCAAATTTCAATGAATACAAGTATGTAGGGTTATTTATAATGCCACAGAATTTTGCTCATGACTATAAAACAATATGCTTGCATATTAGTTTTGATAATGCAATTCTAACTACCATCACAACCACTATTCACCTAAAACCACCGAACTCTAAAACAATGGAAAACTAGAGCAGCTGCATGTTAAACATATTTACATATTTTTTTTTTTTACTCAGGATTACCTAATCCTATAATTCATGATGCAGACAGAGTTCTAATTATCCTCCTAAATGTTCATAAATCAATGACCCTTCCTCACATAGGCTAAGGCAATGTGTTTTTCACAGTTTTAAATTGACAAAGTTTACAATAACTGTCCTTGTATCTAGGGGCATTTTTTAATACTGGCACACTTTTTAATCCTGTGTTTCTACACCTGCAACAATGATGCTAAACAGTCTTATTTTAAAGACTATTTTTACAAATCAACTTTTCAGCCATAATTTAAATGAGTTTCCATCCAATCTATTCATGTAAAATGGGTAGCGTGCACACTAAAAATACGAATAAAATACTGGTTTCAGAGTAGCAGCCATGTTAGTCTGTATCCGCAAAAAGAAAAGGAGGACTTGTGGCACCTTAGAGACTAACGAATTTATTTGAGCATAAGCTTTTGTGAGCTACATCCAATGAAGTGATCTGTATGCATCCGATGAAGTGAGCCATAGCTCATGAAAGCTTATGCTCAAATAAATGTGTTAGTCTCTAAGGGACTAAAATACCATAATGGTAACCTGCATATTTTCTTACCACTTGTCTTCTCAGATGAGGAGTGAGAATTGAAGATGTACTGAATGTATCCATAAATTATGTATCCTTAAATGAACTGTCTTCCAGTCCATTCAACACCATTCTTTACTATGAGTGACTTTATGGAAAGTCTATATTCATTCTACATAAATCCCAGAACCCTTACTTCCCGTAAAATATTCATTTATTTTAATAAACTTGCATGTTAACTATCAATTACCAAATAAAGCCATATAGATCAGAACCCATCTATTAGCATCGAAGTAAGCAACTGTACTTCATTAGCCATGGTGAGGAAATCAGCATGTTTTCTCATCGAGTTGCAAATTTTAGGCCCCCATCCAGAGAACCTTACGCTGGCACAGATCCAATGGCAGGATCAGGGCCGTAACCAAGTGCAGTATTTACAATACTTCAGAAACACTATAAAACAAAAGGCAGAAAGTACAGAATCTTAAAGGAGTCTGATTATAGCTCATTCTCATTTTCTACTCTAGTTTTCATACAGTAAAGAACATTAAAATAGGAAAATATTTTAAATAAACTAATTCATATGGCACTCATTTTGAAAGACTTCGCCTGAGTTAAAGTTTTCTGCAAGCATTTGAGAAAGAGAGAAAGAACAAAAATGTGCCATTTATGCAAGAGTACATTAAGACTTAGACAGCTCTGAATGTGTTATGATTAGATCCATTTTACTTGAAAGGTTTGGCAGGAGGAAACTTCTTTGAGCTACAACAGCAACAAACCCTGCTATTAAAACCCAGTGTTTTAAACCCAGTTCTGTACCAACAGATTCAGGTATTGTAGTAGTTCCCCGAGGCCCTTATCAGCATAGAGGATGTTAAAACTTTACTAAACTATTTCCAATTATGTCAGACATCTAGGGACCCAACCCAAACACACTGCAGCACCGCCAACGCTTTTACCCCAACTGCCAGACAGGTGCGCTCAATGTTTACTCCTTTCTATAAGGAGGTGGCAAGCTGCAGAGAAACAGGAAGGAAAGCCTGTCAGGGAAGAGCCTGACCTTCTCCATCCGTGGTCCCCACCGAGTGGGGCGCAGACACGGTGCCCGACCCCCACCCCCCGGCTCCTAGGCAGAGCCCTTCCTAGTGCAAAGCGCTGGGAGTTTCCGAAGTCACGGAGTTCTCCCCACAGAGACTTCCCCCCCATCTCTGGGTCGCTTTCCCGTCACCAGCTCGTGCATTGCTCCAGCACCTTCTTTCTGGTAATTACACCCCCACCTCCGCGGCGGAGAGCGCCTCAGGACCCCGCGCCATTGGCAGGGCGGGCAAGGCCAACCACCGAGCGAGGGGGTGCCCAGGGGTCGCCCCTGAGGGAACCCAGCAACCCCACCGCAAGCCGCCCAAGAAGTGGGGACCCTCCCCAGCAGGCGGGTCTCCCCTTCAAAGCGACGCGGGAAAGCCGCCCGGCCCAGCGGCGCCTGGAAGCCGGGCGCCTCCCTCCCGGGCCGGCGGGGGCAGGCATGGCCCTGCCCAACGCACCGCGCCGCAGCCCCGCGCCGAGCCGAGCCGGCACTCACGATGGTGACGCTGGCCTTGCGCAGGTCGCGGTTCTCTTCCTGCAGCGCTTTGCACTTCAGCTTGTAGGTCTCCAGCTCGATCTTCAGCACCTTGTTCTCCTGCTGCAGCGAGGCCAGCCGGTTCGTCAGCTCCTCCAGCCGGAACGGCGAGATCACGATGCCGCCCGCCTTGCCGCCCCCGGCGCCGGGGCCCGCCGCGCAGCCCGCCGGCGCCACGCCGCTGCCTCCCGCGCCGTCCGTGTCGCTCTCGCTGGCGCTGTCCGCCATCGCCGCGGCCGCCGCCTCCCACCCAGCCGCTGCCTGCGAAGGGAAGAGGGGCGGGGGCGGGGCCGGCCGAGACGCAACCGCCTGGGCCGGGCGGCAGGGCGCAGGCTCCGAGCCGCGCTCGCCGGGAAAGCGGGGAGCTGCCCGCTGCACTGCCAGCCAGCCAGCCCACAGCGACACTGCCCGCGGCCCGGCGCTACTGCAGCCGCCCCCGGGAGCGGCGCTGCGCGGCCAGGGCAGCGGGGAGCGCCCCGCCCCTGCCAGGGCGCCCATCTCCTTCCTCTGCACAGGCGGCCAGTCACGGCAACCAGAATCCCCCGCGCTGTGACCCCCCCCCACTTCGCAGCCTCTCTCTCTCTAAACCACCCCCCAGAAACCCATCCCCGCAGCCTACCCAGCCACCCCTCGCTGCTGCGTGTCCTCTGCCCCCACCCTACTCCTGCAGCCACCCCTGCAAACCCTCCTCCACCCTCGCCCTCCCTACCCTCTCCTCCAGTCACCCCCCCCCCAGTATCCCACGGGTGGCAGCTCGCTCGGTGACCCACGCGTCCTTAGTGGAAAGGGTGTCAGGGTTCTTTCCCCACTCTGAACTCTAGGGTACAGATGTGGGGACTTGCATGAAAGACCCCCTAAGCTTATTTTTACCAGCTTAGGTTAAAAACTTCCCTAAGGTTCAAACTTTGCCTGGTCCTTGAACAGTATGCAGCCACCACCAAGCGTTTTAAACAAAGACTAGGGGAAGAGACCTCATAGAGACGTCTTTCCCACAAAATATCCCCCCCCAAGCCCTACACACACCCTTCCCGTGGGAGGCTTAAGAATAATATCCTAACCAACTGGTTACACAAATCATTAAAGACCCAAACCCCTGGATCTTGGAACAATGGAAAAATCAGTCAGGTTCTTAAAAGAAGGATTTTATTAAAAAAAAAAAAAAAGAAAGAAAGGTAAAAATCATCTCTGTAAAATCAGAATGGAAAATACTTTACAAGGTATTCAGATTCAAAACACAGAGGATCCCGCTCTGGGCAAAACCTTAAAGTTACAGAAAACAGGAATAAACCTCCCTCTTAACACAGGGAAAATTCACATAAAACAAAAGATAAACTAATCCGCCTTGCCTGGCTTACCTATACTTTTTGCTCTTTTTGAGCATCCTTTAGGTTTTCTTTAGCAAGGGCTAAAGAGGTTCAGAGGGTGTTTTGTAGGTTGGTTACAAAGTCCAAAATGTTAGTTCCTAGAGAAGGTGTAAACCCCTCCCATTGCTGCTTCACCAACTGTAATGGCCCCTTAACCTCACGGCCATATACAAGTTCAAATGGGGAAAACCCTAAACTGGGATGTAAAAAGAAAAGGAGTACTTGTGGCACCTTAGAGACTAACCAATTTATTTGAGCACAAGCTTAGCTCACGAAGCTCACAAAAGCTTATGCTCAAATAAATTGGTTAGTCTCTAAGGTGCCACAAGTACTCCTTTTCTTTTTGCGAATACAGACTAACACGGCTGTTACTCTGAAAACTGGGATGTGGTACAGCTCTGTAGGCAAAAACAACTGCTGCAACACTAGGTCCCAATCATTGGAGTGCTCATTTATGAATTTACGTATCATGGCCCCCAAAGTTCCATTAAACTTCTCCACCATGCCATTTGTTTGATGGTGGTAAGGGGTGGCAATCACGTGATTTACCCCATGAGCTTCCCAAAGGGTTTCCAGAGTTCCTGCCAGGAAATTAGTTCCTGCATCTGTGAGGATGTCGGAGGGCCAACCTACCCTGGCAAAAATGTCTGTTAGTGCCTGGCACATACTTTTAGCCCTGGTGTTGCTTAGAGCTACTGCTTTCAGCCATCAAGTGGCAAAATCCATGAAAGTCAGTATGTACTGCTTTCCTCTGGGTGTCTTTTTCGGAAAAGGACCCAGAATATCCACAGCTACTCGCTGAAATTGAATCTGAATGATGGGGAGTGGCTAGAGAGGGGCTTTGACCTGGTCTTGGGGTTTTTACACTCTTTGGCATACCTCACAAGATCAGACATAGGCAGAAACATCCTTGTCCATTCCCTCCCAGTGGAAGGACCTCCCCAAACGGTCTTTGGTCCTGTTCACCACAGCATGGCCACTAGGATGATCATGGGCTAAGCTCAAGAGCTTTTCCCGGTACTTAGTTGGAACTACCAACTGTCTCTGAGGATGCCAGTTTTCCTGGTGCCCACCAGAAGGAGTTTCCTTGTATAAAAGTCCTCTTTCTAAAACAAACCGGGATCGATTAGAAGAGTTGAGAGGTGGTGGGTTGCTCCGTGCCTCTGTCCAAGCTCTCTGGAGGCTTTCATCTGCTTCCTGTTCAGCCTGGATCTGTTCCCTTGATGCTGGAGACATCAGGTCCTCACTGGATTGTAGACCTGGGCTTGGTCCCTCTGGAAGCGATGCAGGTGATGGGGCTGTTTCCGTTGATGGTGAACCGCTCTCTGCTGGTACACTATGGGGTATTTCAGGCTCTGGCTGAGCCTCTTGTGTAGGGTCATCTGCTTCTGTTGCCAGTGGAGGCTCGGTGGTGCCCTCTGGTGTTGGAGCTGTAGATGGGGTTGCAAGCACTGGACTCAGTGCTGGCAATGGTTCTGGTGCTGGTTGCTTTGCCAGTTTTGGTTCAGGGACTGGCTTTGGCTGTGTCTCTGGAACTGGATCCACTATGGCCGTTGCAGTCGTTGGCAGGGGATCTGGTTCCACCACCTCCATCTGGATCTCTGGTGACACAGATGGGGCCCTGGTGGAAGGCTCAGGAACAGGGATAGGTGTGAAAGCTTGCTTAGTCTGGCTGCAGGTGACCATTCCCACCCTCTTGGCCAGCTTTACCTGGTTGGCCAAGTCTTCCCGCAGCCACATGGGAATGGGATAATCATCATAGACTGCAAAAGTCCATATTCCTGACCAGTCCTTCTACTGGGCAGGCAACTTGGCTGTTGGCAAATCAAAAGAGTTGGACTTGAAGGGTCGAATCGTCACTTGCGCCTCTGGGTTGATTAAGTTGGGGTCCACTAAGGATTGATGGATAGCTGAAACACCTGCGCTCCAGTGTCCCTCCACGCTGTAAGCTTCTTCCTGCCCACACTCACAGTTTCCCTTCGCTCTAATGGTATCTGGGAGGCATCTGGGCCTGAGGACCTTTGTTGTGACCCCGGTGCAATGAACTGTAATCTGTTGGGGTTCTTGAGGCAGTTGTCCTTCACATGCCCAGCTCATTACATTTAAAACATCACCCAGTTGACTGGTCAGTGGGGCGAGGTGGGTTGCTGGAGAATGGTGTGGTGGGACGATAAGGTGTCTGGAGTTTTCCTTGGGATGTAGGTGGGGCCTTGAGTTGCCCCCGGTGATAGGGTTTTGTTTCGGGTTGCCCCTTCTGATATTCGCTCCAACTGCTACTAGTTTTTTTCTTTTCTGCCACCTCCACCCATTTGGCTCCAATCTCCCCCGCCGCGATTACAGTTTGGGCTTCCCATCTAAGATGTACCTTTCTATTTCCTCAGGAATACCCTCTAAGAACTGCTCCATTTGCATTAGGAAGGGCAACTCTTATGCGGATTTAATACTTGCTCCTGATATCCAGGCATCCCAATGTTCCACAATGTGGTAGGCATGTCGGGTAAATGACACATCTGGTTTCCACCTTAGGGCTCTGAACCGCCGACGGGAATGCTCAGGTGTTAGCCCCATTCTGACTCTCGCCTGGGTTTTAAAAAGTTCATAACTGTTCATGTGTTCCTTAGGCATTTCAGCCGCCACCTCTACTAAGGGTCCACTGAGCTGCGGCCGCAGCTCTACCGTGTACTGGTCTGTAGAGATGCTGTACCCAAGGCAGGCCCTTTCAAAGTTTTCTAAGAAGGCCTTGGTATCATTGCCTGCCTTGTAGGTGGGGAACTTTCTGGGATGGGAAGCGGGACCTGGAGAAGGATTGCTAGGGTTGGTTGGTATATTCTGCTGAGCCCTTGCCTTCTCCATCTCCAGTGCATGCTTCCTCTCTTTTTCTTTCTCCTCCACAGCTCTCTTTGGGGCAGTTTCCTCTGCCTCCACCCTGGCTTTTTCTGCCTCCATAGCTCCCTTGTGGACAGCTTCCTCTGCCTCCACTCTGGCTTTTTCTGCCTCCAGCTCCAAGCGTCTTAAGGCCATCTGTCTATCATGCTCTTTTTGTTTCTCTTCAGCTTCGAATCTGGCCAGCTCTAGTTTATAAGCTGCTTCACTGGTAGTCATTTTCCTGCTTTCTTGTGCTTAACTCTAGCTATACCCGAGAGTTAGGGAAAAAAAAAAAAACTTGTGAATTTCCCTGCAGGAGGTTAACTACCCTGCCTTTAGGTAGAGAAAACTCCAGCTCCAAAAAGAAAGATCCCTTTGTAAAAAAACTAACACCTCTATCTCCAGGCAAATAGACAGAAAACCCTCTAGTTGCTCTCAGCTTAAAAAAAGAAAACCTCTTCAGGTCTGTGCTTCTGGTTCAAAATGATCTCTGGTTCAATATGATCCCACCACTCTGCCACCATGTCAGGGTTCTTTCCCCATTCTGAACTCTAGGGTACAGATGTGGGGACCCACATTAAAGACCCCCTAAACTTATTCTTACCAGCTTAGGTTAAAAACTTCCCCAAGGTACAAACTTTGCCTTGTCCTTGAACAGTATGCTGCCACCACCAAGCGTTTTAAACAAAGAACAGGGAAAGAGACCACTTGGAGACATCTTTCCCCCAGAATATCCCCCCAAGCCCTACACACCCCCTTTCCTGGGGAGGCTTGAGAATAATATCCTAACCAACTGGTTACACAAATCGTCAAAGACCCAAACCCCTGGATCTTGGAACAATGGAAAAATCAGTCAGGTTCTTAAAAGAAAGATTTTATTAAAAAAAAAAAAAGACAGGTAAAAATTATCTCTGTAAAATCGGATGGAAAATATTTTACAAGGTATTCAGATTCAAAACACAGAGGATCCCACTCTGGGCAAAACCTTAAAGCTACAGAAAACAGGAATAAACCTCCCTCTTAACACAGGGAAAATTCACATAAAACAAAAGATAAACTAATCCGCCTTGCCTGGCTTACCTATACTGGTTGCAATATTGGAGACTTGGATTAGGATGGGTTGGAGAAGATGGATTTCTGTCTGGCCTCTCTCAGTCTCAAGAGAGAACAACACATAAACAAAGAGCACACACAAAAGCCTTTCCCCCACTCCCCCCCCAAGATTTGAAAGTATCTTGTCCCTAGGTTAGCTGAGCTTCTTAACCCTTTACAGGTAGCAGGATGTTGCCTCTGGCCAGGAGGGATTTTTTAGCACTGTATACAGAAAGGTGGTTACCTTCCCTTTATATTTATGACAGGGGACTACTAGCAAAGAATCCTGCTGGCTACCCCAGGGCACACGTGGCTGGGACAGTGACTCTCTGAGACTGTTTTAGCCAATAAAACTCAGCCAGTCAGATACCCCTCCAGGGACAGCAGCCAAGGCCACGCTGCAAACATTACCTCATTTTAAACTGCCATGGAGAGTGGAGGAAAGTGTATTTGCATTATTTAGCCCTTGACCTCCCATCCCCATTGCCTATAACTTGCCGCACACCTATGGCGTTCCATGAATAATATCCCTCCCAACACTGTGGTGTGCTATGTTGTCAAGCTTGTTTGACCCTGCAAATACTTAAAGCCTGAGATCTGGTATTGCTATCATTATTATTACGTCTAATAAGCACCATGTCTGCTTATGGAGCTGTATAAAAGATAACACCAGTATATAGAAAATGTTCATCCAGGTTTTTTTCCATGGTAAGAGAATTTGAAGATTTAACTTTTGTGTCCATTAATTATCATAAGTTTCTCATCTGATGGCAGGTTTTTGTATAGTTTATGGCAATTTTTGCTCTTTCCTCTCTGGCAGCATTATACAGGTTTTCTTATTGATAATAATGTCAAACTGTTTATGCCAAACTTTAGGTTTAGTGTAAAAAAAATTGCAAACATGTTTTTCAGAACATTAATATTTTAATGCAATTACCCAAATAATCAGTGTAGAGTTTTTCTCCCTTGTTCTTGATGTGAAGTGCTTTATGATAATTTGAGGACATTTTTCTTGTACCTTTCTTGTGTTTGGGGCATTAGAATAGAATTGTTTTCCCTACTAGTAGGTAGTAAGTGTTGATTTTAGTAGGCAATGGGTTGCAATATCTTATTCACTTTGGTTATATCATTTCTCTCTGGAGTCTGATTCTGCATTAAGAAACCTGCAACCACGCAGGACCCACCAACTTCATTGAGGCTCTGCATGGGTGTAGAATTCCACCCACATGGTTCTCAGTACAGGATAGGGGCTGCAGTTTTTAATGTGTGTGTGTGTGTGTGTCACATTTAAACATCTAGGACACAGGAAGTCAGGGGGGCTCCACACAGGCTCAGTGGTTCATCCATGGTGAAACAAGGTGAAAGACCATGGCCTATGTGTAACATTTGTTTGCAGAACTTTCGGTGATGAGTTTCATTCCTGCCAGTGTTACAGTCAAGCCCCAGCCTTCATTTCCTTTAGTGGAATAAATGGTGGAACTTCACTGCTAATTTTAACAGTAGTTTACTGGTGTGTTGTATTTATCCAGTAGGTATTTTTTTAAAAAGGCCCAAGGAGTTTTTTCTTGTAAATCAGTCTGAAATTCCTTTATATATTATGAGGTCCATCCAGGTATGATGAAGTAGACACAGAGCTAAAATGGAGCAGAACAATAAAAAATTAAACAGATTTAAACAAAACACATTCCCTTGCTCCCATCCTTTCCAGTAGCAAAATCCCTAACAAATTGAATGTGTGCTTTGTTTGCATATATCTTAGCATTCTAGACTGAGCCTCCTGGTATTAGGGCCTGAGGCTGCTAGGGAAACAACGTGGTATTAAGAACTGGGTTCACAAAAGACTAAGACCAAAATTTACAAGCTTGAGTACTTAAATTTTAGCACCTCTATTTCTGTTGAGGTACCAGAATAAGAGTGACTCCATATTTAGAGGTTTTGAGTACTCCAGCTCTTCTTGACTCCTCACATGCGTAAGTACTACTCCATGTGAAGAACAGTGGCCAAATCAGATTCTGAGTATTGTTTGTGATACTGGCAGTAGGTGCGTGGGGCGGGAGGCATTTTAATAGAGTGCAAAAAAGTCTTCATCCTGCCTCACTACTGATTTAATAATCTCTCAATGAATGGTAATGCTTTTTAAGTGAGCACTTTGACATACTTTAAAAAAAATATAATCAAACAGCTTATGCCCAAACTTTAAGTTTTGTGTAAAAAAGAGAAAAAAAATTACTAACCATGGCTTCAATCCTGCAATGTGATGTGCACAGAATGACTACTGTGCCTACACAGAGCGTGGAGCTTCATGCAGGAGTAGCAGTCAACCTGTGCACAATCACAGTGAAGGATTGGAGGAGCCCTAATGTTTTACAAAACCTTAATATTTACCTGCAATTAAAGCAAACAATGATTTGTGTGTGTGTGTGTGTTTGTATTCCTCTGCAGTGCTATGAATCCAAATGCAACAGAACTGTGTTACTGCATGACAACCAGAAAGTGACACGATGAAAAAAAAATACAGTGAAACTGACTCATCTAATTTGACTGGTCACAAAACCTAAACAAACATAATAGATAGTGAAAATGAGATTTTCAGTTTCTTTCAGTTATAATAATTTAAGGTGGTAACAAGAATAAGAATCTGATGCTCTTCTGTGTTGCATCAATTTTATACCAATGTAGCTCCATTGCTTTCACTTGATAACACCAGTGTAAAGCTGCTTTAGCAGAATGGAGAATCAGGCCTATTATTGTCATTTTTACTATATCTCTTTAAAGGATTGTATCATTGTTAAAGCAAAATGAAACCTTGTTCACACAGCCTTGCATTGGGTTTCCCATGCTGCCAGTGAACAAAAATGATGTAACTTTTCAGCAAGCTGGCTGCTTCCTACAGGCTGCTCAGAAATATGAACTGCAATTTAAAAACATTTTATCAAATAAATTTCTGTATGGTGAGAAGTGCTTCTTAACCTATGAATTTTCAAGTACTACAAGTCTCAAAATGGGTGAAACTTTCCTTTTAAAGCATCTAAATAATTATATGGCAAATTATAGGAAATATTGATTTTCTTAAGCTAAGTGCTTCTGTAATATCTTTCTTGTCCAGTGTAAATTCTTATCTGGGTCGGATGGCAGTAGACAAGCAGCTCGTTACACTGGATAGGGATTCTGGAAAACCAGTGGTCTGAGTGATGTGAAAGAGTAGGCTAACTAGAAATAACACCATGTGGAAACACAGATATAACAGCATTCCTTCCACTTTATTCATCACTAAGCTACAGAGGATCTGGCTTGCCTACATATAAATTCACACTGCTCCTTATCACATTATATCTGTTGGTTTCCACACTCGCGGCTTTACTGCAGCATGGACATTCTTTCTTGGCAGGGTATGAAGCAAGTTGGCTTACTCTTGCTAGTTGTCACCAACTGCCTGGAAAGGAAGCCTTGCTGCATAGAGTCAGCATTTTTTCAGATGCCTGACTCCCTTAAAGGGGCCTGCAAGGCTTCTGGAGAATAAATGTTCATCAGGAATTAGGGAAAAATAGGTGTTCTGATAAACCGTACAAATACTGAAGAATAGTACAGAGCATATGTTTGAAGAAGTTTGGAAAGATGCTCACATCATTTTCTTCTTTGCTAATGCAAATGAGATCAAATTTGTGGGTTTTTTCTCCACTGTTTTTTACTGTTATTTCAAGGAAAGGCTGTCTAGTTTTCAGCTTCCTGTAAAAATAATTTGTATGAAACCAAACATTGTCACAACAGGGATCTGAATATGAATTTACATTACTGCAATAGAAACCCATTATAAAACACACAATATTATAAAAATACCTATCATTTATTATTTGCTAAAATTTGACAATATGCTCAGCTTTTTAAAAGACCTGCCTTGAGGTGGTGCTTACTGTCACATCAGGGCAGCTGAACCAGTATTCTGCCTATGGTCGACCCAGAGCACCCACTCTCAGACTTCTGGCTGCCCAGCCATCACATTTCCTGGGAGGAAAAGTTTGTCTCTCTTGCTCCTGAACAGGATATTTCCAGGCTGCAGTTTCCTGCCTGAACTGTGAATTCCCCAGCATCATTTAGAGACTTAGACTTTAAGGCCAGAAGGGACCATCATGATCTCCTAGTATGACCTCCTGCATGTTGTAGGCCACAGAACCTCATCCACCCACACCTGTAATAGACCCATAACCACTGGCTGAGTTACTGAAGTCCTCAAATCAGGATTTAAAGACTTAAAGTTACAGAGAATCCACCATTTACACTAGTTTAAACCTGCAAATGATCTGTGCTTAATGCTACACAGGAAGGTGAAACCCCCACCCCACTCCGGGACTCTGCCAATCTGACCCACGGGAACATTCCTTCCCAACCACAAATATGGCAATCAGTTAGACCCTGAGCATGTGGGCAAGACCCACCAGCCAGACGTCTGGGAAAGAATTCTCTGTAATAACTCAGAGCCCTCCCCATTTACCGTCTCATCACTGGCCATCAGAGATATTTGCTGCTAGCAATTACAGATGGGCTGCATGCTGTTGTAGACAGTCTCATCAGACCATCCTCTCCATAAATGTATCAAGCTCGGTTTTAAAGCCAGTTAGGTTTTTTGCCTCCACTACTCTCCTTGGAAGGCTGTTCCAGAACTTCACTCCTCTGATGGTTAGAAACCTCGTTCTAATTGCAAGCCTAAACTTGTTGATGGCCACTTTATATCCATTTGTTCTTGTGTCCACATTCACGCTGAACTTAAATAACTCCTCTCCGTTCTTGGTATTTATCCCTCTGATGTGTTTATAGACATCATGATACCTCCCCTCAGCCTTCTTTTGGTTAGGCTAAACAAGCTAACCTCTTTGAGTCTCGTCTCATAAGATTGGCTTCCATTCCTCTGATTACACAAGTAGCCCTTCTCTGCACCTGTTCTAGTTTGAATTCATCTTTGTGAAACATGTGTGATAAATGAAGGGGGAGAGGGGAATAGCTCCCTTTTATGGACACCCAGCCAGCCAGTTAGCTATAAAGTCCCTCTTGGTGGCTGTTCTCTGCTTGCTTTACCTGTAAAGGGTTAAAGTCCTCCAGGTAAAGAAAAGGGAACATGACCAAAAGAGCCAATAGGAAGGCTAGAACTTTTTAAAATTGGGAAAGAAGCTTGCCCTTTGTGTCTGTTGTTGTTCTCTGAAAAAGGAGACACGGAGCAGCAATGCTATAAGCAGCTTTAAGCCAGGTATGAGAAATTATCAATCATACCTAGAATGACTAATTTGAAATCCCCAAAATATGTAAGTAAATTAGGAATGTTTAGGAAGATGCAATTAGGTTTATTTCTGTTCATTTTTTAAGGCTTGTGGACTCCTCTGTGCTAACCTCAGATGCTTTTGTTTGCTTGTAACCTTTAAGCTGAACCCCCAAGAAAGCTATTTTGGGTGCTTAATTTTTGGAATTGCTCTTTTAAAATCTAGCAAAAGCCTAAGTTCCAGATGTATTTTCTTTCTTTTTTGTTTTTAATAAAATTTACCTTTTTTAAGAACAGGATTTAATTTTTGGTGTCCTAAGAGGTTTGTGCATGTTTGATTAGCTGGTAGCAACAGCTAATTTCCTTTGTTTTCTTTTTCAGCTCTTCCCTGGAGGGGGAGTGGGAGTGAAAGGGCTTGAGGGTACCCCACAGGGAGGAATTCCCAAATGCTCCTGCCAGGGTCCAAGGGGGTTTTTTGCATTTGGGTGGTGGCAGGGTTTACCAAGCCAAGGTCATAGAAAAGCTGTAACCTTGGGAGTTTAATACAAGCCTGGAGTGGCAAGTATTAATTTTTAAAATCCTTGTGGGCTCCCACCTTCTGCACTTGAAGTGTCAGAGTGGGGATTCAGCCTTGACAACATCGGAGACCAGAATTGCACACAGCACAAGATAGTCTGGTTTTCCTTTTCTTCAGAGACTATAAAGAGTGCTGTTGCCACAGCTAAGTTACCGCACAGTCATTTCTAAGCAAACATATTTATTCCTAAAACGAAAGAAAACAATAAAAGAACCTACATACATGCTAATAAGCTTAACAATGCTCACCCCAACTCCAACAAGTGCTCTGGCCAGAGACAGTCCACCCAACTCCACGTGAGGTTTTTCTTCTGTAGTCATAACTTCATAACAGCTGTGAGCTCAAAACAAGCCCACACATGAACATATGATTCATTCTTTTATCCACGTTTGTGTCTTTGATCTACAGAGATCGTGAATCAGCCAGACAATGGCTTTGTCCTCAAGGCCTAGCTTCCAAAGGATGGGTCCATCCTGAGGTAGGTAATTTGCATTCCCCTCCTCCCATATATTTTCAGGGAAACCCACACAACTAAACATTCAGTCTTGTCTGGCCCATTGTTTTAAAAGAGTCCGTTGATGCTTATAACACTTCCCAGAGCTTACATTAGTCCTTTCTCCCCCTTAAAGAAGTTATATACAATCCACAATAATATATAAATGTTTGCATTTTTAATACAGTAACGCCCAAGATACTTAACTTAATTCAGTAACGTTTAACGTAATGCAGTAAGGTTTGTCCAGGATATTGCAGGAAATTGCCATATCTGTCATGCTTATAAATATCACTCATTTGGTGTGAAATACCTTTGCCCCACCATCACAGTGTTACTCAGTAGGACACCCATAGATAGCTTAGTCTTCAGTGTAGTTCCTACTCTGGTCAACAGGGCTTGCTGAGTTCCTTCTGCTTCCAGGCATTCTGAATAGAGAGCCAGGGGCTCCAGGCTCCTCCTCTTTTGCTCCTGGTCTTTTCTCACTGTTCTTCCTGGTGGATCTCTTGCTCGTGCTGTGCTTCTTAGTGCAATACAACATGGCAGATAGTAGCAGGCCCCAGCCAGCCCAGGGGAAAGGGAAAGGTGGCTCAGAGGGGCCAGCTTTCTCCCCTCATAACCCTGCTCTCATCAGTTGTGTGAGTTCAATCATGGGGTATAGTTGAGGATCCAGGCTAATAAATGTGGGGGTTCAGTACTACATTCTATTACTGTACATTCAAATGTACTCACGATTTCCAATTCTTCTTCAGATAGTACCTGAGCAGGCAGCACTGCAGCATGTGTACTGGATTCCCATGGTCATTTTCACCATTCTAGCATCCAATGTTAGTGCTCATTTTAGATGGAGCTGGATATATTCTGTATAATGTATTATATATTGCGGAAATAAACCTCCTCTCAGTGATTAGCTCATAATATTTTATTCCACTTTGTTATTGATCTTGTATTTGTATTGATCATGCCCTCAGAGTTTTCTCCATTTGTCTGCTTTATTGTGAAACTGGGATTTATATGCTGCAGAGTAGCACATTTAACTTTTGAAAGAGCTCAAGAAGAGTCAGCAGTGAAGTCTCTTCAGGAATAGAAAAAGATCCCAATCATATCCGACTCCTGCCCAGCTATTTGGCTGACCGACAAGCATTTTCTTTGTCTAGATCATATAGTTCACAGTGGCTAAGAAGAGACAAGATACTTCCATACTGGAACAGCTGATTTATATTGAGAATTACTCTCTTAATCAATGGAAAGATGTACTATTTCACTGAAAGGCACCTTATGTACATCAGAGAGCATCTCCTTACGGAAGTTATTAGTCTGATATTAGATATCTTGTTCATTGTGAGCCCGTTGGAATCAGCATTGCAGAACATGCCACAGTTTGCCCAAGCAGCTTGAATAATACAAACCAAAACTGCAGAAAATCCACCCGGGGTCAGTTTGGATTGCAGAGACATTGGATGTCAGTAGTGGTTTTTCACTAGCAAGAGGTACCTCATGCAGCAGTTACTGTAGCCCTACCCATGGAGAAACAATGCCAAAACAGCCTATGAGTAAGAGTGGAGACTAAGAAAAATTAATTTGGCTGTAATCGTATTTTTATGTCTCTTTCGCTTGCATCTTTGAAGAGCCTAACTGCATTTTTCAGTTGGAACTGAATTTGTGTGCGTTCCCTGCTTTCCCAATTGCTTCTGCTCTATTTCCTCATCAAGTTGCTCTGTACCTTTTCAATACCAGATCAGCTCTGTGGAGAATCCATTAGCCCTTTGTGGAACGAGCATACCTTTCGGGAAAGAGATTATGCATCTCACATAGGCAGGAATCAGGGCTGTACTCTAAAACTGACTCCCTGTTGGTTTTCCATGTTACAGATAAATGTGACTTGTATTACATGCATTAGACCAAGGCTGGTGCTATAATGGAAGCAGCTTTACAGATTCGTAGTCAAAAAGCTTTGTTAAAAAAGATATAAGGATGAAAGTGTGTTTCATCGAAGTCCAACTTCTGTCCAAAACCAATATTAAAACTTTCTTTTCTCAAATATATTACACTCATAAACCCTCCTCCCCCAAATATTAGAAAATCCAGACATGAACAGTCAAAGGGTGCAGCCAGTTAACCACAATGTGAAAGGTGCACAGCCCTCCCCGTGCCCAAGCATGGCTTTGCAGAGGCCTGCCTCAGTTTCCAGCCTGAGGGTCTAGCGTCCTGCCCAGCACTTCTTGGTCTTCTCTGCAGGCCTTGGGAGTCAAGGTTCCACATAAAGTTTAATGGATCAAAAGGCCATCAGGCTGAGTTTCAGGTTCCTTCTCCTAAAGTTCACTGAGGGCAACTAGCGCAAATTCCGAAAGACACACTATTACCTGAATAGATTGGGGGTGCTTGTTAACTTCTGTGTCAGAAGGCCATCCATCTGGGGGCTTACTGCACCTGGAAGAAGGTCATCTGGACTTGGACCTGTTTGCTGCAAGATAGAACAACAAATAAATAAAGTTTTTCTTTGAGTGGGCAGATAGGAGAAATGCATATCATGTGTCTTTTCTCTCACACTGGGGAAATGGGCTCCATTAAGTCTCTTTCTCATTCTCAGGGCACAAAGGATTTGGCAGGACAAAGCCAGAGTAATTCTGGTTGCAGCAGTATGGGCAAAACAGACCTGATTTTTTAGAGCTAGTCAGAGAGTGTGCCCCCTCAACCCCCAGGAAACAAACTTTTCATTCAGTGAAAAATTGAAAACCAAAATAGTTAGGCCAAAACTTCAAATAGTTTGATCTGGAAATGTTGCCATGGTGCCTTATGGGAGTTGTGTTTTGAGTGCTTCATGCTCCATTCTCCTCTCTAGGCCAGCATCCCCAGTTGGACTACATCTCCCATGATGCACCAAGATTTCCCTTCTTGGTGAGTGGAGGGAGTGCATAATGGAAGAGGAAGCTCCCTCCTCCCTCACTTTGAAAAATGAGTCAGTCTTAGGGTTGCCAGGTGTCTGGTTTTCAACTGGAATACCCAGACGAAAAGGGATCCTGGTGGCTCCCTACCTGCCCTAACTCTGCACGGCTCCCGGAAGCACCCGCCAGGTTCCTGTAGCCCCTAGGTGCATGGGCGGCCAGGGAGGCTCTTCACGCTGCTCCCATCCCAGTGCCAGCTCCACAGCTCCCATTGGCTGGGAACCATAGGCGCCAACTCCGTGGGTGCTCCGGGACTGGAACACCCACGGGGAAAAATTAGTGGGTGCTCTGCACCCACCAGCAGCCAAGTTCCCCTCACCCCCGCCCCTCCCCGGCCCTGAGCGTGCCGCATCCCCACTCCTCCGCCTACCTCCCAGTGTTTCCTGCCTGGCTGCCGCCAAACAGCTGTTTGGCAGAGTTAGCACGCTCTGGGAGGGTGGGGAGGAGCAGGAACGTGGTGTGCTCAGGGAAGGAGATGGGGAAGAGGTGGTGCCGGGGCGGGGATTTGGGGAAGGAGTTGGAATGCGGGTGGGAAAAGGGTGGGAAGAGGCAGGGACTCATGGAAAGGGTGGAGTGGGGGCGGAGCCAGGGGCAGAGCAGGGGATGAGCACCTACATGAAAGAGGGGAAGTCTGCGCCTATGCTGGGAACCGCAACCAATGGCAGGTGCAGGGGCGGTGCCTAAGGTCCGCAGGGACCTGGCGGCTGCTTCCTGGGAGCTATGATAAGTGTTGCTGGGATTCCAAATCCCCTTTTGCACCCCAACTCCCTGACCCAGGAGAAGGCCCCTCCTGCACCCAAACTCCCTCCCGGAGCCCACACACCTCCAACACCCAGCCCTGAGCCCCCTCCTGCACCCCAAACTCCTCATCCCTGGTCCCACCCAGATCCCACACCCGTAGCCCGAGTCCTCAACCTCCTCGCACCCCAACCCACTGCCCCAGCCCAGAACCCTTTCCCACACCCTGAACTCCTAATTTTTCGCCCCATCCAGAGCCCATACCCACCCCTCCCCCCTGCACCTCAACCTCCTGCCCCAGCTCAGAGCCCCCTCTGGCACTCCAAAGCCCTCATCCCCAGCCCCACCTCCACCCCAGAGTCTACATCCATATCTGAAGCCTTCACCCGTCCCGCAGTTCAACCTTCTGCCCCAACCTGGTGAAAGTGAGTGAGGGTGGTGGAGAGTGAGCGACAGAGGAAGGGCGATGGAGTGAGTGGGGGTGGGGCCTTGGAGAAGGGGCAGGCAGGGGCTGGGGCAGGGCAGGGTGTTCTGTTTTGTGCGTTTAGAAAGTTGGTGACCCTCGGTCTCAGTCTGTTCTCTGCTCCCCATCCCTGGAACACCAGGCCTGGGAAGGGAGTGAAGAGTTTCTTGCCCCTGCCTTTCCACCCCAGGCCTGGAAAGGAGAAGATTCTGCTACAGTGGCCCCCCACTCCTGCCCCAAGAGAGAGGGTGAAGAATCCCTGGAGCTGTAGGAAGAGCAGAGATGGAACTTGTGGGTTGCTAGATGAGCAGATGTGGGAGACAAAGTTGATATAGGGGCTAGGGGAGTACATACTTAACTGCTGAAGTGGAGGACTTGCTGCTATGGGGCTGAATTAATCAGTGAGAAACTTTTGTTTTGAGGAGAAACTGGAAACCTTGCACCTTCAGGCAGCCAGTAAAATCCTGGGGGCCAGAAGCACCTTACTTTGTACATTTGGGAGAGCTGGCAACACTAGAGCACACGAACCTTGAGGGTGGGCAGGGGAAGTTAAAAAAATAAAGAAAAAGGCCAAAATACATGATATAATTTTGTTTTTAAAAAAATCCCATGATTTTTTGATGTCTGACATGTTTTTCAAAATTCTAGGGTTGGCAAATACCAAGAATGGTGAATGCAGCCATAGAACAAGAGTTACTACAGTAAGTAGCCCTTTTTATGTTTGTTTTCTCTTGTTACTGTTTTAGAGATATATTCACAAGAATGTATGTCCAGCTTTTGTTCTGTGAAAAGAAAAGTGTTTCCTCAGGGTTTCAAAGCCTTGTGTAAATGTCTGAGGCATAGAAACTGGATGATTTTTTTTATTTTATTCAATTTTAATTGTTCTATTTGTTTTTATTTAAGATATATAATGCACATATCTCATTTTGGATACGATATTTCATTATAACCGTATACATTAATGTTATATTGTTTTAAAGTTGCAGTTGAAAAAAGGCAGTGGGTTTAAGTTAAATTAAAATGTATTGTACACTGTACTGTTAAATATATGGAATAATGTCATCAACATTATTTCTAAATAAACCATTCACTAAGCTTGGGTAATTGGCTATTCAGTTATTTATGAAGTGAATTTTAGTCTTTTAACAAAGTCATTTGTACATTGGCAACATTGTTATGAGTTAATTAAATCCTTAATATCTCTTAATGTAGTACTTTTTTGCTCTGATCCACAGTGAATTTCAGATTTTATTCTTATTTAATGGTTTATAACAGGGGTGGGCAAATTACGGCCCGCGGGATTGCCCCCCATAGTGCCGCAGGCCCCGTGCCGCTCTCAGAAGCGGCCGGCACCACGTCCGTGGGGCCTAAAAGAAAAATAACCACCTGCTGAAGCCTGCATGACTTCTACTTTCCTCTCCCTTGCTCAGTTTCCTGTTTAAATAGCTCAGCCCTGGGGACGGGCAGGACCTACTTGATTACACCCCAGGTTGTCCCTTGTATGGTAGTACACTCCTTCACACTTGTGTTTTTAAATAAGGACTCAGAGACCATGTTTTTCTCCTGCTTGATCATACAGTGAACTCACTGTGTTAGAGCTGCTATTCACTATCGGCTGCTGTACCAGTTCCTTGGGAATGCTGGCAGCTTCCTTCAGTTAGAAGAGCGCAGGTTATACTCTGGCAAGGTTCATGATCTGGTAAGTATAAAGGTGACTTAAAGCCTCTTTTGCATCCCTTTCTCTGGATAGTGTGGTGCATTTCCTCGACCTTATTTGAGGATCTGGGCCATAATCCTGATGTTGTGCCATCACAGTCCATTTGAATTGAAATAGATTGATGTAATAAAAAGAGGCTTTTGGCTCTGACCCTGCAGTCTTCATACACACTAAACTCTCATTGAAATATGAAGATTGAAGCACTGGAACCTTTGTGAGACTGTATTATAACCTTTCTGAACTACCTGGAGGCTAGTTAACAGGGCTGGATTTAGGGGCAGGCGACCCAGTTGACTGCTTGGGAGGCACCGGGCTCAGGGTATTGTAAGGTGTTCCAAAGTTTAGCAAATGGAGGGCGGGGGTGCCAAAGACAGTCCTTGCTTGGGGTGCCATTTGGTCTAGGGTTGGCCCAGCTAATTAACTAAAGTCCAAGAACAACTTAGCGAGAGCTCTTCTACATTACAATAAATGTACAATAGTGCTGAACAAATCAACCAAGTTTTCAGTGTCATTAGGGGGCCATTGTTCATTTAGTGGCCAGTTTCTCCAACCTTCCAGGTTAAGACTCTGTCCTGTGTCTGTTTTAAGGGTATACTTTTGGTATAAAAATGATGCCCAGAAAAAGTTACCATATAAGCCTATGTGCTTTCCTCTAAAAAATGGCTCTTATCGTTAAACCTTATAGTTTGTATTGCTCTATTGCACATATAACAGAAACTGAAGATGTGACTCAAGAAAGGGAATTTGCTTTAACAAATTCATGCCTGACTTGTTTTTAAAGGTTTTTAGCAACTGAACAAAATATTTAGGAACAGAATCAATAGCTCTGATGAGTTATCAGGGTATAATGTAAAACTCTTAAAATGCAAACTACCTGATGAAATAATTTGGATATCTCCCTTGATATAATACTGGACAGAAATGAATCCTCTCCTGAATAGTTAATAACAGTTCAGTAGAAAATATCTGCTTTAATTTGAGGAGTTAGTGTGTTCTTCAAGTTGAAAACAGACATTGTATTGTAAAAATGTGTTATCTTCATGTGAAAATTGTTTTGTCCTTCCTAAAAGAACAAGAGATTTCAATTTGATCATTATCTCTAGCAGAGTTGTTGCCACAGAGAAGACAGAATATGAAATATTTCTGGGAATCTGGAAGATATCAGTCCTTGACGTGATAGCTCTTTAGCTGCCTCATTCTTTTCCTTCCAAAGGAAACTTATTTCTTCAAAATTTAATTTGCAAATTAAACCAGTGTTCTCTTTTCATAAAGTTCTATGTGCTCGATTCAACTGGTATTTCAATTGGTTTCAGTAGGACTACTCGTGTACCTAAGTTCCTTGCTGGCTCACATGCACTGAATCCCTGATTCAGCAAAGCATGTAAATATCTGCTTAAATCTGCCCCTATTAAACAAACTATTTAGGGGGCTTGACTTTAAACTGTGCTTATGTCACATTGACTTCAACATTAAGCACAGTCTTAAGTGCTTTGCTGAATTGGGGGGCCATAGTCTCCAAGGGAAATGGCAGAAACCCCCATATCACTTGGGACATTAAAGCTAGACTGGATAACACACTAGCAAATGTACCATAGGGAACAGTCCTGCACTGGCAGAAAGCATCTGGAACATAGTAGGTCTTTCCTTCTCTACTCTCTGTGATCAGAATCAGAGGCAGTCAAGGTCACTTCTAGATTGCATGTCAAATATTTTACCAGTTGCTTCTTTACTCAGTTTAAAAGAATAAGTGAATACCAGAAATTTGGACGATGCCCTATCCTTTGGCCTTGTTCCACTTTTCTGGGAAGCCCAGTTCACAATCCCTCACTCATCCTTTGGGATGAGGACTGTGTCTTTGGTTTTATTTATACAGTGCTTCTGCACAATAGAATCTCAACTGTGCTTGGGGCATGCTATGCAACAGCAACAAAATAATAGCAATAATTCGATGAGACAACCTCTGCAGCTGGAAAATGAATTGTAGCACATTATTGTAACTGAGAGCTGTGTTAAAACTAGAAGAGACTGTCTTTCAAAATCATGCCGATAGCATTAGAACTACAGTAGAACCTTAGAGTTATGAACACCAGAGTTATGAACTGACCAGTCAACCACACACCTTATTTGGAACTTGAAGTATACAATCAAGCAGCAGCAGAGACCAAAAAAAAAAAAAAAAAAAGTAAATGCAGTACAGTACTTTGTTAAGCATAAACTACTAAAAAAAAGGGGGGGAGGCATTTTTCTTCTCATAGTAAAATTTAAAAGCTGGATTAAGTCAATGTTCAGTTGTGAACTTTTGAAAGAACACCCAGGACATTTTGTTCAGAGTTACGAACATTTTAGAGTGACTAAAGGTGTTCATTCCCGAGGTGTTCATAATGCTAAAATTCGACTGTAGTCAAAAGAAATTTCAACAAAGTGTTATTTTTCAACTAAATAAAAGTTGAACCTGAAATGTTTTGGGGAAACATGTAGGTTTTGATGGAAATTGAGTTGGAAAGTTCTCATGCTGAGGATGGAATTTTCAGTCAGCGATGTCCACCCCAGAACAGCCAATAGCAACTGGAGGGGATGGCAAAATCTGAAACTGAGGCCCTCTCATTCTTCCAAAAAGCTCCACCCCTTGGCCTAAGAGCCTCAGCCTTTAAGTGAGTCCCTTCTATTATGAGACCAAATCATTTTTAGTTTCCTTTCATTACTTTCTTTGTCTCGCTCACCTCCTCTTTATTTTCTTCTCTCTCCATGAGACCTGGTCAAAACATTTCTACATTTTGTTAAAAAAAGGAGAAAAAATATTCCCCCTTCCCCATTTATTTAACCTGCTCCACAGTCTATTCATCCCTGCTGTGCATCTTTTTTTCTCATATATTGTATATATGCACAAACATGCATGATAGACACACAAATATACAGTGGTGTGGCATTATATAAAGATTTGATGGGAGTCATTTGTGATACATTTATTTAGCGTGTGCATAGTGGTCTAGCCAAGCGATGGCATCTTCAGGGGCGTGATGCAGTTTTCTAGGCCACCGCTGAACCTAGTCAGCAGGCATTCATCGACAATGTGTGTCATTGGCTGTGTTGCACCACAGCTGCACAAAGCGCTGTCATGAAGGCCCAGCGATACTGAGTTGTGCCTTTAGTGGTCCCTCACAGGAAGGCTTGGAAGGAGGCCACTCTGCTTTACTGAGTAAGCGAGCAAACAACAGCCAATTAGCAGTCTAGAGGCCCTGGCCATCTGGGCAGGGCTGAGCAACACACAGCCTATAGCCCAAAAGCTTCCTGGCTGGGGAAGACAGCAACTCGGTCTATAGCTCCGGCCCTCTGAGTGGGGCAGATCAGCAAGCAGTCTTTAGCTTCAGCCTTCAGGCTGGAGCAGACAGTAATTACAGACTAGGGGCCCACAGCTGCCTGGCTGGGGCAGGCCACAACAAGGAAGAGACTTTCAGGCCTAGGATGAAGAGCCTTCCAGGCCTAGGATGAGTAGGCTTCCACCCAGGGGTGAGGTTGGTAATGAGGGTAAGAGGACTGAGGCCCACCCTACTCTATCGGGTCTTACCCAAGGGCCCTAACAATGGCGGGTGGTCCCAACACTGAGTCAGTGGAGATCCTACCGAAATACACTGACTTGCTTTCCAGCAGCACAGCCGGACTAGTCTCTGGTTCCCCTGGGCTACTTCCTACTGCAGTTAGGGTTGCCAGGTGTCTGGTTTTTGACTGGAAGCCCAGTCGAAAAGGGACCCTGGCGGCTTCAGTTAGCACCACTGACTGAGCCATTAAAAGTCTGGTCAGCGGTGCTGCGACTCTAAGGCAGGCTAGTCTCTATCTGTCATGGCACCACGCTATGCCCTGGAAGCAGCCAGTAGGTTCGGGTCCTGCATTGGCGGGGGGTGGGCATGAGGCTCCGCATGCTGCCCCTGTCCCGAGCACCGGCTCCGCACTCCCATTGGCCGTGGTTCCTGGCCAACAGGAGCTGGGGGCAGTGCCTGTGGGCGAGAGCAGTGCACGGAGTCTCCTGGCCCCTGCTGCCTAGGCGCTGGACCTGTTGGCTGCTTCTGGGTCGCAGCGTTGTGCTAGAACAGGTAGAGACTAGCCCCGCTGCACCACTGACCGGGAGCCAACCGAGGTAAGCCTGCGCCCCAAGCCCCATCCCTGAGCCCCCCAAACCCAGAATCCCCCCCTGCACCCCAAACCCCTCATTCCTGGCCCCCACCCCAGAACGTGCACCCCCAGCCCAGAGCCTATACTTTCTCCCACACCCCAACCTCCCGCCTCAACCTGCAGCCCCCTCCTGCACTCCAAATTCCTTGACCCCAGCCTGGAGCCCCCTCCTGCACCCCAAGCCCCTCATCCCTGGCCCCACCCCCTCCCAGACTCCAATGCCCTGCCTCAACCCACAGCCCCCTCCCACGTTCCAAATCCCTTGGCCCCCGCCCCCCAGTCTGGAGCCCTTTTGTGCACCCCAAACCCCTCATCCCCAGAGCCCTCACCCCCCTCCCGCACTCCAACCCCCTCCCCCAGCCCAATGAAAGTGAGTGAGAGTGGGGGAGAGCACGCCACTGAGGGAGGAGGAAAGGTAGTGAGCCAGGGGGGCAGGGCCTTGGGGAAGGGTCAGGGCAGGGGGCAGGCCTCAGGGAAGGGGTGGGGTTAGGGTGTTCAATTTTGTGAGATTAGCACAGTTCCATTGGCCACATGTCCTTAGCAGCTTCTAGGTAGATGGCTGGTGGTCGTCGTCCCAATAACTCTTCTTTGTCCTCAGTTACCTCTGGTGGCTAGGGGCCTGGTCCAGAGTCCTGCAGAGGGCTTGAGACATCTGTCTCTTTCCCTAGTTCAGCCCCAGCTGAGCTGTTGGGTTCTCGCCTTTTGCCCCTCCACTTCTGGCAGGGGCAGGGCTGGTTTGGCTACGCCTACCAGGGACAGTGTAGTGGTTGGTCAAGACCAGGTTTAGAGGCATTCCCCTCTGCCTCACTTCAGTGCAATAAAATCTTGATATATCATCACTCCATCTCATAGAATTGGATTTGTCATATATTTTCCAAAAGATACCCCAACCCCAATTTTAGAAATGTTTGAGAGCGTATTAACATTTTTATGTGTGCAGTATTTTTGTATCCCTTTGTGTGTCAAGTCAGCTTGATTAATTACCCTGTGGCTAACTGTAAGGCCTCAGAGGGAGCTAAAAATTATAACTGGGCTGTCAAAGAAGCCTCGATGAGCTAGGCACTGACCTCCTGTTGAAATTCAATAAGAGTTGGCAACTACTTCTCTTAAGCTCCTTTGAAAATCCCAGCCCATATGAAATAGCCTTTAGAAAATGTATGTGTGGGAAACTGGCTGAAAAAATAGCCTTTCTATAAATCAAATGCTGGGATTTTAAGGTCTGATACCTCCAGAACTGCCAGTGCTTGAAACTAGTGCTGTATCCCTTTGCAAAGGAGGGTTCCCATGTTTCCCATTCACACGTTGTGGAGGGGAACGGCATGGAGTGAAAGAAATGTTTTCGGACAGTGTAGTGGCAGTTATTTGAAGCTGCTTAAACATTTGCAATGTGAGAAACAGTCCAGACAAGGTGGGTGAGGTAATATCTCTTATTGGACCAACTTCTGCTAGTCAAAGAGACAAGCTGTCGAGCTTACACAAAGCTCTTCTTCAGGTAGCCCAGGCTGAGCTAGATTAGGGGGTAGAGTGCAGGTGATATAGCCAAAGGGTTAAGCTAAATGCAATTTATCCTTATATATCTCCACAATGTGTGTGGTATAAATGACAGCTAGATTAGACCAAATATACACTACAGTCCCAGTCATACAATTAAATCTGTGGAGGTGAATCATTTTGCATGTGTGGAGCTCTGTTGAAATCAGTGGGGTCCCATGAAGGCGTGAGGTCTAGTCATGGAAATTTGATAGCAAGATTGGCATCTTAACTATTGAAATGATAGGTATTTTAGAAATGCCTTAGCAGCTAGGTAGAATCTCTGTAGAATAGGCTATGGAACTGTAGATACAGTACAAAGAAAAAATAATATGGAAGTGATATAAGAATTTTCCCACTAGGTCCAGCTCTGTTGCTTTACCGCCTTCTCCCACATATGCCCTGTCCTCAGTCTTTTTCCCATAAATGCATAATAATGAATGATAACTTGGCATGTCTATAGCACTTCCCAGGTCCAAACTGTGCAGACACATAATCTAATTAATCCTCACTACAGCCCTGTGAAGCAAGAAAGTATTCGCCTCACTTTACATTTCAGCTGAGTAAACTGAAGTAGAATGGTGATATGGCTTGCCCAGTGACAGCATGAGTCAGGTGAAGGGCAGGATTAACACTCAGGGGTTTCTGATGCTTGGGCTTGAGACCACACCCTCTCCCTCTACACAGTAAATTGGAAAATAATGTACATACATTTAATTACAATTCATATCTGAATATTCCAAATAAATACATTGAGAGTGAGAGGAAATGCTATGCACATTAGTGCTGAAGACAATGAAATGTCGTGCTTGGCACATCAGTGAAATATTAACCAGATCAATGAAAAAGTACAAGTATGTGATAAAAGTATAATTATCACAACTCCTTTTCAAAGACAGAAGCCAGCTGCAGAACAAATGTGTCTTCAAGTAGTGAATTTAAATGCTCTGCTATCCTACACCATTTTATCTGCCTATGAAGCTGAGAGGTAGTAAAATAAGAGAGTGTCTGCTTGCTTATGTTGGAGGGGTGGAGGGCAGCAGAACCCACCAAAAAACAGTAGAAAATGTGTCATGGGGCTGCACAGAAGGGAAGATGGCTGCACAGTACATTATTGCCCTTGATCTGTAGCTGCCATGAGCCCCTCTGCAGGAGTTACTGCTCTAAACCACAGAAACTTGGTAAGCTGCATAGGTGCAAAACACAGCTTAGAGGGGCTTTTCCTATCTAAACTAGCCACTCGTGGCTGTAAGTGGGGTCAAATCCCTGTGTAGACAAGGACTAGTTTACTCCAAAATTGTATAGCGGTAACTGGGATAAGCCTGAATCCATTCACACTCAACTAAATGTGTGTCATCATGGGTGCAGCTGCAATTGATGCACTGTCAACTCTGACACCTGTCATTCGTCACCCTTTGGCCCTCAGAGCCAACATTTCACTCCCACCAGTGAACATCCTGAGTGTGCCAGCTGAGAGTCCCCTCTTTCCTCCCTCTTGGCCCCGCCACACCTCTGTCAGCAATACCGCCCCAGCAATGCCCACCAGCCCACGGCAGGCAGCATACAGTGCAGCCCTGGAGGGCATCTGTGCAAATGTGACTGTAAGTCATCTTTGTGTTTCCCTATGCTAGGGTGGCTATGAACTGGTCCAGTTCCCTAGCATGTCAGAACTACCTGCAGTGGCAAGCAACATGTGCTTGGGGCTGTTGAACTTCAGCAGTATAGTGCAAAGAGGCCTGACCACAGTGCAGAACCTGCCCCTGAATTTCATAGCACCTGTGTGAAACAGGTATGATTATATCCATTCTACAGATGGGTAAACTGAGGCATTGAAATTATGAGCTGTGTTCAACATCACACACACTAGTCATTTGCAGAGCTGGCAAGAGAATCCAGGAATCCTGTCTTTCTGACTTGCGCTTGAGCCACTAGATCTTTGGTTCTCAACCTATTCTTAAAACAAAAAAACTTCAAATCCAGACTCCAGCGAGAAACTGCTGAATTGGAATTCATTTGCAAATTGGATACTATTAATTTAGGCTTAAATAGAGACTGGGAGTGGCTAAGTCATTATGCAAGGTAGCCTATTTCCCCTTGTTTTTTCCTACCCCCCCCCCCCAGACGTTCTGGTTTAACTTGGATTTAAACTTGGAGAGTGGTCAGTTTGGATGAGCTATTGCCAGCAGGAGAGTGAGTTTGTGTGTGTGTGTGTGTCCCTGGGGAAAAAAAAAAAGGGGGGGGGTGAGAAAGCCTGGATTTGTGCTGCACATGGCCCACCTTGATTACCATGCACATTGTAGGGAGAGTGGTCACTTTGGATGAGCTATTACCAGCAGGAGAGTGAGTTTGTGTGTGTATGGGGGTGGGGGGGGGTGAGAAAACCCGAATTTGTGCTGCACATGGCCCACCTTGATTACCATGCACATTGTAGGGAGAGTGGTCACTTTGGATGAGCTATTACCAGCAGGAGAGTGAGTTTGTGTGTGTATGGGGGTGGGGGGGGGTGAGAAAACCCGAATTTGTGCTGGAAATGGCCCACCTTGATTATCATGCACATTGTAGGGAGAGTGGTCACTTTGGATGAGCTATTACCAGCAGGATAGTGAATTTGTGTGTGTGTTTTCTGGAGGGGGGTGAGGGGGTGAGAGAACCTGGATTTGTGCAGGAAATGGCCCAACTTGATTATCATGCACATTGTGTAGAGAGTTGTCACTTTGGATGGGCTAGTACCAGCAGGAGAGTGAATTTGTGTGTGGGGGGGTGGAGGGTGAGAAAACCTGGATTTGTGCTGGAAATGGCCCAACTGGATGATCACTTTAGATAAGCTATTACCAGCAGGACAGTGGGGTGGGAGGAGGTATTGTTTCATATTCTCTGTGTGTATATAAAGTCTGCTGCAGTTTCCACGGTATGCATCCGATGAAGTGAGCTGTAGCTCACGAAAACTCATGCTCAAATAAATTGGTTAGTCTCTAAGGTGCCACAAGTACTCCTTTTCTTTTTGCGAATACAGACTAACACGGCTGTTACTCTGAAACTTATCATTGTGTGTCGCATATGCAGCTCTCTCTGTTATGTGGGCCACACCCACACAATATATACACTAGCTGTATGGCCCTGAGGATGTCACATGGGCTGCAGCTGGGTGCTGATTGAGCCACAGGTGGCCCGTAGGCCGTGGGTTGAGAACCGCTGCACTAGATAAAATACATATGTGAGTAGAAGACAGACAGGATTGAGTAAATACTGGTAACGCCTAAAAAACCAAACAAATGGGTGTATTTTCTTTGTACTTAGAATTTTTCAAATTGTGCTCCCAGGATTTGGGAAAATAGGGCCAGCCCTCTAAAAGGACCTGCTCGTACTGTGTTAAGAGAGCTGTACTTAGAAAGAGGAGGAAAAGGTTTGTTCATAATGAGCAACTCCACCATTTAATTTTGATCTGCATGAATACTAATCAAAATATAAACATGATCAGTTGCACAATTAGCTTAAATATTTTGTTTGGCTGGCCTGAAAAGGCTTCTCTCAGCATCAGGAAATACAAAAGATATGAAAATAAGAGTACCATCTTTGTTTAAAAAACATTTATAACAATATACACAAACATGTTCCTATCCAGTCAAAGAATCTTAAAATGTCATCCAGTACGACGTAATGACAGAGCACAAGTTCACATAAAAAAGGAAGCAATAAAAAGGAATGTATTTCTTGACAGCAACTATCATTACAGGAGATAATGGGCAATTACAACACAATTTCATAAATTCACATAATTGACAGCAATATTTTTATAAAACGTATTGCTAGCTATGGTGGTTCGAATAGGTATGCTTGAGGGTTTAATAAAATCTTTAATACAATACAGAGGGCCATTAGTCATTTGTAACATTACAATTATATTACCAATATTTAAATTGTATAGGTTGAAAGGAAAAAGGAGAGCTGAAGCCAGGGAAAATTCTGTATCCTATTCTGAGACAGAAAAAAAAAACCAATTCAAGAAAATATACAAATGCATATTAAAAGGCAATTAATGTAAAAAATCTTGTTTAAGAAATAAACAAACAGCTGTGAGCCAAATGGAATTACCTCGCAATAAAGCATTAAAATGAGAATATCTCTATATAGATCCTTCTACCATTAGGATAATAGCTAGTACATAGGCAAAAGTTTCATTTGAAAAACAGTACTAAGAACAGAGGGAAACCAATTCACTAGTATTAGGCTCAGAATTTATGGCCTAATCCTGCTGCCATTGAAATCAACAACTAAAGGTCCATTGCCTTCTGTAATGCACGATACGATACTTAGAAAATGAAGCTATGGGCCTATGATAAAACCGAGTGAGAAATACACAGTTTCTTTCTTACCACCACTCCTAGCAGAGGAGTATATAAAGAGAAATATCTGTGGAGTACAGTATAATTAATTATGATGTTGTGTCATGTAGCAATAAATGTACATCCAATGAGATAGTTAGCTCTTGTTTTTTTCTTTTTTTGTAATTTCCCCCCCAAACTTTTTCATCATTTGTAGTAGGTTCGCTTTGTTGTTCTAGCTGTTGTGCTATAATAATATACAGCTTCTGGAAGCTTTCCAAGGAGTGCTGTGCATTTCTGTTTTATAGGTCAAATGGCTTCTCAATCATTCAACATTAGCATGATGGGGAAAGTACCAGTAAACTTTATTATACATTTGTACCTTGCTCCTGGATTTAGGATCAAATAAATAAAACCATTTACAATTAGCATCCTGTTTTCGGTGTCAGCAATTAGGAAAAGTGTGGCATATACATTTTTCTGAACAACACACTTTGGCCCCCCTTTACTAATTCCTTTTCCATGCAATAACGGATGACCCTTTATGCAAGGCCCTGTGTACTGTGCAGCAGGCTGGACATAAATTCTGTATCCCCTCCCGCTATGTCAATTTCTGCAGCACTCTGGTATGACAGCCTGGAAATGGTACAACAGTTTCCTTTAAATTTAAAATTAGAGATTTGTTCTGAACAAAATATGAACCTGAATAATACATCAGTACAATAAACTCACTGTTATTTATAGAAATATTAAATAGAATTCATTTTTAGCAGTCAGGACAGAGAATGTATCTTGGTATTGTGGGATATGCGTATTAACTGGATGATCTGCTAAAATAATCAACAGAGTAAAAATTGACAATGTTGACATTCAAATTGTCAGCTTTGAGTCTCAGAGTTGATGAGCCATTGAAATTAATGGGGACATGTACAACCTTCAGAGCTGCTTTTCCCATCTGCCTGCAGAGTCAGCAAAACAACACTGATTTACATTTGGTGCATGCTTTTAAGGTTTTCCTTGCAAACATACAAGCTGGGAACAAACGTTTTTTTAAGATGAAAACTCTGATTCTGGAGAACAAATCTGTCAAGGGGTGGATTCTGCAGCAAATTCTGTGGCTCTGCAATTGTGGCCTATTTGAGCCCCTGTCTGTCTGGCCTGCAAGATTGAATGTATAGTTCAAATGAAGTACTTGACCCTGTGAGGCGCTGAGTTCCTCCTGGGGATGCTGGGTGTCCTCACCCATTGCTAATTTCACAGAATTACCGATATGTCCGAAGAGAGGTTAATGTGTGTCTGCAAATATCTGGGGTATTGGGATGAAAAGAAAACGCTGTATTTTGTTCATTCTATTTTTCAGGGTCTGTCCATTGAAGTGAATGGCACTTTTTGGTAAGTGTCTGTGCAGTCTCTCTTCATTAGATTGTTTCTTTATCACGGAGTTGTGTGGCCAAATCTCTGTTGGTGTAACTCCACTGAACTCAATGGAGTTACACCTGCAGAGAATTTGACCCTTCAAAAAAAATGACATAGAATTTATAAACCCAATTACCATCCATACACTCCAAAACAAATGAGAACACATTAAATACAAAAACATGTACCAAGTACTTGAAGATATTGAATAGAGAGCTGAATATTAAAATACTCCACTGCCAGGTAAAACCATTACCACACCACTGCATAAATGCACAAATCGGGTCCTGTGTACTTGTCCTTTATTTAACTGGAGAGCCACTGTCTCAGCATAGACCGAGTTACTTAACGTCTTTGTATAATTGCACTCATTCTAAATAGTTGGTTGAGTGATTTTTTTAAATAAAAAATCACTAATTCATCATTTTTCCTTTTAAGCACTAATGAGCAGAATTCTGGGAATTATTTATTTATTTTTAGTTTTCTACAGTATATTTCCATGTAATTACCTTAAAATTATCGTCCTGAGTGACTATTTCCTGTGAAGCTGTACTGCACAAAAGCACCCCAGCCAGAGGCAGGTTTTACCTCCAGGAAACCTCTTCAATTAGCACTAATAAGGATGGTGGTGCAGAACTCCTGCAGACAGCTGTAGTTTATCCCACTAGTATATCTTCTACTTCAGAGAGTATAGTAATTTCTAACAGCCAATTACAAAAGAAATAGAATATGGATTTTTGCAGAAATTGAACAACTGATGTAGAATATTACACAAACAACCCAAACAGCATTAAACACACACCATCAACGAATACAGCAATTTGCAATACCATTAATTTGAATAGGAGCATATTCACATGACTTTCAATCTTGCTTGTAAGGGTAATGTTGCACTGGAGAAAAAGTGGGGGGAAAAAAAAGAGAAAATTACACTAAAAGATAATGATCATGCCAGGGCTGTTTGCATTTCCTTTGCTGTTACTGGAGAATTTGTGTTTCACTAGGATTTAGCAAATTTCCAGCCCACATTCTCCTTCTGTTTGATGCTAAATAAAAGGATGTCTTAATCCTGCTATCCCCGTGCACCCTGAGCTACTGCTTTGTTTGAATACATTCAATGCAAACAACTGTGTCCACCCAATATTTAATGTGCTTGCAGTTTTAAACTCAGGAAATTTAGAATTAAGATGCCCCTGTGCATCTTAATTTTCTCTCCCCTTGCACAAATATATTATGGGCTAAATTCTGGAATTCAGCAAACAGCCTGAATGGCTAAACTGCATGCTAGGGATTTTGGAGGTGGCTTGGAGGAAGGAATCACATATGATGCCTTTGCTTCACAAAGGCATCATATGTGCCTCTGCAGCCACTGCTACAACCTCATAGGTGAATTGCCAGGGCCTCTGCATTCACAGCACCACTGGCCTGTACTGCTCCTCAAACACTCCTTGCATTCTCGGGAATTAGGATCCTCTGTGGGCACATAACTTTAGCATGGTCTGAAGTCAGGCTCTCCCTCATTCTGCAGCGGAACTGCACTGGTTCCACTGAGTCAGGGCCCTCTGTGGTGGGGCAGGCTAGGGGTGTGCACTAAGAGTCTGTCTTGATACGGTCACAGATCACCAGGCACCAAGACATGGTAAATGTTTATTTCATTAATATGGTTTTTCTGTGCGGCAGTACAGATTTCATAGCCCTGCTCTTCTTCCCCAGGTGCACCCTCACAGGAGCAGTGCAGGATTCCTACATAGTGCTCAAGAAAGTGCTTGCAGGTCCACAGCCCGCCGAGAGTGTGGTCCCTTGTCTATGGATAAGGTCATGCCTTCAGCTAGAAGCACATCCTACCTGGAGATACACATTGCTCCTCTTTGCACCTGGCAGCTCATCTCCTTTGCCCCGCAGAATGGCTCTAGTGCCTAACACAGAGATGAGACTAGTTCTTATCGTCCCTCCCATTCCGACTACACAGTTCATCTTCTCAGGGCAGGGTTTTGCCCACAAAAGCATATTTTCCTTTATCAGAAGGTTCCTATTATTTGTCATTAGGAAATAACACCCTCTGTGCACGATTAAAATGTATACCCCTGCACACAGTGAGATCAATAATATCAATGCAAGTGCATCACACACTAAGGATTGAATAGAAACAGCTTTGTACAGTTTACCGTTGATGTTCAATTTTTACCAGAAAATATGACAGTTTATCAGCATTTAAATGTTGTGGTTGCTTAATAAAGCCACACACTTTGGTAGAACCAGTCAGGGTAGTTCCTCTCCTTCCATACGTTAGTAATCCCAGAGCTGTGTAATAAATATTTAGGATGAATTCCTGGCCTCATTAAAGTCAATGGAAGTTTTGCCATTTTAGAGACCCAGATCAGAGAATGGAACTGGGATTGAAAGGCATGTGAACCAACAGATGCTAGCGACACCTCAGGGTTGGCAGGTTGACAGTTCTCGTCTTAATTCTTCTCACTGCATTTGTGTGTCTGTGTGCACACGCACACACAACATCTTTCCTTGCTGCATATTCAGCCCAGAAACCATACTGAACCTGTAACAATTTCACCCAGTTGCTGTCCCAAAATGAAGCTCTGATTTTCCACAGTCTTGCATCTTCTGTAGAAATCGGAATGGCAGCATTTTCCACTCACTGTGCCCTGGTGTAAATGATTGCACAAGGTGGAGGACAACAGAGAAACAGGGCTGAGGGCTCTGGTAAACTCTGCTCCAGTTCTAACCTTCTTGTAAATCTGGCTTCTTCTTAACTTTTGTTGTTGCTTCCAGCTTCTCTGTTGTTGGTCTGAGGCCCAGCTAGGTTCACATGTATACTTTCGTATAATTATTTGTCTCAGGAAACAGAACTTCTGTCCACCAAATATAACTAAAGCCCCTTCTTCTATCAAATAGGAACTCTGAAAGGGGCCTCTGCAGAGAAGACATGGATGAGACAAAATCCTGATTGCCATTAGTTCTCTTAGCTATCATGAGAGAGATAAAGAGGAACTCAAGACTGTAGTGCAGTGGTTCTCAGACTCATGATTGCTGGTGATTAGCATGGCTGTCATGTGCTGGCTCTCTTCTTGGTTTCTATCTTGTAAATTGCATTAAAAGATAGCTAGAATGCATGCAATATGTATTATTTTTCCAAGCAAACAATGATTGTAGTTGTTTCAGGGATGTCATACAATCATGGATGGGAGGGTAAGTGGTCTGTATGATTTTGAAAGAGAGTGTCTACAAGACAATCTCTTTACAAGGCAGATATGGTTTAAGCTATGGTCTACATTATGAAAGGGTCTGAGAATCCTTGCTCTGGTGGGTAGATTGCTACTGACTAGTGAAGATGACGATATTGGAATATCACAGAGTCACACAGGACTGTGGACCTCAGTAATAACTACTTGTGCTTCAACAGAGTAAGTGAGGGAGGTGATAGTTACCCTTCAAATTCACTGGGGTGATGAGCAGAGGCATTTGAATATGGCAGCAGTAAATATCCTGATTGGGGTAAAATATGTACTGCAACACATAATGTCTTCTAAGAATTATAAAGAACATTTCATTTATTGCCACAGCTTCCAAAATTTCCAGCCATGTTGACAAATATTGACAAAGATAAGTTGATGTGCTAACATTAACATATAATAAACACGTAAGAACAGATCCTTAGCCGGTGTAAATTGGCAGAACGCCACTGAAGTCAATGGAACTATCCCAATTTATTCCGTGACACGATCTGGCCCAGAATTTGGAAGGATGATGAAAATGGTGTAATGCATGAAACACCAGTAATGCCAGTTAGTGACAAATATCTCATTTTTAATACTGTTACACCAGGTAAAAGGGAGTATGTGAATATTGTAAATAGGTCAGTTATTTATTGTAAAATAATTAAGAATGGCACAAACAATAGAGTCAATTGATTGATGGCATGTATCACAGTGTCCAAAAGGATGGACCCAGTATTGGACAGTGATTGTAGATTCATGGTGGTTTATTCCATCATGCTGGCACTATTATGGTGATCCATGATATATAATGTACAGGAGGTATGTGTATGATCTACAGGGGATCAGTGTGATTATGGATGTGTTGGGAATGAAACTAGTTTAAGTAGTATTTTTATTGGGTCTTGATTATGTGAAATAGACTAAAAGAAGGCACCAGAGTTATGTATGAGAGGACACTGAATGCATCCAATGAAGTGAGCTGTAGCTCACGAAAGCTTATGCTCAAATAAATTTGTTAGTCTCTAAGGTGCCACAAGTCTTCCATTTCTATTTGTCTTTAACTTGTGACATTGGTCAAGTAACACCTGTTTTAACACAATCCTTTCCCTAGTGCTATATGTGTTTCATAAATGGAATAATCCAACAGGTGTAGGTAGCAGGGCTTTGCCTAATTTAGTTGAGGATGTGATGCATGATACATGGCCCCTTTTTGGTCCACTTGGGCAAAGCATGCCAAGTGATGGCCGATCTCACTGGTGTCATACAAAGCAAACTGAGTGGGACAGAAGTGAAAAGGGCTAGGATAATTAATGGTTGGCATTCTGAAGACATGATTTTAAAAGGTGTAATAATACTGCAAAATACACGTTATTGAAGAGTTTTAACACAATTTATTTTATGCTTAAATAATCAGCTAGATCATCCAGTGTATGTTGTTTTCATACATACGTAATTAGAGCTATTATCAATGAATGTTGTTTTCATATGAATATAATCAACAAATTAAAGTATTTCACCAAAACCCAAATAAAAATGCCCTTTAAAACACAGCAGCCTTAACAACCTAATATTACACTGCTAGAATGATTACAGATGATTGGCTTACTGAAAGATTCTACATCTTATAGCCAGTACACAATACAGTAATAATTTTACAGCGTGCTGCCAGTCTATTAGCTAATAATTTCTCTTCGGTTCATTTTAAAATATCCCAAACTTGTGCTTTATAAGAGCACCAACCCAGTTCTAAAGCTGCAAGCATTACCCCCATTATAAAGCGAGAACAGATAGCACCCCCCTCCCCATAATGCAACTACTGTATATGGTATTTTTTTAGGTCATTTCATTGAAAAATTGGCAACAGCAACAAATATTAGATGAAGGGCTTTGTGTTTACAGATAAAATCCTATTTATCATGTTGCAGTATAGTGTTTGCAAAACTGGAAAAGATTTAATCAAAATAAGGTGAAACACATGCATCAAAATATTAGTACTCTGAAGAAAAGTTTTCACAGAACTACTGAATTCCTCATTTTGGGAATCATTTAAATTTGCAGCAGATTTTAAAGATTTTTTTAAAATCAAGCTAGCATTTTTGCATATACAAACATAATAATTGCTAATATACAAGAATCTGTGAAGATACACGCAGAATATCCTTGTAGGTGTAGCCATTTGAGACACCTATTTTGTTTGATGCATTTGCAATATTCTGTTTGTGATCTAAGAGGCAGTGCCTTATCAACATTCATTCTATTTTCTGTTAGAATTTATACAGTGTTATTTATTTACAGCAAAACTATTGATGTTTAAAAAAGAAACAAATAGTGTTTTATACCCTGACAGTTTGGGTCCAAGAAAAATAAGGCGAGCTGTTGTGGATTTAGTAATTTTAGTGTCTTTCCATGGTTTAGCCATTTCATCTTCTTATGTCCCCTCTGACCACAGGAATTTATTTCTTTTATGATGACATCAAATTGCTTGAAATAAAGCTGTTAACAGCATGGCAATCTTGTATATACACTGCATTGTTAATTGCACACTCTCGAATCCTGTGAATGACAGTGAATTTCCATGCTCTGTAAATTGGCTCATGCTAAATTAAATTTTTATTGTTTTTTTGCATAAAGACCATGCGGTTAATGTGTGGAAGCAGCAAACACACGCACACTTGTATCAGTGAATGTTTAATTCCTGTTGATTTTTCTTCCATAGTGTCTGTCTAGAACACTGGCAGTAAAAGCACACAACCCTGTGGAAAAAAGATAGCACAAAATGGTTTCAGAATAACTCTTGAGAATCATTTTCATACATTTTTGCAATACAAAAAAAGTCTAATGAATCTTATCGTATGCTGTAATAAAAAGTTAAATAAGGCAGTTTTTAATGAGGTTAGTTGAATTGCCAGTATGAAGGTATAAGTCTGTCAACGTATGGTGCGCCACACTCCTGATGAAGTGGCTTACAAAATGTTTGGAACACATTACATTTAATTACAATGAAGAAGTTAACAGCTTTTCAAAAATATCTGAGAAATATATGCTAGCAGAGATAGCGACGTTTCCAGAATGACAGTGCAACTCCTGTATCATCACTTTTTTGTGTGTGGCAGTCATCCACATTATGGCCCAGATCCTGCACTCGTTGCACATTCAGAACTCCCACTGACAAGGAGAACAAGGCACGCAGAATCAGACTTTATGAGGCTACACGCAATGGAAGACTTTATGAGGCTACCTATGGCAATGGTGTGATTAGACTAGGAATTGAATGAACATATCACCGTGTGGCTTAATTTGGTGGATAAGAATGGTATGGATACGAAAGAAATGCAATTCATGCTCTCTTGCCTATTTGAAAATGGTCATATAGTTCTGCATATAGTGATAGTAACTATCATCTACCCAAGAAGCTTGTTAAATCTGTCATACAAGAGCAATGGAAGTGCATCACAGCTGATGACAGTGCTGTAATCCCATATTAATGACAGATAAAAATGCAATAAAAACATGCTAACACACCATGAACTGAAAGAAGCCAACCATTCTTCCTAGCAACTTAATGTAGAAAAGCTTGTTTGTCTTTCTAAGCTCTGTTTAAACACTGACTGTGGGATTCAGAGACTAGCATGTTTATTAAATCAGGTCACAGGTCCATGCACATTCCAAAGGAGAGCACTCTCTTTGTCCTTTTATGGTAAAACAATGTGTCTTTACCCATTTATGTTGTCTACATAAATCTATCCCTTGCTCTGAAAGCCCAAGGTCTAAGTCTTGCTGGTACAAGAAGATCTCAGTGAAAGTCACAATTTTAATTTCACAGAATTTCACATGAAAATTTTCAGCATTTAATGTCTATGCACAATTCAAATTTTGCTTTATTTTCAATGTTGAAAAAGCCATTTTTGCCTCAAAAACTTGCAGACAATACACATTTTTGCATATTTTCAATGTGAAAGCCATCTTTGCTCAAAACCAGTCCCTTCCTTTATCTGTTTTTGCTCAGAGCCAGATCCAAATTCCCTGGAAACGTATCATCTGTGAAAATGAACCCAGTTTTGAGTTTATAATAAAATATTTAAATGTTTGAATTTTCAATAGTCTTAACATTTTATATTGCTTAATCTGTACTCCTCTAGTTGCAAGCTTTTCATTATGGAACGTCAACACAGGGCACAGATCACATTATTAATTCACCTCTGTGCAGAGGGCCATTTTCATTATTTTCTGCATTTGTGGCCAGGTTCTAGCTAGGAACAACTACATACTGGAAATCATGTGGGAAAGCTATAACAGTTCACAGTAAATGTGAGTGGATTTATTTTCTGAAGGGCTCACTAAGCAGGTCAGAATGACTATGTTTGATGGATTAGGCAAAAGTTGCTTTATAGGGTAATATTTTATTTAAAATTGAATACTCCCACCATGCTATGTATTCATCCTATGGCAATGGCATTACATCACACTTGCACACTAACGGGTTCTTGCTGCATCCTATACCGCGTAAGGAATACTGGGCTTGATCCTGCATTCCTTCTAAACCTCATATTCCCACTGGTTTCAACAGGGGCAAGCGCATGGTTTAGGTGCATAAGGACAACTGTCATACAGATCTAATCTGCCGGTTGACAGGAATGACAGATACAGGAAAATCCTAGATCCTAGATAGATATACAGGAGCAGACCTTTTAGCTGGGGCACATTTTCCTACAATCAAGTCCTTCTCTTTGGTTTGCTTTCTACAGAGTGGTAAGTTAGCCAAAACTCCACAAGTGAGAAAGAGTTTCATTAAGAACATTCATTTTCATTATACCTAAATATTGTATGAATACATTCTGCAGACACACCGTGAAGTGGTATTAGTTCTGTTACCATACTTTGGATGTTTCAGAATAAACACGTCAATTCAGAAATGGTGTTAGGCTGACCTGGGGGGCTGGCAACTGGTTATTAGGCTGTCAAGAGAAAGTGAGTACAGTAGAACCTCAGCATTATGAACCGGCCAGTCAACTACACACCTCATTTGGACCTGGAAGTACATAATCAGGCAGCAGTAGAGACCCCACCCCCCAAAAAGCAAATACAGTACAGCACTGTACTAAACATAAACTACTAAAAAAATAAAGGGAAAGCAGAATTTTTCTTCTTCATAGTCAAGTTTCAAAGCTGTATTAAGTCAATGTTCAGTTGTAAACTTTAGAAAGAACAACCATAATGTTCTGTTCAGAGTTACGAACAACCTCCACTCCCGAGGTGTTCGTAACTCTGAGCTTCTACTGTACTCAGGTTTGAGATGCTTGCTCTTCAGAGGCTGGATCCTGTGAAATCCTGAGTGCTCTGGCCCTGATTCTGCACTTAAGTACATGACGAACTTTAAGAATGTGTGTATAGTCCTGTTGAAATCAATGAAACGATTCACATTCTTAAAAAATCCACACGTGCCTCTCTGAACTGAAGCTAAATTGTCCAGGACCTCACAGGAACAAGCTGCAGAGCTAGTGAACCTCAGGTTGGGTACAATATAATCGTTGCAGAGAACCACGGGCCGTCTGGAGATGACTTCATTCTTCCTCTAACTTATCTTCAGAATGACATTGGGATTAGTTTTACAGATACTATTTATTTTATTCTGTATCCCTACAGTCAATCCTGTATCAGGCTGTGTAGGGAAAGAGACTGCTTGTGGGATGTAGGTTTAAGGATTAAAAATACTCTAAACAAAGCTAAGGAAAATTCAGGGTTAAAAATACCCTAGTACAGTATATGCATAAAATGGAAGGCATGATTGAATAAAGCTCTGACTAACATCAGCCATTTGAAGCAAAACAAAGCGCCATACAGAACATCCTTTTCTTCATTTATAATCAAGTTTGCTACAAAATAATCCTGCTGGCTTCGTAATTAGCGAAGTAATACAGAGGAATTGCAATAATGACCATTTAAATTTGGCATAGGTTTTATTTCAGCAGAATCTACAAATCGTCAGCTGTTTGGTTATAACTGTAAAGGATGGATCCATAAAATTCATAGGAAACATTTGGTAAGGATTATTTGTTGATGTATATTTAGACTTTTTACTGAATTTTACAAGGACATTGGCTTTCATAACACTGAGATTATATGTGTGACTGAAAGAAGTGCTTCACTCAAGATATGCTGTTTACATTTACTTGTATGCAAGTCATTTACCTCTCACATTTCAAGTCTGATTTTATTAACAGAAATTTTGTTAATTGAGACCTGTATGTTTCCTAGAACTCTACTCCAACAGATAGTTTTAAAAAATAACACACACATATTTTGTGCGTATTTGCAGTATGGGGGCCTGATATTGGACTTCCCAGCTTAAAACAGATGCAGGGGCAAACGAGTTCATTGATTATACAATGTGCTAACTGGTGCACTAGTACTGTATTTGCTCTTGGCCTAAACAATGGAATGATATTTGTCAAACTGACCGTTCAGTGTTCTGCTGTTATGAATAACTCTTCTTCTCCACATGTCTGACTTCTCTCTTCGTCTTAACCTTATAACCTTCTCCCTGCTTTCAAGAAAAGGTACACACATTAACACATATGCAGAAAGCGTTTGGAATTATAAAACTTTTCCAAACAGGTCCTTTGTAGCTATAATAGGATAAGTAAAAAGCAGTTAAATCACATCAACACTTCATTTCAAAGTTACACACAATTCAGAGTTAACCACTCTGCTGAGCTGCAAAAACAGGCTGGAAATATCATCTAAAAGTAGAAATCACAGGTTTAAATTTTCAAAAATAGTCACTAATTTTGGATGCCTCCGTTGTTGGTACCAAACTTGAAATACCTAGGGTTGAGCTTCCCACTGACGTCCGTTAGATTTGTAGGTGCTCAGCATCTCTGGAAAAATTAGACCCATAGGCATCCTAGTTAGGCACTCAAAATTAGTGGCCACTTTTGAAAATTTAAACCATAGTTATTATGAGGTCTCATAACAACTGTGCTTTAAAGTGAATAGGTTAGTAAAGGAAGAAAAAGAGCCAACAAAAAAATCCACCAAAGCAGAGCAGCAGAAATAAAGCCAAGGAAACTGACAAGCGGTGCATGTGTCATAAATAAGGCTACGATTTTGTCAAGGGTATTTTTATTAAAAGTCACGGACAGGACATGTGCAATAGACAATCATGGAAATGTACACAAAGTAATGCAGTTTTCACTGCATTAGTACAGAAGCTTTTAAATTGCCTAGTAAACTCAGGCTGAAGCCAGAGCCCCACCGCACAGGTCTGAAGCTGAAGGCAAAGCCGGAGCCCCGCCTAGGGTGACCAGACATCCTGAAATTAGGGGCTTTGTCTTATATATGCAACTATACCCTTCCTACCCTGTGAAAAAAAAAAAGTGTCCTGATTTTTCACACTTTCTATCTGGTCACCCTCGCCCTGCCACCTGGGGCTGAAGCCCAAACCTGAGCCCTCTGCCCGAGGCTAAAGCTCTAGCCCGAGAGGGACTGAAGATGAAGCCAAAGAACTAGCTGACATTTCTTGAAATCACGGAATCTGTGACTTCCGTGACAGAACTGTAGCGTTAGTTACAGATTCTTGTCTTTTAAAACAGCAGACTATTAGCCAATGTCATATATATTTCCAAAATGCATTGTATTTAGGTTAAGTTGTAGAACAATGAGCAGAATTCTTTGTGCCTATGCTAAGCTTTATTGTGGAAATCTACTAATAGTTATACTGTTCCAGCCTTTGTTTTTTGTATGTGCAGAATCTGTTAGAAGTATGATGTATGTTCTGTTAAGGAAAGTTATATATGAATTCTGTGTTGGGTCCATTAGTAGAAAACAGTTCATGACTCTATGGTTTATCCAGAATACTGACATCCAGAATGTTATTGTGTGCTGAAAACAATATGTTAGGGAGGATTTGGACTGATGTCTTTGTATCCTGAAAAACAGGCATGAAGTTAGATAAGAAAAGGGGAGGTAACGCATGAATCTTCTACTTGCTTTAAACAAGGCTACTAGTCAAATTAACTTCATATTTTAGGATAGACACAGATGAAAAATTGAAGTTGTGATCATTGCAAGCCTGTTCCCAAGAGTTGGTATCCTCTCTGTTTGTGTCGATTTATCTATGTTTAATAAACTGATTGGGCCAAGTTTTCGGACGTCTTGTTAACTGACAATCAAAGCCCTAACAAGACCTAGAACTGCAGCTATTCTACATTAATTAAAAATAACCTAATATTTATCTAAAAATAAATACCCTGATAATAATGAGCCTATTTCACACTGGAGTAAAAAGTGTTTGTTATATAGGGCATCAGTGGAATTCACCGGTAAGGTTCATTTATATTTATATTTAAGTAACCCATTTTTAGTTCACAGTACATTCCAAATCCATTTTTTCCTTACTAAACAGTAATGTTTTTCTGGTAAGACTAAAAGACTGAAGAGTTTCCTCTGGGGAGGAGGGCATGGGTATTTATATTTTCAACTCTGTTCTATTTTCATTTGCTTGTGTTTTACTATCAGAAGAGGGACAATAGCAGTGATTCTGTTGTTACTCAGACAAAAGCTCCATTAACTTCAATGAGTTTTTCCAGAGTAAAGACTTAGTTCAAACTGAGGGCTCAACAGCACCTTTGAGGAACAGTCCTGCATTAGGGCTGCATTAAAGACAGCCACATTGTCCTGTGCTATTTCTCTTCAGGGATGCAATATACTGCCTTCAGCGCATCTATCCAGCTCTGCTGACCAGGAGAGAGAGAGAGAGATAGAGAGAACAGGCTTCCCTCCTCCTCATTTCCCCTAGTCACTTTGGGATGACTTGTACCCTACAGGTTACACAGAAAGAGCAGTTCTTATGCTTCAGGGCATACAAGAAGTTGGAGATGGCTCCTGCATGGAAGGGCAGACAGAAGCTGCTTGCAGCCCTACTTTCATTCTATTCTCCAGAGAGGCTGGCCCTGAGTAAGGATTTTGGGATTTGGCCTGATGTTCTCTTTTTCACACTGCCAAAATCCAAACATGTTCATGGCAGGCTGAATCCTGAAACCACTTAGTCACATGAGCTGTGCCACTGAAGGATTACTCAGATGAGTAAGGGGTTGTAGGATCAGGTCCCCTGTTCACTACAGGTAAATATTTTTTCTGTTTGTGAAGGAATGATACAAAACACATATCAGGTCCAGGGTAAAGATGCTAAAAGACAACCAAAATACACATATGAAACTACTTATTTTTGAGGGGAGGGAGGAGTCAAAGGGGAGAATTCACACCCAGTCCTAAATTTAAAACCACTGACTGTTTTATACAAAGAAACCCTGATATCTTAGTGTGAAAAAGATTTTTGCTGCTAGCACAATGAAAATAGATCTTTCTGAAAATGAACCCTATCAGTAAACATTACAATGGTAAAACCTTGCCCTTCGTCCAGATGCACAGCTTGTCAACAATGCAAGCACTTCTCTTTGCCAAGACTTGATGTTAAATTGCAAACCTCCAGCCCTTTAGTAGCGCTTTATAGATAGTCAGCACAACCCTCCTCTACTGTTATTTCTTTGTAGCCCCCCCATCCATTACCATTTCACCAACTTTTCTCTCATGTGGGATAACAACACGTCTTATTACTTTCCGGGTGACCTGTAGGAAGCAACACATGAAAAGTATCGATTTTCTTTCCTGATTCTCAAAGGAGAAAGCCTGGTAAGAGTAGTTACTTGAATACAACGATTCAGAATAGTGAAACTGCAATTCATGATTACTTTTCTTGTGATGATGTTGCCTTCTTCATCGGTAAACTGTTCTTCTGTTACTGATTCACCAGGAATGTTTTTTGCTTCCTCACCCTAAAGAATGTGATATAAGATTAGCAATAGAACCTATATTTTTGCAATGCCCACACATTTATTTTCACACCACTCCAAGCAACAAACACATGCTAGGTTGGATTTTAAGTAATAAAATATGTTCAAATGGATTTATCTCACATGGATAACGTGAAAGGCTTTCTGTATAAATGTGCTAATAGCTGTATTTTAGTACATGAAAGGTGTCCTTAAAGCATTTACTGAGTTTCTAACTTGTTTCTTTTAAGCACTAAATCATGCATCGAACTCCTTGAGCAACAAGTAATTTTTCTGAAATGTTAGAGTGCTGTTGTCTGATTCATGTTCAATGTAAGCAGGAGTTCACAATGGCGTAGTCCCTAAACAGACATCCATTAAGCTATAAGTGCCAACCATTTATGTACAGGAATTCTAAAATCCAAGTACTGAGAGTAAAATTTGGGATTTTAAAAGAAAAATGCACTCAGTTCACCCAATCAAACAGCCAAAAAGTTCACATGAGAAGAAACATTTCTCACTATTTATAGAATGGAGAAAATATTTGAAATGAAATCTTGTTGAAATGGCGGTTGCCGGCCAATGGGAGCTGTGCGGGCGGTGGTTGGGGTGGGGGCAGTGTGCAGAGCCCCCTGGCTACCCCTATGCATAGGAGCCAGAGGGTGGACTTGCCACTGCTTCCGGGAGCTGCGCGGAGCCATGGCACACATGGAGTGGGTCAAGCCCCGGAGCCCGCTCACTGGCAGGAACTCGAGGGCCAGATTAAAACATCTGAAGGGTCAGATGTGGCCCCCAGGCCATAGTTTGCCCACACCTGCCCTACACGAAGCTTGGCTAAGTAACTAAACAGTCACTTTCTGCACTGGTGGAAGTTTTCAGATGGGCTGCTGGTGGAGTTCCATGCAGAACGCACTACAGTAATCCAGTCTCAATGTGACTGTGGTGAAGCTCTAATGAGAAAGAAGAAATAAAAAAACTGGCTTACAAGATTAGATTACAAGCTTCACATTGAAGTGAGGAATGACAAAATGGGTCCCCTGTGGCACTCTCAAGAGGGCAAGTATCCACCTTGGTGGGTCTTTCATTTGCTTTGGTTATCTTTCTTCCCCTGCCCTTCTCATAGGCAAGATGTCAGAATTGACTTTTCAAGCAGGGTATGCCCATAGCAAGGAACTGTTCCCTGCTGTGTTGGTGGCCATGGGGCTGGGAGATGGCAAATGGTTTGACAAATACTTTGTGAACTGAAATTTGTGTTATTTCCCAGCCACTGTGTGAAGTACAAGGGAAACAATACCCTTAAGTTTCAGAGATGAAGCCGGCTGGGAACTGATAGTATGATCTATTATGCTGGGCACTATTATGCTAACACGTGTTATCCGTTCCAACATAAAGTAATTAAAAGCCATAACAACAAGTAATGTGGCCCAGTGACAGGGAAGTAGAGACACAGGAGACCTAAGATGTATTCTCAACTGTAGTGGTCACTTGCAGGGGTGCCATTTGGGGGAGAAGGGGGGGGGAACAGGGGAGGGCTCTAGTTCCCCCCTACCCCCAGTTTCCTAGGGGAGGTCTACTCACCCTAGCCCCAGACCGAGCTCTCAACTGCAACAGCTTGAGTGTGAGATGTGATGAGTTGGGAAGCTGGGAGCAGCACAGAATTTGGGGCAGGGAGTTTGTTTATAAACAGAGGCAGGGTGATTAAGATAACAAAAGGCTTGTCATTAAACAGAACGAGGAGTCCTTGTGGCACCTTAGAGACTAACACATTTATTTGAGTATAAGCTTTTGTGGACTAAACCCACTTCATCAGATGCATGCAGTGGAAAATACAGTAGGAAGATATATTTATATACAGAGAAAATGAAAAAATGGGGGTTGCCATACCAACTCTAACGAGGATAATCGATTAAGGAGCGTCCAGGGAGGTTGAAGTGTTCTCCGACTGGTTTTTGAATGTTATAATTCTTGATGACTGATTTGTGTCCATTTATTTTTTTGCGCAGAGACTGTCTGGTTTGGCCAATGTACATGGCAGAGGGGCATTGCTGGCACATGATGGCATATAATAATTATAACATTCAAAAACCAGTCAGAGAATACTTCAGCCTCCCTGGACACTCAATTACAGACCTAAAAGTCGCAGTTATTCAGCAAAAAAACTTCAAAAACAGACTCCAATGAGAAACTGCAGAACTGGAATTAATCTGCAAACTGGACACCATTAAATTAGGCTTGACTAAAGACTGGGAGTAGATGAGTCATTACACAAACTAAAAACTATTTCCCCATGCTAATTTCCCCCCTACTGTTACTTACACCTTCTTGTCAACTGTTTGAAATGGGCCATCCTGATTATCACTACAAAAGTTTTTTTCTCCTGCTGATAATAACCCACCTTAATTGATCACTCTCGTTGAAGCTGGTATGGCAACCTCCATTTTTTCATGTTCTCTATATATCTATATATATATATCTTCCTACTGTATTTTCCACTGCATGCATCTGATGAAGTGGGTTTTAGCCCACGAAAGCTTATGCTCAAATAAATTTGTTAGTCTCTAAGGTGCCAAAAGTACTCCTCTTTCTGTTTGCTGATACAGACTAACACGGCTACCACTCTGAAACTTATCATTAAAGTAAATGAAGGATCATTAGACGATCCTGAAAGCACTGCCAGGCACTTCAGTTAAAAGATAGGAAACAAAGGGTGGGAATAAAAGATGAGAATGGAGAGAGGTAAATAGTGGTGTCCCTCAGAGGTCTGTACTGGGACCAGTCCTATTCAACATATTCATAAATGATCTGGAAAAAGGGGTACGCAGTGAGGTGATAAAATTTGCAGATGATAGAAAATTATTCAAGATAGTTAAGTCCAAAGCAGACTGTGAAGAGCTACAAAAGGATCTCACAAAACTGGGTGACTGGGCATCATAATGACAGAAGAAACTCAGTGTTGATAAATGCAAAGTAATGCACTTGGCAAAATATAATCCCAACTCTACATACAAAATATAATCAAAGTATACATGCTAAATTAGCTGAACCTGTCAATAATGAGACCTTGGAGTCATTGTGGATCGTGCTCTGAAAACATCTGCTCAATGAGCAGTGGCAATTTAAAAAGCTAACAGAATACTGGGAATCATTAGAAAAGGAATAGATAATAGAAAAATATCATATTGCTTCTATATAAATCCATGGTACGCCAACATATTGAATAGTGCGTGCAGATTTGGTCACCCCATCTCAAAAAAGATACATTTGGATTTGAAAAAGGTACAGAGAAGGCCAACAGAAATGATTAGGGGTATAGAGCACCTTCTGTATGAGGAGGCATTAAAAAGACTGGGGCTTTTCAGCTTGGAAAAAAGACGACTAAGGGGGGATATGACAGAGGTCTATAAAATCATGACTGGTGTGGAAAAATTGAATAAGGAATTGTTATTTACTCCTTCACATAACACAAGAACTAGGGGCCACCAAATGAAATTAATAGGCAGCAGATTTAAAACAAAACAAAAAAAGTATTTCTTCACAGTCAACATGTGGAACTCTTTGCCAGGAGATGCTGTGAAGGCCAAAACTATAACAGGGTTTCAATAAGAACTAGATAAGTTCAGGGAGGATAAGTCAAGCAATGGCTATTAGCCAGGGTGGGCAGTAGTCTGTCACCTCTGTTTGCCAGAAGCTGGGAGTGGGCAACAGGGCAACTTGATGATTACCTGTTCTGTTCATTCCCCCTGGGGCACCTGGCATTGGCCACTGTTGGAAGACAGGATACTGGGCTAGATGGACCCTTGGTCTTACCCCAGTACGGCCATTCTGATGTTCTTATACAGAACCCAGATGTATCTGCTCCCCGTTATAACCCACTAGATCCCGCTCTCCTCCCAGAGCTAGGATAGAACCCAGGAGTCCTGACGGGGTCTCTCTCTCCACGGAGTTAGTAATAAAGTAAGAATATACATTAAAATTTTAAACCTAACGAGTGTCCCTTAAGTGACTTGCCACAAGATGTCAGAACATGTTGTTATTAGAGCTGAGTGGGTCTAATATTTATTTACTTTTCTTTCTTTTATAAAGGAATTAGATTCAGGGCTCCTGTCAAAAACATTAGAGTTTTCAAGTGCCTAAGTAGCTCCAGGAATCACAGTTAAAGTTGTCCCCCTCTGTTTCCTCCCCTTACTCCATCCTTTGTCTGCTCTATTTAGAATGTATGCACTGTTAATGTAGCTGTGTAGGTCCCAGGATACTAGCAACACAAAGGGGGTGAAGTAATATCTTTTATTGGACCATTGGTGAGAGAGACGAGCTTACACAGAGCTCTCATCTGAAGAAGAAAGCTTGTCTCTCTCATCAACCAAACTTGGTCCAATCAAAGATATTACCTCACGCACCTTGTCTCTCTAGTTAGACTGTAAGCATTTTGCTGCTGCTGCTGCTGGTGTGTGTGTGTGTGTGTGTGTGTGTGTGTAAACAGTGCTGAGTTCAATGGGGTCTCGACTAGGGCCTTTAGGCAGTACTGTAATACAAATAATGAATGATAACATCACCATAACCGCCACCATAAAAAGTATGGCTCATAGGAAAGGTAACCAACACACGATGCCATGTGCATGCCCAGCTGCTCTCAGGTTGCTTTTATACTTGTTTCCTTTCTTACTGCATAAACAGGTGGGAATTTTGTCTGTATGTTTACATTTTTTTACATAAATGAGTGACACCTACTGTGATCAACGTTGAAACACAACATATCAGTAAATTGGAAGACATTTACTGCAAGAGGATTCAGCTTCAAAGGTATCTTGGGCTCTTAATTAGTTACATGCTCCTTTAACCACAGTTTAATGATAAATGCAGTGAATACTGAGCAAGCCAGTGTTGATGAAATCTAGCTCACAGATTTTTCTTGCTTGTGGGTAGTTAAAATAAATTACAGTAGGTAGGGAGATCGATCGGATTGCACTGAATTTTCTAGCCCGATGTAGTTATTAAGAAGGACATTTACTAGAAAAACTTGCCCACTGGCAGTTTTACTTGCTGTTGTCATGAACATAAAGAGGTATTGGGTTAGAACAGCACATAAGATAACCCCACCACAACTGCTGCTTTTTGCCTTGAAAATACATAACTGGTGCATCCCCACAGAGGTGAAGAGTAGATTCTTCCTGCTGCAACATGTTTGTATAAAGCTTTATTGTACCCATGACTGGTTTAAATCACTGTCACAACATGGAGAGCTTCAGAAAAGCAGGAAGAAAAACTTCATATAGTACATTCATGATTAATGGAAGCTCAGTTATATCCCGGGAATTGTACTGAACAAAGCTGTGATCCACTGCCCCAACCCCAGAGTACAATGAAGGGAATGCTGGCTGGCTTTTCAAACCAGATCTTTGTTACCATACTAGTTGGAATGCAGTCCCTCCAAAGCCAATTGGCATCCTCTTTGCTGCTCTCCAGGGTAGGAGACCCAGGGAGCAGCATTTTGTTTTCTTTTTAAGTCTTCCAACCAGCCCTATTGATTTTCTGAACTTTTATTTACAGATTGTGTGTGTTCTCAGGGACCTCCAACTAAACGGGGTTATACAGTCAATGCTGCAGTCATGTGCCTAAGGTTACTCTTGGTTCCGGAGAGCTCTGATTTTCTTTTATGTTTGCTTTGTTGTTAGAAGGATAATGATTCATTTTGTTCCTATTTTATCTGTTATTGTTAATGGCAGGGAAGAAGGGTGTAGCTGAGTCTCTGTGACCCACAAAAGTAAAATGGAGCATAAAAGCGGAAGGAAATAGGTGAAGTAAAAAGATCCTTCCAATATTAAATTTTTCCAAAAGACTGGGGCGGATGACTCCAGAGCAGCAGCAGCAGCTCTAAGATGCCCGGAATCCTGTTTTCCCACTAACCAAACCCATCAACACCACCTAATCCCGCCGTCTCAAGATTAAGAACATAAGAACGGCCATACTGGGTCAGACCAAAGGTCCATCTAGCTCAGTATCTTGTCTCCTGACAATGGCCAATGCCAGATGCCCCAGAGGGAATGAACAGAACAGGTAATCATCAGGTGAGCCATCCCATTGCCCATTCCCAGCTTCTGGCAAACAGAGGCTCCGGACACCACCCCTGTCTAATGAGCCATTGATGGACCTGTCCTCCAATAATTTATCGAGTTCTTTTTTGAAGATTCACATTCTTGCAGTTCTTAAGCAGCAGCTGTATCTTGTGGTCTCAAGTTTATGTGGCTGTATCGCAAGAAACAAATATCTCATTAAGGTCACTGTCATTGGTGGGTTCTGCCTACTTGGGGAGGCTTCTTTAATCAGATTCTGCAAGTCTGTCAGCTATGCTGATTCTTACAACTGCTCACAGATGTACTACTAAAGCTATAGAAAAGAGCCCTGGTAAACTTAAGTGCAGAGCTGAAAAGAAGAAATGCCCTGTTGGGGCAGCAGAAAGTGGTTTGAGATTTAGAAGTTGGTGATGCAGAAAAAGCTCTTTCTATATACAGTGTGGTTATAATGATAATAAGCAGTTTGTCTTAATGGTTATGCTTTTACATTTATGTTCTGACTTGTTAAAATAAGCCAGTAACTTCAATAGTTTCCAAAACACTGACATTGGCACATCATGGATGATGTTGGGGTGGGGGAAACTTAGAGCACATAGTTACTGTCTTATTCATATGGAGTGAAAGTCACCCCAGTAGAGAGGGCCCTCTCATGGCTGAAAGCACAATGTAAGCCCTGATGTGGAGAACAGGCCATGTGCACTAGGTGAAATTCACCCGTAATTCTTGCCACCTGTAGGTTGGTTATATTTTCACTTTCCACAAATAAGTCTCCCCTGAGTAATAAGATCACAAGAGTTGCTGGTTTTAGCTTAGTAATAAACTGCTGCTCAGATCCTTCTGCCCTTCTGCATTACTGAAGACTAAGACAAACACCCCTTAAAACCAACCACCTGTTTTCTCACTTCACTATCAAAAAGGATGGAGGGAAAAGAGCCCATTTCTGAATATTTTTAGAAGAAAACACAGAACATCCACAACAGCGTCAAGAAGTAAAGGGAATAAAACTTGCAAAATGATGTGAAATTTGACAGAAATTAGGGTTTTTTTTCATTACAAAATGGTTGTGAAGTGAAATGCAGATCTTTCACATGACTTTCTGCAAGACGCTGATTAAATCATTTTGATTGTTTAGAATTGTTAAAAAGCATAAAAATGAGGGTCACCATTTATTGTAATTATTGAATTCACTGGGGTTTAGATCTGCCTGTAAATGTATATCTTATGGCTGAAGCTCCTATTTTCTCCTTGTGTGTTAATTGCCCATACTCCTGCACCTCTTTTGTGAGTCCTAGCACCAAATTCCAAACAGGGAAAGGGAGAGGAAAAAAAATTCTCTACCATTTTGAGATTAGCCCATGATCTGGTAATATGGGGAGATGTGTCTTACATATTTTGTCTAAATGTATGGTTCAATCCTGTAAAGTGCTATATACAAATGGGAGTTGAGTTTGAGAATACTCAGCACTTCACGAGATTGTGCTTCGATCATACTTTCCTTGGACAGGGAAATGACTTTCTCCATATTTTGAACAGAGAAGAGCACAATAACTGTACGTAGCAAATAATAAGTAATAGGAAAAACAACAACATATAAAGGAACAAAACAGAAATAAAGAAATGAGAAAGTCAATAAAGTAGTTTAGTCCTAACATTACCTGTGGAGTCATCCAGTGAATTCTTTTTCCACAAGATTGAATTTATCCTTAGTCCAGGGGTGATCAAATTTCACCTCTGTGGGATACCTGGAACCTCTATTACTTTCAATGTAGCGATGAGACAGTAATCAATATAAACTACAGTAAAAATGTCACATGAGCAACCCTCTGCACAGCAGCTATTCCATGGTGGAGCGGCCAAGCCTGTAATCACCTGCTTTCATTTGCTATTACTGATATGGAAAAATAGGACTGAATCAAGATAAGGACCCAACATTAAGAGCCAAATCCTGAAATCCTTACCCAGTTCTGACTCAGGAAAAACTTCTAATGACTTCAATGGAGTAAAAAGTGAACAAGCATGTCAAGGGTGTCCCTATTTAAAGATAATACAGTACTTGCTCCAAACCATAATATATAGGATCAGTACTACAATGGGCCAGGCGAGTTGTCTGAGGCAGCATGATTTAACTGGAAAAGAGAACACTGGCCTCTGGGGCAGTTCAATTCTAGAACTTGAATTTTTGGTACTTAAAAAAAAAAAAATTGCCCCAGTCTCCTATTGCTACAGCCTCTAAAACAACAAACCAGTGAGAAGTATTGAACAGAACACAAAGGGAGGGAGGGAGGAATTCTTTCCTGTGCAATAGCTTTTCAAGCTACTGCAACAGTGTAAAAGAGCTGTTAAGAGCTCAGCATCTGGCCAGGGGAGAATCTTTATGCAATGCAGCTTACACTGCCCTATGATACCCTCACAACAACAGACCAATGTGAAAACAGGAACAACATTCTTATTCCTCTCTGGCTGCGTCGAATACTTCAGATTACAATTACTGCGGTGTCATAGAGATGTAATGAACAGTTTAGAGATTTTGAAAGATGGCAACAGGCTTCTCCCATAAAGATGACAGAAAGATTTTAGTCCCATTGGGATATATCCAGCCATCACCCCGGCAAGCCTCCCTTGGATTTTAAAGAATGGAACATGACTGATAAACTGAAGAGGCATATAATGTATGGTATTAAACAAGGGCCTGCATCTTGGAGAGATCAATATGTCTGGAAAGCAGTGTGTTTTCATATCATAGAGAGGAGGTAGAACTGACCAGTATTAAGAATCACAGACACATAGAATCATAGGAATATCAGGGTTGGAAGGGACCTCAGGAGGTCATCTAGTCCAACCCCCTGCTCAAAGCAGGACCAATCCCCACTTTTTGCCCCAAATCCCTAAATGGCCCCCTCAAGGATTGAGCTCACAACCCTGGGTTTAGCAGGCCAATGCTCGAACCATTGAGCTCTCCCTCCCCTCCCCCCCCATGCATTCCCCCTTTCCATAAACGTACAAATATTAATCTAAAAAGGCAGATTTGAAATGCCATGAATAGCTGGAATTTATGCTACTAAAATAACTATTATATCACAGGTAAATTCCATCACTATAGCATCAGCTATATAAGCATGACAGCAGCTCTGTCTTTCTGGACTCATCACTGTTTTTCAATAAAAACGTACAAGAAAATCCTACAAATAACTGAATATTAAAATTCATGTTTTAGATACAGATACATTTTTGGCTATGTCTACATTACAAGCTAGGGGTGTGATTCCCCTACTCGCATACAAATACTGGTGCTAGTTCTCATTAAGCTAGCACAAGTATAAATAGCAGTGTAGTCATGGTAATACAGGTAGCAGCAGCAGAGGCATGGCTTAGCCATGCCAAATACATATCTGTATTTATATGCCAGCATGGGAGTCACAGCCCTAGTACATAGTGTTGACATAATCTTTGACTATGTAAATGTTTTAGGGCAGTGGTTTTCAATCTTTTTTCATTTGCAGACCCCTACAGAATTTGAAATGGAGGTACAGATCCCCCTTGGAAATCTTAGACATAGTTTGCAGACCCCCAGGGGTCCACGGACCATAGGTTAAAAACCACTGTTCTATAGTAACAATAACCTTTTGCGGACCCCTTACACATAGTCTGCTGACACCCAGGAGTCCACGGACCACAGGTTGAACACCACTGTTCTAGGGCAAGTAACAGCTAATTATTTGAGTGTATAACAAAATATACACAACAACTGTATTTATTTACATGACACCACATTATTAAGTATTATTATATCTGTGAATACATTCCATCAACATGTTGTTGTAAAAACATCAAACAAGGATTAATCCAAAACCCACTCAAGACTCTCATTGACTTCAACAGGTTTTGGATCAGGCCCAAATATCAGTAGGGAAAGATATTCAAAAGCACCTAAGGGATTTAGGAACACAAGTCCCATGGAACATCAATAGGTCTTATGTTTCTAAATCCTACCCTTACGGAATGTTACAGAATGTGTTTTACTTGTGATTTATGCAATTAAAATTAAGAAAAACCAAAATATATCATACATGCCCTGTGTGCATACATTCTGTTCCATACCAGACATGCTTGGAAAGTGGTTATCAACCCTGAAGGTTTCATTATATCTAACTATGTCCATATGCCATTATATCTCACTATATATAGTGACTGTGTTAATGATGCTATGCAGAACACAATGGCATTAAGAGAGACAAAAAGGCAACGCTGTGTGGTTGATTCCCACCAGAAGACAACCATAAGCCTGGAGATTAAGCAAAGAAAGACTACCTAATATTTTAATTGTAAATACATACCAGAAATGGAAAGCACATTACAAAAGGGAGTCTAATATGACTAACACTGAACATTAGCACAGCAGTCAAGACCAAATCCATGCCAGTGGTACCTCCAGAACTAAAATCACAGGATACCTTCAGAATCACACGCCGGCGATAAACTCTTGTAGTGATTCTCTGTTCCTCATCTGAGCTCGACTCACTCTGAATCTCAATGTCACTGTCACTAAATTCCTGATAAAGGCAGTTTTAGTATATTTTAAAAGCACATTTAAAAGACAAAACATTCTGAGCAGGAACACCCAGGAGAAAGAAAAGATTATCACAAATCTTAATTCATCCTATATGTACCATGTATGTGGTGTCTGCAATCTTGCACATTAATTTATTGTGGGGTCTTTTTTGCTCTTTGCTGTGCTTTAGTTTGATAAATATTCCATCTATGAAGTATCTTAAATGCTTTTAAAGCTTTTTTTTTAATACAGGACAAATAATGAGATCCTAAAATGCATTTGAACAAATGAATCTTAAGCATCTTACTTAAAATTATACTAACTTTTACAAAATATGGATGTGAGAAAAAACAAACAAACCACAAGTTACAACTTTTTGCAAAATTATGCTCAAGAATTAGCAGTTTGAACAAAACCAATGCTAGAAATCTTGGTCCATAATGTTCTGTAAGAGATCGTTCCATTTCCTGCCCGAGGAAACAAAGCAGTTAATGGTTTCTGAACTATGAACATGACCAATGCCCACTGATATCTTTCCACTGACTTCTGTGAGCACTGGGTAAGGCCCTAAACAGGAAATGGAATCTTAGAAACGGGAGGGGGTAGGTAGAAAGGGATGAAACTGTACAGGATCCATGAGCGTAATAAGCCAGTTACCTCCTGAATGATTAAACAGTAAACACCAGTCAAGATTCATGGAAATAATACATCGGTATTTTTCATTTGTAGAATTTTATTGAGTAAATGGCTTTCCCATTCAAAATTTATCTGATTTCAAATCGTATCAAATAATTCCAGGGCTAATTACAAACAGTCTCTACAAACAAATAATCTCTACAATTATTCAATACGACTCTAAAGTCAAGAGAGAAAAGGAACACCATTACTTATTAAAATTCTGCTAACTAAATATATTAAACCTCTCTTCCTTTTTGTCTATCCAGCCCAGCATGTCAAACAAAGAGTATTCTCAGAAATGATCTAGAAAGCAAAGAAAGCAAGCATGAGAGAGAGAGAGAGAGATAAACAGAAAAGGAATATTCAAAGCAAAGAAATGCAAACAGCTGAACATCTCAAGACAATGCAAACCTATCTGTAATGTGCCAACCACACTATTGCTGCTATCCAAATAAATAAATCAAATTAATTTAATTTAATTACGATAATAAAAAGTGATAGGAAACAAAAATGGATTCCCCAAAACCACAAAGATGTCGGAGAAAGAATGCCCCCTTTAATTAAGGGGTTAAAGTGTCTTCTTTTAGTTATGATGGAATTTTACCACCATTGCATTTGGAGCAGCCATGACACTGTTAGAGCACTCCAACAGGAATAATGTTTAACAGTTCTGAGCCTTTTTATTTAAGATAAAATTCATGTGAACCTGATGCTTGTGAAAGGTGCAGCCACAGCACCTATTCTTGGAACATGGTACAGCTGGGGCAGCGACAGAAGAGAATTCCCTCACCATGCCAGTATGTCTCAAAACCATGTTTTGGAGGGTTCTCTGAAGAATCTTTGCCAGCTATAAAGGTGGGAGTTAATGAAACTGTAGCGATGGTTTCTGTAATGTGGAACCCGTTCACTAGGAACTAGGCCACCAACTCATTTCACACAGGCAAGCAAACAGTTACCCAACAGTCATGGTTTGATTTCCATCCATGAATTCTCTGGGACAAAATTTGAAACGGTGGCCTAATGATGAAAGACCATATCCCACTGCCAACTCCAGGCTCCTTCTTAATGTCCTTTTCCATCCTCAATGACAAATGTTTTGTGCAATAATTGAAATTGTGCAGTAATTTTTTCCTGAAGTCCATCTATTTTCCCACTCAGACTATGATTTCTTTTTTCCTTTAGAGATCACTTCTGAAGAATACCTCCCAGATATATTACAGTGGTAATCTCCCTGTCTTTTCAAGGAGTGTATGTGATAGCTCACTTGGAACCCGATTGCTCAAGTAACTAACTACTGATTACAAATCATTCAGATCAAAGAAATTAGAAAAACCAGAAGAACCCATGCCTTCACTGATGTACCATAATAGTAAAGTCACTAATCAATTCTAGCAAAGTGTTTGGTAGTCTTACAGGCTTTCAGAGACTCAGAAATCACATAGCTCTGCAGTATCCAGCTTATTCAAAGGTTGTGTCATTAAGGTGACGAAGAGAGAGAGAGAGAGAGAGAGAGAGAAATATCACCCTCTACTGGATGCTACAAGAGAAGTGCTGAAAGCAGTTTTGAAAATACGCACACATTTATTTTTCCTACATTACAGCATAGAATCTTCAAAAGTGAGAAGAGCCTGAGAATAAAAAGTGGCCAACTGCCTGTTTTCTGACACTTGGGTAACCACCTGGTGGACATGCAAATAGAATTAAGGGTTTTTACACTATTTTTGTTTAAAATTTTTAAAAAATAAGGAGAGACATTTGGGTCTAGTGTACTAAATCTGAATCTGGGAGTCAAGACTCCTGAATTCTGGTGCCTATTCTGCCAGTGATTCAATTTGTGGCCTTGGTTAAGTCACTTATGCTGCCTACCTCAGTATTCCCATTTTTTTAAAATGAGGACAATACTACATTCATAAGTTCTGATGCGAAGTCCATTGAAGTAAGTAGGAATCACATCATTGATTCAACTAGCTTTGGATCAGGTCTTTACCTTACAGGGGTGTTGAGAGAATTAATTAGTTAATACCTGTAAAGGACTTTACAGCTTTAGATGTGTCAACAGACTAATAAATAAGAATGAAATACAACAGTACAGTACATAAATGTTAAGAATGATAATGTTACCAGGTATAAAGGGACACGGGGTAAAACAATTAGGGAGCACTTTAAAATGAACTAAATTACAACTAATTTACTGTATCATGTTATGAAAAAATTTAGTACATACTACAAATAAAAAAGTTACATTGCAAACAAATTCCAAGATATATTTACATGGATCACTTAATATTTATAATTCCTTAATCTATTGCCCTCAGTAAAATAGAGTCCCTGTATAGAGGACAAAGGGAGATAGAAGAAACTCCAACACCTCTGCCTTGAGATTTTTCTTAGCTATTTTATAGATCATTAGCTCCTTGGTGGCCTTATTGTTTATCCAATGGCAACCTTCCAGCTGTCTGGCTTCACAGAACAGAACTGTCGTGCTGTAAACAATTATTTGAACAAACTTAATTAGGCTGCGGGAAGGAAATCAGCTGTTGAGAGTTGCACTAAAATTCCATCTTGAGCAGACAACTGGCTGGAAGGATGCTGTGGGTGGAACACCCAGAGGCCCAATAAGTATTTAGGGACATGCAAAGTAGGGACATGCAATGTAAAACTGAAGGGGAGGCAGTAGACCACACCTATCACTAGATGAAAGAGCATGTCCTATCCTAGAGAAGTGCTTTGTACACTGGTAATTCTCTGTAGGCCTGTGCAGGACCACACAGCTTAGCCTTGTGCATTTGCAGCATGGATGAGTGTGTCAGGGGAACAAAGCACAAATACTAGGTTAAATTTCACTAGATAGATAAAGTATTTTCCTGAAAATGAATGTAGTGAAAAAACAGGCGGGGAAGATTTTCTGCCCTGCTCTGTTCGTTTTAATGGCACAAAGAACGGAAACCATCTGCATCTCTCTTGTAGGAACAGAACCATGGAAGCTAACTCCTGGCACCACCCTTGACACAGCTACCAGCACAGCAGGCATGTCAGAGGTGGGAAGGAGACATAGTCCATTGCAACTGTTGCTTCCTGATGCAGCTCAGAGCAGCCAAGGTGGCAAGGCTGGGAACCAGGCAGAGAATTAGGAAGCCATAATTGCTCCTTGATGCCCCAACACTATTTCACCTTGCCACTTATATGTCAAAACTCAGTGGTTGAACCATTAATTTCCATTATTGTAATTTAGTAAATTAATCATACTAAATTGGTGTTAAAAGGGAGAAAAATGAGTTAACAAAACAAATTTCACTATAAGTTTACAAAACTTTATGTAGATTAATGCGTATTCAACTAGAAGATTAATAATTGCAGGACATACCTTTTGTTCAGACGTTGCTGCTCCTGCCTCTTCCTGGATGTTTGCTCTTGGCTTGCTATCTTCAGGAGTTTTCCAGCTCATCTTCTTCATGCTGACAGGCACAGAGGTTTTAGGCTCTTCTACTGTTGGCTTGCTGGTCTCTTCTAAAGATTTCTGATACGCTGTTAATAATGTTTGCTCTTCAGTATGGACAGAACTTCGTGTTTTTGGTTTCAGAGTTTCCTTGTCACTCTGTTTTCCCACTTTGTTTATAGACTCTTGAACATAAGATTTAGTCTTTACTTCTGTTGTAGTTTCTGTGCGGCTTCCATTGGCTTCAACTTTCCCAGTTTCTCCTTTCAGGTATGAGGTAATAGAATCCCTACATTGGTCAGGGCTACAAAAGATAAAGAACAAACAATCACACAATGTTCAAACCGCTTTCAGAAATGCCAAACAATTAGCTTGCTGGTAAGATGCCTATATTCTCAGTTTGTACTTTTTAAAAAAAGAAGCTAAGATTTAAATTTAGTATGTGAACGTCAAGCTATTTAATATTCCTGTATTGGGTACAGTAGTTTCTGCCTGAGTGGTCTCACTTGCAAAGGCATTGAGAATTTATAGTTCCTATTGAACACTGAAAATCAGGCCACATGTTTTTATTCTAAGCCCTTTCCAGTTGGGGGGGTGGAAGGGGAAGAGGAATAAATGAGGTCCACGTGGCCTTATGAATATATGAGATATATACTCACCTGACACTATTGGTTGATTGCTACTTACTACCCTGAAGTTTCTGCCTGAATTTGGCCGTATACCTCAATATATCACTTGTTTCAGAGTAACAGCCGTGTTAGTCTGTATTCGCAAAAAGAAAAGGAGTACTTGTGGCACCTTAGAGACTAACCAATTTATTTGAGCATAAGCTTTCGTGAGCTGCAGCTCACTTCATCGGATGCATACTGTGGAAATTGCAGAAGACATTATATATACAGAGACCATGAAACAATACCTCCTCCCATCCCACTCTCCTGCTGGTAATAGCTTATCTAAAGTGATCACTCTCCTTACAATGTGTATGATAATCAAGTTGGGCCATTTCTAGCACAAATCCAGGTTTTCTCACCCTCCGCCCCCCCCCCCCACTCACTCTCCTGCTGGTAATAGCCCATCCAAAGTGACCACTCTCTTTACAATGTGTATGATAACCAAGGTGGGCCATTTCTAGCACAAATCCAGGTTTTCTCACCCCCCACCCCACTCCAAAAACCACACACACAAACTCACTCTCCTGCTGATAATAGCTTATCCAAAGTGACCACTCTCCTTACAATGTGTATGAAAATAAAGGTGGGCCATTTACCTGGATTTGTGCTGGAAATGGCCCACCTTGATTATCGTGCACATTGTAAGGAGAGTGATCACTTTAGATAAGCTATTACCAGCAGGAGAGTGGGATGGGAGGAGGTATTGTTTCATGGTCTCTGTGTATATAATGTCTTCTGCAGTTTCCACAGTATGCATCCGATGAAGTGAGCTGCAGCTCACGAAAGCTTATGCTCAAATAAATTGGTTAGTCTCTAAGGTGCCACAAGTACTCCTTTTCTTTTTTCAATATATCACTGATGCTCAAATAATTAGCTCTTTTCTGAGAAAACTACAAAGTTGGTAAATAAACTGTATCAAGTTGCTAATGGAACAGAATAAACATCCTGCTAACAAGACATAATTACACATTTAAGTATTCTGTCTGTAATTTATTTAATCAGGTACAGCATCTCCTGAACTAGGTATATTTCTCAATTAATCCAATTTATTTCTGGATAAATCATACCAATATTAGATCGTTCACATTGTAGTATTGAATTTCTTATCACTTAAATCCTGCATCCACTAAAGTCAATGGCAAAACTCCCAATGAATTCAATGAGAGAGGATCTAGCTCTTAATAAGTATCTCAAAATGTTTTAAGCCAGAACCTCAGGTGTGTAAATTGGTGGAGCTCTGCTGATTTATACCAGCTGTGGATTTTGCCCCTTAAATTGATATCACTCTTGAAAGGTGCAAATTAAGAACGAAGGATCCAGCCTAAATATCAAGTTGAGAGACTTGGTAGATACAATGGGCAACAGCTACAGTAGCTCCTTACACCTCACCACCACATATGAAATATCAGGCATGGGACTACAAAGTCTTTCAAGAAACAGACTATGAATGCCCTTGGTTCTGCAAAGCAATTCATCCTTGGAAAGAAGACAATCTCTTCTGCCCCATTTTTAAAAAGGTGTGGTAGGCTGATGTGACAGAAGTTATTTCATATAAGCATCTTATTTATAAGATTTATTACAATCCTGAAGAATTTGGGATATGGCAAAAATTAACCCCTTACTTGTGGAAAAACAAAGATATACAAGCAAGAGGAACAGAGATTTAGGGAGTGGTGTGGGAATGGAAGTGGAGCAGTGCAGGACTCTGCTTTTATAAAGTGTTTATTTATTGTTTGTCCATAGTTCATATTTTGCTTCTGCATAAATCTGTTTAAATGATTTTAAATAAAAATACATTTACTTTAAAAAAATGGAAAAGAAATATCATCAACGACACTGGAAACACCTAGCTCTGAAACAGACACATTAACTACCAATCCTGATATATTATTTCAGAGACTCTTAAGGGTCAAATCTACTTATTACTGTTGTTATTAATTATTGTTATTATATTTATTTGTATTCTGGTAGTATCCACAATGTGGTAAGAGCTGTCCCTGTCCCAAAGAGCTCTCAGATTTCTTGTGAAGAATTGTTTAAAAAGGGATGCAGCATAGCTATGTTCCTATAAATTATGACAATGCAGCAAAGAAAATGACAAACGGGAAGTGAAGACTGGTTGAAGGGAGACTCCAAAAAGTGCACTTGTTGCATGATTGCCAGTGAGCTTTACACTTTTGTTCAGAAAATGAACTACAGATGATCATCTAAGTACTAGAGTAGTTCATGCACATGGTAGAATGAATACATTTTACTGGGATTGTATTCTGAAGTATATTATTGCAGGCTTGATTATTATTTGTGCTTGAGTCTCTCTGTATGGGAGTGGAAATGCCATGAATGTGGTGTTTTCTTCTACGGTATTTCTGCATAAATAGCAGGCGGGTTGCCCTCCCATTCCTCAAAATCTGCCTGTTTTTGGAGATCTGAAGCAGGTAGGAGACATCCGTGTATAGGCTTCTTTCCTTTATACAGCTACCCCAGGATACTAACACCGTTGGTCCTAGTTCCACATTATGGAGCGGAAAGCAGCACAACTTACTTCTGGCTTAATTGGGTTGTAGACAAGAACCCACAAGAGCAAGGCACAGACACCAATTCATTTGTGGATGTGGAAGGGAACACTGGGTAGGGGGCATGAATAAATAAACAATAAGCTAACCATACTTACAGTATGTCTACACTGGAGCTGGAAGTATAATTTCTAATGTGGGTAAACATTCCTTTGTTAGCTGTGATCAACCAGTGTGTTAAAATAGCAGTGCAGTGGGCTAACCAGACGAGTATGATCCTGTCTGAAACATAGGTACATACTAGGGCGGTTAACCTATCCTGTGTTACCATGCCTACTTGTGTTACCATGCCAAATGGACATTTTTAGCATGCTAGCTTGATCCGTGCTAGCACAAGTATGTCTACCCAAACTGGGAATTACACCTCCAGCTCCAACATAGATCTAACCTCTGTTAATTACTTTTTTCAGTGTTGTTGTGACATAGACATAGCATTTAAAAGACAGTCTATTCTTAAACAGCATAGTTTAGTGAATATTGATTTTTAACTTTTTATTTGCACTGTCATTTAAGCAACTAGTAAAATTCTTGCTTGCTGTGAGGATGCTTAAGCCTGTTATATGCCATCCTTTAAGACATCTATTATATTTTACAAATTATTTAAATGTTGGCTTTAGATATTTAGTTGTCAGAAATGGTTTTTTAAGTTATTCTAATTCTAAACCTGTCAGTGGGAGAGAAGCATAGTTGCAAGATATTTATTAAGGGCTTGATCAGTTGACCTAAATGACTTTTGGAGTGTTTCCACTGGATTTAATGGGCTTTGGATCAGACCTTTATAGAAAACGTAATCTACATCTAACAGAAGATAAAGCATAATTATCTGACCCAAATGATGATAGGTATTTAAAATTATATATATTTTCTTGGACCTTGTTGATAGTGTTCCAGACTTGTGTGAGAAATGCACATACATTAAAACCAAGCTATGAACTTGACTAACTTCAGAAGGCTTTTTTTAGAAATCTAACATCTGGAGGTGAAAATAAAATTGAAAATGATTTATTTGGAGACAAATATCTATATTCCAGATCCTTACCTATCATCTAGCCGATCTAGTAGTTCACCACTTATTCTGCGCTCAGGTGTTGGTGGTTCAATGTGGACACTTGATGCCTCACTCTGCCAACCTGTAATTGAAGACATTTCCTGTTCTGCTTGCTGAACATCTTTAAGAATAGACCACACTTTTTCTTCCGTCATCTCCTCAGACTCAACTCCTTCTTCAAGATGAATGTCCTCAAACAGAGATTTAAGCTTTTCTTCTGTCATCTCCTCATCAGTACCAGACTTTTCTCTCTCATGCTGTTCAGTTCTCACTCCTGTTTGACTAGTCTCTTCACTCTGTATTTGTTTTGAGTACTTAGCATCTTTTGATATCCCACCATAACTACCAAGATACCGAGGATAATCATTCAGGTCCACTTCCTCCAAATGGCTCTGGCCTACAGACATATCTTTAGGTGTTCTTTCTTTAGGTACTGAGAAATCAGGTTTGTTGTCTTCCAGTGAAGTGTCTTCTTCAATCACCACTGGAGGTCCTGATGCTGTACCGTCTATATTTCCCTGTGAAGTCACTAACACATCACTCAGTCTACTAGGAGTTCTAAGGGGTGACTCTATACTAGAGATATCACTAAAGAAATCATCTTGATGGAAAGGGGTGGGTGGCACGAAGCGCAACCCAGTGGGAGTTTCCAGTTCCACTTGAATGGTGGGATAACCTAAGGAAGACAGTACATTTGGACTGACTGCAATGAAGTATGGAGCAATACATAAGTAAACATGTAAAATGATTGATGAATTATAGAAAATATGAAAATATTAAAATGAGATGATGTAGCCATTTAAGTGTGAATGTAAATTTGACAGATTTATTGGTTTACCCTAAATGGATGCAACACAAATTAGAGTAGCTAAAATGGCTAGTTGCTAAAATGGTGGCAGCTACTGCTTTTGCTTCTTCAGAAATCAACACTCTGTAAAGGTTCTAATGAATGGTTTTGCAGCCACTTTAACATTTTTATAGCTACAGCACACTGACTCATGAGCAAACAAATGGAATCAATATGGATAGAGTTGGTGGTCCTTTATATCTAACATGGTATTTTGTGGCCAAATTATGTAACTCTCGCTCTCTTTGTTTTGGTTCATGCAAACTTAATGAATATAATCTAAAGGAAGAATCTGCTCATAATGCTGGACAGCCAGGTTGTGTTGTGCGTTGTGTGTGTGTGGGTAGGGGTATTTTTGTTGTTGTTGCAGATATCTATGTCTAAAACAGGTCCACATTTTTAATATCCTAGTTTTAAAAATTACACAATACTTACAATACTGTGCACTAGTATACTCCAATTTAATCACTGTGCCACAAGAATATAATTGTTAAGGAACAAAGAATAGAAATGAATCTCAGTGTGGCTAAGAAAGAAGAGTAGATCTTAAAATACAGCAGAATAAAATCTAAAAAAAAAAAAGGTGTCAGGAAAAGGATTACAGATCACAAACACAACAGGGGAAGAATCTATATAAAAATTTCTGGTACAGTAAAGTTATATAGATGAGAGGATTGTAGTGAGTAAGGAGATCTTGGTGATCTTGGAGACTGAGGAGATCTTGGTGACATGGGTACAATCAGAAACACTGATCAAATAAAGAGAGAAAAGAAAAGATAAGTAATGAAGACATGGGAAAATCATTCTCAAGGATTAGACTGAATACACACAAATGAATGACAATGAAATGTAAATTTACACTCCAGTAAACAAATATTAGGCTGAATATCCTAGGAAAGGAAGACATGTTTGGGGGTTAAGTTCACATTGTGGTGCCTGTTGAGGGAGGTGTATCAACAGGATTTTTTCTGTATCAGCTGAGAGAAAGGTAAAGAGCGGTCTGGTCTTGGTGAGGAAAGGAAATTTGAGGAAGGTGAGGAGAAGAGAAGAGGAGAGACAGAAAGTAACTGTGGAGAAGTACATTTTCTTTATAAAAACACTGCTGCTACGATTAAAAGGCACAAGCAACATTTCAAGAGGAACTTTCTTAAAATGTAAACAGAAAATTATTCCTGCAATGCAATGATTCAATGAACAAAGCTGCTGCTTAATAATGGAGCACATTAAACTTATATAGTCTAATGATCAGAAAATCCCAGTGTAATGCAGGAAGAAGATTAAGACCAATACACATTTGAAGAAAATATATACAAAAGAGGATGTTTTGTACATAAGACTTGAATTGTATATAAGATTTTAAGATTGACAGGGTTTTAAATCAGAGATTAGGTGACCAGTGCCACCAGTGTATCTTAAAGGTAATTTCAAAAAAGAAATAGCAGTAATTAGTGGCTCCACAGGACAAATACAAAGTATACGTTTGCTTATTGCTATTCTGTTGTATAATCAGAACACCATTTGTCCTGCAATTCTTGACTTACAATATCTGGCTCAAAATTAACCCAAATTACTCTATAATTATCTTGTATAGTTGTAGGGTGAAAACTATTACAAGTTTCCACTTATGTAAAATTGATATTTTCTCATGAAAAAATTTTATATTGCCATTTTATATCTGGAAAATGAAGGTTTAATTTCTGAAAGTCCTCAAGTATAAATTATGAATAAATTCATTTTTCTCAAAGCTGCATATCAGTAAATTGCAAATTATTTTAGTGTACATGCCATTACTAACCACTCATTTATTTTTAGGAGAAGATTTCCTAATGCCTAATTTATGGAGATGAGACTGACAGATACCTTTTCTCCTGGTAGTGTGGGGGGGACAGTATACCACCATCTACATTACAAATAATTTTTAATGCATGAGCAACTGTCTAAGTGTATGATTTTTCATTTGACAATTGAAATTGAAAAACACTGAAGTGCCTGATCAATCTACATTGAAATTAGTGGGAACAACTTTTTTCATGTGTATATTTTCAGGATTGGACCCTTACCTTTTGAGACACAAGCTGACATAAAATGAAAGTTGAAAATACTATACAAATGTGTATTAGAGTTTTGCATTTCATATTGCATTTATGAACTTTTAAAAAACAAAGCAATTCTAAGTACCATAATTGTGATTTTGAAGAGAGAAAAAAAAACTTTAAAATGAAAAGAAATTAATTAGTCCTTCACAATTTACTGTCTTTTGAGAAAAGGTCTGTTTATAATATTTTTCTGTATTATTGGACATATTACTGAAATAAATATGTGCACATAATTCAATTACCATCAACGGGATCATGAAAAACGTTATTTTCATCTGCAAAACTTCTGGTGCCAGAAATGTTTCCATAATCAAATATTGGTCCTTCCAACAGGGTCACAATATCTATTCGGTTAATTTTTGTCAATACAGAGGTTAAGGCATCAGCTGGAAAATATAATAAGTAACATCAGAAAAAAAACTCAGTTATCTTTGAGCTATGTAATTGTTTACCTCAGTCTCAATTATACTGGATTAATTAAAAGATGCTGAGACATATGTTTCACCTTAGTGCTTTTGTTTGGTTCTGGAAAGTTATATTTATTAGCTTGTCTAAAATCATTCTGTGGCATATTTATATGAGGCATACAATGTCTAGTATGATTCTCTTTCACAAGGTAATTACATTGTTTTTGATGCCATCATTAGAAGCAACATGACTGAGACCAGAGGGTTCCTAAAGAATATATTTCCTCACTATAAGAACAAAATATCCTTCCACTAAGGATGCCATGGTAGACTTTGGAACAACAGGTGACTGAACATAGGGCTAATGATCAATAAATGGGATGTGTGGTTTTGCTGTAGCCACGTCAGTACCATTGTATTAGAGAGACAGGATGGGTGAGGTAATCATATCCTTTATTTAGACCAACTTCTGTTGGTGAGAGAGACAAGCTTTTGGAAGAACTCTGGGTAGCTTGAAAGCTTGTCTCTTTCACCAACAGAAGTTGGTCCAATAAAAGATATTACCTCACCCACCCCGTCTCTCTAATAAATGTGATGGTATTTAGATGTAGAGAAATCTTGTTGGGCAGATGGTATTTCTGCAAATGACCCTAAGGGATGGATCCCTTTCACATTCATCCTTACATTTCAGATTTTTATTTCTGTTAAATTATTAGATATGCCCCCTAAAGATCTAGGGACAGAAAGGGTCCTCTCCCTCTCCCAGGCAGAGAAGGATCTGAACAAAGTGAAATCAGTGCAGCTCAGCTGAAACAGGGATGGGTCTGGTGGGGAAGTCCATACAGTGCATCTGCATCTTTTGCAGGGGACTAGGGGTGATGATAGAGCATGGCTGGTGGAATCACAACTCTCCAGACTCACTGGCCAAACCCATACATCGTGCGGGAGGGGGAGGGCTCAGCATGTATAATGGCTGCAATAATGGCAACAGGGTGGTTCAGCATCCACTCTGCAACCTCTTACAGGGGATTCTGTCCTGCTGACACATGCAGCCCACCCCAGGGTACAGGCTGAGTACTTATAAACAGTACACATTTGTCAGCGGTTTTAGTGACAAAACTAGTGAAAAAGGACAGTTGAAAACTTGAAGAAAAATTATCCTCAATTATCCTCATTCCTTTACATATGCCTGGAGAATAACAGGCATTCAGAAGACGGATCAGGCCAGTGACACATATTGGAGCTGATCGGGAGAGCTAGGATGGAGATTTAACTGAGCTAAACTAGGAATGTATGAGTTGGAAGATGGTAGAGGACACGACTGTCCTACTATGAAGGCCAAGAAGTGAAGGTTTACCCTCTCTCTTCTCTTCCAGTATGCAACGATTCAAATGAAGCAACTACATAAATAGATACGGTAATTACCAAGTGAATACATATTGTAATTTCTTTAACCCTGGTAAAAATAGCTAGAGCAGGAAATGTTATTTCATGAGTGCTACTTAGAAAAGCTTTATGACGTTTTCATATTCATGTCCAAATAATAAAGATGATGGGAACTACACTATTTAGAATATGGCAACATATGAAGTTGTGTATAATTTATAACCAACAGTAACTGCTCTGAACTTACTTGTAGCATTTTTCCCATCTCTGGTAACCCATTTTTTTAATAACATGAAACTCTGAGCAATCAGAGAATTTGGGTTTTCTACACGGATTTGATTAATTTCATCCACAGAAAAATTCAGTTCTCTTGCCAGTTCTATAAAGCAAGAAAAAATATATCATTATCATCATGTGAGTCTTATCTTGTCAATTCTGTAAAAGTAACAGCTTTATTCGGTCACACAGATGAATTAATGTAAAAAAAATCTGAAACATAGTTTATAATTAATTTATGAGATAATTACAACCGGGGTATTAAAATTTCACAGAAAGACATCATGCCATATCTTGTAATCATATCCCTGGTAGGTATTATCATACCTGTATCAAGTACACACACTGCTGTAAGGTAAAAATTGTGAACAAAATCTCTGCAGAGGTTACCTCATTGCTGTTGATTTTTAAAATCTTGTATCCTATATATGCTTGATATCCAGATTATTACATATCTCTCTTCATCTACACTACAATCACTGATACAGGGTGACACAGTACAACAAGCTGAGTTTATGATACAAGTTGATTTGCATTGCTGTACGGTGTAGAACTGCAGGACTACTACAATTACTGTTATGGGCCTTATTCTCAGAGATGCTGAACACCTGTAAATGTTGCTGAAGCCATTGGGAGCTTGTGGTGCTCAGTGCTTTGGAAAATCAGGACGCAGGACAACAGGAAATGCCATATTACACCAGATGAGTGTCCAGCCAGCAGGTTCTCAACCCTCTCAACCCATTTGTGCCAACTATTCCCAGAACAAGATTTAAGGAGAATAAATTTTTTTCACCGTTTTAAATAAAAGTGTTTGTTTATTTACTGATCAATGACAAGACAATTCTACCATTAGCATTTCCTGCGAGGTTTCTTCTTTTAACTGAAAATCTATTGAAATGTTTAATAATTTACAACAAACTGATATGGACTCCACTTTTGGGAGTTAGAGAGCACCGCCGACAATGTGCACAGAACCCTCAATCCTGAGTGACTTCTATGGGAACTGAATATGGTCAAGTCGATCAAGAACTTGTGGTACCTGACTATAAAAGATTATCTGCAAAAATAATTGCTAAGTTCAATTTCAGTCTGACAGCATAAAAACGTACCTGTCCAGCTAAGTCCCAGATGATCAGCTACAATTGCCATCCTTATGTCTGTTCGTTCACATGGACTCTGTGGACCTGTGATTTACAATTTCTTGATTAAAAAGATTTTGTAAAGAAACCTACAACACTGGACAATAGTTTATAATATTTTAATTTTACCAAGTTGCTGGTGTTCAGATTGTATACTAAAATGATTGTGTCTTAATAACCTACAAAATAATTTCTTTGTCACAGCTTTTATATTTTCACCTGTCTAAAGTCAAATGTCAAACTACATGATGTTGTAGTATGAGACCAAACATGCTGACGTTCTAGCTACTGGACTATACACAAATGTTTCTATTACTGGTGAAAAACACCAGGGTGGGATTAACATCTATTTTCTCTACTTTGACAGAATGAAATTTGCTGTCACAAAATAAATCTTTCAAAGTCCTGAATTACATCAATGTCTTCGGCATGCTTCACTAGCTGTCTACAATATAGAATTTGTTTAAAGGAAGAAAGAAGAGTATAAGACAGCACATACAGATGACAATGACAGAATGAGAACTACAGAAAGTCACTCCACAGGCAATCACAACAGTTCATGCACTAGGATCAACAAGTTGAAAGTTTTACAAACTAGGCTTGATTTCCACGAGGTGAGCCATGAGAGCTCCAGAAACCTGACTGCCTTCATTCTCACCAGTCCTCTTACTTCTCCTCCTCTCACTGTCGACCTTTTCAATCTTTGATTTTAAAGATGCTGCCTCTGTTCTCATATCTCTAGCAGACTTCGATGTAATGGAAGGCTGGTAAACTTGAGTAGCTTCTGATGATGTATTTCTTGATGAACTGTCTTCTTCATCATCAGACACCTCTGACTGCATCTTTTTCTCTTCATCAGATAGACGATCCACAAGCTTTAATGTCTCACCACTAATTCCCTTAAAATATTCAATAGAATGTTTACATACCTCCCTAAGCTGATTTTTCCTTACTTTCACTGTTGTCATTGTGATGGAGGTAGACCTTACCTTTACTGGTAATTTGGAAGGAAGCTGTTTGATTTTTCCTTTCTCTAACTGCTCTTGCTTTTGCATTGTTGGTGTTTTTCTAGATATAGCTAGATTTTTTCTGGGTGTATTTTTTATTGGAATCTTAGATTTTACTTCTAGACATGGAGAAGAATTATTTTGTTTTATTTTGTCGGGTTTACTAGCCTGTCTCACTTTACTCGCTGTACTTTTTTGGACATTATTTTGTGGGACGACTTCTTTTACTGAACTGGCCTTTATGGGAAGTTTTGATTTTGCTCTACTCCCTACCAACTCCCTTGACCTTTGCTGCTGTCCTTGTACTTTTTGCTTATCTGTTATTCTGTGTCCTTTTGTTGCCCCTGTCCCTTTTCCTGAAGTGCTTTTCATTTGGTTAGCTTTCTGTATGGAACACTTGGATTCACAATGTTCTTTTAGCTCTACATTACAGGTATTATTATTTGTATGGCTAGCAGATGAATCCAAATTGTTGTTGTTATTAAAATTATCTTTTTGAAAATCAAGTTTTTCTTTTTGCCTACAGCTTCTCTCGCTAGTAGCTGAACTTGTAATCACTACTACATTTTCATTTTCTAATCCCTGACCGCTGGGCATCGCAGCTTCTATCTTATCTGTCACTTCTCCAGGGCCATCTTTCTTCAGAGTCATCGTGGAAGCAGAAATTCCCATTTTAATAGGTGTGCGCAATTTGGGATCAACTTTAGAAGTGTTAACAGTTGTCGATGATTTCTCCAGAGAATTACTACCAAGTGTGGCTTCCATACAATCTCCACTGGCCTGGATGATGGGCTTATGTTCAACTGCTGTTGTTTCTACTTGTCTCTCTAAGTTTGTTTCTACAATGCTGTCCCCTGACTGTGGCTGTGTGATGGCAGTTACTGTACTTTTATCCCCTTCCCCCTTGTCCCCTGACTTCCCTTCAGAAGTATGCTCACCAATCTGAAAAAATTGGAGTCTTTCTTCAACAAAATCCCTCTTGCTCATGTCAATTGCACCACTGCGAGTCATCTCAAACATCTTCCCTTCATGAAATGGGAAGGGGTTGGGCTCACTAGTTGGAGTACTTTCATCCGTTGGAGTTCTGGCTGGAGTTGTATCAGGTGTCGTTGCTTGCGATCTGTCTTCTACTGCCAGACCAAATGGCTTAGCCTCATCATCCCTTGATTTAGTTTCAAATACTTCATCATCTCCTCGATTACTGGACCATGGATCAAAATCTAGACTTTTGGTAGCTACTGTTTTAAAAGGTGTTGCAAATTCTTCATCTACTTTGTAACTGAAATACGAATCAGGAAACACAGTTCTGTCAGGGTGTCTGCCTTCCAAGGTGAAAAACTGTGCACCTGACTTCTGCTCAGTCTTATCTGCATTCTTTTCAGAACCTGGACCTTTTGAAAGTGCCTTGTCTTCTTCAGCGCCTATCTTTCCTTCCTCCTCAATAACTTCCAGCTTACTTTGGCTAAAGCAACGATCAGTCTGTTTTAAAATGCCCTCTGTAGTCCATATATCCTTTTTGGTTTCTACTGCTGGACCTGCAAGTTTAGAATCACTCTCAGTTAAACCATCGTCTTCATCTTGTAAATCATAACCGTCGAGAGAGTCAATTTCAGTTGCATCTGTATCATGAGAGAATTCTGCAGTGGTTGCTATGGAACACTCGGTGATAGACTGGTCATTAGTCCCATTTTGTGCTATGTCATTCTGGGGTGACTCAAGACCAATGTCAAACTCATTAGGTTTTCCAGAACCGGGATCCCCTAACTCTTTCTGGTTCTGACTCTTGTCAGAAACTTTGGGTTTTGAGACTTCTTTCTGGTCATCTTCAACTTCTTTTAATTTAAAAGTATACTTTTTTAATGGAACTGGTTGATAGAGTGATTCATCATCACTAGAGTCACTGACATCTGCTCCCGGTGGCACGGGGGAAGGTGGCTGTACTCTTATGACTGGTTCAGCCAGTTGACATTTGTCATATTCATCTTGCAGATTTACTTCTATCATCTCCATTTCACTCTCAGGGGAATAACGATGATTCTTTTCTGAATCAGATTGATCTGCATCTAATGGTGGAGGAGGTGGGAATTCAATGTAGGCAACTCTGTTACTTTTGGGTCTTTTGTTAGAATCTTTGTTTATATTATTAGGCAATATTTTGTCAATTTTTGGTGCTTCCACTGCTATGTGTTTTACAGAGGTTGACTTAGCCTCTGCTTCCTCTTCTGATTCCTCAGAAACCTCAGGTATGGGACTGGGCTTGCCTGGTATATAAGCTATTAGTGAGTCGGGTGTTTTAGAGGTAAACTCATAACTCACTTCCTCTGAGCTGGGTGTTTCTGGTGTTAAAGGGCTTTTCCCAGAGCTATCTATAAAGGATACTTGTTCTAGAGTGTCATCTTCTGGACTACCTTGTGGAGAAGGCGGTTGTTTTTGCTGTCTAGCTGTATAAAATGTCCCCCTAGTCTCTTGTACTGTCTTACTTTCCTGACTTACAAATTTTTTTACATTTCCTTGTTGCACCTCCTTTTCATACTGCTTTCCTACTTGAACAAAACTGACATAAACTGGCAAAGTCTTTACCTCTTTCACTCCCTCACTGTTTACTAAAGGTGCAACTTTATCCAAGTAATCAAGGGGACTAGGGTCAAATACCTCACTTGAAGGAGATTCCTTTCCAGGACTAATGTCTAAAGAATCAGGTGATTTGCTAGGGGATATTTCAGTTTCCTCCACAGGAGGACTTAACACTATGGAACCTTGTTGCTTGGTAACTTTAGTGACTTTTGAATGCTTTATTTTTTCATCTTCTACATAATCAAATTCTCTCTGAACTTGCTCCTTAATCATAGTTGACCGGGACACTTTAGCTGACAGTTCATATACTGCTTTTTTTGACTGATCATAAACACTATCAAGAATGGTAGGAGATGAAATTCTTTTCTCCTCAGAAATTCTGACTGGAATGTGGGACACAGTCAATTCCTTTCTTTTTGAAGTTTTATCTGTCATTTCATTGGTGTATTCCCCTTCTCTGACAACAAACTCTCTGTATAGAACCTTTTTTGATGGAGATTTTACAGTCATTTCCTTCATCTCCTTTGAATGGGATCCATGTGTTGGCAATTTGTGTTCACACTCTGTCACAGTGATAAATTCACTCTTTTTGTTAGTTTTAGTCTCAGCATAGTCAACATGGTTTTCTTTCACCATATCTTGAACAAGTACATGGGAAAGCTTTTCTTTTTGTGCTTTATGGTTAGAAGCTCCAGGACTTTCCCATGTTCGATAGATTTTCTTGTCCCAATGTCCCTTAGCTGGTAAGTCTGAGCTATATGCCAAGTCTTTAGCTTGCTGTTCAGAAGTATATTCTAGCAGACTTTTACTTGATGTTTCAGTGCTCTGCTCCTGTACCTTTGAAGCACAAATGTCTTCTATAACTTTTCCTTTACCTTGGGCATTATCTTCTTTCAATTTCATAGTAGTAAATTCTTTTTGCAATGATGTATTTCCTTCTGTCAGATCTATTTGCTTTGGGTGCTTTTCTCTTGCATAAAACTGATACACTGGAAGTTTGCTTTCTTGTAATTTCTTTACTGGAATTTTGGATTGACTATCTTCCTTTTTTTCTTCTTGAGATAGATCTTTAGTCCTTGGACTTATACTTTGTTCAAATTTAAGTTTAATGGAATTAAGCTTGGATTGTTTTAGCTGAAATCCAGTCTGTGAAGCTTCAGTTGGTTTACTCTGCGGAGCATTTCCTTTGTGTTCCATAGTTTGTTTACAGTCCCCTGTTTGTTGAGCAAGAATCCTTCTTTCAGGACTGCTGGGCAAACTTGCTGCTTTTCTTTCATCGGCTTTTGGAGAACACTTTCCATCATGCCCATACTGCTGTACTTTACTCCAGTCATCACTCAATGTCACTATTTCAGTGAGCAGTACTTTTTCAGGGCTGCTGCTGGCAGAGCTATGACTAGAATGCATTTCTTTGCCATTTTTTTTATGTTGCTTTTTCTCTGGAGATTGTAGCTCATCATTCAACTTTTCTGTTTTGTCCCGAAAAAACTGTGACACTTCAGTCAGTTTTTCTTCTGCTTCCTTAACAGTCCTGTCCACCCTGTCTTCATACATCATCTTTTCTCTACCTCTGTCTAATCTGTCCTCAGTAAAGCGCATCCACATGGCATGTTTTGGACTACTAACATCTCCAGTGTAGTGTAACACTGTCACTTTATCATAATGATCATCTTTAGACATTTTACCTACACCATTTTCGGACACATCTTTATAGATTTTGGAAAGAATTTCTTTTTTGGGGGCAGTGGCTACTTTTTCTCTGCATTGTTTATCAGACCCCTGTAACTCTGAACTAAGGGGTAGAGCATGGTCAGTAACTGACTCCTCAGTATCAGAATGAGACACATCTAGCTTTTCTGAAAGAAGCATTTTCTCAGCAAACCTGTAAGACTCCCCTCTTAATTCTGACAACTCATCATCATGGTATTCTATTGAGTGTTGACTCAAAAGCTTCAGTGTTTTGTAAGAGTCATCAGACAGGAGTTGAGCAGAACTAGGGCGACTGTCTTCTTCCTGAGACACAGGAGTGTTTACTCTAGAAGATTCCAGATAAGAAGGAAGTGACTCTTCAGCTGTTAGCTCTTCTTCTTCTTGCTGACCTTGTTCATCAGAACAAGGAAAAGTATCATGTTTTTCCAAACCTTTTAAGTTAATATCTCCCCGAGGTAAGTCTTTCTGATATACATACATTTCTTTTTCTGGATGCTTTTTTGTTTCTCTAATAATGACTTCAGTAGGTTCAGCTTGATTACCTTTTTCAATATGGACCTCTATTATACGCTCCAGTTTGGGTTTCATTTTGCTGTCCTTCTCTGCATGTTGTGGTGAAGTTTCAGCAGACTTGCTAACATCTGATGTTACTGACGATTTATGTTCAAACAGACCTGCTAGTTCTTTGGAAGGGTCACGTCCTGATTGAAAGGCTTTCATTATGTCATGAACAGACATTGTTTCCTCAATTCTTTCCGAGGTACTTTCAGTGCATGGAGGTTTATGATAAACCATTCTAGTAGTAGTAGTGATGTGAGTTTCTTCTTTCACCCGGACACCTTTGCTAAGAACACACTTGTGGTCATCTTCTTCACTGCTGCTGGTTTGCATTTGAAATGCTTTAACCTTTTCTTTAATAGACCCAGTGGGTTTTTGTTCCAACTCCATTAAAGTAAGTGCAGGTTTCAATGAAGGTAGCTCCTCTGTTTGCTGCTCTGGAATCTCTTCTGATGATGGTTCATAGCTGCGGATAACATGAACTACTTCAGTTCTTGTTTCTGTAATAACAGGAGGGATGGGTACGTCATGGAAAAGTGGTTTTGGCCCTGTGCTTTCAGCACTTTGTGGGGCTGAAGGTGTTTTTTCACTTCTTGTTTCAAAGCCACTGTCAGACAAAGGACTTTTATCTTGGTCATGTTGAGAAAAATCATCTGGAGATTCTAAAATAGTATCTGTTCCAAAAAAGGAATCTGCGATTTTACATAATTCTTTTTCTGAAGTAGAAGGCCTCATGGAGGCTGGAGGCATTTTAAGTTTATGTTCCTGTAAAGCAATCACTGGTTTTAAAATGCGTTTTTGTCTCTCTTCATCTTTTTTCCCCTCTTCAAACTTGTACTTTATGTTTGCCAATGAACTACTACCAATATCATTTGTTAAATAATCAATAACTTTTGCCAAATTGTAATCCTTTTCAGATGCGGCTTTAGCTTTAATTTGCCCTTTTTCTGGAACAGGATGGCACGTTATAGCCTGCTGTCTTGCTTCATCAATCTCCTCTGTACTGAACTCTACCCATTCATCTTCAGATAAGTGTCCTTTATCGCTTTTTGACACTCTGGTCGACTCTTTATTTTCTAAACACACATCTTTTTTCAGTATCTCACTAACTTTTACCAAGTCTTCTTTTACTTTCTCAACAATTTTAAAAGGTTCTTCATCATCAATTCTACCCTCTTTTGTTAGTTCAGGTTGGAATGGCTTGTCCTCCGTTACATCTGTCTGCAATATTGCAGTCATCCTGATTAGGTCCTCTTTCATTTCAGCAACATCTTTCAATATCTCCTGGCTGGAGGATAAAGAAGATGGTGTAGACAATTTAAGAGCAGAAGGTGCTAAAAACAAGGATGATTTCATAGGAGATGAAGTCCGATTAAAGTGAGGCTGTGTACGTGTCTCTGTAGTCAATGTTTTACTAGGTGATAGTAATGCAGCTGCTGATTTTGTAAGTGAAGACTCTGGAAGCTTCTTTAATGCTGGTTCAGATAAAACATTGACTAGAGAATATACTGGCACTGTTATTGTTGATGAAGTTACTGATGAGGTAGTTGCAGATATTGACCCAAAAGATGTATATAGTGCACCTGCAGAAGGAGTTCTTATTGACTGAAAAGCAGATGGTGTTGAAGACACAAATGCCCTGAGTGGAGAAAATGGCATTGTAGTAGTGGTCGGAAATACTTTCTCAACTGTATCAGTGGCTAGATTAGCAGCACATCCTGCAGAATCTGTAGCTGCAGAGATCTTGTCTTGAAACATAGCTGCAGTTTTGGATCCAGTTATTACATTGGCAGAGGATGGATATTTCAGAGGTGACACGGATCCATTAACCAATGCTACATCTGTAGGCCCAGGTATATGTTTCACAGGTGATGAGAGAGATGAAGTCGTCATGACTTTAGATGGTGAAACAGCATCAACTGCTGACTTAGCAGGAGAAACCACTGACTTTAAAGGTGAAGTTAAAAGTGGTGATGCTGATGTAATGATAGACTTAAATGGCAAACTTGAAGAATACATGTTAATGTTCGATTTGGGGGATGCTGGAGGTGTCATGGTGATGGATGATCTCTCCAAAAGAGACCCTGCTGTAGTCACTGGAGATGTCCGAGAAGGAAATGTTGAAGTGGATGCCATCCCTTTTAAATTACTGGCTTCTGTTACTGCAGGAGCTCTGACAAAAGAACCAGAAGAAACTTGGATATTATATGGAGGCTGTGATACAACGGTTTTTATTGGTGAAGAGATTGTCCGAAATGATCTAATTGGAGATGCTACGTCATTAACAGATTTAACTGAAGAGGTAGTAGAAGCTCCTAACGTGGATTTGATTGGAGAAGCAGAAGAAACAGACCATATTGATTTTAATGGGGAAGCTGTAGGAGTATTGGAGGAAGAGCTCGATAGGGAGGTGAAGCCTGATTTAGTTTGTCCAGGCACTGTAATTGGAGCTGTTGTCCATGACTGATATGGTCTTGTTGAAAAGAATGGCTTGTATGAATAAGTAGCAGGTAGGGATCTTGTTGCTCCTGCGGTCCGTTCAACTGTTTCTTAAAAGTTTAAAATCAAAATCAAACGTAAAATCAACAAAAATGATTGAAAAACAGAGAGACCAGAGAAGAAAATTGGTCAGTAAACGTTGTAAATATTACAAAAAGCAAGTACAATTTTTTGTATGAATCAGAATGAAATAGGCAAAAAGAACAATTAAAAAGGAAAAAAAGAGGAATGAGTCATATAATTACGACTGATCCAAAATAAAAAGCAACATGAAATGAAAGACACTAAGCACATTGCAACCAAGTCCGCAAACAATGGAAAACAGAAAACACAAAAAGAGGAATCCATAATAGTAAAAATAATAACCACAGCCAAAATTCTTCTCTTACTTCCTTATTGACTTTCTGATGTGCTAGTTTTGAAATATTAATCTCAGTTCCATTTTGCCTGTATAGGTACATCTTAGCTTTGTGCAACTATTACAATTATCCTTTTAGTAATTTCTATTGTTCTATCCTTAGCAGTATCATTAAACAACATATATTGTACCTATATAAAACAATATAAACTTGTGTAGAATGACATTAAATAGCTAAAATCCTCTTTGAAAACCACTCAGAACTATTTCATGCAGAACCCAAAATACCTTTAAGTGACAGGCAATTGATGTGCAAACTGTGAAGCAACTGGAATAAATTCAAATCTTTATCTATCCATGCACAATTCGTATATGCTTCACGCTCACAAAGCCAATAAGAGCAAGAACTTTTCTGAGTCAAGGGTTAAAAAAATAAATAGGAACCTTTTGCATTTTTTCATGCGATATTCCTTTTGTTTGGTCAAACTAAAGTAAAACTTTAAATGAAATGATTTAAGAAGCATTTGTCATACATGAAAAATGGAAAATGATTTATGATAAACGTGAGCAAGCAAAGCAACTCAAACACTTTACTCATGCATAGTACACCATGTCAAAACAAGCAAATGAAGTAATACATTTTATATGCTGTATTATGCACAACATGTAAATAAATATTTTCATAAGAGGCATTTAAAAGAAGAGTACACTTTTTCTACAAGATGTAGTGTCTTGCTCCTTTTGAGGAGATTTCTTGTATCAGCTCAAAGAAACACCTGTTCAACTTTACATTTCTCAAAAGATAACATTAGATAAGTACTTGAAGAACAATATAGTAGGTAGAGATGATCTGGCCAAGACAAATCTGTTAACTATGAGCATCCCCAAAAAGGCCATCATATTCACAGGCATCGCAAACCAAATCAGTAGGGCCAGTCAGATTTTGAAGTCACTGGCTGGAGGTACCAATCCAGAAGGCAGTATTTCTGGGAATGACATTACAGCTTCCATATCCTCTGACACAGCAATGACATTCAGAGAGTTCTTCCACAAATAAGTAAAATAACTTTTAGGCAAAATTTCTTTACTTGGTTTCTTTACTACCTATTCCGCACACCTTTGTCTGAAGTTATGCTGACAATTTATCAAAGCTGTTTGGTCTATCTTCTAGCTAGACAGTAATTCACAGTGAAAGAAACAAAATAAGACTAACATTAAGTTACTAAAGTTACGTCACAGAAGCTTATCTAAAAAGATGTTCAGCACGCCATAGGCCCATATGCTGTAATGGGAAAATGTGGTGAGCCTACAAATACCAAGCGAAGGCGTACAGATGCATTGACTAGGTAACGCTATTATAGTATTAGAACATTTAGATTGGAAAGAGCTTGAATGCTTGGCATACTGGCACAGTCTATTCCAAAAGACAGCCATTGCAAGTATACTGGTATAAATAATTTTAAAACTAAAGTCTGACCACTCTTTACTCTCTCATTTCCCCTCTCTGAAAAACTTCATTAAATAAATTTTACCACAGTGGTTTATTAGGAGTAGCTGCCAAGATTCAAAAGCAGTCACAAATCCAAAAAATAAGAAGCCAAAACAATAGTGAAGGGCAGTAACGAAATAAAAATAATTTGCTCTACACTAAAGTATCTGTAAATGCCACTAGACTCTTGGTATGTTGTATCACGACAGTCCTACCACTACAATGTAGTGAGACAATAAATCCAATAGGAGTCTCTCCTAATTGCAAATATTCTTTTCTCCATTACATCATGTATTCAGATATTTTAAAAATGCCTTGTCTATACTCCATATTATATTTGTGGAAAAGGACTGGGTCAGGAAGCAACCTCATCGACGAAGTTAACGGCACATGCAGTTTTGAGATAACTGTGTGGTCTAGAAAAAAATATGGCTTTTTTTACTGATTTTTAAAAAATAAAAAACTCAATTATGTCATTTTCTAAGTGGAATAGGATATTTTAGAGAGTGCAGTTGTTTTACATACCTGCACCTCCTGGGTACTGAATGAATTTGGCCTTTAGCCTCATGCCCCACTATGCACTTGACATGTGGAGATCTCTTACCTAATGCATGTCCTGTTGTGTGTTATTCCCACTTCCTCACCTGCTACAGGTGAATGAAAATGGTGACTGAGCATATTTAAGTCTGCCCAACAGAACGATGCTCTATTCACAATTTACTTGAAACATATAGCCAACAAATCTTTGATGATATCTCAGAGTTCACTATGAGGTCTCAGCTTGTCTGGTAGTCTCTTAAGGCCAGGTGCTGTCATCAGATCTTATATACTTCAGGTCTTCTCCTGTGTCTGAGAAGCACAATGCATTCTGGAGCACCTCAAAACCCCACAGAGCTCACAAGATCTTTAAACAGCAGCTCCCAGCAGGAGCTCCCAGCAGCTCCCAGGAGGTATGTTGTATCACGACAGTCCTACCACTACAATGTAGTGAGACAATAAATCCAATAGCAAACCTGAGGAGATTTGTAAATGGATTTGTAAATGGATTTTATGAAATTATATCGAAGGGTCACTGAAGTTCAGGGAATGAGAAGTTTGACTGGCTGCTGGAGGAGAAGAGAAAACACAAGAATAACCACATTCTGATTGGGGAGGGAAGCAAAGGTTGTCAGATACATTATTGTACTTAAAGAGAGAAAAGGAAGCAGGGCCATGGGTCAGGTCAAGGACATGGGGATAGAAGAGAAAGCTATGACTGAGTACAAGGAAAGGCTCTATGGAATATGGGGAAAAAATGGGGAGAGAGAGGAAGAAGCTATAAAATAGAAAGGAGCTCAAATAAACTGAATAAAAAGTCAAACATTTTATCTGAAAGGAACCTTCCAACCCCACTGAGTTTTGCCCATTACTATATCTAATGCATCACTGTGATACAGCTAGATTTCATTAATTAACATTTTGCAGGGAGGAGGTATAGACTGTCTTTTGGAAAATACTTTTCAATTCAGTTGCCCTTGCTCTGGCCAATAAATTATGTGGCTTTTTTATGATTATTTTTATTTACTTTAACTGGAGCATGCTGCTTACCAGTAAGGATTCTCCAAGCTCTCACAATGCAGAGGCTCACAGACCATCCAAAAGTTTAGCTATAAACAATTTTTCTATTAATTTTTTTCAAAGGACACTAAATGCAACATTTATAGAAAAAATGTCTCTTCTTATTAAAGTAGGGTATATATGGTATTAGTAGGTTTGTTATGGAACTCACTCATTCCAGGCTCAGTCAGATAGCTGTAGCGCTTACGTAAAGCAAGAGAGACAAAGCTTTGACGCCGGTCTGATTTCTCCGTCTGCAACAAAACACATTTCCACTTGGTACTTTTCAAATATTGTGAACAGCTTGATTATGATATCTCAGTACAGTGGGCTAGATCATACTTGGACTACACACCCACACAAGGGAATAAGAATCCACTCTTACAGCTTGATGAGGGTGCACAGGAGAAAACAGGGCTACATGGTTGCATTTCCCCCTACATAGCAGGTGGTAGGCAATGGGCAAAGCCTTGGCTCCATTCCTGCTTGCTGGCCAGTGCAGCTAAACCATTTTTGTGGAGAGGAGTAATAATTAGCTGGTAATATAAACCAGCAGTAAATTACTAATCCTCTGGAGGAGGCACGAAAGCAGGGCAGGAATTTTAACTCAGAGGGATATGTCATCTCCTGGGTATACTTCTGAGGTGGTGCTGTGAACACAGTACATTTAGTTCAGGGCACTGTCTAAAGTCACAGTCTAGCCCCATATTACCTAAATACTGTAAAATCCCATTATCTTTTAGTAATCTCTTCCATACTACTTAAAATGGCATGATTTATTTTTCTGTATTTTGGCTAAAAACAGAAGCATCAACATAAAAGACTACAGATACAGACATAAAACACTAATAAGAGTATAATTTAGGCTAATCAAATACCTCTCCCAACATTAATCTGTCTTGAAAGCACATAAACCACAATGTATGCTTGCTTTAAAGTGAGTACATTAAGGACAAAAAAGGCATGAAAGGGGATTTCTTTTAATATGCACAAAACACAGAGATGTATATTAGAAAGCAGAATACAATTGCTAACTAGGAAGTTGCATCATAAGTTACGGTGTCTAATGGCATAGCAGTTACTGTGCTATTTTTGCAGCTCTATTTATTCATATTAAAAGTCATTCACAGAAACCAGTTCATTTGATCATGTCTCCAAAAATATAGTTTGTTTGGAAAGAAAACTATTGAGATACCTATAAAATAACTCACCAGGCACAAGTCAAATGAAAACCAAAAGATATGTTATAAGGTTATCTTTTTGATGTACTGACTCTTATTTGATTTTAGTCATCAGGTGGCTAATGCTATTTATCAGCAATCAGAAAGAGAGGGCTACACACAAGGAACTCTTATTCTAGTAATAAAATGGATACGTATCTGATGTTTCTGTACTAGGTTTTCTATTTCTAGTGTCTTAAAACTCACTGTGTATCCCTTAGTGCATAAAATGAGGTTCATCTTCTGACCTGAGACAACTTAATTAAGATTACTAAAGAGAGATATTTTCTGTTAACAACTGTGACAAGGTGTGGACTTTTAAGCTGTGGAGATCTGAAGCTTATTTGAAAATAGATACACTAAAATACTTAGAAATTACTCCTGGTTATTTTGCGTTTTTTTTAAAAAAATAGGGGTTATTTTCAGGAATAAAAATACAATAGGCCAATGTTTAAAGGGTATACAGAAATACAGGTTAGGGAAATACTGAATGTTTATTAACATAAGAGCGCTAATTAATCCCTGGTGTATGTAATGCCACTGACTTCAGCTATATGAAGGATGAATTTGGCTTGTATATTATAAATTTCATAATTTACATTCTAAGAATAAAGTGAGCTGAAGTTCAGAATATTAGCATATACTGCGTTTAAATTTATAACATATGATCTTATTTCATCACATGCCTGCACTTTTATTTCTTGACTGAACATAGATGTGTAGTATATATTGTTAATATTCACTGCTATAATTAAAAGACACTTTTCTAGAACACATTTATCTTTCTGCACTAATTCTGAAGAAAATAAAAACAGAAGAGAGTGTTTATATTACCTCATCATCTTGATCTGACTCTGTTTCCTTTTGGTTCCAAGGTGCATTGCAGAGACAAGGAATATTATAATGGACAGCAGGGAAAAGAATATCAGGATATGAAAAGGACAAAGTTGGGAGCACAAAATGCAAGCTGATTTATAAGCCAAAGCAAATCCAAAATGTCAACATAAAAGAAAAAAAATCTTACATCAAGTGCAAATCAACACGACATTACTGAATGCATAAAATCTATGAACTACAAGCTGAAGCATGAGCTGTAAACAGAGGACCCGATCATAAAAATAATAGGAACTTGACACCACAGTAACAACAGACTTTAAAAGCTTTTTATATACAAAAAACTAATACAACATAAATTTATAACAGCCTTAATCATATTACAAAGCATTCGCATTACTAGCATTTCATAGGGTTTCTTTATTACTAGCAAAAAAAGTTAAACTAAAAGTTAAACAAAACAAAAAGAGTGCTGGCAGAAATACCTTTTTGTGTGCTGGAAGAGTAATATTTAAGTTGCAAACAGCTGTTTGTGGCAGTCCTTTTGTAGTCTTTGGTTCTTTCAAAAATGATAAACGACCACAAGGCTCTTGGCTGGTGTCTCTAATCTAGAAAAATTTATCATACAATAGATTGACTTAATTGTTTGAAATGTATGTTTTTTGCATTACATTTAACATGGTCTGTTTCCCCCACAAAGGGCATGTGAGAAGTCAAAGTCCCTGAGGGGACCTCTTCTCTAAAAGGAGTATTGAGCGTGGCTCCCATTGGAGACCATCAGAATTAGTTTGGACAGCTAGAGAAAGCTGTTGGAATAGGTGGTGTTCCCTTCCATCAGAAGCTATCTAGTAACCACACCAGTTGAAGACCAAAGGAACTCAGCCAGAACCCAACTTGCAGCTTTTCATGGGGAAAAAAGTTGTAACTACAACTAGACTACTGGGCCGGCCTCGGGTTGTTGTTCCACTGCAAACAAGTTTCCAAAACTGTTTCCAGCACAGTGCAAGGCACCATGCTGAGTGGCATCACTCCAGGAGAAATACTCCTGTAGGTAAACTGGATTGAGTTTTCAACCCATCTGCATTTCTCTCTGCCCAGTTTTGTATATGCAATGACTTGCACTCACAAAAGTGACCACGATTTTCATTTGCAACCACAAAATAGGTGATTACATATGCATAATATGTGTGTGCACTCACTTTTGGGAAGCACTATCAACTGCACATGTAAAAACAAGAGGCTAGGGCTCAAAATCTGGATCATGTATTATCTCACTCTTGTCATTTGGGTAGATGATCTACCCCTTGAAATAATATACCTTGCAGCTAGAAGGCATATGAGAACAGGTCTAGTCTGAGGCATGGTTCTGGCAAAGGACTGTGAATCAGAATAGCATGTATTCTGATCCCAGCTCTGATAGTGATTCCTTCTATGGCTTCATGCAAATCACTTATAAATTCTGTTCCAAATTACCTATCTGCTAAATTATAATAATACTTATGTACTTACTTCTCAGGGGCAGACTATTCATATTAGACAGAACCAATATTACTACATGAGGAAAACATTGTCTCAACTAAGAATTCTGCGGGGTTTATTTTTACCTTAATAGAGAATGGCAGTCTATTTTCCTTGAAAGCATAAAAATTAAAAACAAGCTGTTGTCCTCCTTTTGTCAAAGGGGCAAGATTTCCATAGCAATCAACATAAATGGGTTTTCCTTCCAGAACCTATCAAAGCAACAAGACAGAAATTGAAAGTGAGTAAAATCTATGATACATGCACAAACATATATCACCATTTCTTCCAACATCATAACTCCTCCTTTAGCTAGGAATGCATCAACTTAACACATGTTCAACACTGATCTAATACAACAGTACTGTGGTATGTATAATATGACATTATAAGTGTGGCTGATTAATTAAAACTATTAAAACACATTCGGGGGGGAGGGATAGCTCAGTGGTTTGAGCACTGGCCTACTAAACCCAGGGTTGTGAGTTCAATCCTTGAAGGGGCCATTTAGGGATCTGGGGCAAAAATTGGGAATTGGTCCTGCTTTGAGCAAGGGGTTGGACTAGATGACCTCCTGAGGTCCCTTCCAACCCTGATATTCTATGATTTGTTAAACATTCTCATTGCTAAAGTTACTTTTTAAAAATATAGCTCCAATTCCATAGATACAGATATCTTTATAATTAGCTTCAGCATAGGATTCTCTGAGGGAAAAGTATATATTACACAATTTCTCACAAGAAATGCCCTTTGTCTCAAAAATCCCAAACAAACCAGCCAGAGTAACTCAGCTGTGTGCTAGAGATATCTATGTGGACAAGGAGGGAGGAATTTTAACTCACCAAGCTATGAAGCAGGAGTGCAGCTGCCATAGGAACAAAGGGGGTGAGGGGGGGCGTGCTGCAGCACCCCCTGGCTTGAAGTGGTTTCCATTATATACAGTGTTTACAGTTTAGTTCAATGGCTCTCAGCACCCCTGCTATAAAAATTGTTCCAGCACCCCTGTCAGCTGCTCTACAGAGTCCTTTGCATTACCTCCCCACTCCCAATAGGTAGAAGGACTGGAGGACCCTGGAAGGAGGACCCGTTTATCCTTCTTAGTGCACTTCCAAAGAGTTTCTTCACACAGCCTCACTGTCAGAGGTGAAAGTAAGCTGGTACGGTACAGTACGGCATACCAGCAAGAGCCGGTACACAGCCGACGGTACTGGCAGGGGGCAGCTTCCCCAGGCGGGCAATTTAAAAGGGCCCTTGGCTCCAGGCAGTAGCCAGAGCCCCTGGTCCTTTAAATCGCCACCAGAGCCCCACTGCCGGAGCCCTGGGGTAGCAGCGGCAGCTGGGAGCCCCGGGGCACCGGTGGCGAATTAAAGGTCCCGGTGCTCCCAGCTGCCACTACAGCAACCCCGGGCCCTTTAAATCGCCATCAGAGCCCCTGGATAGCAGCTGGGAGTCCCGGGCCTTTTAAATCGCTGCCAGAGCCCTGCTGCCAGAGCCCCCATGGTAGTGGTAGCTGCAATGGCGGCCAGGAGCCCCGGGCCCTTTAAATCGCCGCCTATTTAAAGGGCCTGGGGATTTAAAGGCCCCACCCCTTCTGCCTGAGGCCCTGCCCTTTCCGTCCGAGGGACACCCCAGCCCCGCCCGCTCAGGACCCCGGCCCTTAAGTTACTTTCACCCCTGCTCACTGTGGGCTTTCATGTAGCTGGCTTATAGTGGTTGTGGACTTCTTTTGTGATATCCTGGCACCCTGCCTACTCTTGTAAAGTGGAACTAGAGCATAGACTCTCTACACCCCTGGAGGAAGGGAATGATCTGAGCTGCTGTTAATATGAAATATACCTCAATATCTTTACTTCTTGCAACTTCTTCAAAATTCTCTTGTTGCTCCAAAGTTTTGTCCACTTTATCATCAGTCATGCAGAAGCAACGCAAATTAGATTCCACAGGATCATTCATTTTGGCAAATATCACAAACTTAGCCATATAAGGAACACATATTAATTCCCTATAAAGTTGTGTGGCAAGGCCGACAGTTTCTAGTACCTGATGGCAGTCTGCCAGCCAAAATCTGAAAGAGAAAAGACAAAAGGAGTTTGTTTTACAAAACACTGGCCAAAACTTTATAAAGAAACTCTGTTGCATCAGCAAAGAATAAATGTGGTCTCTGGTAACGGTGATGGGGCAGAATGGAGATTACTTTTCAGGGGAGGCAAAGGGAAATCCTTGTGTTCGTTGGCTTCCATGATTCCACAGCCATTTTGGATGAATGCAGTTTCTGAAAATTTTCCATTGGCAAAGGCAGAGCTTTCCTTACAGTGTTTTAGATGAGTGAAAGTGAGGTTGTCTGGGTTGGTGGAATCTGTATCTTTGGGTGACCCTTTGTTGGCGTCTCCTGTAACTGCTCATTTTGAGTATCCTTCAGGCCAAACCTCGGTAGATGGTGTGATTTGTGTCGCTAAATTGTATCTTGCATGGTACTTCTGTGAGGTCCACCAGTACTCATATCTAATCTTCATTAAAATAAACTATCAGCCGCACTCAGAGTGAGATGGGAGGCCATACTGAAAAGTGTATAGCCAAATCCATGGTCTGCAGTATAGAAAACTCATGGTACATTAATTGCATATGCAAGAAAGGAGGCCTTGCTACAGGACAGATATTATATTGTCTCCTTCTCTGATTAAGTTTAGGAGCATGGTGACAATTAGTACATCCACAAGTTAGGGACTTTAGGAGGACAGAGGAAGACATTCTTCCATAGTATAAAAGAGCTTGTTATGTATGTAATGACCCCTCAAACCAAACAATTTTATATAAACTTGGTTAGCAGTCTTTGGTTTGTATTTCCTGTTTGCTGGCTATCCAGCTGGTTGAGTGCAGCTCAGTGGTTCAGGAACTTGTGAACCACTGTCACGTAAATGTTCAAAACTGGCACAGAGAAAGAGAGATTTTTTTCCCTTTTCTGACAGATACTCTCAGATGGTTTGTGTGGGAAATTTCCCAGGGTATAGTTCATGCTGTCCCAGAGAGCAAGAAATGATGTGCAGAAACATTATTTATTATAACAAGTGTGGCAGTGACTGCTATAGTGAGGATGCAAAACAGTTTCCAGTTCTCCTGAGTTCAGTCGCTCGTAACTTTCAAAAGCATTCACATTCACATTGGCCGAAGTTTTCCAGGCTTGGTTTCCGGGTGTAGCTAAACAGAGCAGTATAATTAGAAATGTACTAAAGGTATGAAGGAGTGTTTGGGAGAGCAGCTATGTACTTTGTAAAAGTTATACAAAAAGCCTGTATTGTAATTTTACTGTATTGTAATTTGAGAGAAACAGTATGTGAAAACTGTCATTAAAGACTGTTTTGTAATGCATACAAAGGAGCAGAGCTAAGGTTTTATGTGCAGTCTGAACCATGGCATTTCCTAAATATGGAATGCTTAGCTGTGCAACATTAATGTCCTATCAAATCAGCTTTTCTTTTTTAAAGAATTATGTACATAGCTCCATACATAGTTTGCTAAGCCTGTGAACTACCAATAAAAGACAGTAGGAAATGGCCCAACTTCATTATCATGCACATTGTGTAAAGAGTTGTCACTTTGGATGGGCTATCACCAGCAGGAGAGTGAATTTGTGTGGGGGGGTGGAGGGTGAGAAAACCTGGATTTGTGCTGGAAATGGCCTAACCTGAAGATTACTTTAGATAAGCTATTACCAGCAGGACAGTGGGGTGGGAGGAGGTATTGTTTCATATTCTCTGTGTATATATAAAGTCTGCTGCAGTTTCCACGGTATGCATCTGATGAAGTGAGCTGTAGCTCACGAAAGCTCATGCTCAAATAAATTGGTTAGTCTCTAAGGTGCCACAAGTACTCCTTTTCTTTTTGCGAATACAGACTAACACGGCTGTTACTCTGTAAGCTATTTTTGCTATTAAAAATAGTACAGCAAGTTATTGGGCCAAATCATCAGCTGGCATAAATCAATACAGTCAATAGAGTCCAATTTTCACAGGCTAAGGATCTGACCTATTATTTCTTTATAAACCTTATTTAAGAATCATGGAAAGCTGTGGGGAAAATCCCTATTTTTCTTATGTAAGGAAACAAATAATTGCGTCTGTTTGGTATTTTGCATTCCCATACCTGGCTGAAACGTTGGTTGTGAAAGAAACACAGTCATTTATAAACGTCAATGGAGTGGTTCCTGTGATATCCTCCCATTGAGCAGGTGAAGTCCCTCCTATGAAAATAAGTTACACATAAATCATATACAATTTTATCTCAAAAACCAAACGTACCATGAATCTTCAAGCTTTTTTTAAAACGGATTGCAAAGGAACACTTCCACACTGAGTTCTTTTGCTTCACATGTAAACAGAAGAGTCTAGTTACTATTGCTCTCATACATCTGAATAATAATATAATACATACATATCTGAAGCTGATTCTAATGTAGCGAGATATACATTCTGGGTAACATCCTGGCCCTAACTGAACTCAGGGGCTAGTCTCTCACTGCAATCAATAGGATCAGGACTGCATCCATATTGGATTTTTATCTATATGTATGCAGCTGTCAATGGAAAGACTCTTCATATTGAACACTTAATAAAATGTCATAAAATGTTTATTGCTGTAAAGTTTCCTCTAACATGGATAATGACACAAGTCCAAAGTCAAGGCCCACTGACTCAGTGTCAGTCTTTCCAATGACTTCGCATCAGGCACTTGAGTACTAGTTTTAATCCTACTGGTTCCAATACTTGGAACTATCAATGGCTTTCCTCACTGGAAAGCTACATTTGAAATGCATAACAAATGAATGCGGATGCATTATTATTATAGTAACCTTTGCAAAGAGTAGATTCTTGCCTAACCTGTAATGCTACATAAAAGTCGAAGGCTAGGTGTGGTGTCTCCTTTGTAACCATTCGTCACACCTTCTCCTGAAGGGGGTGGCACAGGAATTGTCATTGTTATAGGTTTATGAAATTTTCTTCTTCTTGGTTCCACAGTGACAATGGGGCTGAAAGTTGCTTTGTTTCCGAGGATTTTTTTGACAATCTCATCTGGAACTGGTTGAGCCTGTCAACACAGAGAAGGAATTTCATATCTTGAGATAAAAATCCATGTTAGCCCAGCAGAATCCTTCCAAAATGAGAACTCAATTCTTTTTATTTTCTGTTTGTCTTGTTTTACTTCTTCCTTGGCCTCCTTAAAATGTGCCTTTCTGGGGCTCTATCTACACAGTGATAATTAATGCACCAAATTACAGTGAGAAAAGCAACACAATTCTTGCATCAAACTAAAAAGTAGCAAAAATCTCATAAGAAATCTGTTTTTATTCCATTTCAAGTCTAATTTCTAGAACAAAGAAGTTTGGAAGTTTGGATAAGATTTGAACCAGACATTTTGGATACTTTTATGAATCAAATTGTTTATTACTTTTCCCGAAAGTTTCTCACTAGACATCGGAGCACTGATTTGTCACCTGTTCCATTATCCAACTGTACTGTATGGTGTTCTGCAAAGATGATGGTTAAAATGTTTCACCAGCACAAGTTCCGAGCAAAGCAATCTAAAACTAAGCTCCTATTTAATGAACCCACCAAATCAAATTATTAAATTATTTAATAATGTTGTTGTGAAAAATGTCAACACCCCCCAATAAATGATAATAAGCAGAAACCAGCAAGAAGGAAGGTTTCTCTAGATTCTGTGCTGCACTTTTAAGGAAGCTTTAAATCACCTCTGCACCTCCTGGATTCTGCTTGAAAGTGATAGGAACGGCCCTGGCTTAACCCAGAAAAGCAGATGGTGGCTGCTCTACAGCAGACTCCCCACAGATGCATATGGGATGCTCTGCAGCCCAGAGTAGGTATAGTGTTAAGCACTACAGCCACTCCCATCCCCAAGCATAGCCCTGTGCTATAGGGGACAGCATAGCGCTATGTATACTAGCCATAGGCTGATCTTCTGCCACAGGAATTCTCTCTGGGCCCACTGCAGCTTCCTTACATCTTACATGCAGAGCTCCTGGCTGGGGTGGATAGTTGGTGCTACAGGATTTAGATTAATAGCTTCCAAGGCCAGAAGGGACCATTGTGACCAGCTAGTCTGACTTCCTGTATAAAACAGGCCATAGAACTGACCCAAAATAATTCCTAGAGCAGACCTTTTAGAAAAACATCTACTATTGATTTTAAAATTGTCAGTGATGGAGAATCCACCACAATCCTTGGTAAACTGTTCCAGTAGTTAATTACGCTCAATGTTAAAAATGTACACCTTATTTCCAGTTTGAATTTGTCTTTTTCTGCTAGACTGTAAAGTCCATGATCAAATATTGGTTCCCCAGGTAGATGCTTATAGACCGTGATCAAGTCACTCCTTAACCTTCTCTTTGTTCAGCTAAATAGATTGAGCTCCTTGAGTCTATCACTATAAGGCATGTTTTCTAATCCCTTAATTATTCTCGTGGCTCCTATCTGAACACTCTCCAATTTATCAACATCCTTCTTGAATTGTGGGCACCAGAACTGGACACAATTCTGAACAGTATTTCAGAAGTGGTTGCACCAATGCCAAATATAGAGGTAAAATAACCTTTCTATTCTTGAGATTCCCCTTTATGTATCCAAGGATCACATTAGTCCCATTGGCCACAGCATTGCACTGGAAGCTCATGTTCAGTGAATATTCACCAACACCCCCAAATCTTTTTCAGAGTCATTGCTTTCAGTATAGAGTCCCTCATCATGTAAATATGGCCTACAGTCTTTGTTCCTAGATATATACATATACATTTACCTGTATTAACACACAAAAGGGTAGAAAGGATGGATACTGGTGCTACTGGCATGGGGGTAGGTGGCTGGTGCTATGAAGATAAATAGAACATGGGAGCCACTTCCTCTGCCACAGTGCTGAGCACTGTGTGAGTTGTGGAGCAGTTCCCAGACTAGGTGGTGAGATAGAAGCAGGGCAGGTAGCAGCCCTAGCCCCAGTAGGAGGTGGAGTGCAGGAGCCCTGTCTGTGGGGTACAGGAGAGTTTACCAGCTCTCAGTCAGTGGTGTCACCTACTAGACATATCCTTGTGACTCATTTTTGAGTTGCACCCCACAGATTAAGAATTGCAGCTCTAGATTTTGCATATTAAAATGATTATTGCAGGTGTGGTTTATTACCTGGAGGCCCACTCGAATTCTTTTAGTTAGAGCACCCTCTGGGAAGGATGCTTGGACATGAGGCACAGTTGTACTGCTTAAAACACCTCCCTCAGGACCAATTTGGTTACTTTCCTGCTTAATTCGTGAAACCACAGCAAAGTACTGAGGAAAATCCTTCGTGATGATTCTACAGATACGCTTCTTCTCTAGTTCCTCAGCGCTATCCAGCTCTGTGGGGAAAAATACATTAAAATATTCACATATAATCTATCTGCAAATACTGTACATATATATTTATGAGTACACAGCTTTATTCTGTATTGTGGAAAAGCTGAATTCCACACCAGACTCAAAAGTCCAGGAAGGTTTTTTTAAATAGAAGAACAAATCAGTTTTGATTGTTTTATTTTTAACATTTGTGTGAATTTGATGTTCCTGACAATGAGATCATCAAACTCTTTTTCACTGGTCACTCAGGTGAGGGAATGCTCAGGGTCTTTCAGGCCAGGCCTACTTTCCAATTCCTGCCCACACAGCTCTAGAGAGTGACTAGCTATGTAATTTGAGACAGTAACCACCTGGCATAGTCTCACGGTTGTCATAGCAGCCAATAAATCCTGAGCTGATTCTAACACTTGTTATCCACATAAGCACTGAAGTCACTGTGCACTGATTGCCAGTCTCAGGCCTTGTCTACACTAAAGGGAAAAGTTGATCTAAGCTACGCAATTTGAGTTACATGTATAGCGTAACTCAAATCGATGTAACTTAGATCTACTTATGCACTATGCGATGTCGACTTCCCTTACTCTTCTCGATCCAGTGGTGCCCAGGAATCAAGGGGAGAGTGATCAGCAGTTGATTTAGTGCTGAACGTCTAGAAATAGTACCATTTCCCTTAATTAATTAGTTTAATTTAATTCCTTTTCACTTATGTAATACCCTTCATTCAAAGATCTCAAAACACTTTACTAAAAAAGGAGAGTATTATCCCCATTTTACAGCAGAGAAGGGAAGCGAAGCACAGAGAGGTTAAGTAATTTTCCTTTGGTCACATAGCAAGTCAGTGGTTGAACTGGGAACAGAATCCAGGGGTCCTTCACTCTCAAACTTTTCCATTAACCACTACTACCCCTAAGTATCTCCTATTGCTGTCAATCTTCCTTAAGATACAGATGTGAGTAAATCTGTGTACCTTTTTACATGCAAATTTTCTAAATATACAGCACTACCTATTGCAGTTATCTGTCTGCCTTTCTCTGGGAAAAGCAGATCAGATCGAATAGTGTTGACTCAGAGATACATTTTGACACATCCACTTTAAGTATTCTCCCTTTGATCTCTGAATCATAAGCCTGGTCTAAACACAGGTGACCTGTTTCCATCATTTCTCCACCGGCAAACTGCTTTGCCTTTACATCTGCTTTTCTACACAGAAGGGTTCTAGGGTAGGTCATCAGCACTGAAAACTAGGTCAATCTCTCTTTCCTCATGACAGTCATTATTAGGCTATGCTAAGGACAGAAGCTATAAAGCAATTTTTTTCAGAGCAGTCTCTTATCGCTCTTCTCCCATTGTGACATGGCAGCATTGCACTTGTCCATCAGAATGCTCTATCCAGCAATGCACTTTTCTCTGTGATCAGTGTTTGTCTCCCTGCTATACTATATGCATGGAGCAGGGGAGATGTACTGGCAGGAGGAGGCAGGAATTGGGCATCAGCACTGGCCAGAGTGGAATTGAGAAAGCATTAGTAGCATTCCTACAGTATTAGAAGAACAACGCAAGCCTTCTGGGTCCCAAGCTCTGTGAGGGAAGGATCAGTCAAACTGTTGTCACTCCTGCTGCAGAAGGGACTGGGGAGTTTCCTCCCTGTCTGGTCCCAGTGCAAGTGAAGGAGATAGGCCCAGCCTAAAGAGCATGCTTGGAATGCGAGGCCCCAAGCAAGAGCTTGCTGTCACTGGGCTAAAGGGGCAGCCCTGAGTACTAAATGTTTTAGTTTGAAAAAAAAAAAATCTACATGAGGAAGAAAGGGCCAAGTGTGAGGAAGGGAAGAAGGGAGAAAAAGAAGATATAAGAAAAAGGAAACATTAGGGGAAGTGGAGCGAGAGAGTGATGGCAATAGCTAAACACAAAAGTGGGGAGAGGATGATGGAAGTGAGAAACAAGACAGAGATGGAGGGGAAAAAAGATGCAAAACCTCCCAGGAAAATCCCTCCCAGAATCTGGGCTGCCCCTGGAGTATTACATGACAGGGGAGGCCCAAATCACCTCTCCCAAGGTAGAACAGGAGCTCAGGTTGACTGGTTCAGAGTCAGGGAGGGAGATCATATCTGGTTTTGCACATGTGAATAACAGCATTAAGATATCGTGGATCAAATTCATCTTTGGGCTAACTCCTTTACTTATGTTTATATGAGATTATAAAACATGAGTTTCTTCTAACTAAAATAAGGATCAGAGAAAAGAAATCATCACCCTAATGGCTATTGTCCCCACTTTCAAGGGCTTTTTATGTGTTCCAGTGCCTGATTTCCCACCCCACTGCCCAATGTCATGATTTACGGGGTTTGTACTGCAGTTGGAAAAGCAAATACCCATTCATAAATTGAACAGCTTTCAGGTTTTGCATCTCTATTTGTCCAATATAGAGTACCAGCAAATGTGTAGGTTATGGCAAAAGCCATCATGGTAGAAATACAAGGGAGTCAAAGATGAGAAAATACTGACCACCCCTCCCAATTTCAATCATTTACACATTGTGATCCACTCAAAGTGACACAAATAACTGGGAAATGTCATCTTGAAAATCAACAGGCTTTGTTACAGTTTTGTTGTTTCTGTGTATGCAGAATGTCTTTCATTATCATGCACAACAAGAGTTTGATATCTCTATGTAGAAAAACTGTATTATATTTAGATGTTTTAATTTGATTTCCAGGAAACAATGGAAAAATCACTGCAACATGAGCTGTGGTGGTATTTTAAACCTCAGGTAAGGAACCGGGTTCACATTGGTTTGATCAGTAGTTTCATAGACCTACATATGAAACACGAAACAAAACAAACAAAAAACCCCAGCAATAAGCCAGCCTCCCTTTTCAAAGTATAATTTAAATTTGCAATGACACTGTAGGCACAAGTATTAGAATTTGTGTGCTCATTATCTAATGTGAACGTCAGTTAATTAGCTACCCAAATGAGACTATTTGTGCCCACAATTTGTTTACAGACACAAACATTTTGTAAGTGCAACAAATATGGGTACAAATTGCACATGCAAAAAATAGCCCAGCTGAAAAAATTTGCTACCGCAACTAACTTAAGCAGAGAAATTAAGAGAAAGTAACACTTGTGGCACAAAGGTGAAATCTGACCCATTTCCATTAAGTTTCTTTGACCATCCACGAAACCAAAGGCAATATACTGATTATTATTCAAGGATACGTTTAATACCTCCAAGTATCTACTGGTTCTAAATTATTTTGAGCCTGATAGCTAGGTTCTCCAGTAGATGGTGCTATTTCCAGTAAATAATTGAACACATTTCCATTCACAGCATTAGCAATGGCAAGATAATGATGGAATATTTCTATCAATCCTGATGAGATTAACAGCAAACAAGTGAATAGACCGTATCTTTGAAAAGACAGTATATTATGGAGTTAGGTACATAATATGACTTTTCAGTCTTTATTACACAGTTCGGAAGGAACAAGTGAATGGGGGGGAGACACACTATCCAGTTACATGATTAACAGAATCATGAACAATTCCAGAGAGTATCTGTCTTTTCAGATGGTTGCAAAACTTCTATGTAAAGATGATACTGACCTTCTGGAAGTGACAGATCACTTCACTGACACTAATTTCTTTATCATTTACTTTCTATTTTGATTAGAAATGGGCTCTAGCCTCAGAATTCACACCTGGATCCAAACATCCTCCAAGGGCAGGGGTGTTGAGATTCAGGGGTTTGTTTCAGACAGATCTCTAATTTGGAGGTGTGTTTTTGTTATTAACCAGTAAAATGTTAATATAAATGAAAACATCACTTTTCAGACCACTTTATGGAAGAGCTTTAATATCACAGATGAAGGATCATTTAATTGTAACAAACCCAGTGTTAACTTCTGAATGGAGAAGAATTAAGCTAGCATGAAAAAAACAGCAACAACAAATCAAGGCTCTAGGGAATGTTTTCAGTAATTTTTCCCATCTATCTCAAAACTGAATGTCTTGATTTTTAAATTAAATGTCATTTTTTCTGTGGCGTGGGATTTGAGGTGGCAAAAGATTTTCACTCCAAAGGAATAACACTGCATTCATTGTACGCTCTGTAATGCCATGCATATGTGTGTTACCCTCTTGTGGCTGGATCCCAGAAAGGAAAAGAATACTGCAATCGCTAACAGCTAAGAAAGTTTATTCCTTGGCTTCAACTGTAGGAGCTTATGTTTTTCGAGCTAAGGAATTAGGGCTGTAGTCCCAGATCATCACAGAGGGTTATATTTTATGCAGAAATTCTCTCTGTACTCTGCAACACATCAATTTGTAAGATCATGCACTTTGAGGAGAATTTTTGTAAATACTAGAGATGGTGCAATTTGGAGTATTTATAGATGCATTTTGCACCCAGTCTTACTTTTCTCGTACACCCACCACTCCAAATGAAGTCAGTGGGAATGTGGGAAGAGCAAAGAATGCAGAATCAAGCTGCTGATCAATACATTTTCTCTGGACTTCCTACCTACTATTAAGAACAGAGAAGCACAATGCCAAAGAGTACAACAGAGCTTCTGTTGCTACCTTGTGAATCATTATATACCACATAACATCTCAGGTAGAGAGAGGGAGTTCTTGCACTGGGTGCTGCCTTCATTCAATCCCAGTGCATTTCGTACACATGCTGTATAGTGCTGGGACTGCATTAATTATTTTGTCGGCTTTATTGAGTTTAAGTACCTTTATATTATGAAGTATATTACATTTTTCGATTCCAAACCTATTGACACAGTATTTGCAGTGCCTTTTCCACAGTGCCTCATAAGTTCTGATACACTTATTTAAAAATAAGAAATTATCTGCATAACACATGGCTCTTTGCTGCTGTTCCTTTTCAAATACTTTTGCACCCTGTGCGCTTTCAAAGCAAAAACTCATTTGGCAATTCCCCATCCCCAGTGTCCAGGAAACCAGCCAAAATATGCATCTCCCTTACATCCAAATATCCAGGAAACCAACTACAACACTATCACATTTTTTCCCTTAAGTTCTGCTTTCTTTTTTACTCAAGTTCACCTGCTCAACAAAGAAAAGCCTTTATTGAAGCAAAGGCTTCATACAGGTTACATTTGCTGCTGCCCTCTACAATCTGGTTATTTGCTACTAATGGCTTTAAGCTTTCCCCTAACTACAACTGTGCCCAAACAGATGGTGACTTTCTATAAAAAATTTTCAGCCAAAAATTATACACAGAATCATGGGATACTTTATGCATGTTCAGATACGAAAAGCTGTAGCAGTGGAATATCAGCAAAAGATATATAAAAGATTTGATAATATGAAAAGTATAGTTAGAAATCTTACTATGCCCCAGGAAATACTTGAAAATTATTTAAGAAGCTTCCTCCTAAGGCAAAATTGAGATTGCTGTTTAACATCCAAATATTAGCCAATCTCTATCACAGTTAGAAACAATAGCATTAGCAATGCCTGAAAGGGTAAACAAAACTCATGCTTTCTGGTGTCATAAACATATTCAAAACTGAAAGGTAAGAAAAGAAAATTTGTTGAAAGCCTTTCCCATCTTTATTGCCATTCTGTGCTCTTCCCACAAACTCCTGAATGTAGGAAGTTTTAATGTATTTATTTTAGATGCTTTTAAGAAAACAATAACCTAGTCACGGGATTTTATAGCTACTCTTTAAGAACTCAGTGGAAAACCTTTAGCAACAGTTTCAGCATAATCTGAAGAGAATCGTGGACATGCGGATATATCACTGAAGTCTTACGGATATATTTAGTGTCACACAGAATATAGTGTTATGAGGGTGGTTTGTCTGAGTACTTAGTCTTAGTAATACTTAGTCTTAATAATAATACTTAGTGTTCTTTTCCTAACACAACATGCATTTGGAAATGATTTAAGGGGAAATAATCAAAAACAAAGTACAGCAGTATGTGATGACATACTGAACTACAGATATTTCATTTTTACGTAGATCTGGGTGAATAATTTGTAGTAAATAATTTAATCACTAAATACAGTATTTTTCTGTTAAAATTATGTCCTTCAGTTTAAGATTTTCACTAACTTTTCAGAATTTATTTGCTGAAGATTTCCAGCGAATAATTCTTCATCTGTGGATTAGTTGTGAATAGTTCCTTGAAAGTATTCAAGCCCTGAAAGCAGGGGGAGATATCTTCCTGCAGAAACCAGGAAGTCCAGCCCACAGACCAAACTCAGGTAACCCAATGCCATGGTCAGGAGGAAATGGGTTACTAAGTGTAAAACCTAATGGATTTTGAGGTTTCAGGCCTTGTGGGTTCCAGCTGTGTAAATACCTGCATATATTGAAAGGACATTGCATAGATACATGGCTGGATTAAGGCAGAGACATAACAGGGAAATACCCAGAGCCCTGCTCTTGGTGTCACATGATGACTTAAATATCTGAGCTTTCGTTTTTAAAAAGGTGTGCTTCTAGTCCTCGTGGTTGTGAGGAGCACCTGACACAGGTGATGGGTGATGTTTGCTTGAGGCTGCAGACATTTGAAACAAGTGTTCTGGGGGGTGTGAACTACCTCTTTCCTTTCAATGGGTTAATTCTGCTACCAGCTTCTCGAGAGCCCCACCTCCACTACTATGCCAGCTGGAGACTCTGGGCGGGTGGGTCCTCATTGCCACCACCCCATCATGGCTCTGCTGGAGTTGTGTTAGCAGGGGGTCCTTCAAACAGAGTCCTCTGCTGAATGAGGTGCAGGCTGAGTCTTCTCTTTCTCAGGAATTACCACAACCCACCTCCAGATAGAGAGTGAGCAATGTCTTGACAGAGCAGGACGCCCAGTCTTCCTAAGGAGGTGTGGTGATGCTCAGAAGAGAGTCTGCGTGGGTGCATCCTGCCAGCGCCGTACCAAGTAAAGTTGAGGCCATGGGCACAAGAGTAGGGCCATAGCCAGAGGCAGTGCCAGATACAGGCCCTATTTGGGGTGAGCCTATGCCCTGGATTGTCTTTATTTGACTCTTCCTAATAATGGGACTATTCCTCAGCGCAGTCACTATGTTCTTCTGAAGTGTTGTGTTTTAGGTAAATATGTTATTTTATTTTTAAAGTCACAAGGAAGCATGTAAACCCGGAGTGACTTCAGAGAAAAGCTTAGTGTTCTGCATCATTGTGAGGAACCGGGGGCTGGGTTGCTGGAGGGGGGGGATGGGAGTGAGTTAAGGCCAATGCTACAGAATTCCTCCCTATGCTCATTTCATTATTTTATTTTTGTAATACCATGTGTTCTCCAGAAGTCAAATAGCAGAGATTACATTTTTATATTAGCCATGCTTTCTGCCTGTTGACATTAACCCAGTTAAAGCTTTGATTAAATAAGTTTACCTTCATCCATGCCATTGAGAATTTCATTTAAGTCTTCATGTTTGCTGTCATACTGGTGTTCCTTCCATGTTTCACCATTTTCACTGCGAAGGACAATCAGTTCTCTTTCTTTTCCTCTCATTGATCCAAAATGTGGGATTTCCACTATGACAGGGCTAGACAAAAAAGGAATCCATATTACTTTTTATCACATATATTTTTCCCATTGATCTTGATTTTCCTCTACATATTAAATCCTTACTAAAACTATGTTCATTTGACAATAATAAGTATTGTTATGTTAAAAATGATTTAAAAGCTGCCAAAGCTGCAGAATCCTTTGCTACAAAACTGTAAAATATTATTAATATGTAGCTTATGAATCAGATCCCATATTATTATGAACATAAGGAAGTGTTTCAAAACAATTGTTTATATGACAAAAATGGACAGAAACTAAGGTAAAAACGATTTTCTGTGTTTATTTATCCTGACATATACGTGGCATAACCTGGTCCTCAGATATGCACACACAACTCCATGGACTTTAGTGGGAGATGGGTGGGCATATTTGACAGAGTGTTTAAAGGGACACAGTCCGTCTCAAACACAATTCTGCTGTCCTGGTATACACATATACCTGCTGTTGACTGAGATGGAAGTTGTGTGCGTATATGGGCATTAAAACAAACAAATGACAAAACAACTTCATAGTCCTGTAAGTACTAAAATCTGAAAATTTTAAAAATCCAGTTTGGTTTTCACCAATTACTTAGGGCTCTTCGTTCACTCAGATTAGTGATACTAGATGGGTTGTTTCTACTCTGTTCCACTTTCTGGTTCTCATGCATTAGAGTTGCAATGTCGGTGCTGCAAGCACTACAGGAGACTGCTTAAATTCTTTCAAAATGGCTCTCTTTGGGTTAAATAAAAATGAAATATATATTGATATTAGCTACCGTGAAACAACTTTTTTAAATACTACACCTAAATTACCTGACAGCATGCCTTACACGTAGGACTTCAAGTGTGTAATTAAATTATTACTGTGAATAATCAACAGAAACGGCTATTCATTTCATGTGCCATTCCTTAACAAAATAGACATTTTAGCTAAACATTTTACAGACAAGATAAGCATTTTAAATATGTTAAAATCAAACTGACTGCTATCATACAATAGATGAACCACTATGGATTATGCAGCTTTAAGACATTTAAATAGACAGTATCATTGGTTTCCTACAGAGATTGTAAAGAACCTCACCTTCTCATAGTAACTCCATTAAAAGTAACATTAGAAGATGGAGAAAAATAATACTTGGCACTTAGATAGCACTTTATATCTTCAAAGTGCTGTGCAAACATTAACAAATCAATTAATAATCTAACTATGGAAATCACAGATAAAGCTTTTTGCGGATATAGACTAACACAGCTGCTACTCTAAAACCATAGATACAGCTGATATTAATAAAGATACAAAATAGTTTTAAGTCCATCTCTCTGTATTAAATACAAAAGGAGTAGGAATTAGTCAATAGCAATTTTAATAAAAATAGGAAAAAAGGCAGATTATTTAAGAACATTAATGCTTTTAATGTTCTTAGATGCTTTTAAAAATACCCAAAGTCTGTTATTCTGATCTTACTCCTTTGATAGCTGATAGAAATGCAGGTTTATCCCACCATCTACAGTAGATGAATGCCAAAAATTCAATTACGTTGTTTCTTAAGGTATTTGTTTTCCTAAGATAATGTATACACGGGCTTCTCAAGTTAAAAAGAACTAACGAACTTTTTAATACAATCTTTGCAGGTTAATATATCAGATACTGTCTCTGTAAATATTTAGGAACCACACAATTTTGTGCATGAAGTTTAACAAGAATAGTCAGTGAGAAGGTATTAAACAGGTATTCTAAGCAATAGATTCTATGCAATATTTTAAAAACATAATGAAATAAATTTCACAATAACGTTCTAATGCAAACAATGAGGATATTTTCTAACTTTTTTTATAATAAACATTGCAACTTGTTTGGCTATTGTACTTGTTTCCCCAAAATGTACCAAAATTCATATTTATTTTTTTCAACCTGATGCCTACTTCTGTTTTAAAAGGTTATCATTTCTCCAGCCTTGTTAAATGAAATCATTTATTCAATTATATTTTTTCTGAACATGCTCATATTTTAAAAATAGGTACAACATATGCATCCACATCTGACAGAGTTACTCCTGAAACAGACTGACTCAAACCCTGTTAATACCTTCTCTACCACAAAGTTGAAATTAAAGGGCTGTCATCGTGTATTAAAATGTATTTGATGCAGTTGAAACAGTTCAAATTTAAAAAAATTACAAAAGCACAACAAGTTATGAAAGCAGAATGCTTGCAGTGAATTTCACATGCCTAAAGCACAAGATAGTTACAGTAGCAGAGCTATAATAAATCAAGCCACTATGATTTTCTTTCAGTGACATAAATCAACTGAAAGCTTTAGAAAGTAGAAAAAAAATTATGGGAATGACAAAAAATTGGAAACAAAAACAAAACAAAAGGAAAAAAACTGTAGACATTCTGTATTTTTTCTATAAGCATCCTACCCAATAAATTTTGTTCCTTGAGGCCCAAGCTGCAGGATTCGGCTAACCATGCTCTCACCCTCATTTAGAGGGGGAGGATTGGTAGGAAGATGTAGTTTACTGAATAACATCCATGCAGCAGGAAGAGAAACAAGAAGGGGAAATTAGGAACAAACTGTCATTCCCGACAGAACCGGCAGTTTTCACCAGGGCGCCACTTATGGTAATGAACAAAATTGATAATTAAAAAAAAAACCACATCATAGTGGATTGTTTCTCCTAATTTTAGCTTTGAAAAATGTCAGTTACTAGCATTTGCATTAAATGATGCTCTATATGAAGTTATCTGGAATCATGCACAGTGGTCCTTTCCCCACTGGAGGTAGGTGTGCATCTCCCATTAATGTTGGAGGGTGATATGCACACACGCTAAGTAGAGAATACTGCTCTACATTTGGAAAATGGTACATAATTATGGTGAAACTTCCCTTATGAAAGTCATATTTACCTGGTATTCTACTCATCACACAGAACGAGAGCTAAATTCTGTCCTTGGATACATATACGTGACTCTGACTGACTTCAGAGGGAGTTAGGCATGAATGGTTGAGTGCAGAATTTGGCTTTTTCATAGCTTTATTTACTTTTGGCACAACCTGTAGTTTTTAAACAGGCAAAACTCCCGTTAAATCAGAGATTTTTTTCCTGGGTAAGAATGTCAGAATTGAGTCTGTTTACTGTACAGAGGCCTACCGTAACTGTTCAAATTAAGTAGTTTCAATATTTAACTACTTACATCCACAAGATGAAGGAAATGAAAGATGCAATATGAATGTTAACAGTGAGATTCATAAAACAACTCACCCTAAAAACTGTGCACCTGCAGGCCCCATTTCTACCAGTCTACTGGCTAATCCTTCTCCTTCAACCATTGGTGGTGGGCTGGCCAGTTTATGCCTCTTTACCAAACGGCAGGTGATGCGGGTGGGTGCTGTACATTTGCGTGGTGGAATAATAATTCTCATTCCATGATGGCGACTACCCCGCATTGAGCCCCCACGTGCATCAACCATAAAACTAACCAGAAAACTGTAGAGAAAGGGAGAACATGTCATTAAAATGGTCAGAAATCAAACAAGGAAAACTTCATGTAAATCAGGAAGAGTCTAATAAAATAAAATATTATGATGAAAGCATCAGCTAACATGATAGTTAAGAAACAAATGCCCCCTATGCCATAACTGTTAGCAGGATTCTTTAAATTTAATTATAAATTTAAACAATAATCAACAAACTCACACATTTCTAATGGTCTAGTAGCATAACGATGGGAAGATTCAAGTACTACTGAATATTTAGGGGGAAAAAACCCAGGGTTAAAGAGAGTATGTATACAGTTACGTAAATTATTAGTGTATTATTAGTTCATTAAAATGGTTCTTTATTACTAAATGTTCTGCGAAACTCTATAATTCAAAATAGCAATGTCCCACATGCACAAGACAACCAATCAGTACAGGCTAAGGACAACAGAAATCCATGTTTTTATATTTGGATCTCAGTCTTTCAAAAGCCTTTGGATAAACCCATTTGAAAGCACACTTTCCTACTTTGCCATCTGAACACTGACCCTGTGGGTGTGATGAACAAGGTTATTAAATGGTTCTGGTGAATATGTATGAATCAGAACATCAAGCATACAATTTTCTGTACATTTCTACCACTCTAAAATAAATTATTCCACCACTCTTCATATTGACATGGATGTCTGTTGTAAACAGGTTAGGCTACAGGGAATATTGTGTTTTGTCTCTCTAAAACCTTGTCTCTCGTGTGTTTTTTCCAGGTTTCTGTAGCTTTGTAAATAATTAAAAGGAAATCAGTTCTGTATATCAGAAACTGCAATGTAAAAAAACTTTAAAACTTTCTAAAAATGGGAGATATTAAAATATAATTTATTTTAACATTAAACACAAAATCTAAATGTATTATTTATTTCATTTTATAAGATATTAAATTTATTAATCCTAAATCTCTAAATGCTCTTGACACAAATGACAAAAACACAAGAAGTAGATGCTAGTCCCAGAGCAGACAGCAGACCCTGACCTCCTACTTAGTTCCGTGAATAGGTTTTTCAAAGTCAGCTAAGCGATTTTGTTTTTGTTATTGTTGTTCAGGACTCCAACTATTATTTTATTTATAAAGCACCCTATATCTGCATATTTTATATTTAATAATTATTATTGGCTATCTAAGTTCAATTAGAAATTCACAGAAATTGGGAGCCCAAATCCCTTCAGTGGCTCTGCAATACCATCCCACCCCTCCAAATATAATGCAATGCAATTTCTTGATTACCACGCTATCTTTAAACAGAACTTGCAGTAGCGGATCTACATGTCTGGTGCATGGTTTATAAATTAAGTCTCCATACAAATAACGTTTTGTTTGTTTCCTTATGTGTGATGTACAAACCCTGAAGTAGCTGTTAATTTAATTCCATGATTCCAGCTTTCTCCATGCTGTGGCTAATACTTCCTGCACTTAAGGATTAAACCTTAAAATAATTAACAGATGAATCCATTCAGCTTTGTAGTTCTGGCAATTTAGCTTTCTTCTAGTGAGAACAAGAGCTATAAATTTAATCCATAGAAGGGCAAGAGCCTCTTGAAGCCATGGAGACTGTTGTTCACTGGGAAAGGTCACACAGAGCACTGGGAACTACAGATGATAGCTTCTGTATGATACTGATATTTCCTTTTGATTACAGACAAAATATCAAAAGTAAGAGCTAAACTGTACAGCCCAATCCTGAAAATTCTCCATACTCAGAATTCTTAGTGATTTCAGTGGGAGAAGTCTGCACAAAATTGGTGAACAAACAGGCCCTTGTATTTCTTGATTTATAGGACATAAATTGACAGGCAAGGAAACAGCAAATATGTGGAGTAGAAAAACAAAATGGTCATGTTGTGTTATAGGTAAATCAATTACCTTGTTTTTTTTCAAGCTGAAGAAAAAAGGATTACATAGGATGGGAAGGTGATGAACTTTCCATAGGTTCACACTACCATTTTACTTACTGTTTCATGAGGTTTGAGGCCTTTAATACAGTAGCAAAGTGTGGAATACTGATTCACCTTATTTTACATGCTCTTCATATAAGTAGATATAGACTCAACCCTCCATATCAGATCAGAACCCCATAACTCTGTGGGACTTGAGGTCTGGATCAGAACTTTGCAAGTGGGCTCATCCCTACATACTGTAAAAGCAGTCAACTTTTGTTTACATGGAATGGGAGATAAATACATCTGAGAGTGAAAAGTCCTCATAAAATAGCTAATCAAACATTTTCTATAAGTTTTAGATCTGTATGTCAATAAAAGTACTTCAGAAGTTTAAAATATCTGATAATAAAACATCTGATGATAATCCTTAATACTGACAACTTAAATTCATTTTCCACCTTTATAATGATTTGGGTGAAAAACTCTTTTTATATCAAAATCTGCATACTTAAATGCACTAAAGTACATTTCAATGGATCCACCTATTAATCAGTTCCTATTTGTGATTCCAATATATAGTTATAACAAACGTGTTTTATTTTTAGTTCCTATATTTTCTCTCTACAATACTATTTTATCTTTTTTTTCTTTACCTACTGTTTTTGACAGTATCAACTAACTAATGAAAAATTACAATGAAATTAGACCTTTGGGTCAGTGAGTTAATTCTTCATCTATTGGCTTTAAACTTATTTGACTTTGTGAGGTTGAAGTCAATAGTAGAATACTATGTATGCTAACATAAGGCTCTAACCAACAAGCTCTGAAGATGCTAGAAGCTTTGCTTATCACCTTCCATAGTTCACTTATGTTTTCCAACTGTGATTTATCTTAAATATCCCATTTCCTGCCCTACATGTTTATGTTGCTCTTGCTTCCTAAGATTGCTCTATCTGGCAGATGGCCAACACTGATATCAGTAGGATTCCACAGAGCACACTCAGGGAAATGTCTATGGCATGATCTTCAAATCTAATGGGCAGTAAGCCAGCTGCTGACAAGCTGTGAAAAGGTTTCAGGGAGTATTGCCATTAAAATTTACAAAACAAAGTAAAATATTAAGCAAGGGCACACAGACCTTGGTCACAGAGAGGGAAATATTAAGTGGCCTCTTTTACGGTTTTGCTTTGTTTGCCTTTTTAGGTTTCCCTGATTTTTTCCACCTAAAAGTATGAGGCTAATTCAGATTAAATATGTGTACACAGAGAGAAGAGGCAGCCAAGTGGAACAGAACTGTTGTCGCTGTTCACCCATAACCTGAGAGAGGTACTGTTTGTGAATACGGCGCTGAGGGAGTTGCTGAAGGGCATACTGCTACAGGGCTGGAGTTCCAAGGGAATTTGCCTCTGAGTTTTGGCAAGGGTGGTCCCTAGCATGGTTGCTTCACATCTCATACAGGTTATTCCTACACTAGTGTGTTGCACCACAGATAGGAAAACTGTCCATCATGTATGCAGATACTTGTATATTTTAATCCAATTCTTAATTAATATAACAAAAGATATTCATATAATCAAACAATCCCATATGAAAGGAAAGATTAAGGCAATGTTATTCACCTGACTGATATGCTACACTTGAACAGTGCATTAGTGGCAAACCCAAGCAGGATCAAAAAGAGCACACGCTATAAGCAGTTACCAAATACAGTACTAAGCCTTAACAGACCAATATTTTCACATTGCCGGCTATATGGAAAATGTATTTATTGACAATAACATTTTATTCATTCAGTTTTCAAAGTGGTGATTTTCCCTTTTAAAAACGTAATTCTTGTGAATAATATTTTCAAATAAAGCTTCATGCACTGTTTCTATTGAAAGGATTAGTAACTGATGTTTACCTAATTTAAGGCCTGTCTCATAAGGTCAGCTAAATTATGATCTCTAAAATTCAAAGCTAAAAGCTAAAGAGTGAACATTTCTACTTTAAAATAAACAAAAGACAGAGGATATAAGAGGATGCACTACAAACATCTACGCACACTTTGACTGTGGACAGAGAGTTGACATAAATAAAACAAAATGAGGATTCACAGAAAGGACATAGTTATCACCTTGAATCATACTGGGGAAGTGGAGAGGAATAGCTGCAAAATAATTTAGAAAGCAAATGGGAAAAATTAATTTAAGATAATTAGAAGCAAGCAACAGAAAATGTCAATAATTAGCCAAAGAAAAGTAACCATCAGAAAAATAATGAAAGCAATGCATTTGAGGGCCAACTTTAAAAATGATTTCGCTTCCATTTTATATATATCATGTTTTGTAATACACAATACGCTGTACACTGAAAAAAATATTTCCCATTAATTTAAGGGTCATGTCTCCTCTCAGTATTGGCCTATAACTTCTATTAGCATTCCTGGGAGTTGCATGAGTGCTTGGAGAACTGAAAAGACGCCATATGCTTTTGTGCCTACCATAGATCAACACAGAATTTAATGGGTTCTTTCAATTTGTGTTATACCCACAAGCATGCTTCACTGTGTATCTTGGAAAATCAACTATTGTGCTTGCATACAGCAGTTGTTTTCCAAAGTACAGTATATGAAGATATATATAGCTAAGCATTTGAAAAAGATGTAACTCCTGTAAGCCATTCATTAAATTTCTCTTCAAATTGAATTTTTAAAAGTTTATAGATACGGGAATGCACTGTGCTTAATCTAACGTATGGTACATTTACAGCCTAGGATCCAGGTCTTCTGTGTTTCTTATTATAATAACGTCAATGTTGGTGTACTAATTCTTTCACTGAGCCAAGGAAACCAAGGGTTCAAAAGATGCAACATGCAGACATGGGGAGAAGTGGGTATACAGGGTTACACCTGAAAAATTTAAGTCATAAAATCATATGTTGTTTACTCCACCAAATTTGTGCTTTACCCATCTATAGGTTGCAGGTTTCTTGGCAGATTTCTGAGCAGTGTAATGATTATTAAGGGAAAGATGCAAAGCACACACTGGTAGAAAGACTTACCTAAACTCAAAGAACAACATGAAAAAAAACCCCTTGGCTTAAAATGAGAAAAACCAGAAGATTCTAAATTAATGCCATAATTCCCTCCTTTGCAAATGTTCAGTGATTTGGAGCTAGATCTTCCATTCCTTGCACACCAAAATCTCCCCCCCCCCTTTCTTTTTGGTGAACTAAGAACATGGGACAAATTTTAGATCATTTCTTCTGAGTTTGTGTATGTGAGGGAAAGGGATAGCCAAGTGGGAGATGATCGTGCCTTGCTCTCCCTAATCTGGGAGCACAAAGTTGGCAAGTACTCTGCAGATAGAGTTGTAGAGGGACACTCTAAGACATGGCTGGGAATTTTAGATATGCAAAGAATGCAGGGTCAAGCCCATGAAAATTGTCCATGATTGTTAGGGCCTCTGCAGGAGGGCAATTTCAGCTAAAATAACAAGACTAATGGGTAAATTTTTAGTCTTAGATCTGAATCTCCTTGAAGCTCTGACTTCAACGTTAAGCACATGCTCAGGTACTTTGCTGGATTGGGACCTATAATTCTACCTGTTAGTCCTCATCTTTTATATTTGTACTCTGCTTAGGTACATGCTTAAGTGCTTGGCTGAACTGGGACCTTATCCTTAACTCTGAATCTGTTGGAGCTTGTTGGTTTAAATCACCCTTTACATTATAAGTGAAGCTAGTCAAAAATGTATGTGTGTGAGGAGGGAGCGGGCAGAAATCAGTGAAAAGGAATACAGGATTTTGTCTCCTGTTCTTGTTGAAAATTTTACTACAAATATTGTTATTAGGTAATCTTATGTGTGATACAGAATTCCTTTTGGTTATTTATACTTTTTAACTGGAAAATTCTACAATATGCATTTCAAATATCACCCATATCTCAATTACTTGTGGTACCATTAAGTAACACTGTACTAATAGTGATGCTTTATTGGTAAGTGAATCGTGTAATTAACATCAAAAGAATTTTTTGTAGGGGGTGGGAAAAGGGAAGGTTTGGTGCAAATAAAACAAAAGATTAAATTACGAGCTCTCATTTTTTTATGGAAAAGTGAACAGCAAGTGCAGCATAACATCGTTTCTCTAATTTCATATTTAGAATAATGTAATACAACATAACTAAAATCATCCTAAGACATATAAAAGCAAAGCGTAAGCAACAGAAAAAGCAAAACAAGTTTATTACAGGAAGTTCTCTGTGGGATTTCAGCTTTTCCTTGCACCTAAGAAATTAAGCATGGAGGAAAATTTTCATGATGAGATGCAGGACTTGAGCTCACAACTCCTATTAACACTATTGAGAGACCTTTGATTAAATCCCTGCCCGTCTCACAAATTCATGCCCACATCTCAGATGAAACCTTGTGGAAGGCTGAAATACAAGTTTTTCTTTCTATGTAATTCTCGATTTATTTTTGCCCTGACCCTGTTCTCATTGAAGTCAATGAGAGTTTTGCCATTGGCTTTAACTGGAGGAGGATTGGAACTATTACCAGCAATTTCAGTAGGTTATAATGTCGACATAACAGTACAGTTTCACACTTAATGACAAAGGAAATCTGTTAAATGACCTACCCAGAATGGATGGGACTTGAGACAAGGTTAACATTGTCCAAGGTGTCTGCAGCCCAGCTATAATGTCTGAGAGAATCAGAATCAAATTCCCTTGGAAATGTCAGGTGCTTCAAAAAGATAAACAAACAGATATTTAAAATCAGCATGAAAAAGTCAAACATTTCTGCCCAGCACATCTCAACTCAATTTTTACAGTTAGAATTACTTCCTCTGCACATACTCCTGCTGACATTTCTCTGCTCTAGCAGCAGCAAATTACTGACCTTGGAACATAGAATTCTCAAAGCAGGTTCCCACAGCTCTCTAAGTTTCCTTTTTCCTGCTTTTGCTCCATCCCTAATTACAGCTCTCTCTCGCACACTTTTGTCCAATCTGTGTTTACATGCAAGGTCAAGAAAAAGCTATGGAAAACTGCTTGCTTGTGCAGAAAATTCCTGGGAAATCCACCCAGGGTTAAGTCTTGTAATCTGGGCCAACCCAAGGGGTTGGGTATGGCAGGCCCAGGAACATAGGCGTACCCTAATCTGCTGGGGTATGCTCCCCCTGGCTCTGCCAAGGCCCCACCCCCACTCCACCCCTTCTCCCAAGGCCCCACCCCCATCCTGCCTCTTCCCATCCCTGCCTCTTCCCCGCCCAGTTCTGCCCTCTCCCCAAAGCTCCCTTCACAACCAGCACCTCCCAATGCCACAAAACATGTGATCCACAGCAGACAGTAGGCACTGGGAGGGAGTGGAAGGTGCTGATCAGAGGGGCTGCCGGCGGGTAGGAGGTGCTGGGGGAGGGGGAGGTTCTGGTAGGGGGGCTCCCCCCCCCACCAACCTGCCACTTGCCTCCCCGTTCACCTCCTCAGCCCGCTCACCCGCCTCACCTTCCCACCTGCCTCCTCACAATGTTATCGAAGCGCGGAGCCCCCCAAAGCACTGGGCCTGGAGCAGTCACCCCGATTTGCCGTACCCAAGGGACGCCTCTGCTTGTAATCCTTACTTGGGCAAAGCTCCTATTGACTTAACTGGATGTTTAGCTTGCGTTAGAACTGCAGGATCAGGCCTTCAGTGTGCCAACCTACGGTGGGATGGAGTATTTGCTTTCTGTATCGATTGAGTTATCCTGGGAATTTTTTATGAAAGGCTGTTTCCCCTAGCCACGCACTTAAACATTGTTTAACTCTGCATAGTATTGGCCCCCTACAGTCATAATTAAGGCTACGTTTTAGTCACAGCTATTTTTAATAAAAGTCATGGACAGGTCATGGGCAGTAAACAAAAATTCATGGCCCCTGACCTGTCCATGACTTTTACTATGTACCTCTGACTAAAACTGGGGAGGGGGGGGCAGAGATCATGCTCGGGGGGGGACGTCCCGGGGGGGCACTGTGGGTGTTTGGGGGAGAGCGCAGATGCTTTGGTGCTTGGGGGCGGGCGCTGCAAGTGCTGGGGGTGGGGGGGGGGGAGGAGGATGGCCGAGAGGGTGCCACAGGTGCTTGGAGGGGGGGGCAGTCCGGGGGCACTGGGGGGGAGGTTTGGCGTGGTTGGGGCAGGCTCCCTACCCAGCTCCTGAATTCCACATGCTGCCTCCACTCTGCCCCAAGCCCTGGTTCTGTAACTCCCATTGGCTGGGAACCACGGCCAATGGGAGCTGCGGGGGTAGTGCCTATGGGCAGAGGCAGCAAGTGGCGCTAGGAGCTGAGGGAGGGGAGTTCTTGTCGCTCTTCCGGGGAGTCCAGCACCCCAACCCCCAGCTCCCCCCCGCAAACTCCTGCTACTGGGCGGTGGGGCGAGACTGCCTCAGCAGCAGCTGGTGCAACTGGCCCAGGGGCTGCCTAAGTTGTCAGGTGGCTCCCGGGGCAGTTGCACCAGCTGCTGCAGAAGTCACGGAAACAGTGACAAACACAGAGCCTTAGTCATAATTGAATTACATAGCTTGTCAAATATTGATAAGTCAATCAAACTAGAATAACACTGACAGACTTTCAGCTGGGCCCCTAAAGTGTTACTGCATCACAGAGAAAAATTGTCCTTTTTGCAGGAATTAAGTAGAACTCAAAAGAACTTTCTCTTCAGGGCAGTAATTCATTTCAGTTTTCACCATCCCATATAGATGCATTTTGGGGACAATGCCTTGTCATGGTTCTATAGATTCTTTCGCATTGTGTTGGTGAAGTGCACCACGGCTGAACTTTTTTTTTAAAACCAGTTATACCATTTAAATCATCAAATACTGCATGGGCATATTTCCTGAGAGGAATGCAAATGATGTGAATGCCACTAAAACACGCAGGAAGCACTGTCAGACATCAATCTAAGTCAGGGGTGGGCAAACTTTTTGACCTGAGGGCCACATCCGGGTATGGAAATTGTATGGTGGGCCATGAATGCTCATGAAATTGGGGGTTGGGGTGTGGGAGACGGTGAGGATTCCGGCTGGAGGCGCGGGCTCTGGGGTAGGGCCAAAAATGAGGAGTTCAGGGTGTGGGAAGAGGCTCAGGGCTGGAGCAGGAGGTTGGGACGTGGGCTCTGGGTGGGGATGAGGGGTTGGGGGTGCAGAAGGGTGGGAGGGGGATCAGGGCTGGGGCAGGGGGTTGGGGCATAGGAGGGGGCTAGGGGTGCAGGCTCCAGGTGGCGCTTACCTCAAGCAGCTCCCAGAAGCAGGGGCATGTCCCTCCATCGGCTCCTATGCGGAGGCGTGACCAGGCAGCTCTGCGCGCTGCCCCGTCTGCAGGTGCCACCCCTGCAGCTCCCGTTGGCCACGGTTCCTGGACAATGGAAGCTCTGGAGGCAGCGCTTGGGATGGGGCAGCATGCAGAGCCCCCTAGGTGCCCCTATGTGTAGGAGCTGGAGGTGGGACATGCTACTGCTTCCAGGAGCCGCACGGAGCGGGGCAAGCCTCTGACCCCACTTCCCAGCTGGAGCACCAGAGCGGGGAAAGCCCTGGACCCTGCTCCACAACGGGAGCTCAAGGGTCGGATTAAAAAGTCTGAAGGGCTGGACGCGGCCCCCGGGCCATAGTTTGCCCATCCCTGATCTAAGTCAACGTGCTTGTCACTCAGTACCAAAAGAAAAGCCTGTCTAATGGTTGGGTAGATCACTCTGCTCAAAATTTTAGTGCTTCTCATAAATAAAATAGTTCTGGTTGTACCCAAAACATGAATAAAGATAGCAAGTACTTTCTGACTGCACAAATCTGATCTTTTATCTTATGTTTTTTAGACCTAAATCTCATGAACTGCTTTGAACACAAATTACTCAAGTCCAAGCTGAGAAGGAAAACATTTCTGCATTGGGAATAATGCATTGGTTCCTACTTTATATATTGGCATTAAAGGTAATTTTAAAATGAATCCTTTTAAATGGGAATATCAGTTCTAGTCATAAATCCAACAAATACAAGCACAGACGTATGAAAGTCCTCCGCTGAGAAGGTGTCACAAGATAAACAACCAGTAAGTGTTTGTTTTTTGCTCGAACCTGCATTCCTCCTTTTACTCATTTTCAATGTTTTTTTCTTTAAATGTTTCTTGCATTTTGGCTTTGTTTCCAAGAAAGTCAATGCCATAACAACATGTTTAAAAATCTTCAGGGTACAACTTTCCTCTGCCATCTGTCCAACTGTACAACAGACATAGTTTTTGATTTTCTCTTCTTTCAATTAGCTCTTTTATTAGGGCTTCTTTTTTTTTGTAAGATACTTACTTCAGACAACTTGCAATGATTCAAGTAAGCAGACAACAATAATTATGGGCATGTAGCATGCTAAAGTATGGCAAGTGTTGAATACCTACAATATGTTAGCCAGGCCATGGTTCAAGAATGACAAATTAACGTTTAATGCAGGCAGTTTCTCTAATCCTTTTCAACAGGGCACTGGTAATTCTTCCATATTCCATGGAGAGGATACATTTTCATCAGGATGCCTTGACTCTCAAGTTCATGTGGAAATGCCAATCCCGTCAATATCTATTACCCTGGATTTATGTGACTTTTAAAAAAAAAATCACAATGATTTATCATATGGTTGTACAGGTATAAAAGCTAAATTAAGGTAAATCCCAAAAGGTTTGTGGTCTGGTAATAAAATGTAGCTAACCCCAATCTGACAGATTATTATTTCAAAATTATGCAAACTGAAATAGCCCAACATTTGTGTATTTAACGTAATGTGTGGGAGGCAACAGGAACAAGGATTTTTTCCACTGTTTTGGGGGAACTGGTGTGAAATTACTGCCCCATCCCAATGGGGAAAAAATCACTGACCAACTCCCACTGGAAACATAGCAGGCCAAAATTAGGGAGAAAGCCAAGATTTGATGACAAATGCATCAAAAAACGGGCAGTTAGCAATTTTCCCATTGTCAGCTTAAATACTTGGAGGCACTCAGGGAAACAGTGTCATGGAGCTCTATCCTCCATTACAGCATACATCTTGGAACATAGGTACAGCATAAAAATTTGCCATAGTAAACTAGCAGATGAGAAAATGCCACAATTCCATCATACTTGTGAAGATGGGAGCTACACTCACTGCCACTTTTTTTCTCATTACCCTATGCCCTAAATAAAATCTGCCCCCCAAACAGCACATTGCCCTGGATGGAGATGCAAGCCTGCCCATCAGAGCTGCTGTAATACTCCTTGCAAATAGATGTAGTGTTTCCTAGTGTGTGATGGGACAAGGCCAGATGGCTATAGAAAAGTAGTGGGAGATAGATATATTAGCGCCAGGCTAAACAAATCCCTGGTACTAGGACAAGTGAAATGGCAGCTGCTCCAGGTCAATTAAGACACCTGGGACCAATTAAGAACTTTCCAGAAGGCAGGGAGAATGCTAGGTTGCTTGGGACACCTGAAGCCAATCAGGGGCTGGCTGAAACTAGTTAAAAGCCTCCCAGTTAGTCAGGTGAGTGTGCATGTCAGGAGCTGTGGGAGGAAGTTGTGCTGTTGGAGAGACTGAGTAGTACACACCATATCAGGCACAAGGAAGGAGGCCCTGAGGTAAGGGTGAAGTGGAGCTTGAGGAAGTGAGGGCTGCTGTGGGGGAAGTAGCCCAGGGAATTGTACATGTCATGTTTCTAAAAGGTCAGCTACCATAGCTGCTACTATTAGGGTCCCTGGGCTGGAGCCAGGAGTAGAGGGTGGGTCCGGGCTCCTGCCCTTTGCTCCCTGATTAATCACTGAGACTGGGAGACACCAGAGACTGTGCAAGGAAGGATAGCTTCTCCTCACCTCCCTCACTGGCCTATGATGAAAATGGCTCAATAGGCTGTGACCCTTGTTTCTAGAGAGAGAAGGGTTATGTGGAGGGTCACAGTGAGCCTCTGAGGCTAGCGAAATCCGCCAGGAAACGCGGGACCCACGGAGGCAAGGACAGAGCTTTGTCACAACTGCTTTGTCCAGTAATCAGCATATTCTCCAAATAACAAACTCCAGGGAAAGGATCTCTACTGTCTGGTCCATTATTTTCTGAAAAACTGCAGACACCTCCAGTAGGTAATCTGTTTCACTCAAAACAGGTCTCTTGGAAGTATTTACAACCATCAGCATCCTAGATCCTGTGGCCAGGACTGCCTGCAGATAACTTTGAGAGAGGATCAGATTGGTATGCTGTTCCTTCTGTTAGTTGGACACACAGGTCTTAGGCAGCAGGCATCTGTTGATCAAACTCTGGTGGATCATCAAAAATTTGAAATTTCCACAAAGGCAAACAGAACCCTCTGCACCACGGACACGAAATAGTGAACGATACAGAGGATGTTATTTCATCTGCAGTGTCTGCAATTTACCCAGCTGGTACTAGACTTGCGCTGTGTATCCTCTTGCAGTTGAAATCTGGCTCTTACCCTTTTCAGTTGACCCTTCTCTGATACAAAGAACCACCACATGCCTTCAACCCATAAAAAATGTTTTACCATTCCCCACACTCAGACAAAGATCTTCATCTTGCCAGGCAGTCCCTTCCTCAAAATGCCAGGATTCTAGCCTCAGGAATAAGGGAGTACATCTCACTCATCATGGAACTGCACTAACACCATAATGTCCACTTAGCCGTAGTCTCTTATCTGGGAAGATGTTAGTACCATATCTGTTTCATTAAGTGACCTCACAGAAACTTTCTGTGGACCAAGAAATATGGTTCAAAGCACTGCTCCCATAACAGTTTAAATCCTGAGTAGCTCCCCATTGACACACAAGGTTATCCTACAGGGAGGAGCTAACAGGCTTCTTGTCTGCAGTTTAAATAGTGCTGGTTCCAGTACTTACATATGTTGTTAACCATCACTAGTCATCATCTTCCCATTGAGCAAAATCTGTCTGGATTGCCTGCCCACCTGGGCTGTAGAGTCCTTTTCTAAGAATCTTTGCTTCCCACAATTCTGGCAAACTGTACATACAGCATCCCTAGGAGCTCCATGATCCACTACACTGGAAACATGTTGGTGTCTATAACCGCTTGTGTTTTGCGGTAATGCTGTCTCCAACACTATTCAGAATTTTTGCTTCTCTTCATCTTGTATTGGGTGGCCTTATCAGACGCAGGGTTTCAAGGGTGCATTGCCAAAATTTCACTGATTGCTCCTAAAGGCAGTAATCCTGCTAGTTGCATGACTGCATGGCCTTGCTGTGTGATATGAGAGGTGCAGCAAACTATGATCCTTTCTCCCAGGAGAGCTTACCCAAACAGGAGTGATTCAGCAACCACCTGTGAAGTCCTACATAGTGGATAGACTGGTTAATGTAGGCTATCTTCTCCAGAGGCTGATTTGAGTGCCTGCCATTGTGAAGTAAATAATTCTGAAGAGATAATCATTCAGATTCTGACTGACCTGTCTACATCTGTGGTAGCACAGCAGGACCCTGATGGAAGAGAGACTTGAACTCTCTCCTTGTATTAGGCTGGTGTTGCACAAGATGCTTTGGACCCATGTCTTTTGTAATTGATGAAGACTAGAATCATAGAATCATAGAATATCAGGGTTGGAAGGGACCTCAGGAGGTCATCTAGTCCAACCCCCTGCTCAAAAGCAGGACCCATCCCCAATTAAATCATCCCAGCCAGGGCTTTGTCAAGCCTGACCTTAAAAACTTCTAAGGAAGGAGATTCCACCACCTCCCTAGGCAATGCATTCCAGTGTTTCACCACCCTCCTAGTGAAAAAGTTTTTCCTAATATCCAACCTAAACCTCCCCCACTGCAACTTGAGACCATTACTCCTTGTCCTGTCCTCTTCCACCACTGAGAATAGTCTAGAACCATCCTCTCTGGAACTACCTCTCAGGTAGTTGAAAGCAGCTATCAAATCCCCCCTCATTCTTCTCTTCCGCAGACTAAACAATCCCAGTTCCCTCAGCCTCTCCTCATAACTCATGTGTTCCAGACCCCTAATCATTTTTGTTGCCCTTCGCTGGACTCTCTCCAATTTATCCACATCCTTCTTGTAGTGTGAGGCCCAAAACTGGACACAGTACTCCAGATGAGGCCTCACCAATGTCGAATAGAGGGGGACGATCACGTCCCTCGATCTGCTCGCTATGCCCCTACTTATACATCCCAAAATGCCATTGGCCTTCTTGGTAACAAGGGCACGCTGCTGACTCATATCCAGCTTCTCGTCCACTGTCACCCCTAGGTCCTTTTCCGCAGAACTGCTGCCTAACCATTCGGTCCCTAGTCTGTAGCTGTGCATTGGGTTCTTCCGTCCTAAGTGCGGGACCCTGCACTTATCCTTATTGAACCTCATCAGATTTCTTTTGGCCCAATCCTCCAATTTGTCTAGGTCCCTCTGTATCCTATCCCTGCCCTCCAGCGTATCTACCACTCCTCCCAGTTTAGTATCATCTGCAAATTTGCTGAGAGTGCAATCCACACCATCCTCCAGATCATTTATGAAGATATTGAACAAAACCGGCCCCAGGACCGACCCCTGGGGCACTCCACTTGACACCGGCTGCCAACTAGACATGGAGCCATTGATCACTACCCGTTGAGCCCGACAATCTAGCTAACTTTCTACCCACCTTATAGTGCATTCATCCAGCCCATACTAACAGGGAAGTATTGGGCCCAATGTTGGTGGAGATTGTCAAGGCCTCCATTAAGAAGGTCCAACAGGTCTTAGAGGGCTTCAGAAACTTCTCTCAAGAAACAACCACTCGGTGCTGACAATCACACCTGCTATGGACTGATTTTTAAACTTCCATATCTGGGATGGCTCTTGATTTTCATCTGCTCCTACATGATCTTAGGAAGAACTGACTATGCTGGTTTTTCTCCATTTGCATCCATCCAAGAGGCCATGACCCTCTCTGTCAAGTGCAGACCTTGATGCGGTAATTCATGCCATTTTCACTGCAAAATTATAATATGGTAATGAGCTCTGCATAGGACTACACTTTACATGCACTCAAACAGGAAGATGCTGCAGAAGAATGTGGCTCTTTGCTAAGTGCTGTATCTCAGCATATGCACACAGCACGAAAAATTAAAGACTCTGCACTGCCTTTCTGTTGGTTTCCAGGTGGAGTTTAAGGTGTAAGTTTTGACCTATAAAGCTCTTTGTGGCTTGTATACCTGAGACACCAAACTTTTTTTCTGCTGCAGCAAAGATCAGCTGGAACTCCACTGGTATATGCCAACTGCTAGTAGGATGTTCTTTTTGTGGGCCCCTTACCCTCAGAATAACCTTCTTCCACTGTGGCCAAAATAGCCCAAATATGTCGACCTAAGCCCTTTGATTTTGGCAGATGTTGAGGCAGGGGTGAGGTTTGAGGGGAGTCAGGTGGAGGTGAGGATTTGTATTTCAGGACTAGAGTTTTGCAGGAACCATGATGGGAAATTCTGATTTTGTTGGAATGACTTTTTATACAGAAAAATGTTGGTTTGTTACTGCTGTTTTCATCATGACAGGATCGTGCTTTTAATCATCTGTCAATGGTGCAGAGAACCTGGAATGGACATTCTTTTTATGTTGTAATTGAAGTAGATAGATGTGCAGTTGGAATCAAATATCTGGTTATCATCAAAGTGATTCACATTCTTCCCAAACTGACAATAATAATCACACTCTGGATCCTTTCCTGGTCATAACAAAAGTCCTAAGAGCAATTTAATTTAAATTAAAGTAACATTCCATATTAGATTTTCAGGAAGACCTCAGCCTGGCCTCTGTCTTAGAGGGCACAAAATTCTACTTGCGTGAATTGTATTCATTATTACAAAACTGAAATCACAAAAATGAAGATTAAACATGAAAAGTAGCCTTTACTGCGGTGGTCACCAACCAGTTGATCGTGATCAACTGGTCGATCCTAGAGGATCTCCCAGTCGATCACGATCTCCAGTGGCGCAGCAGGGCTGCCACTAAGGCAGGCTCCCTGCCTGCCCCAGCCCCACGACGCTCATGGAAGCAGCCAGCTCCTGCTCCTGAACTCCCTCCCAGAGCCCGCACCCCCTCCTGCACCCCAATGCTCTGCCCCAGCCTGGAGCCTCCTTCTGCACCCAAACTCCCACCCAGAACTTGCACCTCTCACCCCCTCCTGCATCCCAACCCTCTGCCCCAGGCTCAGTCCAGAGTCCCCTCCCACACTGTGAACAACCTCGACCCCAGCCCAGAGCCCACACCCCCTCCCAAACCCCAACTCCCTACCCCGGCCCAGTGAAAGTGAGTGAGGGTAGGGGAGAGTGAGAGACTGGAGGGGAGGGGGCAAATGGAGTGAGTGGGGCAGGGCTTTGGGGAAGAGGCAGGGCCTCAGGGAAGGGGCGGGGTAGATCCTGGGTTGCCCTTAAATTCAAAAAGTGATCTTGGGCATAAAAGGTTGGAGATCAATGCTTTACAGTATTGCTCAGTATCAGCATTAATGAGCGCTCCGGATTTGCTGCTGTTTAATCCAAGAACTAAGTCCTGTGTGAGATCCCCCAGAGAAAGTAGAGTCTATGACAGCATATGCAGAATAGAGTTTGCCTCAAAAGTACAATTACCCAATATTCTTCACAACAGATCTAAGACACAATTACTGGTAAGTTATGCTTCATTTTCTAGTTCTTCTTTGTAATGCACAGTAGGTTAATGGAGCACAACTACCTCCTTTAATACTTGTTTAACAATCAAAAGTGGGACTTAAGTGGTGTGTGCTGGTCTTCTGAACAGGGGTCAATTTCACCCTAAGTGCATGAATAAAAATCTGCTGGATCAGACCTCAAGTATTATGAAGATAATTCACAATACAACTATGCTATTCTTTTACCCCAAAACTGACATGAAAATTTCTATTCAACTTCTGAACAAATCTATGTGATTTTAAATTTTTTGAAAGTCTGTTTAGCAAATTCTGAGAACTCATAAAACAAAGCAAACACCATCTAGATATAACCACTATTAACTTTTTAAAGTTCTTTCCCACACTGTAAGCAGCTCTAGATTCAACTTTTGTTAAATTAATCATTATACAAACTTTCAAACTATGTTAAAAGTTAGTGAAAATAGCTTCATCATAACCACAAGGCCAAATTCTTCCCTTTGGATGCATGTGAGGGAAATCAAGGGCATCCCACAAATTCACAAATGGCACATGGTTTATATTACTGCATAAAAAGGCTGCAGTAACACATGTGGACGTAGGGATTAATCCTGCAAGCTGCTGAGTACTTTGGCCCAAACCCTACAAAACATTTAAGGGCATGCTTAACTACACAAGTAGTTTCATTGACTTCAGTGGGGCTACTCACATGCTCACCGTTAATTATGTGCTTACATGCTTTGCTGGATCAGGACCAGAGTACTCAGCTTCTTGCAAGATCAAGCCCACAATCGAGCAAATCCTTCAGTCCTTATTTCAACCCCTTTCTTCCCCCATTCAGGTTAATGGACATGGTAGTGGTCTCAGTAAGCATTATGAAAAGACTGAAGAACGTGGCCTTATATAGATAAAACATAAACAGTAGCCAGGTGGTACATAGCACATACCGGATCCTTTGATGGTACCAGCAATTCTTCAATCATCATGCTGTCTCGTGCATAGGAACTTCTGTTCAGAGTGTAGGACCTATCCGAACTGAAGGAGCGGAGGCTGTTGTATTTTACAATTTACCATAGAACATGTAGATGACAATGGGATGAACAAAAAAAAATTAATACATGCAACTTCCAGGGAAATGCAAAAGATGATAAAATATACATAATCTCTGAAGTAGAATAAATGAGACATTCAAAAAATTGAATATTCAACTTTTTACAATGTTATTTTCTTTTCTATCATACTCAAAATCAATAGTCCCAATGAATGCTTGCTTATTGCTTTTCTGTTCGGATTGAGATTAAATCTATGGAAAAATATATTCAGATATTTATGCTAGTTCTGAAAAATGTCCAAAACACTTTTAGGCCCTGATCCTGCAACTAACTCCATGAGGGTGGATCCTGACCTCACTGGGGTTCTGCATATGTGCCGGCTCTGTCACATTGATCAAACTGCAGAATCAGGGTCTTAAACTGGTTCAATTTTCAGAGTTTGTCTCAGCTTTTTGGGGCTGAGCTACTTTTAACTTTATTATGAAAACCCTATTTATTCATTTTTCTACTAATAAAAAAAATAGTAATTTGTAAAAAAGGTTCCTTGTTCACAATTAAAGAGTGAGGAAATATATTAGTTTTTGTGTTTTTTTTGGATGTTAAACACTTTGGAAATTAAGAATGACAAATCTGAGTATGCTGTGACTAAAGAAAATAAATGTGTACGCATATTTAGCCCTGGAAGATACATATAGTATGTGTTAGAAAACATGCTACAAGTTCAGACATGCTTGCTAGGTCACTAAAAAAAATTCAAACAAAAAACCAGCATCTAGAAAGATGAATATGATTTTAAACAAGTAATTTTTTTTCAATTTAAAGCTCTACAATTTATTACATGCACCTTGTACTTGTTACTAGAACTTTTCTAAGTTCCTCAAAATATTCATTAAATTTCTCATTATACTGCACCCTGCTAATTTTAATGGAATCAAAATTGGAACCTTTATTATTATAAGCATACATTAATTAAACTTTTTAAATTATAAAGGGTGTAACGAAATCATGTCATATTTGTTATGTCACCATAAAAAAAGAATATTTTCTAATATTAAACACAAAAAGGCATGCCACTTCACAATGCTGAGTAAAACGAAAATGAGCAATGGCAATAGCAGAGAAATGTCATGAAAGTGTCACGCCTTCTTACCTGATTTTAGGACTATTTAAAGAAATTTATAGGGGAAAAGAAACAGGAGAAATAGAAAGCGAGGAATCAGACTGGAAAAAGCAAAATGCTATGGCTGGATGACATATTTAATGTATTTTTTTCTTAATGTTACACTCAGAATCAATAATAGGATAAAGTCACAGTGGGCTTTTTGCTAAATGTAATAAATTACATGAAAAGACATTATATATTTGTCTCCTCTGAGCATAACATACACATATGCAGATGTAAAAATGAGTTACACAGAAACAAAGAATAATGATGCTGTTAAAATCAGAAGTATGAAAGCCTTAGAATTCTCTCAAGTGAAGAAAAAAAAAAAAGAGGTAAAATTCCATTCTTAGATATAGATGATAGATCTCACCTTGGATATTCTGCTTTCCCACTCACCTGAATGGAAATTACACAGGTGGGGAGAGCAGAGTAACAGTTGACATTTATCATGGAGATCTTTGAGCAGAATTTTGTGCATTACTGCATTCTCTTCACCCCCAAATTCCTCACCTATGTACTTAAACATTTACCACATACTGAAACTACAGCGTATTGATGGGCTTTGTCCATAGTATAACTTATATTTTAAAATTAAGATTAACTATGTTATTTAACCCTATAAAACTGTTAGATTTTCCATTAAAAGTAATTTTGCTTATCTTCTAACACATATGCTATTTTTAAGAGTACTTTAAGATCCCTTCTAGATGTATTATAATATAAACATTTATTACATTACCTGGGGCTTATAAGCAAAACAAAAGAATACAGAGCATGTGAGTGCATGCTTCGATATCTAATGCAGCCACAACAAACAAGAGTGAAAAATAAACATCAAGCTTTACCTTATGGGAGGTGCCATTCACTGTTAGACAATGAAATAACTTTTTACAACAGATCATTAAACTATAGGAAAAAGTCCTCAGGGCTCTGGCTTGTGAGGTTTAATTATTAGCTTCAAAATAATTCAACTATCAGTAAACACCCTGCTAGTCCACAACTGTGGAAGTAATCTCTGCGCGTACAGCTTTGTTCGTTTCAAGCCAATTGTACAATGCAATAAGTTTTAGCAAAAATTTTCAACAATCCAAACATCTGTGCTAGAAACACAAGAGTAGAAATCAATAGTGTTCTGTAATATATGTTTTGAAATACTGACCTATTTTCCTTAACAAGAAATATGTTTATTCCCTAGCAAATGAAATAGGGTAATGGATTTGGGTTAACAATAAAAATGTAAAAAATTAATTTGTTTTTGGAATATTTTTATATTGAATGTTTCTATCTGATTCTTAATTTGCACCTTTAAAGAAACATATGTATTGATATAGACAAATGAATATCATTCATTTTCCCTGGTTTTAGTCTATGGTGTTTACATTCATCTGATAAAGCAGGCACAGTAGGGAATATATAAACATGTGCTAATGACTGAAAGAAACTTGGTTTTGCTAGATGGTCTGTATTAGCTTTTACACAGATGCTCTATGTAAGTTACCAGCTGTTTGCAAAGAAGTACTTTTTATATTTCTGGAGCATGAGTGGATACCAGAAAAAATGAACAATTAATTTTCTGTATCATTGCCACATGATGAAGCCAATATGAATTAACAATACAAAACCAAACAGCAATGAATGTATACTTTAAACATAAGGGATTATCAGACTGCTGAAACATGCAACCACCATTTTTTATTTAAAATTTATTTTGGTAACGTGTGAAAAAATGCACTGGATTTGAAATAGATTGTACTTTTGATGAAGTATAAAAATTAAAAACATCTAATACAGTACCTGGCAGAGCGGGCTCCTAGACTAAAGCCCATGTATCCTTCAGCAGGCAGGGAATCATCTCCCAACTCTTTTAGATCCTGTGGCCCAAGATATTTGTCTGTATCGCCTGTCATTGCATCCTCACCTGCCAACATAAAAACTAACTGAAATCAGAAGTTACATGTAACATAAATGTTCATGTGTTCAGTAATTCATAATATCCTTCCACTATTTTCCAACAAGTAATCAATCACATCACATCCCCAGAGGTTTTTTTCCATAGCAGAACATCAATGATCTACCATCTGCATAGGTTTGAAAAAAAATTATATACAAGTGGTTAGTATAAGGGGCCAAAGTTCTTGATACTATAACTCCACTGATTCAAGAGTTATACCAGGAATGAAGTTAGTCAATTGTTCTTGCAACCTAAGCCTCTCTCTATGGGTTTAACACCATTTAACGTCTTTGCCCCTTCCTTACAAAAAAAGACATGAAGCTGAATGAAAGGCAGGTCATTCTATAATCTTGAATAGCTGTTTTTAGTCATTATCTGTTTGCAGACTCACATTGAAGAGTGAAGCATGTTTGGACACTGAATGGAAGGCCAGGCACACCTCTTCTTTTGATTTTCTCCCAAACGTTTTACAAACTTGAATTAGTATAAGATTTTTCTCAATGCTTTTTATATTAATATATGCTGAGGTTCCTAGTAGTAAGATCATTTTATTAAGACAAAATAAATCATTTGTCAAGAATTTTCATTACTGTATATGATGGGGGAGTGACATCATGACTAATACTAGCATAGATTAGAGCAAAACATATCTCTAAAATATTACTGAATTACTATGAATCTGAAGTTAAAAATTCACCCCAATGACTGTGCTAATTTCAACAATGCTAGGTATATATGAACTAACAGCTGCTTAGATATTAATTGGGAAGTAAAAACCTAGTAAATTTGTAAAAAGCAAAAAGGAAAACTGAAAGTAACAAAAGCTGCTCTTTAAGAAGAACACAGTACGGTAAGAAAGGGTTAACAAACTAACTTGCTTTCACTAAGTACATCTGAACACCATTACATCATACTGAAAACTACATTCCAGCAGTGACAGAGCAGGTCTAAAATATGCCCCTTGTGGTTTTAGGATTTTCTTTACTGTCCCCTCTATAATACAGAGTACAGAGCACTGTAGCTAAATTTATTACATTTATAAATTCAAACTCTAACCCTTTTCTTGTTGAACACATTTTTGAGTACACAAAAGTTGCACAAAAGAGAAAAGAGTTCAGAGGGTGCATTCACAAAGGTGATTGATTCATAAACCTCAGCTATATTTTTCCAATTTCTTCATTCAGTAGCGTTTAGACTTTCCATTCACTTAACTCAGGAAACCACAGACTGAGCTCTGTTTTTAAACTACCAATCAATTCTAAAAATACCCTTTCAGCTACTGCTTTGCAAACGACAAAATAAACAGATCAACTTTCTACTGCAACGCAGCAACAGAGATTATTTTAAGTAACAATTTAAAGGCTAAAATGTTTGTAATATACCATAGAGCATGAAATTCTGAAAAACAAAAACAACATTAAATACTAAATTTAACTTTAAAACTCTTACTGTTTTGGAAAGCCATTTTCACCAGTCTGGTCTATAAGATTTTTTTCCCTGATGTTCCCAAGAATTCCTATTAGTCTTTAAGAAGTGATTAGGAGTTAATCTCCAAACCAGCACAAGCAAACTAATTCCTGTGGGTCATATTCACTTTCCACACAACTGAGATCTTCTTAACACCTTGATCTCTTCGTACGTATTTTAAGAAATGTGCATCTTTGTCCTCTCAACTCAAATAAAAAATCTTTGCAAATATGAAACAAAGTGAAAAATAATGACAACTTATTTGAGGTTAAGATCCTTTTTAATCAGTCTATAGACATCCTTTTAAAGCTTCTTCTGATTGGATTAAAACTTCTTTGGCAAGCCTCTTGAATGGCGACATAAATGCAAGCACTTGAGTTATTTGTATGTAAATAGGGGTACTGCTAGGGTGTAGCTTTTCTGTAACTTGACACCAAGGGAAGGCTCAGAGGCTAAACATGTAACTCAGTACTGACTGGGGCTGCCCAAAATCAAGGAAAACGGAGCTAGGCACAGAGTACTCCGTTAGCCGGAGATTCCGGCTGAACTAGTATTAATGCGACATTACAGACACAGGGCTACCTACACTGAAGAGACAAGGGTACAGACACTAAAGTGTTGGTTGGATCAGGGAGTGCCACTGAACTGACAGTGATTTTTCAGATCTCGGCTAAGCAGGAAACAGATAGGACAGAGGTGAAGGGGCGGAAGGGGTTGCCTTGGAGCTCTGAAGCGGACTCGAGGACTTGGAGGAAAATCTGGTTCCAGCGCTAACCAGAACCTTACAGTGCAATCTTTCAGCCCCGCTCAGAGAGCAACAAAAACAAGTAGACAGCGATGGCTGAGGTCCGGGCTGCCTGCAACACAGAGACCTCTCGTCTCTGGTGGGTGGGGAGAAAGGAGGGGGAATGTCATTCTGCCACCAGGAGAGAGCCGCAGGAAACAGGAGACGGGTGGGTGTCTGGGAGTGGAATCTCTGGGTCAGCTGGAAAATTCTCCCCCGGTCTCTCCCCTCCACCCATTCCGCACTGTGTGTTGTGCTGCTTTGCGGTGTGAGAGGGAATGCGGCTGCAGCGGTGTGAGAGGGAGCAACATGGTGATCTCCACACGCCTCTGTGTGGGCGCTTTAATCCCTTTCTCTGCGCTGCGAGCACACCCGGAGCACAGCCGCAGAGGAGCACAGCGCAGCAGCCTGAGCGGGGGCGAGACAACATGTGGGGGGGGGGGGGGATCTGAGCCTCCCCGGCTGCAGCCGCATTCTTGCAGGCAACAGAATGGCGGAGCAGGAGACAGGCGCATTGCAGGCGAAAATCAAACATGAAGGGTTAGATCCCGAAGCCTCCACTCGTCCATCAAAACGCGATGCCTTGCAGTGCTAATTACAGAGCCTTCAAAGGGCTTCATCAGTTGTGGCTAATCCTCAGCGTATAACCACATAGCTACAAGCACTTCCCCAGCCACAGCTCAACTTTTCGGGTCTGGCAAAGCCACCCGGACTGTCAAGCAGTACAAAGTCTCCCCTGGCCACCTGCTCCTGTATAAGCTCACTTACTGAGAAGACAGATGGCCCCAGGAAAGGAGTTCGAATCGGGATCCAGATCAGATACTAAACTTTCCGACACTGATGTGGCGTTTGGAACCCATAGTTTGGTTCAACCCCACTATAGAGATAGATAGGGATAGCCACAAAGTTTGGATCCAGATCTGAATTCTTCCCAAATTCAAGGGCCCCATTTCCTTATTGGAAGGATTCAACTGAGAATGATGAGAGAGAAAACTGAAATACACACAGGGTCACACGCCCCCTCCCCAGATTTCTGCCAGGGTTCACACCAGAATGTGGCCAGCAGCCTTTCAGCACTGTGTGGGAAGGAAGGGACGGGAGCTGCTCCAACCGCAGGAGGGGGAGGGATCAGATCTGGGCTAAGCAGGAAACAGATAGGACAGAGGTGAAGGGGCGGAAGGGGTTGCCTTGGAGCTCTGACCTGGCCCATGTCTTTGCAGAGCTCATCTCTTCCTCCCCCTGCCCCAGGTGTGGCTGGAAGCTGCTTGTCCCTTCCTGCCCATACAGCGTTGAATGGCAACTAACACCTCTAAGCTGCTGCTGGCCACCAACAAAACCCAGCTGCCTCCTGTCCCCCGGCTACAGCACGGGCAGGAAGGGGTTAAGCTCTAAGGATACACTCTGGGCCAGGGCCCAGGGAACCTGACTGCCGGGGCTTCAGCAAACCAGGCCAGAGAGGTGGCTCAGCAGGGAAAGGAGCCTAGGGGATGGAGCAGCCCTGCCCCAGCCGCCACTCCAGGGCTTAGCTGATTTAGCTGAGGGATGGAGAGGCTTCCCCATGCCAGTGCTGTGCAGGGGTTTGGCACATGCAGGGCTTGGCTCCTCCTGGCCAGTGCTCTGGGCTGGAGGGTCTTGGGCTTTCCCAGGGAAGCGGCCCAGCCAGAGGTAGAGGGAGAGGAAGGAGCCTGTTAGCCAGGCTGTTGGTGAGCTGAGCGCTCCAACCAGGGGCTGGTCCTCCACACAGCGCTGGGAGCGGGTCGCTCCCCACCAAGGGGATATGGAGGAGCAGCAGGGTGGGGAAAGGTGAAGGGGCAAAGCAGGGAGAGGACAGCGAGAGGGGGAGCTTGTAAAGGGCGGAGGGGTGGGCCACAGAGGTGACACATAACCAGCTGCCACCTGGCGCCTGCCCACACACACCAGCTACCGCAGCTCACAGTGTGCACCCAGCACCGGCCAAAAACAGGACAGGGCCCTCCTGGCTGAGAGCTGGCATGCAGCAGGATCTGTGCTGACAGACCGGCAGGGGGAGTGGATGGCCCCAGCCTTGCACCCCCATCCCATCATCAGCCCCCACACTCACCGCTGGTGGACAGGGATCCGGCCATCAGCAGGACCCACCAGTACTGGGGGGAGGAGAGGAGACAGAAAATATGGGACAATTTGCCTGGTTTTAAGAAAAAGTCGTGACACCTACAGGAGGGTTTACATACAGGACTGTCCCTTTAAAAACAGGACAACTCGTCACCCTACCCTTATTCCTCTCTAGTTTATAAGCAGAGCTTTACTTCTGCTTTGTTATTAGGAAGATCTATAATTATAAAATTGATTATTTGTAGAAAAAAAGCCAAAATCCAAAATCTGCAACTCACATACAAAGATTCTAGATCGTAGCCTGGTCACATTATACAGTAAAAACCCAGCACCACAAAGCAAACAAATAGGCTCATTTCATTCCTAGGATCTTCAGAATCATCAGTGCCATTTCAGGAAAAATCTGCCGCCATCCAAGACACTTGTCATCACTGGAGAATTTACCAATAAGGCGTATGATTTTGAAGGTGGTCAGAAGCTCCGACAAATTCCTGATCTAAAGGAAGTCGTGTGGGAATATGCCAAGACTATTTCCCAACTCTGATTATAAAACAAACATTTGCTAGGTCAAACTTCAACAGCAGGTACTGGACATTAAATCTTCTTTACCATACCATCCTGTGATGCAGAGTATTATTTGGAAGACAAACTTCAATCCCCTGATGAAGTAAAAATCTTTGCCAATGAAAAGATGCAACAGGTGCAAACAAATCTGAGCCTAGGTAAATCCAATGAGCCAGATTAACAACAATGGGATGACTATTTTCATGGCTTCAAGCTGTATCCTAAATAAAAATTACTTTCCTTTCTCTAGTATATTTTTTCTCTACTAGATGTAATGGGAAAAGTAGCAATATTCTCCTATCATTGCATTATGTTGTAAGATCTTCCCATGTGGATCTATACGATCTCTGTTTAAATTCTTAAATACATACCCATTTATGTAAATAACTTGTTTCAGGTTCTACTAGACATTACTTTTGAGATATGTTTGAGGAAAATCAACCAGGAATTCAGGCTTATGGTAGGCTACTGGAGCAGAGGGATCAGGAATACAGTTGACGTACATCCGGGGCAAGGGACATGAAATAGTCTATAACCTCTGTCCATTCTAATTTGTGTTTAAACTACAAAAAGAGCTTTACACTTATAAAAATATACAAAAAAGAGACAGTTACACTGTAACCACACAAACCATAATGGAGAAAAAACAGTTCATATCACTAAAGGTTTACTTTCCCCAGGAATTAGAGAAGAGAGCTTTTGGTCCAAATCTTGTACTTTAGACTTGGAAACTTTTCCCTGAGGACTAATAATTGATACAAACATTTTGTGCTTGGGACATACAGAGTTACATCATTAGAGTTGGACAGTGATTTGCACAAAGCCATGGATAGGGGCAGTATGGAGCTGTATTACTCGTTCAGAAGCATTAGGAATAAACTCTACCTCAGAAAGCACAATCTCTCCCAGGTTGCCTTGTGCACCCAGGGGATGTGCATGTACCCCACGCTTAAGGATAACACGCATTGCTCCCCACCGGAGTGACAGTTCCACTTCACAAACCAGTGTGCAGGAAACATGGGACAAGACCTCACCTTCTCCTTGTGCTTTTCTGGATGTTGTAATCCCTGAAGGAAAAGTATTACTCTTAGATACTAATTTGATAGGTGCATTTGATAAACTTCAAGAAGACAAGGTGGACCGGTCACGCAGCAAACAAGAATGACAACTGGAAAAGGAAGTTGGGAAAATGGAACCAGAATAAAGGCATTGTTTCAGAGTTCAATGTATCTAAACATGAATGGGTATGATACACTGTAAGCAGATATGTAGTAGTACTGGCACAGAGAAAGGACTTCCTGCAGAAGGCATTATGTTTGCCAGATTGGCCAGCTAAGCCTACCATTGTCAGTATATATCCCCTTCAGAAAAGAAGTGAAGAGAAGGCATCCTGCCACTTCAACAGATGGACAAGAATGTCGAGATTCAAGACACCATTTGTAGGAGCTGTGTGTTAGTGGCAAGGAGATTTACAGCTGGGAATGTTGAAATGGCTCTTCTGGCTGAGCTGCAGAAACTATACTTCAGAGATTATCCTGTATCATTGCTAATCTAATTGTGAGCTGGATTACCTTGATAGAATACTTCCATCAGGCTGTATAGTCATTTTTACATCCAGTAGAATAAAAAAAATATTACATGTTGGACATGGTCATTCCAAAGAATTTGACACACTTTCTTTTAATTCTGTGGGAGACTCAAGTAAAATGGATGCAATAAACTCAGACAATCTGGCTGTGTATAATAAAACGAAGTTGAGATGTTGAAACCTAATCCTTTCTGGCTCAGATGACAAGAATACTGTGTTTGCAAGGAATATGAACTCAGAAGAAATACTGCGGATAAAATACATTTTCAGACAAAGTTATGCTAGGTGAAGTAATACTAAGAGATGAAGTATCTAGTGGAAAACAGTCTGAAGACTGACTCCCTCTGTGTTGTGTTACAACTTGGCATCCTTCATCTCTTCTTTCCTATTACACTACAGACTGAAACTGTGTTTTATGAAGGAAGAAAATATCATCTTTATTATCCCTGGATAAACATAGGTACAAACATTATTTAGAGGTCATTTGATACTACAGATAGTAGCCAGTTTGTTATATATTTTTCCCATAAAAATCAAGCCAGCTCCACAGGAAAAAAGGACAGATGACAAACCTGTTGCACAGAGGAGCATATTCTAATTTCTGTCCAAAGACCTGGCTTCACACAAGTATGAATAAATATGAATATCAAACGCCTCAAACCTTACCCAGCTGTAAAATTATATTGCATATGGAGCTAGACAGATTCCTTCAGTTCTCAATATTTAAAAACAAAACCCCCATCAACAAAAGACTTTCAGGAATGGCAATGATTTAGTCTCTCCTCGTTGCTTCCTGTTATCCTCCAGTTCCTTCCATGTTCCCCGGGGGCCCAACAATATACTCTGATGACCTAGAAGAGTGTCTGTCCAGTAGTGTTTGATGGGCTGATCTGTGTGACATTTAGTTACATCAAGATAGGAATCTTCAACATATGGGTTAGATCAGCTTTTTGGGAGTTTAATTGTTGTTTAAATTGAAAAGTTTGTCTGCACCTACCCAAGTCTAAAAAGAAAATGAAACTCCAAGGGCCAACATAAAGAAAGAGCTTCATGCAAGTACTGATACTGCATCTCAGGATACCCTCCACTTGCTCCCTTCTCCCTGCTACAGCTTTAGCTCACCTTCCCTTGCATCAACTTTAATTGCCTGTTGTCAATTAGCCTTGATATGTCAGCAGCAGCAGGGCTTCTAGTTTACTCCACAAGGTTAAAATCCTGGCATGTGCCATGCAGGATGCATTCAATCTGTTGGATGTGGCTGCTCAGGCAGGAGTTACCTAGAGCCCTAAGGCAGACAATAGTTTGTCCTTCAACATCAATGACTGCCTGGGAATTTGAGTCAAGTCCATCCTGACCTCTACTAGCTACAGGATCCTAACCTAGTTCTCCAAGCAACTTCATGGAGCTTGAAACACAAGCCTACATATGGACATAACAGAAAGCCTTCACAGAAGCAAACAATAGCACTCAGGGAAAAATCTAGCTCTTATATGTTCAGGTTTCACTTGTACAGTATCTGGAATTTCTTTAAAAGTATCATTAAAGTTGAGTTTGCACATGGAATAGAATCTCCCTACATTTAAGTAAATTACTTATCATCTGAGGAAGAAGTTCAGTGTTAATTTTTCCATTAAGACGTACCCTGGTGTCGATGACTATGGTGGCTTCTTTTTTTGTACCTTAGCTGCTTCCAAGCATTTAATCCATGTTGGGTACAGTTTCTAAAGTAAGCATGTATGACTCAGGTTTGGAACATTTCCAGCTTTGGAAGGAGAAAAAGAAGAGCGAGAATCTTCTTTGTGATCTGGGTTGCTCCTAAACCAATCCGCCCTCAGTGGAGAAAATCAATTACACGTCTGCCATGTAAATATTCATTTACTGGAAACAAGACATAATTTGGGCAAACAAAGTGACAGTTTCCCCACACATTTGTCAATGCCCTTTAGTCCTGCCCCCATAAGACATGCCTAGTGTATCCAAGTCTTTTGTCTCTCTAATGTGGAGACTACCAGTTAGGAGGATGGGTGTTGCATGTGGGTATTTGCACCTTATGGTTTAGGAGTAAGAGATTCCAAAACTCATTGTCACCTGTAACTAGATATGGGTCTGAGCTGCATCTTGGTTCATGATCCAAACTTTAATTAAGTTAGGGATTGTATGGATCTGCAGTATTAGTTTGTGCCACTCTCTGCTTTAATTTATTCAGTTTGAAACCAGCTCCCTGGAGGTGAGGCTAGTGCACTTCTCAACTGGGGCACTAGACTATTTACAATAGCTATTATTTACCTAGCCATTCCAGGTTCTTTGTAGCAGTTAGTCTTTGTTACCCTGAATGTATTGATTCTCATGATTTTAAATGGGTTTTTTGCATCTACATCCTTGGCCAGCACTGAAGATTTATGGGGGGAGGGTATCAAAACCCATAATTTATTATTATTATTTATTTGTTAACCACCAAAGGTGTGCTTGATGCTGAACAAGACACAAAATAAAAACAGCTCCTCTCCTGAGGAGTCGGCAATCTAAAAGAAAAAAAGATCTCTCTCTCTCTCTCTCACACACACACACACACTGCACCTTTGAATGCATCATCATGGGTTAATAAAATATCTATTTATTAATCTGAAATCCTATTCACAGAGATAAGGTCTGACAACTATATGTCTTGGGTTCATTATATACCAAACTGATTGCTTCCTCTATCTAAATTGTTTCATAATCTATTTATATTTTTAAATTGGCCTTTTAAAAATAATTGTTAGTAAACTCTTCAGCTTGCCACAGACCTCAAGACTATTACTGTGAGTCTGTTTGAACTTTGCATCGTCTTTGCAGATGCTGCAACACATTAATAAAAGCAACATTTTCAGTCAAATTCTGAGATTATCATTTCATATTTGAACATTTCTCAAATACTGCATCAGTCTTAATTCTAGCACTGAAATATAACAAAATATTATTTCTTTCTTGAGTAATAATGATGTTCAGGTAAGCTACAATAATTTTGCACTTGAATGTGAAGAGTACAAATATAAATGATAGTCTAAAACTTTTATTTTTAACCACAAATGTAAAACAACATTGTTATCCAGTTGGAGTTATATAATAATGGGAACATCTTGGTGGAAATTTTAAAAGAAGAGATTCAGCACATAAATTAAACATTATTTCAACATAGTGACTGGCTAAAATGGCCTTATTTTCTAAAGTTTAAAATACTATAAAAGAAAGTAAAAATAAACATTTCACAAAGCATGGAATCAGGAAAGTCTAAATAAAGAGTTTGAGAGGAAAACTGAGACCACTGCTATAGCAGCTACTACTACACTGGGAGAAGTTACAGCTATCATGCAAGCTAATAGGAATAGAATGGGTAGCGTACAAAATACTGTCATTTCTTTCTTCATAATTGCAGAATCTCTGTTTGATTTTTTGATTATGGTCTCTGTGTGGTGCTATGGTATCTTCAGCTTTATGGAGAAATTCATCCAAGCACGAAGAGCAAGGCTCTCTGCACCTATTAACCTCCGTGGCTGTACAGATGGAGGGAGAAAGCAGGTGAAGAAGCCTCCAGGTGGGCTTCTGAACAGAGGAAAATATTCTTATTTCTATCCAAAGATCTGGCTTCACACAAGTGTGAATAATCAAACTCCTGAAACTTTACCCAGCTGTAAAACTATATGGCTCATGGAGCTAGACAGCTTCCTTCAGTTTGGAACATTTAAAAACAAACAGAAAAACCCCATCAACAACAGACTTTCAGGAATGGCATTGTTTCGGTCCCTCCTGGTTACATTCTATTAACCCCCTAGAAAATAATCTGGGTACTGTGGAGGATGTCTCTGTGCTAGCCATGAACAGGCCAGCATAGAGGGGGTGATTGGGACCACAAACCACTGGGATGGTTCAGTGGCTCAAAATCCCCAGATGGTGTTGAAGACCAATGGGCTCTATTGCAGCCCCTATAGAGTTCACTACAGAAAGCCTGATTAATTAGGCCCTCTCTGAGCCACAGTACCTTCTCAGGGCTCTTCTTGGGGTGGCACAGCTCTGTGTCTGAGTCTAGCACTGTATCGGCAGTCATAGAATCATAGAATATCAGAGTTGGAAGGGACCTCAGGAGGTCACCTAGTCCAACCCCCTGCTCAAAGCAGGACCAATCCCCAACTAAATCATCCCAGCCAGGGCTTTGTCAAGCCTGACTTTAAAAACTTCAAAGGAAGGAGATTCCACCACCTCCCTAGGTAACGCATTCCAGTGCTTCAGCATCCTCCTAGTGAAAAAGTTTTTCCTAATATCCAACCTAAACCTCCCCCACTGCAACTTGAGACCATTACGCCTCATTCTGTCATCTGCTACCACTGAGAACAGTCTAGAGCCATCCTCTTTGGAACCCCCTTTCAGGTAGTTGAAAGCAGCTACCAAATCCCCCCTCATTCTTCTCTTCCACAGACTAAACAATCCCAGTTAACCTCAGCCTCTCCTCATAAATCCCCTAATCATTTTTGTTGCCCTCCATTTTCCAGTTTTTTCACATCCTTCTTATAGTGTGGGGCCCAAAACTGGACACATTACTCCAGATGAGGCTTCACCAATGTTGAATAGAGGGGAACGATCACGTCCCTCTATCTGCTAGCAATGCCTCTACTTATACATCCCAAAATGCCACTGACCTTCTTGGCAACAAGGGCACACTGTTGACTCATATCCAGTAATGCCCACCATTCCCAATTACTGTATTTGCTGTGGTCCTACCAAAATGGGAGTCATCTTCTTTTAAGTACAATATAGTGTCTTATTCAGTGCAAATGTAACTTGCACTTATGCGACATTACACTAAATGATGATTGGGATTTTATACTCTGAAATCTCATTTTACCAGGGTATGTCTTCAGTATCAAATGAATAATCCCATAATTCACTTTTGTGGAGGGTAGACACTAGAAATGTAAAATTTATACCTGATCCTTTCAGAAGTTATCTCCTGTTGTCAGCTGTTTCTTCCCAAGAATGTGTATATTTATCTCTTGGGCAAATGTTTAGTTTTTAAAATAAAATACTAAACCAACTCTATTTATGAAGCAGCAGCAGCAGCAGAAAGAATATTCCAGAAAATTATTGGCAATTTGATTTTAAAATAGTGAAGCAAAAGATCTGGGCAAAATTAGCATGTTAGCAGTAAATCAAACAATTTTCTGAAGTACTCTGGTCTAACGTACTGATTCTTGCTAGTAGGGTAATAAGAAAAGTTAGTGAAAAAAAGAGATTATTTCTAAAGTTAGAAAATAAAATGAAAATGTTGAAGTTAAATATCACCGCAATACAAAAATGCACAAATACCTTCTTCAACATCTGACATATATTCACCATCACTGAGAATTTCAGGGGTGTAGGCTTTACGTACTGCATGATTTAAGTAAACAATATAAGTAAATATGTAGAGCACTGATATGTCAACAAAATAATATAATGTCATAACTAATAATTTTTTTTTGCAACAACGATTATCCAATGGGGCGGGGCGAAGAATTTAACAAACAATCTATGATACAACAAATAGAATTTTAAAAGTAAATAAAAATTTCTGTTTTTGCATACCTTCATCATCAGACATGTCAAGAACTTCATTCATAGTTTCTGGTACATTCATTTTATGCTTTTCTGTGACAGTCTGTTAAACATAATAAGATCATTTCAAAGTTCAGACATTTTCATCAGAAAAACAATAATTTATTGTTACATTTATAAGTTAAAATACATGACAGGCCACATTTATGATCTGAAATTAGCAGAATAAGCCTTTATTTTATTTTCTGCAGTTTCAACATGTAGCTGCATATAATTATGAAATACAGTACATTCAAATAATAAAACTACCTAATATTATATCAATATATTTAACTATATTCAAGTTCATACAGCAGATAGAATGCTCTGAGGATCCAAAAAATGATCATATCACATAAAAGAAACAAGTACAGTGAAAGAATTTAAGGCCAAGATGTCTGTAAAAATAGGAGCCTAAAGTAGTACCTTACTCTTTCTACAGTCCCATTGACTTTAATGGGAGCAAGAGTAACACAATCTAGCCCTAACCTATTAAGTCCTTTTCTGCTGTGTGAAGTTTCCTGCTTCCTGCATCGGACTATTTTGTGATTTTGGAGCTAATTTTCTCTGCAATATTTTTAAATACATACCTCACCTTGAACTGCCTATATTTTCCATAGTGACAACTGTAATAATATTATGGTAATCTATGATATTCATCAGAAAATTTTGCACAGAATGCATTCAGATGGCTGATTTTTACTTCTATCATTTATTCTCATTCAGGTTCAGGGAGCAGTATAAGAAGACTTAGATTTGGGGAAAGCTGAGTTTGCATGCCTGAAATCTTCATTTAAAGTAGCTATATATGACAAGATAGCTCAGAGCTGACCTGCTGGTTTAATAAAAAAGGGGATATTGAAACCCTAACGGAACCACAAACTTTGAAGTAAGAGAGCAGTCAAGCACGAATGATGTTTTGGATCCTACAGAAAAATCTGTACAGGTTTGGTATAGCTGTATCCAAGCCGGAATGCTGAGCGAAATTCAAAGATATGCTCACATTTGTGTTTCCACTTATTCTACCACTGTTATTTCCCAGTCATCAGACACAAAGTTCACAAACGATTAACAAAGTTTTAGGAGGAAAAATGACTGAAAAGATTCTGGTTGTGGTCTTTGATCCAAACTTTTAAGCTTGTCATTCTTCATTTACCTTTATATACTTTATTTTTGTCTAGCTTCATAAATAATTCTGTGGCAAGTTTATGTCTCTCTGGCTCTTGTCCTCATTTGATATAATGGAAGCATTCCTTCATGAGCAAAGTAGCTTAGAACTTATTAAAGACCTTACACTCATTTTGTTCTGTGGGAATTATTTAAGGTTAAACTACCAGCTTTAGAAGGTTCTGTCAATGCATGTTCAAAGATTTTGCCTCAGCCATGTCTATACAGACTGAATTGTATGGATCAAAGATCATATACATAATTTATTCAGTTATTATTAGAGTTTTATTACAGTATGGGTAAAAAAAATCACAATACACTAACCCATATTCACCCTTTGTACCACCTTAAATGGAATTACAGCTGGGATAGATTTGGCCGAATATCCTCAAAAGATCTTTAAATTAGATGACTACGTGACAGGAGAATCTAATGCCCTCAGTAATTCAGATTCTATCTCAAAGTGCCAAGAGTCTACAATGCACCACACAATGTTGTTGGTGACTGATTACCAACATCTTGATTTTAATAAAAACTGTTTTCTGGGTTTCTGTGACTAGAGCTGTGTCTAAACTAAAAGGCATTTTGGGCTGTGAAGTCCTTTTTGTACCGTACATTTCTTGTAGTCTAATTCACAATTTGATGTAATGCAACTTTTCTCTACTTATAGCACATATTAAATAATATATCTTCTTACCTATGTGACATGAACCCAACTAGTTCATTAGTTGTACAGTCTACGAATGAGCCTCCTATATTTGGAGTTCTCAGTGTGCAACAGTAAAAATCCTTGTCCTACAATTATCTAGATCTCTACAAGCCTGAGCTTGAGATAACAAGTTTCTGTTTATGCTGCTCTCCTACAACTCTTTGTTATGATGTCAGCTGTTCAATAAACCTTATTCCTGTTGTAGAAAAATATTTTAGAATCTCCCTAGAGATAAGTAACTTTTAGAGAAGGTATGAAGAGAGGTGCTAAAAAGACAGAGAAGCAGTGGTGATTGGTGCTTATTATCCAGCATATCTAACTATATTTCTTTATTTTGAAGTTTATCTTGTTAGCACATTTTAAGACAGAGCAATATAGGTTTTATATAAGCTAATGAATTATAGAACACAGCTATGGAAGTGACAAGAGGGAAAGCGCACATGAAGTAACAAAGATAAAAGCCAGCTTTTGATCCTGAATGTCTTCTATATATCAACCAACTGCCTTGATAACAGGCCACTCACAAGGAAGCTGATGACACCACAGTTGTGAGAGGTGAATATTAACAGTTTTCTGTCTGCAGTGTGCTCAAAAAACAAGGAGGATGTTTCTTTCCTATTTTGTTTTGCTTTAAATAGTAGTTTTAGAAAAAAAAATTCATGAAAGAAATTAGCCAGCTTTTTCAAACCAGCATTCACTTGCTTTAGATGGTTTTTCTGTGGTGCAGATTGTGCCCAGCTAGCATGGTGGCTTACTGGCTCCCCATGACATGAATAGCAGCATGGGCGCGATCTGCACAAGCCACTACATTCTCCTCTCTGTGAGAGGGATAGGTGGGGGTAGGCAGAACAGAGTGGGGACTGGGCTAAGCTTTGGCTCCATCTCCCCACATGCTGGGTGGCATAACTGTGCCAGGTAAGTACCCAGAGCAGTTTACTCACTCTCTGGATAAGCAGAGTCACAATCTCCCTTCTGGGCTCCAGGGACAGTGCAACTGCACACACCCCCTTACCAAGGCAGATCGTTATCTCACGATCTGACCCTTTGTAGCTACCAAGAGGATTTATGTGATCATTCATAACACCTTGTGCTGTTTGCGTTTCAACAAATATCCGCACAAGATGTCTCAGTATCGCTTCTTTTGATAACTTTGTACAGCAGCCATCAGTTGAAAAAGAAAAAAATATGGGAACGATTATCCACGTCCTTTACTAAGTCAAAAATATTCCTTTTCTTTTTGCGAATACAGACTAACACGGCTGTTACTCTGAAACCTGTCATTACGCAAGGCATTGCATTTAGCCGTATGGAGTGGAAATCTAGTCCACAGTATGCATCTGATGAAGTGAGCTGTAGCTCACAAAAGCTTATGCTCAAATAAATTGGTTAGTCTCTAAGGCGCCACAAGTACTCCTTTTCTTTTTGCGAATACAGACTAACACGGCTGCTACTCTGAAATAAGTCAAAAGTAGGAGGTACAAATGAACGTTGGTGTTTATCATCCCAACAATATCAATTTATGTAGGTACGGATCCATAGTCAAAGACAATAAGAGAAGATTGGTTAACAAGGGTCAGTCACATCGTAAGACAGTGGCCTCCAACCTTCTCATGCCCATGATCACTTTTTGAATTTAAGAGCAACCCAGGATCTACCCCATCCCTTCCCCAAAGCCCCACCCTGCTCACTCCACCCCCCGCCCCCGTTGCTCGCTCTCCCGCACCCTCACTCACTTTCACGGGTTGGGGCAGAGGGTTGGGGTTTGGGAGGGGGTGTAGGCTCTGGGCTGGGGCCAAGGGGTTCGCAGTGTAGGAGGAGGCTCTGGGCTGAGCCTGGGGCAGGGGTTAGGGTGTAGGAGGGGGTGAGGGGTGCAAGCTCTGGGAGTGTGTTTGGGTGCAGGAGGGGGCTCTGGGCTGGGGCAGAGTGTTGGGGTGCAGGAGAGGGTTCAGGGTGCTGGCTCTGGGAGGGGGCTCAGGGCTGGGGCAGAGTGTTGGGGTGCAGGCTCTGGGAGGGAGGTCAGGACTGGGGCAGGGGCAGGGACTTATGGTGCAGGAGGGGGTATGGGGTGCTGGCTCCGAGAGGGGGCTCAGGGCTGGGGGTTGGAGTGTGGCGGCACTTACTGTGGGCGGCTCATGGACGGAAGTGCAGCGAGGCTAAGGCAGGCTCCCTGCCTGCCCAGGCCCCACACTGCTCCCGGAAGGGGCCACTGCGCCTCTGCAGCTCCTGGGATGGGGGGCACATGGCTCTGCGCGCTAACCCTCTCTGCAGGCATCACCCCCAAAGCTCCAATTGGCCACGGTTTCCTGTTCCCAGCCAATGGGAGCTGTGGGAGTGGTGCTTGCAGGCAGGAACAGCGCACGGAGACCCCTACCCCCCAGGGTCACGGGAGCATGCTGGCTGCTTCCGGGAGCAGTGTGGGGCTGCAGCCGTCAGGGAGCCTGCCTTAGCGGCAGCCCCACTACACCACCGGAGATCACGATTAACGGGTTGGCGACCACTGTCGTAAGATATTGTCATCACACTATTAATATTGTGATGATTTTGTCATTAAGCAGTGAGCAATATTGGGAGAACATACCTGTGATCCAGGAACCTCTTAGTGCCAACTGGCAAGGGGCAAAGAGGGAGTGTATACAGGGTACAGGAATCTCCTGTGCCTGGTGCATGCATTCAAGCTCACCAAAGAATGTCATGTGAGCTCTCAAACAAGTGCCGGTGTCACACTGGTCATCACTATTATTGCAAAACACATATATGGATACCGTGCAAGGAGTTATGTACACACACTCTAAATTATAAGGTCTGGGTCTAGGAACTGGTCACCAGCAAAGGTGAAAAACAGGTTTCCTGTCAGACAAAATATATTTGAGGCATTAGCGTTATTTCTAATGGGTTCACCTTACTTATACTGCCAAATTTAGATATCTCCTCCTTTTGAGGCTGGCGTGCGTAAGCATTTTAAAAATGTTCCTTAGACATCAGTAAATTCCAGCTTCCCTTAATTTACAACATGAATTTAACAACTATTTGTAGTCAGTGCTAAATCTGGAAAGTTGTAAATTTAACTGGATTAAAGTTGTCAAACAAGTGATCACCTGTTGCTGAGTCAAAAGTGTTTCTAAATTCAAAGGTATTCAAACTGGCTTAATCTGAAATGGCTTGCTTGAGAGAGAATGTAGTATATGATAATAAATCAGGCAATGGAAGCACTGGGCTTGTTCATAAAGTGAGCCTTAAGTATCTATTTCAAACATTTTGTGGTTCGTTATAAAATTAATATGGCAGGACTTTGAGTCTGCAAACACTTGTCTATGTGTGTAACTTCACCCGTGTGACCATACCCTTTTACTTCAGTAGGAAGACTGACATGAGTAAAGTTATGCTGATGCATGTTTGCAGGACCAGGGCCTAGATGTCTTCTTTTCAAAGGGACACCATCAATCTGAAATGTAGTCAGTTTCAAAAAATGAGCTCAATGTCATTTTTAAGCACTATGCCTGCCTCTGAATCCCTTGCCAATTTTTATTCTTTTTCAATCAAACTTTCCTCTTATTAAAAATGTTTGTCTCTCTCCCCGTTGCTGTATGAAAGACACACACAAACAACAGGAGAAACTAACTAACTAATTAAAAGAGAAACAGAGAGCCCGATTAAAGATGAAGTACTGTCAAATGTAATTGAGCTGAAAACAATTGAGCAGTAATGTTTCACTCTAATCTTTTTCAGTTATGGTCACTGGCACTGTTACCTGAAACAACAGTGAGATGCTTTCAAACAGAAATGACATATTTAAGTTGATGGTGTCCCTTTAACACTAACAGATAACACTGGGACTTAATCTTTTAATTGCCTTCAAGAAGCATCCCACAATTACAGCACAAACCCTTCTAGTGGTGTTCCATCCAATTTTGTCAGTTTGGAAGAACTGCTTTTAAACTAAATCATGACATTTGCAAGCCCCTACAACAGTATATTTTGTGCGCTACTACTTGAAGGTACTGGTGGGTGAGAGAGCACTGAGTGAATCACTGCAGGCATTCAGAACTGGGTCTCTTAAGAAGAGAGGAGATCGATGTTGGTTTCTGCTTGTTTACAAAACCATATGAGGAAAGTTACTGCACTGAGGCCCCAAGCTTGCAATTAGATCGCCACATGCAGGACACTGTGCCCATGCAGATCTAGTTGAAGGATTGGGACCCTGGTTATTTATACTGTGTATATATATCAATTTATTTATACTGTGTATAAAAATCAATTTCAGTAAGGTTTTTGCAATACATTTTGGTGATATTTATTACTTGAATTTTAGCACTTTTTAAATAAATTTGCTGTAAATATGATTTTTTTTTTATATTTGACTGCATACGGATGTTATATTACTAACAGTATGTATGGCCACCTTTAACAATCAGATTGCAATCTCAGCAGGTATCTATCAACAAAGCTAAATACCATGTTTGTATAACTTTGTAGATTAAGAAAGTTATAATAATTTCATTATTGAAATATACTATACTTACAATTGTAGTCATGGTCTCTTCTGTCACGATCTTCAATGTGTCAACAACTGAAATGTAGCCAAGTCGTTTAGCAATGGCCAGGGCAGTGTTCCCATTCTGAGAATTGAAAAATTAATAAAAATGGATATGCATTAACAATGCTTAGCTATAAGAACAAGTAATAAATTCAGTAAAAATTTACTTCAGAGTTCAAAGAAAATGTTTATAAGTCAACGCAATAAAAAGTTCCAGCAGCAGGACATGTAACGTTAGACATTTAACTGTTTACATAAATGGCAAGGAGAGAAATAACCAGTACAATAGAAGGATTAAATTTTTATCATTAAATGTTGGAAAACGTCGATTTCACCACACAGACCCAAACAGATGAAAAAAAAATTCCATCAATAATAATGAAATTTAAAGATAGGCAAAATAAGAAAAATACTTCTTAGACTTCAGTTTCAGGATATTTACTTCGTATATTTTGACATGTGATGTTGACAATTTATATTTTAATGGTTATAAAGCTTTAACATTTTGAATCTCAATATTTACTGTCATTAAATAATTTTCATGGCTGTCACCACGTAATTTCTTGTAACTGTGAAAGTTTAACTTGGTTAAAATAGGAAAAAAATGCTCAAAAATAAACATCTATATTATCCGTCGAAATAAAAATTGAATTCTGACAAGCCTAATTATATTCTCTTACGAATGCATTTTAAAGTAGTTGGTGTTTCAGGAAAAGTAGAGCACTAAGGTGGCTATGTCTCATAGCGGAGATAACAGGCTGGCTGTTCTGTTTTATTCATGCTCTCCCACTGTCCCCCGCCCCACATTCTTCTACATTTCCATTGTTGAGATGTAGTGGCACAGCACTTTTTACCGTCGGGAAAGCATTGTCATGCTAGAAAAGAAGCCACCCACAATATGTTTTTCTCTTGTCCCTTACCACAGTGAGTTCATTGGGCGATGCGCCATTCTGGAGCAAGACGTTAATGATATGGGTGTGTCCCTGCTGAGCAGCTTGGTGTAGAGGGGTGTACCCATTCTGCCAAGGATGGAAAAACAGAAGAGTTTGCAGTGTTCTCAGGAGAGGGTTTTGATTTTTTTTTTAAAAAAATAAACCAAGTGAAGGGAAAAGAAAACCTCACCTTCGTTTTGGCATTAACTTTAGCAAAGTGTTGCAGAAGGAAATTAACAATCTTTATGTTTCCATAGTGGCAGCCAACATGTAATGGAGTGTATCCCATCTGGAATGTTTTTTAAAAAGAAGAAATATATGAACATAAGCAATTACCATATGTGAACAACTCTATGCATTTATTGACAATAAACTGAATATAAAACAGAAAGCCCCGGGAAGGTTTTGTTTTGTTTTGTAATGTGGAAAAACATCCTGAAAAAGATCTCTGACAGGTATGTGCTCTGTCCTCTTCTTATCTTTCCCTCCCCACAGAACACACCTTTTCCCTTCCGTATCCAAAATGAACCTATAAGGGGCAGCTGCCTTGCATGTCTTGTGAAGTTGAGCATATTTATTGTTGATTTCACAGACTTTTCTCATATGCTTAGACTGGTGCAGGGACTATCCTTTTATTGTGTGTGTGTGTGTGTGCGTAGTGTCTAGCACAGTGGGGCCTTGATCCCTGATTGGGTCCTCTAGGCACTACGGCAATACAAACAAATAATAAAAATGGATGGAACATACAGCCAACTCCATCCTGACCAGAAGAGCCGCTAGGGATCTGAGTGGACTCCAGCAGCACCAAGTAGTCCTATGGGAGGCAGAATGCCTGCTGGTGAATGTGAAGTTCTTAGGCATGAAGTCTAGTTTTTTAAGGGTGTGTCTACACTGCAATAAAACACCCATGGCTGGCTCATGTCAACTGATTTGGGCTTGCTGAGCTTGGGCTGTGGGGCTATAAAATTGCAGGGGGGAGAGAGGAGAGTCCCAGAGTCCAAATGGCTATACTGCAATTTTATAGCCTCGTAGCCCTAGCCTGTGTAACGCCGACAGACCCCAGTTGTTGGCGGGCGGGATCGAACTGGGGACTTCTGGAGCTTAGTGCATGAGCCTCTACCACATAAACTAAAAGCCAACTGGCTGTTAGCTAAGGCTGAAGAGCAGACTCATTTTCTCTCTCTTTCTTCAAGTGGTCTCAGTGCCACTAGATGGGACAGAACACCACACCCAGAAGGTGTGTGGGTTACACCTGGGTCACCTGACACAGGCCAGCCATGGGTGTTTTGTTGCAATGTAGACGTACCCAATGTGTTCTGGACCTTTTGTTTCAGAGACCAGTGGAAGCTGGTGTTTTGTTAGCAGAACACCATGACAAACTTTTGCACTGATGAATATATGGATTTTTCTCCTTGTTGTTTTCCTACCTGACTTTCATTATTAATGTACAGTTCAGAAATGCCCACCAGAGCTGCAGCAAAATCCAGCAGCTGTCAGGGCATGAGATGCTTAAACAAATAAGGGAAATCTGACTTATGTCCAAAACACCTTATAAAATTGAACATAGCTAAGCAGTACATTTTTTGGCATGAGTTCTAATTAAGAACTAAAACGTAAGCCTGTCTCTATAAATATACTGCTCAGAAACAGAAACCTAAATACTACTTAAAAACCTCACTTAAATGTAGCAACAGGGAATCAGACTGTTCAATCTATTTGCTGCTCACCTTAAAAGCCATTCAAATTTTAAATAACTTAAACGACATGTTGAAACATGTAAAGAATGGTAACAAATACTTTCATAAATAGTGAAGTTATACTGTAAAATGCAACAAATCAGAGAGAACCCAAAGCTGCTGCCCCCACCATCTCTTCTCTCTTTTTCTGTCTTTTACTATAATGAAAATATTGTTAGTTGATCTGAAAGAGCTTGGGATTCTTACAAAGTGATAGAAATGATCAGATTGTACCTCCTAAAGCAATTATCTCCTCCTTTCTTATCTGCCTGCATCAAGACATTATCTCTTCTTCCTTAATAAATACGCTTACTTCATTATAATCAGACTGGGGCTGCAATGAAGGACAGTTCAGAAGAGGGGCAACTAAAAAGAAGACTTTTTCAAAGTACTTTACAAAGATTAACCCAGTTGGCTGTTGGATAGGCGAGGATTATCCTCTCTATTTTACAAAGGAGGAAACCGAGGCACAGAGGTTCAGTGACTTGCCCAGATGCACTGGGAAGGGAATGCCAAAGTCAGGACTGGAATTCAGGAGCTCCTGCTCCCTATCTTATTTTCAGACCACTGAACCATGACTCTTAAGAAAAAGGAAAATAAAGATGTGAATGGCTCTGCATGGTTTACACTGAAAGTATGTTTCAGTGGTTGTCGCATTTAGATTCAGTCTTTTCTTCATATCAATTTAAATTAGTCTCCAACATGTCCATTTTAAACAAAAGGTGCCTAATGGCCTATCTTAAAACATCCTGGGGGAATATTAGATGTGCCAATTACTGTAAAATATGGTGTGTGTATTTACATGCCTTTACTTCAGTGAATCATAAATCAGGTAACATGTAAAGAATATAAAGAAACTACTAAGTAGACTATTTAATTAAGTACTACTTTAAATTTACCCACTGCAAATGGTAAATGTCAAGATTTTAATGGCACCCACTATTGTACCTCTGTAAGCTGCTAGCAGAACAATTACCTACACGACTTCTTTCTCGCTGGCTCTTTTCTCACTGCTGACTAGCTAGCAATTTGAATCAGAGACCAGGTACAGTACTAACTCTGGAAGACTTTCTTTTTGTCCCTTTTGAAATGTGTGGGGTAGGGGAAAGAACAGAGGGAAGTTTTTGAACTCCGAATGACCTCCACCCCCATTTATTTCCTTTCTACTATTTTCCCCTTGGAGGCCTCAAAGCACAGCTATCTTGTGTCCCAGAAATGACTGCCAAATACAGCTCTCACTAAAGCCATTAATGCTGTTTTTCCTATCAAGCATGGGGAAGGGAGGTGGGTTCACTGCAGAGTGACATGAGGTACTTCTTCCCTCCCCTCTGGGGTTCAGCATGGTGCCTTGGTGGCAATCTCAGCACCTGCCAGCCTGGGAGGAAAACACTGAACTCTGAACCCTATGTGGCAGCATATTGTGCCGCCACTAGACCACTGGGCCACCCTGGAAGATTTTCTCTTAAGTGTCCAGTGCCTTGTGGTTACATTGTGTCATGTTTTATCATGCTCCATGTGCTATACAATGTAGTGCCGCCATCAGCAAAGACAGGATGATGTGACAAGACAACATGGAACACAAATGAATACATTGGACGTTTTAGAATGAAGTTTCTTTCCGTTAGCAAGCAGCTTTCATAGCAATAGGCAACAATGTCCACAATAACTGTGCTGGGTCAAAACACAAAATTAAAACTAATTACTGAGATGCCTACTTAAACCTGAGACCCAAAGAGAATATCCTCTATTTCCCAGCTACAGTATGAACTCCAATACCAAATGGCTTTCAGTCTGGCAGTTATCTAAATTTATATTTACAGTATTTCTTGACTTCCTTATTGCAGATGGATATCCTGTTGAGATTTCTGAATCATGCCAACTGGCAGATTACACAGTTTGCTTACACAGCCAAACAAGGGTGGAGAGCAAGAAAGCAATTCTCACTGCTACCTGGATTCCCCATTCTGGGTTCTCAGAACATTGTAGATGAGTAAACAGGAGGCTAAACATGTTTGTTTTGTTAACAAGTTTTAAACTATAGAAACATCATATGCAGATGCATCTTGATTTTAAACGAATATTTACTGGCATAAGCTTCCTGGAACTTAGCAGACTTACCAGTCAATAATATCTTATTTCAGAAAATTAGGATTTTTTTTAATGCAGCTCCTATTTTTGTTACCTCATGGTAATCAATTGATTACATTGCTTCTAGTCAGTTTAAGAATGGACAGCAACATGGGGGCTAACAGATGGGGAGTGCTTCTCAAAAGCAGAAAGAATAGATGTCAAAAATTAACCCAGAAATATTGGACTTTTAATTCTATATTATGGTATTGAAACAAACATCTATTCCCCCTCCTTTCTGGGAGGAGAAAAGTATCAAAAACCCCATGTAGTGGGTATCTTTTCAATATCCTCCATTTTCCCTTGTAGTAACAATAAATCCTAACAGCTTGAATTATTACATCTCTCTTCATGCTGACTCTCAAGCTGCTCTGTTTTTTTCTGCTGTTGCCGTCAGACGCTGAAGATAGAGGGAGAGCTAAAAAATGAACACAGAACAATCGAATAGAGTTTCACTGATGTCTTTGATTAGGCTGAAAACTCCTCTAGATCCAGACACCACTAATCCAATGAGACCTTGATTCAGCAAAGCACACAAGCACTTCTTTAAGTTTAGGCATGTTTAAGTGCTTTACTAAATCAAGGTTTAACTGCATAAAGTATCTCGCAAAGGCCAAATATTAATTTTATTGAGGGGTTGGAAATTTCTACTGCAATGGCCACTAGACAGTTTAACATGCATCTAAAAACTGTGGTAGTAATTGATAATATGATAGATAATATGCAACAAAGATACATTTCAATAATCGCGATTAAGCATTTCAAGCACTCTTTCCAACATCCCACTATTTCTCTGTTCCCTTTTCCTTTTAATACTAAAATTGCTTATTATTATAATTAAACATAAAATTGTGATTTTTTTTCTTCGTGCTTGTGAAAGGTACTGAACACTTTTAGTTAGCAACAAAAGAGGTATATCGGCAGTACAACTTTTCCCACACTGTCCAGCCTCAGCCCTGACCTGGAAGGTACAATTCAGGGAGTAAGAGAGTAGTTGATCACCATCATTTCTCAATCCTTGATAAGAATACTACCAAGGGTACAAATACAGCCACTTTAGTGTTGGCTTTATTATCCGGACTCTTTCCTATCAGGAACTAGAGTGAGACAATCAATTTTTGTCATATGGGTCCAACAGCCAGCACACAGTAACAATTTTCAATAACTAATGGTCTGTGCTAGCTTCAAACAGGCAACACTGAGAGGAAAGCTCCAAATCCCAGTACCAATCCCTTCGGCAATCCAGTATCTGGTTTTATTTTCTCAGGCTAGCTCTGTAAATTATACATTAAAACAACACTAGCCACTGTGGAACAGCCAAATAATAATGAACTTCAAAAGGGCATTAACCCTCTTGTCAGTGTTCAGCATTATGGCCATACTAGGAAAGCAAGATAATACATATATGTAATCAACACACACAGTTATTATATATCTGGAAATGTAAGTACTGAAGGAAAAACTGTCAAGCCCCAAGTCTAGAATTAAGGTCCTGATCCAGCAAGGTTCTTAACCATGTACCTAACTATAAGCAGGAGTGGTTCAATTGACTTCAGTGGCTACTAAAGTCATGCACAGGTACTTTGCTGATTCAGGGCCTACATTCCCAGCAATTCAAACACAGAAAAGAAAAGCTGCTGGTGCTGGAAATGAAAAAAAATCTGCTTTTGCTGTGGGATTCCAAAGTTGTCCTCTGTGAATAGTGAGTTGCATCTTAAAGCTCTCTAACTGTGGCAGGGTCTGGAGCAGCTGACATGAAGTGGCTGGTTGGTTGGTGCTGGGTGTGTGTGTGTGTGTAGTGGACTGGATCTGCTGGGACTAGTTTTACTCCACTGCCTTCTAAAGAATCACTCCTGATGTACACTGGTGGCTGTGAACTACACAGATCCAAGGTTTTGAAAAAGTTTTAGGGTATGTCTACACTAGAGCGGGTGGTGTTATTTGCAGCTCATACAGATATACCTGTGCTAGCTTTTATTGAATCTAAAAACGTAAGTGCAGACACAATGGTGTGAGCAGCAGTAGTATACGTACTGAGGGTTTCATTTGGGATTGTACCTGGGGTAGCTAGCCCCTCTCACTATTTGCACTGCTGCACCTACACTTCTAATTTTAGCACTAGTGTAGCAGGTATGTCTATTTAAGCTGGAAATCTCTGCCCAGCTCCAGTGTAGGCATATTCAGATGCAGAACGAAGGGTGAAGAAAAGCAAGACAAAGGAGGTGGGGGTGAAAATAGTCTGAACAAGCACATTTTTTTAATACTATTAAAGGACCCGCATTTTCTGAAGGGTATTTGGAAATGTGTGCTTTACCAGTATTCCATTTTTGCATTGCATTCCCTTTTAAAGAACATAACATAAGAATGGCCATAATAGGTCAGACCAGTGGTCTATATAACCCGGTATCCTGTCTTCTGACAGTGGCCAATTCCAGAGGCTTCAGAGGGAATGAACAGAACAGGGCAATTATTGAGTGATCTATCCCCTGACATCCACTCCCAGCTTCTGGAAGTTAGAAGCTTAGGACACCCAGGACTTGGGCTTGCATCCCTGACCATCCTGGCTAATAGCCATTGAGGGATCTATTCCCCAGGAACTTCTCTAATTCTTTTGTGAATCCATTGGAGTTTTGGCCTTCACAACATCCCCTGGCAATGAGCCCCGCAGGTTGACTGTGCACTGTGTGAAGCAGTTCTTCCTTTTGTTTGTTTTAAACCTGCTGCCTAGTTATTTCATTGGATAACCCCTGGTTCTTGTGTTATGTGAAGGAGTAAATAATACTTCCCAATTAATTTTCTCCACACCTTTCATGATTCTGTAGACTTCTATCATATCCCTCCTTAGTCATCTCTTTTCCAAGAGGAAAAGTTTCGTTGTTTTTTCTCTCTCTTCATATGGAAGCTTTTCCATACCCCTAATAATTTTTGTTGCCCTTCTGAGTATCTTTTCCAATTCTAACATATCTTTTTTTGAGATGGGGTGACAAGAACTGCACTCAGTATTCAAAGTGTGGGCGTATTACAGATTTATATAGTGGCATTATGATATGTACTATCTTATTATCTATCCCTTTCTTAATGGTTCCTAACATTCTGCTAGCTTTTTTGATTGCTGCTGCACATCGAGTGGATGTTTTCAGAGAACTATTCACAATTACTTCAATGACACTTCCTTGTGTGGTAACAGTTAATCTAGACCCCATCATTTTATATGTATAGTTGGGATAATGTTTTCCAATGTGCATTACTTTGCATTTATCACCATTGAATTTAATCTGCCATTTTGTTGCCCAGTCACTCAGTTTTGTGAGATTCTTTTGTAGCTCTTCACAGTCTGCCTGGGACTTAACTATCTTGAGTAGTTTTGTATCATCTGCAAATGTTACCTGTTTTTCTGGATCATTTATGAATATGTTGAACTGCACTGGTCCCCAGTGTAGATCCTTGGGGGACATCGCTATTTACCTCTCACCATTCTGAAAACTGACTATTTATTACTACCCTTTTTTTCCTATATTGTAATGAGTTACTGATCCATGAGAGGACCTTTCCTCTTATCCCATGACTGTCTACTTTTCTTAAGAGTCTTTGTTGAGGGACCTTGTCAAAGGCTTTCTGAAAGTCCAAGTACATTATATCCACTGGATGACCCTTGTCCACATGTTTGTTGACCTCCCTCAAAGAATTCTAGTAAATTGGTGAGGCATGACTTCCCTTTATAAAAGCTGTGTTGACTCTTCCCCAACTAATCATGTTAATTGATATGTCTGATAATTCTGTTCTTTACTATAGTTTCAACCAATTTGCCTGGTACTGAATTTAGGCTTACTGGCCTGTAATTGCCAGGATCATTTCTGGAAACTTTCTTAAAAACTGGCATCACATTAGCTATCCTCCAGTTATCTGCTACAGAAGCTCATTTAAATGAAATACTACATACCACAATTAGTAGTTTTGCAATTTCATATTTGAGTTCCTTCAGAACTCTTGGGTGAATATCATCTGGTTTTGGTGACTTGTTACTGTCTAACAAAAACTCCTCTACTGTCATCTCAATCTGGGACAATTCCTCAGATTTGTCACCTAAAAAGACCAGCTCAGGTGTGGGAATCGCCCTCATATCCTCTGCAGCGAAGATTGATGCAAAGAATTAATATAGCTTCTCCGCAAATGGCCTTGTTTTCCTTGTGTGTTCTTTTAGCACCTCCAACATTCAGTGGCCCCACTGATTATTTGGCAGACTTTCTGTTTTTAATGTATTTTTTTAAAATGTTGCTGTTAGTTTCTGTGGGTCTTTACTCTTCAATTTCTTTTTTGGCCTTCCTAATTATACTTCTATACTTGACAGAGTTTATACTTCTTTGTATTTTCTTCAGTAGGCTCTCATTTCCAATTTTTAGAGGATGCCTTTTTGCCTCTAGCCACTTCTTTTACTCTGTTATTTAGCCATGGTGGAACTTTTTTGGTCCTCTTACTATTTTTTATTTATTTAGAGCATACACTTAATTTGAGCCTCTAGTATGGTGTTTTATAAAAGTTTCCATGCACACTGGATGCATTTCACTCTTGTGACTGTATCTTTTAATTTCCATTTAACTAGCTTCCTCATTTCTATGTAGTTCTGCTTTCTGAAGTTAAATACTGCTGTGGTGGGTCTCTCTGGTATTTTCCGTCCCACAAGGATGTTAAATTTAATTACATTATAGTCGCTATTACCGAGTAGTTCAGCTATATTTATTTCTTGGACCAGATCCTGTGCACCATTTAGGATTAAATCAATAATTGCCTCCCCCCTTATGGGTTCCAGGACTAGTTGTTCCAAGAAGCAGTCATTAATGGTGTCTATAAAATGTATCTCTGCATCTCATCCTGAGGTGATATGTACCCAGTCAAAAAGGAGATAGTTGAAATCCCCCATTATTATTGAGTTTTCTATTTTTATAGTCTCTATAATCTCCTGGAGCACTTCACAATCACAATCACCATCACCATCCTGGTCAGGTGGTCGGTAGTATACTGTTACTGTTATACTGTTATTATTCAAGCATGGAATTGCTATCCATAAAGATTCTATGGGAACTTAAGTAAATACTTCCCCCCATCTGGCCAGTGGAGCTTGAGTAAACATAGCTATGCTTAAAAAACAGAAAAAGTCAGCTTCCACTAACATAGCTTTGTTGTGCCAAATCAGCTTTGTTTATCACCAGTATCCTTGAGTGAAGTCATCAGAGCCTGGGATTAGAGTGTGTTTAGTGAACTGTTGCTGCAGAACCAGAAGAGGAACCCCAGAACACTGTCAACGTGCAGCCTGCAAAACAAGTGGCTATTTTTCCTTTCATATTTTCCTCCAAAATACAATAAAAACATCCTAGGAGAAAAAGCCATGAAGACTTATAATTGAACTGCATAGGATATTTAGGTCTGATAGTACTTCTAAGACTGTTCATAGATTCATAGATTTTAGGTCAGACCAAACTACAATCAACTACTTTGACACATCATAAATGCCGGAAAATTTCACTCAGCAAGTCCTGCAGTGGCAAAACTATTCTTCCTTACTATTCCTTTGAAGCAGAAAATGTGTCTCAGCCCAATCTTCCCTTCCTTTGTAGTCCTTTGAGCATTCCTCACTCATTTGAGTAATTCCAGTGATCCAGGTGCACAGGTACACAAGAGTAGGAAGTACTCACAAGAATAAAGATTGCACCATCAAGCAATATATGTGTGTAAAATGCTATGTTGGCTTACAGAGATGTATAAATGATGATTAAAGATGATAATATTCCTGAGGAGGAAAACGATAGCTCACCTGTGGCTTCACATGAAGTTAAATGACATCGATAAAATATTAAGTATTCTTTCTCTCTATGGATTCTGTAATTGAGTGAGAAAGGGCCAGGTAGTTATTACTGGTGGGGGGACGGCTGTTTCCTACTGCAGTAAAGAGTTTGTCAGGTCTTTCATTATAAACTTAGATCATCAGGGTTTCTCCAGAAACTGGTCCATGATGAAATAGAGGACACAGATTCTCACACGTCTTCCTACAACAGTGGCTGCAGCAAGTGTTTTTTGGCAGAGTGGTGTCCTCAGACTGCTGAATTGGAATTAATTTGCAAACTGGACACCATTAAATTAGGCTTGAATAAAGACTGGGAGTGGATGGGTCATTACACAAAGTAAAACTATTTCCCCATGTTTATTTCCCCTCTGCCCCCAATTGTTCCTCAGACGTTCTTGTCAACTGGTGGAAATGGCCCACCTTGATTATCACAACAAAAGGTTTTGTTTTTTTTTTCCTTTTCCTCTCCTGCTGGTAATAGCTCACCTTACCTGATCACTCTCATTACAGTGTGTATGGTAACACCCATTGTATCATGTTCTCTGTGTATATAAAATCTCCCCACTGTATTTTCCACTGCATGCATCCGATGAAGTGGCCTGTAGCCCACGAAAGCTTATGCTCAAATAAATTTGCTTTCTTTTTGGATAATTTTATCTACTGACCAGGTTCATTTTCAGTGCTGTGGTTAAGAATTTCAGGTCCTCCCTGGAGTTGCCATTGAATTGGCAGACAGGGATCCCACTGACAGTGCACTACTTAGACTACTTCCTATTTGTAGGACTATTGGGGTAGGGGGAATGCACACATTCATAGGTACTGTTTAGGGGTTAGCGTGCAGTTTAGGCATTGCTTTTAATTAAGTGAAGACAGCAGGTCCTCCAACATTACTGAGGTTACTGTTCAGGTTACAGAAAGATTCAATACTAGGTGAGATCCATCTCCAAGAGGACAAAGTGAGCCCCTTGAGGGATCTGGTGCAGCGAATGACCAGGGAAAGTGAAGCTGCTGCTGGGCATCTCATAGATAGTTGAATAGAGTTTCACCTGTTAAGTAGTGGCTGCAGACTGTGGACCTGATTTATCACCATGTTGCACAAATCAGGGCCGGCTCTAGGCCCCAGCAAAACAAGCAGGTGCTTGGGGCAGCACACATTCCGGCACCGGCCAAGGCGCCGGCCATGCCGCCCCTAGATATGTGCCCCCGTCACCCCAGCTCACCTCCGCTCCGCCTCCGCCTGCTCCCCGGAGCGCGCCGCCGCTGCTCCACTTCTCCCCGCTCCCTCCCAGGCTTGCCGCGTGTGAAACAGCTGTTTCGCGCGGCAAGCCTGGGAGGGAGGGAGGAGAAGCCGAGCAGTGGCGCACTCGGGGGAGGCGGTGGTGGTGGAGCGGAGGTGAGCTGGGGCGGGGAGCGGTTCCTCTATCCCCCCGTTACTTCCTGCGCTCCCCCCCTCGCTCACCTCTGCTCCGCCTGCTCTGCCTGAATGCGCTGCCTCTCCCTCTCCTGAGAGGGAGGGGGGAGAAGCGGAGCGGCGGCGTGTTCAGGGGAGCAGGCAGAGCGGAGGTGAGCTAGGGTGGTGGGTTGCGGGGGGGGGTTGGGGGGAGCTGCAGGAAGCCATGGGTGGGGGAATGCTGCATGCCCTGGGGAGGAGGCGGGGCTGGGGATTTGGGGATGGGGTGGTCATGTGTCTTCTCCTTCAGCTGGTGCCCCGCAGTATGGGGAGACACCAGTCGCACACAGAGTGACCTTGCATGTACTGTACGTGCGATGTCATGCCTCGCATGCAAGTGCAGAATTGCATGCCTTACTGAAAAGATAATGGCACGCCAATGCTTATAGATACTAAAGTGCTGTTCTGGATGAAGAACCCATGCTGTGTATCATTAATCACCAGGTTGCCTGAAACCAAGAGGGTTTTGGTTCAGGCATTTACGCTGCAATGACTGAAGCTTAACAGCTGCTTTTGCATCTGGCATGTTCCCAGTATTAGCTGTATTGCAGATGCCTGATCTTGTTTCCATATAGACAGATTCAAAACCTTTGCACCACAAGCTGACCTGAATTCCATCCAGGTGTCTGGCCCAGTCTGGGTCCCCAAGCTCACGGTAGTGCTATGTATGATGGAATGCTCTATTACCTCAGGTGCCTGAGAACATTCCACAACAGAAGCAATTGGTTCACAGAGCAATCGCCCAGTGGCTAAGGAAGGCAGTGCAGGGATGGTCATAGCCATGGCACACGTAGATCATGTAGCCATGATCCTGCCCACTATCACAGCGTATTTGGTAGGAATTGTGACCCATGAACCTCTTGGTGCCAACTGGCAGAGAGTGCATGGGGTGTTTATAGTTTTATAGGCCAGGTATATGCATATTAAGTTTACCAGAGGCATGTAAGGTCTCCACCAAGAGCTCATAGGTCATCATAATCATTGTGAAATGTATGTATGGATGATATTTAAGGAATAATGTATCTGAACTGAAAATTATACTCTTAAGTTAAAGCAGGTCACTAGAAGGTGATAAACATGACCCTGTCAGGTAAGAGGGAAGAGACTCTTATCTCTCTTGGGATGGTTGTGTGTGCATTGCATATTGTTCGCTTCACAATGCAGGCCTATCTACGGGCTAAGCCGAATGCTAATCAAGAGATTTTTAAATCAACTGGAAAGAAGCACACAGGAAAAAAGCAACCACCAAGGGGACACCCTGATTATGAGTAAAGACAATGGATTGTGGGATGTAACTGGGTGGGGGGTATGAAGACACACATGAGATCTTTTCCACTGAGGAGACAAGCTGACAGTGTGACTTGTCTTATGAAGGGACGATCACAGCCAAGCATGTGATGGAAGGATTCTGGGTGAGCTCTTACTCTATAAGATGTGACAAAAACTAGTTAAGTAAGTCCAGATTCTTGAACACATGTTATGTTTTTCTTTTAAGTATAACCATTTGTTTCCAATATTTCAATTTTCTGTCACTTGAATATCTATACTTTCTTAAAGATTTACTTCTTCTCACTATATACTTATCTGAGTGCTGTGTGTTAAGCAGAGCAGTGATGTGGCGTAACTGGTAAGCTGGGGTGTACTGTTCCATTACTACTCATACAATGTTAGAATGTCGGTTTAGGTATTGGCCTCACAATAACTAGTGACCTTAGAACTGCTATAGCTTCTATTCTGGATCTTGCACAAAGTAATGCAGGTCAGATTATGGGGGCAATTTGTTCCATTCTGCCTTCATAGAGACTTCAGAATAAAGGAACTAGTACTGATTTAGCCTTAGCTACAGCCCAAGGCCTTGATCAGGGTTGATTTAAGGTGGAATTATCGCGATTTAGCTACCTAACAGAGCTGCTCTGAGAATTAGATAAGCTTCAAATATGAAGAACATTCTATAAATGCTAATTATTATTATAATAATACTGTCACTTATAGATACCATTAGTGTGCGTAAACAACACATGCAGATAGAACTCTATGCATTCAATTGTGGCTTTAGCCCACAGCGCCATATTGGAGATGATGTGCCAGGAAGGGTGGCTCCTTGAACTCTCTCTCAAGTCAAGGCGCAATCCAGTCCTTACTGTATTTCTGTATTTAGGAGCTTAGGCCAAAAATGTCAAGTTTGATTGACTAAGATTTCGCAACCTATTTAGGCTCCTAAGTAAAAGTGGCCTTCCAAATTAAGAGAGTTGTAAGAACTCGGCACTTCTGGAAATCAGGCTGCTTTTATTTAGAAGCTTAAATATGGAATTAGGTGTCAAACTTTAGGCAACCAAGTTTGACATTTTTGGCCTTTTGTATGTATGTATTTTATATTAGATAAAAGTCAAAGAGATGTATACACAAGGATAAATTATCACAGCATTTCCTGCCACCATACATTTAATTTCCAATCAAACTTTTTATTAGTACGGTAGAACAACTCAGTGTTTAGTATGCTTATGTTTCCTTTATGAGAATCCAGCTCAAATCTGAATTTTGGATGCTGGACAAAATTAGTTTGATGATGTCAATTCCGTTTCCTAGAAGATAGTTGCCTGTACCATTAAATAGCTCACTATGCTATAATTTGGCAAAAGGAAGTGTCTACTAAGAAATTCAGAAGTGTGCAAACATGAACACTGAGTCATCCTACAGCTGGCCAGTCTTGGTAACACTCAAAGAATAGTTAAAGGAAGGTTACATTATTCAGTATTTAGCTCAGGATAAGCGGAAGACTTTGGTTGCATTGCTGACTGTCTATTACTCTTTACAAGAACTCATGATAAGGGACACAACATTTCTAATAATCCGGAATGCCTAATTTGTTTTTACTTTGTTTATGTTGCTTGAAACACAGCTCTCCTGAAAGAGTGTTTTTACAGTGATACCCAACACACTTTAAATAACCATTTTGTTGTTATTTTTTCAAATGCTGGTTGGATAGAGCAGGAGTGAGTACGTGTAGTACGTACCAAAGAACTCTAATGGGTGCTAAGGGACAGTATTACACGGTGAAAAACAAGATAGTGGAAGCTCTGGCATTTATGGAAGTTTGCTTAAATGAAGAATGCAGTCCAGTCCTACTGGATGCCTACTTTCTTCAGTCAAAACACAATAATATAATGGAATTAAATCAAAACTGATCCAAACATCAAACAAGATTGCTAAAATAAATATACTGTCCACAGACAGTCCTTTCCATGTAAAGGAAAGTTGGATAACATTGAATATATTAAGTATATTTTCTAGCTGGTTATTCACAGGGGCTGATTCACCACTGTTACTTCAGTTTCATGCCAATGTAAGTCCACTGATATCACTGCAGTTACACTAGTATAAACCTGGAGTATTGTAGTGGTGAATCGGACTCACAGACTTTAAACACTTCCGTTAGGTGGGTGGAATGTATTTTCTCTATTTTTTTCTTCAGGTATATTTACACATTAGTTAGTGTTGATTAATCTTACCTTTGTCGCTGCATCAACAACAGCCCCTTGATTAACAAGAACCTCTGCCACATTGACTTTGTCCTCTTGAGCAGCCAGGTGAAGTGGTGTCAGTCCACTCTGTAAATTAGGGGCAACAAATTATCATCTTGCAGAGGAAACATATTAACATTATGAGCCAACATTATGAGCCAAATTCTTCAACACTTATACAATTCCACTGATCTTAATTACAGGTTTCAGAGTAGCAGCCGTGTTAGTCTGTATCCGCAAAAAGAAAAGGAGTACTTGTGGCACTTTAGAGACTAACAAATTTATTTGAGCATAAGCTTTCGTGAGCTACAGCAAGGTGCCACAAGTACTCCTTTTCTTTTTACTGATCTTAATGAGGTTGCAGCTTGTTAATGAGGGCAGAATTTGTCTATCTGTTTACTGTTTAAATTTGCTCCATTACGAGACACTGCAATTTAAAAGCACAAAATACACAGCGAGCTAATGCTTCCTATACAAGGTACAGCAGTTAAACAAGGAACATTATGTAATATTAAATATGGAGCAGATATTACACTACAGGTTTTTAACACAAAAGCTCAAGGTTATTTTCTCCTGGCTATTTCACTCTCCTGATATGAATGAGATTAAAAGAAACCAATTAAAAAATTGTTTACATTCCTGCCAGTTTGCTAGGAGTAACACTCACTCACTCAGATTTAAATCCTGCTATTTACAGTGTTCTCTTATATATGAAAATGAATGTGTAAATAGGCTTCTTGTTTTTTCAGTTCCAAGGCACATTGATGTGCTGTTCTATGGCAGCTGTTATTTCCTTCTCTTTCACGGCTCATTGATGAGCTTCCGCCTCCAGTTGCTTTAGCTCCAAGGTTTTCTGATGTTCTCTCTCTTTTTCTGCTACCTGCAATCGGTACAGCTCTAACTTTGTAACTGCTTCGCTCGCTCTCATATTTATGCTTTTTCTGCTCTTATTTCCTTTTCCCGAAATAATCAAATAAAAAATAACAAAAGTGTAATCTTTTCTTGGTTGTATTCAGCCACCACACAAAGTCTCACTTAAAATCACTACACCAGTGTATGAAGTGCAAATCTCACTCAGTACAGCAGGCTGTGCATTTCACCCTGTTCGCTGCGCCAATGTGACATGCCCCAGAATACAGTCTGAACTGGTGGATCATTGTGCCCCCTTAACTCTCCAGCCTGGTGTGCACTAGGCCCTGCTTTGCTGTGTGAGCTGCCACTCCGCCCAGTCACCCCAGCCCCTAGCACGCAAGTCACCCCCAGACAAATACCAGAATGCTATGCCCAGCCACTCTTGAATTACATACAGGGTGACACCTGCATATCCCCAGTCCCAGCCTTGCAACTCAGACATGTACCGTTTTGTACTGCTCAGTAACTTATTAAGCAATACAAGCTCATAAATTCTGTCATTTTAGCAAAGAAAATGAATATGCACCAGGCCTTGTTAACCTGAGTAGATTCCCCAAGCCCTTCAGCCAAAAACACACTGGCTTAGATAAAACATCAAAATAAGTTTATTAACTACAGAAAGACAGATTTTCATTGATTATAACTGGTATAGGCATAAAAGGTCAGAATTGGTTACAAAAAGAAATAAAATGATAAAATTCCAGTCTAATTCCTAAACTTTACCAAGCTAAGTCAAACGTGAAGGAATAAGGTTTCTCTTACCCAAAAGCTAACAGCAGTCTGTACTAACTGGAAAGTTTTCCAGTTAGGATCCCTCCCTCCAGTTCAGTGATGTTTCTGTCCTCCAAACAATCTTGATGCCTTCAGTATACGTGGGGGAAGAGAGGTGGCCAGGGGCCTTTGTTCCCCCTTTTTATATGTTGACTCTTTTTATTGAAAAAGTCCTTGTTGTGTCATGGGGTCAGGCAGCCCCATTGCCTATGTGCTCTGCACTCAGTCCTTCACATGAATTGCAAATTCTTGCTTGCACCTTCTGTATACGTGCAGCTTGAGGGGACAGTTCTTTGTTTATAGTTCTTGTTATTTCTAAAGAGCTAGTCTGTGGACATTCCCCAGATTCATGTGTTTCAGTAACAAACATACAGCAAAATCTCATAACTCCATATATTATGATGGTACACACGTTACCAGGACAGTAATATGTAACAGATTATGACTTTTCAAACGATACCTCACAAGGCATACTTTGTACAAAATATATCATAACCATTTACAAGTGGTGAATATGAGGGTACAAGGTGTTATTTTTAGGTACAGTCTGTCACCACATAAAAGCCAGCATCTGTATTTAGTGGTAGCCACAGATGCTAATGAAGGACCATGAATAGTTTTAAGGTTAGAATAGGAGAAATGAAGCATAGGCTTCCAAGTGTCATATGAAGCCCACCCAGAGACTCAGAGGACACTGAGCCATTCCACCTGCCGAAAGCAAGGAACGATTTTTGTGAGAAATTTCTCACTCTCATCTTCCTAGTCTTGTCAGATAAATTCATACAGAAACCGCACTGTACAATTATACTGATGGAGATGAGGGCATCTAGGGAATTAGGGATGCACATTTACTGTAGACATTATCACTGAGTAGACTTCACAGCCTGTGAACCCTTTGGCAGATGTATAAACAGAAAATCAGTTCACTTCCTTTCCAATTCCCAGGAGAAAGCATGTGGAAAGTCGCAGTGCTATAATGGAATGCCCCGTGGGAAGTGGAATCGCTTACATTAAGAACAAAATCTCAGACAACCATACTGCTGATAGCCCATAAAAAAATCAGCTTCTCTTGACAAAGTTAGGTGCTACTACTGCTTAATGGGAGGCACACGTAGAGATCTGATAAAATGGCGTGAGCCAAGCCCACTAATAACCTGGAGTCAAGAAGAAACTTCCCCAATAGGCATGTTACAACAGAATTGTCCATTATGGGGGAGACGGGGAGGGTTTACATATTCATATGAAGCATCTGGTACTGGAGAATGTCAAAGACAGGATACCAGAAAAATGGACAATTGGTCTGATCTAATATTGCAGTTACTATGTTCTATTTTCTGCTAGAAGAAATGATGACAAATTCAAACACCTGTGTGCTTTTCATAGAATCACAGAAATGTAGAGCTGGAAGGGACCTCAAGACATCTAGTCCAGCCCCCTGCACTGAGGGAGGACCAAGTCAGCTTAGACTACCCATGACAAGTGTTTGTCCAACCTATTCTTCAAAACCTCCCCAATGATGGAGATTCCACAACCTACCTTGGTAAGCTATTCCACTGCTTAACCATCCTTATAGTTACAAAGTTTTTCCTAATATCTAACCCAAATCTCCCTTGCACCACATTAAGCCAGTTGCTTCTTGTCCTGCCTTCAGTGCACATGGAGAACAATTGCTCACCATCCTCTTTATTACAGCCCTTTATATATTTGAAGCAGTTATCAGTTCCCCCCTCTCTCTTCCTTTCTCAAGACTAAATGTACCCATTTTTTAAAATTTTTCCTCTTAAGGTTGGGTTTTCTAAACCTTTTGGTTTTTTTTGTTGCTGTCCTCCGGACTCTCCACTTAGTCCACACAATTCCTAAAGAGTGGGGCCTAGAGCTGGACACAGTACTCCAGCTGAGGCCTCACCAGAGCTGAGTAGAGGTGGACAATTACCTCCCATGTCTTACCTCCCATGTCTATGACATTCCTTCTAAATCACCCCAAAATTATATTAGCCTTTTTTGCAACTGCATCACATTGTTGACTCATATTCAATTTGTGACCCACTATGAACCACCTACCAGTTATTCCCCATTTTGTAGTTGTGCATTTGATTTTTTCTTCCTAAGGGTAGTACTTTTCACATGTCTTTACTGAATGTCATCTTGTTGATGACAGCCCAATTCTCTAGTTTGTCAAATTCAGTTTTTGAATTTGTTTTGTTTTGTCCTCAAACCCCCCTCCCCCGGCTTGGTGTCATCCGCAAATTTCATAAGCATATTCTCCACTTTGTTATTTAAGTCACTAATGAAAATATTGAATAATACAAGACTCAGGACAGACCCATGCTGACCCCCATTAGATACATCCCCTCAGTTTGACAGTGAACCATTGATAACTACTCTTTGAGTACTGTCTGTCAACCAGTTTTGTACCCAACTTACTGTAATTTCGTCTAGACTTTATTTCCCTAGTTTGCTACTGGGACTGTCAAAAGCCTTACTAAAACCAAGATGTATCACATCTACAGTTCCCCCCATCCACCGGGCTGGTAACATTATCAAAGAATGTACTTAGATTGGTTTGACTTGTCAAAGTATGTAAATTTCAAATCTCATAGAATCAGATGATGCAAAATTCACTTGTTAGCCCCTTTCCTTACTAGTCACCATATTTTTTTTTCCTGAGTGCAAAAATAAATAAATAAATGCAAACTTACCTTGTTGCTAAGATTCACATTAGCATTTCTAGTAAGAAGCAATGACACCATGTCCACATGGCCTTCCTGGGATGCAAGATGTACAGGGGCAATACCCTGTCTGGTAATAGCATTAGCATCAGCACCATATTCAAGCAATGTAGTCGCTATATCCATCTGGTTTTTCTTGGCAGCTATGTGCAGTGGTGTATAACCATTCTGTCAATATAAAACATTTGAGTACAGGCTCATCTGTGAAATACCACAGTAAATTACTTTTCTGTACATACTTGATTTTATTATCCTAAATGATCAGTTCTAAAAATTCAGTCCTGACATGAATGAGCTTAAAATTTGACCATATTAAAAAGTGACACATCAAAACTTTAATAACTATTTTAAAATCATGTCTGTATATAAGAGAATTAAAAGAAATTTGAATGACACTTTCTAAATGTGGAAAATGTAGCCCTAATATAGAGCAGTGCAATCTACAAACAAAGACTTCATAACCGTTTGAGCCACCTTTCATAGTTATTTGCTACTTTTCCTTAAAGGCCTAAGTACATATTATCTCTGTAATGTATAAAGGGATGGGATTCGCTATTAGATACATGTGCATGTTTAGTCCCTAAGAACAGCTGTTAGTGTTTGTTTTCTTCACTTCCCGGTATGAACCAGAGTATTATATATATGAATTGGGGTCAGTCTTTCTTTTAACACAAACTTTATTGCAAAGTTTGTCCTAATCTTGGTGGAAGGCAGTTTTAGACACCCTATTTTGGGCCAGAAAAGGATACGTCAATATGAACTTCTGGTTTCATATCCCTGAACTCTTTCCTTCTTTCTAATCCGTGCATCCAGGTATTTCTAATCAGTCCATCTCTGAGTATCTCAATGCAATTTCAACTATACAGAATAATCTTAGAGTTCAAAAGGAAGGACAGGATTTAGCAGAAAACCTTTAAGTTGTTTTACACACAAAGGGCTTGTCTACATGGCTAGTTATACAGCACACTAAATGGCTGTGACGACACTACTACCATGTACTAAAAGTTTAGCAGTTTCAAGGCACGTTACCCTTTAGTGCAATGTAGCAGGGTCCACACAGACACTAAGGGTATGTCTACACAACAATTAAACATCTGTGGCTGGCCTTGCAGGGCTCAGGCTCCACAGCTGTTTAATTGCTGCATAGATGTTCAGGCTTAGGCTGGAGTCTGAGCAGCTACCCGGTAATTAAGCAGCCCTGCAGCCCAAGCCTGAGTCAGCTGACAAGGCCAGCTGCAGGTGTTTAATTGCTGCGTGCGAGTGTGATGTACTTTCACATCCCAGCTTGTTGTGCACTAACTATTCATGAAGACAAGTCCTAAGTTTCTTTAAGCATTTATTAAATCAATATATGTGAGGCTTTGTCTACACTAGCACTTTTGTTGGCAAAACTTTTGTGTGTTTTTTCACACCCCTGACCAAGAATAAGTTTCACTGACAAAAACGAGTGTCTCCTACTGACATAGCTACCACTTGTTGTTTGGAGGTGTTTAATTATGCTGGTGGGTGAGCTCTCTCCTGCCAGCATAGAGTGGCTACACAGGACACCATACAGCTGCAACGGTACAGCTGTGCCGCTGTAAGGTCCGTAGTAGAGACATAGCCTAAATCAGCTAAACAGATTTAAGAACCATGGATAACACACTGGTCAGGGGCATGGCCAGCCTTTGGATACTGACAATGATGCTTATTGCTTCTGGTCCTGTTAGTCTTCTAGAAATAGTGTTCAGAGTAACAGCTGTGTTAGTCTGTATTCGCAAAAAGAAAAGGAGTACTTGTGGCACCTTAGAGACTAACCAATTTATTTGAGCATGAGCTTTCGTGAGCTACAGCTCACTTCATCAGATGCATACCGTGGAAACTGCAGCAGACTTTATATATACACAGAGAATATGAAACAATACCTCCTCCCACCCCACTGTCCTGCTGGTAATAGCTTATCTAAAGTAATCTTCAGGTTAGGCCATTTCCAGCACAAATCCAGGTAACTTAAGGTTTTGCCTAGAGGGATTCTCTATGTTTTTGAATCTAATTACCCTGTAAGATATCTACCATCCTGATTTTACAGGGGGGATTTCTTTATTTCTATTTACTTCTATTTTTATTAAAAGTCTTCTTGTAAAAAACTGAATGCTTTTTCATTGTTCTCAGATCCAAGGGTTTGGGTCTGTGGTCACCTATGCAAATTGGTGAGGCTTTTTATCCAACATTTCCCAGGAAAGGGGGGGTGCAAGTGTTGGGAGGATTGTTCATTGTTCTTAAGATCCAAGGGTCTGGGTCTGTAGTCACCTAGGCAAATTGGTGAGGCTTTTTACCAAACCTTGTCCAGGAAGTGGGGTGCAAGGTTTTGGGAAGTATTTTGGGGGGAAGGACGCGTCCAAACAGCTCTTCCCCAGTAACCAGTATTAGTTTGGTGGTGGTAGCCGCCAGTCCAAGGACAACGGGGGGAATATTTTGTACCTTGGGGAAGTTTTTGACCTAAGCTGGTAAAGATAAGCTTAGGAGGTTTTTCATGCAGGTCCCCACATCTGTACCCTAGAGTTCAGAGTGGGGGAGGAACCTTGACATGGTTCAAAACCTGGATTTGTGCTGGAAATGGCCTAACCTGAAGATTACTTTAGATAAGCTATTACCAGCAGGACAGTGGGGTGGGAGGAGGTATTGTTTCATATTCTCTGTGTATATATAAAGTCTGCTGCAGTTTCCACGGTATGCATCTGATGAAGTGAGCTGTAGCTCACGAAAGCTCATGCTCAAATAAATTGGTTAGTCTCTAAGGTGCCACAAGTACTCCTTTTTTTTTAAAAATAGTGTGTTAATCTTAATTTTAAAACTATTGGAAAAGTGTATGTGTGTGAGAGGGAAGGAGTGAGAGCGAGCGAGAGAGAGAGAGCGCGCTTTTAAAGAAGTGGGATTCCAGCTGGATGGAGCCATATAGCAAGTACCATGAATATTCCAAACTACATGGGCCTGAACCCCTACCAGCTTTGGAAACAAACCCAGCTTGAAATAGGACTCAGCTCAAAATAGGACCCAACTCCCCTTTTCAGGTAGGAGAAGAACCTGTTCCCCTTTCACAGTGGAAGAACAACTGCCAGAAACCCACAAAATCTACGCTCTCACGCAATGGCACCAATGCTTGACTTGTTTCCCCATTCCCACTAGATCTCCTGATCTCATATAATTTCCTTGAGGGAAGTGATTGCGGGATATGTTCAAAGGCAGAAACTGTCCATTGTGTACGGAAATAAGATGCCTTCCTCCCACACTCTGATGAAACCCACTCCACTTCCTGCTGTGTGCTGCTGAGGTAACAGACAAAAAATATATTTTTAAACTCCTGTATTTTTGCCTGTATCCCACCTATTTGCCCTTCACAGCTTCAGCTCTTCCTAGGGGCATGAGACTGCCTGTCCTGATGAGCAGGTCAGAGTCAGTCCTCTCGTGGCTGAAAACTGCATATCCTCTGGAGGTGAATTCGCTCTTTGAGCTTGTGCCTCCAGGGGTAGCTAAGCAGTACTCCACAGGAACCAAGGTACTGACTGTTGTGTGCAAGCGGAACACAGAACACACAGGGGCATGCATGCTTACACCAGTGTTTTGTTAGCATTAACCCAGAAAAGAGACAGACAGGGTCAATGATAGAACACAAATTTTCAGCACTGTTCTAACCAGTTTTAACTTTTCTACACTGGCTGTTGACACTGGTTTAGCTGAGACCTTGTTTAAACTGAATGTAAACCAGGGTCTTGAACTTGGTTCCTAGCTGTAGGACCAAAAACTACTGTCTGTGAAAAAAAAATATTTTTCTGACTTTAGTGAGCTAGCGCCACTGAGCAAGGAGGGAGTGGAAAGCCAATTACTATCGCCTGAAGGCAACTAGCCTTCAGATCAAATATTGGCTGGGTACAGTTTACAATCCTTCTGACCAAAGAGAAAGAACTGTTTCCTTTCTCTCCAACCCCATCAAGGACATCCAGCTCAGTCTGATGCCAAACATAAAACATTTCTGAGTCTAGCTATGGACCGAGCACAAAAGTGCGTGCATATTCCTAGCCATTGGCTACATGCCTCCTACAGCCAAGCTTCCGACACAGAGGCAATACATAAATAAAAGGAAGTACAGAGTTAATAAATTCTATTTTCATTTGAAAAATAGTTCACATTCTTAAAAAGAGTAAAAAGGACTTTCAGCACAAGAGAATCATATAGAACAGCTAAAAATACATCTGGTTATGTGCCTAATAGCTTCACAAATAAGTCCAGCCTCTAACATGTGAAGGAAAACCAGTGCATTTTGTACATCTTGCAAAAAGGCAGAGATTACTTTTTTGCAAATGCATCTTCGTATGTTCATAACTGTATTTTACTCGGTGAAACTGAAAGTTGTAGGTTGCCAAGATTACGCAAATAGAGAGCTGAACATCCAAGTAAAAATTCAGCTCACTCTCAATCTGCATCTTATCCTCATGATAAGGACCCAACTCTATCACAATAAATAGACTTGCAGGGGAAGGGAGATGTTTGGGGGGAAGACTTTGATTATTCTGACTGTAACAGGAAAAAACAAGGGACAAGCGTAAGGACAGACAGACAGAGATGGCAACTGAAAACGAGAGAAGAGAATTAAGGAGAAGGATTGCAAAATGAATAGTGAACTCAAATTAACTGCTGCTACCAAAGACCCAGAATAAACACTGTAAAAAGAAGCAGGCGTAGAGCAAAATACAGCAATGTCAGAAGCAACTGTCCATCCCAGTTTTTAGCTGCACCTGGGGTCTGGGACTACAACTAATCAGTTAATTCCCTCTTTCACAGATCACTTTTTGAAGTGAATATTGTAATGCCAGTCTGATGGGACAGTCAAAAGGTCAATATTAAAGAGGTACAGCAGGGCTAAAACAATTGTTGAAGAAGCTGATTGTGTTGCTAATGATGATCTATACGACATTACACATTTATTTATCAGACTGAATTTACAAAAGGAATGGGAGTTCATCTGCCCCATGATCACATCATCTATTAGTTGACTGCACAGCATATCGCCTAAGGCCATAAGCATGCTATTGTTAATTTCAGTTAGTATTTGTGCTCAACTCAGTGTATTGCTGTGGTTCACTTGCTGTAAAATACTAACAAATGTTGTGTTTTAAGAAGCCTGACAGCTAGCACCAAAAACCACAAGTGGCAGCTGCTAACCCATTTGGTTACAGATGTGTGATTGAGGTGACCTAATATGAGTCTCTAGTTATCTTTATACTGTAATTTTATCATTTTGGTTTGGGCTTCAGAAGCTATTGGCATTTGGTGAAGCCACAGTTCGTGACCATGTGGGAGAGCCATTCTCTACGACAGTTTTGTTTCTTTCAGCAAAAACTAGGTCAGTAATTTCTAGTCACCTGCGGAAGGACGTTTCTTTCACTGCTGCATTTAAAATCACTGTGCTGGGATGGAAAAAGATCAGAGATCACCCCAGTTCACTTCCTGGGGCATTGTGTTGGTACATCCCTATAGGAGTTACTGATTTTTGGCTTTACCATTGTTACTTTGTTTATTTAACTTTACTTCCATCATGCACTTCACATTATGTGACTGAACAAGGTGTCTTGCCCCTTAAGGGACAGACGGCCAGCCAACCCTGGTTACTCCGGAGGAACACCTGAGCAGGGACCAGCTGATTCCCCTATAGAGGAGGGTAGGAAGCTGTAGAGAGGACAGTGTGTTTGTGTGTGTGCTCACGCTCAGACAGATCAGAATGGAGTACAAAGGCTGCTGCGAGCAAGCAGGCTCCAGCAGAGAAATCTGGGACTTGCTTTATGTTGTTGTTTTCTTTCTGGTTTGTGTTTCTTGGAAAATAAATAGAATCCTGGCTGAAGGGCCTGCAAAACTGTTCTGTTGTGTGCATTACTGAAGAAGCCCCTTAAAGGTAAAACTGAGGCAGGGGGCTCCTTGCAGGGCCACCTTGAGGCTATGAGGGGGCATGTGAGAGGTGCCACCTGATGTCAATGAAATACGATGTATAAGAGACTACATTTCCCCCTGTGATCTGCCTCCTCTTTAGACATGCAGAAAGTCTTTCTGTGTCATGTCTGCATTTGGTCCCACTGCAGAGGAAGACAATCAAGAGGTGTAGTTTGTGCATATATGATTTTGGCCTCTGCACACAATCTTCATCTTCAATATTTCTTGTTTGGGATGCTGTTTAGGACTATGCCCATCACCATAGTATCCAAACATGCTTCAGGCCTGTTTTATTTTACTGATGTTGACACACTGGTTATAAATGGCAGATGTAGAAAACTGCATTACCCTGGGCTTTCTGAGTCCAAGGGATGCTGCGGGACATTCAGAAGAGCCCACCACGGATTCAGGCACATTGGACTTCCCACACCCCTTTTTAAGTTTTATATTCATACACCAATATTTTTAGGCTCATTCATGCAGATGTTGCTCTCTCTATATCACCCCTATCCTCCCCCGCCCCCGGTGCTCCCCGCCAACCTGAATTCTTGTGCTGTGTTTTGCTTTGTCTTGTCTACATTAAATTGCAATCTGTTCAGGGCTATATTTTTCTATTTCTAAATACTGTAATGAGATCCATTTGCTGTGCTACAGAAATGCTTATGAAGAATACTAATGCTCAAACTGACAAATCTCACCCTAATCTTTTTTCCTAAAAGGATGCTGTGACAAAGTGCAGGGCTATTACCTGGTGTCCGCTGAACAGGGAGTTAACCCCAGATCATTTCCCCCCACCTACCTTAGCACAGATGCTAAGGGGAAGGGATATAAAGGTGGTTGCATGTGAGACAGTGTTAGGGAGAATGCCTAGCGGGAGGCAGGATGGGCTCCATACTCAGTGGTCCTAGTACCTGATTAAAACCCAAGCTGGATGGGGTTGAGGGTTCTACTTTGTTAACTAATTCTACTTCCTTGTTATAAACCCTATCCTTTGGGGGAAAAGAATTTGTTGGTTGCCACTCTTTCCCCCTCCACTGAGTCATTCTACGAGCCTACAGATCCTTATGTGGATGAAAGACATTAATGAATAGGGTCAACAGGGTGCACTGTAACTGGAAGCCATAATGAATAATGCTGAGATAATGGGAAAAAACAATATCAAAAGCATGTCTGCTGTTCCCTTACATTGACCAACGTTTGTACCTTTGCAGATGCGTGAGGTGAAGCTCCCTGGTCCAAGAGCAGAAGTGCCACTTTCTGATTATCGTAGTGTGCAGCTACGTGGAGTGGAGTTAAACCACTCTAAAAACACATGCAGAACAAACAAGCATTGTTATAACTACCATCAGTGAAAACACAGGAGTGCAGAGAATTAGGTTAAATTAGATATGGTGAGAACACAGTGATATTATTCATTTCTGTCTCCAAATTCTCCATGAACTTTTGAGACAACACACATTAGAACAGACAAAAGCTGTTCCTTGTCTGTGAACACCCTGCTCACACGCTTATTTAGGGTGAGATCGTGACTTTGCCCAGGGTCAGAGGGATGGGGAAGAACATATCTGACTGCCCCAGGAGCAGACCAGGAAAGGAATTGGGAATTTGAATCATAGCTCCTGTCCTAGTTTCCCTTTGCCCAAGGGTGTAAGTTAACCACCATTGATCCATTCCATTTTCCTGTCCATGCTGGCTCAGCACTGTCATATTGCGAAGCCTTGGCTCTTCCTGTTCCCTGCTCACCAGTGTGGGGGATGGGAGAGCAGCGTCCTGTCCCCCTGATCTCTTCCCTGTGCTCTGGCTGAGCAGGGGAGACAAGAAGCGCTTTGCACTTTCTTATTTCCCTGGGTGGACACATGAAAGAAGTGACAGTATTGCCCTTTATGATGTTAAAATCCATTTCTCATGGGATTGCTGACCTTACTGGGATATAGCTACATGATGATGAACAGAAGATTTCAATTAAATCCAAAATTTTGGTAGTGGATATTAGCAAGTGCTTGTGTGATAGTAAATAGCTGCTATGGTATTATGGTACATGGGTATGTACATGAAAGTTGGCCTTTTCTGTCCTACCTTTCCAGCAGCATCTGGAGATGCATTCTTCTGAAGCAGAAGGTTGGCAACTTCAATTTTTCCATATTTTGCAGCTACATGCAGAGGAGTAAACCCTTTCTGTAAGAGAAAAAGGCTACATGATGACCTTGGACATTCCTCTCCCAGATGTGTCTGGCAATTCCAGTAACACAGGTGGCTCTGGCCTATCACGTTACTCCTTTCCTTCTCTTACATAGCTGTGAACCATAGTAGGTGCAGCTAGTCTGTCTCTTGTTTGTTTCCAAATGCCTTCATGGGCCTGGAGGTTCTTCTTTGCAGGGAAAAGCCCAGACACCCATTGAAGCAGCTGAAAACAAGGAGCAGCAACCAACTATGTAATCAGAGCAGCTTTCCACTGACTACCAGCAAGTGCTCCACGGGTCACCAGGGGCCCCAGACATGGTTTTGGAACCACCCATATCTACGCCACTTGGTGAAAATTTCAGCTGTGCACTCCTTTCACTATGAAATCAATATACGCCCAAATGGAATCATGATCATAGGTTGCCTGGAAAAGGGCAGACATTTTGTCGTTTGGAAGAGTAGAAATGTTTCTATCTTATGTAAACAACCTAGAAATTAGTATTCCATCTCTGGAGTTCATGTTGCACTTCTGCCAGCCAATGTTCATCACACACAATAGGCATTGGTAGACAAATGTGCTGAGTTTAGCCTTTAAACATTAGACAAGTCTATCAAAGCAGATTATAGATATCCATGAGAACAACTGATCCATGACACTAAAAAAATCAATATGTTTTTATCACTAGGCTGTGTTATAAATCAAGCATAGAAGTGAAAACATGTTATCCTCCTAGATAATAGAATGTGGTTAATTCCTATGTCACTTGGTATGCACATGTGAATCCTGCACCTAATTCACTGGCAACTATTACAAAACCTTTTAAAGCACTCGAGCAATCACTTCTACAACTCCCTTACCTTTGTAATTATAGATAAAGATGCACCATGATCCAAAAGAACTGAGGCTACATCTTCATGTCCCTCTCGAGCAGCAAGATGTAGTGGTGTATACCCAGAAGTAGTGGCTGCATTTGGAGATGCTCCTTGCTGTAACAACTGCTGCACTATATCAGCTTTTCCCAATCGGGCAGAAATGTGTAGTGGCGTTTGGTCATCCTAAATATAAAGATGACAGGAATACAGGACAATCTGCATAAGGACATTATTTGCTGAGATGTTGTTATGCAATTGTAAATGACTATTAATTCTATCAAGGCTAAAACTATTAATGCTGTTTTTCCTCTCTGTCATATGATTAAGGGATGCCTGAAAGTGCTTTGTTATAGAAAATGTCCCCCACACACAATGTTATCAAGAACAGAAAATAAAGTATTCAAGTTTCTCAATCTGTCCCTGCATTGCATCATTTTACCATGAAATTATATTGCAGGCCATATTGCAATAAGAGCCTCATCAAAGCTACAGTGGAGTTAGATCTGTCCCTTGACCCGATTTAGAGAGTTATTTAGGCACTTGGTGGGATTTTTGAAAGCATCTTGGCATCGAACACCCATTGAAATCAATGAGTTTTTGGCTCCTAGATGCTTTTGAAAACCCCACTATGCACCTAAATACCTTTACAAATCTAGTCCAAATCTAGTCCTGTTCTACAACCTCCTGCAATATCTAATCACACCAGAAGGCGTTTGGGATGGAGTGAGAATCCTTGGCACTTAATTTCCTCATTTTATGTATTAAAACACATCTTTTATGTTTATTTAGAAGTGAGCAACTCCTTTCATAGTCTCTGTCTCAATAATGGGGAATTCCAGAAAAACTGGCAAAAAGTTTCAAATCTGTTTAAATAAATGTAAGGGTGCCCATTATACTTGGTTATGTTCAATTTTTTTTTAAACAGAATAATGCAAAAATTATGTGGCACTGAAATCCATGTTCTTTTATAGAGATCTGAAATTACTGAACAGCAATGTCACTGTATTAAGACCTAGGTGGTTGCTCTGAAAAGAGCCTTACAGATTACTTTCAGCGAAGACAAATAGATAGATTGAGTCACCAGAGTGTAGTCTGTGACCCTGTACTATGTGCCTACCAGATAATTTCACCTTCTTTCATTAGTAGTTTCTGTAAATTATGTACTGACATTTTCCTACACTTCCACATTGCACAATCTTGGTTCCAAGCAATCTCAGTTGTCTTCAACAAACCATCATACCATGTCACACCATCTCCCCTTCTTCCTCCCCACAAAGAGACTAAGAACAACCCACATTTACCTAATTCTCCATTCTTTGGTGACAGCACCTTATTCCAATTGAGACATCCTACTTCAATCACCCACTCCTTAATACCTGATCTGTTATGGAGAAATTCCTACAGATAAATTATTATTGCTGTGAAATCACTGTACTTTTTGCCTGACTGTGACATGGCAGTCCAACCCTCATTGCTTTCCACTCTGCAAGGCTACTATATCTGACTTGTAGGTGTTCCAGAGATGCCAGCACTGTATGGGGTTCTTTGTGAAGCACTCTTTCAAAGTATACTTATTTTTTGAATGTACACAGAGCAAAGCTTTGTGAGATGACAGCAGATGCCTATGGCACGGGGATGATAGTTTTGCACATAATAAAAACAATTTCCCCTCATCCAGTAAAACTGAGGGGGAAAATGACCATTGGTACTAACTTGACACTGTCTGCCTTATCTATACATTTGTAGTGCACTCACCATAGTATCTGCGCACCAAATAGAAACAAAAAGATCATTACCAAAATATAAATACCACCACATGGGTTGACTTCCTTGCTCCCTCCCCAGAGGCTGGGAAGAAAATGTTTCACTTTAATTTGCAAAACTTCCTAGCTTTGCTAAGTTTACCCTTTATTTATTATACGTGGAATATCACCTTACCTTAGCTTTGGCTTCTACCTGAGCTCCGTTTTGTACTAGGTATCGAACAACTTCTGCTTGGCCAGCTCTGGCAGCCATATGTAGTGCTGTTTCTCCTCTCTAACATGTAGTGGTGAAAGCAAAACATAGTCAAAGATTCAGTAAAAAAACAAACGTTTAATCAGTAAAAAAAACCTCATGACCCAATTTAAAATAATCACTACATGATTTTTATTATTATTATTATTATTTTTAAGGAGTAGTTTGTGAGCAGGATGGGGAAGCAAATCAATATTTGACCTCTAGAGCAGTATTTTGGGAATTAATTTATTCCAGCATCGGTCTGCTAATAGGATAGTACATTACTGTTCTCTTCTTTTGTTGAAAAGAAAACAAAGCTCTTGCTCACTTGTAGTCTATTTACAATGATAAAATGATGTCAAATTAAATGACCACTCAGTTGGTCAAACATTTAGAATGACTGCAAATTTTATGTATTTAGATGTGCTGATTTTCCTCTACATCCCTGCCGTTATGCCCTATGACCCAAATGTCTGTTGTGATCTGACAAGCACTCAGTTGAGTGAACACAAAAAAATCATTACTAAGTACATAAATCCAAGGCTTAACAAAAGATGCATATCCAAGGAAACCAAAATGATTTCAAGAGGGAAATTGTTTTCTTGATTTTTGTACTTCACTGGATCTTTTAATTCAAATGCTGCCTAAGTTACAGATGGTGCTGCATGTGTGCATAATTTAATATTGTTTACAGAACAAACCATCTATATATACAGTGCTCTCTTCCGACAGTGTCCATCTCTCTGTTTTGAAGAGAGACTTTCATGCCAAATTGTAAATTTGCATCCTTCTTTTTTCCTAAAGCAATGAGTGTAGTTGGTCAAGTACACACCTAAACACCACTTCCCTGGGACCCTCAGGGCACAAGCGCTCCTCCAGTAAAAGTGCACTTGAATGGCTGTATGGACACATGCAATATGTCCTGACAATCTGCTGCAATCTGTTGACAAAAACAGAACTTGCCTTAAATGGTAAGGCCTCTGGTGTTCTGGAGGAGCAGCGCTCAAGCAGTCAAGTGCACTTCTCAAAAATTAGATGTGCTAGGTTAAGCTATAGTGAGTGAGTTCTCATTCTTTAGGTTAGCAAATAAGTAGATGAATATAATCAGTTCAGGATAAAACTAAGGCTGTCTACATTCAGGACACTACAGCTACAATGCCAGAGCTATGCTGCTGTAGTGCCAGAGTGTAGATGCTTCCTACCTCAACGGAAGGGGTTTGTCAGTCAACGTAGGTAATCCATCTCCCCACAGTGTGGAAGCTAGGGTGATGGAAGAATTCTTCTGTTCCCCTACCTCCATCTACACCAGGTCAGCTAACCTACGGCTCTCAGCAGTGATAACTAGGTCAATCTGAATTTTAAGTGCAGATCAGGCCTAAAGCAAAACTTTCTCAGGGTCCTGTAAACCTTGAGTGATCCTCAGCTCTCACAACTCCCACTGACTTCTGCAGGAGCTATGAGTGCTGACCACCTCTCAAGAGGTGGTCAACACCTTTCAGTATTGTACCCTTAAATAAATACCAATATCAGAGATTCTACTTCATTAAAAATGTGTTTCCATGCTACTGAGAAGAAAGCCATTGCTCACCACATTGGTGGTGTTGGGTGATGCTCCGTGATGCATCAGCTGTGACACAATATTTACATGTCCCATGAAGGCAGCAACATGGATTGGAGTTAGGCCCGACTGAAAACAAACAAAGAAACAAGCAAAAATAACTCACTAGTTTTACATTTTCTTCTTTGAACAAAGCATGGGGACACCGCATTGTTTAAAAATCAATATACCCAAGTGCTTGCTGATTTCAAATGACTGAACAAGCCCTATATCTTGGAAAGACTTACACAAATATTTAGCTTTAAGCACATGTAGAATTGGGCTTTATATGTATTTAGGATTGAAGGGTATAAATAACAAACATTGTAATTAGTTCAGCAATACTTGATTTCACTAAAATCTACAGATTAATGAGGAAGGTGAAATTTTGCTTTCACTTTAAATTTTGTTTTTATGATAAATTTAACATTTTTTAAAGGAAATAAAGAAATTTTTATTACAAACCAATACCGGACTGGAAAAAAAATGGATACAATTGTTTCTGGTATGAAGATGTAACTTGCTGAAACACAGGGTTAATGAAGGTGGATTTATGGTCCTTCCTCCCTCCCACCTCCAATTTTTTTTTCTGAGTAAATGAAAATGCCTGTTGATCATATTGGTCAACATTACCCATCTACTTCCATGAGAGGAGGCGAGTTCAAAACCAGTGCGGAAGAGAGCTAGCTCTGCAGAACATTGCCTTTCTCCTTGAAACTACACAGATTTCCAGCACTAGAACCCTGTGGGGTTGCCCTTCCACAGTATCGGGGGGGGAGGGGGGGATAGACAGGGGATCAGCCACTCACCTGGGCACACTCCCCTGCTGACCCCAAGGATTTCCCATCAGAAATCCAATCAATAGTTAATAGTTCTCCAAGCAGCATTAGAACCCCAGAGTCCCCTTCACAGCTGCTGCTGCACAGCGGTGGTGGAAATCAGCAAGTATCTGTATGTTTTCTAAAAGAACTGTGCTGCAAGGGGAAGGGTATCATTTATAAAGAGGTACCAGATCTCTCTGGATCGCAGAAGATCTCTTGATTTTGGTGACTAACTCCCCCACCCCATTTCATCACAACTGTGAATAGGAAACTGCAAGTTTGTCTCCTAATCTGTTACTAGCTCTAACTCAGCAGTTCTCAACCCAGGGCCCGCAGGCCGCATGTTGCCCAGTTAGCACACAGCTGTGGCCCAGCTCAGCTGTGTGCGAAAGGCCACGGGCTCCAGGCTGCCGTACCGTGGGCTACCGCCGGCCCCATGCAGCGGGCCTTGGAGTCCGGGCAGCCAGGGGGGTGGGGGTCCTGGGTGCCTCCTGAACAGCGGGGCCTCGGGTCAGGTTCCCTGTCCCACGCCCAGCTCTCTGCTCCTGGCTCCACTCTGTGGAGGGGTCTCTCGGCAGATGGCACTGAGGAGAGGGATTTGGGGCGGGGGGTTAGGTGGGGGGCAAAGTGGTTCTCAATCTGCAGCCCAGCTAACATTTTGTGGACCCCGTATGTGGCCCACAGTGGTAAATCGGTTCAGAACCACTGCTCTAACTAGCTGTATTATTTACTATCTACCTTCTTTTATAACAATTTACAGGAAATAAGTTTTAAAGGTTGTTTTTTTTTTTAAATCAGAAAAATAAATCTATCAAATTTCATCACAAAAATTAACCCATGTGCAAAAAAGGCAAGGAAGGGGAGGAGGGGAACAATATGGAGGATCTATACAAAGGTATGGAATCTGCAACAAATAACAATATTAATAAACAGTTGTACAATAATGATGACTTAAGAGAAGTCACATTTGGGACCAAATTTTTCTGTCCTCCTGCTCTTGACAAAAGGACAGAACCTGTTGGTTTCAGATTTCTCCAGGGAAGAACACTGTGCAGCTGTCTGGCCAATGTACTGATAGCCATGTAAGAGATTAAATCATCTTTGCTTATAACTGCAAATGTAGTGGCTCCAAAATATCCTCTTTTGCTGCTTCACCATCACAGGTCACCATGATATACTAATGGCTCATGACAGAGAGGAAGACAGACCACGAGTGGTGAAAGTCCCATGCCAAACCTGACCCAGTGCAGTATAATGTGTTTTTAAAATCCATGTTGTGGTTGTGCAGGACATGAAGGAAGTGTTCTTCCACCAGAACACCTGCAATTCTGCTGGAAGAACTGTTTCTGGATTGTGGATAACCTTGTTAATCTGGGCTGTCTTTACCAGCTAATGGAGTTGAGCATTTTATGCTGTATTTTCTAGTCCTTTGTGGATAAGATCATCTAGATTCAGACCAATTACTACAGCTGAGCTACATTTTTGGCCAAAAGATTCTTAGCTGGGTCAACCCAAACATTGCGTGAATTCATGTCAATTTCAGAAAATTGTTTTGAAATAAAAAAAAAAAGAAATATTCTGGGAAGTTTCAAAATGAACTGGTTCAACATTATTGAAAATTAAACATTTCCTTTTTTCAGGCCACATCCACAAAGGGATTTAGGTGCCATTCACAAAAAACCCAGGAGAAGGAGGCAGCAAATGCCTCCCCTTCTTATATCCAATGCCCCGATATCAGGACACTCACCTGGGAAGTGAGAGATTCAGTTCCAATCCTCACTCTGAAGCAGGGACTTGAACCGGGTGCCCTACCACCAGGCTCTAGGATATTTTGGGGCAGATTTCTCTCAGTCTGCCCTTCAGAAGCTGTTCCATTTTGTATAAATAATTAAATAGCCATTGGAGCAGGATCAGAATCCAGGTTTTTCTCCTCCAAGTTGAGTGCACTAACACCAGGCTATAGAGTCATTCTTTCTTTCTCTCTCACCCAACAATTATTCAAGTATTTTATACAAAGTGGAACAGCTTCGCAGTCTGAGAGAGACCCACACTAGAATGCACCACAGGCTGGCTGTTAGAGCACTCACCTGGGAAGGTGGATACCTTGGTTCAAGCCCCTGTTTCAGAGAGGGAATCTGAACACGGGTCTTCCACATCTCAAGGGAGTACCGTAACCACTGTGCTGTTGAGTATAAGTTGGGCACCACCACTTCCTCCTTGTTGTGGTTGCTGGGTTTTTTGTTCTTGTTGTTTGGCCGTTTTTTAGTTCCTAGCCCTTCATTTCTTTTGCTTTTATTAGAAAGGTGAAAAAATCCCACAAATAAAATGTTTTATTTGACTCAAAATGAAACTTTTACTATTTTTTTTACTATGCCTAAGAAAAAAATAAAATTGGTTAGTAGTTTGCCCTGAACCAAATTTCCCTCCCTATTTTTCTGAACTGCCAGTGAAATGGAAAATCAGTTAATCACACAGTTCTACGAACTGCCTATTTTCACGGTTAGAAAGCCACAAGTAAGGAGAAGAAACACAGTGTCTCTTTTGCTTAAGTTTCAGTCTGTGCTTCTCATTCATGTACTGATGGGGATTCAAGCTATGACCTGAAAGTCAGATTCATGTCCCCTTTGGCAAGTACAAACCAGTGAGGGCCATTGCTTAAAGCCTCCCTAAGGAAGACCAATATGTCTGCTTCCTTTAAAGAAGCACTACTTAGAACCTTATTCAAGAAAGTATATCCTCATGCAGAAAAGTGCTCCAGTTATCACCCTGTGATTTAGGTAAAGTACTGGTTGATTTTCCATTGAATAATTTAGAAAATGGAAACAAATTCATACTTCAAAGCTCTGGGAGGTAAACTGTTCCCAGGTGTAGCTTGTTTAATTTCCTCAATGGAGCAGCTAATCCTTTTTCTAACTCGACTCCTTGTATAGTTATCTCACTTCTATACAAGTGACCGTTATTCTTAACTTGATAGGGCTCTGCACACAAATAGGACCAAATTTCCAATGTGATTTCATTCGGCCTCAAAATTTTTGCCAGCAATTGCGTGTGCACAATCATATGCAGCCCTAAGTAATAACAGACTGATGTCTATTTGAGTTGTAATCACGAATTACCGTGGATGAATTTCATCTCTATGCAGCGCTAGCACAAGGCCTATGAACCACATAACTAGGGCCCTACCAAATTCATGGCCATGAAAAACACGTCACGGACCATGAAATCTGGTCTCCTCCCGTGAAATCTGGTCTTTTGTGTGTTTTTACCCTATACTATACAGATTTCACGGTGGAGACCAACATTTCTTATACTGGGGATCCTGACCCAAAAGGGAGTTGCAGGGGAGTCACAAGGTTGTTTTAGGGGGGTCACGGTATTGCCACCCTTACGTCTGCACTGCCTTCAGAGCTGGGTGGCTGGAGAGTGGCGCTGCTGACCGAGGGCCCAGCTCTGCAGGCAGCAGCGCAGCACTAAGGTTGACAATACCATACCAGGCCCTCCTTACTCCTGCGCTGCTGCTGGCGGTGGCTCTGCTTTCAGAGCTGGGCTCCTGGCCAGCAGTTGCCGCTCTCCAGCTGCCCAGCTCTGAAGGCAGCACCGCCACCAGCAGTAGCACAGAAGTAAGAGTAGCAGCACCGCAACCCCCCCCCCACAATAACCTTGTGACACCCCCTCTCCCCAGCTTCTTTGCATAAGGATCCCTACAATTACAAACCTGTGAAATTTCAGATTTAAATAGCTGAAATCATGAAATTTATGATTTTTAAAATCCTGTGACCATGAAATTGACCAAAATGGACCGTGAATTTGGTAGGGCCCTACACATAACCCTTCAAAATAAGGTTTGTTTTGACCTGCTGCACAAGGGTGAATTTCACCCCTTGTGTACAAAACTGCATGCAGAAATATGGAGATCCTTTCTAAAAATCTGCCCCAATTCTTCTGATGAGATATCACCTTTGTATTTTAAAATAAATTCATTATGTAGGTGTTCTGATCCGATAGTGCAACTGAGTATATTTCTATTTGCATTTGTTAATCTGTTCCTCTCTAGCTGAAAATCATTTTTTACTTTTAATAGTGTAGATTCGTTAATCAATGCACATGTGTCATGTAATTGAACAGTGCTGCATTGGCACTAGAAACCAAGTCATACATGCAAACAATGCTTCTTACCTCAGTTACAGCTTGGATAGATGCACCATGTTTCAGGAGAAGTTCCATAACCTTAATTCTGTTCTTCTTGCAAGCAATGTGAAGAGGTGTGAAACCATTCTGTTAATGAGAAAGGAAATACTTTCATATACCACCTATGCCATTACTAAAGTTTGTTTTACTTAATTATTTTTGTCACTATTTTTTCTTTCACTATTTTTGAGTCAATTAACTTAATTTTAATAAGATCACTTTCTCACATGAAATATATTACTAACACAAATATATTCTAAAGAAAAATATTTCTACAAACTGTATAGTGCACATTTAAAACTACACCTTATTTGTGATGAAATGGTAAAAACAGGAAAGAAACCAAGTGAAACAAGAAAACAAGCTATCCAGAATATCCAAGACTGGCAAAGTGCTGCTTACAATAGTATCTTCAATATTGATACATACATATCAAAAGAGCTTCCACAGAGAAGTTTTAAAAACAGCTTACTGAATTGGGCCTCAGATCTGATGAAAATTAACTATATTAGCTACAGGAGTATAGAATGCCATATGCTTTCATAGACACACAAGGTGTATGAGGTCACATCTTTTACTGGACCAACTTCTGTTGGTGAGAGAGACAAGCTTTCAAGCTACACAGAGCTCTTGTCTCTCTCACCAACAGAAGTTGGTCCAATAAAAGATATTACCTCAAGTACCTTGTCTCTCTAATACTCTGGGACCAACATGGCTACAATAACACTAGGTACAACACATGCCTTCATCGCATTCAGTCAGTGCAAGTGTATGTTCCACTTAAGTTTTAACAGAGCCTCCATTTATCTGGGCCCATTAATATAGGATAATGACCAGGAGAAACTAGTACTAAAGAACTGGAATATGGGCAAAATGAAGCATAATTGGGACAAAGCTGGACACCAGGAATATCTGGATGTAAGGGGGCTCTTTGGGTGGCATAGAACTATCAAAACAGCTCTGTGTTGCCCCCTGTCTTTTGAGGTCCCCAGCATAGAAGGCACATCATGAAAGTATCAGCAGAAGAAGCAACTTGATCAGAGTCCATTGCATTCTGGTTATTTTTATTAGTATAATGGTCCTTAGGAAGCTGCTATAGGACAAGACAACTTAGAACAGCTCTGAGGTTGCTCTGAGGCCCAGAATATAGGAGGTTCAATTGAAAATAATTTTTACTCCCTCCCCAATTCTTGTGCCTTAGCTGGAATAGAGATTTTGACCCTATGCGTGAATGAATTGGGGAATAAGGAGATTTATGGCTGTCTGATCCAGACCAGTGATTGGCTGCCATCCAGCAACCCTGCCCAAGATATTCTGACATATTTAATGAGACTTCAATAATTTCAGAATGCAGCCAAAATAAATATTATAGGACTAGAAGCCAAGCGGCATTCTGCACTCACCAGAGGGACAGACACAGCACAATAGCCTTCCCCCAAAGACAATGAAGGTAAGATGAGGGGTATATATGGAAGAGGGTGGCTGAGAGAGCAAGGAGCCTTGTAAATCAGGCCAATTGTAAAAAAGGAATCAAACCGACCCTGATTTTATAGAGGTTCGTAGTTCTGTACAGAACTCATGTAGTACTTATGAAATCAACAGCCTAACAGTATTGACCTGAGCCCAGTACAGCACCAAAGTACAGTACAATTACTGTAAGAATTCAAATTTGTTTAGGATGATTATTAAAGGTATATTTATACAGACATATTTTTTTTACAAAGTGAGCCATGAGAACACCTTAAAACAATATATACACACATTTGGAAACAGTTTATTTGTATTAAAAGGCAGTTTGTTTGTTTTTTTAATGTACAAAAGTGAGTATAAAGATGAAACTCCTTAAGAATACTGTGGATATTTGTTATATTACTTATTCTTGTTTTGCAAATTTCAGAACTTTGTGTACTCTAATATCCTCTTTATTTTAAATGTCACTTATTCATTTCCTCCTTGCAAATCTTTAGAAAATCAGATTTTCTCTCATGCTGACAACTGCAGCAGTTAAGATTGCAGTCACTCATTCTACTCAGAATTAGAGAATCACAATAAATATCAAAATGCAAAAGGGCTCTGGTTACACTAGAAATTACGTAAATCACTATTAACTATCCATACACAGACTGCACAAGAAAAAATGTTAATATCAAATTAGAGCTACAGTAACATTTCTTGAACTCTACAAATACAGCATTATTACACTGAATGTTAGGCCCTGTAAACTTTCAACCAACAGAAAATAACTCTCAAATATTAGGCACTGCAACTTTAGAAAACTGTTTAGCTGTGACTAGTAATCCACTGCATACTCACCAGTGCTTTGGCATTAGGATTAGCTTTCTCATCCAAGAGAACCTTGGCAACTTTGAAGTGGCCACAGTGGGCGGCAACATGCAGTGCAGTCAGATAGTCATTAGTGACATCATCAACAGGCACGCTGTGCTGAATCAGAAGCTGAACACAGTTTAAATGATCTCCTTGTGTTGCCATGTGCAATGGAGACAAACCATTCTGTAAATAAAAAGAAACAAATTGAAATGGACAGACATTTCAAGCTTTACAAGCTCCTTTGTTATGAGAAATCCCACACTGCATTATATAGAAACTAAGTGCACTGGATCAACTTCTGAGGTCTTTACTCAGGCAAAATTCCCATGGAACTTTGAGTTTGCCTGAGTAAAGGCTAAGATCAGGTATACACTAGCAAATGTTTGCCAACATAGCTATACCAGCGAACATCTATCAGCAACCCCTCCTAGAGTAGATACAGCTTATACAGGTTCCCTCAGTGAAATACACTGTATTGGCCAAAGCACTTTTAAGGCAGTATATAACAGTACCTACACTCGGCTTTTAACAATATAGAAATGTCATAAACCGCCATCCCTAATGGTCATTACTAAAACTTCAAAAGTTTCTAGTGCAGACCCGCCCTAAGTAAAAACTCAGGATTTGGCTGAGTGAAAAGCATTGAAAAGCCATGTTTTCTATGGAGAAACCTGTTGGACATTCATCTTTATGAACAACAGTTGTGATGAAAATATGTTTTATACTGCTCACAAAACGGAAGCACCAGTGTACTTTTATATATACACACGCAAACCATACAAAGAAATAACTCAGATAGAATTCTGAATTACTAATTCCATTTCATGGTGTGAGGATTAAAACAAGAAAAAATAGACAGAAGCAAAATAGACGTTTTTGGATGAATGCATCGCGGCACCTTAATCAGATAATGTACCTAAAATCACCTTCTTCACTTTGATTTATTTAATGATTTAGATTGATCAATCCAAAGTCAAAAATCTTTGGTAAAGTTTTAATCAGTATTAAATTATATTTTTACAAAAACTGATTCCAGTTCAGTTGCTGCTACTACAATGAAAAGTAACGTTGGTGATACTCTAATACCAATGGGCGAAATATGATTTTTAGATCTAAAATACACCATCCTTATTACCATGAAGAAATCAAACTCTTTTTTACAGATGGAGTGCCCCCATGTGACCATGCTTAGCATAAGCAAAGCACCAGTGTAACTACTCAATGGCTGTTTATAGACTTTCTGAAGCTGAGGACTGCTTTTCCCCCGTTTTTAAAAAACATGACCGTACAATAATAGGAATGACAAAAGGTATAAATAAAGGAGGAAATGCAAAGTAAACATGTTTTTAAAAGCAATGTAGAAGAAAGTGAAAGCAAACAGGCTAGCTGAGTGACATCATTTTAAACTATATTTAATGTATAAAAGCAGGGTTTCTCAGACTGGACCAAATCTTAAAAGTAAGACTATTTTGTGGGCGCCTCTCCCAGTGTCATGCCACACCTCAGCAGGAATTGTTTACATGGAAAACTGGTATTTGGAAAATATTTAATGTAGAGTTAGTGCAACGTGATTAAGCTTTCTGGGCCACAGCTGAGAACGGCTGGTGTAAAGAATTCCCCTAAGCTATTTGTTTACAGTAAAAGTCACTAAGAGGGTTCAACACAGTTCTGTTAAATAGCAAAATGAGCAGCTTCTTCTTGTTGTTTATTATCTTAACAACAAGAGTGAATAAATTGCCCTTGTATAACTTAATAGGATGGGGATAACTTGGAATACACAGAAGGAATTCCAAGTCTCAGAGGCAGCTATGGGGGAGGGAGTGTTGTGGCCATCACAACACAGAATGATGTGGGAAGGGGTCAGCAGAAGATGAAAGAATACAGCAAACAGATATGAGGAGCAGAAGCTGAGGGAGGGTAGGGTGGATTATAAAATAGGAGCAGAGATGGCCAAGGAACACATCTAAGTGGAAGAGTTGGTGAGAATCTGGAGAAAAGGTCTGAGAACCAGAGAAATGCAGCAGATATCCAGAAGGAACAGCACAGACCAGGGGTTGGGACTGGATAAGAAAGAATCTCAGCAGTAGACACCCAGAGGGATGATGGACGATGATCTTGTAGTTAAAGCACACAAATGGGAACATATTTTATTCCTGGTTCTATTGCAGTATAGATATGCTATGTGATCCCAGGCAAGCCATTTAACATTTCTGTGCCCATATCTCTCCACTTGTAAATGCTTCTCTACCACAGCCACATTGTAGGGCATAATTCACTGATGTTTGTAAAGAGCATTTTGGGGTCCTACTGCCAAGGAGAACATACAGGGCCAAGGAGTTCAGTTGAAATCTGGGAGGAGAAACAGAAACTAAGAGGTTGTGGTCATATGATGTTTGAGAAGAAAAGTAGCAAAAGACCAGAGAGATCAAAATATTATAGCAAACCACTGAGTGGCAAAGACAAATGGCTTTTAGAGTCAGTTAAAATAATGACATGTAGCTCTTACATAGCTCATCCTTCATCTGTAGCTGTCAAATTGCTTTACAAAGGGTAGGGGGAGTTTCATTAACTTCATTTTTAAAAAAAACATGGAAACAGGTATACAGAGGCAAAGTCACCTGCCCACTGTCTCACACAACAAGTCATCAGCAAAGTCAGGACTTGATTTGAGGTCTCTTGACTTCTCGTCCCATGTCCTGTCCATTAGGTCATTGTGCCTCCCACATGAATAAAATTAAGGATGTAATCATGTGAAAAGGGCCTACAATGTACTCAACAATCTTTACTAGGAAATAATAATAACTTTTAATGGATCCGCCTTAAGGCTTTTTTGTTATTCTGAAAGAGTTCTGTGAGCCATCTGAAAGCTGTAAAAGTTAAAATTCTTTCCAAAAGATTTGTCCTGTTTCGAGGAAGTTCTGACTTGATTAGAAGAGAACTGAGCCCAGTATTTTTTCCAGAGGACAATACTGTAGTTAAGTGCCAACGGAATGTCATTCAATGGTATTCTGCCTCTCAGTTTACCTCACAAGTTCTGTCAAAATTAACATATCAGAGAGAAAGCCTAAGCAGCAGAACTTCTATTTTTTTCTTCACTTTTTCTTATGTGCCTCTATATAATAAGATTTCAGGATTGTCACTGCATGCCTGTAGAGTTGGTGTGAAGTGATGGAAACAGCTCTTTTTGTTAAGAATATCACCAGATTGAATCATCATATGGTTTCACAGTCTGTTACTTTCTAATTTTTAAGTTCTCAGCCATTTTGACTTTACAAATTACACCTATGGTATACAGCTACAGTAAGGCATTTATCTATGCCATGCCAAGAGTCCTAGACTATTGTGATATTAGAGGTAACTCAACAAATCACCACCCTTACTCTACAGATAATTTTCATGTCACAACTGAATTATTTGTATAAGGGAAACTCCACATATGGTGGATTACTTGGGCCAACTGGCACATCCATGCGCCTAATGGCCACCCACACAAATCAACACAAATCTCCCAGCACAACCTCCCTTGACACAAATCAACAAAACCACCCACATAACACAACCAGCACATACAGTAACCCCAAATATACACAGCCCCTCACACCCGCATACCCCCATCATTCATCACCCATGCAAATTAACACAAAACTGTCAAAACAACTCCCCCTACACACAAATCAACACAACCACCCACACAACAACAACAACATTACCACCACACACAAAACCCCCAAACATCACTCTGAAGTCAAGAATGTCTGTTGAGTCAGTGTGAAGTGACAGAAACAACTACAAGCATGGTTGAGAATTCTTTTTGTTTAGAATATCATCAGATTCAATCATCACTGTGATTCATGGCCTATTACTGTTCAGTTTTAAAGTTCTCAGCCATTTTTGGCTTGTTTACACACATGACTTTATGAGTTACACACGTGTGACAGCATGGGCTTTCAGCGACTTGTTTTTTAATATGTAGCTTAGTTAGTCTAGGGCTTGTCTAGTATTGTAGCGTTAGGTGCCACATTGCTGAATACAGTTATTTAAACACTTTTTAGGCCAGCGTCTGCAGTATGCAGCTATATTACTTTAAATCCAGCAACATAGCCTCTGATTTTTCTGATATGTTTTATTTGATACAAGATAATGAGGTTTAGGGAAGGTTTGTGGTTCTCATCTTTTGAAACCACTATTTTAAGTTTGAAGGACACCCTGGAAAGAGGAAAAGATTAAAGAACTACTGAACTAGTATTCAAAAAGCTAGTTGAATTTCAGGATAATGACAAGTAATGGCAATTTATACCACAAAGAAGTGATAAAATTCCTCAGAAGAGTCACTGTATTATTATGATGAAAAAATAAAGCAATGCGGGTATAACAGGTGTTTGCATTAAACAAATCACAGAACCACTAGTGATTGGGAAGAGCCCCTGAAAGGTGGGTCAAACTAATCCTGAGAAGAGGCCCTCAGTAGAGGAGAAAAGTGTGTGTAAGGAAAGCTACATGGCCTTCCCCCAATATAAAGGTGTTCCAGGTAAAGCTGTAGAGGGCTCCTTGAAAGCTGGCTGTGTTCCTACCTTATCATGCAGCAGTCCCTACTGTAACTAGCAATGGGAGGTACTCCTATGTATAGGGCTGGAAGCCTAGGGCTTTGGGAGTCAATAAAAATTCCACATGTAGAGGATGTGCAGGACCTCTCCTCTGCTGACATCAGATTAGCCATCCTAGCACATGTGCAATTGCCTTGGAGAGCAGACAAAATGTGACACCACACCCTAGTCCAGGCCACGTGACAAATATATCCCACCGGAAACAAAACAGGTCAACAAGAAAAAACATAAAAGATTAAAAATAAAAATCAAGGAAACCCCAAAATCACTACAGGCAAGTAAAAGAGGAGAGAGAGAGAATAGGACAGGTTAGGAGAAGACAGAAGCAGGAAATGTGCTGGGGCATGGCATGTAGGGAGAAATGTTTGTGTATAAGGGATCCTGTGAGAGGGGCTCCAACAAGCTGCACTAGTACAACAGGATTTTTCATGACAGATTTTTCCACCCAAGTATATCTGCTCTAAAAGGAGGAGACAAAAGTCTCTCTCTCTCTCTCTCTCTCCCCAAAAGGAGGAGGAGACATACAGTGGTGTCATTAAAAAATCAGTTACTATGCCTTGACTTAAAATCAGAGGTAACTTTGGTGCTTGAGTTGCCACTGTATGGCAAGGGTTGGCAAATGCTAACTTTTTAATGGGAACCCCTGCATTTGAAGTAGGCTGCCCACTCCAATGAAGATGATTTTAAATTTCCACAAACAGCCTTATGGAAGGATAGAAATGTATTTGATTTGCTCTGATAAAGTGTAGAGATAGGAAATGGAAGAACTTGGTAATGAACCAACAGCTCCGCAAAGTACAGCTACCTCTGCAAAGAGACTTTACTACATTTTTATCTTTTATCCCTGTGGTACCTTTGGAACAAGTTAAAGATATAGTCTGTATGTGTGCAGTATAGAACAGTCCCATGGAAGCAAATGTTTTCTAGTTATCTGAATTCTGAGGACCAGTATATACCATATTGCTCCTTTTGCTCAGAAGGAATCTTTTTCCCATATACAAAACTATCTCAATTAAATGTCCACGAACAACACATACTGTCTGATACATGCACATAAGCACACTACAAACTACACTCAGTTTGGAGGGTCTCCAACACCGTTACTTTAAATAGTTATGATGAAGCTGTACCTTTATCACAAGAGACTTAATCTACCTAAGATATACATAATTACATTCAGAGAACCTTCAGAGATTATTCTAGTCAACAGGTGCACAATACCATTTACCTTGGTTTTGGATAGAATGGGGGCCCCACGATCAAGCAGCATTTTCACAACCTGTTCGTGCCCACTTCTTGCTCCACAGTGGAGAGGTGTCAACCCGTCCTATTGAATACAAGAATCATAAGCCGTTAATTTCAAATATTGTTCATATTTTAAGTATGCATTATTGCACTGAGTTTTTGAGTGTTGTTAACAATATGAGAGTAATGCATAATTAATACAACAGATCAAATAACATTCCTTGAATAATTTATTCCACAAACGACACGATATTTCCAAACAGAATATTCTTTATGTTTTCATTATGTATCCAGCTCTTGCATGTATACATCTAGGATAACAGCAGAACTGTATGGTCAATTTGTAATTCAGACCCTAGCTATACGACATAAATCTGTGTTCGCTGAACTTGTTTTTAAAAATAGGCTCAGCACATGATGAGTTTAAACTAAAGACCCTTTGAATGTGATTTTCTAAAACTGCACATACAATTTCACACCTAATTTGTGCATGTATTTACCATGACGGCATACACAAACAGCCTTCAATTTCCTAAGCTGTGTGTCCAAATGTGGTAATTCCATGTACAAATTAGACATTCCATACGTGGATTTTTGACATGCACACATTTTAGAAAATCAGGTCCATGATTTGGTCAGTGTGGACCAGACAAATGTGTGAGATTCCCATTTTGAAAAACACATTATTCAGACTTGAAAATAGTATTCTAAAATGGCATCACTTTGCTTTTGACTGGTCCACACTCCCTGAGCAAAATGTCTTAAACCCACGTTGTAAAATTCGGTTTAAACTATCATCTATCTTTTATAGAGTAGATAGGAGCCTTGAGGTTATATGACTAATTGAACAAGTCAGTCTAAACTTGTTCCCTTTTTTGGGACAATTGTTTTAATTCTATCACACACTCATTTGCCCAGCACTAGTTGTTTTCATTTAGAAACACCTTCCTTAAATAAGATGATGACATCTTCTGAGATTTACAGAGTTTTCACAAATTGATTTGATTATTCCTTGACCTGTACCCTGCTTACAATATTTAAATAATCTGTCTTATGCACTGAATACTAGGATGGAACATACTGTATTTGCCTTAAGCAATTTAGAGTAAAGTTAAAGACTTTTTCAGTGCCACATGACATTACGCCTGTTACAAATAATAATGTCATGGCTTCCAGGAAAATCCAAAAGAAAAATAAAGCATTTTCAGTCATATTAAACCTTCTTATTTGTTATAACCAAAACAAACCCACAGGAGATGGACCAGCATAGCATATATACTGTATACGCACTAAATACTTCAGTAGTACTTTCCCCCATAACAAAGATATAATTAAATAATCAAAAAATAAGTATTATCATTTTATATACAATAAATGAAAGGAGTCTTTTTTCACCAACATCTAATAAATATCATCCCAAAATGCATATAGATTGTACTGACTAAAAAATATTTTACAACAGTTTCATAAAACTAATTATTACCTCAAAGTATTTAACACACAAATGTAAAGGTGCTGTGCTATACACACTGTAGTAAACATCTTAGAACCATTAAGATAAATAGTTCTTGCTTGAAACTTTTTCTCAGATGTAATCATATAATTTTTTCCTTGACATTTCTTAATTTATTTCTCTAAGCTAAATCATCAATTTAAGTTCTGTTCAGAATAAATGGCAGACCAGGAGTTAGCTGTAATTCAGAGAGCCTTACGATCCCTAACTGTCTTGGCCCTTTGTATTTGGCGACAAATTTGAATGCTTTAATTTTTCCACAATACTGCTCCAACCTCTGCTTGTCTTATTTGTGCAAGTGCTTCCATTTAAGTTAATGGATGGAGCTGATTTAAGGAAGTTAAGTTGCTATAAGTTAGTGACACTCACCATCCTACTCTAGAAATATGTATATTGCAAACATTTATTCCCAGAGCCAAGACCTGATTCTTCAATCCTCCAAGACACACTAACTTTACTACATGATAATGATCAACCCTAAAAGACAGAAATACACTGTCCAGTGAGTTTTAGAGATGTCTATCATTATTTTTTAAAAGTATATGAAATACATTTTATTGACAATAAGGAGTGTTCTACTGTATGTGAATATATATTCACAATGGAAACACACATGCGAAGAGCTAATATTAATAAAACCTATGCATGATTACTTTGTAATTCTGGAAATTAAATGGCACAGAACAAAGACACTGCCCGACAATATGAAATGTAGAAAGTGCATTTAACAACAGTCACACATTGCTCAATTGTCGCTACAGCAGTGACAGAATTGCAGCATTTGAGAAATACTTTCAAGTACTGTAATAACCAGTAGCTGTCCCATCAGTCTCAATTTTCATAACTACTGGATTTCCCTATCTCCCCTAAATTGTGGTGTACCAGAAAGGGCATACGATGAGGAGGCACAGGAGTTAAGAGTATAGTATAGAGAGCTTTTCCTCCCTCTGATGGATGAGGCCAGTTAGGATCCATCCACAGCACACACAGTGTGCACTAGGAGGCCCACCTGATAATGCATTATGTCTCCAGAAGAACAAGTTCTGAGAACTAGGGACATGTCAAGACCCCAGGCTGGTTCAGCAGAAAATAATGGCCACAGATAACGGGATGCATACAATATTCTTTCCACTGATTTTAATGAAAATTGGATTGGGCCACAGAAAAGCAGCCAAGTAAGCTGTGGAATCCTATCCCTTGCCAACAGGATTCCCATGGAAGAGAAGGCAGCAGGCAGCCTTGCTGAATCAGCCAGGGCTTGATTTGGTCCATATTGCATGCATTAGCACAAAATTATATTAGTATGGAATTTAGATACATGTCTGAGGCAGTGCATCTATAGCACTGCCTGCTGTAGTAATGCAACTATTGTGAAGAGTTTGTCAGAATTCCCACTGAACACTGAAACTCCATTTGTCAGAGAGAGAATTTGGCTACAAAAATGTTTTGTATGGAAAAGGCATCAAGGACTGGGAGTGAAAGCTTTTTTTTTTTTTTTAGTGCTACATTATAGAATAAGTGAATAAAAACACAAAAGGTGCAGGCTGTTGTTTCTAATATGTATGGATCTTAGATTAAGGGTTTATGATAAAATGAGATATTGTGATAAAAAGTGGCTTTTGTACACTCAGCAAGGCTGTATTACATATATCACAAGGATTCTAGTTTTCTTATTTATTGTGCATTCTCAATACCATATGGGAAGCATAAATATATCACATGTATTAGGATGCAAACTCCCGTTGATATGATAGTCTGCAATGGCTCAGAAAATACATTACAAATAATAATGACAATAATCTGCAGATTAAGGACTCTCTAAGTATGCACTGACATGATAAATCATGTCATCTGTATTATCTACTCATCTAGAAAAACTGGAGAGGAACTCCTACAATGCCAGTAAGAGACCAGGAAGAATTGCACTGAGATACAGGATTTCAACAACAGGAGCATACACCAGCTCAGTGGCTGCTTCTCTTTCTTTAGCCTCTTAAAATGATAATAAAAATATAATAATAAAATAAATAATAATAAAAATAAACTATCTGCAGAAAATAAACATTAAGCAGAATTTATAACTACAGCACTGGAGCTTCATGTCATTTTTATCGCTGGGTCAGACTCTGATCTCAATTACACTACTGTTAATCCCACTCCCAGCACCCAGTCTCCCCCAGACATGCTTCCAGCACCCAGTCTCACCTCCACAGCACCCACTCAATGTGCTGATTCCTCTTTTCACAGGCCAGTAAGGCCCACCCAAGTGTGGGTATGCCTCCTAAGGATATACTTTCTCCCCCTCCATCATCTTCTCCTGGCTAATGTGGGTGTGGGATCACTGGATGTCACGGGAGAAGGCAGGACCTGGGGGATCAGCCAGCTCTTTCTTTTCCCTGCTGTGTGATATATACAGAGGAGGGAGTGGGAAAGGAGGGCTAGAGATTCAGGTGCCCCCTACTGCTGTTGCATGGAATAACTAGTCTCCAGCTAAAAAACAATAACTGCTCAGACAACTCAATAGTAGGCCCCCCGGGACAGAAACAGCCTTTCTGCTTGTTCTCCCCAGACTATGAGGCATTTAGGGGTGCTAGACTCTCATCTAATATCACGGAAGACTGAAGAACAGATCTAGTGTGTCCAGAATTCTCTCTGCTTCCCTAGTGCCTCTCTCCCCATCCCAAACTGGGATGCCCCTGCAACTGTAGGTTCTTCAGCCTCTATCAACAACATAAAGCAGACTTAACTAGCCTAACTGACCAGCTGAGGAGCCACCATGCATAGCAGAATCTTCTAGTGGCACAGAGCTGCTTATTCCAATTCCTCTTGACATAGCCAGAATTCTCCTGTACTCCAACACTCCTTGGCTACAAAACAAACTGCTGGGAGCTGCAGCTGGGTATATCTTAGAGCAGACCTGAAAGCTGCACTGTGGACCAGCCCAGCCTCCAATTAACCCCATGACCGGGGCAGCATGGTGTCTTACAGACACTTTTGCCCCCTGCTCAGGTCCTGCACCAAACACAGTGTGACCAGATGCAAGGACTGGGCCCACTTGTTTGTTTTTTGAATCCAGACATCAGTTAGCGCTCAGCGTTATACAGCTGAAACATTATGTATTGTACAATTATTCTGTGCATGTTTAAAACACTTTGAGAAAAATCTTAGAACCTGCCTACAACCTTAGCACATGCGCTGTGCACAGGGGAATTCCACTGGGAATTGGGGTAGAAGGAATCGTCCCCACAAAGGATCTTCTATGTGGTAGCCACTGTAGCCTCAGGGCCATATTAATGCCCTTGGCTACCTAACTGCCCTCTAAGCATGTGGATTCATGTAGCAGTGTATCCACTGCCCCCTAGGCCTGTTCCTATTCTTTATCCCATTGCAAACAACTGTGCTCTACTGCAAACCACACCTTCACTGCGGCAGAGGAAGGGAGGGTGATAAGATTTGCTCCTCTCATATATTCAAAATGTATACTGTATAACAAACATGTTATTCATGTTGTTACCATACACTCTATATTATTTCTTATGCAGGCTCTATGCAGCAGCTTATATATCGTCAGATAGATCTTAAAATGGCATGTACAGTATGTTTTCATGTAGACATGAGTGCTGGCCTTTGATTTAACAGCTAATCAGTTGAATAAAGATTACAAGTACTTATTTGCTAATCCAGGGTAAAATGTGCTTGCTGTGTGCTACATACACAAATTCAGTTTGACACACGAAGTATCAGACAGCCAAAGTAAGTCAAGCTAATTGAATCAACCTCACTAAGTATGCTTTATTTGTTAAAATCTATTCAGGAAGACAGATGGGGGAAAAATCATTAGGGCAATGTTCAATAAATGAGTTACATGAGGTATTAACTAATCTTCACTCAGAATGTTACTTATAAACTACTTTGTAAAAGTTGCCCTTTATAGGCATTCACATAGTAGCACCTAGGTAGGGCTTAGCATGACAATAATTCTTATTTACTGACAAAGATGCTTGAGAATTCAGCACAGAAGTCAGAAATCTGCTGCTGCATGTTATGCAAAAGACGAGGGGGAATAAGAGCAACTGTTTAAAACAAACAAAAGGATTATAACAGGAATAACCAAACTAGGGAAATATGGAATTTATGGGAATGATGAGAAAACCTCAAAACTTTCAGAGGTTTATTTTGGATAATGATCCAAAAGCCAGTATGCTTAAATATTATGTGACCCTCTTGAGTTTTCAATAGTGGAGCAGTTTTTATGGAGTTCCATTAATTCCTACTTCTGATTAGGACCACCAAATCCTGGTTCCACAGACGTCAATTAAAATTACTTCAGTGGGATCTGGATTTAGCCCTTTCTTACAGTATTTTAGCACAGTGGCTTCTAGTACCATCTAGCAGCAGCAAATGCAAAGACTCATGGAAATGAATAATGAATGGGCAATGTTATCTGAACTTATTCAAACCTCAAGAAAGATTCAGTTCAAATTCATCACAAGTTGTGGCTGAAGGTTCTTATTTTATCTAAACCTGTTCACCCATCTCTAGAAAACAAGTGTGTTTGTGAAACATGAAAGCAGATACTATGGAATATGTACTTTCTGTGCCATACACAGTGGATTATATGCACAGCTCCCAAAATGGCATCCAAATAGCTGAATCTGACGGACATAACACTAAGAGGGGCAAAGCCTGGTCCCACTGATGTCAGTGGGACCAGGATTTGGCCAGTAATATACACGGTAACTTCTGCTGCATAGAAAGCTGACTCACAAAACCGTTGAAGGAAAAACAAGGACCTGGAATTTGTGCCTGATTTCCAAATATTTATGTACCGTATATGCTTAAACAAAAACCTTGTTATTTGCCTTTTAAATGGTATTTTGTATTTCATAAGAAGCATTTCTACAATAGGATGCAGTGGCAACTACGGCAAAGGCCAGATTTAACGCAGTCAAAGTGCACAGAATTCTGCTCAACTCTCAGTGTTCCTGGAGAACTGTAACTTGTGTTTATGAAATTTCTGGTATTTTTCTTTGTAGGGTTTTTAATGGTCTGATACTCTCTCTAGTAGCCTCATTCCTCTTCACCCACAAACCTCCCCAATTACTGTATCATTTCTGCCAGAGACAAGGGAATATTTTTTTTTAAAATGAATATTATGCAATTGTGACTGTATTCTACACACTCTCTCTTTCATGAAACATTTGCATAAATGGGTCATGCCAGGAATTTAACTAAGATATTAAACTATAGATCACCTGATACTGTCTTGACCATCCTTTTCCATTCAAACACACAACCTCCAATACTGGGCCTGTTGTTATACAAAAGAAGACGACGACTGAAGTCTTTGTTGCCCAATATACTTATATGGCTGTACTGAATATAGGACATTGCAAAAGGGTAGCTCCTGGGAAAAAGTAAAGTGACTGTAAAGATGACAGAGACACACTGTCTTGCAATGACACTTTTGTGGGGGTAGTAGGGAGAACATGATACCCACAAAATTAAATGTTGTTATTCAGCATGGAAACTAGGCAGGCATATTGCTTCTGAACTGGTATTTCCTTCCACCCACTCTATATTCCTCTTATCGCCTCTTCTCATTTTATATTTTCCCAATCTACCTCTATTCTGTGCCTGTCTCTTATCTCTCCCATTTTTGTCAAATATTTAAATATTATTTTCATAAATAAATTATTTCATGAATTATTTTCAGTTTACTGCTCCCCTCTGCAGAGCCATGTATTGTTCAGATCACAAGATGCTAGTTCTTGTCTAGATGAGTCAGCATCTCCAGACGTAAAACGCTCACTCAGTTACTAACTACCAGAAATTGGGCCCCAGTGAAATGAGGAGTGTTTCAAGCAGCCTGCCATGATCAGGAGAAGTTAAGCAAATCCTGCTAATTCCTTTCTTTTTAAGAGTATCGAGGGTGTACTGGGGAACAGGCAAATTGCACTGGTTAAGCCAAAAATGAAAAATGGCCCCAAACTTCACCCAATTTGGTACCTCTTTGAAGGTATGTCTTTACTGCACAGTTAAGCTGGTGACTAGTACCTGGGTAAGCCTAGCCTGGGTGTGATTGTCTCCACAGCAAAGCCTTACCCATGTTACTGTGTCCTCACTGTTTCTGCACTGCTGTGTGTCTGGGGCATATCCCCTAGTTCTTTGTGCTGAGGTGCTTTTGGATTCTTTCCCCAGTAACTGGGTCCTTTGGAGCGAATTGCGGAAAGGCACTGGGGGACTATTAGCACTCAAGTAATTTTTGCCTGCATCCTCGCTACAAAGTAGGTGGTTTCCAGCATGAGCTATACCCGTCCCATAACCTCAGCTGGATAATGTAGCCCAACCCCTGCTTCTAAACCCAACTCATGTTACTTATGAAAGTTATATTTTCCAGAGAAGGTGAAACAAGAGAGAAGATTGCCACCAAATTAAAATTAAAAACACAGTCTTGTGACTATGGCATAGTAAAAGATGCCCTCATTCAAGTCCAACTGGTTTGAGGGTTCAACAATAAAAAGGTATGTGAAAAGTATGCGAAAAGCTACTCAGAGGCATGGATCTAGTGCTTAAATAAGGCAAGAGTCATATGTCAAGGAGTGGAATAAAGAGAAATGTAAATAGGACAGAGGCACAGAACAAATGACTGTAAGTAATCATTTGTTAAGTAAAAATAAATGTACAGAAAAGATATGTCCAGTATTTGGGCAAACATGGAAACTAGTAAGTCCAACCACTTTGCAAAAATGTGCAGACAAAACAGGAAAATGTCTGGGGTAAGGCTGTTACGTGCAGCTTCCTCAACAGAAGGGGAAAAACTGTTCATAAGCACAGTAAAGAAAGACATTACAAACTCAAAATAATGGCTAATAAAAGTAATCACAAAAGGCCTACATGTGACATGCAAACACTGGAGCACAAGTGACTGTACTAATAGATATGGAAACAGGGTACTTCAAATAAATGCTAAAACTAGAAAAGTCAAAAGTGCAATTAAAATCCTATAATGAGAAACAAAGTGAGTGTGAACTGTCAATGATTATAAAGCCCAAAGAGTAAAATAAGAAACTGAAGTGTTACACTAAGGGAAGACATCTGTTTTGGGCTTACACATGAGGTGCCTGGCCAAGTCAAGATGGTGAACATCACAGAGTCTCTATAACAACCTTAGTAACAAATCTGAACCAGTTCCATAGGCACTAATTGCATCAGATGGAGATTGGTTCATAGGAAAGGGGTATCCCTGGGTACACAATAATTACCAGACTATGAAGAAAAGATTGTTGTAGTTGCCATGCAAAAAGAGACCAGAGGAAAAGCTGCCAAACATGACAGTAGATGGGATCATTCACAGAACAGGGGAGTTGACAAGCTCAGTTCACTACTCAGTAATTATACAATAAAAAGGGAATGCACTCAAATGTTGGGAATGACTCCCACAAAGCTGAAAACTAGTGCTAAGAGAAAACATTTCTACTTGCTCACAAGGAATGAAATATTTGCTGAGATTTCAGGAGCCAAATTCTTCAGCATATTAGATGCATTTTGGACACAAGAAAGTTCCAAGACTTGCACTCACAATCAATGTACCCATTGGCACTTTTCTTGCCATTGCCTTTCATAGTATGTTCAGCATTGGAAATATTTCACTGCACACAGGAAGATGTTGGAGGAAAGAAAATCTACACTGATTGCATAACAGTCTGGGGCAGCATCACTTTTGAGTATCAGTGATGATTACAGTGACAACTGGAAACTTCAGAAAGTAACCTTAAAGTAAACAAGGCCAAGTGTCAATATCAAATAAACCAGTACTTAGGGAGAGAAATTGACCATAAGGGGTATTGTCATGGCTGATGATTCTAAGGAACCTACAGAGACCTGAAAATACAAAATGGAATTCAGAGACTGCAAGGAACGATGACCCATGTTAGTAAATTCATATTCATCTATGTAGTTTTAAGATCTTACACGAGAAAATACTTTCCTAAAGACACAGAATGGTCTGTATGGCAGAGCGTGGAAGAGAATCTGAGACTCACTTCAAAACCAGTTCTGCAATTTTTGACCCACTGAAAGAGATCAACTTCTCACAAATACTCACAAAGCAGGGCTTGGAGCTATATTGCTACAGCACTATGGGCAAACCAAAATTATGATTTTCAAAATGGTCATAGCTTCAGAGAGAGAAAAAAGCATTAACTACTGGCTGCAATGCACAAAAAAATACCTCCAAGGATACAGTGATTATTTTTGAGTACAAAAGTATATGATGTGACTCTGGAATTCCAGCAAGGAGGTCACCTCGTAATTGTTGATATGATGTCAAGTGAATGGACAGTCAGCTAAATACATGAATGTGCCTAAACATACTTTGCAGTAGATCTGGAAGACTGTTAAAACATACAAAAAAACTAACTGAAAGCTATTTATACTGTAATAACTATATAAAAGATGTCCTTAAGTTAAATCACTGTACTGGTTTGAATTCTGTCAGTGAGGAATCAGAGGAATGGTGGACAATGAAGAGTAAAGTTGTCAAACATCTTGCAGGTCATACTGTTGCCACACTTCCTGTTCATTCTCAGAGATCCTCTCTCATGCACACAAACAAGCAACCACAGAGAGTGAGGCAGAGAACACAGCCAGGCAAGATTGCAGCAGCATCAGTTCTAAGTTTACTCTGTAAATTACTTCTTGCTCGTTGAATAAATACATTACCCAAGCACCTGCCTCAATCAGTTTTTAAATACAGTGATTATCATCTGATCGCTGTTCAGTGGTATACACCTAAATGCTCTGATGTCCTAGATCAGTCTACATCCTTGGTGGACAGGTGTCTACCTCAAAAAAACTACTGCCACCCTTGCTGACAATTTCAGCCAAGCAGCTAAACACTGAATGGGACATGAAGACAAACTACCCTCTCTTTCTATGAGGTAGCCCCTCCAGGGCAGAGGTGAGACAAAGCGACAATACTGTGTCTGCGCTTTACATGTTCAATGGATAAAAGAAAAATTCCATACTTCAGGGATGTTAACCTAGCACATTTCACCCACGGGGGTGACGGGAGATTTCTATGTAAAGTGTGGGGAGAAGGCTTCTATAACCACCAACAAAGATTTTTGCAGGCAACAGGAGAGAGCTGACAAGTCTCCCTCAAGGGTTCTGAGAGCACACGGAGAAGCTATGTTGTTGCAGTTATGGGGGCTGGGAAAGTTACAGGAGATGGGGCTCCTCCACCACTGAAATTCTGGGGTGCATCAATAAACTGAATGGAACACCACACTTTCAGGGTTCGCTCATTGGTAGGTGTAATTATTCGTGCTTCCAAATGATCCACCTAGAAGTAGCCTTCATGAGATACCAGAGAAAAGACAGGCATTGCTTTGCCTGCATGGAAGTTAGCTCTGAGCTTTAATGTAACAAGGTGTTTAGAACATTATTTGAATGAGAGGTAAAACACTAGCAATGATTGTATAAAAACCAAAGATAATTCTGTACTCTCACCAAAGCTTGCCAAGTAAGTGAATATTTTTGTTTGTTTACAAACATACATGGCAAAAGAATGAACCTGTAAATAATACCACCCAGATCATTCACATTTAATCTTACCCTTGTTTTGGCATCGATTTTAGCGCCTCGATCAAGTAAGAGTTTGACCATATTAGCATTTCCTCTCTTCGATGCAACATGTAATGGAGTGATATCATTCTGTAGGAGATAAAGCATATAAAGTAAACTTTCAGATGAGTCTCCTTTATTAGCTCAGCATTGCAATTCATTCATAGAATGGACTAAGACTACTTTACAGCCACTGCTGAGACAAATACAGCTTTGTTTCCCTAGGAGGTTAGAAGACTAGAAAGACTATGCATTCATCTACACAGGTGAACCACTATACTAAAGACCCATAACTCCACAAAGCTTTTCTGAGCTTCACTCGGCAAGAAAATGATCATAAGAAAAAACAGATTCCTAGCAATCTGCCCTATTTCAAAAGCAACAATGTACCCGTAAACATTCATTACTGAGCATTACCTGTAAATTCTACAGACATCTAGGATTTGACAATGTACAGCACCATAGCAATCCCCTCTAACCAATCTGCTCTGGTAAATACTGTGATAGTTACACTTCAAGTCACACTTTAAAGTAAATATTTGCATGCATTTTAATTTTTGTTCCTGAATCATGTTCAGCAGCACAATAATATGCCACTTTGCTACGCACAGAGGACAATTATATAACACATTCAAAGACCCTTTTAAACTACACGCAGCTCAGGTGTTTCTTCATACTTTGGCGGGTTCTCTATATCATAGTGTACATAGTATATATATTTAATCAGATATAGGTCTATGATTTTGTCACGGAAATTGTTAATAAATTTCATGGCAGAGGTGTGGTGAAAAATGATAAGTCAGGGAAAGGGAGATAGTGGGGGGCTGACGGGAGGTGGGGTTGGGTAGGAGTCAGACAGCAAGCCTGCCCCACACTTAACCTGCAGCGGCCGCTCTACCTCGCAGCTCCCTGCTCCGGGTGTTGTGAAATGGCCCATGTAGTCAAGAGTGCCACTCACATTTGGGGCATCCCCCTCTCTCCATAGACAGAGACTGGGCCAGGTCACAACGCCTGGAGTAGGGACCTGAGCCCAGACCCCCTGTGAGGTCACAGACTTTATTTAAACTCCCAATTACTGTGAACACTGTGATCTCTGTGCCACAAACCTAGCTTTAATCATATACTGTCAAGTGAACATGAAGAGATTTAAATTGAAAATGTAGCCTCAATACTAAGATGAATATAATTTTAAAGACATGATCATCTTTGTTTTGGGGGATAGTAATAACAGCTGGCTGTATAAAACCAACTTCCTATGACTGAGAAAGAACAGTTAAGTTTTACTGAGAGCATCTGTCCTATGGCTTTATGCATCAGAGATGCACTCAATGCATTGAATAGCTACAGTATGGTAGATTTGTACAACCCAGCCAATAGACTGTTCAGTATGTGTTTTCTCAAAATAGCAGGTGAGTGGAATGACTAGAATACCAACACAAAAAACAATATTTACAGAATGTGGCAAGCTAACTTGTACTTGATTAGTATGTTGAGCACCTACATCAGCATGCCTTTGACTTACATAATGCTTCACAGTTAACCTATACCTTGGCTACTTTGTACCAGAAAGATTGTATTAACATTATCACACAGATATATTACATTTTCACAAGGAGACAAAGACATAGCTGTTCTATACATTCTGTACAGTATTATAGATCATTAGAGCATCAAGTTAATTAACCTGCCAGGGCAGAATACAGCTCCCAAGATAAGGATGTCTCAGATGTTAAATCAATAGTACACTTTGCCTTAGCCACAAGGCCTAAAAGTAAGCATATATAGTACAATACCCAGGAAATAAATATCTATATTTAAATCAGCTAATTATTATAAGGCACCCAAACTCAAAATAATTATTTTGTTATTTATTGCTCATATACAGTGCCATAGACGTACATGGTGATTTATAAAACAGACAAAGATTGAGTCTCTGTCTCAGTAAGCTTAAAATATAAGAGCCTGAGTCTGCAAACACTTAGTACTGGGACTAATCCTAATTGCTGGGCATAGTCTCATTGGGCAGAGTCCTCAGATGTGCTGGGACAGTGCTTGGAGTCCATGAAATGGAGAACGCAAACGTATGCTTCCTGTCCAGCCCCCCAATCCTGGTTCAGCCACTGTAACTTAGAGCAGCCTCAAGACATTTCTAAATTGCACCAGGCTTTAACCACCCTCTGAGGCCACTGTGCCAGCAGGGATCACTGGAGTTCAGCATGCTCTGACATACTTCATCCAGCCCCCAACATGCCCTCTATTTCAGCCAAGAATTCCCCCATGCTGAGGGAATCCTTAACTGCTCATTTAGGACAGTATTAAGTCCCCTTTGTGGTGCTGGAGCAATCCAAAGGGGAATTACTGGAGTCAAGAATCTAACCCATTGGCTTCCATTGTACTACACCTGGTAGTAAGCGCTATGTTTGGTACTGTTGGCAAGATTGGGCTCAGCATTAAGATGAGATCACCCCAAGAAGACATATGCAGAGGTGAAAGTATGCCGGTATGGTCCAGTACAACGTACTGGGAAGAGCTGGTACGCCATACCAGATTGGACTGGCTTCCCTAGGACGGTATGCATCTGATGAAGTGAGCTGTAGCTCACGAAAGCTCATGCTCAAATAAATTGGTTAGTTTCTAAGGTGCCACAAGTACTCCTTTTCTTTTTGCGAATACAGACTAACACGGCTGTTACTCTGAAATCTGTTCCCTAGGACGGCGATTTAAAGGGCCCTGGGCTCTGGCCGCTGTGGGAAACCCCAGGCCCTTTAAATCGCCGCCCGAGCCCCACTGCCAGAGCCCTGGGGTAGCGGTGGCAGGGCTCCAGCAGTGATTTAAATGGCCCAGGGCTCCGGCTGCTGCGGGAAGCCCAAGGCCCTTTAAATCACCGCCCCAACCCTGCTGTCCTGCCTTCTTGGGGTAGCGGTGGCAGTGCTCTGGCAGTGATTTAAAGGGCCCGGGGCTTCCTGCAGCAGCCAGAGCCACAGGCCCTTTAAATTGCCGCCCGAGCCCTGGGGTAGCAGTGATTTAGAAGGTCCGGGCTCCCAGCCGCTGCTACCGCAGCCAGAGCCCCAGGGGCTTTTAATCTTGATTTAAAGGGCCTGGGTCTTTAAAGGCCCCGCCTCTTCCGACTGAGCCACACCTCTTTTGGTTGAGGCCAAGCCCCCTGCTCAGGACTCCAGAGTACCGGTAAGTCCTTTAAGTTACTTTCACCCCTGGACATATGGGACAGGGGGGAGGGAAGAGTGAAGACTTAGATGATATAACTGTGTGGTCACTTGTGAAACTAATGCATGCAACTTCAGGGTTACATTTAAAAATAATTAATTCCATTTATTTTGAAGCTGGGTGTCAAAGACAGTGGATATAATAATGGGTGAATACATCACAGTAGCCAAACACTGGAGGAAACTGTTAGCTTTTAGGGGGGAAAGCTGCCTGGCAGAGAGGACGGAGGAAAGGAAAGTGTAGGAATCATTAAGATATTCTTCCTCCTTTCCCCCTCTTCCCAAGAGGAAAGATATCAGTGATGCTAAAGGGACATAAAAAAGAGACCTTCATCTTCCCACTAAAACTAGCGCTTGAGTCTATCAGGCCTGAAGAGAAAACATTCTTCACCTGTCCAGTGAAAGTATAATCCAGGTAACGTGGGGCCAATATAAAACCTTTCCCACCTGTTGTGGTGAGTGTACTGGCAGGTCAAAAGAAAGAATCTCAATACCCTCCACCCAGTCCAAGTGCTGTTAGGACAAAACAATTGACTTTACTCATAACATGATTGGACTGGAAGAGAAAACACCTATGTGTGAAGAAATGGGGTGGATATATAAAAAGGCAGAAAAACCTAAAAATTAAGGGTATGGATCTCATTTACCGCAAAGCCGCTTTACACCATTCTGGGCAATGGGCTGTAAGTGAGTGTAAATGTAACAAGCCCAATTTAAGGCCTGGGTATAGTGCCAGAATAGTGAAAAACATACTTAGTGTATGTGAGAATCACGCTCTACGAGAGAGTCTGGGGGACCTGTGAAAACAAAGATAAACCAATAAACAAACAACCTTTTCTCTTTATGGTAAATTATAACTATATTACATGACATAGAAGAAAATGCTGCATTTATTTCTGATTCTGCTATCAATAAACTCATGGCAGAGCCCTTTGTATTGACAAAATGATCATGATTAACTCAAAAATAAAATATATTTTTTATAAACCATATAGTCACATTGAGTCCAATCTTGCTCCATCTTTGCCAAACTCCTGTTGACTCAAATGGTGCAGGATCAGATCTAAAATGCATATACAGGTTACTTTCACTCTGAAATATTTATGCATATATACCATTTGTTTGCAATAATAGAAAAAGACCATGCTATTGGTCAAAAATGATCTAGGTCAAATGACTGAAATTCCTGACCAACAGTATAGTCGATTTTAAAAAGATGATGTTGCACAGTTGCACTCAGGATAGTGAGGTGAGCAAAACCTAAGGAAACTAAGTGGTCTAGTGAAACACACTAGCTTGTGAATGATCAAAGTTCAGTTCCTCTTTCCTGGGCTGGTACAACTGCAGAGGCAGTGTGTGCACATCCCATTTGAGAGTCATTCTCTAGTGACCTATTCAGCCAGTTCATAAACTGGATGAATGAATGCAGCGTAGGGAGCTATATTTAGCTTTCTTTAGCTAGAAGGCAGGTGTAGAGGATATGATGGGACGTAAAGTTAAAAAAATGAGATGGATGAAGGGTCAGTGATTTCACCCTGGGGAAAAAATGTAAAGCAGCTGTATAATTTTTCCATTCAGAATTTAAAAGTGCCATTCTGCTATCTGAATTGTTTATTTGTGGGGGAGTAGATGGATTCCAGGCTCTGCTATCTGTCAATAGCCTCAGTCCTGATCCCTGAATAGTTTAGGATAATGTGTTATTTAAATACAGTCTATTTCAAGAACAATTTAGGACCTGACCCAATGCTCACTGAAGTCAATGGAATGTCTCCAGTGGACTTCAGTGAAGGACCAGGCCAGTAGTGAATAAATCGTGCCCAGCCGTGTCATACTAGTGGCCTCTTCTCCCATCAGTAAAAATACATTCATGGCAGTTATGAACATGAATTGATGAGAGAATAAAGCTCAAGCAAGATTTTCAGTTACGGTTTCTAGTGACAATACATAATCAGGCAAGTGAAATCTGAGTTGCTTGTACCTGGCACCAGAATCTAGAGATAAAAATAAAGCCTCATAACATGTGCAGCTTTGATGTAGTTTATTAATGCTAAAACTCTGGTATCAGCAAACAGTACAGACACCAAACGAAAGGTTTTGAATTCCTTAGTCAACTCACATCAGCTGCTGTCTTATCAGTGTATTTTTATTTGTTTGATCTTCTATAACTTTCTCTCTTTGTTTTTCAGATAGGATAGTAAATCAGGTAACTATTGAAGTCATTTGCTGCATTACAAAATCTAAAACTCCTTTTAAAATGTCCTAATATGGTGCAACTCTGCACTAAAGTGCAGACTGCAGGGTGATTTGCACCTTCCTCTGAAGCACGTGATGCTGGGTATTGTCAGAGGTAGGATACTGGGTTTATATGAATGACAGGTCTGATTCATTATGGCAATTTCTAGCTCTCAGTGTGTCACCATGTCTTATAGGAATATTTTACAGGATGTGACATCCACATATCACAATCAGAAAATCGTATCAGAATAAGCTAAACAGCTATAACAGCATATAACGTATACATGCCCCTTCTTATTTCCCTTAACAACCTTTTCTTTGGTGACTTCACTTGCTCATGACTTGAAGTACTTTCAATAGGCATGCAGTTAGTCACTGCTCTATAATTTGAAGTATGAGATATTACATCCTTATAATTTTTCTTCTATTTAAACCAATTGTGGATTCCCATTTATACCCCTTACAATTATCCCTTGTTTGTTTTAGACTGCAAGCCTTTTAGGGATGGGACCGTACTTTCTTTTGTGTTTGCACAACACGTAGCATATTGTGGGTGATACCAGTAATAGAATCATAGAAACGTAGGGCTGAAAGGGACCTCAACAGGTCAGCTAGTTCAGCCCCTTGTATCAACGCAGGACCAAGTCAATCTAGGTCACCCATGACAACCTATTCGTAAAAATTTCCAATGATGGGGATTTGACAACCTACCTTGGTAACCTATTCCACTGCTTAATTATCCTTATAGTTAGAAAGTTTTTCCTAATATCTATCCTAAATCTTCCTGCAGCAGATTAAGTCAATTACTTCTTGTCCTTTGGACATGGAGAGCAATTAATCTCCATCCTCTTTATAACAGCCCTTAATACATTTTAAGATTGTTATCGGTTCCCCCTCAGTCTTCTTTTCTCAAGACTAAATATGCCCATTTTAAAAAAAATATATAATTAAAAATATAAAAAATAAAAATATAATACCTCAGTAATATATTGTTGCTGTGAGTGCCAAAGGTTGTTCATGCACTGTGTGGAAGAACATTTCCTACAATCACGTTTAAATGCGCCACTTTTAATTGCATTTGGTGCTCCCACATTTTTGTATGGTCAGAAGAGGGGACTAAGATAACTCAGCTGCCCCGCTCTATATTATTCAGATGGGTACTCAGAATTTTGAATTACAGACATTTATATATAAAATAGCCTAAACATTTAAGTATTCTGTGCCCATCAACTATCTGAATATAAATCCCAAAATTGTTAAGAGAAATGTTCCTGTTTGAAAGGAGATCAGGTCCCTGTTGACACATTCCGCCATTCTTTACAGCTCAAGACTGAAGTTTAGGTTATCCTTTATTGTTTCAAATGAATAAAATGAATGACAAAGTCAGTCAGCAAATGAAGAGCCAATTTAAAAACATCAGAAAGCAAATTTAGTTAGTTTTATTTCAAAAGTAAAATATTCCGTCTGGTTTCTGGTATTATCTGCATCCTGTACAATCCCCTAACCAGCCCACCCAAACAGAACCTGTGGCTTTGAAAATATATGGAGAAATGGATGTTGCTTGGAGGAAAGGTAAATATTTATACATCTTCTTTCTATCACACCAAAGGTTTATATGTAGCTTTCTAACACCAAGCAGATTGCTACAATGCTGGTGGGCTAGATTGTTTCAAACACAGACCTATGTAGGGGGCAATGTGGAGCTGCCCTGCCCCAGCAGGATCACAAGGATTGACAGTGATTGTGCTGAGGCTCAATCTCTCCTGGGGCTGCTTAGTGAGTGTGGGCTCTGCACTATCTATTTGGATGGCACAGATTGCTCTCTCTCTCATGCTTGCCATGCTCTATGGGCCGGTGTTGGAGGGGCAGAGCCATGCTTCACGTCCTCTTTGCCCCCTTCAGGGTGATTTGTTCCCCAGAGCAAGGACTGAGCAGCTACTCCTCACAGAAACTACTGTTGTAATCAGTTCTTGTGCTTCCCCTTCTCCCACACCCTCATGCAAGGGTTGATCACAGTCTGGTCATATACAGTCAATTTACATGGTATCAATCAGCTTATAAAATGACTTGGTTTGATTGGCTGGTTCCAAACACTTATACGGTGATTACAGCCCAAAGTATAGATGTGGAGGGAGTATAAAGCCTCTTTAACCAGATCACTGCCTCATCACCACAATGTATGTACTTCAAAAAAAGATTTTACCAGCACTAGTTCAGTTTTGTGGCCCCTAATGAGGTTTTTAAATGGCCTGTAAGAAATGCCTCCACCTCTGTAGTTTTAACTTTTTTAGGGCTGTCAATTAATCACAGTTAATTCATGCAATTAACTCAAAAAAAAATCAATCATAATTAGAAAAATTTATCACAATTAATCGCAGTTTTAATCGCACTGTTAAACAATAATAGAATACGATTTATTTAAATATTTTTTCATGTCTTCCACTTTTTCAAACATATTGATTTCAATTACAGCACAGAATACAAAATGTACAGGGCTCACTTTATAGTATTTTTGATTACAATAATAGTATTATTTTTGTTGTTACATAACTTCACTCAAAAACAAAATAATGTAAAACCTTAGACCCTAAGTCCAATCAGTCCTACTTCTTGTTCAGCCAATTGCTAAGAGAGTCAAGTTTGTTTACATTTACAGGGGATATTGCTGCCCACTTCTTATTTACAATGTCACCTGAAAGTGAGAACGGGCATTTGCATGGCACTTTTGTAGCTGACATTGCAAGGTATTTACATGCCAGATATGCTAAATTTTCATATGCCTCTTCAGGTTTTGGCCACCATTCCAGAGGACTTGCTTCCATGCTGATGACGCTCATTAAAAAAATATTGTGTTAATTAAATTTGTGACTGAACTCCTTGGGAGAGAACTGTATGTCTTCTGCTCTGCATTTTACCCGTATATTTCATATTACAGTGGTCTCCAATGATGACCCAGCACATGTTATTCATTTTAAGAACACTTTCACTGCACATTTGAAAAAATGCATAGAAGATACCAATGTAAGATTTCTAAATATAACTACAGCACTTGACCCAAGGTTTAAGAATCTGAAGTGCCTTCCAAAATCTGAGAGGGACGAGGTGTGGAACATGCTTTCAGAAGTCTTAAAAGACCAACACTCCAATGCGGAAACTACAGAACTCAAACCACCAGAAAAGAAAATCAATCTTCTGCTGGTGGCATCTGTCTCAGATGATGAAAATGAACATACGTCGGTCTGCTCTGCTATGGATCATTATCGAGCAAAATCCGTCATCAGCATGGATGCAATGTCCTCTGGAATGGTGTTTGAAGCATGAAGGAACATATGAATCTTTACCACATCTGGCATGTAAATATCTTGCAATACTGGCTACAACAGTGCCTTGTGAATGCCTGTTCTCACTTTCAGGTGACACTGTAAATAGGAAGTGGGCAGCATTATCTTGTTTGTTTGAGCAATTGGCTGAACAAGAAGAAGGACTGAGTGGACTTGTAAGCTCTAAAGTTTTACATTGTTTTATTTTTGAGTGCAGGGAAAAAGACAGACAGGAAAATGTCCTGGCTGGAGTGAAAGCTGGACACCGCCTTGGGGAGTAAGGCTTGGTGTGGTATGAGTTGCACATTATCCCTGTGGAAGACCATGTAAGGTGGTTCCAAGGTGAAGGCCTTCAGCTCAGAAATCCATCTCGCAGAGGTAATAGCAACCAGGAAAGCCGTCTTCCAGGAGAGATACAGGAGGGAGCACGTGGCCAGCGGCTCAAGTCGGGGCCCCATGAGCCTTGAAAGGACCAGATTAAGAACCCACATAGGGATAGGCTGACGGATCTGAGGATATAGACGGTCCAAGCCTTTGAGAAAGCAAACAACCATAGGATTGGCGAAGACAGAACGGCCAGACGTGCCTGGATGGAAGGCTGAGCTGGCAGCAAGGGGAACCCTTAAGGAGGAGGCCGCCAGGCCTTGCTGTTTCAGGTGCAGGAGATACTCTAAAATGAGGGGCACCAGCACCTGGAGGGGGTGCGGCGCTGGTCACACCAACACGAAAATCTTTTCCACTTCACCAGATATGTGGCTGTAGTAGAGGGCTTCCTACTGCACAGTAGGACCCATCTTACTTGGCCCGAGCACAGAAACTCCGTGGGTTCAGCCATGCAGCTCCCAAGCTGTGAGGTGGACGGACTGTAGGTTGGGATGACAGAGTCGACTGTGGTCGTCAGTGAGTAAGTCAGAGAGGAGAGGCAACGTGACCGGTACATCGACCGACAGCTCCAGCAGCATGGTGTACCAGTGCTGGCGAGGCCATGCTGGAGCTATCAGGATCACCTTTGCCCCCTCCCTGCAGATTTTGAGCAGGACTTTGTGCACAAGAGGGAACAGAGAAAAGGTGTAGAGCAGGCAACCTGTCCAGGGCAGCAGGGCCACGTCTGTGAGGGAGCCTGGGCTACGACCCTGGAAGGAGCAGAATGCTGGGCACTTCCTGTTGTATCTGGTGGCAAACAGGTCAACCTAGGGAACCCCCCAACTTTGGAAGATGGAGTGGACGACATCCGATTGGAGAGACCACTCGTGTGAGTGGAAGGACCTCCTGAAGTGGTCCGCCAGCAGGTTCTGGATCCCTGGAAGAAAGGATGCTATGAGGTGAATCAAGTGGGCTGTGCAGAACTCCCACAGTCGAATGGCTTCCTGGCAGAGGCGGGTGGAATGGGCCCCCCCTTGCTTGTTGATGAAAAACACGGCTGTGGTGTTGCCTGTTAGAACCGCCATGCAGCGACTTTGCAGTTGGGCCCGGAAGGCTTGGCAAGCCAAGCGCACCGCCATTAGCTCCCTGACATTGATATGGAGGGAGATCTCATTCTGTGACCACAGGCCTTGGGTCTGGAGGTTCCCCAGATGTGCCCCCAACCCAGAGCTGATGCGTCTGTAACCAGGGACAAGGAGGGCTGTGGAGGGGGACTCCCCTGCACACTGCTCGGGGGTCGAGGATATGTTCCAGCACCATGACCATTGAATTCAAGCTGTCTCGCCCTGGATGGTAGGCTGAGGTGAGCCATGCCTGCAACGGCCTGAGCTGGAGCCTGGCGTGCTGAGTCACATATGTGCAAGAAGCCATATGGCCAAGCAGTCTCTTGCTGTCGAGGTTGGGAATTGCTGAAGGCCCTGAATGATGCCCGCGATAGCTCAGAAATGGGACTTCGGCAGGAGGGCCCGAGCTTGAACGGAGTCCAGCACTGCCCCAGTGAATTCTACCCTTTGGGTCGGTTCTAGGGTTGACTTGTCTACATTGAGGAGGAGACCCAGCCATTGAAACGTACACCTCACCAGGCAGAGTTGGGACTGCACTTGCTGTCTGGTGCGGCCCCGAAGTAGCCAGTCATCGAGGTAGGGATATACTGGCACCTGCCATCAATGGAGGAAAGCAGTCATGACCAACATGCACTTGAAGAACACCCGGGGGGCTGTTGAAAGGCCGAAGGGAAGGGCCATAAACTGGTAGTGTCCACGAAGCTAAGGAAGCACCTGTGCACCAGATGAATTGCTATGTAGAAGTACGCATCCTTCATGTCGAGGGCAGCATATCAGTCTCCAGGATCCAGAGAGGGGATAATAGTGCCGACGGAGACCATGTGGAACTTCAGCTTTACCATGAAGTTGTTGAAGCCGCGCAGGTCCAGAATGGGCCTGAGGCCCCCTTTGGCCTTGGGAATTAGGAAATAACAGGAGTAGAACCCCTTGCCCCTTAGCTCCCATAAAACCTCCTCTACTGCTCCCATGGCAAGCAGCCCCTGAACCTCCTGAATAAGGAGTTGCTTGTGAGAGGGGTCCCTGAAGAGGGATGGGGAAGGGGCGTGAGAGGGTGGATAGGAGCAGAATGGGAGAGAGTATCCCATTTCCACTGTGAGAAGGACCCAGCGGTCCGAGGTTATTTGGGACCACGCATGGTGGAAGTGGGATAAACGATTCAAAAAGGGCGGGGAAGGATCCAGAGTTGAGTCCGGAACACCGTACTCGGGCATCCCTTCAAAATGCCTGTTTGGAGCCCGACGATGGTTTGGTTGGGCCCTAGCCTTATCCTGTTGGGGACTGGAAGGCTTCCTTCTGCCATTCCATCCCCTCTGCCTGTAGAAGACCTGCCTCAGCGGAGAAGGGTAGGAGTGTTGTTGCGGCTGCTGGGGCTTGAAGTGCTTCCGCTGGGTTGCCAGGGTGTGCATACCCAGGGACTTCATAGTTGCCCTTGAGTCCTTAAGGCTATGCAGCTGAGAGTCAGTCTGTTCCGTGAACAAGCTCTCCCCATCAAAGGGCAGGTCCTGCAGCATCTGCTGAACCTCAAGTGGTAGGCCCGAGGCTTGCAACCATGAGGTGCACCTCATGGCAATGCCCGAGGACAAGGTACGTGCTGCTGAGTCTGCAGCATCCAGTGAGGCCTGCAATGAGGTCTATGCCACCATCTTACCCTCATCAACAAGGGCCCCAAACTCCCCTCTGGACTCAGGTGGCACAAGCTCCTTGAACTTGAGCACTGAGTTCCAGGAGCTGAAGTTATAGCAGCTCAGGAGTGCCTGTTGGTTTGCAGTCCTGAGCTGGAGCTCCCAGTGGAGTACACTTTGCAGCCAAACAAGTCCTGCTGCTTGGTTTCTTTCGACTTGAGCGCTGGGGCCCGCTATCCCTAGCTCTCTTTCTCATTCATGGCCGCAACCACCATGAGCAGGGTTGCGGAGGCATGAAGAGCTAGTCATAGCCCTTCGAGGGCACAAAGTACTTGCATTTGACCCCTTTGGCCATAGGGGGTATAGAGGCGGGGGTCTGCCAGATGGTTTTGGCATTGGCCTGAATGGTCCTGATGAGGGGCAAGGCCACCATTGACGGACCTTCCGGGGCCAAAATGTCTACCACTGGGTCCTCCGATTCCACCACCTCCTCGGCCTGCAGACCCATATTGCGCACCTGCCCCCATATCAGGGTGTCCATGGTCTGAATGGCCTCAGTCCCGCTCCGAATACTGAGACCCCGTTTCCAAGCCTGAGGAACGGGATTGGGATTGTGGGGGCCAGGGTGATGCCGTGTGGACCTGCTTTGGAGAACGGCGTCGTGAAGCTGGAGAGCATTGTCGTGAAGCTGGGTAGCTATGCCACGACATGCCACAGTGCCAGGACCTAGAGCAGTACCGTGACCTGGAGCTGTGCCGAGATGGGGAGCGGCGTTGTGACCGGTACCAAGTTTGGGACCTATTCTGCAAAGGCGACCGTTGTATGGAGCTGCGCCGTGACCAGGAGCGATGACATGATCGGGAGTGGTGCTGCAAGTGCGACTGGTGCCACAACGGGGAACAGTGCCGTGACGGGGAGCGGTGCTTGGACCTTGAATGGTGCCGAGGTTCGACCGATGGTGCCGATGATCGGAACAATGCTGACTTGCCTTGAGACGGTGCCACACGCTGAGGCACTGGAGGCTTGGAATGGAGCAGAGGAGACCCCGGTGCTGTCATGGCGATGAGGTCCCTTACACCCACAAAGGTATCCAGAGTGGACGGCATCTGCATTTCCACAGTGCTGTGGGTCGAGGAGTCCAATGGCACCAGACTTGATGGCTCTCCTTGTGTGGCCAAAGTCGACGGTGCCACGTCCACAGCCTTAGCGCCCGAGTGCTCCTCTTTGGGATGCGCCCTATTGGCAGGCTCCAGGTGGGTGGGTCTCTGCGCAGCAGAGATACTCTTCTCCTGCTTCCAGTGCCACTTCGGTGCTGGGGAGTGGGATGATGCCAGGCCGAAGCCGCCAGTTTCAGCACTGGGGAGCAGCGGTGCGGCAGGTCTTGGCCAGAGTCCATCTGCGGGGCCACTTTCACCACTGTCGCCCAGGCACTGCGCACCGAAGAACTCGGTGCTGGTTCCTGCTGCGCCGAAAGAGCCTGGGGTCTAAGTCCCACCTCCATAAGGAGTTGCTTAAGACAAAAGTTCCACTCCTTCTTGGTCCTAGGACGAACCCCTTTGCAGATTCTGCACTTTTCGGCTTGGTGAGCCTCCCCCAGACACTTCAGACAAGAGTTGTGGGGGTCACCCGTTGGCATGGGCTTGGAGCAGGATTTGCAGGATTTGAATCCTGGGGATTGAGCGTGAGAGCCCTCCCAAGGGAAAGCAGTCGGGACAGAGGGAGACCCCCCCAACCCAACTGCTACTAACTACACCAAAAACAAAAAGAAAACTACAAGAAAGAACAAGAACAACTACTATGAGAATCAAGCTAGGGAAACGTGGAGAACTTGCTAAGCAAGATGCCACTGTTCCAACGACTGTCACAGGCGGTAAGAAGGAACTGAGGTGGCGCCAGGTCAGCAGGGTCATATATTGCGCGCTATGGAGGTGCGACTCCAGGGGGCTCCACAGCCGACCTGACGGATGCTGCTAGGGGAAAAACTTCCCGATGGCCGTGCATGTGACATGCGCACACCTAACTGGAATCGACATGAGCAATCACTCAAAGAAGAATCAATATATTTGAAAATGTGGAAAACATCCAAAAATATTTAAATAAATGGTATCCTATTATCGTTTAACAGTGCGATTAACCGTGATTAATTTTTTTAATTGCTTGACAGTCCTAATTTTTTTTCCAAATCCAATTTGTCATCAAAATATTAGAATGAGTTTGGATTTTAATAAGACCCTCCTCTTACTTCCGGATTGAGAGCAGGATCTGAGAAGGGTTTAATATTGACATTGGAGGAATGCATGAAAGAATAGCTGATGACTGCCAGACTGTCATGCCAGGAATTTGCTATAGAACTAGGAGAATGTATTACTAAATTTCTCAGCCATAACATTGCACAATATATTTTTTCTGCCAGTGAAATATTTTATTTATCTATACAACTGTATGGCTACATATATACACTGTACAATGTCCACTATGAAAATTCAATATTCACTCCCCCAGGAATCTTCCTTTGTTTAGAATTTTGAGATGCCACAGTACCACCATCATTGCAGAAGACTAAATCTTACATTTTTCATGGAACCTGACATGCATGCACAGACTGCAGTGAGATAGACTGTGATTCTTTTGAAATGAGAAAACGATATATATTTTCCTCTTCCCCAGGAAGCCTCAAAAGTAGCCCAGAATTCTTAAGCTTTTTTCTCAGTTTTATGTAATACCTGCCCTATTTAAGAATTTTTTCTCCAGTCTCAAGATGCATGAAATAAAAATGTCATAGAAGAAAAGGGAAGTATGCTACTGCAAAGGACAATTATACAAGACAAAAAACAAACAATAAGGAAAACAACAGGTTCTCTTGTCATGCTGCTTACACTTATTTGCGGCCAGCTCCTTATGATGTGTTAATGGTATTCTGCTACTCAGCAGTATTGCTATCAGTATTGCATGTTGCCTATATAACCCACTTCAAAACACTAAAATCTGAATGTTTATTATGAGGTCATATAAGGGATCTCAGTTTTCCTTAGACCGTTTGCACTATTTGGAGTCCTGACTGAAACAGGAGAGAAAGAGAGCGAAACAGTATGAAACTTCAAATGCACTATACAGATGAAGAACTTTTCTTTCTTCAGCAAGAATTGCTCTACAGATTCCCCATTCTCATAACACTTCTGAGCAATTACAGTCCCTAGTGAAGGGTTGAGGATTGCTTAGTTAAATGAAGGCTGATCTCTTGAAAAAAGAATCAGAGTTATCCCCTAAATTGAGAGTGTTGTGTGAAGGTGTGACTTGAGTTCCATGAGGCAGCTTTATAGAAGTCAGAGGTAGAGACGTTCATTCCTCAATCACATAAGGAAAGCTATCATAGACCTAGACCTTACCTTCTTGGCTGCAACAGGACTGAATACAGAGTTTAATCCATTTACACAATCCCTAAACAGAGACTGACTCCCCAATGGACTTGTGTCCGAAATGCTACAAACAACCTTGGAGACTTGTCACTCAGTGCACCCTATTTATATCCAGCTTATGCAGCCTGCCTTCCCCTTCTAAACTCTAATGTTTCAGGAAGCAGACAGGGAGGCTGATTCACTGATTAAGACAAGACTATTTCGGAGAGTACATCAGAGAAGAATTTAGGGTGATGGCTCAACATGACTTTATACTAATGTAAGCCTGGGAATGGAGGATGGACTATACATAGCTGTATTTCACTCACCCTCCTAGGTTATGAAAGAGCTTGCTGCAGTTTGTCTAAGTATTCAAGATGTGTACCTACCAGAGTGCTAAGATTCAGGCTGCTAGGAATGGTGGTTCTGTGACTGGATGAAGACTGACCCTGCTTCTGACATACAAAGTCCACAGATGATGGAAAGAAGAATGATAGTCTGATGCACTAAGAAATGTGAATATCAAAACCAGAGAGCCTATGTTGTATCTATGAATCCATGCTTCACCTTTCTGGTGATTTAAGGAAGCAGAGGAATCAGTTAGAAGGTATATATCACTCCCCTCCATGATGAATGTGTCTGTCACTAGCCTGCCACTCAATAATTGTTCAAAGGACATCTGGTATCATCCTGGAGGCAAACAGATCGAGAATCTGAGATGCTCCCTTTCTGGAATATTGCATTCACCAACGAAGTTTTCAAGTGTCACTGATATTTGCTCTGATGACTGAAATTCAAGTAATCTAAAAGATAGTTGTTTCTCTCTACCAAGCAAATGGCAAAAAGTGAAAGATCTGATGAACTATGAAGCAGTCCCAAAGTTAACTTGTCATGGCTACACTGGGGCGGGTGTACAGGGGCCCATGCAACTTAGAGGGCCCAGGGAGCACTGGAAGTTCTAGCTGGGATCCGTGGATGCAACTATACCCACAGAAATCAGGCCTAAATGTTCACTTCTCACATGGCTGAGGGCACAGTTGCATCCAAGTCCCACTCCACCTGCTGGAACCCACAGCAGCTCCTCTCAGGGCCAGGGACCGCCACGAAGCTTTGAGCCAGGGGAAGAGCAAGCTTGGCTGTTCTTTTGGTCCAGCCTGGCAGGGAGCTGCAGTGCAGGATGGGGAGCCTATGCCACCGCCACTCAGGCAGAGGTACCTGGTCTGTGTACTCCTGCCCACTCCCGGCTGCGATAGCAACTGCCTCCCACATACCCCAGGAGGGAAGGAGAGCAGGTCTGAATGTGGAGCATAGAGGGAGGGGATGGGGAGGAGGAGTGACTGTGGGGCACAGAGGGGAGAACCCTAAATCCCTTCCTCCAAGGAAGCCTTGAGACAGCAGGGAGGGCTAGGGTAAGGAGTGGGGTAGGGGGAGACATGGACTCCTGGGAAGGGATGGTAGGGGGTCTCCCTCAAGGGCTGAGATCCTGGGAGCAGGCCAGAAACATGAACCTATAGCAGATAGTTCATGAGTTTACAGAATGAAAGTCTTGCAAATTGTGATTCAAACAGGAGAGGAGAAAAAGTCAGTATTATATGTTGCACTATACTGTTTCACAGACATTCACATTTTGAGAATTGTTATCAAGTACTGAACAGTTGAATTGGCAGGTTTGGTGCTATAAATAAGTGAAACACTCATTAAAATTTGAAGAAGGGGCCCACAAAAAAAAAACCTGCACAGGGTCCCATATTCTGTTCTTCCACCACTGCTTGGCTACATATATGAAGGGCACAAGCTACCCTCCTCTCTTTGGCAGTTAAGTAATATTTTGGGGCTTCACAGCCTGGCAGGCTCTGATGACTTCAGCCCTTTACGTAAGAAAGGAAAATTCTCAATATTTGCTGTATGGCTTGAAGCTCCAGTGAAGGATGGATTCCCTGAGCTTCAACAGGCTACAAGAGTCAACACTGTCTGTAACATTTCCCTAGTTCAGGTTTTACTCAGGTTATCACTATGGATTGACATGGTTGGCAGAATGGAAATCCTCAAAGGACACTGCCAAACAGATGAAAGCTTATAGAATTTGTTGAGGCACTGCTAGCAGGCTGTCTCCTCCTGAGCTATATCCTATAAATTGGACAAGGTTGCAAAGGCCTCTTTCTCAGAGTTATAGATGAAGTCGTAGATAATGAATGCAGGAACTCAGAAAAGATTGGGCAAAGCTCTCTTATTAAAGGGTTCAGAGTAGCAGCCGTGTTAGTCTGTATTCGCAACAAGAAAAGGAGTACTTGTGGCACCTTAGAGACTAACAAATTTATTTGAGCATAAGCTTTCGTGAGCTACAGCTCACTTCAAATGCATCCGATGAAGTGAGCTGTAGCTCACGGAAGTTGATGAATTTATTTGAGCATAAACTTTCGTGAGCTACAGCTCACTTCATCGGATGCATGAAAGCTTATGCTCAAATAAACTTGTTAGTCTCTAAGGTGCCACAAGTACTCCTTTTCTTTTTATTTAAAGGGCTAGTCCAGGAACTTTTCTATTGGTATATGAAAGCCATTGCTACAGCAGGGTCAAGTAGTAATACTCTCATCAAGTCAGTTTCTGCATCGGGTTGAAAGTGACATTTCCTGGTTGAATCTGAGGCCCAGACTCCTGAACAGTAGCCAGATTATATCCAGGAAAGAAGAGCATGGACTGGAAGCCATGATGAGACAGGAAACCCAGGAAAACATGAACTACTTGATCTCTTAAGTGGAGCAGCACTAACACAGGTGTCCAATGGTGGCATGACAGATAATGACTCTCCGTATCACCATATAAAGTTTTAATCTAGGTGGGCTGTGTGCTCTACAAACATAAAAGAAGGCACAGTCCCTGCCCCAAAGAGTTAATATTCACTTTCTTTAGTCTAATACAGCATGGAAATCTCCTTGTGTCTTTAAGACTAGGAAGCACTGGGAATAAAAACCCAGCTCTTCCTGAAAAGGATGGGAAAGGAGCAAAAGGAGGAGGCATGGAGCGGAACTGAATGGAATAGTCCTTCCATACTATATCCAGTATGGTGCAGGGCTCTCAAAATTTCAAGCAAAACAGCTGCCTGCTATTGGATGCTGCAGGTGGAGCCAGAATTGAGAGCAACTGGTCTCTCTTATTGCTCGCAACACCTGTGAAGTTTTACTTATTGTGGATGGCTGGAGAGGCCTTTCTGAGGTGCCTGATGTTTCAAGGACTGCCCTAATGTGAGTAGGCAATGTTATCTGAAGGAAATTTCCTGTAGGAAGACTTAAGAAGACAAGAGTGATCCAGGTGGCTTGTGTCTGAGGTGTCAAAAGATCTAGAATGGACCCTTCTCATCTCAGATTGGCATGGATCTGAGAACTTCCAAGATGAGCCTCTGATACTATCTCAGTTTAAATTGAGACTATCTGTGGAGACCCCCAGATCTGAGCCTCTGCAACTGGGGCAGAAGGAATCAGATGAGATATGGGACTGATATGGGACAGATGAGATATGGGACTGAGATATGGGACTGATATCAGATGAGATATGGGACTGACAGACTGAGATATGGGACTGAGATATGGGACTGATATGGGACAGATGAGATATGGGACCAGAAAACTCCCACTGGTTCAGAGTGGCCAATGGAATTCCATCTCTCTGAGGCCCCAGTCAGGACTGAGGCAACACATAGATATGAGGGAGTTGCTGGAGCTCAGGGTCCAAAGTCACACCTCATCAACCATCAGATTTAGAGAGTCTGGAACTGTAGCAGATTCGGATCCAATTCTCAGTTTCAGGTGCCCACTCAGAGCCAACAGGTGCTCAGATCTGCAGGGTTTATAACACCGTAAGAGGCCCTGGATCTATTCTTCTTAAATGCAGAAAAAAGTGGGAAGCATAGCTGAGAGGCAGGAAGGTGTTGGCTGGCAAGGGGTGAGGAGAGCAGCTGCTCCCTTGCTTTACAAGGGACTCTGCTACTGACAGTACAGCAACACTGCTATAGGCACAGAGGTGTTAGCCTTCTATGCACACAGCAAAAACTCTTGTCAGGCCCTCGTCTTCTCCCATCATCATTTCTGCAATTTCCTCTTCTCTGGCCTTCCTAACACCCACGTTGCCTCCCTTCAACCCATTAAAAACACCACTGCTAAAATCCTCTTTCTTGCCCATTATTCTAGCCAAGGCCTCCTCCTTCCTAAAGACCTCCACTCCCTTTTATACCACATCAAATTCAAGCTTCTTGCCCTCACCCTCCAGACCCTTCATAGCTCTCTCTCACCCTTCTTTGTCCAGTCTTTTCCCACTTCCTTTCCACAAAATATATTAGCTACTCTTGACTGCCCATTTAGCCACTTCTCCCACATCTGTCTCTGCACCTTCTGTCACACTGCTCCCTGTCCATAAATGACCTCTGAGAACGAATTCATAAGGTCACCCCCTTCTGTCCTCCAAATACCTCTTCAAAACTCTCTGCTTCCATAATGTCTACAAGACACTACTAATTATGGTTAGGGTGAAGGGCAGCCAAGTATAACGGATGCGTATGTATTCAACAAAAGGAAGTATATAAAATGGTAGATTTTCAAAGGTACAAAGGGCATATAGGCACCCACTTCTCATTGGGTGTCTAACTGCTCTTTCTGCCTTTGAAAATCTCTATATGACATATAAAAAAGCTTGCATGTATTTTGATTGTACCCCTCTCCCACACCCTCAGCACGTTGCTTGTCTTCTTAGATTGTAAGATATTCAAGATTGGGTCTTTTATTCCTGTATGTGTGGCACCCAGAATATTATCGGTGCTATTTGAATAAAAATAACAATAAGAGGTGCCCACAGCCCAGGTAACAGTGGGGCAACTAGTGCGTACAGGTCATTTTTGCCACCCCTTGAAGTCTGGCAGCGGAGTAGGCAGAGTGTCAAGCTAGGGCTACTACTGCCTCGTGCTTAGGTCTGTAAAGTATTCTTCACATATAACGGTTGCTTCATTTGTCTATAAATTTACGGCTGCACCGGTACCTACCTCATCTCTCTATAAAGCATTTTCACTACCCGCAGTATGAAAAGTACAAAAAAGCAAACTCAACTCTACCCTGTTATTTACTCTATGATTGCTTCTGTCACTGCCAAGTTTTCTAGATTTTTACAGCCAGACACCAACTACAAAAAAGTGATTAGAGATGTGTCCTGCTGATGCTCCTGCCCAGCTTCCTAAGCACAAGAAGCAGTTCAGGGCTCTGAGTCACCCCGTCAGCCCCACTCTTCTTCCAGGAAGACATCCCTGTGTCAGCACTTCTTCAGTTAATTGAACAGTCTGCTTGCTTTTGTACTCATGACAACAGCTGATGGGGGAGAACATGGAACTTCAGAAGACTGAGGGGGGTTTTTTTAACTGCTTTTGATCTGCTCCTTGATCAGTGTCCCTAATCCAAAACTGAGTTGCTGAGGCATAAGAGCTATGATTATTTTAATATATTAGGCCTTGTATGAGACTGGTTAGTAACACTAATCCCTCCCCTAGTTTCTGAAGTGGGACAGGGTTGACCTCAGGCCCTTCCTTCCCTTGCCCCTTTAATTACAACTTGTCAGTATTTGAGACTGAGCTTCATGACAGCTTTATATTTCCTAATGTTGCAGTTAATGTTAGTATATTTAGTGGTCATGAAAATAAGAGACCAATATTACTAGCGAAAGCCATGGATAAAATGGTTAGCAGCTTGCAGGCTTCCAAGAAACCTTTGCAAACACATCTTAATCTTAGCCTGTGAACATCCTGTTTTCCAATCTTGGGCCTCTCCTAAAACGACACTGTAAATTACAGTTAATGATGGAATGTTCTAGTGATATGGAAAACAGTCATTAGGTTGTGCCAGAGACTACTGAGCTCATTCATGACCTATGTTAGAGTTGACCTTTCCCCTTTAATATTGCACTATGAGCTTGACTCAGTATCCCTTGGGAGTCTATCCATTGGTTTCAAGAGGCATTGGATCAGGCCCTAAGATAGTGTCATTCAGCTTCTGGAACTTAAATTATGTAGTAAAATGTTGAACAATACTGCAGCAAATACACTGTAGCCAACAACAGAACCTGAGTGAACCCTTTTCACCTAAATACCTACTGATAGCTTATGGATAAAAGGATGTCTCAAACTGTAATTAGAAAGTACTGTACTCTATTCAAACCCTCCATTCATGTCTTATTACTCTCCCCATCAATATTCTAATGATAATGATGGGAGATATGTGCAAGCAACATAGGGAGGCACAAGCCAAAAATCTGAAAGTGTTCAGTTTTTGACTTTCTGTTAAGTCCTTTAGGCCAGAAAATTACTATTTTTAAATAAACACAATTATTTTATTTTTCATTGGTTTATATTATTTATTATAAATCTTTTGTCAAAAAATCTGTGTTACTTAATAATATGGTAATTGATGTGTTTCAGATTTACAGCCTATCAAACTAAAAGGAAATTTGTACTCAGAACAATATTACACTTTTTATCTAGTGTTCTATGTCCCATGGTGCACACATTCAAAGTGGTAATACAGATTTTTGGTTGTAAAGAGTAAATCATCCTGATGTAAATGACGGAAGACTAAATTAAAAAAAAAATTAAAAAGTCTCTTGCTCATGCCTCCCCACCCTCTATCATTCTCCCAGTTTCCTGCTTCCTCCGCACTTTTTGTCCCTTACCCTTAAGTCTCCTGCCTATTGCATTCTCCCTCCTTATCCTCTATATTATCCTGTCCCTGCAGTCTCATTCCCTTGCCACACACATCCCTCTGTGTCCCTGCCTGCAATTCACATTCTATTGCCCCTGTATTCTCCCTCCCTTGCTACATTTTCTTGGCCCACCTACATTTCTCTGAGCCAGTCTCTCTCATATTCCTCTGTGTCTAGAGTTTCTCTTGCCACAAGACTCCTTCCTAGCTTTCTTTACATTTCCCAAACATCTAGTCTTATTTCCTACCCCTCCAGATTTCCAGGTCCTTTATTATGTGCTGGCTGGATCTCTCTCACACAAAGTGAAGATGCAACTGTCATATTCACTAAGGGCACCCTGATTTCAAGTTAATTAGAAACAACTGGAGATGGCAGCCATTTTCAATAGGGGCAGCTTAATGGCCACCAGAACTGGATGCAGTACTCCAGTTGAGGCTTTATGAGTGCTGAGTAGAGTGGAAGAATTACTTCTTGTGTTTTGCATACAACACTCCTGCTAATACATTCTAGAATGAGGTTTGCTTTTTTTGTAACAATATTACACTGTTGACTCATATTTAGTTTGTGATCTACAATAACCCCCAGATCCTTTCTACAGTACTCCTTCCTAGGCAGTCATTTACCATTTTGTATTTGAACAATTCCTAAGTGTAGTACTTTGCATTTGTCCTGATTAGATTTCATCCTATTTAATTCATACCATTTCTCCATTTTGTCAAGAACATTTTGAATTTTAATCCAGTCCTCCAAAGCACTTGCAACCCCTCCCAGGTTGGTATCATCCTCACACTTTAAAAGTTTACTTTCTACACCATTAGCCAAATAATTTATGGAGCTTTTGAATAGTACTGGATTCAGGAGAGGTCCCTGTGGGATCCCACTCAATATGCCCTTCCAGCTTGACTGTGAACCATTGATAATTACTCTCAGAGTATGGTTTTGAAACCAGTTGTGCATCCACCTTACAGTAGGTTCATGTAAGCTATATTTCCCTAGTTTGATTATGACAAGGTCATGTGAGACAGTAACAAAAGCCTTACTAAAGTCGAGCTTTATCACATTGACTGATTCTCCCCATCCACAAGGCTTGTTACCCTGTCAAAGGAAAATAGGCTGGTTTGACATGATTTGTCACCTTATTATCTTCCACATGCTTACAAACCGATTGTTTGATTATTTGCTCCATTATCTTACCAGGTACTGAAGTTAAGCTGACTGGTCTGATTCCCTGGGTGGTCATCATTCCCCTTTTTAGAGATAGGTACTATATATTTGCCCTTTCCCAGTCCTCTAGGATCCCTCCCATCCTCCCCAAATTCTCAAGATAATCACTAATGGCTCAGACATATCTTCAGTCAGTTCCTTAAGTTAGGCCCTGCTGACTTCAAGACAGCTAACTTGTCCAAGTAATTCTTAACTTGTTCTTTCGGTGCTTTAGCCTCAGATTCTATCCCATTTACATTGATGTTCACTGTGCTAGTTATCCAATCACAGCTTTTTTGGTGAAAACGGAAACAAAAACGGCATTTAACACTTTGGCCATTGCTGTGTTTTCTGTTATTATCTTTCCTTCCTCATTGAGTAATGGGCATACACTAAGCTTGGTCTTCCTCTTGCTTCTAATACATTTATAAAATGTTTTCTTGTTAGCCTTGATGTCCTTAGCTAGTTTTATCTTGTTTGTGCCTTGGTCTTTCTAATTTTGTCCCTGCATCCCTATGTTGTTTATTTATAGGTCATATTTTGACCTAGTTTCCACTTTTTGTATAACTCTTTTTTGAGTTTCAGATCATTGAAGATCTTTTGGTGAAGCCAGGGTGGTCTCTTGCCATACTTCCTATCTTTCCTGCACCAATACTGAGACTTACAATTATATCACAACAGTTGATCTACAGAGTCTACAGCCATGGTAAGAATAATGCATGAGTCCCTATCTCTGAATGGGAATGTTTCAAAAAGTTTCTTATACAACTTGAACATAGCTGTGAGATTTTACTCTTACCCTTGCAGTGAAGTCCACAGCAGCACTCCGATTTAATAGCAATGTAGCAACATTAATATTTCCATAGTGAGCCGCTATGTGGAGTGGAGTAAAACCACTCTGGGGGAAAAAAAGAAATTTAATTAATATTTTAATGTCTTCTTGTTCCTGCAATATTTGTCTGACAGCACTGACAAAAACTAGCAAGCAGAATATGCAAGTTAATATTCCATTCTGTCCTGATATTCACTCACTGACAGGTTACATGAAATCATAATACTAAGTAAAAGAGGGGAAAAAAATAACAAAATTATTCTACAAGAACAGGACTAGGATAAGACTTTTAGTTATTCTAGATAAACATCAGAAGACATTTGAATTTAAAAAATTATCCTTCTTTTAAGAGGAGAAATTAATTTCTAACCAGAAATATCTACTTGTTATCTGTATTATTTTAGCCTTGCAAGTAAAATTTTTCTTAGTGATTCTTTGCAGAAGTTCAGAAGCAAATCACTTCAAGACACTTGCTAACTAGATTTTATAAATTCAAAGAAACTGCTAATTAAAGCAACATCAAAGACCATTTTAAATTATTAATGTGGCTTTTTTTTCAACGGTTAGTACTATAAAGATCACTCTCCTACTGTGGGCAATCACACTGGGTTATGTTAAGACACTACAAGTTGTCAGCCTAATTAGAAAATGCCTAGCCGATAACATCACTTCAGCAACTTTTTTTTACATATTTATGTAATTTTACTTCCTTTTAAAAAAATGCTAAAACATGCAGCAATTCAATCAGTCCCCCAAAAGTATGAAACCTTATGGGAACTAGATGCATTTCTAAATTGTTAGCAAGCCTTTTAGCCATGCTAGCTTTCACCGCCTCACTTAGAGAGTTTTGCAGATTTAGTTCCACTGTAAGATCATTTAATTTGCTGACACCATCAAGGGTAAGTGTCATGCAGAAGCCTAAAGAATCAATCCTGGATGCACAGGGTTGTCTGCAGCTCTTCACACAGATGATAAACATCTACAGTATTAGAACTTCAGAAACCTTCACTTTACGCAATATGACGCTTATATCGTAATTAGTTCCAAAGAATGCTTACTCTTACTTTTACAACCCTAGTTTTAGCTGCAGAAAGCCCTGGTAACTAAACTACAGTCTTCTCTAGCACATGCTACTTTGTTTAGTCTAAAGCAGGTATCTATCATATAAAAGGCAATGCAGAGCAGAGGAGAAAGAAATGATGCAGCAGCACTAAGTTATGAAAGAGTGATGATGCATATATATATTTATATATACCTCCGTTGTTCTATTCACCAACATCTAGGTTAACACATTGGGAAGCAAAGAGGGGAAAAAATGAATGGTTAGTCGACCACTGGTGACATGGATGCAAAAAGCTTCATGATAGCTGTCTGGCAGGGAAGCTATGGTGAAAGCACAATCGGCACAGAAGGAAGCTAGACCGGATGGAAACTGAATGATCATCTATTTTAAATGTTAATTATTACACTTCTATAAGAGGTTTTAAAGTATTACACACAATTTTAATCATATGACTATTTTATTAAATTACATTCTCTACTGCACTCTACCGATACTAGCCATCACTTCAAATACAACCAATCATTTGAATAGTATTTTCCTTGTTTGGTTGGTTTTCTATTTACATGCTGTCTACTCATGATAGTAACCCTGATTTTAAACAGAGGAGAAAAAATACAAATGAAACTGTATTACTTATCATGTGAAATAGACGGGGCACAAGTGTAATTCCTTGAAGCAAACACTTTCTTAAAGGACCTCTTCGCCTGTTATAATCCATGTAGCTAGTACATAGCTTTAGGCATGTCTCAGCCTATTTTTTTTACAACTAACCTTTGACTCCACATCTGCATTATGGTCATTCTGCAGCAACAGAGCAGCAGCCTTTGTGTCATCCTTGCGGGCAGCAATGTGGAGAGCAGGAAGACGGACTTTTCCCTTTGTATCATTTTCAAGCAACAGTGAAACCACCTGGTCATGACCTTGTTGCAAGGCTACTGCCAAAGGTGTGAAACCATCCTGTAAACAAATAATAATGACACTCAAAAGATATTCAAAGACTACCAGAACAAAAAGCAAACTGGTAACATTCATATCAAAAAGAATAAAACTCAAAATCGGAGGTAATGTGTAAGGTGTTATGTGGAGTCCAGTCTACTCAAACTGAGTGTAACAGAGTTACAAGGCCATAAAACTAGAGTAAAGTATTAGTGAATCAGGTCCTAAGAGTTTCAATTAATCTGTGACTTAGGACTGGCTGTATACAAACATAAAAGAAGGAGACGACAAATAAGTGTATGAGGCTTGAAAGAACAACCAGACAAGTTACTAAAAGAACCAATATGGAAGTATAATCAAGAATAAAAACTGAAATTATGTTGAATTATAAATGTTAATTATGTCCTGTAGCAATGTATCTTCCTTCCCTAAAGAGCTGTTTGAAATAATTATATTTTTTCTGAATAAATTAAACTCATCTCTATACACTGCATTAATCTTTGAAATATGGGGAATTTAAAATTCACTGACACTTGCTAAGAATTTAAAGTCGTCTACTATGTAAATTATTTCATTCCAGCTACAAAGTTCATCTGCCCATTCATAAACACTAATTCTTAAGTGACATTTCATCCTTTCATCAACTGTACAGGAGTTATTTTAACACTAGAAGAAATTGTAGACCAAGAAAATGGGGTAAATGGAAGAATTTGAGAGGTGAAAAACAGAATTAAGACAATGGCTTAACAAACTTTACAGTGGGTACCTCTAAGTGCAGAAAGATGAGAATATTAGATGCTCGTGGCTGATTTCGATATTTTCCCAAACAAACAAAACTTTTAGCCAGTAGAGAGAGCACCATCTTGATGCTGACACTCCCAAAACTAAGGGGGCAAAAACTGTTAATCTTCCATGAAAACTTTCCAAAAAAAGATTTAGTTTTTTTGTCTGAATTTTTTAATGAAAATTTGAAAATTTTGCATTTCAACTTTGCTACATTTTGATGGAAAAAACTCTCTCTCTCTCTCTTTCTCTCATTCCCCCTCTATTAAAAATGTAGGGGAGAGTAAGTCGGGGGTCGGAGGGGGGAGAATGTGTGTATGTAAAAAAGTGAGAAAAGGCGGTGATGGTAGTGGAAACACTTTCTCCTGCTTTTTTTCCCCACTTTAAAAAAAGTTAGTTATTTTGTGTTAAATGAGAAAAAGTGTTAACTTTTTAGAAACAAAAGTAACATTCTTAAGACTAATGCCTAAAAGTTAAATTCTTACTTTCTCTTATTTTTTTCACAAAAAGCCACATAAGCCCCACCCCCTTTTACAATAGAAAAAGGGAGAAGAGTAAAAAATGAGAGAAAACAGGCATTTCCCCACAATTTTGAAATTAAAATAATTGAAAATACCCCAAATTGTTTTAACACTAAAATTTCTTATTTAATTGTTTTACATTAAATAATTCCACCAAAAATGAATTTTTTTTTCCAAAAATTTTATTTGTCAAAACCCAATTTTTTGATGACAAAATTTTTTATTGAAAAAATACACTGGAATAAATGTGGCAATTTCTGGGATTGCATTTCACTGTCACATCAGCAGAATCTGTGATTGTGGACAGCCCAATGAATTAAAAAAAACCCAACAAGTTATTTTGTTTCTGCACACAAATTTAACAAACTAAACATTTCTGAGGTTGAAGAAATTATGCTAGTGATGGAGATTTAAAAAAAAAAATCCTTTCCATCAATCACTTTTTGGATTGGAAAGTACAAGGACCTCAATGTCAAAAGGAAGGCAATTTAGAGCATTTCTGACTTGAGCAATACCAAGAGTCTTGAAAAATTTCCAGCTCATTTCAAAACGTAAGAGTTTTGGATATGTTCTAGATAAGGTTTTGAGATCACCCATTAAAATCTGGAGAGCTATTCAAGGTAGAAAGATGGCCCCTCCCACTAATGTAATGCTCTGTGAATAGCGAGGATATGTGTAATATGAATGGGCAGGAAAGTTAGCTACTTCAGTTCTGGCCCTTCTCAAAGAGAACATTGGTTAGAAAATATAGACAAGATTCATCCTCAGAAGATGGGGCAGCAAGCACACAAGAACATAACATTTGAGATGTACTAAGTGTGAATGGCAATGGCTTGCAGAGGCATGAGGGCAATGTGGCTGGGGAGTACAGAAAGTTATATCAGTCCACATTTCTAAACCCCTTGGCAAGGAGGCATGTAACCAGTACAAAACAGAGAGCCCTGTTAATTTTTTTTTTTTTTTTTTTGAGGCAGGAGAAAATGGTTCAGATTGAAGGGAGGAATGAAGGGAAAGGAATGAGAAAAGGAAAAGGGGTAAGTGAAGATGAAAAAAATGGGGAGAGGGATTGGCCATGGTGAAATCTCATCATTGTTCTGTGTGTGATGTCAACACCAACCTATTTATATACCTACCTACCTACCTACCTAGATTTCTAGCCTATCACCATGGTAACTAGACCCTTGATGTGATGGCTCATAACTTTTCTTTCTTGTACAGTAAATATTGCCATTTTGAACTTGAGCTACTGTATGAACACATCCATGGGATCTCCCAAGGTATCCGAATGGCACATTGTGACGTTTAATGCATATAGCCAATTTTCTAAGCAAACAGTGCAGCTAGAGATTTATTTGAGAACCCCTTTAGATTCATTTCTGTGTAAGTCACATACTAAATATTTTCAGTCAAGTGATGGTATGTTTAGTTGGGCTCCCTGACTCTACAGTGAGGAATTCAGGTACAGCAAAGCAACCTTTGTCTTTACATTATATTTTTCACCCCAGTATCTGTATTATTTGTATTCCTGTGTCTTTTTCCTGTAAGTACAGTGCCCCTGAAAAATAGAGAAGCCCCATGTGGTCAGAGGCAATGTGGAATAAGATGTCAAATAAGATGTCTTTTGATGAGAACATTGATTTCTCAAAATGAGGAGTACCCAATGTTTTCAATAGTCAGCCATGTGAGTAGCCAGTTGATTCATCTGCAAAAAAAAAAAAAAAAAAAAGCAGGCTCTCTAGCAACAAACTCCTCTGGTCAGGCCTTCCCTGCAGTTTATGGTTCCTTCGATTTCTAGTGGCTTCTAAATGCTAATTTTAAAAAAAGGTCATTAAGAATGTATTTTCCCCTTTCTGCACACAAGGGGAAAGAGGGGTGTGTGTGATTTGAGCAGCTTCCTATAACCTCAGTTTCTGAAGATCTACAAAGGAATGGCCCATCTGTTCTGTATATAAGAAAATTGCTTATCTTATAGTAACTGGAGGTTCTTTGAGATGTGTGGCCCCTATCAGCATTCCACTATGGGTACACATGCACTGCATGTGCCCAGAGCTGGAGAATTTTGGTCTCTGTTGGTCTGCACATGCACCAACTGCCTCTCCAGTTCCTTCTCCACTGCAAGTCAGACAAGATCTGAAGCAGAGGAAGAGGAGGGTGGGTAATAGAGTACGGATTGGGACAAAGCATCTAGAAGAAACTCCAGTTACTATAAGTATGTTTCTCGTCTTCTTCAAGTGCTGGTCTCTATGCGTATTCCACTGTCAGTGACTGGCAAGCAGTACTCAAGTAGCAGGAAAGTGTGAGGTCATAGATGGCAGAGTCTAACTAAGGACTGGAATACTTGTGGCACCTAAGAGACTAACCAATTTATTTGAGCATAAGCTTTCGTGAGCTACAGCTCACTTCATCAGATGCTTATGCTCAAATAAATTGGTTAGTCTCTAAGTTGCCACAAGCACTCCTTTTCTTTTTGCGAATACAGACTAACACGGCTGCTACTCTGAAACCTAACTAAGGACTGCTGTTCCAAAAGATGCATCAGCAGAGGAGTCCTGTACCAAGGCACAGTGTCTAGCAAACATGTGGACCGACCTCCCTGCAGCTCCCTTACAAATATCAAGTAGAGTTGTTGCTTGCACTACTGTGGAATGAGTTCTTACCCCATAAGGAGGGGGAAGACTAGACAGCTGATAGAGCAAAATACAGACTGAGACCCATTTCAAGACTCTTTGAGAGAATATAGCCTGACCCTTTCCGCAATTGTGACAAATATTCTAGGGGATTTCCTGATTGTTTTCGTTCTCTGCAGATAAAAGGCTAAGGTCCACTGAACATTGAGGGAATGAGCCTCCTTTCTTCTGAGGATGCATGAGATTTTATGAAGAACATAGGTAAGTGGATAGACTGATTCAGAGACTGCTTTGGGGGTGAATTTAGGATCTAAACATAATGAAACCTTGTCCTTATGAAATATCAGGAAGATTCACCATCAATGCCCCAGGCTCACCAACCCTCTTTGCTGAGGTGATAGTTACCAGGAATGTGACCTTCATGGATAGGAGAGACATGGAGCAAGAAGCTAATGGTTCAAAAAGAGGCTTAGTGAGTACTGAGAGAACAAGGTTCAAGTCCCATTGAGAGGTAGGATTTTCTTTAATAGGTGGAAAGGTTGCGATTAGATCTTTGCACAATCTGCTAGTCAGAGGGTGTGTGAAGATCAAGTAGTCCTGAGAAGGCAGATGATAAGCACTGATTAACTGCCCAGTGAAGGTCTTTGATGCGCCCAGATAGAGAAATGCTTCCACTTGGCTAGGTAACATTTCCTTGTGGAATCCTTCCTACTATTAGAAAGGTTGTTTTGTACAGCTTCACAACATGATTGCTCTAAGGACAATGCCCATCCAAAAAACAGGCTCTGAGATGAAACAGTCATGGGTTGGGATGCTTGATCTTGTCACTCACCTGAGTCATGGATTGAGAAACACAGGAATAAGTGCCCAAGACAACATGTGTAGTAGGCTTGGAAACGAAAACTGTCTGGGCCAGTTGGGGGCAATGGAAGTAGCTCATGCCCTGTCTTGTGATATCTTGCACAAAACTCGAGACAGGCATGATAGTGGAGGGAAGGCATAGTTCAGATGATTTGACCAGAGAAGGAATAGAGTATTGCACTGTGGTGGTGACCCAGGGCTTCTCTGGAACAGCGTATGTTGCACTTCCCATTTGTTTGGGAGGTGAACAGCTGCTTGATGGGTGTCCCTCAAAAAGCAAACATATTTTTTTACCACAGAGTCATGAAGCTCCCACTCATGATCAACTGTAAAGCATCTGTTGAGCGAGTCCTCTAGCATATTCTGGTTTCCTGGGAGGTAGACTGCCAACAGGGTAATCTGATAACCGATGCACCAGTTCCATAGACTGACTGCTTCTGCACACGGGGTTGGATCTCACTCCTCCCTGTTTGTTGATGTAAACAATGGTTGTAAAGTTGTCTGATGTTACGAGGTCATGGTGACCTTGAATGAATGGGAGAAAGATTTTCCAAGTCCTTCAAACTGCTCTTAACTCTAGAACATTAATGTGTATCCTGGGTGGTCAAGATACTTAGGTGCCTTGCACTGTATGGTTGTCCATGTGAGCTCCCCAACACAACAGGGATGCATCAGTAATGATCATCCTGTCTGAACAGAGGCGAGGCAAGGAAAGTCGATGCAAACCTGACAGGGATTCTTCCTCCATGATACCACTTTGGTGGGACAGTCACTATGGTGCTAATGGACTGTCAGTTTGGCTAGTACACAGTTTGAAGCCATGCTTGTAGGAAACAAAGATGGAATCTTGTAGAAAGCATGATGTAAGTGAATGAGGCCATATGGGCTGGGAGAGAGAGAGAGAGAGAGAGAGATCTTGACAATCACTCTGGGGTTTGTTATGATCTGGTCTATGATAAGTTCATAGCCTGAAACCTCTCTCTCAGAAAGTAAGCCCTCATCATGATGGAATTTAAGGCTGCCCCAATGAAGTGCAAAGTCTGTGTAGGGGTGAGAATGGATTTTTTGATGTTTACACTGACCCCCAGAGAACATGAGTTGTAGCATTATCCAAGTTGACGCCTGATAATGCAACCTTGGTGCAACCTGATGACAGGAAGACAATCCTTGAGGTAGGGGAAGATGATGAAACCTTGGCCTCTTGACATAGGCTGCTATGACAGAGAACATCTTGGTAAAGACCCTGGGGGCAACAGCAACGCCAAAAGGGAGTACCCTGTCCTGAACGAGGTCGGAGCCAACAATGAATCTTGGAAAACATCAGTGAGATAAATTTCCACATGAAAGTAGACATCCTTCATGTTGAGAACTGTAAACCACATCTTTTTCCAGGGATGGAATTATAGATGCCAATGTGACCATACAAAACTTGAATTTGCAAAAACGGTTTTGAGATAGCAGAGGTTCAGAATGGCTCTCCAACCACCTTTCTTTTTGGAGATTAGGAAATTTGTTGAGTAAAACCCTTCTCTTGATACTGAACAGAAACCTGCAGTATTGCTCCCCAATGTAAGAGAGATTGCATTTCTTGTTTGACAATGTTCTCATGAGAGTGGCTGTGTAGAGGAGGTGGGGAAAGGGGTTTTGGAGGGGATATGGATGCAAACTCTATAGCCAGAATGGATGACACTGAGCACTCATTTGTCTGTTGTTACTGCACTCCAGATGTTGATAAAGAATGCTAGATGTTCCCCAAAGGGTGAGTGGGAGTAATGAGCTGTTGCATTCAGTGGTTCCCTGCTTTCAAGCTCCCATCAAAAATAATGTTCAGCTGAGCTCTGGGATTGGCATGAGGAACCTGCTGCAGCCACAACTCCCAGCAAATCACAACTGCAGTAGTCATTGTCCTGGAAGATGCATCAGCCGCATCTACTGCTGATTGGAGAGTGGTCCTGGCAACAATTTTGCCTTCCTCTATGAGAGCCTGGAAACTAGCTCTGTCCTGCTGTGGGAGAGATGGTCAATAAAGTCCACAAATTTATAATAGCTCAGGGACTTGTACTTAGCCAGTAGTGCTTGGTAACTGGCTATCCTGAACCGGAAGACAGGGAAAGAAAAGATGTTCCTTCCCAACAAGTCGAGATGCTTGCCATCTTTTTTAACCAGGGTAGATTGGGGTGTTGCTGCCTAGATCGCTTTGTGGCAGCTTAGACCACCATTCTGCCCTCTTGGTTGGGACATAGTGCCGTTTCCCTGTCTTTTTAGGGGTAGGAGCACAGGTAGCTGGGGTATGCCAGACTATCCCAGTGGGCTCCAGGATTGCTTTGTTAACTGGAGCTCAATTCTACTGGAGTTGGAGTACTGAAGGATGTTCAGGAGCTTGTGTTTAGGATTGTAAATCTCATCAAGAAGAATCTGAAGCTCCCCTGCAATTCTGCGAAGGAGATCCTGGAATTCCTTGTAATCATCAAGGTGGGATGGAGACCTTGGAGTTACTGCCTCATCTGGCAATGAAGACAGCAATCCCATTGGATCTGGTCAAACAGCCAGGTCCGACGTATACTTCTTGTCCTCCTCCTTCTCAGTAGGATCTGGGAACAGTGCCAGTGGTCACCTCAAAGGAGACAAAAGGGGAGACTCCCTAGCAGACCAGACTGACTCTATGGGATAGTACTGGTCCCATGGGCCCCAGCATGGACAATAGTACGGATAATAGGATGGACTGAACAGGGGTTGCAGTGGTCCCAAGGTATGACGTGCTAACAGTTCCAGGGTGGATGAGGTGAAGGTTGGTCCCAAGTTGCCTCAGGTCTTCTGACCAGGAAGGTGAGTCTTGGAGAAGGAAGGCATAATGGTTCATTGGGCAGTTCAAAATTTCCTGATGAGGAGAAAACTGATTCCAGTTCCAACGGCAGTACCGACAAAGGCACTGGAGGGAAATCATAGCCCAAAGATGGAATGGAAAACAAATTCCTTCCAAAAGCCAGCTCCCCTGATGGAGTCAGAACCTCTCTCAAAAGGAAGAGACCTGAAGGAATGGGAGACTCTGGGTCTGGGAGAGTGAAGATGTCCTCAGGAGGAGCATAGGTCCTGGCTCTTCCTGGAGTGAGAGGGGTCTTGTGTGCCCGAACCACCAGAGTCGCTGTAGAGAGAGTCTGAGTCACAGCCATTGAAGACAAAGATGGAACTGTGGGTAACTGATGCTTTTGTGGACAGGTTGTCATTGGTGCCAGCTGGTGCTAGGGTTTGTGCTTGGGAGGTACTGGAACCACCAATACCCCCAGATCACAAACCAGAGGCAGTTGAGCACTAGACTTGTGAGCTTTCTTATCATGCCTCTGAGACTTAAAATGTATTAAGTTCTCTTGGGCTGAGCTAGTGCCTGGTTTAGGAATGGCTAGAAAAGACTTCTTCGAAGTGCATTTGGAGGAAGACAGCTTCAGGCTTATGAGAATGCTCCCTGCTCTCCCAACAAGACCCCACCAAGGAATCTGTGGGGGGTAGACTGCTTCACTCCTGATTCAGACCTTGTTGCAGGATGCACACTCCTTGTTGAGTCAGACTGGTGTACAGGGCAGAGGCAGGTCCCCCTGCCTGGGTCTGATTTAGGCCTCATGGCCTTTTCCATCAGGTACTTCCTAAGGCAAAGTTCCCACCTTTCCCTGGTACAACTGGGGAACAAACAGCAGATGCTGCACCTTGCTGCAATGTGGGCTTTCTTGAGGCAGTACAAACAGCGTTGGTGGTTGTCACTGATTGAGAAAGATTGCAGGCAGGAAGCACAAATTTTGAAGCCTGGAATCCTGGGCATAGTTCATTACCCAAATTGGGTACAGTGGGTGGGGGTTCTCTCCAGGTTGGGGAAACTAACTGTGTAACAGTAAAACTAACAGATAAAAACTTTAATTATCTAGACTATAAAAACTATTTACAGATATCTAAATATATTTGCCACAGATAAACAAGCTGAACCTTCAGACACTGAAGTTTCCAGCCCAGCCCATGCAGCAGTGAGAAGGAACTGAAGAGGGGGTCAGTCCGCCCCACCCTTTATCTCCTCGGTTGGAGGCACAAGGAGAGCCAAGGCGCACTGAGGACCAACAGACACTACTTTCAAAATTCTCTGGCTCTGGACACGTGGAGCACATGCGTACCCTCAGTGGAATACACACAGAGACCAGCACTTGAAGAAGAAAAAGTGATTACTGTAATACTGACAAGTAAACTATGATTGAGAATATTACCACGGACATGAATGCATTTCTACCATGTGCCATCTGAAGATGTGACCCACAAACTGCAATTGCAAGTAACTATCTATATGTCATCTGTTCTGGAAGTAGGAGCTACACTTTAACAATAACAACAAAAGTTAAAGAAAACAGTTGTCTCTTTGTCAGTTATTTTAAGATAAAAACAAAACAGTTTAAAGGTTTTATTTTTGATTAACATTTGTTATGTGGTGATAATTTGGTACCAAAGAATATAACAATATAAGTGATAAAAGAAAATAGACATATTAAAACCTTAATAAAAGCAAAGATATACATACACAAATGCTAGGGCTATATTAATCACTTGTGTAATTCCATTAACTTCTCCTGGGGTGAAATTAGATGGTACTATATAATAAAATTTCCCCCAAATCTATTTGAAACTACACTCACATGATAAGGTCAAGAAAGCAAGCAGATACATAACAGCTAGAAAGGAATATGTATGTATAATTTTATAGACATATTTTCAAAATGCTGATTTAGCCTCTTGTGGAAACACATCAGTTTCATTGAACATCTGATGAAACTCTACCTGCAGTCCTGCCAACTTGCTTCCTGAGCTGCTGGGCAGCTCAAGTTTCTAGGTAGACGCCTCTCAAGACAATTTGTTGCCCTAGGCAAGCTTCAGTGTGCAGACCTCCCTGCCCCGCCCCCCCCAAATACCCCAGATAACAGTGGTTATACACTGTTGGGGCACCAGACTTTGCGGGGAGGGGCGGGGGAGGGCAGGGTGCTACAAGCCTTCTGATGGTTTGTTGGTTATGGTAGCAAGGGGTGGGGGTGGGGGGAAGTGCCAGGATGCAGTGCCACACACCTCAGGCTTGGTACGGCCAACCCTCCATCAAGGGGGCAGTGGGAGGGTGGCCAAGCCAAATTTCAGTGAGTGGCATTGCGACTTGGCGCACAGGATCCATCCACAAAACCAGACCCTGGAAACCCTGGGGGAATCTCAGAACTTTCACACTTCCCACAAAATAAAAATTCCAACTTTTGATCAGCTCTATTTATAGTATGTAAAAGCTTTAACTTCAATGTTTGGGGGTTTTAGTAATCTTATACAAATTTCTGTAAAAAGGAAGTTTGCTAAAATGGAACCTTAATTATAAACTAATTGCTATTAAGTTTTGAAACAATTTCAATCCATTAGAAATTAATTTTGTTTTCTGTAGCGTTGACTTCAGAAGAAAAAAAGTGAAAAGTTTTACTTAAATACAGCATAGACATTAGTACACATTTTAATATATGCTGGTACAATAAACTAGTTTTACATGGAAGCCACTTAACTGTTTTTTACAGTCTTCTAAAACCTAGATTGTTTTTTTAAAACAATTTCCCTGATAAAATTAAAATTTAACAGCAGCAGAGTGTATTATGAAATTATAGAAAGAACAAACATTCAAATTGGCACTCATAGCTAAATTTGAGACATTTGAAAAAAATTGTTTGTAAAGGAGATTTCAGTGAATTGTATTTAAAGTATATGAATATTTCTGGTACTGCTATGACTATGAATATTTTACACTTTCAGGTACTCATAATGAGGTTAGTATTATCTCCCTTTTAGTGACAGAAAAAAGGACACCGAAAGGTTAGGAACTTGCTCATGGTTAAGCAAGTCAGATAGAGAACTCTTGTTGCCTGATCCCCAACCCTCTGCTCTAATAATTTGTCCACTACCTATGATTACAATGATCAATCTATTAAAAATGCTTTATTCAATGTCATTATTATAGTGTGATTATTTATATTCATTGTTAAAGACTAAGGCACAGATTTTTAAAGATAGTTAGGTGTTGCTGCACCCAGCATTGCAACACCTAAATACATTTAAAAATCTGGGCCTTAACTACTATAAATGATTAAAAACAATGAAAAAGTCAATAGCTCAAAATTCATTAATAAGATTCCTAGAGGGAGCATTTTATTAGTTTGTAATTCTCTCTGTGAAGGACTGATGCAAAACTCCATTTGTAAAAGCTGGTGAGAAAATCCTTTGAAGTACATTAAACTTTATTTATATGAAGCAAAACTTGATATTTTACCTCAGTAGCAAGGCTCTGACTTGCACCATTGTCAAGAAGAAACTTAACAACTTCCAGGTGATTTTCTTGGGCTGCCATATACAATGGCGTGAAACCATTCTGAAATAGAAAAACATATTGTATAAATATTGTCTGTAGTGTGCTAAAACAATAGAGTTTATTACATACCATTCATAATCCACGCCTTCCACAAATACGCCTTGAATACCAAAGATCTGCTGCGCTCAGCTCGATGGGTAAGAATAGCACTGCTTCTGCCCATATAGAAGTTAATGGCAAAACCTCCATTGACTTCAGTGGGAATAGGAGAAGGTTTCAGATGCTACAATACTGTAGACAGGGGGCATGATGTAAGCTCTCGACCGGATAGGTTTGTCTAAGTGAACTCCTTACAGCCAGCTGGGAATGTTTTCCCTTTCTTTCAAATGTGAATATAGAAGATTAAAATCAAAGTATCCAGGCAAAACCATTCTGGATAGAGGGCCAAAGTGGGCAGGAAAATATGATACACATCTCAAGGGGATCCTGGGGGCAATGACCCTTTGGAAAATTAGGGCAATTTTTGATCATCTTCCCATTTTTTTAAATTGTCTGTATGTGTGTCCATCCCTTTTCTCCTAAAGACTTCAGATTTTCCTATGATTTCTCTCTTCAAACAATTGAAAGAAGGGGGACTGTCCCTGTGCTCAACCAGTTATCTCTTTATAGGTACCATGAGATCTCAGAGTCAGCAAGACTTAGTGATCTTAAATAGGGATTTCTTCAGCATTTCCGAACAAATTAAAGCTGTTCCTCAGATTACAATTGAGTGAGTGACTTCAATCAATAAAATACCCAGTCTGCACATTTCAAACTAATTCAACAATACTACTAAGATGAGTAAAAAGAAAAGGAGTACTTGTGGCACCTTAGAGACTAACAAATTTATTTGAGCATAAGTTTTCATGAGCTACAGCTCACTTCATCGGATGAGTGAGTTTCTAACCAACAATGCTTAGGCGAGTGAGTCTCCTTTTACAATCAACACTTCTGTCAGTGCTCCAATAATGAGGAACACAATATTTCAGGGGCCTGGGGGTGGGGTGGGAGGGTCATTCCATTTTGTACTTTTGTACATTCCATAGTACTTTGCTTTGGAGATTAACATTAAACCCTTGTATGATTTTTCTCCAAGTCTCTAACATTACATGGATTTCCAAAATCCATAGCATCAGTAATTCTACTCATAAAAATAAAATGGCCTAATGGGTTTAAAAAATAGCTGTGCTGTGCTCAAGCCACCTGTAACGCAACTTAACAAGCCTGCTGATTTGCATTTTGAAGTGGCTTAGGTTGAGATGGCCTTAATTATACTGCAAAACAGGAAAGATTTAATCTCTTTAAATTACCTACTGGTTACTCAAAAATGTCACATCCTGCATTTTAAGCAACTATCAAAGGGTTGCAAAATGAATTCCTATTGCATAAATAAAAACAACAACATAATTAAGATCAACAATCTTTCCTTCCTTCCTCTGACCTATTATTATGTGTGTATATATTTCACACTGAGACCACTGTCCTTTGAAATGACCTCAGGTGGATTGTGTGTTTCCCATTTCCTCTCAGTTACCCAGACTTGTAAGTGGCATGATGCAGCTCACCATGTATTACTGTAACTGTTTTCATTTTAATACGAAATGATCTGGAAGGATCGTGCACTTTACTGGTAAAAGTGCTGACTCAAACAGGTTCCCGGATTTGGGCCCTCAGAGCGAAGAGATGCTTTAAATGTACAATTGCACCACTTCAGTCTGGGACTGGGAATGAAAGCCAACACAAACTATACTATCACAAAAGTGGTGGAGAGAAGTGACTGACATTACAGGAATACATTACATAAATAAAAGCTATTAGGCTACTGGCTCACATCTGTGTCATTTCACTGTAGCTCTTCATCTGACTATTGGATCTGAAGAATCATCCTTCCCTTTCTTCTTTGGGCAAATTATAGCTGAGTTACAGTTACTTTAAGCAACTCTGATGGCCAAAAATGTCGATGTCCGCTTAGGTACAGTAAAGATTTGAGAGGACCACAACCACTAAGCACAAACAATATTAAGAATAGTGCAAAGAAAATAAAAGAGGAGACTTTGAGTAGGCCTTTCAAAATTCCCATCATGTAGCCTAAAATAAAACAAAACTTTATTTGCATTTAAACAGCATACTGACTCAGTCTCTGTCTAGTGCAGAGGTGGGCAAACTACGGCCCGCGGGCCACATCCGCCCCATGGTACCCTCCTGCCTGGCCCCGGAGCTCCTGGCCTGGGAGGCTATTCGCCCTCTCCCGCTATTCCCCCTCCCCCGCAGCCTCAGCTCACTGTGCCGCGGTGCAATGCTCTGGGCTGAGGGGCTGCGAGCTCCCGGGGCAGCACAGCTACAGAGCCCGGCCTGACCCGTGCTATGTGGCGGCGTAGCTATAGAGCCGCCAGCCACCGGCGCTCCAGGCAGCGCAGTAAGGGGACAGGGAAGAGGTGGGGTTGGATAGAAGGCAGAGGAGATTGAGGGGGTGGTCAGGGGCCGGGGGGTGTGGATAGGTGTCAGGGTGGTCAGAGGGCGGGGAACAGGGGGGTTGAATGGGGGCAGGGGTCCTGGGGGGCAGTCAGGAAGGAGAGAGGGGGTTAGATGGGGCGGCAGGGGGCAGTCGGGGCAGGGATTCCAGGAGAGGTCAGGGGACAGGGAGAAGGGGTAGTTGGATGGGGCAGGGGTCCTGGGGGGGCAATCTGGAATGAGAGGAGGAATTGGATGGGGCAGTGGGGGGTAGTCAGGGGTGGGGAGTCCGGGGGCAGTCAGGGGACAGGGAGAAGGGGGTGGTGGATGGGGCAGGAGTCCCTGGGGGGCCATCAGCAGACAGGGAACAGGGGTGGTTGGATGGGGTAAGTGTCCCAGGGGGGTCATCTGGGGGAGAGAAGCGGGGGAGGGGGGGTTGGATAGGGGTCAGGGGCCGGGCCATGCCTGGCTGTCTGGGGAGGCACAGTCTCCCCTAACTGGCCCTCCATATAATTTTGGAAACCCGATGTGGCCCACAGCCCAAAACGTTTGCTTACCCCTGGTCTAGTGTTTAACAGGGGTGCACACAGGTCCTCATGTCCAGGATGTTTGTTCAGGCTGGGAACGAAGATCTGTGCTTAGGATATGGCTGTCCCCAAACTTCCCTCTCTTCCATGATCTCTTTAGTCCTTACTCTTCCTGTGAACTTCCCTGAGGCTTCAAGCTCCATCCCACGCTACACTCCCACCTACCAGAAGTAGTGGTAGCAATAAGTGGGTTCTCAACTCTGTCAATGGCAACATGTGCAGGTTCTGTATCTGAGCTGGAGCTTGGTAGTTCTATTCAAATACTGTGTTTAATGTACTCTGGAGAACTTGTAGAAGGGGAGGACACAAAGTATGAGAGAAATTTGGAGGGAGTGATACTGGTCCCAAAGTGACCATATATTTTAACATTACTAGAGAAGATACTTCTCCTCCTAGGACATCAAAGCTGTTTTAGGAGTGCTGAAGGAGTCATGGCATTGGAAGCTCTAAAGTCCTCAGAGGAGTCACAGGGCAGAAAGGAGCTGGAAGCTTGAGGGTCAGTCGCTGGGGAGGGAGTTAGAAGCCAGGCCACATGATGGTGGTAGGGGTGGGGAAGATGTGGAGAAAACCCACAGGAAAGGGAGAGAGGGAGCAGATGTGCACACATACTTAGAACTTTAGAACTTGAATGTTATGTGAAACTGAATGGCATTCAGGTTCCAAAGAACATTCTGGATAGCAAGATACTAGTGCTAACAAGTGTTTATTATTCATTTCTGTGAACAGAGCTAGTGTCTGAAACAAACAGATTTGGAGTTAATTTGGGGCTGGGGGACACGAGGAAGCTATATAATAAACACAGCATTACGGCCTGATTTGTTTCCACTGATTTCAGTGGGATGTTTGCAATTGATTTCAGTGGGAGTAGAAGTAGACCCTTCTTTTGTATCACGCTGCCTTTCATAGTCTGTATCCCCAAATAGAGAGTTAACTAATAACAGTTATAAAGCGAAAATAAATTACAACAGCCAAGGAAGAGGAAAATTAAGAGATGCAGACAAAACAGAAAAGATAGGTTTCAGCTGGCATTTTTAAACAGTAGTGATGCAAAGAAGTAGGGAGGTACAGGAAGGCTCTCCCATCTGTCAAGAACTCTAGCGGGAGGACATCAGGACTGGCAAGACTGCATGAAGGCACAAAGAGCAGGAAGAGAGGAAGGAGCAGGGAAGGGAGCAAAGAGGGACAAGTCTCTCAAGAAGACTAAAACAAAAACAAGTTCAGGAATTTTTAAGCTGGATCTCACAAATACAGGAAGACAATGAAGACACTCAGTGGAATTGGGAAAAATGTCGACATTTATTTGTGTAAGCAAGTGGGCAGCAAAATTCTGGACTCTGGAGGGTTAAGAGAAGCCATGTAGAAGCGAATTATAATAGTCATGGTAACAAAAGAGCAGGCATGGATGAAGATTTTGACCAATGTGGAAATAAGATAGTGGCCTATGGTGCATGTTCAGACAAATAATATGTGGTGGGACAAGGAAACTTCACTGTCCAGAATGCAAAGCATATGGACAATGGAGACAAACAGGAAGTTGGAGATAAGGACAGATATAAAAGTGATGGAGCTGAATTTGAGGTGGTTCTTCTTGCCCAAGAGAAGTATTTCTATCTATGAGATGTTTAGCAGAACAAAGTTGAGGTCAAGCACAAATTTACGTGGCCAGTGTAGTCTGCATAGTCGTTAATGTTTGGGTATTTTGATATTTTGATCCAATTCAGGAAAATATCACTATTGAGGACAGCACTTAAGTAGGTGTTTATAACCTACTGGAGTCAATAGTTAAAGTTAAACAGGTGCTTCACTACTTTCCTGAATCAGAGCCTGAGAAATCAGTTAGCACACAATTAATTCTGCTTAATGAAAAGACACAAAAAGGTCCAGAAAAAATTCACCAGGGCAAATGATATCAAGTTATCACTTATTATTTGGTAGTCTAATTCAAAGTACACAGAGAGCGTGTGCCAATTTTTCTCCATTCCTTTCAAACAGTACAGCTATTATTATTATTACAGCTATTTATTGATTTAGTTCCATCTTAAGAAACTCAAAAACTGTTGGGCTAGAATGTTTTAAATCTGAATTTCAAGTGCAAGCAGAAGCCTGTTCTCCTTTTTAGTTAAATAATGAAAGGGTGAAATTGGGCAGAGCCAAGTACTATCAGCATTGGAAGGTGGAAGAGAACTCTCCTGGATATCCTCAATTTATCACAATTCTCAGATTGTGCCACAGAGAATCCATAATCTTTTTTTTTTAAAAAAATCTTTAAGATACTGAAGCAGCCACTAGGGCCACAGCCTAAAGTTAACTTCTACTCTTCCATGGGTAATAAATACCCCTTGTGAACAAATGCAAAGGACAGACAAAGGTAAATGTTCTTTTTTTTTTTTCTTTTTTTTTTTTTTTTAAGAATATGAAGATTTGATTTACAGAGGCCTTACTTTCCTGTGTGCCCAAAGCTGGCTCTGTCAGCAGGAGACAGCTGTTGCCTTCAGGGAAAGAGGAAGAGCCAAGCTCACAAAAAGCAGGGTCAGCATCAGGAAAAATAAATCTTTGAACGTTCATACTCGAAGGCTGCTAAATTCAGCAGAATGTTAAAATCAAGTTCTAGACCATATAAAGGAATGTGTTACAACTGGCGCTCAAATCCAGGATTAAACCTTGGCTAGGAGCAGTTTGTGGCATAGAGCGCTAAGGACCATTGGAGCTCAGCAAACACAGGAGCTGAATCCCCACAGGTCATCCCCACTCTTGGGTATTTGTGTAGGAACCACACATCCATTGATTCAAACCTCCTTCCCAGGGCAGACTTCAGTAGTCTCCATCCCCAATGCCTGGTTACCACAGAGGGCAGCTGAGGTGCTAGGGGATGAAATCGCAGAGGCAGAGAATCTCCAGAAAACTAGAGGGGATGTTCTTCCACTTCAGCTGAGGGAACTGAATGGGCTGTTGAGTGAGAGAAAGTAGGATGAATTCTACACCACCCCATCAGCGTGCATTTTATGCCAACAAAGGTTCTTGGGTATATCCAAACTACGAAAAAAAGAGTTTTGCTTTGTTTTGGTTTTTACCGTGTGTTAGCTAATACACGGTAACTAGCATGTGGTAAAATCCTAGTGTGTTTGGACAAGGCAGTCATAATTTAAACATGTGTTAGAAGTTCAGGGTAAACAGTAGTGTGAGCTAACACGTGATAAATACCATTTTTCTGCTAGTGAAAACAAGGCCTTTAAGACATGTTAGCACATGTTGGCCTGTTTAGCACATGTTAAGTGCAGTGCCTACACAATCACTTTTTACATGTGTTTGTTAGCATGTGTTAGCTAACAACACCTTTAAATCCTAGTCTTGATAAGACCTAAGGGGGAGTCTAGGCTACAGCACAACCAGTTCAAATGATCTAAAGCTTTACAATAAATGAGAGTTAAGAGGGCTTTTCAGTCATGCTAACCTAATTCAACTGAAGTAAGAAAATTCCAGAAAGCACCCTTCTTTTGCCCATCAGGGTAGAGCCCTTTGAGGTTCTGATAGGTGCTTCCCTCGTCAAATTGTTCCTAGGACCGAACCCACAAAAGGGTGTTTTTACAGCGTAACATTCTACCTTCAACAGAAAAACCATTAGATTTTTTTTTTTTTTAAGAAAAATTCTCTCAACAATTTTTTGTTCTGTTTAGATTTGAACACTCTTCTGCATTGTTTGGAAACCAAACACTGCAGAATTTGGCTAATGGACAAGAACCAGAATTTGAAACTTTTTTTTTTTTTTTTTTTGTCCAAGCTGAGTGAAATGCATGTGGTAAACAAGCAGCACCAATAGAGAGAAGTAAATCAGATTTTTTTAATTCTTTCAACCTTAATATGCTAAAAAACACAGGGAAAGAAATGTGATTCTTAAAAATACATGATATTTAACATATCCCTTTAACAAACACAATCTTTCTTTTCTTTCAGTTTTCTATAGCTGACCTTCATATTAATTCAAAAAAGTGTTTTATTTCTGCATATTCCAATAGTACTTCCTGATAAAAGTTATAAAGAAAAAGCAAGGTAACCCTTTAGGGCTGTAACAGTGGATTACTTTGAAATAGGATATATTTCCTTTGAACCAGGAGTTCTCTACCAACTCTGGTTTTTCATTATCTATTCTGGCCAGGTAACAGTGCATTTAGTAGGACACTACTGGAGGGCAGATCTTAAGATGAAGGGTGAAGCGCTTTGCTGTGCTCCATATTACATGACACTTTTCAGCACAGTTATAAACAACACTGGATTTCACAATCAAGATTTTCTCATTCTCATTGATCATCTGCACAGAATACATACAGCTTGAAATAGAAAATTACTGTAATTTAATTTCAAAATAGGGTTTTCCCAACATTTAACATAAAATTGAAAAGGCTAAATAAAGCCATCAAAGAATTCAGGAGACACCCTTCAAATCCCCAAACAGCTTTCCTCGAAAGACAGAGATTGGAAAGCACATTAAATCATCTTCCTCATCTTCTGTGTGTTGGGCTAGCCACCAGCAAGAATAGCCTTGGGCCAAGGAGATGGTATGTTCATCCAGGCATTTGCTTGCCATAAAAGACAATAGCTCGGGGTGGGGAAACTGATTAAAGGAAGAACAGCTCTTCTTTTACCTTAATGATTTTGCTCATTCCTAATTTTACTTGCTCTATCAATCTCCCACTTCTCCAGAGCCATCATTAATGCCAACAAAGCTGTCTTACACACCCTAATAATGTTACAGTTTAAAAAAGAAGAAAGACACTGACATAATGACCTTTTTTTTTTTTTTTTGGTTCAGTAACATTCTTAGTAAAGTTCAGTAACTTTACCTGAGACTGTGCATTGACATTGGCCTTATTTGTAACCAACACTTTAACAACTGCTGTCTGTCCAGCCAGAGATGCTATGTGCAGTGCTGTGTTTCCTTTCTGAAATTAGAGAGGGATGAAATGTGTTTAAAAGTAAAACTAGTAGAAATTTACAGTTGAAAACGTGATTAAGCATGTCGACCCCACGGCCCATTCTGAAATATATTTTCAGCTACTAATACACGCTTCATACAATATTTCTATTGTTAAATATATTTTAATATATCTCTACAAAACAAAGTAAGACAGTGTTCTATAATTTTTGTGACCTAACATCCTCACTAGTAACCTGAGACGTTTATTATAACCTACGAGATGTGTGTTGAAAAATTCTTGAGAGTCACATCATCAGGAGAAAATATTTAATTCCTTAAACCGCTATAATAATGCCTGCAATCAATTGGTTGACACTTTGCTTACATGGAATCTGGGCAAACAGTAGAACAGCTAGATAGGAACTACTGACCTTTGTTGCTGCATCCACATTGGCACCTCGCTTTATCAGTTCTGAAACAACTTCTACATGACCTTCTTTGGAAGCAAGATGGAGTGCGTTCAACCCATTCTGATAAAAAATGGAAAGGGAAAGACTGATACAGGTTGTTTAGTGCAGCAAACAATCTATCATGAGACCAAAGGATTACATTCCATTCTGATTATCTTCTGAAGAAGCTATTTTCAAATGAGCATTTTAACTACTTGGTTATAGGAAGCAATAAGTGTTCAGCTGGACTACAGAGGCTTAACGGCATTAAATAGGACACATTAGCACAAACACTAGTGTAATACAAATAGAATGCATAATAAAATTGAACACCTTAATGTTATCCCAGTGAAAGTGAAATATAGTTTCTTAAAGGATTTTGTTGTATAGGAAATGCAAATATGCAATAAGATTCAGTTATCAAAACATTAACTGAAAGTTATTACTGATAAGAAGTGATAATATATACCTAGACAAAGCAAGAGTAGAGTTTACAGAATGAAGGAAAATTTAATTAAAATATTCTACCACCTGATTGCAAATGTTGATGTCCACTCCAGTTTTTAAGTAGTCAAGAGCCTTTTCTAGGTTGCCAGCTCGAGCAGCTCGTAGGTAACTTGCGTTTGTATCAGACTGGGGGGGCAAAAAGGAAAAATTGAGTTTGTCATTAGAACAAGATACAGAAATACATTCACTTAGCATCAAACCTATTCATGAGATGAAAATAATACATTTTATATTTATTATTTACATATGGCACTAAAGTAGCCCAAACTGCTTTACCAAACATGGGCCAAATCTTGCAGTCCCTACTTAGGGAAAATCTGTTGATATCAGTGGGAATTTTACCTAAGGACTGCAAGAGTTCATTTCATGCGCATTCTGGTAGAATGAGGCAGTTCTGCCTGGGGTAAAAGAACAGTAGCCAAGTTGACATCTGGTGCCTAGCACACTCAACAAAAGGATTGGGACTCAGGGTTAGCATACCATGGCAACCATCCTCCTTTTACAAAATGATTATTAAAGTCTCACATGAAAGATTTCCCTCATCATCCAAACAGCATTGGAAGTCGATATATCTACTTCAGAGGGATTGAGGCTACTGGAATTCAAAACTATGGTTCCAGGGAGTATAGGTACTTAAAATCTGATATTTTGATTATAGTCTGCATAATTTTTCTTTAAGTCACCTTTTATTTATTACACTTGACAATGTTTCAAGAAAGTCATCTGGATCTTTAGTAAAGGTTATTTTAACATGTACAAAGCATTTCAAAAATTGATAGGTGCAGTACAGTTGTCCTACTCTATTGCTTTAATATAGCTTCCCTACTTAGTTTAATGTTTCAGTTGAGATAAGTTTGAATATAGCAGAGTCACTGTTTTTATCTGTGGCATGAAACAGCTACAGAGGAGGTCTTTTGGTTGAGGAATGGGAGATCAGAATTTTCTGGTCAACTCTACCATAGACTTCCTCTGAGACCTTGTGCTATTGCTTCATCTTTCTGTGCCTTTTTTCCATTTGTAGTGCAATGTGCTCTGATATCCCCTCTGTGTTGGGAACTAAGAAAAGGCTCATGCAGAGAACCTTAATGCCAGCCCTACCCTGGCTTGAAAGGCCTTCTGCTACGGTTGCCAACTGTCTAACTGCACAAACTGAAATACCATTGCCTTACCCAACCCGCCCCGCCCCACCCCCTCCCCAAGGCCTGCCCCTGCCCTGCTCCTTCTCTGAGGTCCTGCACCTCCGCTCCCTCCATCGCTCACTCTCCCCCACCCTCACTCACTTTCACTGGGCTGGGGTAGGGGATTAAGGTGCTGTGGGGGGTCAGGCTCTGGGCTGGGGCCGAGGGATTCAGAGTGTGAGAGGTGGATCCACAGGGCGCAGGGGGTTGGGGTGCAGGAAAGGGTGTGGGCTCTGAGAGGGAGTTTGGATGCAGGAGGGGGTGAGGGGTTGGGCTCTGAGAGGGAGTTTGGGTGCAGGCTTAGGGCTGAGGCAGGGGGTTAGGGTGCAGGAGGGGGGCGCTTACCTCGGGCAGCTCCCGAAAGTGACTGGCACATCCTTCTGGCAGAGGCTCCTAGGCGTGGGGACAAAGGGGTCTCCGTGCACTGGCTCTGCCCACAGGCACCATACCTGCAACTCCCATTGGCCACAGTTCCTGGCCAATGGGAGCTGCGGAGTCTGTGCTCAGGGTAGAGGCAGTGTGCAGAGACCCGCTACTCCTCCCGGGGCCATAGGGACATGTTGTCCGCTTCTGAGAGCGGCGTGGAGCCAGGGCAGGTAGGAAGCCTGCCTTAGCCCTGCTACGCTGCTGGACTGTTCATGCACAAAATCTCTTTGTTTGGCTGCAGTACCTCTGGGAGATAGAGCCTGATTCCGGGAGACTCCCAGTGAAACCAGGAAGGTTGGCAACCCTACCTCCTGCACACAGGATATTCTCAGGTGGCCATTGGCACTCGTTGTAAAGCTCTTTACATTTCCAGAATGGTGTAGAGGGCCTTAGACTAAATGAGAATTGGGCCCCCTTTTTGTCTACAAACTAAGTGGAAATGTTAGTGTATTTCCTAAACATTCCTAAACAGATATACAATATAAAGATTTAAGTCAAACAGCTTAAGAGATCCATTAGGAATGTAACAGGTATGCCACATTTTTGCAACGATTAATATTGTTAATTTATTGAAAATGCTGAAGTGAATAATACAAGTATTAATATTAAAATCTTAAGACTTTTTCAAACATATGCCCTGCTATCATGATGTATTTTTCAGAGCAATGGCTTCCCAGAACGGCACAAAAACAATGTAACACTATCATCTATCACAATATGGAGATCTAAAATCTTCTATTACATGAACTAGTCGACTGTCAATTCCAATGCAAGCACACAGGCAAATCTACTGTATTTGTAGAAAACTTCCTGAAAGTAATGCAAGAATTTTACAGTGGGATGAGGCGAATTCACAAAACCCCCAACACACACCACTGGCCAAGCCAAATTGGCTAAATTACAGCCAAAGGTATTTAAGTTAATAAAATCCTATTGATTTAACTGACCTGCAGCTTTCTCTTGCATTTACATCTTTAGAATATGCAGCATGAGCCAAAACTAGAATCTCTAATGCAAATCCATTTGCATTTCAGGTGTGCATTTGTGTGGAATTTCAATCTCCAGAACTGAACTCATCATTCTGGTTTTGAAAACAGGGGTTTGGCCACTGACAAAATCTTGAGAGAATGGATGATCGTGTGAGATTTCTGTCATCATGGAACAATCTTGCAAGATCTGACGCCTTTGAAACCAAATCTGAACATCAGTGCAAACTCAGCCTCACCTCATATCTAAACACTGCCTTTTAAGCCCCTCTGTTTACAATAGCACTGATGTTCAGAAGTAGGCAATCTAAGGCATAACAGCAGCACAATAATATACACTGTGAAGTCTACTTTCTTTTCTTGTACTTGTACTAGTTCATACTTGTATTAGTACTTGTATTGATATGATTTCTGTTCCAAAAGAATTCATGTCAAGGTCAGCTTTTCTATGACAAAACATTAGCCATGGTCTGTTCTTCAGTGGCTTTTGAGTTATTTGCATTTGGTACTGCATTTTGTGACAGTATGTTAATAGTGGAACCTACTGGGCACTAGTTTACTTTGTTTTTTCCAAGCATGGCATGTTGAACATTACATACTAAGTTATCTTAAGCAATCCTAATAAAGCAGCTGAAGATTTCAGTGTTTAATTAGGATCTATCAAAACTGAGTTCCATTTACAATTTATACAGTCTCATACACCGAACTACACTCTTTTGAAAATAGCCACAAATAAAGTAGCAGTAAAGCAATTTCATTTAGTAGAGCATTTGAGCTGTGCAATGCAGATTATTACAGATCAGCATTCTACCAGGGTGACCAAAGGTATGAGGATGTACTTAGTAGTCTGGGAGCCCTTTTTGTCACAGTTTAATGGGATATCTATTTGGCATTGTCAGCAGGTGGATGATAATTACCATCAGCTGTTTACAGCTGCTTCTTGGGGGAGGGGAGCCTTCAGGGAAGCATGGTGTGCAAAATCAGGTCCAGCCAACTGGATTAATTCCAGCCAGATGAGAAACGTTGCATTTTATTTTTTTTAAAAGTTTCATTTCACCCCTTCCCCACTTATTTTAAATGTTCAGGCAATAGAAGAGGGAAGGAGAGGGGAAGGGGAAGGGGAAAGAAGGTATATATGTTAACATTTGACCCAACAGTGTAATGTAGATAGGGTGACATATGTCTTTTCAAAGGCCTCTCCTGAAAATACTTAAACCCTCAAGTGTCAGGGAAGTAAACCTTTATGCTGAACCCATAGCACGATGATCTACAAAAAGGCATCCTGTTTGGACAAAGTTAGTCTAGGTATTATTGAGATGCATACAAACAAACTGCTTACTGGAACATATAGCAGAAATGTAATGCCCACCCCAGCAACTCCCCACTCAAAAACTGCTTTTCAGATTTTGCTATAGAGCTGCTTGTCCCAAGATTGGGTGTAAGAAAAAGACATTTCCAACTAACTTCATTAGTTAAACACCGTTTTGTCCTGTGAGGTTGATATTAAATCAAGATGGACCCATATACATTTTCTTCTACATAAGCAAGAAATGATGACACATATTCTTCTGTCTACTCAGGAGGTAACATGAGCGCTTTGTAATGGGGTATGTGAGTTGCCACTTTCAGTTTTCCTTTTTAATGGCTTCCAGTTACCTGAAGCTGATGTAAGCTAGCATGCAGAATTACATGCCATATTTTGGTAGCTAGGAAATAACGTGACTGCATGCAATGAGAACAGCAAAAGTGTTGCCTTGTGTCCTTGGCTAATGCTCCCAAGTCCTAAGGCTGTGTTATGAGTTACCCGTTTTGGGGCACAGTGTACTTGAGCAAAGACTTGCTGCAATATTTTCAAGTTCAGGACACTGGCTGTTTATTTGGGATTGTACAGTCATGTAGCAAGTTCAATAGGACTTCTGGCTTTTTCTCCATATATTTCAACCTCACTTATAAATAGAAGCCACCAATAAAGTAAAATAGAAAAACGAAAGGGACCCAACCTGTTTGAAAATCGTAGTCCATTCCCAGCTCTCTAGGTGAGCTGTCTTTTAACAATATCCTCCCAGCTTCCAGCCACTTGGATTTAGGTATTACTTCTGCCTCACAGAGAGGCAGAAAATTGTACTAAGCCCTTTTTTACCTTGCAAAGTGACCCAACTAACTTCTCTCCCCTGCTACCCCCAAAGGCCCACAGGCCTTTTCTCTTTAACCAGGCAAACAGTATACCATTGAGTATATCCAACATTTTCAAACACTCAGCATAATCAAAGTAAAGGCCTACATAAAAATTACTGAGTCCCTTTCCAAAAATCCAGGATTGAAGAACTGCAACAAAACAAATTAAATTGAAGATAGAGTAATGAAGAGCTCCTAACAATGTGGTCCAGGCCACAGGTGCCAATCTCAGAAACACACACCATGTCTCTGCATTCCACAGTCATAGGCAGCAAACCAACTTCAGGTATGTGGGCTTGTTTAGATAATGAAAAATCTAAGGTAAAATCCCTTCTTAGCCTAGGTTTTCCCATAGTACTTCTAATTCTCTCCCATATGACACAGTTCCCCCATCCAGCATACTGCCACAAGCTAGTTTTTATTTCCACTATGCCTCCCGCTCTTGTACATCTGATTGTTGTCCCCCTCTGTGGGTGGAGGCATTCTGCAAACAATTTTAGAATTACTTTAAGCCATCGCACTTCACTATTATTTCAGTTGCACCGATAAGATTCTCTGCACAGAACAGGCAAAAAATACTTTATGCAAAACATGTTAAATCAGCCGCAAAAAGATGGACCTCCTAGCAATTTTCTCAACCTGGAAGCAGACTCCATTCCAGCCCCTTCTTCTCTCCAGGGAAAACAAGTGAATCTTGCAGCAGCACATCATTAAGGTCACTAACAGTTGACCAAGATATGTGTGTGTGTGTTACACTGCCAGTCAGGAATTTTCCATAAAAATGTTTTTTCAGCAGACAATTAATCTCCCACAAAATCTAAATCTCTCGCAGGAAAAATTTAAATGTGCAGAATTTTTTTTAATTTTCCATTGGGAAATTACAAATTAAATATTTCATCCTGGGTTGAGTCAAATCAAATTGAAATATTGTTTTGTTGAACAGAATTTCAACATTTCATGGCTGGACTACATCTCCCATGGTGCACTGTGATCTCATCTCTGGTTGAACCACCTAGTGAATCATGGGTGATGTAGTTCTAATGGGAACCCAGACCATATAGGAGTATGGGTCCATGAGGCATCTGAACTACAGCCCCCATGAGATATCAAAGCCATACGGGGGATACAGATTCATGTCAAGCCAACCCAAAATTAAATGTTTAAATTTGTTTGAAAAAGTTGAAATTAAATGTTTGAATATTTCTTAATATACATTTTTCCAAACTTTCTGTTCTGTAGGAAATACTGATATTTTAAATTTTTAACTCAATTCAGAAATTTATGAAATATCGAAACTTCCCATGGGTTGGAAATTCTGATTTTCAACCAGCTCCAGTGCACATGTATTGCAGATGTAGGGAAGTGATGCCAAGGACACCTCATGAAGAATGTCCTGTCATCAGCCCTATTCTGTTGAAATGGGAGGAGAGAGGGAGCTTTTTGTTTGAACAACTTGGGTGTTCAGCACAGTATCACCTGGGTAGAGTCACAGGCTCAGGTAGCTGGGACTCAAACTATTTAAAGTTTTATAGATCGGAATCCACAACAAACTTCACGTGGAAATCACCTTGTAGCCAGTGCACATCCCAGAACACAGATGCAATGTTCTTTCACCAGGTCAATGTGCTTAATGTACATACTCCCACATTTTGCTGGAGCTAAGGTTTCTAAATAATTTGAAGGGGTAGCTCCATGCAGAAGTCAGCCTCATAGCATCTTTCATTGAAAGATCATTAATAGATCTTTACAAACCTTAATTATTCATATCTCAACATTGCTACAAGGTAATCTACAGTCTAGAAATCTATTTATAGCCATTTTCAGTTTTATCTTTTATTTCCAGTACGAAAATAAGGAAGAAAATTGACTTTTGATTTTCCAGTGTCTTATCAAATGTCAAGAGAATACTAGGTTTAAGACACATATCAAAGCATACTGCATTCTAGATGCTTGTGTAGCTGGCCACTGGGAATGCAATCACTCTGCTATTGCACAGAACCCTTATTTTATCTCCCATAAGGCTTAAAATACATATTGTTGTGTTCCCCTCTTATACAAACTATTGCCTCTCTGCATCTGCACTGAGATTTTGCTACCAGCATCCCGGAAATGGTCTTGCCATATATAGGATATGTTTACACTGCAATTAAAAAGCCATGGCTGGCCCGTGCCAGCCGACTCAGGCTTGCGGAGCATGGGGTGCTGGGTTGTTTAATTGTGGTGTAGACATTTTGTCTCAGGCTGGCAGTTAAACAGCCCCTTAGCCTGAGCTGTCAGGGGCCAGCCGTGGGTGTCTAATTGCAGAGTGGACATACCCATAGAGTTAGTAGTTGTTCACACATAAATAACATTACTCATAACATACTCATAAATCTTATAGATATAGATTATCATTTGAACAGACTTTCCATTACTAGTCACTTTATACTTAAGATCTTTATACTTAAGATCTGTCCCTTCCAGAATTAAAATATTATGCATCTTTGGGAGGAAAGGATCTACTTCTGGATTTCAAACTAATGTTTTCTGTAAGTGCATTGAGCACCAATATGATCAAAGAGGGCTGAGTGACAAGCTTTGATGCACTCAGACTTTTACTAGAAACTGTTCCTTTCTCCACAGGGCCCTCTGACTGCGGTATCAGCACCTTCCTAGATGTCCTGGCTGAGTATAATATAGTCTTCGGGTATTCTCACACACCACCAGATGATTTCTCTCGGAACATGGTCATAAGCGTTCTCAAAATCCTTTTTTCTCTATAATTTTCTACAAGCAATCTTAATGCAAAGATAGCATTAAAACTGGCACAAATCCAAACTGACTGTGACTGTTCTATACTATAAAGCATAAAATTGTCAATTGCATTTTTTGTCCATAAATTGGACAAAACAATATATCAGCATACTGTACACAAAAGATATATCTGCCATACTCACATTGGTAATATGTCATTGAACTACCAAAACTAAATGGCTCTGTTTGACACATTTAAATACTAAAAAAAGGTAATGATTTCAAAGTATGATAATGCAAATTTGCCTTTTCAGATTCTACATTTCCAATTGTACTTGTTTGTTTGTTTGTTTGTTTGTTTGGGGAGGGGATTTCCTGAGTTAAAAAATGTATTAAAAGAACAGATTCTGACACCCTTACTCCCTTCATAGTATCTTAGATCCTGATCTTACAAGGTAAAACTGCAATATCAAATAAAGGTTGAAAGCCTCCTCAAGTCATCGCTCTGAAGTAAGATACTACTCAAAGTGAGGAAACATTAGCCAAATGCAAGTTATGCTTTAGTCAAGCCCAAGTTATTGAGCTCTATACAGGGATAACTGAATGAAATTTAGTAACCTGCGATATACAGGAGGTCAGATTAAATGATCTAGTGGTCCCATCTGGTCTTAAACTCTAAGAGGTATCAAAATCTGTCTGAAAGTGATTGCTAGTAAATATTGGGTCATTTGTCAACCCAGCTTCTAGTTCTGGAGGTGGCGAGGATCCTACCAGAAAACTGAGAAATCATTATTATTGACAAAGGACTGAAAGTGCAAAGCCAATATGTTCACTGTGCTAAGGCTCCCTCTTGTATTATTGGTACTTTTAGTATGCTCGGCTTTGTTTGCTTTTTACTCTATTTACAGTATTTGTTATTAAAAATATGGTATTTATCATTTTGAGAGCAGGGTTTTGTTTTTCACTCCATCGTTAACAGTAGCTGTTGGGAAGAGAAACTATGAGCAGGGCTGGAGTAGGATGCATTCTGGCTTGAGTCACCAAGAGAAAGTTGCTGACCATGTCTAACATTTGTTGGGAGTTGGGGAAGAAGACAGAGAATGACCTAATTTCAGTGGATGAATGTATGTTGTTTTCATTTCAAATCTCTTCTAACTAAGCCAGTCTTGCAGCAGCATGAGGAAATCTGTGAGAACAAATTACAGCAGTTGTGCATGTTTTGATGGTGAAGGTAATCCTATTGCAGCAAAAGGCACTTTTCTTAACAATAGGCCAAAGCCTTAGAAGAGCTGAAGGTCTACAGATCCATTAACTTAACTGGAAATTATCTATGCTCATGTTTTGTCCCCATGTTAACTCATGAATTTCCTTCCAGTAAGCATGTTACACAGCTTTGATCGGGGTGCAGGAAGCTTTCTTCCAATAATTTGCAATCATTGAATTATGCAGGCCAGTTAACAGCCATGCTTGGACAACAGAAAATAAACCATCCATAAGAATTCTGTGGCTTTTCTGATAAAAACAGGCTAGCCTGAGGCCAACTGCTATCTTGTGTCCTTCTGCTAACTATCCTTCAGAGAGCTCCTTCTGTGATCCAAACCATAAATGTAACCAAAAAAACCAAAAACAAAACAAAAAGATTTTCATTCCTAATATATGCCTGCTCAAGTAGGAAAAGACAGATGTTTTGAATATGATTACATCATGGGGAAATGTTTTGCCAAGAGCCAAAAAAAATCCCCTAAGACTTTTCCCTGTTAAACAACTCAATCATGGTCTTTCTGCACTGGTCATGTCTCTATTGCTCATATGATAAAGGGGCCACAATATTATGCTCTCATGAACATGTCCCTATAGGCTGCCAGAACTTTTTTATTTTATATAAACTGTGATCCATTGCTCACAAATAAATCAATAAATTGCTTTGGGACTCCGGGAGACTCTTCCTCCTGGTTGCAGCTTAACTATACATTTCTTCTGCCATTGCATCTGGATCTATCCTTAATTGCACCCCCGACATCTGGCTTGCAGACCTCTTTTGTCTTCGATGATAAATAAATTATCATACATTTACATACCTCTGTGTCAGTGCTACCTGAATCTATAAGCTCAAAGACTAAAACATCTCGTAACATTAATTTACAACTAAGCAAACTGAGGAGAATTTTGAAAGAAACATTCCTGCAGCCTTTCAGATTCAGCTTCTCAATTCCAAAAATCCTGTCAAAATGATAATTTGACAAAAATTAATCCTCCAAGTGCATACAGAAATCCCCTTTCTTCCTAGACCACACTGACAAATAAGTGTCTAAAGTGCTGACTTGGGATATCTCATTGTCAACATCAGTTGCACTGGCAAACCGTTACCTGTTTGGTCCATTTTTGACATCCTCAGCATAATACTGATAGTGTGTACTCACAGAGATCACTGAAAATTCTGTACTTTCCAGTTAGACGGCTATAAAGGACTCTAAAATGCCATAGCTGGTAAATACAAGAAAATTTCAAAACTTGTTACAAAGGCTACTTAATGCTCCTTTTATCATCTTCAGCAGGTTGGAAATCATTGTTTTGCTGTTTACCTAACACTGCAATCTCTTGCCTGGCTACAGTGCATTCTTTTCAGGTTCAACTGTTGTTGAGATTTTAGAAAGCTGCCCTTTTAAAACAGAATGCAAATCTAGTGAGTCACATGAGTTATGAGTATTCTGACCCTTTGTCTAATAAAAAGTTTGAATGACAGGTTCTCTCAAAAATTTAAACACACGTGAGAAATTAAAAACTGTTGCTGGTCTTTCAGTTCTGTGTCCTCAGGGAAGGTTGTCAAAGGTATAAATGGCAGTCAGACACTTAACTCCCATTGAAAGTCACTGCCTATCAATGGGAATTTGTCATCTAATGTCCATTTCTACCTTTGGGGCACTGTGTTGCGGTGGCTCCATTAAATGTCCCATTGGCAGTGCTGCCCAGCTAAGGCAGGCTAGTCCCTACCTGTTCTGATACCGCGCTGCGCCCCAGAAGCAGCCAGCAGCAGGTCTCGCTCCTAGGCGGGTAGGTGGGGGGAATGGGGCTCTGCACACTGCCCCCACCCCGAGCACTGGCTCCGCACTTCCATTGGCCGCTTCCAGCCCTTACCCCCTCACCCCAACCCTCTACCCCAGCCCTGAGCTCTTCCACACCCCAAACCCCTCATCCCCAGCTCTGCTGGGTCGTGGACATCAACAATTTTCTTTAACCGGGTCGCCAGAAAAAAAGTTTGAAAACCACTGCTCTAAGCTATTATCCTGTGTTATTTACATGTCATGATGGATACTAAGGAAACTAACATCAAATAATTAGTGATTTAACCAGAGTGATGACAAAACCATATAAATGTGCACCTGACAACACAACAAAGAATGTTCACAGTGGTTGGCACCTGATCCCACCCACTGAGTTCAGCTGGATCTATCAAATAACTCTGCATTTGCTTGCATACAGATAGCACTGAAGCAGAGAACAGTTTGTTGTGTTAGTTATGGGAAAATGTCTGCTGCTGTGAACATTGTGTTGTGTATTGAGCTAGGAACAGCTAAAATAATTCCTAATTTCAGAACACTACAAAGCTGATACCTTTCTGATCAACATTCAGTATACAACTTCCTGTATGTACATTAACACTGAATGAGAAAAGTTACTTTTGTGGAAGGAGAAATCACAGTACTACAGAGATTATTTGTAGTGCAAACTTCCATAACCATCCTATCAGAGATCTTTGTGTGAAGAGACAAGGTTCAGTAGTGAGATAATTCAGGGCTAATTCACATTGCACAATGTCATTGACATCAGTTGTATTACTCAAGGAATAAGATATTATTATTAAATGTAAGTGTAGCAGAATTGAGCACTTTATTATGTATTGATTCAAGAAAAATAGAAAGTATCATCAATTAAAATTATCTGATACAGAAGGAAGACAACAGACATGAGCTTCATATTCCTATGTTGACAACATGGCATTTCTGAAGTTCATTCTAAACTCCAGGAAGGGTATTCTCTTGATACAGCAGTCTTGACTCTGTCGTGATTTTTATGTACAGCTAAAATATTTCCATCATTCACTCCTCAGTATGAAATAAATCACTTGCCTTCATTACTGTTACAGCAGTCACAAAGAGATAGAGGTAAACAGGGTCTGCTTAGAAGTGTTTCTTCTGAGGTTTATATTCACCTCAAGATAACAATGCTCTCTAATGTGTTAAACACCAGGGGATGGTATTGATATATTCCCTGCAGTCTTTCTCTCAGAAACGGACTACCTGATGAGCTGTAATAATACAATGTAGAGATAATTTCAGTGCAGCCCAAGATCAAACTTCAAGTAATATTCCATCATTTCAGCGTCAAAGTCACATTCTACAGATCACAGAATCTAGACATGGATTTGATCATCTACTCCATCTCCCTGCCAGTGAACCCTAGTGTATGTATCTCATTTCAGAAACAAGAATTAGAGTCTATTTTCTTGGGGGAAAAAATCTCAAAGTTTATGCCGGCAAAACCCATGGATGTTTTTTTTTCCCACCTAACACATAACACTAGGTACAAGCATTCCAACTGAATGGGAGATGATATATAAAAAATATTTGCAAGATTCCATAGTATGTTTTAAACAGACACAGTTTATTCACTCAGAATCAGCACTTTCAAACAAATACATAAACTTGTTCCAGGTCAGTCTGGATTAAGTGGAAGGTGTTGGTAATAAGTATAGTGAACTGAATGTAAATGCAAGCATAACATACATATGAATTCCCTAAACATATTGCAGTAAGCAAAATATATGAGAGCTTACAATACAGGAGGTCACGAAGCCTTGGTAGCAACTCTAGTGTTAAAGCTAAAAACAATGAGGAGTCCTTGAGGCACCTTAGAGACTAACAAATTAATTCCAGTTCTGCAGTTTCTCGGTGAAGTCTGTTTTTGACTAGCCATCACCCACAGCCCCCAACTGAAACCTCTCCAGCGCATCATCAAGGATCTACAATCCTGAAGGACAATCCCTCACTCTCACAGATCTTTGGAGACAGGCCAGTCCTCGCTTACAGACAGCCCCACAACCTGAAACAAATACTCACCAGCAGCTACACACCACACAACAGAAACACTAAGCCAGGAACCAACCCCTGCAACAAACCCCATTGCCAACTCTGTCTGCATATCTATTCAAGGGACACTATCATAGGACCTAACCACATCAGCCACACCATCACAGGCTCATTCACCTGCACATCTACCAGTGTGATATATGCCATCATGTGCAAGCAATGCCCCTCTGCCATGGACATTGGCCAAACCGGACAGTCTCTACGCAACAGAATAAATGGACACAAATCAGACATCAAGAACTGTAACATTCAAAAACCAGTAGGAAAGCACTTCAGCTCTCTGGACACTCAATAACAGACTTAAAAGTCACCATTCTTCAACAAAAAAACCTTCAAAAACAGACTTCAGTGAGAAACTGCAGAACTGGAATTAATTTGCAAATTTGACACCATCAAATTAGGCCTGAATAAAGACTAGGATTGGCTGGGTCACTACAAAAAATAAATTTCCCTCCGTTGATATTCACCCCTTCTTGTCAACTGGTGGGAATGGGCCACATTCACCCTAATTGAATTGACCTCGTTAGCACTGACCTGCCACTTGGTAAGGTAATTCCCATCTTTTCATATTCTGTATATTTATACCTGCTTACTGTATTTTCCACTCCGTGCATCTGATGAAGTGGGTTATCACCCACAAAAGCTTATGCCCAAATAAATTTGTTAGTCTCTAAGGTGCCACAAGGACTTCTCGTTGTTTTTACTGATACAGACTAACACGGCTACCCCTCTGAAAAGTGTTAAAGCTGTTTCTAACTTTCCATTAGATGCCTGATTTTGACTCCATTCACCAAACTCTAACTTCATCAATAAAAATAATTCTGCCTGAAAGTACTTGTGTGTGGTCTTCTATCAGAACAGAATTGCTTAAGATCATTGGAAAGTAATTGGACAAAGCATTAATGAGATAGGAGTCTGAAAAAGAAATAGAGGCACTTAGGTTTTTCTGTTTTTTGTTGTTGTTTGTTTTTTGTAGGAGTTTCTTGAAATCTTCTGGACTCTCTGTCTCACAAACAGCTTAGGCCAAAAAATAACAAATAAGGCTGATGAAAAGTGCTATATTGGAGAAAGACACTACACTAACTCCTAACTTAACATCCTCCAACTTAACATTGTTTCAAAGTTACGTCACTGCTCAATTAGGGAACGTGCTCATTTAAAGTTGTGCAATGCTCCCTTATAACGTCGTTTGGCTGCCTGCTCTGTATGCTGCATGTAAGATTTTGTGGAAGAGCAGCAATTTTACGAGGTAGTATTGCACAAGTTCCTCTTCTCTGCCTCTTCCCCCTCCCTCCCAGCACTTCCCCCACCACCAAACAGCTGTTTGGCAGCGTTTAGGACTTTCTGGGAGGGAGGGGGGGAGCAAGGAAGCATTGTGTCTCCACTCATCCGCCTCCCTCCCAGAAAGTCCTAAGCGCCGCCAAACAGCGACTTTCTGGGACTTAGGACTTTCTGGGAGGGATGGGCAGGAGTGAGGAAGTGCCGCATCTCCACTCTTCCCCTCCCTCCCAGAAAGTCCTAAACCTGCCAAACAGCTGTTTGGCAGCGCTTAGGACCTTCTGGGGGCGGGGAACGAGCGGGGATGTGATGTGCTCCAGAGAGGAGGTGGAGTGGGAGTGGGAAGAGGTGGGCATGGAGTGGGGACGGGAAGAGGCGGGCCTGGAGCATCCCCCAGCAAAGTTGGCGCCTGTTCTTCTCCGGGTAAGCTGCCACTGCTGCTGCTAAGGTGCTTCCTAGTGTTCTTGCCTGCAGTGGGCTGTGCCTGTGTGGGGTAAGCCAGGGGCCCTTCCCAACCACAGTACTGTACTGTACCGTACAGCACATAATGCCTTTTGTCTGCCCCAAAAAAATTTCCTTGGAACCTAACCCCCCGCATTTACATTAAATCTTATGGGAAAATTGGATTTGTTTAACATCGTTTCACTTAATGTTGCATTTTTCAGGAACATAACTACAATGTTAAGTGAGGAGTTACTTTATTATTATTATCCAATTATGTCCACAAATAAGACTGATGTCACTGAGGATTTGAGAGACACTTGTATGTTTAATTTTAAAGTTACTGACTACATTTTTTAAAAACTTTGCTCATACAGCATAGGAATCTTACAGAATTTATATACTCCATGGGGACCTTAGATGAAATTTACAAACCCTGCCATGGGCAGGGATCTCCACCTGACCTCGGACTCCTGTATACCTCGGCAAAGGGAGCCTCTAGCCTGAGTAACCTTCACAGTTTATATGAGAGAGACTGATGCTGGGGAAGCCATGGAGCTTATTCACTCCTCAGGACTAGAGAAAGATGCCAAGACTATGGAAACTGTGGATCTGATCTGCTCAGCAGGCATGGGAAGCACTACTGGGTCCAGTGGCCTCCTGTGGCGGCCAGCAGCTCTGTAGCATGAATTCGGGAGTGGGGGCAAGGGGAGGGGATGAAACTCTGTGTGAAACATTAATTCTAGGCAAATTCTGCATTGCGAAGTGGTGCAGAATTCCCACAGGAGTAGAAAAAGAAGGAAAACAATACAAGCTAATTTTTGCCACTGAAGTGAACATCACTGAATGTAAAGAACAGATATGTTGAGCAAGAAAGTGAATTTTCACATAGTCACTTTTCAGTATAGAACTAAACTAAAATTCTCCTGGCTTTCAAAGGTTGCTATATGACCACAACAATTTAGAATGGGGTTTTTACAAGACCCTAAGGGTGTCCCTTTGGAGGATCTTTTGAAAATCTCAGTCTCAATTTTGTTTCCGTAACTGTTTGCAAATTTAACTCCACCTTAATCAGGTTTGTTATCCGGAGTTTCAAACTGATTTGATCTGTTTCATTCTTATCTGGAAAATACTAGACTGCATTTCTGAATCCTAGAATGAAATATACCAAGCAAATATTTCAACATCATTGGTTTTTAAGAGAATAAAAATTACTTTTAATGATCAATGTCATCAAATTAGACTAAATAGTTCAACTTCTTTACTTATGTTTTAGCACAATACAACAAAGTGGAAAACTAATTTTTTGTTTAATGGTTTGACTGAAGATCAGGTTATTCTACATTTCCAGTAGTGAGCTCTGAATAGCTGACAATGTTACCTATCATCCATATTTTAGTAGTAGTAGCTCCCCTTAGCATTTGATGATGTGTATAGGACAAGTCAGCAGTAAAGTAACAATAATCAAAAACATCACTTCTGAAATAGCAGATCTACAAGCTATGGACTACTAGATCCTATTTTCCCAGGACAACCAAAACATCCATTGCAGCCTGTGGGAGATTCAGATATGTAGGGAATGAGAATCAGAACCTATAATGAATAACATTTCTAGAAGCAGAATTAAGAAAAAAAATTACTATACCCTTTCTGCACAGATCTTTTCCATAGTTCAGTCCATCTCAGTTAACTAGATCTTCTGCTTAAACCATCATATCATATACCAACAGAAAGACTAGTTTCTACTCAGCTGCTAACAAAGCATTGGCTAACAACAGTAAATGCCATTCTGTTGTGACAATGATCATGCAGAGTATGCAGTGGGTCAGCACACTTCCAAAGCCAGTGCTCTAGGGCATAGTGATTTTAACCTCAGCCTAGGCACCTACACACATTGCACAAAATGTAGCAGGACTGCACTAACTTCCAAAGTATCCAAGCTTAGATATGGTGCTTGCAATGATTCATTGTACTATGAAAAAAGAAACAAGATGGTCTAACATGCGCTCTTTGTAATTATCAAACCTCAAAATAACATTTCATATGCTTTTTTTTGCTTTTGAAATCTTATGCATATTTTGGTAATTGCATTCTGCATTACTGTGTATATCACATACACGTTTGTAGTAATGTGAGAACATATTAGGAAATATGCCAGACATTTGCATCAGTAATTCACACAGAAGTATGTTGCTAACATTTAAACCCTGCGTTGGAGTTCTTAAACATAAATAGTATTAATGCAGCAGAAGTGAAATATTAGAGTTTAGTACATTTTTTTTTCACTTTTAAAGTTTGTATTATATTAGGGTTCTCCTTAACACAAGAAAATGTAAAGCAAGAGTGTCCACAAGTAGGAGGGCAATTAGAAACAGTTTTTAAAAAGCAGTTAAGATTATGAATTTGCTCACAGAAGTAAGTTTCCTTCACAAAGGACCCTTAAAAGCTATATATTCTGTTTCTATACTTGAGCTAAATAAGCATGGATTTTTTTTTTTTTTTTACTTTATACAACAAATGCTGGAAAATTAGTTATTAAGCATTTCTTGACTTGTCAGTGCATCTGTTTTCTTGGGAACTCTTAATTTTCCTTCAAAACTTAAGATCATTTAAATAAATTCTGGGAATCTGATTGCTGTTATTCCAAGTAAATTAAATGAGTTTCTCATATTATAACATAAAAATAGCCACACTGGAAACAAAGGGAGCCAAGCAATTAACAGGCAGCAGTTTCATTCCAGAATGAAGAGGTTTACTAGTACCTAAAAACAATATTACACCATACAGTATTAAAATGGATGAACAAGGTTTTGACATTATTTCTTCAAAAGATAAATTCCTTATTCTAAAGATTTATATTAGTGTCTTTAAAAAGACAGGACTGTAAACAGAACTTTCAACCTTATTACAAGCCTGACATTAAAAATATAGTTTACTATTGCACAATAAACAGATAAAATATCTTAATCTAACCAGGTCTCTTCCTTTAAGAAACTGCTTTAACAAAACAAAGTTCTTATTAATCTACTTTGTATTTATTGTTTGCATTGAAAGTTGAGTATACTTTTCATCAATAAAAGGAACAAACAGAAAACCAAAAAATTGCCATAATTTCTATGAAGATGATTTTTCATAGGGCAGGTTGCTCTGATATTGATCAGGAGTAAAGTACACATTTAAAAGAGCTCAATGCAATATTTTTTTCAGTGTGTGACATTTTTGCTAATATGCTGGTGATTGCTGAGTTATAAATTGTTGGAAGTGCTGCCTGTTAAATATTGTTGACCTTCAAGAGATATTTTACTCTTGATTCTACTAGGGCTACCTGAAAGGTAGTCAGACATTCCTCACTATTTGTAAGGGATGCCAAATTTTGCTGTAATCTCGTGTGTTAAAGTTTTCAACATAGAGTAGCATGAAATACAATATTTTTTAAAAATCTCAGTATTATACTGAGTAATTTATAGACTAGAGTTCTGTTCCTGCAAACAGCACTACTGAGGTCAATGGGACAATTCATGTGAGTAAGAGTTATTTGTGTGGGTATAGGTTTGCAGGATGAAGTCCTACATCATTAACAGCCTCTCTTTCTAAACTGTACTGTCAAAATACAATTCAGTCAAAAAGAGGTAGTGATAAATAAAATTTGGAAAAAAATAGAAGCAGGAGTTTGCTTCTTTTAGTTGTACAAATTCCTTGAAGAAAAATATCAAATAATAAAATGATGGTATGTTAGAAGTAAATATATCCATGTTATTTTAGGCCTATGGTACAGCATGAAACAGTACAAAACTCCTTCTGGAAGTGTACTAAGCATCCTCTTCAGAATGTCCTAAGTAGGATATTCTTATAAAATAGAGAAAACACAAATTTCTGGATATCATCTGAATACCACATCAGTCTATAGTAAAAAAACCAAAAACAAATGTAGACACAAGGTACAACAAATAAAACTAAATGTATTTCCTCATCTGTAATTTTTTGTTTCATATACTTAAAGATATTAAGTACTATTATAATAAATTAGATAATCAGATTTTACTTTCATTTCAGAATCTGCAATGGCTTACTTGTTCTGGGAAGCATTCTCCCTCTTCCACTGCCATTTTCTGTGACCAGATATGAAACCTGATGACTCAATTAGTTAACACTTGGGACTCTGCATCACAGCTAAAAATAGCTGCCGGCAGGAAGTACAGATCAGTTTTTATTAAAGAACTAAGCATGGTCACTTGTTTGACTTCCCTTAACTATAATAACTGTAGAAGCAAGTGATTGTCAGTGTTGTAAGATTATTAGGCTTGCAACAGACCATGTCGCAGGATTCCTGGCTGGTTTACCATATTTGTAGGCTCCATCATTCCCTGTATGTGTAATCGGGATGTCTAGAATACCAAAAATAGCTGTAGAATCAGCTGGTTAGAGCACTAGGGTTGCTTGGAATCACTCCTGAAACAAGCTTTTGTCATTTTGCCTATCAGCTCTTTCCTCTGTAATGCAGACTACTTTGAACTATTTCTAAAAGCAACAATAACATCATTTTACACTCTGTGTTTTGAATACTGCACATGCCTGCTTCCTCCCTGGTAATTTTATATTTATTCTACTTTTGATGACTAATGATAAGAAATTTATGCTGTTTGTACTAGGGGTTGTTTTCCTGAACTAAAAGGCTATTTGTTATATTCTTCAGCTTCTATTTTACAGAAATTAAAAGTTGCAATAAAGCAAAATTGCTTCAGAGAGCTTCAATTAGATCTCTCAGAGTAAAATTCAGACTGGTCAATAGCAAAGGTCACTTCCCGTGCCATGAGAAGTCATCTAAAACATCAGGAGTTTTGTGTGTGCTCTCCTGCATTTATTCATGATCTTGGAGGAGAGGCAGTCCCTTCACTCTCTGATGAAGAAAGATTTAACATCTGGGTTAGATTTAGAACTGTTCATTCTGTTCTGTTCATCTCTACTCTATTGCCCCTTCATCTGATCTCACAAATAAGAGCTGCTGATTGACATGCAAATCTACAATCTGGCACTTGTGCAGGACAAGAGAAACAGGATCAAAGGGGGAAAGAAAGGGGTAATGGTTTTGTCATAAAGACACAGATAATGTCTCCACTTGCCAAATAAGGAAATCATTGGGCTTAAGAGAATAGCTGCAATTTTGTATGCAAAGTGAGAGGCAGTGTGGTCAGTGGATACGCCACTGGATGGGGAATCAGGAGAGCCAACTCTGCTACTATCCTGCTGTTTGACTTTGGGCAAGTCACTCTCTCTCTCTGTGTCTCTGTTTATCTTCCTACCCTTTTGTCTATCTTCTTTATCTAGACTGAAAGCGTGTAGGACAGGTATTATCTGTATTACATTTGGACCATGCCTAGCACAATGGTACCCCCTCCCCACCCCAGGTGCTACCATGATAAAAATAAAACCTACAATTACATTGTCAATTTTAAAAAGCAGCAAATTTCCAGTTTAAAAACATCAGTTAATAAATACTGTGGGCCAGACCCTTAGCAGATGTAAATGGAAATAACCCCATTGACATCAGATGTGTGCAGCAATATAATAGACATATTTTACACACACACCAAGACCCCCAATTCTGCAACTGACACTGCCAGCAGAAGTCTTGGTGATTTGCATGTGTACAAGGGTCTGTCCACGTGAAATCAGTTGCAGGAATATGGCCAAGTCTGTTTAAACGCATTTATCTTGCTGCAGTATCCATGGCTGAGCCCATATATCATAAGGCAGGTTTCAGTCCTCTGTATCTAGGCTACTGTGGCAAATCAGTGTTTTTTAAGTGGCCTTAGTGGTAGACGCTATCTTTGCAGTGTTCAGTATCTCTGTATCGTTTCTAATTCATTTTTGAAAAATCTGTTGTTAATTAATATTTTCATGAGAAGGACATTTTTTTAAGGAAAAAAATTGCCATTTAAAATTGGTAACAAGAATCTTCAAACCCTATGTTACCGCAAGGTGGCAGGTATTTCAAATGTTTGGAAGGCACTTGGGTTTTCCTCATTGTTGAAATGTTTTATCTCACAGTAAACCATGACCCTTTGTAATGTAATTTAGGCCCCAGTTCAGCAAAATGCTTACACATGCCTCACTTTAAGCATGTGAGTAGTCCCACTGAATACAATGGTACTGCACATGTGCTTAGATTATGGCATGAGGACCTTGTTGAATCAGGTGGACTTTAAAAGACAAAAAGATAAATGAAGGGGGAGATTTTCAAAGACACAAATGGCAGTTGGGTCCCTAAATCTCTTTTCTGCCTTTGAAAATCTATTTATGGGTGTGGAGGGATTAGATTTTTATTGGTAAATGTCAGGAAACATATACACTATACACACAGGTTTCAGAGTAGCAGCTGTGTTAGTCTGTATTCGCAAAAAGAAAAGGAGTACTTGTGGCACCTTAGAGACTAACCAATTTATTTGAGCATAAGCTTTCCAATGAAGTGAGCTGTAGCTCACGAAAGCTTATGCTCAAATAAATTGGTTAGTCTCTAAGGTGCCACTAGTACTCCTTTTCTTTTTACTATACACACAAACACAAACCGATGAAAAAATATTTCCATTGATGACAATCAAAATTTATGATAAGCAAAATAAGAAGAATGCTGCTTGAAAACTTGTTAGAATTTGAGATAAGGATATTTACTTTGTATATTTTAACATACGTTGACAATCTGTGTTTTCACAGTTATAAAACTTTAACTTTTTGAATTTGTCTGACCTCCCTTTATTGTCCGACCCTTCCCAATAATTTCCCACAATTGTGAAAATTCAAATGAAAAAAAAAAAAAACAGAAAAAAAGCTTAAAATAAATATTGGTATTATCAGTTGAAATGATAAAAAGATAAAAATTGAATTCTGACAAGCTTAACTATTTACTGTTAGGATATAGATATTCAGGCCTGTCTGTAAAGGCCTATACTCTAAGAATTTAGGTGTATTCTTATCACTTGGCTAGTTATAGAGGTACAAAAGAAAGAATCAAAATCACTGTCTGCCAGTGTAAGGGCCTTCTCTTACTGTGACAGTTTGAGGCCCTGTGCTTAGGCTAAGGCCTTTGGCTAAGCAGCAGAGGCAGCCATAAGCTGGGAAGCGACCGGTCACATCCTCACATTCCAAACTAGTCACATTGAAATAAGGTGCTATTGGGCTGTTAGGAATACAATCCTGTCCTGATAATGCCTATCACCTCCAGAGAAAGGGAAGTGCCTAGAAAATATAAAAGGAAACTTAGTCTGATAGCATCCTGTCTGGCAAGAACTCACCTTTCAATAGCTGGGATGTGAAATCCTCACTTCTGTATTGTTTTGTCATTATAGTTCCCACTTTGCTATTGTTTGTCTGTATAATCTGTCTGGTTCTGTGATTGTTCCTGTCTGCTGTATAATTAATTTTGCTGGGTGTAAACTAATTAAGGTGGTGGGATATAATTGGTTACATAATCATGTTAGGATTGGTTAGTTAAATTTCAGCAAAATGATTGGTTAATGTATAGCTAAGCGGAACTCAAGTTTTACTATATAGTCTGCAGTCAATCAGGAAGTGACGGGGTGGGGGGGGTGTGTGTGTGGGGAGATGGGAACAGGGAATGGGGGTGGGGAAATTGGGATCATGTTTTGCTAAAGGGGGAAATGGGAACAGGGAATGGGGGTGGGAAAATTGGGATCATGTTTTGCTAAAGGGGAAAATGGGAACAGGGAATGGGGGTAAGGAAATTGGAATCATGTTTTGCTAAGGGCAGGAATGGGAACAGGGACACAGGTGTAAGGCTCTGTGGTGTCAGAGCTGGGAAGGAGGATACTAAGGAAGGAAACTGGAATCATGTTTGCTGGAAGTTCACCCCAATAAACATCGAATTGTTTGCACGTTTGGACTTCGGGTATTGTTGCTCTCTGTTCATGCGAGAAGGACCAGGTAAGTAAGTGGGTGAAGGAATAAGCCCCCTAACATTTACATTCTTCCATAGCATGGGATGAAGAGAGATTCTGGATGCTGTCACCCAATCAACAGATATGAAAATAAAATGTTACAATCTCATGAAAATGGCAGATTTTATGTAGACAGAGGATTCTGTTAAACTGAATTGTAGAACTGTCCCTTTATATTATCATTGCCCTGCTCCCCAACCAGATGAAGGTTTGATGGTTACTGGCTTGGAAGCAACTTAAAAACAAAACAGCACATGGCGGAATTCAGCAGAAAGAAAAAAAATTTGCCAAGAGACACAAACAGTTTAAATATCTGCTGAAGATATAGGAAAGGCAACCTGAAACATTTTTAAACCATAAGAGATGTGGGTATGATTAGCTACTCAGCTTCCAACAGAGGTAATTTTCATCCTTCTGGAAACTGTTAATGGCATTCAAAACTATCCTGAAATGCAAAGACTGTGCTGAGTTCCACAAAGGTAAATGATAAAGCACTTTGTCAAACTTCAGGTACCATTTTCTTAGAACTAAAAGCTGATAATTTGCATCAATAGAGATTTCCTGCAAATATCTTAAATCTAAAATCACCTGGATAATGCAGGCCATGGCTTTGAGTTTTATAAGAAACAGAGAAGAATCTTAACCATCAAAGGCCAGATTCAATGCTCACTGAAATCAATGGAAAGATTTGCTTTAACTTCAATCAGGCCCTTAAAGTATACCTCCTAATTATAAAACCGCAGACATCATTGACATCCAAAATAAGCAGGAGTTTGCTTGTGAACAAGCTATTTGTTTAAATACTGCAAGGCTAATCATAATGCAAATATTATGTACGTTTTATACACTGTCCTACAAATGCTGCCAACATAATTCTCTTGCCATTAAAAAGCACCCACAGAATTAGAATTCACTTGGAATAATAAAATTGAACATGTATGACAAAGTTAAGAGTGAGGAAAAAGAAAAAATCCTCCATAAAATATATACTGTTATGTAAAGGTCACCAATCAAACCTGATCAAATGAAGAAAAACTCATCCCAGACCCCATCTTCCGAAAGGTCAGCTTTAAGCTCCTCTGAAGCCTATTGTTCCTGGGAAGTTAATGTCTACAAATCTGGCAAGGTATATTTTCCTTTTCTTTAATGAATATATTACCATTCCAAATAACTGAAAGCTTTGCAGAGTAAAAGGATAAATCCTACAGTTTATGCTCTGATTTTTGAAAACTCTGGTTTTATCAAATTTCCAGTGAACAAAAAGGAAGTAAATCTGTGGCCTCGGCCTGAATGCCTTTCCCATACCTGGGGCCAGACCTGAAACTCCGAAGCACTATCTCTACCTTTAAAGTCTAATCTAAGCTAGCATTGAGAAGTCCTAGAATACTTCCAAATGCCATACCTCTCAACCTGCCAAGGAATAAACATGGAATGTAATCTGTGACCAAGATCCAAAATGAGGGGGAGACAAGTGCGTGCATACACACACCCCAAATAATTCATGCAGAAAACTTAAAACACTGTGGGATTCATTCCTTCTGGGTAAGTAACACTTTCTGTTATCTCTGTTACACGATTTTTTTTTTGTGATGTAAATCATTTTCAACAGTAAAAGTGAGGGGACATCAAGTTAGTGTGGAATATAGTAAGTTTCGGAGTAAAATGACTGATAACTCTCAAAATGAGTGGTATTTGAGAGATATGGCCAGCACATCCCATGCTCAAAGTTTCTGAACTCTCATGTACACGCCAAACCCAAAGTTTTAAAGACCTTGTATTAGTTCCTTACATTTTCAGATTTATCTGCCAAATTCCATTCTCTTTAACAAATAACCTTGAAACTCTCACAGACTTCAAGAAGGCCAGGATTTCGCTATTCACTATTTGTAAATTTTCATGACTAAGTTCAATTCATCCCCCAGGTTTTCAATGGTCTTGAAGCAAAAGCATGAAATTGTCTTTCCTTCTCTCTTGGTAGTGGCCTCCCTGGCACCACTAGTATTGCACGAAGGGGAACAGTGACTAGCGGACAAGCCAAACTCTTTAGCTTCCTGTCCAAAAAGGACTTGTATATTACCAGAGGTACTGTCCAATGGGATTCCTTTTATGGGAATTTGTCAATCTTCCTCTTCTCAGTGTATTAATTCATTACTCTGAGAGTACGCCAGTCAGTTGGAATCTAAAATAATGTGATTTTGCAAAGCTGGTGCCATACGGTCATACTTAGAAACCTCACAATCAGCTGATGGGTTGAAATGATGCTCAGTGCTATCACATTGTTAATGGTGATTTACTGCTGTCTCTCCTGCTCTTCATTTCATCAAACACTTGAGGAGAGAACTAAAGAGCATCAGGATTTAAATACATCATCAAATGGCTAACAAGAAAAGCAACATAAATTATCCCTTTCAGATTAATAAAAGTCAAAATAAACATTGATCATATGCACTAGAGTGACTTGGTAAAATTATCACAACAATGAGATGGAATGAGTATCTGAATAACCAGATTGAAAGTGAGAGACTACTGAAATGCTTGGATTTTTAAATGCTCCTTTCATTCAAAACAATGATCAGTGTACTCCACAGAAGATACCTTATTCATCAGATTATAAAGACCATCACCATGATAAACCTTTCAGAAAGAGTTGGGGCACAAAATCTTCAGGCTGGGAGAACCTTTTACAAAATCATCATTACTAACTGAGAACAATCCACATGATCAAAATCTGGGCAAATGTACCTCACCCTTGAAAAAGCAACATAATCAAAAAGCCAAAGACTGCGGACAGCTCTAAACTATGTAAAATCATAGGCCTCAAAATGGACTTATATGGAGCTAGACTGAAACAAATGGAGAGAGAAGATGACCATCGTTGGAAAGAAACAGGAGACGTGATACTGTATCATAAAAACATAAGAATGGTCATACTGAATCAGACCTATGGTCCATCTAGCCTTGTATCCTTCAGACAGTGGCCAGTGACAGATGCTTCAGAGGGAGTAAACAGAACAGGCAATTTATCAAGTGATCCATTCCCTCTCATTCAATCCCAGCTTCTAGCAATCAGAAGGTTTAGTGACACCAAGAGCATGGGGTTGCATCCTGGACCATCTTGGCTAACGGTCATTGATGGACCTATCTACCATGAAATTATATAATTCTTTTTGAAACCAGTTATACTTTCAGCCTTCACAACATCCCCTGGCAATAAGTTCCACAGGCTGACTGTGCGCTGTGTCAAGTAGTACTTCCTCTTGTTGCTTCATGCTGCCTGTTAATTTCATTAGGCGATCCCTAGTTCGAGTGTTATGCGAAAGGGTAAATAACACTTACTTAGTCACTTTCTCCACACTATTCATGATTTTATAGACTTGTATCATATCCCCCCACTAGTCTCTTTTCCAAACTAAAAAGTCCCAGTCTTTTTAAGCTCTAACTGGTTTTTGAATGTTATCATTCTTGACATCTGATTTGTGTCCATTTATTCTTTTATGTAGAGACTGTCCAGTTTGACCAATGTACATGGCAGAGGGGCATTGCTGGCACATGATGGCATATATCACATATCTCTCTTTGGTCACGATCTCCTTTGAGAACAGGACCCCGGCCTTCCGCGAAGCCTGAGCTCGTAAGCTGGAAAAATATGCCCCTCTGGCCAACACCCTGAGAGTGAAGGGCTACGAGGTGCAGATGGATGCACTGATCGTTGGAGCCCTGAGCGCTTGGGACCCCTGCAACAAGCGTGTGCTGCGGACCTGTGGGATCGGTTGATGCTACGCACGGCTCATGCGGTGCCTCATGGTCTCGGACATCATCCGATCGTCCAGGAACATCTACATCGAACACATCACCTGCCACTGACAGTACCAGGAGGTGTGAGCCGGTATGACATTGTGCATCAACTATGAGAAAGGGACGAGAGACTTTTCCATTGGACCATATGAATTGGAACCATAAACTCACTGAACATTAAATCTCACCAAATGAGGGTAAATCCATCCTCAACTTCGTATCCACTCATTATACTCCACACCTAAACATAGCGATTATATGAACAACATACCTATCAATGTCTGTACTTTGACCCGTTAACCTTTTACCCCCCTTCGGGGAGATTGCAGATTATGTATTCCTTACGCCACCCGTTCCTAAACTGAACTTCGCACCCCTTGATAATCTGTACCTTATTCCCTGATAATCAGAAACTTCTATGCTTAAACTCTGTACCCTTTTCTTTTTATTTTAACATCTTAATAAAATTATTTATCTATAAAGAGTGTCTTATAAATGTTTATATGATACTGGTTATCATAAACACTGTGAGATGTATGTACGGGTGTCATGCAAGAGTTGTATGCATGCACTAAAAATATGTCTAAACTATATAACCAGGCAGACTTGCTAAACATGTTTTTCCCAGGCAAAGGAATATTGATTTACTTGTCTGCCTAGATCTCTGATGTAAATTGGGCAGGAAAAGCAAAACACAATGGGAGCTCCATTTGCATGTAAGTCAACAGGAAAAGCCACCTTCACTTTGGGTGTGAAATCAGCATGGGAAGACACTGGAATCTGAACCCCTGGGGTTCATCCTGACTCTGAAAACAAAGATAGTAAGTTCTGGGGAAATACAAGGGGAAGCAAAAAGATGTTTTGGTTATCCATTTCACTAAGGAACACTTCTGCTGGAAGGGAGTGATTTGTGAAAAATATGGATCCTGATTTGGCTGAAAATCAGCAAACTCTGCAAAAGGACTTTGAAGGTGAGAATACTGCTTTTAGCCAAAGGAGTGTAGCTTGCAAAAGTTATGTTTAGTGCATTAAAGGCATGTTATATATTTGTTTTATTTGTAACCATTGTATTTACTCAATGTCACTTAAATCGCTATCTTTGTTAATAAACTTCTCTTTGTTTATTCAAAATGCAAATTCTTAGTTGAATTAAACAAGCTGGTGTGTATGCTGTCTCTTCAGAGATAACCAGCTTGATAATTTCTGAGAGTGTCCAGAGACAGGGGCTGGAAACTCAAGGGGAATGCTCTTCCAGGGGGCTCAGGAATTTGGGTGCTCCAAGTGTTATCTGCAAGAGAAAGTATGAGCTGGCAGAGGCCTGAGAAATTTGTCAGGGGTGGCTAACAGACTGGGGTGACAGAGAGCAGTCACTCAGTTTAGCACCAACAAATTCCCCTCCAACTGAGGCTGGAGGAGAGGGGGTGGGAACAAGGTGACCTGAAGATCTGGGCACCCCATATGACGGTGCACTCTATATGATTTTATGAAAGTATGCTGATGAGTGTGTATATAATGTAACTAAAATATGCTTCATGCAAAAGGTCTCTTGTAAGGTATCATTACAAAGCTTATAATCTACTGAGTGAGGTCATCCTATTTGTATAAATGTATCACTCTTGTATCTGAAACTAGAAATATAAAATATAACTCTGAGGGCCTATTGTAATTATGCAAAGTGCAGGCCATTAATAGTGGTTTGGAATCTTGATGGCTCCCATCAATTGACTGTGGATGGCTCTATTTGCAGGCAGGCCTTCCTGTAAGTCAGGCTGGGAGGAATGAAGGCTAGCAGGTCTGGCTCAAACCAGGCAGGGCACTGAAATCCTAAGCTGACAAGGCAGGAAAGCAGGAGCCGAAGTAGTCTTGGCACATCAGGTGGCAGCCTCCAAGGGGATTTCTGTGATCCAACCCATCACACTGGGCACCCCAAGAAAATGTCATAATGGACTCCAGTGGAACACAGGAGAAGACTCAGGTGATGTGGTAAGTTGCCAACAGCAATATGGCAACAAAATTCGTTTTCCAAAATACTTGTGTGTTAGATTTCATCAAAACACTTTGATAGAAGGGCACAGCCAGTATTAAACAAGACAATTGCCACATTTGCTTTTCAGTTTGATCTACACACAATTATCTTGCTGTCAACCTCTCCTTCCCTAATAAGGAGCATCTTTATGAACAACCTGAGTGAAAACAAGTACATAGGCTTCATTAAGTGCAAAGCATCAGGAAGACTGATTAGGTGTATCATAATTTTTACTTAGTCCAGTGTGGGATGCACATAGCTTTAGGAAGGAATTACACTCCCCCAGTCTGGATTTGGAATAAGCTTCTGCACCATGTCAAAAGTCCCAACCTGATTTGGCACAAGATGAGTGCATCCCTAAGGTTATGATCAGTGAAACTCAAAGGTTTCAGAAATTTGTATTCAAACGAGAATAGCAAAGACATTTTTTTTTTTAACATCAGGAAGTGTTTTTATGACTTTCTTCCTCGGCAACACTTCAACAGTTAAACCTACATTAATGACAGTGGAACCAGTAGTGAACGCTACAGTTAAGGTTGCAAAATTACATTCAGCATAACCTCCTGTTTCCAGTCATAACTGTCTGAAAAATGTCACGTTCCAGCTGAAGCTTTCTAGGCTTTAAGCAACAAACTTTTGTGGGCCACTTGAGTGGTTGTGATCTATTTATAATTTAAGTAATTATATTATAGTCCCTTACTAATTTGTCTTTATGGAAGATGTGGGACATTATTTGATAAAATAACAACAGAACTTCTGAATTAGCTATGATTAACCCATTAAGTGTCCTGCCCTGAATGACTAGTAAATTCAATGAAGCAGTCATATGACCTTACGTTGTACACTGTATGCCATGATGCTGAACCATGCATGAACTATAATTAACCCTTTAACCACCCCTAGAAATACAGATTATATCCATCAAAGTATTAATTATACAACCCGAAGGATCTATGCTATATGCCCTGCCACTACAGCACATCGTTAGGGAGAAAAAGGCGCATGTTAAATGGCAATGGCTGTGGGCATGCTAGGATGGCACTCAAGCAATTAATTTGACATTTCAAAAACTGAAAATAATGATGCATAATTAATTGTTAAAAAAGGAGTACTTGTGGCACCTTAGAAACTAACCAATTTATTTGAGCATAAGCTTTCGTGAGCTACAGCTCACTTCATCGGATGTGAAGCTCACGATGTATAGCTCACGAAAGCTTATGCTCAAATAAATTGGTTAGTCTCTAAGGTGCCACAAGTACTCCTTTTCTTTTTGCGAATACAGACTAACACGGCTGTTACTCTGAAACCTATAATTAATTGTTATAATTCTATAGTTAAGACACAATAATAAAAGAACATCAATATAAATATAATAGTAGGGCAATAGGACCATTACAGTTAAGGATTGGACTAGCTTACCGTTTAACAGCTGAGTTTTTTAAGTGCTCTAAAATCCACAATCTCAGATTTCTTAAAAACTGTTGTGTCTAATAGGGATCTAGTGTGTTGTTAGTGGTCGCAGTTTGATGTCATTTGAGCAATGGGTCTTGAGATAACACCCCTTAAAATTTATGGCATTAATATTTTACCATTTCTATAAAAAAAAATTTCAAACCCCTGGGCTCAAACTATGACTCTGATTCTCCCCAAATAGACACCATCTGTTCAGCACTGATCTCCGCTATAGAGTCTGGCACCCATTGTTCCTTTGTGGCAGAATTTTAAAAGTTATTCAGAGAAAAAATTGGACCTAATGTGGCTCAGGCCAAATTGCCAAGCCAGAAAAGGTCATTTGAACACGTGCAGTAGGAGTTGGGCACTGTTGCAAGCCAGAGTGTTTGCAGACAGCCTGATATCAGAGTAACTGGGTGTTTGAGGTGACATGCTGAGAGCACTGAATCAAAGCAACACTTCTGGAAAGTGAGTTTGAGTCCTGTCTTTTGCAGCATATTAGTTGCTCTCAGCCTTCTGGAGATTTTGTCCTGAGAGCAAAGTATCTGGTTTAAGAATTTATATTTCAAAATGCTCAAAAACCCACATGCAGACTCAAATTTTACTTTAGACATAATGTAAATAAAAATAACATTAATTGAATAGAGGAAAAATTAAAGACTAGTTAGCAGAAGCATAAATTAATGTACACATGCCACATGGTCCTAACCAGTATCCTGAACAATGAAACTGAGTGTGATCAAAGAAAAGCAAGTAGCTGCAACTATCATTAGTTTCATCATGATCAAAGAGAGCACCAGGAAATGCACCTCTAAAAGAGAGCTCTATTCTAAGAACTGGCGTAAGGTTGATGTTGACTAATGTGGTGCCAATATTCTGTCACTCAGAACAGTAACTTATATTTATCATAAAAAACCCACAAAAATTAATTTCAACTGTAATAGTTCAGTCTACACAAACTGAAGCTTCAGACCTATCAATTTCACCCCTAAAAGTGTTGTAGATTCTGTGAAAAACACACCCAAAAGACCCATTGAGCCATGGAAAAGAAGCCCTTGAGGAATTCTATCATGATTTCAACAATTTCCATCCCACCATCAACCTCAGCCTGGACTAGTTCACACAAGAGATGCACTTCCTGGACACTACAGTGCTAATAAGCAATGGTCACATAAAACACCGCCCTTTACTGGAAACTTACTGACCGCTGTACTTACCAACATGCCTCCAGCTTTCATCCAGACCACATCACACGATCCAAGCTCTAAGCTACAACCGCATTTTCTCCAACCCCTCAGACAGAGACAAACACCTACAAGATCTCTATCAAGCGTTCTTACAACTGCAGTACTCACCTGCTGAAGTGAAGAAACAGACTGACAGAGCCAGAAGAACATCCAGAAGTCACCTAATACAGGACAGGCCCAACAAAGAAAGTAACAGAATGCCACTAGCTGTCACCTTCAGCCCCTAACTAAAACCTCTCCAGCGCATCATCAAGGATCTACAACCTATCCTGAAGGACAATCCCTCACTCTCAGATCTTGGGAGACAGGCCAGTCCTCGCTTACAGACAGCACCCCAACCTGAAGCAAATACTCACCAGCAACCACACACCACACAACAAAAACACTAACCCAGGAACCTATCCTTGCAACAAAGCCCGTTGCCAACTCTGTCCACATACCTATTCAAGGGAAAACGTCATTGGACCTAATCACATCAGCCACACCATCAGCGGCTCGTTCACCTGCACATCTACCAATGTGATATATGCCATGATGTGCCAGCAATGCCCCTCTGCCATGTACATTGGCCAAACCAGAGAGTCTCTACGCAAAAGAATAAATGGACACAAATCAGACGTCAAGAATTATAACATTCAAAAACCAGTCGGAGAACACTTCAACTTCCCTGGTCACTCAATTACAGACTTAAAAGTTGCAATACTCACCAAAAAAAACCTACAAAAACAGACTCCAATGAGAAACTGCAGAACTGGAATTAATTTGCAAACTGGACACTATTAAATTAGGCTTGAATAAAGACTGGGAGTGGATGAGTCATTACACAAAGTAAAAACTATTTCCCCATGCTAATTTTTCCCCTACTGTTACTCATACCTTCTTGTCAACTGTTTGAAATGAGCCATCCTGATTATCACTACAAAAGTATTTTTTTCTCCTGCTGATAATAGCCCACCTAAATTGACAGTCTCATTACAGTGTGTATGGCAACATCCATTTTTTCATGTTCTCTGTGTGTGTATATATATATATATATATATATATACACACACGTTCCAACTGTATTTTCCACTGCATGCATCTGATGAAGTAGGCTTTAGCCCATGAAAGCTTATGCCCAAATAAATTTGTTAGGGTATGTCTACACTACGGAATAAGGTCGAATTTATAGAAGTCAGTTTTTTAGAAATCGGTTTTATATATTCGAGTGTGTGTGTCCCCACAGAAAATGCTCTAAGTGCATTAAGTGCATTAACTCGGCGGAGCGCTTCCACAGTACCGAGGCTAGAGTCGACGTCCGGAGCGTTGCACTATGGATAGCTATCCCACAGTTCCCGCAGTCTCCGCTGCCCATTGGAATTCTGGATTGAGATCCCAATGCCTGATGGGGCTAAAACATTGTTGCGGGTGTTTCTGGGTACATATCGTCAGGCCCCCCTTCCCTCCCTCCCTCCGTGAAAGCAAGGGCAGACAATCGTTTCGCGCCTTTTTTCCTGAGTTACCTGTGCAGACGCCATACCACGGCAAGCATGGAGCCCGCTCAGGTAACCGTCACCGTATGTCTCCTGGGTGCTGGCAGACGCGGTACGGCTTTGCTACACAGTAGCAGCAACCCCTTGCCTTCTGGCAGCAGATTGTGCAGTACGACTGGTAGCCGTCCTCGTCATGTCCGAGGTGCTCCTGGCCACGTTGGCTGGGAGCGCCTGGGCAGACATGGGCGCAGGGACTAAATTTGGAATGACTTGACCAGGTCATTCTCTTTAGTCCTGCAGTCAGTCCTATTGAACCGTCTTATGGTGAGCAGGCAGGCGATACAGATTGCTAGCAGTCGTACTGTACCATCTTCTACCGAGCAGCCATGAGATGTGGATGGCATGCAGTCCTTCTGCACCGTCTGCTGCCAGCCAAAGATGTAAAAGATAGATGGAGTGGATCAAAACAAGAAATAGACCAGATTTGTTTTGTACTCATTTGCCTCCTCCCCTGTCTAGGGGACTCATGCCTCTAGGTCACACTGCAGTCACTCACAGAGAAGGTGCAGCGAGGTAAATCTAGCCATGTATCAATCAGAGGCCAGGCTAACCTCTTTGTTCCAACAAGAACAATAACTTAGGTGCACCATTTCTTATTGGAACCCTCCGTGAAGTCCTGCCTGAAATACTCCTTGATGTAAAGCCACCCCCTTTGTTGATTTTAGCTCCCTGAAGACAACCCTGTAAGCCGTGTCGTCAGTCGCCCCCTCCATCAGAGCAACGACAGACAATCGTTCCGCGCCTTTTTTCTGTGCGGACGCCATACCAAGGAAAGCATGGAGGCCGCTCAGCTCACTTTGGCAATTAGGAGCACATTAAACACCACACGCATTATCCAGCAGTATATGCAGCACCAGAACCTGGCAAAGCGATACCGGGCGAGGAGGCGACGTCAGCACGGTCACGTGAGTGATCAGGACATGGACACAGATTTCTCTGAAAGCATGGGCCCTGCCAATGCATGCATCATGGTGCTAATGGGGCAGGTTCATGCTGTGGAACGCCGATTCTGGGCTCAGGAAACAAGCACAGACTGGTGGGACTGCATAGTGTTGCAGGTCTGGGACGATTCCCAGTGGCTGCGAAACTTCCGCATGCGTAAGGGCACTTTCATGGAACTTTGTGACTTGCTTTCCCCTGCCCTGAGGCGCTTGAATACCAAGATGAGAGCAGCCCTCACAGTTGAGAAGCGAGTGGCGATAGCCCTGTGGAAGCTTGCAACGCCAGACAGCTACCGGTCAGTTGGGAATCAATTTGGAGTGGGCAAATCTACTGTTGGGGCTGCTGTGATGCAGAGGGATAGCTCTGGGGGGAGGGATAGCTCAGTGGTTTGAGCACTGGCCTGCTAAACCCAGGGTTGCGAGTTCAATCCTTGAGGGGGCCATTTAGGGATCTGGGGCAAAAATTGGGGATTGGCCCTGCTTTGAGCAGGGGGTTGGACTCGATGACCTCCTGAGGTCCCTTCCAACCCTGATATTCTATGATTCTAAGTAGCCCACGCAATCAAAGATCTGCTGATATCAAGGGTAGTGACCCTGGGAAATGTGCAGGTCATAGTGGATGGCTTTGCTGCAATGGGATTCCCTAACTGTGGTGGGGCCATAGATGGAACCCATATCCCTATCTTGGCACCGGAGCACCAAGCCGCCGAGTACATAAACCGCAAGGGGTACTTTTCAATAGTGCTGCAAGCTCTGGTGGATCACAAGGGATGTTTCACCAACATCAACATGGGATGGCCGGGAAAGGTACATGACGCTCGCATCTTCAGGAACTCTAGTCTGTTTCAAAAGCTGCACGAAGGGACTTTATTCCCAGACCAGAAAATAACTGTTGGGGATGTTGAAATGCCTATATGTATCCTTGGGGATGCAGCCTACCCCTTAATGCCATGGCTCATGAAGCCGTACACAGGCAGCCTGGACAGTAGTCAGGAGCTGTTCAACTACAGGCTGAGCAAGTGCAGAATGGTGGTAGAATGTGCATTTGGACGTTTAAAGGTGCGCTGGCGCAGTTTACTGACTCGCTTAGACCTCAGCGAAACCAATATTCCCACTGTTATTACTGCTTGCTGTGTGCTCCACAATATCTGTGAGAGTAAGGGGGAGACGTTTATGGTGGGGTGGGAGGTTGAGGCAAATTGCCTGGCTGCTGGTTATGCACAGCCAGACACCAGGGCGGTTAGAAGAGCACAGGAGGGTGCGGTACGCATCAGAGAAGCTTTGAAAACCAGTTTCATGACTGGCCAGGCTACGGTGTGAAAGTTCTGTTTGTTTCTCCTTGATGAACCCCCCACCCCTTGGTTCACTCTACTTCCCTGTAAGCTAACCACCCTCCCCTCCTCCCTTCGATCACCGCTTGCAGAGGCAATAAAGTCATTGTTGCTTCACATTCATGCATTCTTTATTCATTCATCACACAAATAGGGGGATGACTACCAAGGTAGCCCAGGAAAGGTGGTGGAGGAGGGAAGGAAAATGCCACACAGCACTTTAAAAGTTTACAACTTTAAAATTTATTGAATGACAGCCTTCTTTTTTTTGGGGCAATCCTCTGTGGCGGAGTGGCTGGTTGGCCGGTGGCCCCCCCACCGTGTGCTTGAGCGTCTGGGTGTGGAGGCTATGGAACTTAGGGAGGAGGGCGGTTGGTTACACAGTGGCTGTAGTGGCAGTCTGTGCTCCAGCTGCCTTTGCTGCAGCTCAACCATACACTGGAGCATATTGGTTTGGCCACTTACTCTCTTCAGCCCGCCATTTACTCTCTTCAGCCCGCCACCTCTCCTCCCGGTCATTTTGTGCTTTCCTGCACTCTGACATTATTTGCCTCCACGCATTCGTCTGTGCTCTGTCAGTGTGGGAGGACAGCCTGAGCTCGGAGAACATTTCATCTCAAATCCGTTTTTTTTTCTTCCTAATCTTCACTAGCCTCTGGGAAGGAGAAGATCCTGTGATCATTGAAACACATGCAGCTGGTGGAGAAAAAAAAAGGAACAGCGGTATTTAAAAAGACACATTTTATTAATCAGTGGCTACACTCTTTCAGGGTAAACCTTGCTGTTAACATTACATACATAGCATATGTGCTTTCCTTACAAGGTCGCATTTTGCCTCCCCCCACCGCGTGGCTACCCCCTCAACCCTCCCTCCTCCCCGTGGCTAACAGCGGGGAACATTTCTGTTTAGCCACAGGCAAACAGCCCAGCAGGAACGGGCTCCTCTGAGTGTCCCCGAAGAAAAGCACTCTATTTCAACCAGGTGACCATGAATTATATCTCACTCTCCTGAGGATAACACAGAGAGATAAAGAACGGATGTTGTTTGAACACCAGCAAACATACACTGCAATGCTTTGTTGTACAATGATTCCCGAGTACGTGTTACTGGCCTGGAGTGGTAAAGTGTCCTACCATGAAGGACGCAATAAGGCTGCCCTCCCCAGAAACCTTTTGCAAAGGCTTTGGGAGTACATCCAGGAGAGCCGCGAATGCCAGGGCAAAGTAATCCTTTCACATGCTTGCTTTTAAACCATGTATAGTATTTTAAAAGGTACACTCACTGGAGGTCCCTTCTCCACCTGCTGGGTCCAGGAGGCAGCCTTGGGTGGGTTCAGGGGGTACTGGCTCCAGGTCCAGGGAGAGAAACAGTTCCTGGCTGTCGGGAAAACCGGTTTCTCCGCTTGCTTGCTGTGAGCTATCTACAACCTCATCATCATCATCATCTTCTTCGTCCCCAAAACCTGCTTCCATATTGCCTCCATCTCCATTGAAGGAGTCAAACAACACGGCTGGGGTAGTGGTGGCTGAGCCCCCTAAAATGGCATGCAGCTCATCATAGAAGCGGCATGTTTGGGGCTCTGACCCGGAGCGGCCGTTCGCCTCTCTGGTTTTCTGGTAGGCTTGCCTCAGCTCCTTAAGTTTCACGCGGCACTGCTTCGGGTCCCTGTTATGGCCTCTGTCCTTCATGCCCTGGGAGATTTTGACAAAGGTTTTGGCATTTCGAAAACTGGAACGGAGTTCTGATAGCACAGATTCCTCTCCCCATACAGCGATCAGATCCTGTACCTCCCGTTCAGTCCATGCTGGAGCTCTTTTGCGATTCTGGGACTCCATCATGGTCACCTCTGCTGATGAGCTCTGCATGGTCACCTGCAGCTTGCCACGCTGGCCAAACAGGAAATGAGATTCAAAAGTTCGCGGTTCTTTTCCTGTCTACCTGGCCAGTGCATCTGAGTTGAGAGTGCTGTCCAGAGCAGTCACAATGGAGCACTCTGGGATAGCTCCCAGAGGCCAATACCGTCGAATTGTGTCCACACTACCCCAAATTCGAGCCGGCAAGGCCGATTTAAGCGCTAATCCACTTGTCAGGGGTGGAGTAAGGAAATCGATTTTAAGAGCCCTTTAAGTCGAAATAAAGGGCTTCATCGTGTGGATGGGTGCAGGTTTACATCGATTTAATGCTGCTAAATTCGACCTAAAGTCCTAGTGTAGACCAGGGCTTAGTCTCTAAGGTGCCACAAGTACTCCTCGTTCTGAATTACAATAAACATTTATCTGAATTTCCTGGTTTTTCAGAGGTTTAAGTATATGTGCACTCAATGTTCTGGAAGGCTATGAAACACTGCCAGCCAACCTTAACTCAGTGTTAATGTTTTTGGGTAGTGAAGACAAGAAACAACGATAACCATTGTGCCAAAACATTACATGGGACAATAACATCTGAACTGTATTAACTTAAATGTAATTCAATATTAGCAGACATGCATAATGCAAAGGCTCTGAAGAACACTTAATCAGTAGTCTCTGAACCCTGGTTAGCATTCAGATTTTAGTGTCAAGAACTGCAAGTTGAGCAGAATAATATATATACCAGTAAAGGCTAAATGTTCCTCAGTACCTGGCTCACGCAGAGGTGTCCTGAACCAGTGGAAAATTGATAAAGAATGTTTTACACATTAAGGATCGTAATTTCTGACACGCTGCTGGGGGCAGAGGACAGCTGTGCAAATTACACTCCAACTGGGGTTTGAATTTGTCAGCACTGATATATAAAACTGTCCCTCAGAATTCACTGTGGTTGGTAGCAGCTCAGTGAAGTACAAATGCTGTCCCTGAAGTGCTGCTATTGCTTTCAAGCCACTTTTTGTGTATTACACAAGCTAGGATGCTGAAATAGCTGCCTCCGCATCTGAAATACGGAAGCTTTCTGTCGTTAAATGAAAAGCTAAGAAAGGAGAAGGAAGGGCACCTTCAGGGTCGGATACAGAGCTGATTTTTTCCCAAGAGGTAAAAAATGGGAAATAGGGGGGAATTGTAAGGATGGAGATTTTGAGGGTTGTTTGTGGGGTGAGTGTGTGTTAACTTTTTAAGCTGTCTGGCTCCACTGCATCATGCTTTGCATCTGGCAGTCACTTTACACTTGCATCAAGTACCAAAATGCTAGCAAGTCAGAACGATAATGTTTTTGCCCTTACTTCACACAGGTATGAAAGGCTATAGACAAAAAGGCCAATGAACTTTCTGCTATCTGCTTCAATGGCTCGAAAATTAAAGCAGAAGACAAACTAAACAAAAAACAGATGCACAAGTGCACCTTGGGATGAATGTATTACAGACATAGACTCATCACTACACTATTCAGTCACATTTTACCTTTTTTTCACCTGCTTATGTGGCATACAGCTATGTCAAGCTGGCAATGCATTTATTTGCACTGGAACAACTTGCAGGTTTATAGCTAGTTTTTATTTTTATTTTATGTGAACTGCTATATTTCATCTAATGTCTGCCCAGCATACATGGGCTTTGTAAATGATTTTACAGAAATAGTAGCTCTTGAATATATATATATATATATCACCTATTTCAAGAAAAAATAACTCTTTATTATTTCTTCACCTAGCTAGTATCCCTACTATATTATGTGAAAAACTGGTACATGTAGGGTGCCTAACATCTGCTTCATTCTAAAAGATTTTTGCAACCTATTTTGAGAAACTATAATACCTCTATTATTTGCAGCAGGCATTTGAAATTCCTCAGGGGTGAGGGGGACAGGGACTCAGGAGCTATCAAAGTGTCTTCTCTTTCTCTCATAAAATTCTGTTTAGGTTTTGCTGATACATCAACTGTTCAAAATCACCGTTTTCATCCTTTGTTCGCACAGCGCTGGAAACTGTTGGCACCTTGCCAAAATAATAGTTAAACACAAACATTCTAACGAGCTGAGCCCTGTGCTGCTACTAATGTGTTCGCAGCAGCACACACTGCACTGAGCATCCTAGGAACTGCAAAAGCCGCTTTACCAGCGGAGACTCAGGTGGGCTCCCTCCAACCAGGGCTGGTCTTACCATGAGGTGAACTGATGCGGCTGCCTCGAGTGCCAGAATGTGGGGGGGCGCCACTAGGACCCAGAGTCTAGAAAATTGTGTCTGCTGCTAGTGCATATGTATTCTCTCTGCTCTAGATGCACAGAGATGGTGGAGTGCTGTGCAGGAGGAAGGAGGGCACAAGAGACATAACAGGCAGGCAGGAGAAAAGGTGAGAGGGAATAACAGAAAGCAGCGGGAGCTGCAGGGAGAGAGAAGAGGAGGAGCCTCTTATGTACCTCTCTAGCACCCCCAGGAGCCTGGGCTGATTAACACCCACTTCTCAGGGAGCTTCCTGTTTCCTGCTGCTTTTCTGAACCCACTTGTGGAGAACAGGAACTCAACTGAAGTAGTAGGAGCCAGTTAGGCCCTTAAGACGCTGATATCTTCCCTCACTCAGGCCCTGCTACCAGCCTGCTTATTTGTCCCCTTCAGCTGAGTGTTGAGAGCCACTATAGCTGGCACAGAACAGCAGTCATGAGTGAAAGAAGAAAATGCCCCTCTGGGGCAGCATTCAGAAAAAGAAGAAAAGCTTCCTTTGCTTTTCTATCTAAGTAGGAAGGAGCTCTCCTGAGATACATAGACACACATGTTCACAGTGAGCCTTCCAGCCCCAGTGAGGATGTGAGTGATGAGGAGATGCCTGATCTTCCACTTAGTCAGAGTGCAGGTGACCTGGCAGCTACTGCAGCATCCATATCTCCATCTCAAATGGATGTAACCATGCACATTCCTAAAAAAAAAAAGTGTAGATCAGAGAAGAGTGTGGTGGAGGTGCAAGAAACTGCTGCTGCTGAGTTTAGTTCCTTAAGTCTAGATGATCCAGGACTGTGGATCCACTTGAGCAGTAGCCTGAGGGACTTCCTTGTACTGCATGGGCCACAGCAAGTGAAAAAACTTCATGTTCCCCAAAGACAATGAAAATAGAAGTTGCCATCCAACACATTACTGGCATGAAATCCCCAATGGTGACAAAGTGGAGAGGCCATGACATCTAAGAAGAGTCACCACCCAAGAAATGTACACACATCACTACCTTGGAAAAACAATTCAAAATGAGATCACACAGTTACTGGCAACAAAAGTCAAACAGAAGATTGTGGCAGATCTGAAGTCAGCAAGATATTGCTCTGTTATTCTGGACTGCACACCTGACATCAGCCATACGGAACAAATTACTTTAATGGTATGTTTTGTAACAACAGAACCTAGTGGAAATGTCCCTGCAATGGTGACTGTCAGAGAACATTTTCTAGAATTTACTGACATTGATGATACTACAGGAGCTGGTATGACAAATGTGCTTCTTAAAAAGCTGGAAGATACGGGAATTGCGATAGCTGACATGAGAGGTCAGGGCTACGATAATGGTGCTAACATGAGAGGAAAGAACAGAGGAGTGCAGGCACAGATCTGAGAGTTAAACCCTCGAGCTTTTTTTGTCCCGTGCAGTTCTCATTCATTGAACTTGGTGGTCAGTGATGCAGCATCAGCTTCTAGTAAGGCTGCTGAATTTTTAAATGTAATTCAAAGCATCTATGTATTTTTCTCTGCATCAACTCATCAATGGCAAACTTTGAAGCAACATCTGGGAATATCCTCTCTGACACTGAAACCACTGAGTGCCACACGATGGGAAAGTCGAGTGGAGGCGATAAAGCCTATCAAACACCAAACTGGGAAGATAGATGATGCCTTAGTTGCCATTATGGAGGATAATGCTATGACAGGAACTGTTCATGGGAGAACAGTGGCAGAGGGAAATGGAATCACCAGAAACATACATACAGAACTTCAAATTTCTGTGTGGCTTAGTGTTGTGGCATGACATACTTTTTGAAATAAATGTTGTAAGCAAGAGACTCCAAGGTGTTGACCTTGATGTATCTGGAGCAATGGAACAACTGGACAAAGCAAAGTCATACCTACAGTCTTACCAGTCAGATGAGGGATTTCAAAATGTTCTGAAGGGTGCACAGAAGTTGGCAGAGGAACTTTACATTGAAGCTGTTTTCCCACCCATTCAAGAATACAAGAGTCATCAAAGAAGATGACATTTTGATTACGAGGCATGGGATAATCCCATAAGAGACCCCAAACAACAATTCAAAGTTGAATTATTTAACCAGGTGCTAGATTGTGCAATACAGTCAGTTGAAGAATGTTTCATGAAGCTCAAGGAACACAGCAGTATATTTGGGATGTTGTATGATATTCCAAAACTCCTCACTATACCCAAGGAAGACCTACATCAGCAATGCAGGGCACTAGAGACAGTGTTGACACATAATAATAACATGTGCAATATTGATGCGACTGATTTAGGTGATGAACTGAAAGCCCTTTCAAGATACATTTCAGCAGGATCAACTCCAAAGGCTGTTCTGGAATATATGTGCAGAAATAAGATGACCACCCTCTTTCCAAATGCTTTTGTTTTTCTGTGCATACTTCTAACACTTCCTGTAACAGTTGCCAGTGGAGAACGCACTTCTCCAAGCTGAAGTTAATAAAAACACATCTATGCTCCACAATGACACAGGAGAGGCTGGTCGGCCTTGCAACCATCTCAATAGAGCATGAGCTGGCCCAGACTGTGGATCTTCAGCAGGAAGCAGTTCAAATCTTTGCAACCAAGAAGGCATGGAAAGCACCACTTTGATTATTCAAACAGATGAAAATGCCAGTGTTTACTATGCAGACAAGAAAAGTTAACTTTCAAATGCCTGAACAGCAAATGTGAGTGTTACTTAAAATTTTTAAACAAGGCATTTTAAGTTGTTAGTTCTCCTTTATTGGGGTAGGTAGCAGAGCAGTACCATGAGAGGAGTAGAACAGGAAGAAGGCTGAATTGAGACCTTTCAAAGTTTTGGCCCAAGCAAGAGGGTTTGGGGGCATCCTTTGAGCTCCCTGCCTCAGGTGCCAAAATGTTGTGGGCCGGCCCTGCCTCCAAACCCCCCTTAGCCCAGTATGTGGCTCCCATTACCCATCCTTGCTAAGTGGGACTACAAGCAGAAGGAGTTCCCCCATCAGGAACAGGGCAGGGCAGCAGGAAGTAAGCTGGACCTGCTGACCCAACAACTGGCCCCAGTCCTGTTCCCACCTTCCTGGGATAGCATCTTTCTCTTGCTGTCAGCTAATGTATTTGGTCCTGTAGCTCAAGCAGTATAAGTGTGTTCTGTGATGTTGAATGTTCAGGTTGAAAGCAGATGATGATGCATAACTGCCAGATTGTTAAAGCTGCAGAAAAAAAGATTTTGCTTTTTACTCTTTACCTTAAAAAAACCCAAGGAAATTACATTAAAAATGTTAAAAGAAAGTTATTCAGGTTGCAAAATCAAGCACTTGAAAGGATGCCTGTGCAATCTTGATTCAGCTCCTTTGTGTGTATGCATTACAATACAGTCTTTAACCACATATTCACTTACTATTTTTTCCAAAGGACCCCTGCCTCATTCAGTGCCCCAGATCTATTGTCAACATGTGTCTTCTCCCCTCCTACTAGACATATTCTGTTTTTAGATTTGCATATTCACTGCTCCTCTTGTAGTCAAAGGGAACCATGCATATATTTGAGGGCAAAATGAGACACAAAGTACCATATATACTTCTTGTTACAGAACCTTACCATCTCATAATAGCGACTGGATGATCGACTGAAAATTCCTTGATTGCCCAAATGTATAATTAAGTGTACAAACACAATTAAAATAAAAGGAAAAGGTGCATCCAAAATGTATTTTGTTTTGTATTTTATATTCAGATTTCTGTTTTACAGTGGAAACTATTTTCCCCCAACCTAAATGTGGTTATTTGTCACAAAGGTAGGTCAAGAACTTATGTATTATGTTGCTTTAGTAGGATAATCCTGTATCATGGATACACAGTGCTAAACTTTTCCATGTGACATGCTATGTGTAATTGGGCTAGAATGACCTCTGCTCTGCAGCCTGAGAAGAGAGTTCCTTTCGGACATCAATAGCATGACATATGGGGTAGCATTTGGCCCTAAAAACTACAGAATTTTTACAACATACAAGTAACATTTAACCTTGTGACAACAATCTCCTAGAATTTAATAGGGATGAGACCAACAGGGTTTTACAGAAACCTAGCTTTAACTTAGTCTAAACAAAATTAATAGGGAATATCACATCACACCCACAGTACTTTTATACTAGCTTTCAGAATTTAATAGACAATTATATCCCATCTATAAAATTCAATAGCTTGGTGTCACTGGGCCAGCTGATTTATTAAATTAACAAACATTCAAAATAAAGTTTTCAAGTCCATCCAAAAGTCCACACACAACAAAATTTCTTTTTCTCCTTCCAGTTCACCCTGCCTTGGGCCTTTCCTGCTTTGGCAGGCCACTCTGTGTATGTCTGCAAAAAGACCCATGGCATGGCTGCACCTGACCCAGGTCAGCTTACTTGGGCTTGTGGAGCTGTGAAATTGTAGTGTAGACACTTAGGCTTGTGCCTGGGCTCTGTGACCAAAGAAGCCAGGGAGGGTGTCTGAGAGTCCAGGCTTTAGCCCAAGCCCAAAAAGCTACATTGCTATTTTTAGCCCCACAGCCTGAGTCAACTGACCCAGGCTCAGACTCAGTGTGGTGGATTTTTTATGACAGTGGAGACACAACCTCCAGGACCCTATCTGGCTAGACTCTCAGTCCTAACTCCCAGGGCTCCACTAAAACCTGCTCACACCTAGCAGTCTCTACAACTGGAGCATTCCCCCTTTCCTTGAAGCCTCCTGCTGCTCTTTATAGTGCAATCACACCAATCTCTCTTTGGTGTGGCTCATTCAGCAATCAGGATTTGCTAGCCCTAGCTCTCCAGTTTGTAGGGGGGAAGCCACCCTGTTTTAAAAATCTTTTAGAAAAAACAGCATTCTGTGTTAAATTGTAAAGGATTTTTTCATAAGGACAAACTCATCTATACATAGTAAATAAACTCCAACCTCATTTGTACTCTAAACAGACTGGTTCAGTATGGAAATACTGTACATGTCCTTAATGATCTGTACTGTATTTCTCGAAATGATGGAGGGTGGTAATACAATTATAGTAAAAACATATTTTAAACATCCACTCTGTGATATCTAAATCAAATTATCAGATCTAAAGAGAGAAGGTGAATCACTGTTGATTTCATGGAATTTTAATACTATTATTCCCACTATTAGCATTTTCTTTTCTAAACATATAAATTGAATGGAAATTATCAGCAATTCAGGGTTTTTGTTAGCAACTGCTTTTAACATTTTGATCATATAATGCTGAAAAAATTCTCTTTAAAGGCATACAAAATAATGAGCAAATAATGTGTGTTGCTGTTTGGCCTTTTGTGACAATGTTGCTATGGTGGATCTGCTGCTTCTGGTGTTTTTGTGATTCTGCTTAATTTAGCCCATCAGGCAAATCCATGCTTTATGATAGTATCAGCTGTGATTGTATCAGAAAAATCACTGAACTGTGAAAGAATGTTTAAAGCACACAAAAAAAGATTGGTCCACTAGCACAGCACATGTAAGCGGGATTGTATCCCTTCCAGTCTTCAACCATTAGCAAATTTGAGGCTTAAATTGTCATTTATTAGCAGAATGATGGAAAGAATGTGATTGTGATATAAAGAAACATTGTCCAAAAGCATGGATACAGTATACACCTCTCATACAGTGTATATTCAAACTCATCAATATTTATGATTAAATATGTTGCTTTATATAAAAGGTTTTCTTATGTTTTTAGATTCAATTACTTTGTTTCTTCAATAACAACATTTTTTAGGATGAGACACAAAACCAAGATCCAAGCCAATTGTGGTCTTTAAAGACCCCAAGGAAATTTTTACAAATACAGAGGTGTGAATTCTGGAGTCCTGGCCAAATTCCAATTTGAGTAATTACATTCTCCCTGACCAAATTCCCCTCTGCAATGTCAGTTGGAGATGGTATTCTTCCTCACTTCCAGGCATCAGCTGTTATGCAGATTTGTTGTGTTCTCTTAAACAGCCACTATTTTTCATCCCAAAGTTGGATGAAATGATAGTTTACACATGTAGATAAGATATCGGATCTACACGATATATTATGTATCAGTTCATTACGTTTCTAAAGCACTCTTATGATCCTTCAAAGGAAAAGGTATTCTGTAAACGCAAGTTATTAATGATAAAATTTAGTGAAATATCAAATGATTATAAAATTACAATGCAAGGTGCATATACCAGCAATAAACTGGTGCACAGTGATGCTCTAGGTACATAACCTTGACTCTAACCCACAATGTCTTACTCTCAGAAGTAGCCTTTAGTCACATAAATAATCCTCCTGGATTTGATTAGTGACTTAAATTACTATTAAAATTACAAGCTACCAAGCCTATGAACATACATTTCATAGATAGAACATAACCAGAAACTATACCTGCTTAAGCCTTAGTATGATGATTAGACAGTAGATTTGGGTAATAATCTTAAGCAGCAGTATAAGATACACTTTATAGTTTCTGAGAGATACTTTTTACACCTATGTAGTGAATAAATAGAAGCTGCAAACATGCAGCACCCAACAGGGTCTGGTCCTAAAATTGTATCCCTTCTTTTTGTTGGGACTCAGTTTTAATAATCAGGCCACAGGAACCGCAGTATAAAATACAAGTTAGTAAAACAGCCTCAACCTCCATAGGTGCATTTTGCTGTGAATAACTGAAATTTGGACTTTTTATTTTTTAAATATTTACCTACATTTATTATTTATTTATATACAAATCCTTTAAAACTAAATGAAGACAATCACTGCCACAAGAAGCTTACAGTTAAATCTGGCAGGAATTTTCCACCAAAACATTTTTAATTGGAAAGTATCATTTTGTTGAAACTGAAACTGTTTACTGGTGAGGTTAGGCTTAGAAGGAAACGTTTTGGTTTTCTAAAAAAAAAAAAAAAAAAACAATTTAAAAAAAAATCATTACTTTATCCTAGGCTTACAAATTGAATTGAAATGTTTTGAAATTATCTAAACAAATGGTTTCAGCTGACCCAATCTGGAATACTTTTGGATTATCAGTTAAACATTTTCAAGATCCTGTTAAAAATTTTTTAAAACTCTCACCAGAGAGGAAAACTGTTTCTCACTCAGCTTTATATACAGTCCAGTTGCACAGATGTAAATTTCTGTTATATTTCTGTTATATTGAAGAGAGAACTAATTTTCAGACCATTATGATTTATACCAAAATTCTTCCCTGGCCAGCACAGCCATATGATCTCCGCTGAGTGAATTCTACTGGCTGGGTACAATTCCACTAGGAAAACCGAAACACCATGAAGCACAGCTGCACTACTTTAATGCTGCACATAAAAGAAACTGTGCCCTTCATATTAATTGGGCTGGTGTTGCTGAACGCAGAACCTGTGTGCAGGTCAACACAGCAGCCCATCCCCCTTCCTAATGCTTCCAAGTGCTAGGTAGTCATCTTACCCTGCAGTCTGTGAGGAGGTATGCAGGTTACTCTGTTTTATGGCTCACCAAATACTATCATTGCAAGAGAGTAGGATCAAGCCCGCAATTTGAAGCTGCCCATGAAATTTACCAATCTAATTTGAAGGAATTACTATTTCACTGTTAAATGGAATAATGGGTTAATTCATCTTTGGCACAATGTCAAATGCCTTGCTTTGGGAGCACATGTCTTCCTGACACTTTGCAAGCTATTTCCTACAAAAACCTATGCGAAATAAAACCTGTCCAGGTTATGTTTAAAGTACAATAAATATTCTGTTGCTTTGGAATATTTTACACACCATCATCCTAGTAATTAAAAAATCTAATTTGATTTTAAAGTACAATGTATGGCAACAGCTCTATTGAAGGATTTGGGTACAGTTATATACACCCCCTAATAGAGGGTGTTTAGCTACAATTTGTTCTCAAAGTGCGCAATCTGGGAGTCTGCTTAGAGTTCCAGATGCTTAGATGATCAAATATTGGCAGTGTCCAAGACTGCCTTTTTTTTTTTTTTTTTTAAATCTATCTCTGTGAAGGAAATTGTGCCATCTTCGCTTGGATGTGGACCCTACCACCATGATCTGTGGCTTTAATATTGATAGGCTGGATTTTGTCAATGTACTCTTCAGGTGGCTACTCCTTAACTTCTGTTTAAAGGAGAATTTGGTGCAAAATGCAGCAACTTATTTGCTGAGTATCCTGCTGTTAACACATCAGTTTTCCATATTCTGCTCTGGTGGCCTATTGGCTGGGATTTAAAGTGTGAGTTTTGATCAGTAAAGCTCTAAATGGTCCAGAATCACACTACGTGAGAGCCTGCCTCTCTTCCCTTGCCATCCTGCCACAGAAGCATTCAGCAGGGTGGCTTGAGCTGGATTCCCCATGACACAGAATAGAGGGAGCTGCTAGCAGCTCCCCACCTTCCCCTACCTTTTTCAGAAAGACCCTTGATTTGTTGGAACTTCTAGACATTGCAAAATCCTTTTCTTTCAGCAAGTGTTCAGGGAGAGCTATGAGGGCTGCCAGTGGGGTTTCCTTTGGGCATCTGAAGGAGGGAAGATTGATTTTGGCCCTGATCCTGAAAACACACACAGACTCAATTTTACAAAATATGCGTAGTCTCACTGTCGTTTAACTTTAAGTGGGTACACACAGGCCTTAGTCTGCATTATGTTGTGTTACCTGGTGCTTTTTATGTGGAGGAGAAAAAGTGCTGCTGGTTTGGTTGTTAATTACTGATTAAAATGTATTCAACTGGTGGCAAGGGCTCCTGATCCCCTGGACAGGGTGTGTTCATTTGCATGCATTCTATAAGTCTATCTAAAGATCTTTAAAAATTCTTTCACACATCCATATGTACTCCTGTCAAGGTTCCTTCTCATTCTGAACTCTAGGGTACAGATGTGGTGACCTGCATGAAAGACCCCCTAAGCCTATTCTTACCAGCTTAGGTTAAAAACTTCCCCAAGGTACAAACTTTGCCTTATCCTTAAACAGTATGCTGCCATCACCAAGCATTTTAAACAAAGAACAGGGAAAGAGACCACTTGGAGATGTCTTCCCCCAAAATATCCCCCCAAGCCCTACACCCCGTTTCCTGGGGAAGGCTTGATAATTATCCTCACCAATTGGTACTGGTGAACACAGACCCAAACCCTTGGATCTTAAGAACAATGAAAAATCAATCAGGTTCTTAAAGAAGAATTTTAATTAAAGAAAAGGTAAAAGAATCACCTCTGTAAAATCAGGATGGTAAATACCTTACAGGGTAATCAGATTCAAAACACAGAGAATCCCTCTAGGCAAAACCTTAAGTTAAAAATGACACAAAAACAGGAATTTACATTCCCTCCGGCACAGCTTATTTTACCAGCCATTAAACAAAAGAAAATCTAGCGCATTTTCTAGCTAGATTACTTACTAACTTAACAGGAGGTGGAAGGCTTGCATTTCTGATCTGTTCCCAGCAAAAACATCACACACACAGACAGAACCCTTTGTCCCTCCCCCCCCAGATTTGAAAGTATCTTGTCCCTTCTTTGGTCATTTTGAGTCAGGTGCCAGCGGGGTTACCTTAGCTTCTTAACCCTTTACAGGTGAAAGGGTTTTGCCTCTGGCCAGGAGGGATTTTATAGCACTGTATACAGAAAGGTGGTTACCCTTCCCTTTATATTTATGACAACTACCATTCCACAGCTCTATAATATGACAAAATGAAATCAATGTGGGCCATGTAACTTTGGGCTGTAGAGATTTCCAGATGAGAACGTGGGGCACACAGGAGCACAAAGTGCTGTGAGGGCAGAATAGAGACCCAGTGTCAGAAGGTTTATCTTGAGTAGGACCTAAAAGGGTAACTATGAGTTTGGCTCCCCCCAACCTTCACCTCAATCAGCTAGCACCCTAAAATCTGCAGTGCCTTGTCTACACAATGTTACATACTAGTCTAGATGAACTCACAGAAGGAACTGCTTTCAGTCTACAGCGTTGGGCATGGCGTTGTCTTAGCTGAGGATTCTAGAAGTAGAAATGCTAGTCTGCGGTCCTGCTGTTGTTTCTGACATCTTTATTCAAAGGACACAGGGACTTGTGCAGCTTTTGTACATAAAAGCTCTGTCTGTCTCTGTGTCTGTGTAATTGCTCTTCCAGATTGAAACTGACCCACTGCAAAGTTCAAATATTGTCCTTGATTTTTTTTTAAACCTGCTATGTTAAAAGATAATATAGCCCCAGGCTCTATGGAATTTAAAGGGGATGATGTGCACTGCCCCAGCCCCAGCCAGTTCACTCTAGCCTCAAGTCTGCTCAAGTGCTGACTGGAGTCTATTCTTGTAAGTTCTGATTTATACCGTGCAGGTGCAGTGGATCAATAACGTCTGTTGCATTTAGCAGGGAGAATGGCTTGAGACCCATGATGATGAAAGGAAACCACTTGTGGCTCCATGACTGGATTTCTAGAGGCAACATCTTTATGGAGCAGGTGGTTTCTACCAAATTCTGGGCTCCTATATAAGGAAGCCCATGTATAGTGAAAGGACGGGAAATGGTTCTTTTCCCCAAGTCTCACACAGGAGAGCCTATCTGAAGAGAATTCTCCCAGAAAAGAGCAGAGCTAGAGATCATCAGCTGAACCCTGCCGCATAGGGCAGACAAGGGAGCAGGAGCAGAAACATGAGGTGCAGTCAGACTTTAAGAAGCCTGGATACACAGAGTCTGTAGGCTTCTCAGTAGCTACTAGAGTCAGTGGAGAATGAGCCCTGGCATGTGGCAGGCATATTAACCCTTTAGTAACACTGACCCATTTGTAACACTGGAGGCAGGAAATAAAGAGAGCTCTCTTACCTGCTCTCCTGGATGTCACACAATTGTGCTCTCATTTAATTTTCTATTACTTTAAGACGGGAGCAAGAATATACCATTTATATACATGGTGGAGTGGTGTAGTATAAAGGTTTTGTCAGCATGAGTTTGGAATACAAAATGTGTATACATACTTGTATTCTCTCCTCCTCCATCTTCCTTCCCACATTATTTTGCTTCTCTATCTTTTTGTTCTTTTTCCCATCCTCCACCTTCTCTTTCTCATCTCTCTTCTCCCACTCCTCCACCTTCCTCCCTGCTTTCATACCCAAACTCCTTACTCATTTGTATTCTCCCACTCCCTTTCCTTCATCAATCTCCCCACCCCATTCCTCTCAGTTATGCACTTTCCCAAATCTCAGCAACTTCTTTCTTTCATCAATCCCCACTTTGTCTTCCACAGCACTCTTCCCTTGTCAAACCCTCATTGTGGTCTTATCCGCTTCCTTCCTCAGGACCTCCTGCAATATTTGTTCTTTCCAACTATTCTATTGCTCTTAATGGAGAACCCCAGCTTGGCTGCTGGCTAATTCAGTAATACATAAATTGTTGTGGTTTGAAGTAGGTTACTAGAGCTCTGGCAATAAAAAAAATGTTAGATGTGTTCCAGTGTGTGTGCCTGAACTCACTTCCCACTACACAGCACACCCTGCATTTTTTCCCCTTCAGTCACTCATCTCCTATCTTAGTCTCTTATGCACCCCCTTGGTGCCCATACACCTTCCACACTGTTAGTTCCACTTCCCCCTCTACGGATAAAGCTGCTTGGCTTTCTACTCTGCCTATAGCATGTGCAAAGCAACACAGTAAAAGAGAAGAGCAAAACTGACTATGTAGGACGAGGAGGCACCACAATGAACTCTGGTTTTGGAGCAACAGAACCTAGTGAAATTCAGGATTATGTCCTGAGCAGTGTTAAAAATGATATGCAAGTACACAAGAGGGTAAATGCCAATTACTAAGCCCAGTCATGCGGACTGTGTACTACAAAAAGACAATTTAGTTATTCTTTAAGACTTCATAGTGTCCAACATCTTATTACAGACACTGTCTTGTTGACGACTACCTCTCCCCTATGAACATTGCACACACACTCTCCTCTCCCACTGGTGACCATCTCTGTGCTAATTACATTAAATATTATTTTTCCATGTAAGGAATTGCTGTATTTCCCACTTCTCTTCATTTGAATTGGCAGAAGGAAAGAAGGGAGACAAACTGACTTTATGTGACCAAAGAATGCTCCCTGGCCCAAGGGTGGTCCACACCTAACAGTTTGAGAATCACTGATTTGGGACGTGATCCTGTTCCCAAATTTGGATTCTAAGTTTGTTTGAATTTCTGAAACTGCTCATTCCGTGAAAGGTCACAACTCAGATGCAAAAAGCTCAAGATTGACAAATGCCAACAGCCTGCACATGCATGTCTTAACAGCAAACTGACACCTTACAAAATGCCCTGAGGCCCATATTCTACTTTATATATGGTATGCTATTCAAAAACTTGACTAGTATCCTGTATTGAGTTCTGATTCATTCTAATTCCACTCTAACCAGGTGGAGAGTTGTTTTGAATTGATCAGTATATTGGCAGTGCTCAAAGGAGATAGGCAAACTGGCAGGGGAAGAGTATTCTTTGTTTTACTTTGAAAAAGAACCTTACAAGGAGCTATTAGCTCATCTTTGGGAACTCAGAACATATGGAAATGTTGCATCCCAAAGCTGCTTTTTTTTGCATAAGTGGCGTGAATACCCATATACTGAAGAGCTAGGAGCTACTGATTCTCCTCTTCTTACACCAAGCATTAATGGCAATGTATATATTTTAAGATGCTTCTTGTAAGGACGTGGCAGTGCAAAATTATAAAAAATAACATTCACTTCCACACTGTAGATTAATGTGCCCCAGGGCATTTAAGTCTGGAAATGAGTTCATATTCAAAATGACAAACTATGTTATGACTAGTGAAATAAATACTTATAATTAAGGTTTCAGAGTAACAGCCGTATTAGTCTGTATTCGCAAAAAGAAAAGGAGTACTTGTGGCACCTTAGAGACTAACCAATTTATTTGAGCATAAGCTTTCGTGAGCTACAGCTCACTTCATCGGATGCATACTGTGGAAAGTGTAGAAGATCTTTTCATATACACACAAAGCATGAAAAAATACCTCCTCCCACCCCACTCTCCTGCTGGTAATAGCTTATCTAAAGTGATCACTCTCCTTACAATGTGTATGATAATCAAGTTGGGCCATTTCCAGCACAAATCCAGGTTTTCTCACCCCCCCCCCCGACACACACACACACAAACCCACTCTCCTGCTGGTAATAGCTTATCTAACGTGACCACTCTCCTTACAATGTGTATGATAATCAAGGTGGGCCATTTCCAGCACAAATCCAGGGTTTAACAAGAACGTCTTGGGGGGGGGGGTAGGAAAAAACAAGGGGAAATAGGTTACCTTGAATAATGACTTAGCCACTCCCAGTCTCTATTCAAGCCTAAGTTAATTGTATCCAATTTGCAAATGAATTCCAATTCAACAGTTTCTCACTGGAGTCTGGATTTGAAGTTTTTTTGTTGTAATATCGCAACTTTCATGACTGTAATCGCGTGACCAGAGAGATTGAAGTGTTCTCCCACTGGTTTATGAATGTTATAATTCTTGACATCTGATTTGTGTCCATTTATTCTTTTACGTAGAGACTGTCCAGTTTGGCCAATGTAAATGGCAGAGGGGCATTGCTGGCACATGATGGCATATATCACATTGGTGGATGTGCAGGTGAACGAGCCTCTGATAGTGTGGCTGATGTTATTAGGCCCTGTGATGGTGTCCCCTGAATAGATATGTGGGCACAGTTGGCACCTATCCTTGCAACAAAGCCCGTTGCCAACTGTGCATTCACAGGCTGCATTCAACACACTGTAAGTTTAACATATTTATATAGCTTTCAAGTTTTAAGTTGTGTGTTCCTAGCCCCTGTTATTTGTTCCTAGCCCCTGCCACAGTATGTAATGTGCGGGTGAGGTATTAAATATGAAAGTCTAGCCGCCAGCATATGAAATAGGCTTATAGGAACAAACAAGTGCCCTTTAATGAGAATATTGCATGTTTTTTTAAATAATTATTGTGGTTGTGCTATGCCTCAAAATGTGTTAAATTACAAATAAAATATAAAATTGTAATATAAAATGTATAAGATTGGCATTTCTTTAGCAGTGCACACTTGATATTTCTTCTCCCCTATAAGCAAACTCCATGCTCAAGTGACTTTTCCTGAATGATGTAACAGGAGGCATCACACTGAAGTGATCATTGCAAGCCACATCACTGGCACAGCTGTCTGGAGAAGCTGGTGCTGTGCTCCAGTATACACCAGTCTTGCATTTTCAACAGCACGAACATTCACATGCAAATTAAAAGTTCTAACACACACTAAACAACAACAGAAAATGAACCCTGGTTTTTTAAATTTAATGCAATTAAGTACATGTGATGTCTCTACGTAGAAATAGGAGATTCTTTAATGATGCTTGAGCAGTCACATGCACAGGCCTACATAAGGTCCTACAGTTCTTTTTTGGAGTTATGGATTTACACACACACACCATCCCTAGAACTAGAGATGGGCCTGAATTAAAACTCTGAGTACAAATACATCCATATTTTCAGGCAGTTTCAAACTTCAAACTATTAATACTAATAGACTGAACCCATTCCCAGATTTAACCCTCCTCAACTTTGGTTTATTAGAAATCCAGATTCAAATTTTGCACTTCAGATCCATCTCTTACTAAAACTGAAATTTTCTATCCCAAAAATATGGCATAACATAAAAGAGGTGGAAGAGAAAAGAAGGTAAAGGGCAACAGGAAGAGCAGAATACGAGATAAAGGAGAGACAAAGGATTGAAGGAAGAAAGAGCTTATTAAAACTATTTCATACCGAAGAATGCACAATATTCAGTCATGTAAACAGTGGCTGTATGGCCTGTTAAAATTTACACCTTTGAATAAACATGGAGGCAAAGCATGGGTGAAAAGGAGTACACCATATAAAAATACATGAGAATCTTTTTAGTTTCTGCTACTCTGACCTCCTCTCCAGCTGTTAGCAATGGCTTCCACTGTTTGAGGGATAAGGAAGCAGGGCATATCTACCAAGACCCTGTTTAAATTTGAAAATGGAAGAAAAAACTTTGCAAATGTTTGGGGGTTTTTGGTTTGTAAAAACAAAGAGGAGCTATGTCTTCATCACAGCTAAAAAAATAACAAGTGTCCAGCCCACAGTGGTTGCTACTACTTAAAATTCTTTAATATGCAGCCATTACTTGGTGGTTTATGTAAAATGAGCTTTAGCTCCCACGCTGGTGTTGACTGGACAGTTGTAACCACAACAGAGAGACAACCACCATTGTTGTCGATCTTGGTATAGAGGGCAAAGACTGAACCACAAAAAAGACTTGGAACTTGGTCCTCTTTTTTGGTCTTTCATGTGATCCCTACAGGTGAGGAATGAGACAACTGGTGGAGGAAAAGTGGGGACTTTCTCACTGAGAGTGCCCATGCTTTATCAGTTTCTGTGTTTCAAACTTTTATTAACAACACTAAAAATTCATTCATATTTTTTAACCTTACAAATCCTCAATTGGAAAATCCTTATAAGAATACTTAAACATATAAAGTGGCTATGAGAAAGATAACCACAGATCGGGCGATAGACTGGGGCCAAATAAATATTTTTAAGGAAATGCAGAATCAAGAGCCTGTCAAATTTTACTGAAACCTCTAATTATTTGAGAAATGTCAAAGAAGTTTTTATAGAACTACCAGTCATATGGCAGGGATAAAGAATTAGAGCCAGGAATGATGCTCCTCATCTTAGATATAATATACAGAAAATTAGAAAGAAGGGATAGTGTCTCTCTTTCCTCTATCCCGCAAATCTGTCAATAAGTAGTAAATAAATCCCCAGATGCACTAATGGCAGCTGTCCAGGCAGCGCATCTGCTTTGTTTATACAATTTGCAATTGACATACAACTGCCAAATATTGAATTATTCACTTCAGCGCTATCACAGGCTGCTCCATAGAAAAAGCAGAACATTAGAATATCAGAGTTGGAAGGGACCTCAGGAGGTCATTTAGTCCAAGCCCCTGCTCAAAGCAGGACCAATCCCCAATTTTTGGCCCAGATCCCTAAATGGCCCCCTCAAGGATTGAGCTCACAACCCTAGGTTTAGCAGGCCAATGCTCAAACCCCCCCTGAGCTAACCCTGCCCACTCAGAAACAATCCTTAAAAAGACAGGAAGAGAAAGACTGATCAATTGATCTGGTTGGGAAGTGTGTGTGTGTGTGTAAGTAAAAGTTCAAAAAGCTGAAAACTTTTGGCTGACTATCAAAAAGTTTGATTGGAAATGCTGCCTTGGGGCCTGCCTCCATTCTCCTCTATGGACTGATCTTTCTGGCTGGATTACATCTCCCATTATGTACCATGGTCTCCCACCCTTGTTTAGATATCATGGATATGGCGCTTCATGGCAGATGTAGTCTGACAGGGAAACACAGCCCGTAGAGAAGGAAAAAAATGAGGCACCAGGGCAGCATTCTGAATCAATTTTTTTTGTTTTATGGATTTTTTTAATTTTTTTTTTACAGGTCAAAGTTTTCTTTGGAAAGCAGACATTTTTCACACAAAAAATTAGTTTAGCTGAGAACCCAATTTTCCATTGAGAAAAAAAAACAGTTTTACCAGTAATTTTGAAACTTAGGAAGCATTCAACTCCTATTAGTTAATGATTTTTCAAATTCTTATGCCAATAAGACGGGAGTCATTTTAAGGCTTATGCAAGTAATGTACCCTATGTAGCATTCAATGCTATTTTTAACTGTTAGAGTGAACCATTAAAATGTCCTCAAAGACTAAATACTAAAGGCCTGAACAAAGACCATTCAAGCCAATAAATATTCCCATCAATTTAATGGGCTTTGCATCAAGCTCCAACTGAGAAACTCAAGGAATGCACAAGTACATTAAACATGCAGCAGTATTTCTGCAGCTTGTTTACCTCTGTGTTATCTGATTATATCAATAAGAAGAGAATATTCCAAAACTGAGCATATTATCTTCACGTGATTACTAGACAGACACATGAAAAAATTCAGAGAGGAGAAATAAAACTGATGAAGGGACTGAAGAGGCTGACTGACTTACCAGTATGAGAAAAGATAAGAGCTAAATAAACATATGTATTCTTTAGCTAAGAGATGGTTAAGAGGTCGGCAATGATAACAGTGTAGTGTGTAAACACTAAGGATGGAGCAGTATTATTTAGGATGGTACAAGGAAGTGTAACAAGTGGTAATGGAATGAAATCAAGAAAGGGTAAACTTAGATTGAGTTTCAAAAAAACATCCTGACATTGAGATCTATTTGACTGTAGAAAAGTCTCCAAAAAGGAAGTGACAGAAATCCCATCATGCATTAAAACTCAGACTGAATCAAACTAGGAAATGAACTGTAGCAGTCAAGACTTATTAGCACAAAGAGATGAACTAGATGACCACATATGTTTTTTCCATCTCTAACCCCTGTGGTTCAACAAATTGCAATATCATATTTGAAAAATACATAAAACTTTAATCATTAAAGCAATATAAAATTATTTTGGTAGCAGGGAAGTTGCCTGGGTTATGGAACCTTTCACCTCTGTGTCATGGGTTCAAATCCATTTCAGGTCCTTAATTATGTATCTGCAGAGCCTTTGTGGAGTGAACGATGGTCTCAGTCAGTTCCCACTGTACTAATGTCCACCATAGAATTAGAACTAATTGGCATCCTTGTTTGTTACCTCATCTAAAAGCCTGAAAATTGAATGGACTTGGGAACTGTATTACTTTCTGTCCCCTAGAGATAGCCCTTCCAAGACAGGCTAGCACTGATTTGTGGACAGAGTACTTCCATCTGCAGGGTAATGAGACTAACATCTTTAACACACTCTAAATTTAAATACAGCAATTTGTGTTCACAAAACAGCAATTAAAAAAATTAAAATCAAAAGAGAAAAATCATCCTATAATGAAAATGAAGAAAATTATGAGTGGAGTTAGTGTTTCTGAGGCTGCCCTCGGCAGTTTTCTACCCCAGAATGTTTGTGGGCCACACTTATGCCTCCTTCAACAGGCATACCGTTGGGGCAAGCAAGCATAAAGAAAAGTGTCGTAAAGGTATAACAACAATCAGATCTGGTGTTTCAATTAGTTATACATATGAACAGACATCACATGGCAGTGCTCGACTTACACATCTCTTTTGCCACTTAAAACTCCATGATAAAATCAAACACGTGCCTCCAATATAGTACATGACTCAAATATGCAGGCATAATGGGAGTTGACTTCAATGGGAGTTGCACGGGTGTGCTGGAGGATAGAAATGAGCCCTTTGTGTGATCTCAAACACTGGAGCATCTACTGGATGATCTACTTTTTAGTCACACTCTATCTCATGGTCAGCTGGACTGGAATACTGAATTCATTGTGAATTGTTTAATGATGGTAAAATAAAGCTGCAGACTGCACTCTATGTTTACCAAGGTGTCGATGAGCCATTTGTTTTTAAAAGGGCAAATAGCATTGCAGAAGAAATGCTAGTAGCATATTCAGTAGTCAGCAATATTGCATCTGTGTAATTTTTTTGCTTTAGTTACATCTGCTCAGTAATTAAAAGCAATAAAAAATATTACAAGACAATAACTGGTTGTAATGTATATATTTAATGGGATTTTTAAAATATATCAATGCACATGCAAATGGAAATGGTAAACGGGGGAAGTCCTGGATGACTGGAAAAAGGCTAATGTAGTGCCAATCTTTAAAAAAGGGAAGAAGGAGGATCCTGGGAACTACAGGCCAGTCAGCCTCACTTCAGTCCCCAGAAAAATCATGGAGCAGGTCCTCAAAGAATCAATCCTGAAGCACTTACATGAGAGGAAAGTGATCAGGAACAGTCAGCATGGATTCACCAAGGGAAGGTCATGCCTGACTAATCTAATCGCCCTCTATGATGAGATTACTGGTTCTGTGGATGAAGGGAAAGCAGTGGATGTATTGTTTCTTGACTTTAGCAAAGCTTTTGACACGGTCTCCCACAGTATTCTTGTCAGCAACTTAAAGAAGTATGGGCTGGATGAATGCACTATAAGGTGGGTAGAAAGTTGGCTAGATTGTCGGGCTCAACGGGTAGTGATCAATGGCTCCATGTCTAGTTGGCAGCCGGTGTCAAGTGGAGTGCCCCAGGGGTCGGTCCTGGGGCCGGTTTTGTTCAATATCTTCATAAATGATCTGGAAGATGGTGTGGATTGCACTCTCAGCAAATTTGCGGATGATACTAAACTGGGAGGAGTGGTAGATACGCTGGAGTGCAGGGATAGGATACAGAGGGACCTAGACAAATTGGAGGATTGGGCCAAAAGAAATCTGATGAGGTTCAATAAGGACAAGTGTAGGGTCCCGCACTTAGGACGGAAGAACCCAATGCACAGCTACAGACTAGGGACCGAATGGCTAGGCAGCAGTTCTGCGGAAAAGGACCTAGGGGTGACAGTGGACGAGAAGCTGGATATGAGTCAGCAGTGTGCCCTTGTTGCCAAGAAGGCCAATGGCATTTTGGGATGTATAAGTAGGGGCATAGCCAGCAGATCGAGGGACGTGATCGTCCCCCTCTATTCGACATTGGTGAGGCCTCATCTGGAGTACTGTGTCCAGTTTTGGGCCCCACACTACAAGAAGGATGTGGATAAATTGGAAAGAGTCCAGCGAAGGGCAACAAAAATGATTAGGGGTCTGGAACACATGACTGATGAGGAGAAGCTGAGGGAACTGGGATTGTTTAGTTTGCGGAAGAGAAGAATGAGGGGGGATTTGATAGCTGCTTTCAACTACCTGAGAGGTGGTTCCAGAGAGGATGGTTCTAGACTACTCTCAGTGGTGGAAGAGGACAGGACAAGGAGTAATGGTCTCAAGTTGCAGTGGGGGAGGTTTAGGTTGGACATTAGGAAAAACTTTTTCACTAGGAGGGTGGTGAAACACTGGAATGTGTTGCCTAGGGAGGTGGTGGAATCTCCTTCCTTAGAAGTTTTTAAGGTCAGACTTGACAAAGCCCTGGCTGGGATGATTTAATTGGGGATGGGTCCTGCTTCTGAGCAGGGGGTTGGACTAGATGACCTCCTGAGGTCCCTTCCAACCCTGATATTCTATGATTCTATGATATATCACATGCACACATGCACAAATTCATACATCTTTTACACAATTCTCCACAAACATACAATTGTTGCAAAAAATTTTAAATTTGGACGTAGTAATTCCATAATTTCACCCCAGAATTAAATCGCACGACCCTGAAAACTGAGTATTACACATATATTCTACCCATTACACTAATTTTAGACATATAGAACAGTGTTACATTTGTTCAATAATATGCTATCTAGTCATCACTAAGGATAAAATTGAACCCTGTGGAGAGAGCTTTCATGTCCTGTGTATCACTTAAGTTCTACTGAAGCTCTGTTTTCAGGACTTAAGTCCTACATACTTCTTGTGCTGAATTCCACCCTAAATTGGTAACTGAGACCTACCGCCCTGCCCAGGTCTAGTTCTTGCTCAGTCATCTGGTAAACCACATTTTTCATTTCCCAAAACAAAGGAAAAACAAAACAAAAACTCCTTCCCTCAGTTAAATCCAATGACTACACTGGGACAGATCAGGAGCAGAGCTGAGTACCTGCTGCTTAGCTGGTGATGGCACTTCATCTTTCAGTTTCTAAGAATTCAGGATTTGCCCATTTGCTAGCCTGCACAGATCTCTCAGATATTCTTGTCTGAACATGGCGTTTGGGCGCCCCATGCTTCCCCTACATTAGTTACATTCCTATTTGTGTTTCTAGATGGGACAAAAAGGTTACTTCCTTGTCAGGCATCAAGAAAAGTCAATGTAGTCACTCTTCTCAATGTTGTATCTTGTAATTTTTGAGTAGGTGGGATCCCGATGGTTTCCCAGCACCACAGAAGACCATCCCTCCTGTTCCCTGGCTACAGTTTAACAAACTAAGATCCCCACTCAGAGCAGGAATCCATCTTTTATAAAATGCTGAGGTTTTACTAAAAGCTTAATCTTCTATTTGTTTTCAAACAGAGCCAAGGATTTATGGCACTCGTATCTCTGCATTTTATAATAAGCATGTATATAAACTGCTAATAATGATTTTGACTGATAAGGGAGAGATGTTGGCTAGTGAACATTACACGAATTGAAATCATTACTGAATTAATGAGATAAAAATCTGTAGTGAATTTTTATTACAATTGTCTGCTTTAACAGATGGCAATTGTTTACAAATTAAACCTTTATTCCTAAATAGTAAAAATAATTCATTAGTTAATTTAACCAGAGCATAATATTGTGGCCTTGTACAAACTTTAATTCTAGATGGCTTGAATCAATTTTAAATTTTATATTTTAACATTGGTCACTGAGCAGGTTTGTCTGAACAAATATCTCCATCCTCCATCGCATCAATATGATACTTTATTGATAAAATACAGTGCCTTGTAACCCATGTACACAATATTGTCTATAGCAGTACTGTTTCGCAACATGTAGCTGGTTTTCATGTGGTGAGCTGGCTTTCAGTTTATGGTTTTTAATAATAAAACTGAAATTTTTGACAATGAATCTTTGTTGAGAAAATTTTCAAAGCACTTAGAATTACATAGAAATAATAATAATAAAACTATTTGTGCATGTGTACTTCTTCTTCAAGGTCTAACAACATTACTTTCACAGTATGGATTTTTCACTTATGGATTTTACTTGCAACTAGTACACTGCTTAATATTACATGAAGAGGCAGTGTGGTCCTGGAGTTGTTAGAAGTGTCTTGAAGCCTTATATGAATTTTAGTATTTAGATATTATTTAAACAAACCCATATCCTATATCTTGAAGGTGTAAATCTGAGGAAAATGTCATTTGAAATCAGAGGTTAAGTTCAACCTCTGACCTGGAAAAACAGATTCCAATTTTTAACCATGTTCTTAACTGTAAAAAAACCAAAACTACAACAATCATACTTTTGACTACATGTTTTAAAAATTCTCTTTTTATCTTAATTTGTTTAGTACTAATTCACACTGAGTGTTCGCTATCTGCAGAGTCAGCAGAAGACCTATTCACTACTGAATTTCAAGCATCGTGATCAAATTGCTAGGTTGTAATATAACCAATTTTTTTTCCCACAGATAGATCACTTGAACTAGGGTATTGGAAAAATCACCAGTTTTATTTCACAAGAGTTTCAATGACATTCAGCACTAGGCCTGGTATACATGACACTGAAATACCTGGATTTTTGTTTTTATTTTTGGATTGTCCAAAAAAACCTTAGACAAAACCTGGTGAGTTTCCTTACATTGATTCTAAAATGATAACTCACCTGGATACCTGTTCCCCTCTGACCTTTCTCCCAACTGGCCTGGGCTCCCTGCTTTACTCATAGTCTCCAAGGAGCATGCAACCAGATGGTGTATGCACACCGTCACTTCCCTCCAGTCAAAGAATTATATGGTGATCACCCTCATTACCACCGTCATTCACTGACATTTTGGAAATGTTCCTTTGGGTCCGCTTGCCACCACTTGTCCTATACCTTACTCCAGGGCTGAGAGGCTCCAGAGTACACTGTGCTGATAGAAAATCCCAGTGGAGAAGCACATACATTCTTTCCATTATGGTATGCATACATTTTAAAATTTCAGTGATGTTCCTGAGGCGTGTGCAGAATTACTTGCATGGGTTGGGTTGCCTACCCTCAACAAACAACTGTTCGAAAGATGCACCTTGAGCCTAGAATTTTTATTCCAAAATCAGTTTGCTATGACAACACTTAGAAATGTTCCCCCCAAAATTACACATTTGGGCCAAGATTTTCAAAAGTGACTAGTGATTTTTTTGATGCCCAACTAGAGATTCCTTAAATTCAGGTCCCTTTAAAAAAACACACAGCTCTCACCCTCTGAAAATCAGGCCTCTTTTCAGTGTCACAAGTTGGGCACCCAAAAATCGAGGCACCCAAAAATCACTTGTCACCTTTGAAAGTCTGGTCTTGAGTCTTATAAGAAGTTCTAAGTGGCATTTTGTACATTATTACCCTTTACTGGGCATTCTTCCCAAGCAACAAATGCTCTTTGTGTTCAAGCTAAAAAAGCTAAAAAGCTAAACGTTCCCCCAAAAAATCACACAAACAGAAATCTTGATCTTTAGCTGTCTGATTTCTCCCCAATCTAGGCTAACAGACTGCTTTCTGTTTGTATGTTTGTTGGTAGGAATGAGTGGAGAGCTCTGCACTTTACTTTCTTTGTGAAATATTAAACACTATGAATATGGTGGCTGACTCTATACTGCCTTGCAATGTGTGTAGTCACTTACACCTGTACAAACTAGAAGAAAGTGGATATAAAATGTTTCCAAAGCAGACTAATCTAATACATGCTCAGCACGCACTCTGAACAGGCATAGATAATTATGTAAGATTCCAGGACATAGAGAATCAGGCACATGGAGTTTTGTTACTTTTTCACCATTATTTTGATAGTAGTTACACTGGCAAAAATCTCATAGAATTACCTGTGATATTTCAAGAGGGGTTCTGTTCCTCAGTCAAGGCCAAGAAGATCTCAATCAATCCTTCTAAACATATTTTAATATATTTTAAAACTGTAACACAGACTGAAGAACCTCTAAGACTGCATGGCTTCAGTTTAGCTGTCAATCTGATACTCTAAGCCTTTCTGTGTAATGGTACATCATTCCTAGACGTCACATTCCAGATATGGCCAAATACTGTACAGTAAGTGGACCCAAAACATATGCTCAGGACAGAAGTGGGGGGGGAAGAAAAAGAGAAATTATTGGTGAAGGTGATCTAGCATGGTGTTCGCTTGGCATTTTCAGGCTGCTGGATCAGGTTCCAAGTTTCTCTGCTGACTCAAGCACCATTTTGTTCTACTCATATTATGTAAAAGCTTGATAAGTAAACGGTTGTGCCTAAATGACCTGTAGCTTTCTCGTGAACTCTCAGAGCGAGGGTAGTCAGTATTTTCCACCTATTCAGTCATATTTCTAAGCCTGACTTTTTCATTTTTCCAAAATGCCTCATATTTACCCTTGCAAAGGCTTTGACTACTAGTGCTGTGACTCATGTGGTATGTACACTAAACTTGTTATTCCTCATCAACCAGCCTTTTCCAGTCTCTCTTTAAAAGAAAGGTAATTTATAATGTCATATATATCAGTCGCTATTAAAATAGTTCATTTATAAAGATCACTCTTATTTTTCAAAAAAATTCAACAGCAATTTAGGCAAATTTTGCAAATTCAGAGTCATTTCCCTATTTCACTGTCATAGAATCATAGAATCATAGAATATCAGGGTTGGAAGGGACCCCTGAAGGTCATCTAGTCCAACCCCCTGCTCGAAGCAGGACCAATTCCCAGTTAAATCATCCCAGCCAGGGCTTTGTCAAGCCTGACCTTAAAAACTTCCAAGGAAGGAGATTCCACCACCTCCCTAGGCAACGCATTCCAGTGTTTCACCACCCTCTTAGTGAAAAAGTTTTTCCTAATATCCAATCTAAACCTCCCCCACTGCAACTTGAGGCCATTACTCCTCGTTCTGTCATCTGCTACCATTGAGAACAGTCTAGAGCCATCCTCTTTGGAACCCCCTTTCAGGTAGTTGAAAGCAGCTATCAAATCCCCCCTCATTCTTCTCTTCTGCAGGCTAAACAATCCCAGCTCCCTCAGCCTCTCCTCATAAGTCATGTGTTCTAGACCCCTAATCATTTTTGTTGCCCTTCGCTGGACTCTCTCCAATTTATCCACATCCTTCTTGTAGTGTGGGGCCCAAAAGTGGACACAGTACTCCAGATGAGGCCTCACCAATGTCGAATAGAGGGGGACGATCACGTCCCTCGATCTGCTCGCTATGCCCCTACTTATACATCCCAAAATGCCATTGGCCTTCTTGGCAACAAGGGCACACTGCTGACTCATATCCAGCTTCTCGTCCACTGTCACCCCTAGGTCCTTTTCCGCAGAACTGCTGCCTAGCCATTCGGTCCCTAGTCTGTAGCGGTGCATTGGATTCTTCCGTCCTAAGTGCAGGACCCTGCACTTATCCTTATTGAACCTCATCAGATTTCTTTTGGCCCAATCCTCCAATTTGTCTAGGTCCTTCTGTATCCTATCCCTCCCTTCCAGCGTATCTACCACTCCTCCCAGTTTAGTATTGTCCGCAAATTTGCTGAGAGTGCAATCCACACCATCCTCCAGATCATTTATGAAGATATTGAACAAAACCGGCCCCAGGACCGACCCCTGGGGCACTCCACTTGACACCGGCTGCCAACTAGACATGGAGCCATTGATCACTACCCGTTGAGCCCGACAATCTAGCCAGCTTTCTACCCACCCTATAGTGCATTCATCCAGCCCATACTTCCTTAACTTGCTGACAAGAATACTGTGGGAGACCGTGTCAAAAGCTTTGCTAAAGTCAAGAAACAATACATCCACTGCTTTCCCTTCATTCCTAGGATTTCTTTCAACACTATACAAAAAAGAAGAAGTTTTGTTCAGTCTATGGGAGTGTAGATAGATGGGCTATAAAGGTCTTACTCTTGGGTAGTCAATGGTACAGAAGTACGATAAATGAACAGCAATGTTCCTCAAAGCTAAAAACAAAATACTTTTAAGTAAGGTGAGCCAGAGAGCACTGGGAATCAGTTCCACCTTTTTATTACATAAAAATTTAAGTAGAAGAGGAGTCAAGCATCAGAAGTCAAAACAACTGTCCACTGTAGGAAAAAGGATACCTCCTACCAACAAAGGTAACTACCTGACCATCTTGCACACCAATCCTGCCAGCAGCTGTATGCAAGCGAAGCCCCACTGAATTCAGTGGAGGTTCTGCCAATGCTGAGCTGCTTGCAGGATTGGGGCCACAGTTATTTACACACACACACACACACACACACACTTTTTCTAGAGTAGGTGAGGACAACTATGTTGTAATGGGTGAAATGTATATTTACTTTTCTGGTATTTAATATGACCAATTAAACAAACAATTGTCAGCTAACACTTCAAACAATATTTTTCATTAACTTTTTTTTAAACTTACTATTACCTGCTACTTATTGCCACAGAAACTTAATAAATGGGGAGTGGGGGAGAGCATTAAACAGAGCAAAGACAATGGCCATATTTGAAAATATATTATTTGTATGTATTATGATAAGGATTTGTATGGTGCCCATCGCCAGGGGACCAAAGTGCTCACAAACGTGAACTCAGCTCTGAAGTTGGAGAATTACTATTTCTATTTAACGATGGGGAACTGAAGCACACAGAAGTTAAGTAACTTGCTCAAGATCACATAGGAAGTCTGTGGCAGAGCAGGAAACCAAAATCAGATCTCCATAACCACTAGACTGTTCTTCATCCTGTATCCATCCTCATGCTCTTTTGCTTGGAGCAGTCAACATAGTGTAGTTTATAGTATTTTTAGAGCTATTCTCTGACTGCCTAAGGAGATATGAACCATATCTTTGTCTACTAATCTAAACACTTATTTATTGGCACACTGTATCAGGCTCTTCAGTAACCCATGCCATCATTTATTAGTAGAATGTATTACTGACCTAGTGTTACAATCTTCTTCTAAATGTAATAATAATGTAATTATTTAACTTTGCCTTAAAATCAAACAATCAATCAAACTAACAAAGAAAAAAAACCCGCAGCCACCACACAGGAATTAGGTTCTGATCCTGGAAACAAAACATTTGAGTATGTGCTTAACTTTATGCACATGAGTAATCCCACAGAATTTTTGGCAGATCAGTGGCTATTGCTTAAATATATTATTTAGTGTTTTACAATCAAATAATATACAAAGTTAATATGAACTCTATTGGAAAAGTTTCAGAGTAGCAGCTGTGTTAGTCTGTATCTGCAAAAAGAAAAGGAGTACTTGTGGCACCTTAGAGACTAACAAATTTATTTGAGCATAAGCTTTCGCGAGCTACAGCTCACTTCATCAGATGCATTGGATTGGAAAAGAGTACTTGATAAACATGCTAGGAATTTTAAAAGTATCATTTGGACACGCAGTCCACCCAAATAGCTCTGTCCTCCAATTCGGGTGTAATATCGGATTGAGCAGTTCCAGCTCGACGAGCTTAAATTTTTTATCTTTCCTCTATAAAAAATTCAAACAGACTGCTCTCTGACTTAAGAGCTTCTCTGTGAATTACAATTCACATGTATCTCAAACACATACATTTCCAAAACTATCCATATATTTTTAAAAAATCTCAATCTCCCTATAAAAAGGATTTTTTTGGGAGTGGGGGGGGTGGGGGTTTATACTACTAAGAAATCCCATTTCCTAACTTCAAACGTGTTGCCCTTCTGGATATTAAGTAACATGATAAAATAATAAGAGAGGTTTCTGCCACTATACTGATGGTGAGTATATTTTAGATTTTTGCTTTCGTCTCACTTTTCAGTACAATCAGAGCTCCAAGCAAAGAGAGCGAAGCTAATGGTTGTATATGATATAAAATTATCAAGCTGTAAATCCAGCCATTGCCTGGTGCTGCACTGCGGTTTCTGACACTACTCCTCTAGTGTCCCCAATGACATTAAGATAGCTCAGGGCCTACTTCTTTTTTAAGATGACACAAACATTTTTTTAAAAGAACAAACATAACCCTAATCAGAGTATTTTAAAAGAAATTTTAAAAATAAACATAAAAATCTGTGATTTTACTTGTTTTATTTGTGTGTGTGTGTGTATATATATATATATTATATAAATATATATAAATAAAAAAAACTAAACAAATGAAGGGAAAATCCTGTATGCAATATACATGGAACCCACTGTGAATACAGATGGAATTTCTATGGTTCACCTCATGCTTGTCTGGTTTAATGAAGACAGTAAATTACATAGCACATTACCTTCATTCCATACTGCACATAGTACAGTGTAGCAGCAGCTACATTTCTACAAGGCATCTATGGGTTACAAATTTTTCCCTTTTTCTCCCTGCTTTATTATAATTCTCCATGGTTTACTCATCATATGGGCAATTCTATCTGCTCCCTACTACACACACACAGACACACACACACACAGCTGAAGAATAGAAGAATTATTTTTCTGGTTGCCATGAAAACTAAGAGAAATGAATGAGAAATTGGGCTGAGCAGAACTACCTCAGCAGTACAAGACTGAATCAAACAGATTCTCTCTGAAATCCAGACTCATGTGTGGATTCCAATCAGCCTTGTTTAAAACATATGATCATAGCTAATTGTTCATTAATTCTACCATGGTATTTGTGCACAGATTATACCCTACACAGGATGAATGTTTGTTGGTGGCAGCAGGGGTTGGGAGGTGGGGGGAGGGCAGGGCAGGGGGGACGACTCTCCAGCAGTGGAAATCAAAATAGATAGTAACTGTGATTTTAAATCTTAGTTATTTTAGGCTTACATCCATTTGACAAAGCAATTCTGAAGGACTTAAAAAAGGACATATCCACCATTAAAAAAATATTTGAATCTCATAATTGGTTTTAGACACCATTCAATTTTTAAGCTTAATATAAAATACTAATTGTTTATACAGTAAAATATGCATAGTGTATTTCTTGTTTTACAGAAAACATTATATGGTGATTTTTTTATGAACATGAAGCCTGATATAACTGAAAAAGAATAGGGAATGCATATGCAAATTGACATACCCATAGAATCTCTTGTTGTTTAAATAATTACACTAGCTTTGGGCCTGATCCTTACAGCCCTCTGCACATGGAACTCCAATGGATCTATTTTAATGGGTGAGCTGAATGAGGAGTGTTTGAAAATTCTTGGAATATTTGAGCATGTAATACATCTCTCAAAATAACAGAGGGAATATTTTAGCTTGTAATTCAGCTCTTGAAAAGATGAGAAGCACACAGAGAGACAAACATAGACCTTCCATTTTCAATTAGGGTTATTACTGCTAAAAAACATGTGCAAAATATATTAATGAATGAGAATGTACCGTGTAAAATGACTATTAGAGACAATGGAGACATAGATGTGTTCCACCTATATTTTAGTGCTGTACATTACTGAATTTACGTGTATCATTTTACAAGACAATACACATTCATAGAATATCAGGGTTAGAAGGGACCTCAGGAGGCCATCTAGTGCAACCCCCTGCTCAAAGCAGGACCAATCCCCAATTTTTGCCGCAGATCCCTAAATGGCCCCCTCAAGGATTGAACTCACAACCCTGCGTTTAGCAGGCCAATGCTTAGAGCCGCTACGTTAAAGAGCTTACAGGGGTGCAGCTGCATGAATATAGCTGTGCCCTTAGTGGTTTGCAGATGTTTGTAATAAGCCATAAATCCAGTGTCTCTATTCAGTCCATGATTTTTAGTGTCTAGCAGAGTAATGAATTTAAGCTCCCAGGCTCTTCTTGTGAAAGTGTTGTGCAGGTGTCCTTTGTAGATGAGGACTGAGGGGTCATATATAGAATGATCACTTTGTGAAAAGTGTTCACCCACAGATGATAGGATGTTTTTCTCTTTTATCATTTCCCTGTGTGAGTTCATTTGAAAGCATAGTGATTGTCTGGTTTCACCCATATAGTTGCTACTGGGGCATTCAGTGCACTGGATGATGTATACCACATGTTGTGGTAGACATGTGTAGGATCCAAGGATCTTGAAATGTGTATTTTGGGGAGTCATTGATCACTGTAGCAGGTTTTGCATCTGTTGTTCTGGCAGGGTCTGGGTACTGCACGTACTTTAGTACCTAACTATAATTTGAAGAATTACCAACAGTGTTTTTGACTTTACTCTGAGTTTTACTCCTTCTGTATTTCCTGTTTCTGTTTCCAGGACTTAGTGCTGCACTTGGAAATATTTAGATTCACAAACAACTGATCCAAATAGACAATAATGACTCTAAAGTTGTTGCTTCAGACTGAGAGATTAAAATACATGCCTGGGATCCTCTCAGGACAAGTTCAGCCTAAAGTCAAGCACTGATTTAAACAAGACTAAATTTGGCTGCATGATCTTTGATGGCTTCAAAAGGGCTGCCAAAAGTGCACCTTGGGAAGATGACAGACATATTAAGAAAATATAATGAGATCAGCAGGATTTCCTTAGTCAAATTTTGTAGCAAAAAATGCCACGAGCTTGGAACATTGTATTCCTAGTTTTAAGTGAGTCTGTATAGCAGAACAATACATCTATAATGTAAGTCACCAAATGAATTAATTCTCCCTTTAATAAGCATGCGTAACTCATTAATGCAAATGCAACTATGAGTTCATATCTAGAGAGGAAAGGCATGCTACCCTTAAATCATGGATTTATCACTGTTTTCACCTCCTAGGTCCCTTGTATGTTTTGGCAACAACAAATTATATGGTGTACAAGTATTGATAATGTTGACAAATAAAACAGATACAGAAATAACAGTGCCTTAGGCTGAGGCTCTCCAAATTTTAGAGATAGGCTCAAGCCCTGACAGTTTCACCCTGACTGAGTTTTGGACACCCCCAAAATTAAGGGTTATCAGATCTGTTGTTTTGGTTTGACTCATATAAAAGGCAGGTGACATTAGCAACCTTTAGATATACATTTCAATTTTGAACAGCTCCAGGAGTTGATGGTGGTCAGTTCTGGTGATTTGGTATGTGACCTTCTCAACTAAAAATGGGGCATTTTTCTTAGCTACAAAATATGGGATCAGTCCTGTAAGGTGGTGGGCATTATTGCCCCAATTTAGCAAATCACTTGAGGCATATGTTCAACTTTAAGCATATGAGTACTTCTGCTGAGTTCAGTGGAAGTACAAACATGCTTAAAGTTAAGAACAAGCTTACATGTTTTGCAGGATCAGGTCAGAGTACTTAACAGTTGTGTAATACCAAGTGCTATGACAACAGAGACAAAGATATTAGGCAGGCTGCTTAGCAATTTAGTGAGGAATAGGAAAAAGAACAGCATGCATCATTATCATTGAACAGCAGTAATTCTCAAAACAAGAAATTGTATTAAACATTGTTCATTTTGGTTTCTCATCATACAAGATATTATCATTTATTAACCACACTTTAAAAATAAAAAGTGGAAATATTTCCCTTCATGGAAATTAGAAACATTGAATCTGCTCTCTGTCTTGAATATGTGACAGTCCGTCCGCTCCCCCCCTTCCAAACATTTTAAACTTCAGCAACTAATGCAATTTTGTAGTAAGGCCGTTTTAACATGCAAGCCAGGAATGTCGTTTCCTTGGTCTGACACAAAGGAATTTGCTTTATTTATGATTTATTTAATTTCTTCTTTGTGAATGCATAGATGCATTCTTCTTATTCTGCAGAATGAGCTAAATACAGTTCACTTTACTCACACAAGCAGCCTCATTATATTCAATAAGATTACTCAGGTAAGGAAGCCAGATTTGGCCCATTATCCAATCCTTTTTATAATACATTGGGAATGACTCTTTAAATCATTTAAAAATCAAACACAGCTTCATTTTTAACTGAATTAACTTACGCATTTAAAAAACAAACAAACAAAAAGGTCCCCTAAAACATCATCAGTAAGTTACAATTAAAGGGCAGTATGCTGATATCTTTACACTGAATAGCACTTTCATCCACAAGAAGTCCCACTGACTTTAGAGGAGAAAGCGCCGATTCAGTGTGAGTGGTTGACAGAATCTATCCAACTGTGAAGAAGAGAAGTTTTAGTTTTCTTATTCTGAAAAGAAGAAAAGCAGCCTATCCACCTGCTATGATTTAGATAGAAGTTAAACATTTTTGGTTCCGCAAGTTACAAATATTAGTGAGTAAAGCCCATTCTGTCATTCTGAGGTTATGTGATCCTGGTGTATTATTTCTGACCCTATCCTCTACTACCAGAAGCCCTTCTCCTGAGTAGCCATTAACATTACTAGCAGGAGGTATTCAAAGTAAGGTAGGTTATCCATTAAGCCTAATCTTCCACAGCTCTATAGTCAAACCTACAATTGCCCAAATATATACAGTATACCCGGACTACATGCATGGAGACATGATAGCTAGCTATCCACTAAACAAGATAAAATGTCAAGTTAGTCCTCAATTTAATGAGCTTTAATATGTAATATTTTCTTTTGAAAGATCAAATTATCCAAGGGAAAAATAATATCACTATAAACTTAATATAAAACACACAGAATGACAGAGATCACACTAAACAAAATCAATGGCAGTTTATGTACTAAATTTTTTAAAAAGGGGGTTTTGTACAAAGGATATTCATACACTATTATTTCCAGTTAAAAATAGAGTATATTTCAATATCCCTGTCAAAAGACTGAAAGCTTAGCTAAAAATACTCTCTTAAATAGGGTTTATCTCTCATTAAAAGCTGGCTTTTGCAAGCAGGCTAAGAGTCACTGTTCTTTATTTATATCCATTTGTACATTTCTTCAATATGTGTTTATATCTTTAGACATCCTTTAATTTGAATATGAACATTTCTCATTAATTTACTTCTGTTTTGTAATCTCACCTTTTCTTGTCTTGGATAGCAGAGTATTTCTAGGAAATGAAGAAGGATGGCCACAAAAACAATATGAGTTCATAAATTTCTCTTTTAAAACTAGGACACAGATATTGTATTTGCTAAGTAATTAGACAATATTAAATCTGTGTGCATGTAGTATGAATGTACATATACAGTAATGTATGTTACAAAATGAATTTTATTTTGTTAATGTTGAAGTTACTAATATATATATTCCTTAGCACAACACAGCTTCAAGGGTCAATTTTTATTTTATTGTTTTAATAATGTTTGAGTTGTTTTGTTTAACCTTTTAAGTGATGAGATCTGAAGGTTTATAGTTTGCTCCTTGTATGTGGTCACTAGCAAAGCAATAGGTTATATATCGATCATATGAACTTGTGCAATTAAGTAATGGATACAAGGTCTCACCTTTTTAAGAACTTAATCAGGACTTAATCCCCTTGATGTCCTTCAGTCAATTAACCCTCTTGCTTTGCTATATAAAGCTCGAGGACTTTATTTTCCCCTCCAGTATAAAGCCTAAGCCCCTTCACCTTACGGGCCAGGACTTCTGCCTAGGGAAGATGGGCTAATGAGGACAACTGCAATCCCACGGCAACAATCCAATCAGAGAATCACGAGCTCAGCAACAGCACAATAGTAATTTGCCTCAACAATACTGCTAACATTTTAAGAGAAGAAAACCATCCTATAAAAAAAACGCTATATGCACAGTGCTAGGGTGAAATACTGACCCCCTGAGAGTTTTGCCATTGACCTCAACTAGGGACAGGATTTCACCCCAGACTCTTCGGAACTGGTCGAAAGCCCATTTTTCCAAAGGACACTCAGTGACTTCAGTGGGATTTTGGATCTGGCCTTTAACAAGCATAGAATTTTATATTCAATTTTGTTTCAATTCCCCCTACTCCTGCCTTATTACTACTAGTGGAGTCTGTCCAAAGTACTAGAACTCCATTATGATCTGGGGTTACTTGGAACTAGCTGCTGTGAAACTAAGTAAACAACGTACTTGAACCAGTTAGTCTGAATACATATTGAAAAATGTCCTTTGTTCAATGCTCACTTTTCAATTTCTAGCCACTCTCCAATATTTTCTTTACTTCTGTCATCCTCATCTTTTTTTCAAATTAATTTTTTTAAAATAGTGCCAGCTTTGATTATGCTTTTTGTTTTCTTGTTCTGAGGTGAAAGGGGAGTGGTGGTCAGCTCTTTTGGAAGCAGGTGGCTGGCTATTTGATGTTGACTGTAACATTTGAATAGCTCTAATGCAAAGCTTGTTTGGTTACAGCATCTCTGGGTTTTTGACCCAAGGCAGATTGTGCATGTGGCCTTTCAAGCTGAATTTATTGTATCTGTTCAGTGTTTATTCTAACTGGACCTATGAAATGGGAGATTCGACCAGAATCCCAAGAGTTTAGCTTCAAGAAGTATAACAGACATATAGGTCAACAATTTGATATGTACAAAATTATTATGAACTGTTGTACATTCAGCTGTTTTGGGTCAAATGCATGCAATTCAGATGTCAGGCATATGATCATATTACTAATTATAGCAGGTATTTTGTAAGTTAGATAAATAGAAGTAATTTTAAAGCATTTAATTTAAAAACTCTTTTACAATTCTGAATATTCCTATTTGGTTTCCTCTGAAGTTTAAATAATATGACCACCTATCTTCAAAACAACCTTTATCCAATCATAGAATATTGGAGGTGGAAGGGACCTCAGGAGATCATCTAGTCCAACCCCCTGCTCAAAGCAGGACCAATCCCCGATTTTTTTTGCTCCAAATCCCTAAATGGCCCCCTCAAGGATTGAACTCACAACCCTGGGTTTAGCAGACCAATGCTCAAACCACTAAGCTATCCCTCCCCCAATGGCTAGTTACACCAAAATAAGATGAGTCTCAACAAAAGCAAATTCTACGTATTCTTAATACACAATGCTATAATTACAGTTGACAGCATGCACGTTCTTTTAGTTTAATAAAATAAATGTAAAATAAAATCAACACCACACCACTTTATCGCCACCTGCACTATTTTTGGCAGCAAAAATGTTACTGAGCTCTGCAGATGTGGCCAACAGATCACATCTAAATGTACTAGAGAAGCACTGGACAGTTACATAGCAGACAAAGTATAAATTATGTACATTACTTCTTTTATAGTAATAACATGGTAAAACTAAGAATGGAACATAAACCTATTTACTGTCCAATTTAATTTTACAAATATAACAAGAAAGTAACACTTAGCACCTGTCTTTTTTTAAGAGGATCCTAAAATGTACAAGTATTATCCCTATTTTAGAGATAAAAAACAGAGGTTAAGTAACTGGCCAAAGATCAAGCCAGTGGAAGAGTCTAGAACAAAACTCCTGACTCCCAGTTTGTTGCTTTAACCACTACACATTGTTTCCTTCCTATTTTCATATTATTATACAGTACTGCACACAGTGTGCTAGACATTTATGATGTTCTTTTTTCTTGTAACCAGGCATTTTGGAACTAAGAAGAATATGGACAGGAAAAGGAAGAACACAATATTTAAGAATTTTGAACAAAAACCACACTCTTTCCTAATAACTATAGGAAGTACTGGTTGCTCTTCAGTGTGTCCTACTTAGATTCTTTTATTGTGTTCCCACTGTCATAAGAGATGTTTTCCTCTCAACATCCTTTTAATCTTTTCAGACTAGTAGAAAAACAGCAGACGTTAGTTATCAGAATTTTGATGTGTAACAGCTTCAAAGTGATGGTGTTTTCAAATTAAATCAAGTGATGGGAAAAACTAGGACTTCAGTTTTGAATGCACTTATGGATTCTCCTTGAAGATGTTTTGTTTGCTTAGGTGGTAAAATAGATAAAGGGAAGTCTTTTCCCCCCCACTTCTCTTTAATTGGTATTTTGAAGGCATATGCCAATATCCAAATAAGGGATATTTTAACTTTTCAGAGTCCTGTCCAGGAGAGAGCAGCCTTTGTTGGCCCACAGTGGTTCTCCAGAACACTTTACCTAGGCAGCCTGGCCAAAAAGGCTATTTTGAGGGACGTTTACTCAGTAGTACAGCAAAATGCTTTATTTACTTACACATGCGGATGCACACACTTTTATCTTAGGCTTTGTCTACACTACCATTTTTGTCGATAAAGCTTTTATTGCTCGGGGTGTGACTGACATAAATTTCACCGATGAAAGTGGTAATGTGGACAGAGGCTCTCCTGCTGACATAGCTAATGCCTCTCGTTGTGGGTAATTTAATTATGCCGGCTCTCTTCTGCCAGCAAAGAGTGGCTACATGGGAGTGGCATAGCTGTAGCGGTACAGCTGTGCTGCTGTAAGGTCTGTATTGGAGAGCCATATGCTGGCTAGTGCCTGTATTCCTCCCCTCATATGGGGTTCATTCCAGTCTTTAGACACTTCTCTGTGCTGCACGGTCTAGGCAGAAATGTAGTTTTAGATTCTTTCCCCATCAACTTTCCGACAACCTAGGAAGAGAAATGTCACTTTCTACACCAGGAATGAATATATGATTACTTGCATGACTCACTTAGTCCTCAAACATACTGAAAAAAGGGTTACCACATAAATCCTAAGATTTATTAGACCTGAGCATCAAGAGCACAGGATGATAGGAAGCTGGACATGTCAAATGTTCTGAAACATTAAACATTATCCTACTGACTGAAGAATGGGAGGTCACTAAAGCTTCGGAAATAGTCATATTAGTGCCCAATAGGAGAGGTGATAAGGCTATACATAAATAAAGGGCAGACAATGTGAGGTATAAAACAAATGGATAAACATGTCTATGTATAAAACATACCTTAAGCTATAAAATAATTCCAAGGGTCTTAGTATTACAACCAATAAATGAGTTAAAAATTATACACAATGGGCCACAATCAACTCAATGATATCCATGCACTTCATTGATATTAGGCCACTATAATTTGACCTCAGTCTGTGACAAGACTACAAGTGGGTCTGCTGCATATAGAACAGCTTCTGTTTTACAGAACGTTCTCCAGGAGCATCAGAAATCTTCATTAAAATGAGATAAGTCTGGGTGCAATGAAAGGGACACATTGTCAGAGGGATGACTGCCAAATTAACTGAGAGTGATTTTGTTACCTGAAGGTGGTCAGTGACATAGGGCTATCCTATGTGTCCTGAGGTTAAAAATTGTCTCAGAATGAATCAACATGCTGAATAAAGTGAATTTCTATATACTGAATCTCTAACCACCACCATTTCCACCACCAAAAAGTCCACTAAAAGTAAGACATCTGTTAAATATAACAGAGGGTGCAGCATAGAGTAAGATGTAGTTTTAATGCTGTCTGTAAGGACAAAAACTCTTGAAAGTTCATTTGTTATACAGACAATGCAGAGAAACTACACTGAACCTGAACTGTAAGGTTGACATCAAAAATTGCAGTAACTTGTTTTTTGATATTCCTGATTTTGTGAACTCAAAATGAAATTCAGTCTTGGAAATTTTTGTTCTTGTTATTTGTCATTTTTAAATAACTTCAAAGGGGAAAATGGATGAAGTTTGAAAAAGCTCATCTAACTTTTTGATCTGTTCTATTTTATGACTTACTCTTTGAAATCATATTTTGATTTAAAAAAAAACAGACAGATTCAAGATATCTTTAGGAACCAATCAGTGACAGAAATAAAAGAGAAAATCACAGCATAAACAACATTAATGAAGAAACAGACTATTCTATAAATAGCCACACTGTATATCTAAATCCACCATGCACGGAGATCCATGAAATGGAAAGTATTGAAGTTTGGGGGCTAGATTCTTTCCCATGATCCAGCTCTGGCTGCACAAACGGGCCAGACACTAGCCGCATGTGGCTAGTAGACAGCTTCCCCAAGGAGGCAAAAGGAGTGCAATCTCCACTGAGATAAAGCCAGCATAGCCAATTCCAACAATACTATCAACCCAGTCCTGGCACAGGTGGTGTGTCGGTGTGTGGTTGGAACACCAATAAACTCTGCCAACTCTCACCAGAGAGTTGAAGACAGTTGCTACCTGGAGAAAGTTAGAACCGCCTAAGTCAGGGCCACAGCTGAAACTGTGCAGGACAGACAATCAGGGAGTCATAACCAATTTCATGAGAGACGACCCTTTATCTATAGTAAAAATCTTACCATACAAGTGCAAAGCATGTCATATTCTGAATTTGTAGCATGTGGATGTTCTGGTCTATAAACCCTTTACTTTTTCACGCTATGGATGACTGTATCAAAATGGAACTTTTGGTCAATCCAAATGTAGGGATGCCATACACTTAATTGCCCACAAATGTGCATAATTCCGCAAAGTATGCAAATCCCTCAACTAAGATTGGTACTAGTTGCCATCAGCCTATCAGAGTGCAGGGATTTGCATGATCACTGTAAGCATATTTTAAAAATATAATAATTATGCAAATTCCTCTAGTTTGGCTGCTAGAAATCCTTTGGCTGCACTCAAAATTCAGCATTCACAATGCCGCCTCATTTCTGACTCCCCTTTCCACTCTGTCATTCCAGGTCAGCTCAGATACCTAATGAAATCTAAGTTAAATGTGGAGGGCACATGGGAGGGGCACTGAAGAGGGCCTAGAGACTTTCCAGTAGCAAAGGATTTACAGTATCCAAACAGAGTGTTTAGAAGAGGAAGAACACATTTAATTAAACCCACAACCTGAAGGTACTTCCTTCCCACTGTGCTCAGAATTTCCATACAGCATCTGAAGGATAGATATATTATACCTATCCTCTATTTACATACATACGCTTAAGTGATGTTAGAATAAACAAAGGTGACTAAAATATGAATTACTGATTTGAGGTTTTCCTCCCAATAAGCAGTATAAATTACCACCTCTGGGATTTTCAGAATTTACAAACCTCAAATAGAGGATTGCATGTTTAAGAGCAAGGTCACATTCAGTATGAGTAAATTGGTGTCTTTTCATGGATTTCAATGGACTAGTACATGGCATCTGCAAGTCCCTCATGTTTTTATTTCATGCAAAGGATGACACACACACTTCTTCTGACTATCATATTGGGCTTTATGCACACTACTGGCCCCTACTGGATGAAACATAAGATTTGCATAAGAGCATCCTGGTCTCCATAGTGGCAGGCCTAGAGAAGACATATGTCTTAATACTACTGACTGAGAGTCTTCCCTGAGCTCAAGGTGATAGGCAGCCTGGATTGGGAGTGGCTGCTGGCAAGTTCCTGGGGGCATTTTTGAAGCATCACAAACAAAGGCTCTAAATGTAGCTTTTAAATCCTCAGTATGGTAGCCATGAGGGAATGTCTAGGACTCTTGCTGTCACACTTTCTCCTTTTCACACCTATTTATAATCACTCCCCTTTCCATTTCCCCTTTGCCCTTTTGCTGTCTCAAATGGCCAGTTCAAAATGACTAGTTCAGCAAAGCATTGCACTACAAGAGATTTGCAGGAGCAGGGGATATAAAGTGAATTTTAGATCTGTTTAAAAATGGAGAACTCATATCACACAAACAGTAGCTATCTTGTCCACTGTGGCATCACAATTCATATGCTTACCATAGAGTACTAAAAATAATCATGGATACTACAGTGTAAATGATACATTTTTGTTTCCATGAGTAAACAAAGTATTATAGAGGACCAGATTCAGATACCATTACTCAGAGTGAGTACTACTTTCTTCTGTGAGTAGTTCCATTAGTTTCAATGGGATAGCTACAGAGTAGGGTATACACTACATAGAGTTAAGTTATTAGACTCTGACTCAGAGAATCTTACTTTGACTGCAGTTGAAATTAGCTTTGAGGGACTACCTATGAGCATTGGGTACCCATTTTAAACAAATCCTTTCTATCTTGACCATCTCACTTTACTTATGGGGTAATTTTCAATGAAGGATTAAAAAGAATTTTAAATACTAAAAATAAGATTTAAATTTGATACATAATCCATTACGGTATAACAAGTAATACAATTGTATCTTTCTACAGCCAAATGAACTAAATACATTTGAACAAAAGTATTGGAAGAACAGCACAACATTTAGCTAAAATAAATGAAATAATGTAAAACAGACAAAATTAAAATGCTATTGCAATAGTTCTCAAAATGATTTCCAAAGATTCCTTTCAGTCTACGATAGAATATACTGTGTCAGGTGGTACTATGTATACTGTATCTTCATACAATGACAAGGATAAAAATAAGAGTTACTCGAGGCACTGAATAGCAATTATTTAGGTGATCATGTACATTTCTATGAACTCCAGGGTCCCCTTGAGCGCAACAGTGCATGCTAGAAATGCGTGACAGTATTAAATTATGTTTGGCAGATATTTTGTATATGCAGAACCAGATATTTTTTGAGAGTCATCCAAATTTATTTGGTGTGAAATTTTATAGTTTCTCTATAAACAGGGGTTACAAACACTGGTTTCTAAAGCAAAATTGGTGAACTTCATCTTACTTGGCAAAACTGGATTTGTATAAATGCACGCCAGCAAGCATTTTCTCTTTAAGCATCAAAAAGAGCTTCCAACAAAAAGAGTTTTTCACCTGACTAAATTATTTTTCATTTGAATTAATAACATGCCAAAATAATATTTTATTACTCTTTAAATTAATTTATGCACATTTCATTTCAAAACACAAAGTGATTTCAAGCTATTACAGGATAAATGTAGTGATCAATCTGGAGATTAGCAACTAGCCACCTTCCCAAACACTGATTGGCAGCTTGATGCATTAGAAAGATTTACAGTATTTGCCATGTGATTCTTAATATTCTGACAAGAACTCTAGGCCTGATTTGCATAATTATTGAACACCCATGACTCCAACTGAAATCAGTAGGTGTTACTGATGCGCAAAACCTATGAAAAACAGGCCCTCTGTTTTTTAAGGTTTCATCCAAAAGACCAACACACAGTTAACTGGGTCTAATTCAATTTCTGTCTTTTGGATGGATGGAATGCTGACTTATCTTTGAGCAGGATTTCTAGGGAACCTAGACGTTTCAAGCACAAAGCTTAGACCTCTAAAACAATTACGTTGCAGAAAAAACTAAACCACAAACACCAAAAAATTAGTGGATAACTATTTTGGAATCCCACAAAACTGAGTGTGTGTCAGGGAGAATTTCTTCATGTTGTTCTCAAAGCCTTGCATGCAACTCAAGAGAACTCACAAACATCTAAGTCTATATACTAAGCATTATTCTGTGGAATTTCTGCAACATCCAATAGGTCACCAACCTTAGGGGCATTCTAAGCCTGATCTGGATCTTTTGGACCAGTACAACATCACTCTGGACAAGGTGTAGTGATTTACACTATACCCTCACATGCCATCCAGTTCAATTCACAGTTCATTTCAAAAGTATCTTAAAATACATCCACGTCGTTCCCATCCCAAAAGCAAGGTAACAATTTGGAGTCTATGCCACCCAGAGAATACAGTCATTATTATTGTTTTCGCAATTTGCAAGTCACATTCATCACCACTTAACAGTAAAACTGGCTCTTCAGCTCATTTTAAAATCGGTAAATTTCACAGTTGCTACTCTTTAACAAGGTTTGATCAGTTATTGAACAATTTCTAAGGGTGGTAGCAACATAAACTTTAGTGAATGAGGGAAACTGCACCAAAGGAATTTGGCTTATAGAATCATAGAACTGGAAGGGACCTTGAGAGGTCATCTAGTCCAGTCCCCTGCATACTATGAAAATACCAGTGGTTTACATTCTGGCACATGGCACGACACTTTAAAAGTTATACAAAACTTATTTTCAAATGTTTTTCTATGCTTGTTCAACTATAGGATGTTTTCATTTTGCTTAAAAGAATACTTTGTTACCCAAGTTTTATTGGGGGGGGGGATTTCTCCACGGGGAAAAAAAGAAAAAAGACAAGGGGACAAATCCTCATCTGATTCAAATCAGTATAGTCTCATGGACTTAAATGAAGATAGGCTGATTTACATCAGCTGATGATGTGTCCCAGAGTGCCATTTTAACAATCTTTCTACAATGTGAAGATCACTTATTTGACAGGTCATAAACTTCCCACTACTGCTAACGTATATAGTATATGTGTACATACACGCTGTGTCGAATGTGAGACCACTATTTACATAACAATCAACACTTGTGCACAGTGACACAGACAAGCATTGGGCCTAGGAGTTGAGAAGCAAAAAAAAAAAAAAAAAAGATAGGAAGGAGGATTTAAACTTGTAGAGCCCAGAAATGTAAATTCACAAAAGCTGGACAAACTCATTTTCTTTGTTTAACAGATGGATGTAGAAGTTAAAATTAACTAGGACAACCTTAATTAATGCAGCTAGCTATTGTGCATTCTTTCAAGGGCTGTTGTGAGAGGAGCAATTGTTTTTATAAGCTGAATTGGAAAAAAACAAAACAAAAGCCACACAATAAGAATGCAGCATTATTTATAAATACACATTAAGAGGAAACAAATGAAAATAAGTTTTGCTTTGACAGCCCAGCTGTGCTCAGCTTTGTGGGTGCATAACTTTAAGCACATTAATAGTCTTGGTGAAATTAACAGGAATACTCACATGCTTAAGCACTTTACTGAATCAGGGCCCAATGGGGAGGCACCAGGGGGCCTCCCTCTTATGGCCCGTGAAGGAGATGGGCAAAACTGAACAACTTACACTCACCTGGACACAAGGGCCGGGCAAGAACAGTGCTGCTATCCACTCCAAAAGGGGATGAACACTTGTCAAGCTCCCTCTACACCAATCAGTGAGGGGAGTATTTGCTGTATCCTCTACAAAGGTGGCACAAAGCCTCCCAAGAGTTACAGAGCTGTTCCTAGAAACCCAGTAGCCCTCTTAGTTACCTGCCAAGACCTGTTTCATGTTCTGTACAGTATATGCCTCTGACACAGTTTCCCTGGGTACAGGTGGAGGTCAAAATTAAGGGCATGATCCAAAGCCCACTGAAGTCTATGGAAAGACACATTGATTTCAATGAGTATTTGATTGGACTCTAAACTCTAGATTCACTTTTTCTTTGCCACAGGACAATTGGTTATGTTCACAGATCTGCTTCATATTTTGAGCCATAACATTGATTTTATTTATCCTGACATGTGAGGATGCCAGTATTGTCAATCTCAGATGTTCAAAAATAATGAGACACAAAGTAAGTGAGGTAATATCTTTTACTGGACCAACTTCTGTTGGTGAGAGAGACAAGCTTTCAAGCTTTATACAGAACTATTCTTCAGGTCTGGGAAACTTACTCAGAATGTCACAGCTAAATACAGGATGGAACAGATTGTTTAGCATACAAAAAGAATAAGCCAGATCCTGAATATCAGGAGATTGTCTTAAAATCAAGTGTTTAAAAATAAAATAAAATTTTGATTATGTTTATTAGCCTTGTGATTTTTTGCATCTTTAGGCCCTTCTTCACAACCATTAGGCCTTGTCTACATGGAGAAATTGCACCAGTTTAACATAAATCAATTTTTAAACTGATATAATTAAACCAGTGCAAATCCCTGCAATGGTACTCTTTTCAGTTTAAGAGTGGTTTATTGTGGTTTACTTAAACCTGTTCCCAACTGATTAATGCTAAACCGAAAAAAAAGCCACATCGACTGAAATTAAGAGTGTCCACACAGAGGTTTACAGTAGGTTTAACTAAATTCATTTAAATATATACCTTAGGTTATACCAGTGCAACTTTCTCATATAGACCATTTAAAAATATATATATTTAATGACAGCTGAGATTCCCTTATGTCCAGGAGCTGGGCTTTACGTAAACATCAGATATCATGAGACTCATGGTAAAATTGCCAGGGTAACATTGGAATCCACAACATGCAGGATGGGATGACAACAGTTTTTAAGATATCACAAATGGCAGCACGATGGCCTTCAGTGTAAACACACTATTCTGAGTTCCCATGGAACCAACTAGCTCCTGAATATTACATACAAATGAAAACCACTTCCACCTTGCTGAATATTGTATAAAACATAAAACATTCAGCATGCACCTAGACTTACATTGTTCTTCTACAATATATTATAATTAAACAAGGGGCTTCTGCCTTTATTGAGGGCTGACACTGAAGAGAGCATTTAAATACTTCCTAGATGCTGGCATACGGGAAACAATTGCTAGTTTTCACAGCCAAAATTGTGCATGACCTAGGGCAACCTTGTCAGAAACAGAACAGTCAGATAATTAAATCAACTGTTATTCTTAAAAGGTGTTCCAATCTTTTTTGTTAGTTATCATTTAAGGGTAAAATTTGCCCTGATGTACTTGGGCATTCAAGTAAGCAAGGACACTGCATATCCATCCAAAGTCAGAATCTCGCCCCAATTTTGAAATACATTCGAACAGAGTAAACAGTGAAATTTGTATATCGGTCTACAGATACATCTCTCTTATTTTCTGGTACAAATTTCTTTATCTTGCTATGCCATGAATAAGAAACAATTAACAGCTGAATATTCATAAGTGCATACTATAAATTTAGGTGTGCAAATACAAGTGAGGATTCACATGCATGCACAATTATGTCTTCATTCTGTCAGTTAAAGCCATGATAGTTTTAAACATGTAACCTTCACATTATTGTTATACATGATTTTAAATTCTCTTTAGCCATGCTTGCATATCATGGTAATGTGATTAATTTATATATGAAATGAGTGCACACCTTCTGCATCATCACTGCAGTCAACTATGTCTTCATTTGCATGCTTAAAATAGACACATGCTAATGCGCACACACACTTTTGAAGATTTGATCCTACAACTTAATTGACTGAACATCACCAACAAGTTATTTGTCTAATATGTTTTTAGAGAAAATCTTGACAGAAATTTTAGTACATGGTAAAGTGCCGAATAATTGAGAAGCTGTGAAACTTCTTCCTCAGATTACAATCTTAACATTACACACAAACGACTATCCGAATGACGGGGGTTGGTATCATCAGTTTGTAGAGACTTTGTGCTCTCACAGGCCTGACTTTCAAACCATCTCATGCCTCAGTCTCCTTACTGTATAAATTATCTAGGGATATTAGCATTCACTGGTGTTTCAATGTGATTGGAAGACCCTAGAGGATATTTGCGTATATTGCTCAAGTAAAGGGTTAGTGTTGTGCAACATCATGTGACTATAAAAAAATCTGAGCATTGCTTGCTTGTGGGTAGTGCAGAGGTATATAAAGAAGTGACTCAGAACTCATAGTGGAAATAATGGTTATTCTAAATATTCCGCCCCCCCAGAAGTGCAAAACAACAAACAACAACTAGAATGTAATAGTTTATGCCTGGTGTATGATGGGCAGAATGGTGTCCTTTTTGTGAGTAAACTGATACACCTGCACATGCACAAATTTTCTTTCCCCACTTTCTATAGTCAGTGACAGGGTTACTGCTTTTTCTTCATTCTCCTAATAAACTTAGTATGTCTTGAATCATACTGCTAAGAAAGAATTCCAAATTGATCACCAATCTCCAGCATAACAGGAAGAAAACCCATTGTTGTTGTGAAACCTCTATGTTCTATTTGTTCTATTCTATGAAGAAACAAGATACTGAAAAATCCATGCATTTACAATAAATAGATTGATATTTATCCAGGTCCCACTCTGGTTGCTAAGAGATTTCCCTTCTACAGCATTGTGTTGTATAAACAGTAAAGCATTTTTGTCTCACAATTGTCTGAGATCTCTGAATCAAGAGGCTATTATTGCCACATCTCTTCCACATTTTGCCAATAAGTAAATATAAATGAGCACAAAGACAAAGACAGCATATATATATAGTTATGTGTGCTATTGTTAAACGTAAGCCTATGATAGATAATATTGGCTCTCTAAATTATGAACAGAGTTAAATGTGACACTATACATTTTAACTCACAACTCAAATGAAAATGCCTGGTGGTAGGCCAGATCCTTAAATGTTCATTGTTGTGTACATTTTCAGCTGAAAAATGATAGCTATAATGCTACAGACCTGCATATAACCATAAAATCAGACAAGAAAAAATATTACATATTCAGACCAATTTTGATGTGAAATCTGTCCCAAAGGCAATATCCAAATTTTGTGCTTTCATTTATACTGGAAAACATACTGAGGAGACCTTTACATGTATATTTAAATGGAAAAGATATCTATAGTTAATATGCTGCAGTACACTCACTGCAGCCATCTAAACACAGCCTTCTAATGTGTTCACTAGAACAGAAGACAGTGGGTTTCTTAGTGCTTCTCATTAAGTTTAACACTGCCATTTCAGAAAAAAAGAGAAAAGGCAGGAAAATCTTGACTGTTACCCATCCAAAAGCCGCACATATGTTAAAGGAAATCTACATGCCTTTCAGGAAGCACATGCATGACTGCTTAGAGCACACTAAGATTATCTATCCCTTAGGGAATTTCACAAAGACACACAAAAATTCTAAAAACGACACTTCTGAGTTCAGACCATGGGCTTTTGGGCAATTTTTACTAATTGCAACCGATGACTAAGAAATCACTACAGGACCTTATCTAAATGGACTAGTACACAAAGTGTCATTTTTTAAGGACATATCCACACAGCACTCATAGAGATACCTTCATCTATCATCATGCCACTATCCTCAACTATTCTGTTTTATACCTTGATAAAAATAAAAAAGGAACACTATTAGATTCAAATCTTAATTGAACAATGATCAGCCTAGTGTACTGAATTTTTCAGGTCTCAGTGTATCATAGATTATCTGCATCCAGGATAATTACACAGGAGAGAAAAACAAGGCTCTATGATCACAATCACATTTTAACCTAACAAAATCAAGTTGCTAACAACAAATTATTGTGGTTTGATTTTCCAATATAATTTGCCTTCAGGAAAAAGGAAAAACAACAAAACATCTCAATTCTGTGACATTATTCTCAAAATGGATGTTTTAAGAGCCAAGCATGTGACATAGTCCCAACACAAAGAAAAATCTACCCTCACACACATTCACAGTAAGTATGTATACATAGTCTAAACTATTTATTCTGTCAGTTAAACCCATGACAGTGTTATACATGTAACCTTCACATTACTGTTATACACTATTTTAAACTCACTTATAGCCATGCTTGAGTATCATGGTAATGTGATTGATTTATATGTGAAATGAGTGCACACCTTCTGCATCATCACTGCAATCAACTAACAGCCGATTAAAAATTCAATTGCTTTGCAAACCCCACAGTTCTGGTTTGCAATGTTATTTTACAATCTTAACCAATTATTCAGACAGCTACCAAGTTACATACAAGAATGATCTCTGATAGCTCATTTGCAATGTAAGAAAACTGAAACAAAGGAATGCTTGTCAGAATTTGGTACAAATCTATATACCTTTCTCTTCCGATCCCGGGATCTTTTCCTGTGTTTTCTTTTTTTCTCATTTTCTTCATCAGCATTGATTTCTAAATCCCTGTTTTTCTTTAGTTGTGAGGCTGCATGAGCCATAATGCACTAAAAATCCTTCACAACAATGACTCCTTGTAAAAGGTGATATCCTCAGGCACCTTAACCAGCCCTTTCAGCAAATGTTCCAATGACTGGAAGGATATCTTAGATCAGAGCCAGGATCACATTCAGAATCCAAAGATCTTGCAGAAGCTAGTAGGCACTACAAAAATGCATATTTGCATATTTCTTTCTATACCTTTCTGTACCTGAACCTTTATAAAGCAGTGCAGCCATCGTAATGCATTTAACGTAATGAAAAAGACAGCTGGGACAGAGAAAGCTGTATTATGGCTGTATCCCCTGCCACCAGCTGGAAGTGTCTAAGTGATTCCACTGAAAGGGGAATGCTGAAAAGGAGGGTTTTATATTAAAAAAATTCCAGAACAACAACATATGCTGCATTATATTTTTTTTACCAATTTTTAAATGCATTTTAAAAACCTATCCAAAATAAAGAAAGTTCATTATCTATACTTCCCAGCTACTATTGCATGGTAAGTCACTTAACCTACAATGAAATGGAGCAGCTCCTACTTTAGATTAACTGCTGATGGTGACTAAAAAATAAAATAAAAATTTCATTTTACCATGGAGACCCTGACTGCATTATGTACAAAACAATGCATGCATTGCCATATCTTCACAGTGTGTCCTTTATACTGATTTTTCAATCCCACTGCATTTTGTGGGAGAGGATTACAGAAAGCCCTGTTGTCTTTTTTTTTTAAACCATACTTATTACAACACATCATACAGATAGAAAGATGTGATCATGCTAGTGTGTGAAACAGGCATTTAATTCATAGGGGGTTTCCTGGCACCATTCTCTTACGTGGTCAAAAAAAAGGGAATCTGTGTTACTAGCACTATCTACATGTACTTAGAACTGTAGTGTTAAGCTTTTATGTCAAGGCTCGCTTCAACCACCTTACAATTTTTACCACCTGAGTCCTCAATGACTGCAGCTTTTGACTATTCATTATGGGAGGTAAAATAGCAGCAGCATTAGAGGCCTGCAGGAGGATCTTTTACTAACATGTACACAGAACAAGGTACCCAGTAAATAAGGAACAGTATTTTTTTCACTCAAATGTGAACAAATAGCTTGCCTAGAAGTTGCAATTTTTAACCTTTTAATGGAATATATAATGCCTAATGAATGTTAGCATTAGACTGATTTTTCTAAGAAATCAAGGTAGAAATCGGCTTAGCAAGTAAAAATAGATTTTCAGTTGACAATGAAATTTTATTTGTAAGAAGAAAAATAGTATTTTACATAAAAGTAAAAAATTATTTTATATTTGCAGTGCAATGAGCTAAATTACATTGGATCTCCAGAGAGCTGTGTACAAGGCAGAGGTGTCATATGAGGTCTTGTACTGTCTTCCCTGGAACTAGAAAGCTATTCTATGGAGCCCCGATTGTGAATTCCAATAAATGGCATGCATCTGCTATACCTCCCATGTCATCTGAATAAAAGTAAATCTTTTTGGAATTTTTAAATCTCAGAAATCATTGTCTGAAAAGCCAACAAGTGGACTTATGTCTGGCTAGCATGTACATGCTCATTAATGTAGCAGAAAAGTTGCACGGTAGAAATTTGTTATGGATTTTATCAAGAGATGCTCAGAGATGGAGAACTCTCTACATATTATGGACCTTTCTTACTGATTCAATAAAACCATAAAAGCTACATCCATAAAAGCCAATCAAAAGCCCATTGCACCTTCACATCAGTACATACCAGTGACTGTCCATCAATGACTGCTAACAGTCACAAAGTTGTTCTTGGGGAATGACATTTTTTAAATACCTGATTTTGCACCAACAATGACTATTCCCCGTTTGAGCATGAGCTATAAACCTTCAATATACTTGTTTCTATTTTTAAATATGCTAAGAGTGTACATGGGAAAGCTGACATCTTGCTGCCCGTTAGCTTCCGGGAGACCTCCCATCTTGCACTTCCTGAATATACTCAATAGAACCAATCTACCTTCACTGTCATAGGCTATCTTCAACATTTAAACAATGGGAAATGGGAGAGGATTGGGGATACAGGTTCCCCACAAATACAGGTTCTGATTATAATGTTCCACAGCCAAAAGCAGGACATACTTTGTCTCCTAAATTCAAATTATATACTGCAAATGATGGAAGCCTGAACTGGACACACAGTTCACTGGGGAAGGAATTTTTTCCCAATGATCAGCAAGCAGGGGTTCCGAAAATCTGGGGAACTGGGCAATGGCATTGGAACAATTTTTATAGTGGAGGTGCTGAAAGCCATTGAACAAAACTGTAAATCCTGTATATGATGGAAACCGCTTTATGCCAAGGGGTGCTGCCATCCCCCACCCCAGCACTCTTAGTTCCAGCACCCCTGGAACTCGGGGAGCGTTAGGAAATCAAACATGTTTGAGATCAAGAAATTAATGGAGATAATGTGGTATTCTAGCAGGGTTTGCTTCTTCTCATAACATATTTTAAGATGTTACATTTGATTCTTTTGGATCAAGAGCACAAAAGTTTACTTTTAATTGTGCATAAGCACACTTTCTTGCTGAAAAAAAGGAAGACCATTATTGACTTGAGTGACCTTAAGCAGACATTTGTTTTGTTGGTACCAGCAAACCACTGAGTTTCACCAATAATAACTACTAAGGGCCAAATTCTGGCTTTGGCTTCAGTGGGAGTCACATATGTGCATCCAAGGACAAAATTTGGCCTTAAAGATTTGGTTGCTAATCTTACTGCAACAGATATGGTCATGCAACTACATGTGAATTAAAAATTCATAGCTGCAAAACAGTTTGCAGCATAATAGCAACAAGTGCACATTAAGATAACATAGCTGAATGCAGGCCCAGTGGGCTGATGCGACCCAATGCAGCAACGAGTCAATCAGAAACCAAAAGTGTCTGTCAGGGTGGGCTGGCGGAGGAATGTTAGGAAGTCCAGCAAGGATCCTACTGTGGAGAGGGACTGGGAAGGAAAGGTGGTCTGAGGTACTGCAGAAGGAAAATCTAGAAGATTGGGAGAAAAGGGGAAAAGCTTTGGGGAGGAAGGAAGCTAATCTTGTGTTTAAAGCACAAGAACTAGCATCCAGGTGACCTGGGTTCAATTTCTGGCTCTGCCACACACTTCCTGTGACATCTGGGCCTCAGTTCCTCACCTGTACAATGAAGTTAATGATATTTCCCTATCTTTTAGAGGATAAACAAGGTTCGAGAGAGAGACAGATAACACAGCAATGGGAGCCAGGTGAGTACACAGAGATAGAACAGAGTCCCTTTTACTCCTCATCCATCCTCATCTTGGGGTTGGAATAGTGCACTAGCTCCTGTCTTTGAAAATTTAAATTAAAAAATTTTATTTAACCACATGTACTGTGTCACTTATTATTTTCCATTCATATTTTTCAGCAAAACTTGTGATACTCCCTAAGCCTTTTAAAATGTACTGGTCCATGATTTATGACTAAATAACCTAGTTAAATAAAAATAAAAATAATTTATTGCTATATTTTGTATGTTTTAAATACTAGGCATAGTATTTTAACATGTTGGCACAAAGAATCATTTGTGCTTACAAAGGCTAAAGATTTAACAGCACCAAAAATCCTTATTCACAGGCTAGATTTCATGCATGCAGACGTAGTTCAAGCTTCCACTAATGAGGATAATTCTAATAAGTGAGGATAATAAATGACCTTGGCCATTCACTCAATACATACAGAAGTGTGAGGATTTCACTTCTCAGCCAAGCCAGTTTAGTCCTGGCTATATCTTCAGCTAATTAACCAACTCAAGCAAAACATGTGGCTGTTTTTAGTATGTGGATTACAATCATTGCATGAGCTGTGGAGACCAAACCTGTCTTTGCTGAAGTGGATTTCAGAGAAAGTGTCTTTTAAAGTTAAGATTTCAGAGAAGTGGCATCTTAGCTAGTGAACTCCCTTTAGTTTGAAGTAATACTGGGGGGACTTTGTGAAGCCTGCAGCCTGGAGTGATACTGAAGGGAGAAGAAGTTATGGGAAAGACATGAGTGAAAGTTTTGGACAGCTACTGAAAATAAGACAATACATCCAAAATCTTTGTCTTAAGAACATAAGAACAGCCATACTGGGTCAGACCAAAGGTCCATCTAGCTGAGTATCCTGTCTTTCACATCCTCTGGCAAGGAGTTCCACAGGTTGTCTGTGTGTTTTGTGAAAAAATACTTCCTTTGTTTGTTTTAAACCTGCTGCCTATTAATTTTATTTGGTGAGCAGTAATTCTTGTGTTGTGAGAAGGAGTAAATAACACTTCCTTATTTACTTTCTCCACACCAGTCATGATTTTATAGACCTCTATCATATCCTCCCTTAGTTGTCTCTTTTCCAAGCTGAAAAGTCCTAGTTTTATTAATATCTCCTCCTTTGGCAGTCATTCCATACCCCCAATCATTGTTGTCACCCTTTTCTGAACCTTTTCCAAATCCAATATCTCTTTTTTGAGACGGGACAACCACATCTGCACAGAGTATTCAAGATGTGGGCATACCATGGATTTATATAGAGGCAATACAATATTTTCTGTCTTATTATCTATTATTTATCCTTGGGAGTAGGTGAGTTGGCATAACTGTCTGAAGTTGATATGGCACTGGAGGGCTAATATTTGGATGGGGTGTGCTTATTGTCATTCCATGTGTCATAGTTTGCTTCTGAGAGAAATGACACAGACTCTGGTAAACTTTGTTAAATACTTATCTTAAGATTTTGGTAAAACAAAGTTATTTGGACTTTGTCTATAGTGACAAAATTAAAGAAGTGACAAAGGCAATTTTAGTCAGAATGTACCACACACTATATAGACAAGCACCATAAAGATAAAATGTAACATTGTACCTTACTAAAACAGCGAAACTTACATTTTAAGTTATTGTAAGGATAATATCTACAGTTCATAGCATCATGCTATTCACAAAATATGAAGAGTGGCTGTGAGGTGGGGTGGGAAAGTAATTTAACAACCTTGCAATAGAAAAGAGTCATTTGCTTTAGCATGGTACATGCATTAACCTATTGTTTCCAACATTAACACTAGGGCTGTCAATTAATTGTGATTAACTCAAAAAACTTAATCTTGATTAAAAAATTAATTGTGATTAATCACACTTATAACAATAGAATACCAATTGAAATTTATTAAATATTTTGGATGTTTTTCTACATTTTCAATATTGATTTCAATTATAACACAGAATACTAAGTGTACAGTGTTCACTTTATATTACTTTTGATTACTAATATATGCACTGTAAAAATGATAAACAAAATAAATAGTATTTTTCAATTCACCTCATACAAGTATTGAAGTGCAATCTCTTTATTGTGAAAGTGTAACTTACAAATGCAGATTTTTTTTGTTACATAACTGCACTCAAAAACAAAAAACAGTATAAAACTTTAGAGCCTACAAGTCCACTCAGTCCCATATCTTATTCTGCCAATCGCTAAGACAAACAAGTTTCTTTACATTGACAGGAGATACTGCTGCCTGCTTCTTATTTACAATGTCACCTGAAAGTGAGAACAGGTATTTGCATGGCACTTTTGTAGCCAGCGTTGCAAGGTATTTACATGCCTAATGGGCTAAACATTCGTATGCCCCTTCCATACTTCGGTCACCATTCCAGAGGACATGCTGATGATGCTTGTTGAAAAAATAATCCGTCAATAAAATTTGTGACTGTACTCCTTGAGGGGAGAATTGTATGTCTCCTGCTCTGTTTTACCTGCATTCTGCATATATTTCACGTTATAGCAGTCTCGGATGATGACCCAGTACATGTTCATTTTAAGAATGCTTTCACAGCAGATTTGACAAAATGCAAAGAAGGTACCGATGTAAGATTTCTCAAAATAGCTACAGCACTCAACCCAAGGTTTAAGAATCTGAAGTACCATCCAAAATCTGAGAGGGATGAGGTGTGGAGCATGCTTTTAGAAGTCTTTAAAAGAGCAACACTCTGATATGGAAACTACAGAACCCAAACCACCAAAATAGAAAATGAACCTTCTGCTGGTGGCATCTGATTCAGATGATAAAAATGAACATGTGTCAGTCCGCACTGCTTTGTATCGTTACCAAGCAGAACCCATCATCAGCATGGAAGCATGTCCTCTGGAATGGTGGTTGAAGTGTGAAGGGACATATGAATCTTTAGAGCATCTGGCACCTAAATATCTTACAACACCAGCTACAACAGTGCCGTGTGAACGCCTGTTCTCACTTTCAGGTGACATTGTAAACAAGAAGAAAGCAGCATTATCTCCTGCAAATTGTAACCAACCTTGTTTGTCTGAGTGATTGGCAGGCCAAGAAGTAGGACTGAGTGGACTCGTAGGCTCTAAAATTTTACAGTTTTATTGTTGTAAAATTGTTTTATTTTTTAATGCAGTTTTTTTTTTACATAATTCTACATCTGTAAGTTCAACTTTCATGATAAAGAGCTTGCACTACAGTACTTGTATGAGGTGAAACAAAAAATACAATTTGCTTTTTACAGTGCAAATATTTGTAATAAAAATAAATATAAAGTGAGCACTGTACACTTTGTATTCTGTGTTGTAATTTAAATTATTATATTTGAAAATGTAGTAAACATCCAAAAATATTTAAAATAAATGGAATTCTATTGTTGTTTAATGGCACGATTTATCACAGTTAATTTTTTAATTGCTTGACAGCCCTAGTTGATACTACATTCTAAAGACAGATTGCTGAAGTATGTTAGCACATATCACTGTGTCAGATCTTAGAAATCCATATATAATTAAACTGTATCCTGCACAACTACAGCCATTATTACCATGAAACAAAACAACAAGCAAAAAGGAAACATTTATGACCTGATTTCTGGGTTCAGTTAATTCTCCAGTCACCAAATTAAGGAGCAAAAGATGGTACATATACATATATTAAAAATATTGTAATAATAATGTATTGACTAAAATAAGAACAGGAGAAAATGAAGTGGAACTATTTGGTTCAGAGAGAATTCATTAGCAAGAACATGCAAAAACAATATATTTCTGAAAACTGAAACAACATTTCTCCTTTAAGGCTGCGGTCCCTTTGGGGTGGATGGAACAAGATATAAACAAGTAATTCTTATAACCTTCAAGATACAGAAAACAGATAAGGATAAGAAAGGATAAGAAATGATGAACCAGGATGCTAGGAAGACCCTAAGGCATCTTTTCAAAAATTCTCACTGGTAAACAAAACATGTGTTCAGGTTTCAGAGAAGTAGCCGTGTTAGTCTGTATCAGCAAAAAGAACGAGGAGTACTTGTGGCACCTTAGAGACAAACCCATTTATTTGAGCATAAGCTTTCGTGGGCTAAAGCCTACATCAGACGCATGCAGTGGAAAATACAGTTGGAACATACACACGCACACACAGAACATGAAAAAATGGGTGTTGCCATACCCACTATAACGAGAGTGATAAGTTAAGGTGAGCTATTATCAGCAGAAGAAAAAAAAAAAAAAACCTTGTAGGGATAATCAGGATGGCTTATTTCAAACAGTTGACAAGAAGGTGTGAGTAACAGTAGGGGGAAAAATAAGCATGGGGAAATAGTTTTACTTTGTGTAATGACCCATCCACTCTCAGTCTTTATTCAAGCCTAATTTAATGGTGTCCAGTTTGCAAATTAATTCCAATTCAGCAGTTTCTTGTTGGAGTCTGTTTTTGAAGTTTTTTTTTTTTTGGTGAGTATTGCAACTTTTAAGTCTGTAGTCGAGTGACCAGGGAGATTGACGCCTTCTCCGACTGGTTTTTCAATGTTATAATTCTTGACATCTGATTTGTGTCCATTTATTCTTTTGCGTGGAGACTGTCCGGTTTGGCCAATGTACATGGCAGAGGGGCATTGCTGGCACATCATGGCATATATCACATTGGTAGATGTGCAGGTGAACGAGCCTCTGATAGTGTGGCTGATGTGATTAGGTCCAATGATGGTCTCCCTTGAATAGGTATGTGGACAGAGTTGGCAACAGGGTTTGTTGCAAGGGTAGGTTCCTGGGTTAGTGTTTTTGTTGTGTGGTGTGTGGTTGCTGGTGAGTATTTGCTTCAGGTTGGGGGGCTGTCTGTAAGCGAGGACTGGCCTGTCTCCCAAGATATGTGGGAGTGAGGGATCGTCCTTCAGGATAGGTTGTAGATCCTTGATGATGCGTTGGAGAGGTGTTAGTTGGGGGCTGAAGGTGACGGCTAGTGGCGTTTTGTTACTTTCTTTGTTGGGCCTGTCCTGTAGTAGGTGACTTCTGGGTACTCTTCTGGCTCTGTCAATCTGTTTATTCACTTCAGCAGTTGTGAGAACACTTGATAGAGATCTTGTAGGTGTTTGTGTCTGTCTGAGGGGTTGGAGCAAATGTGTTTGTATCTTAGAGCTTGGCTGTAGACTATGGATCATGTGGTATGGTCTGGATGAAAGCTGGAGGCATGTAGGTAAGTATAGCCGTCAGTAGGTTTCCAGTATAGAATGGTGTTTATGTGACCATCGCTTATTAGCACTGTAGTGTCCAGGAAGTGGATCTCTTGTGTGGACTGGTCCAGGCTGAGGTGGATGGAAATCGTTGAAATCATGGTGGAATTCCTCAAGGGCTTCTTTTCCATGGGGCTAGATGATGAAGATGTCATCAATGTAGTGCAAGTACAGTAGGAGTGTTAGGGGACGAAAGCTGAGGAAGCGTTGTTCCAAGTCAGCCATAAAAATGTTGGCATACTGTGGGGCCATGCGGGTATCCATAGCAGTGGCGCTGACTTGAAGGTATACATTGTCCCCAAACGTGAAATAGTTATGGGTGAAGACAAAGTAACAAAGTTCAGCCACCAGGTTTGACGTGACATGATCGGGAATACTGTTCCTGACGGCTTGTAGTCCATCTTTGTGTGGAATGTTGGTGTAGAGAGGTTCTACATCCATAGTGGCCAGGATGGTGTTTTCTGGAAGATCACCAATGGATTTTAGTTTCCTCAGGAAGTCAGTGGTGTCTCAAAGATAGCTAGGAGTGTATGTGTTGTCATTTCTCCCACATTAGAATATGAGACACAGGTAGAACACAAATAGCACAGAGGAAAGAATATGGAAATTATTGGAGCATCAAGCCTCAAGACAGAAAAAGGAAGCCTATTCTTGTTATGATACACTACTGATCCTTGAAGTCTCTTGGTTACCTGACTCTGGACAATAGGTTGGAGAGGGTTAGTCTATTTTACTTCAAGGCATTCCATATTTGCCATAGTTTACAATGCCTCAAGAAACAACAGAGGTGAAAAGAAGAGAATGAGAGGAAGGAAGAAACAAAGATTAATAGAAATAGGGAAAAATATTTATTCTCCTAAGTTATCACTTGCTTAGGATCTTTGGAGAAGGCAATGTAAATGAAATGGAGGTCCTCACTTAAAAATAATGCTGTGCTAAACTCTGTACACTCAAAGTAATCCTTCAGAAGAGACTCACAAATAAGATTAAGAAACCTCCATTGACTTTAGAACACCACGCTATTTCTCCAGAGAATGGAGCAAGTTAAAAATTTTGAAAACTTACGCAATAGAATAAAATACACTTAAACCTCCCCACACCCTTCACAGACCTACTCCAGTGGACTTCGGTTTTGGTCATGATGTTACCAGTATATCTCTGTGGGGGACAACATTACATAGGGAACAGTGAGCAAACGATGGTTTCAGGAGACCTGAAATCTGTGGAGAAAATGGTAAATTTAAAGTAAATGTTACTCTTACCTTTACTCTTAAAAATATTCAGCACAAAGTTCTGAAGTTAATGGAGGTTTCTCAATCCCATTTAAGTCACATTTTAATTGACCTCATTTTGATTATTTTAGATAGACTTATGTCTGTAGATAGACATGTATTCATAATGACACATAGGTGGTGTAGTTATAACAACCAAACATAATGAGAACATCTGCAGTTAAAGTTGCATAAAGAATTTTAATTCTTCCCAAGTGTACTTATCAAACACTGATAATATGCTTGTAACTGTTACAACTTTAGACTGTAACCAAATCATTGACTACAAATAAAAATATAATACATTCTACATACATGTCAGCTTCCTTCTTTTCTCAATGGCAAGTAAGGAAGGAACTTGCCAAGTTTGGTGAACGGGGTACTCTGAGGTCTAAGACCTACAATCTACACACAGTCAACCTGTGGAACTCATTGCCAGGGGATGTTGTGAAGGTCAAAATTATAATGGGTTTCAAAAAAGAATTAGGTAAGTTCATGGAGGATAGGACCACCAATGACTATTAGACAAGGTGGTCAGGGATGCAACCCCATGCTCTGGGTGTTTCTAGCCGCTGACTGCCAGAAGCTGGGAATGGATGACAGGGCCAATGGATCACTTGATGACTCTCTGTTCTGTTCATTCCTTCTGAAGCATCTGGCATTGGCCACTGCCAGAAGACAGGATACTGGGCTTGGTCTGACCCAGTATGACTGTCCTTATGCGGAGCAGACTGGTTAAAGGAAGATAATCTTGCACTGCTGTGGAAAGGTTGCATATGGAAGGTGTAGTAGGGCAAAGTTAATGTTCCAAAAACACCTTTGAATATGAATTTTTTCACTTTCAAATATTTTTAATTACTACAGCATTTTAATGCTGCTTTGAATTAATGCATATTCATTTGCAGTGTAAATTCTAGCTCAGTAATTCTGTCTGGGCATTAGACTATTTATTTTAAGAATTCTGCCTAGGCATTTTCTTAATTCTCATTTCACGTCTCAATATAAGCAATGGTAAAACCAAGTTTAACACAACAGACAGCTTTTATCTGAGAGAGGTGCACCAAATAGGAGTGACCCTCAAAGACTAAATTGCTTTTTCAGAGAAGAACTGGGTCATCATCTCAGTTTACCAGGAACCACAAAAACTGTACATATTTAGAGAGATTTAGAACTGATTTCCCCATATTATTTTCTGTACAAACTCCATTACAGATGAAAGACTGGGATGAGACTCAACTACACAATATCATTAACTTTGGGGAATGCTAATAAAGATCACTAGCTCTTAGGAAATGCTAGTGAATAGTATTCAAAACTGTTAACAATTGAGAGCACAGCTTTGCTCAATTCTTGTGCTATGTCCCCATTAGTGAAACTGCATGATTTAACTAGAGCTATTCTAAAGTACTTGCAAATATTTTGGCATTACAAAATTTTGCATTAATCCCTCATGTCTACACAAAATTCATAGTAATTCCCAACATTGTTTCCTGTGCCCTTACCATTTCCCTGCTGCCAGCTCAAGGGGATATGGCAAGAGAAAGGGTCAGCAGTCAGAATATTAAACTGCACCAATCTTCAGATACAGTTTTGGCCCCAAGGTTGTTAGCAGCCACTGTAACTTAAGCCAAGACACCAGAGTAGCAGCCCAGCACACAGTGATAAAGAAGGTTTTGTGCCATCTTTGCACTCATACACAGAATCTCCGACTGGCATTGCATGCAGTTTGGCTGGACTTCAGAATCTGTCTCCTAACATTTCTTAGAAAGAAGAAATGCAAGGACTTTATGATTCAGCACAACAAATCTGACCACCAGTGAGTAATCTCTCTCCTGTATCTGTTAACTTGGGATCAGACACTATGCAGGCTTAACAAACCCATAACACCCCCTCTCTCTATCTGGTGACTGTGGGTACCTAGCAACATTATCACAGCTGAGACTCAAACTGGGACCTCTGAAGTCCACAACACCATCTCTATCAGGTGAGGTAAAGGGAAACCTCCTGGGCCAACATAATAGTTGCTTTATGTTCACCTCAGATGGAAGCCACTCTTTGAAGCTGGTCTTAAAAAAAAAAAAAAAAAAAAAAAAAAGCAGTAATAGTAGTAAATACCTTTGCTGTGTTTTAGATTAGTTGGCTTCAAGTCCAGGTCTGCCATCCCTGTTTTGGAACATTAGCAGCCTAGTAATAATAAGTGCTAAATAAAAAGCAGTAATGGTGTAGAAGAATCCTATCTGCCACAGTATCAGTAAATTAATCCACTAAAGTAAATGGAGCTGCCAAACAAAGAGTGGGATGGAGGCCAAAAGTCAAACACAGATGTAATGCCTGCGCCTACTTCGATTGTTTTAAGCTCACAGACATTATAAATATACAAATTTTATGAAAAAAGTAGACTCATTTCATTTTTGAATAAAAGAACTCACTGCTCACAACTGCAACTGAGATGTTTCTCTATCAGAAGGCAATAAATCAGACAGACAATAGTGTCACACAGTTAATAAATTTTAACAACTTAGTAACATGGGCTCAATCATGTTTCAGGATATGTGAACATGGAACCCAGGAGACTGGGAAGTCCTGTTGTCTTCAATGGGACTGTACAGATGGGTCTATGCTAGTGGATCCCAATGCAAGATCACAATTTGGTCTACCCACAGCTCTTCCAATATCATGGATCAGGATTAAGAAAGATCCCTAACATTATGAAGACCTTGTGACATAACATGAATCTCACTACATCTTACAAACTATATGTTGTCATTAAGAAAAAGTATAATCATAATTCCCTAGAATGAATATATTTTTGTCCACCACACCCACACATCAACTTGCATTAATCTATCCTACCTGCAAATGAAAGGTTGAAGAATAAATATAACTGAGAATGAGGCTGTGTAACTCACACAAACAGACTTTCCTTGAGGTTTCCAGTACCTGCTGGTTTCAACTTCTCAGAAACACCAAAAGAATCTCTCACTCACTACCAGAAATGACTGGAAATTTTCCAATTCAAACAGAGTTTTGTGGGGGAACAGCAGATTTGGGGAATTCAAAATGCTTCATGAAAATACTCTGGGTTGGAAGAATTTCCATCAAATCACAGACAGGACTCCATTGGAAACCTGCCTGGTTCCTTGCCTTCTTGGCTAGCGAGATGCCAGGGACTCCAGGGCTTCCAGGGTCCACAGCTCCAGAGGAACCCCACCATATGAATGACCCGTGGTTGGGGACACCCAGGGTTTTCAGAGTCTGTGGCTCCAGGGAAGCCCCACCATGCAGTAGAGTTGGGATCCCGGAAGCCTTGGAAGCCCTGCCCTAACCTGGTTTCACACCTGGAAATATGGTGACAAGACAGCAAGCGTGAAAAATCAGGTCAGGGGATGGGAGGTATTAGGCACCTATATAATATAAAGCCCCGAATATCGGGACTGCCCCTATAAAATCGAGACACCTGATCACCCTATCTGGAAGCCTCGAAGCTGAGGCTCTCAGAGTTTCCAGACTCTGTGCTGCCAGATCTGGGATTGGTGCAGCCTTGTAAAACCCTGGGATCCCCAGGATACCTACTGCTGAGCCAGGAGCCTGAAGGACTCCTCACTCAGCTGGCTTCCAAAAGGCACAGACATTCAGAAAAGTTTTCTTGAACTTGTGTGAACACTCGCTTGCTTTACATTTTTAATTTGTCCGTGCCAGTTTTATTTCCCTGCCAAACACCCCATTACAACCAGCCCTCCCTACAGCAATGAAATCAGATGTGCAAGAATCAGAAAGTGTTGGCTAGATGTCTAAGAAAATAACTGTTTGAAGAAGACTCAAGCAAAAATTCTAAATGTTTCATTTTTCTGTCCCATATGTGAATATTGGACCTGAGCTTTTCAAGATATACAGGGTGAGAAAATTCTAGGTAGTCATGCTATTTCAGAATAGGCAAATTCTCCTCTTAGTATTGCTGCCAGGGAAGCCATGAAATCAAAGTCAGAAAGTGTCACTCAGTAAAGGCCCTAAATCCTAACAATGTAAACACCATTTCTGAAGATTTAAAAAAAAAAAAAAAAAAAACAACAACAAAAAACCTTTAAATAAAAAATGAATAAAAAGCAGAAGTCTCTTTAGACTATAGAGTAAAGGAATTATTTAATGAGACTACTTATTTACTCATTATTACTTCCCGTGTTGGATACCTTTCTGTGTTCAAGTGGCCATCTTTTATTACATTCCCAGAGGACTTCTCAGCACAATGAAGAGGATATGTAGTCATCACAAAATCAGCATACTGCCCAAGGAAGATTTCTAGTACACAGTGCACCAACACACTACACAGGTTATACAATGGTGTTTTGACTTCTGGGGGGTGGGAGGCGGAGGGAAACAAGTAGAATTCTATCTAAGACTTAGCATATGATACAGAAATTGTCAAATCTAGTAGTGAAGGCATATTTTATGGATAGCTTTTCTCTCTGATTTTCCACGAAATTAAATTCGCTACTGGAGTCAAATCTGTTCCTTTGCATTTAGTAAAGTAGTAAGCAAAAAATCTCAAATCTGTGAAACTGGCACAAACATCAAAGGATTTGTAGCGCTACCTTCAAAAGTGTCTTTATATTGTATTTATCTGGAAAAAATAAAAGCTTCATTACAGTATCTTCACAACTAACACCAATGAAGGCTTTTCAGATGAAGAGAAGTGATTATGGGGAGGCGGTGTCGGGGCTAAAAGCTAAAATTCTCTCAAAAAATTCAGAAATGCAGCCTATGCAAGAACCTTGTGAAAAGCAGTTAATCTACACAGGAGCCCCAATTCCATCATTTTTGCCTAGCGAGAGAAAAAGGAGGGATGCAAAAAGTTCCTTTGCTTAATTTTTTTATTATAATGTATTCTTCTTATGGCATTGGCACATAAAAACCCCTAAACATAAAAAAAAAAAAAAAATGTTGAGATCAGTGCTCCATTATACTAGGTGCTATCGAAACACATCATAAGAGACAATCCCTGACCCAAACTGCTTATAATAAGAACATAAGAACAGCCATACTTAGTCAGACCAATAGTTCATCTTGCTCAGTATCCTGTCTTCCAACAGTGGCCAATGCTAGGTGCTTCAGAGAGAATGAACATAACAGGTAATCACCAAATGATCCATCCCTCTGTTGTCCCAGCTTCTGGCAAACAGAGGTGAGAGACACCCAGAGCATGGTGTTACATCCCTGCCCGCCCTGGCTAATAGCTATTGATGGACCTATGCTCCAGGAACTTGTCTAGCTCTTTTTTGAACCTTGTTATAGTTTTGGCCTTCACAACATCCTCTGGCAAAGATTTCCACAGGTTGACTGTGTGTTGTGTGAAGTGTTTCCTTTTGTTTGTTTTAAATCTGCTGTCTTTTTAATCTCTCCTCATACGGAAGCTGTTCCATACCCCTAATCATTTTTGTTGCTCTTTTCTGTACCTTTTCCAATTCCAATATATCTTTTTTGAGATGGGGCGACCACATCTGCACACAGTATTCAAGAAGTGGGCATAACATGGATTTATATAGAGGCATTATGATATTTTCTGTCTTATTATCTATCCCTTTCTTAATGGTTCCTAACATTGTTAGCTTTTCTGACCGAGCTGCACATTGAGCAGATGTTTTCAGAGAATTATCCACAATGACTCCAAGATCTCTTTCTTACGTGATAACAGCTAATTTATACTCCATTTTATATGTATAGTTAGGATTATGTTTTCCAATGTGCATTATTTTGCATTTAACAACATTGAATTTCATCTGCCATTTTGTTGCCCAGTCACGCAGTTTTGTGAGGTTCCTTTGTAACTCTTCGCAGTCTGCTTTGGACTTAACTATCCTGAGTGATTTTGTATCATCTGCAAGTTTTGCCACCTCACTGTTTACCCCTTTGTCCTGAATATAGGGAACAGCACTGGTCCCTGTACAGATAAATAATGGGAGAAAAGTTTTATTACTCTCATTTTAAAGACTAAACTTTAGTGAGCTTTTGAAAATTTTACCGTAAATAACTTACACAAGATCATACAGAAAGTCTGTGACCAAAGTCATGAACTGAATCCACCTCTCCCTAACCCCAATCCACTCCCTTAATCACAATCCTTCTTCATGAAATGGTACTGAACATTCCTTTGAGCTTGAAGATGGTGGTAGACAGCTCTGTGTGTGTGTGTGTGTGTGTGTGTGTCCCCTAACAAGAGCGCACTAATATCAATCAGGGTTCCTGTTCATTTGTGCCTCATTAACTTTTTAATATCCTAAAAATAAATTTAAAAGCTGATATGAAGCCAATCTGCATAGCTAGTGAATCTTCTCTTAATGTAAGATATCCATTAGAAATTATACATTTATGCCCTATCTCAGAAATACTACAAGAGCTACATAAAACGTTATTTGATGATCCTAAACATTTTGAATAAAATCAATACTACACAAAGTATTATAAATGAAGTGTAACAAAGTAGAGTTTTCTGAACAAAGGGGAAATCTTCACTGCTGTAGTACCTACTTAAGGTGAGGTTCTCGGGTTACAAGTCTGACACAGTTTAAGGGGACTCGGAAAGCCGTCTTTCGGCCAAGGGCACATCGTTCTGGTGCAACAACTGAAGGAGAGCTATAAGGCAGCTTTCTGAGGTCCCCCTTGCAATCTCTGGTGTAGTAGGTGGGACAGGGTGGGGAGGAGCATGTCAGAAGCAGGGTGCTGCAGCCCACAGGAAGCTGGGGACAGGCTGCCATAGCTTAGATGCCTCCCTTACATGTCTAAATTATGCTGTGAGCACTGAAGCAGCCTGGGTGCAGGACGGGATGTTATTAAGGTGACAAATCCACCGTAGTCACTCCTCCCCCTGGGCTCTGAGTCCTATGCTGTGCCTCTAAGTGGTATAGCACAGAATCTCACTCCTGGACCTGCTTCTGCATTCAGATCTGTGTGGACAGACCATTACTCCCAAGCAGAGTCCCATGAAAGTTACTGGGACCCTGTACAAGTGGAAAAGTCCACCCACCTGTATCCAGCTAGAAGGCTGGTAATTTGTAAACACAAATCAAATTATTGCGCCTGAAAAATACAGGCACACAAAATTGTACAAACAAAATATGGAAGTGTGATTTTGGGCATGTCCACTTCAGAGGCCACTATTAACATCTGGATCGGTATGTTCTTGTATAAGGAAATGTAAAAAATATGGAGAAACTGTATTTTATTTTATTAACCAAAGTTCTTTGATTTTGTACACAATCTGACATCATGACGATAATGAACTGAAGATCATCCCTCTTTGGTTCTTTTTTGGAACAATAATAAAATAATAATACTTAGCACATCCACGACACCTTTCTTCCATACATTTCAAAGCACTTTGCAATATAGGATAACCATTATTACCCATGTTTTAGAGCAGTGGTTCCCAAACTTGTTCCTCCGCTTGTGCAGGGAAAGCCCCTGGCGGGCCGGGCCAGTTTGTTTACGTGCTGGATCCACAGGTTAGGCCAATCGCGGCTCCCACTGGCCACGGTTCGCTGCTCCAGGCCAATGGGAGCTGCTCAAAGCGATGGCCAGTACGTCCCTCAGCCCGCGCCACTTCCAGCAGCTCCCATTGGCTGGAGCAATGAATCGTGGCCACTGGGAGCCGCAATCCGCCAAATCTGCGGACGCGGCAGATAAACAAACCGGCTCAGCCCGCAAGGGGCTTTCCCTGCACAAGCGGCGGAACAAGTTTGGGAACCACTGTTTTAGAGTTAAGGGCCAAAATGTTCAAAAACATAATTTTCCCAATTTGAGACACCTTTAAGTGACCTAATTTTCAGAAGACATGTGATCAACAAGGCCCTTTTAAAATGTCACAGGTTGGGCACCCAAACCCACTAGTCATTTTAGAAAATCTTGGCCAGGGAAACTGAAGTACAAAGGAGTTAAGTAACATGCAAAAGATCTCACAATAAGTGAGTGATGGCATCATGAGCATACACCACATGTTAAGACTCCAAGTCCAGTGAACTTTGTGCAAAGCTTCCATTTTCTGGAAGGCAGAAAAGAATCAGTGTGTTTGTGTGTACAAAGATATGTGTACATAAAATCTAGAAATACTGTTTGAATCTCAAATAAATTCCCCAAAGCCTTAAATGAATGCTGGAATAAATTTAAAGCTGTTTTAAACTTTGCACCATTTTTCTCTTTACTGATTTAAAGCTTTGAACTATCACACAGTACCAGTTTACATTGTTTATCATTTACATCCTGCTTAGAGGTGGGCACAAACCAAAATCCAGGACTTGAGGGCTAAAGTCTGAAATATGATCCAAACAAACTTCTCAACTTACACCCTCTGAAGTCGTGTAATATTTGAGCACAAACATTTCAGGATCTATTTTCTAACTGATAAATGGGTAACTCCCCTCCTTGCACTCACATCATCACTGCATGTGTAATACCCCTTGCATCAAAAGGAGTCTAGACTTTTTATCTTCCAATAGTTTGTACTTAATTGAACATTACAATTACAGCACTTCATTAAATTGAAACAAAATCCTGATTTGTTCCTACTCTGTTGATTCCAGTTTCACATATTTTAAAAGGACAGAAGTGTGAGTAATATATTTTCAGTTCCTAATATAGAATCTGTGATCTTCGACAAGCTTTAAATTATCAAAAGTATTTGTTAAAGGCATCTGAGTTCTATCCAAGTCAAAAAAGAGAAAGGCTACAGAGACTGAATTACTGCGGTAAGGTTACAGAGCTAAACATGTACATGTTAGCCAAACAGTGCCTGAGAAGGAATATACAAATGTCTGATGGTTAAAAAGAGGGAGGAATTAATTATGGTTCACAAAGGAACTATAACTAGTAAAAATAGAATTAAGTTATTAAAGGAAAAATTTAGACAATATCAAAGCAAACTTCTAACACTGAGATACAATGTATTGCAGAACCCTATCCCAAGGGATGTGATAGAAGCCCATTACCCAAGACATTTAAAACTTAATCAGACAAAACACTGATGACTGCACTGTTAGGGTGATGAATGAGATGATCAAATAGGTCTTTTCTATCTCTAATCCCATCATCACACTGTGATTACTTTTGCGAGTAGGACTTTTGTGACCCATTTTTCCCTGTTGCAGAACGACAAAATGTTGTTCTGTTCCATTGCACAAAAACCATCATTTTCAAAATAATAGGTATTTTATAAAAGCTTGGAGATACATCATTATTTGCATCAAAATTTAAAGGTAGTGGACAAAACCACTGCTGTTCAGTGATGTAAAAAAATCAGTTAATAATAAATGTTACTCTAATTGTGCATTACACTATTTACAAAAATCAGAGGAAAAACAAAAGGAGGTTAATTTGTACTGAAAGAGCCTTGTTCTCAATGTGCATCTTTGTGCCCATAGCAACAGTATTTAGTCCCAAGAACATTCCAGGCTAATCAATCATACAGCACATCCAAGCCATAGCCTTGCACATGTTTTTAAGCATATAGTTTTCCAAGCTGTGTACTTGAGCAGAGATTGTAGACAAAGGCATCAGAAACCACATTTTGACCATATCAAGAGAACTGTGTACTTATGAGCGCAGAATTAACAATTTACATACTATTTGTAACAAAGACGTACTAATTAAAATCAGCAGGTTCTCATTGGTTTCCAAGGCAGAGGGTGGATAATTGTCTCATTGTGATAATGGTCTTTATTACAATTGTCTCACAATTGCCACTACGCAGATCCAAAATGCTGCTGTTGTTACACTAACAAGGAGACACTCTCAATCTCAAGCTGAAGAAAATCATATCATTCAGCCCAAACCTTCAACTATTAATGCAGATGAAATCTAGCCTTGCTAATCTTCATACGTTAGCATTTTCATACAACTATGGATTCCCTCCATTTCTCTGACTGAAGAGCTTCATGCTGTAGTGAGATCTACTATTATAGTTATTACTACAAAATATATTACAGCAGAATTGCCAGTATACTATGAATTAACAAACAATTAAGACTAACATACACTTCTCAAAGCATATAAACCAAGTACAAGTTTTGATGCAACTTTATTTTCCTTAATTCATGTCTGTTAGCCTACTTGTTAGTTCACAAATTTCAATAATTTGCAATGGGTCTCACAACCCCTTTAATGTGATAATTAATTTCCACCTGCTTAATTTTCCTTTTAACACACTGGAAAAACTTGGAGCCATCTGCTTTGGTGTAAAGTAGTGTAACTCCACTATTTGAGCTGTGACAATTTACATGACCTGAGGATTGAGTCCTTGAGTGTAACCTCATGTAAAAGGCTTGATTGTTCCACATGAATCAATACTCCATCAGTAATACACAAGCATATAGTAAGAAGCATATAGGGGGAAGAAATATGGTACTTCATTTGTATTGATCAATAGGCAGGGAGAGCACAAAGAAATGCTTAGCTAAAGGTATGTTAGTACAAATCCTGCCACTAGATCCATACATAGATCCATACATATCCATACATCTCTGCCCATGCTAAAAGGGGATTGTGCCAGCTGTCTCCATGATACCTACTAAATATGGTTTATCTATCTCCCTATCTAGTATGAGAGATTTTATATTTTTTTGAAAAGAGTATCCAATATTTTACTAGTAGAGCTGTTGTGAATAAGCAAGGTGATAAACAAAGAGAGCCCAAATGAGTGAACATTGTAACTTGCAACAGATTAAAAATGTAAGCCCATATCCTCCACTGATACAAATTTGTGTCAGTGGAATTACGTTGATTTATTCCAGCTGGGGTTCTGGACCCAGAGCTTTCACCTACAGCATGCCCATACTGAATTAAGGCATTAGATATTAAACATTTCCCAAGAAAATCTCTTTATTTTTCAGACTTTCTTTTCATTGACTGACTTTATGTAAAAAGTAAAAACAAATGACTTAATCCATTCCATACAATATATCCACAGCCTTGGCATGCTGTGTAATTCCTGGAAGGCCACTGATGCTGGCTCTTTGAAAGGCTGCCCAAACCAAGGAAAAAGTTGGCTACCATGAAAGCTCTAAAACAACGTACAGCAGCTCCCTGGCAATGCGTTGGGGTGTTGTCTGGAGTGCTGGCATACCTGCTAGTATTTGAAAGATATAAATAGAGGAAGATGACAACAGGACACACTTTCATCCTGTTTAAAAAATTATTACTCTATGAATTATTTATAAAATGTACATCCAAATGTATTTATTTGTATTTTATATGTAGATTCTGTTTATGTTCTAACCCCCCCCCAAATGATATGGCTTTTAAAAATATAAATAAGAGAACTTTTTGGAGGGGCAGAGTGGAAAAATTATAGATCTTTTTGGCAAAAAGTAAACAAATAGAAGAAAAGCTGGCTGAGGGAGTTTGCAAATCTGCTTTCATACCATGATATCTCAGAAATCCAGACCTTGGGTCTTCTGTCCCCACAGCCAAGGTCATACACCCATAGTTGCAGCAGGCCCAGGGTTGCCCAATTCCAAGTCGGGGGGCTGATGGCTCCCAGCCTGCCCTACAGCAAGAACTTAGTTTTGTTGCAGCTACCTTGAGTGATCCACAAATGAGAAAGAGTAGTTTAGTTTTCCTGCCATGCCTCCATTCCCTGGCTAAATACACTTCTCCAGTTTACCAATTTTCACATAGAAAAATGTCATTCCCTCAGCCATGGAATGTCCTGCATTGTGTTCTACAGTCGCAAAAAGTTCTGCACTAATTATTCTGAAGCAAAAAGTAACTTCTGTGGCTGCAGAACCCAAAAGACCCATTCAGGGTTTTTAACCAGCAGCAACTCAGGTTCAGTATGGCACAATCTCAATCTCAAGTGTGGCAAAACCCCCAAACTCCAATAGTAGTAGACTGTTCAATGAACCTGCCAGCAACCGACATGCAAGGGGCATACTTTTTACCATGCTGCAGCACTGAGATCCTAGCTGGAAGGAGGTGTATAAGTAAAAAGTGTTGCTGTCACCGAATAACTACCTCAGCAAAATGCGAGACTGAAACCAGGTAAGGGAACAAACAGTTTATCAATTAGGAGTCACAAGAGATCTTCCCCTCTGGTAAATTAAGTACTGAAGTGGATAAAGATAGCTTGCTGTGCAGCCTCTCAGAACTCTGTGTGAGACACTGTGACACCTTTGAAACAATTAAAAAGAAGTAATATTTACTATCTGTGTTGAAAAAAGACCCCATTATACAAAAATGTGCAATGAGAATCTGTAAAAACTGTACTGTGGTGTGTTTTATAGACAGTGGGCTGTTTACAACTCTCAGCTATGCTGACTTCCGGCAGCACATACCAGAGCCACGGGCCTCTACTGGTGAAGAGTCTTTCTAGAGGAGGATGCAAGATGCCTTCAACCCCATTTATGGGTGGAAGGCTGGATTTGAGTGTGGAGTCAGGACAGTGTGCTGATATGAATCTTGGATACAACTGCCTTTAATATGCAGCATGGGGTAGTACACATTGCATCAGCAGGGGTGGATCTGGTCCACTGACACATGCAAACTCTGGTTTGGCACCACACATGTGGTGATGATATCCATGTGCTAAATTGTATTTATCGTCTAACCCCGTGTGCCTCATCTACACTATGTTCCTTCAAAGAAACAAGTTAAAAACAGAATAAAAGAAATCATACGCTGCTAGAATACTTTTATCTTCGTCCCCACTCTCACCCCCCCCAAATGTGGATTTCCACCCCAAAAATTACACAGGAGAACCAGGATGGACAAACTTCAGTCTTGGAACGCTGACAGCTTTAGTACCTGATATCTCATGACCCATCAGAGCTAGAAACAGGAGCTTTGCACCATTAACAAGCTGGGGTCATCCCCTTCCTCTGCATTCCCCTTTCCAATGGTAAAATGCTTATATTTCTAACCCTGATAATTGTGATCATTTACAAAATATTTACAGGTAAATTCTCCAACTAAATGGGGGATCCAAAAGCCTCCTTTGCAGTGAAATTTTCCGACTAAATTGAAGAGTCCACCCTCTGCGGGGCTGTATATAACCTTGTGAATTTTAGGGTACTTAAAAATTATTATTGTAGTTATCTTGGGCTCAAAAGGATTACAGCTTTCGACAATCATCTAGAAGTTTGAATGATTATCTGAACCAATAATAGTTCCCATCAGGACTTGAAAAATTTACTTGCACACTCATTTAAAGTGCTTTGTAAGGAAGCGACTTCCTAGGAAAGTGCCATCCACGACTGCAAAAACTAAATTTTCATTTAAAAAAAGAAAGGCAAAGAATCTAGCCCTTATGTCTGTTAAGGCAGCCTTTCAAGTGTGAATTAAGTATAAACTGGTGCAGTGAGGTCTTCCCAACTCGGCAGATAGCTACAGTGCCTCTGCTCCTGATCATAACTTTTAAAGCTGCAGCATACTGACAACCAACCAGAGCCTTGGCAGTCTTCACGCTCAGAGTATTACTCAAAGTATAGGCAGCAGAGAAACTGACAAGAATTAGGTCAATCTCACTGTAATCAAGCTTGGAAAAGGTAAAAGCTGCAGCAGAAGCAAGAGCTGGAGCTCCTAATTGGGAAACAAGACTCAAAATATGGAAGAGGGGTACAGCAGCAGAGACCCTGTCACCACCATCCTTGCAGCAGCTTGGGGGCTCTTGGTTTCTGGTAGATGGAATAACACAAAATTCCCTTCCATCATCCCAAGGGGGCTTGGAGAAGTTGGGGAGCATCTTCAAACTAATCAGATACCTACTAGCTAGAGATTACAAAAGATGAAGGCCCCTGAGCAGGATCCAGGGACTCTGGGAGGAATCACAGCACTCAGTCTTTTCACATAGGAGAAAGGGACTTGGCTAATCATACAGGTACTGGCCCTGAGAAGTGGACCCCACATTTAATTTAGCGCTGTGGCAATTAGGTGTCTGGTACATTATTTCAATTCCTGTGTTTATGTTTTCAGTCCAGGGAGGGCTGTGTGTATCAGTCAATGGAGTTATAACTGGCAAAGCAAGCCCAGAGTGTTGTTCCCAGAAACACTGTAGAATCCAGAGATACTACTTCTGGAAATGACATCACAGCAGAGAGGATGCACATGAGACAGATGCATGACCACTAATTTCAGAACAACTCTGAGCTGGTAACGGAAGCTGGTGTCATCCTGCCACAGGCATGAATATCAAAATACCCTCCCTTCAAGAAGAAGCTTGCCAGCCTCTCCAATTTGGACTTGGCGTTTGCTTGTATTGTTAAAACTATAATTTAAATAGAATCAAATTGGCAGGCTAACCTCTAGTTTGCTTTCCCAGAATTGGCAAGATGAAACGTATCTAAAGAGTGAGAGTTCAGCATTTCAAAGGCAAATGATAAACCCTAGCCTTTATTCAACACAAAAGATCCATGGGCTTCATGGCAATAAATCTGACTTCTGAGAGATCAAGCATAAAATCATTCTTAATTGCTTCCAAAGAGAGACTTATAAGTTGCTGTGGTTTTATGGTAATGAGACTCTGTATCTTGACCAGCTTTGTTCTAAAAAGTTCAAATCTGTCTCTTCAGAACCACATATACCAGAACTGACTGATACCAAAGGCTAGAAGTGGTGGATACATAGCTTGGAAAAGTGGGGGAAAGCCTGAGAGGCAGTGAGAGAAAGTATTGGAAGAATAGCACAACAGGAGCTACCTTTCCAAACTTGCTCTAAAACAGAAACTAAAAGTACAGTACCAAAAGTAAAACCCCTGTAAGCTGCGTGGAAACTTTTTAAAGACACAATAATAGAGGCTCAACTTAAAGGTATACTCCAGTTTAAAAAACATAGTAAGAGAATCAAAAAAGAGCCACCGGGGTTAAACAACAAAGTAAAAGAAGCAGTGAGAGCCAAAAAGGCATCCTTTAAAAAGTGGAAGATAAATACTAATGAGGAAAATAGAAAAGAGCATAAACTCTGGCAAATGAAATGTAAAAATATAATTAGAAAAACCAAAAAAGAAATTGAAGAACAGCTAGCCAAAGACTCCAAAAGTAATAGCAATTTTTTTTAAAAAATACATCAGAAACAGAAAGCCTACTAAACAAGCAGTGGGGCCACTGGACGATCAAGATGCTAAAGGAGCACTCAAAGACAATAAGGCCATTGCGGAGAAACTAAATGAATTCTTTGCATCGGTCTTCACTGTTGAGGATGTGAGGGAGATTCCCAAACCTGAGCCATTCTTTTTGGGTGACAGATCTGAGGAACTGTCCCAAATTGAGGTGTCATTAGAGGAGGCTTTGGAACAAATTGATAAACTAAACAGTAATAAGTCTCCAGGACCTGATGGTATTCACCCAAGAGTTCTGAAAGAACTCAAATGTGAAATTGCAGGACTACTAACTGTGATCTGTAAACTATCATTTAAATCAGCTTCTGTACCAAATGACTGGAGGATAGCTAATATGATGCCAATTTTTAAAAAGGGCTCCAGAGGTGACCCTGGCAACTACAGGCCAGTAAGCCTCACTTCAGTACCGGGCAAATTGGTTGAAACTATCGTAAAGAACAAAACTGTCAGACACATAGATGAACATAATTTGTTGGGAAATGGTCAACATGGTTTTTGTAAAGGGAAATCATGCCTCACCAATCTACTAGAATTCTTTGAGGGGGTCAATAAGCATGCGGACTAAGGAGATCCAGTGGATATAGTGTATTTAGATTTTCAGAAAGCCTTTGACAAGGTCCCTCACCAAGGCTCTTAAGCAAAATAAGCAGTCATAGGATAAGAGGGAAGGTTCTCTCATGGATTGGTAACTGGTTAAAAGATAGGAAACAAAGGGTAGGAATAAATGATCAATTTTCAGAATGGAGAGAGGTAAATAGTGGTGTCCCCCAGGGATCTGTACTAGGCCCAGTCCTATTTAACATATTCATAAACAATCTGGAAAAGGGGTAAACAGTAAGGTGGCAAAATTTGCAGATGATACAAAACTACTCAAGATAGTTAAGTCCCAGGCAGACTGTGAAGAGCTACAAAAGGATCTCACAAAACTGGGTGCCTGGGCAACAAAACGGCAGATGAAATTTAATGTTGATAAATGCAAAGTAATGCACATTATAAAACAATCCTAACTATACATATACAATGATGGGGTCTAAATTTGTTGTTACCACTCAAGAAAGAGATCTTGGAGTCATTGTGGATAGTTCTCTGAAATCATCCACTTAACGTGCGGCGGCAGTCAAAAAAGCAAACAGAATGTTGGGAATCATCAAGAAAGGGATAGATAATAGGACAGAAAATATCATATTGCCTCCATATAAATCCATGGTACGCCCACACCTTGAATACTATGTGCAGATGTGGTCACCCCATCTCAAAAAAGATATATTGGAATTGGAAAAGGTTGAGAAAAGGGCAAGAAAAATGATTAGGGGTACAGAACGGCTTCCGTACGAGGAGAGATTAATAAGACTGGGACTTTTCAGCTTGGAAAAGAGGCAACTAAGGGGGGATATTTTAGAGGTCTATAAAATCACGAGTGGTATAGAGAAAGTAAATAAGGAAGTGTTATTTACTCCTTCTCATAACACAAGAACTAGGGGTCACCAAATGAAATTAGTAGGTAGCACGTTTAAAAGAAACACAAGAAAGTATTTTTTCATGCACCGCACTGTCAACCTCTAGAACTGCTTGTCAGAGGGTATTGTGAAGGCCAGTACTATAACGGGGTTCAAAAGGGAGCTAGATAGATTCATGGAAGATAGGTCCATCAATGGCTATTAGTCAGGATGGGCAGGAATGCTGTCCCTAGCCTCCGTTTGCCAGAAACTGGGATCGGGTGACAGGGGATGGATCACTTGATGTTAACCTGTCTGTTCATTCCCTTTGGGACACCTGGCATTGGCCACCATCGGAAGACAGTATACTGGGCTTGATGGACCTTTGGTCTGACCCAGTATGGCCGTTCTTATGTTCTTATGTTCAAAGAAATTAACAATTCATTGAAAAAGACATTCAGATCAAACTCTCTCCCCAGGTTCGGTTGATCCTAAGGTCCCTACCTCACAATTGTTCACCCCAAACCCTAGGTTCACTCCCTAAACCAAGACAGTCAGAGTAGCAGCAGTCTGAAGCCAGGTACCTCCCTTTTAATTCTCTCCAGTTGTGGGGCTTTAACATCAGCCTCGATATAGGTGGCAGGGATGGGATGGGAGACATGGCTAGCTTCAGCACCTCAGAACAGAACAGACCATAGTTACTTTGCATAGGGTCTGTGCACCTCTCACAGTAAGTACGCACCAGTCAGAGAAGAGAGAAGAGTTAGAGTCATTGCTGCTAGGCAATAGGATTCCAACGGCTAATTCATATCACTTCTTAAGGGACCACAACAGTCTGATTGTGTAAATGCAATTTATTTGGTGAAATCAGTCATAATTAAAAACAAAACTGATTCTGATTTAAGAAAATAAATGTCATTAGTAAAACCAGAACATCACTCTGACCCTTGAAGATGGGAGAGGATCTGCTATTGGAATCTCATTACATAGCAATGCACCACCACAAAACAAGTGCATTGAAGTCCAGGCTATTATTAACCTTGTGCTGAACTTTCTGGCTTCTGAAATGGGATGTGTGGTTTTGGGTCCTTCTGCTATACCCTGGGCAATATTAAAGGGACAACAACCAGTAAGGACTCAACAAAATACTCAGAACCATAGGTTTCAGAGTAGCAGCCGTGTTAGTCTGTATCCACAAAAAGAAAAGGAGTACTTGTGGCACCTTACAGACTAACAAATTTATTTGAGCATAAGCTTTCGTGAGCTACAGCTCACTTCATTGGATGCATGTAGAACCATAGATTATTTATCAGATTTCATTCAAATACCACAAAAATCATTTTTCATTACCAACAAACCAAACCTTCAGCTAACATACACACAGCTGTAGCTCTCGAACCCTTTTATATTTGAAACTCTTCTTTAAAACAGTTTCTCTCATGGAAACATCCCAATAGTGTAAATCCTGATTCCACATCTTCTTTGTGGCATGTAATAAAGTACTGAAATAGAAATGTAAGGAGAGATGATGGAAAATGCTTTTTATTAAAATGGGTTCAGTTGCTTGGTTACACACCATGCTTGTATAATCAGGTTCTCATTAATGTTGACTGCATTTGTTCTGTCCTATGGTGTATTTGCTATCCTTGTAATTTTGGGGTCATCTGTAGATTTCAATTGATACAAAAGACAGATGTGAAACAGTTGTGCAATATGCAAAGAGTAGCTTGTTTGAGTTTAGTTGGTCAAGAAAGCCACCCTACAATAAAATAAGCATTCCGAAAACACACCTGGATTGAGTTTGGGAGTGGGTTACAGTTAGAAGGAACCATCTCTTCTTGAAGATTAATAGACATGTCACCATTGTGACAGCTACAGCTCTGCTCCACAGATCAGAGTTTTAACATTCCTGGTCTACAAATCCAAAGCTATGAGGCAAAGAATGGGGTGAATATTTTTCCCCTGATCCTTGCTCCTCCAAAACTCATGAAGCTGAAATCCTCAGAGGCTTCAAGAACTGTGTGTGTAATGAGTCACAGAAGGGCATTTCAAGGTCAGGATTAGAGGCTGTTGTGTGTTTTAGTATGGACCTCTCCTGGCCCCCCGCCCCCCAAGATCTGTCCCCAGGCACTTTGTTCTCTCCCCTCCTTGGATTATTCATGCTTCAGGCACAAGCAAATTGAACTGGTGACTGTGAGGTGGTTTTGTGAGCCCAGGTCCAACCAAATACAGAAGCAAAAACAATATTGTTTCAGGTCTGTTTTGGGGTGGATAGAGGGATGGGTGGGATTACAGAACCAGATCTAGCCCTAAATACACATTGGCAGAAGATCTACATTAATACATTACAGGCTAATACGGTAAATCTCAGAAACAATAAGAAATTCAGCAGTGAGGTTCCCACAACATTAACTCTGTCCCTCAGGCATGTATTCCTTATAAATTCTTCAACAGCATAATTAATGCACAGATTGCCAGTACATGCTCATCATAAAATAATGTAAGTAAGTCAAATAAATACTACTGTACATGACTTCAAAAAGGCATAATAAATAGAGGGTAAATTATGTTTCTAACAAACTACCTTCTTTCAATATAAATTTCAAGATACCTTTAAGCAAAAAATGACTTTTCAGTTTGACGGTACACATTATTTTGACATCTACTGGCACTGATAGAGTTAAGTGTCTGCTGCTATTTCCATTAAAAATTGCAGTTTTATGCTTGAATTGCTCAAAAACCTGTTTCTGTTTTAAATCTAGTTTTGGCAGGCCAACACTGTACCCAAAATGTAGCTTAATAGATTTGTCAAACTGAAAAATATCCCACTTTATTAAAATAAATAAGAAAGTAGAAGCTCTAAATAGACTGACACTTAAACATCCAATTCTAAATAGACCCTTAAAAAATGTAGCTATCATCCAATCACTGACGGTTCAAAGGGCCATGGGTCAAGGTTTCTGTCTTTCCCTGTCCCACCTGCACATTATTTTTGCAATGGCCGTTCTAGAGGTCAGTATTCCTATAATATTTTTGTTCTAGAAGTCCCTGCTCTGCAAGGTTTTGGCTTGTCAGGAGAAGAGTATCGGAGGGAACAACTTTAGCATAAGTAGTTTTAAGAGTGTTTTTTTTTAAAAAAAAAAAGAGCTAAACCCTAGCCCCGGAAGCACTGTCGGACCACAGACCTCAGCAACTTCAGTGTTACCTGGAGTCCAGTGGAGGGACACTTCAAAAGGTCCCAAAGGGAAGAAGCCACACCTGAGGTGGCTGGGTGGCACCATCCAACCCCTTCACATTCCTAAGGGTAGAATTACACACGTAATTGCCAATTTTTACTTATTGCCCCATACAACTCTGATGAATGGCAATTATGCCCTTGGCAATTCTATAAGGGGAGGGAGTTCCTCAGTGACATGGCAGTGGTGGAGCATGTTGATCCCTGCCCGAGTGAGACTCAATGAGATATGCTGCCCTAGGAGATCTCCCATTTGACATCTCAACAACTGAGCTGTCAGCCAGGGAGTTGAGAGCAGGGGCCAGTCAGGCTGACAGCCTTCCCCCCGCAACAACCAAAGATAGTGGGAAATGGCAGCTCCCCAGCTATTATCTTCAGGGGTAAGGTAAGCCAACAGGATTCCATAGTCTGCTCCCTTCCACAAGCCAGATAGGCATTAATGTCACTGATGCCCAATAGGAAGCAAAAAGAGGACTAAGGCTGCCTGTACAGTGTTAGAGGAAGGGGCCTGGAAGCTCATTTGCATGAATTCTTAACCCTTCTCAGGTAACTCCACACTATCCACCAAAAGAAGCAGCTAGAATTTCCCTTCTGTCCCCTTGTGCACTGGACTTGAATATCCTTGATGAGCATTAGACTCTTGGGTGGATATGTCCCTTGCTGTTAGAAACATCAGCTAGAGAATTTGGCTGCGTGCAAGTGTCCTTCCCTCTAACATATCTACAATAGATTTGTCACTTGGTGGGGACCAGTGTACTAAGTTATTTAAATGGGTATGCTAAGTGACTTTATAATAGTCTTGAGTACAATTGCCCAACGCAGCTAAAACAAGGAGCTGGGATAACTTAAATGAATGGCTGTGGGGAATTCTTATATTCACATTCCTGGGCATTTGAAGTCTGGGGATGAAATCCTGGTTCCATTCAAGTAGATGGCAAAACTCCCATTGACCCGAGTGAAGCCAAGATTTTAGTAGGGGTGATTCACAAAGAGCCAAAGGAGCTGAAGAAAGCACTTGAAATAAAGTTTAAGATGACGGAAGGAAAGCAGAGAGGCATAATTACAACAAAACACATCCACAATAGCTTATGATGAATTAAACTGTAAACATATCAAATGACAAATAACTGCAAGTCCTGCCCTTCAGGGGAAAAGCTGTCAGAAATTGCCAATATAAATCATTATAAAATCTTCCAAACTCATTATGGTGTCTTCGGGCTTTGCGGTTATATTTACAAAGTTGACAACCATTTTTGTTGTACATTAATAAAAAGAAACAATTTTTAAAAAACAGTCAACCTAACCAACACGAAAGAAATTAAAGTTCTAACACAAGCAACCCAGCTGAGGAAAACGCACAGCTAAGTACTGAATGCAAAAGGCCCCAAAAGTTTACTACTTATTTGAGTTTCCCTATGACACAAAGAAGGGAGATTGGTCTCAAATGCGGTGTACATTTTAATGTTATTTGTGCGTAATTTAGCACCATGACTCTCAGTGACATTAATGGAAGTTTTAAGCTAAATTCCCAGCACATCCACTTTGGAAATACATTGTTTAATCTGACTAGATTTGTAGTTTTTTTGTTTGTTGAATTATCAGATGACTAAAATAAGTTTTAAAGAGTAATACTGCACTTTACATTGTACAACATGTCCAGCGACATGAGTGATTAGTGCACTACCATCTTGTGGGCTGTTTAGGAAAAACAAGGAATGGAACTTTCCCAGACGACACATTAGTATCATCAGGAGAAAAAATTCAAAGTCTGCTTCAAAACAAATGAATCTATGTAAACAGTGCCAGAACTGAGCAGCGTACTCATCAATTGGTGCTAGAATTTGTCCACTCTTTTCTTCATAGTTCAGTACTTACGTTGTACAAAAACACTTTTGATAATTTAGCAACAATTTATGCTAAATAATTGTGCTTTGCAGATAGAAAGCTCTTGGCCAAGATCATAAGAATTATTAAATAACTTCTTTGCATTTATTTAGAGCTAGATTCTGACTGTTTCCGAAAAGTAGATGAACTATAGAGGGAAGCAGAAGGGCTGCTGTAAAAGATCCCACACGATATTCTGGCTGGTTCAGACAAAGCTACTGCAGCAGCAGTTCTATAACCCTCGGCCATGGGTGCAGCATATTCTTTTTCCCCTAGACTTGTCCAACTCTGTTGGCCCAGTGTGGGAGTAAAGCCAGGCTCCAATCTTTTATCTTACTCCTTTGCCTAGGCTGGGGATATGAGCATTCTTTTCAAATCCATTAACACACACACAAATTACAATTAACATGGTTTAACCATCACTTAGCAGCTAAAGTAGATAAAACAGCCATGCTCAAAAACATGCTGATTGACTGTATTTAACCCCAGTGTTTGCTAGAGCCAAACAGCCATATATATAAAAGTGTTAGCTGGTCCCATTAACTAAAAACAGCTAATACATAATTATCTCTGTTTTAAGCATTTTAGGCAATTAGTTTCCCAGTCTAGACAAACCCTGGAGTAGCCAGTGCCGGGGGGGTGGGGGATGGCTAGGAGTTAATGTCCACACTCCTCAACACAACTGTGCCCAGCGCCTTCATGGAGTTGCAGGAAGGTGAAGCACTGTGGACCTCTCTGAGCCAGGGATAATGTAGTCATTATAGTCACAAATAGTGAGTCACAAATAGTGCTCACCAATGTCCCCTCTAATTTTTTCCATGTGCGGAATAAATTTTGTTATGTGCACTGAGATATGTGCAGATGTGCGCCACCAGTAGAAACAAAAAACCTAGATATATATTTTTAAAAAGTTATCATAGGGATAATTACTCCAGCCAGGACAGGTTAGGTATTTTAGAACTCACTATTCAAAGAATTAAATTAAGTGTAAGAGAAATAAAAATTACGAAATGCATAAACCAGTCAAAACACTAAAATAACACACTCTGAAATAATAAAATTACAGAGACTATATGTGCATTGCAGGAAGTACCAAGAAGTAACAACAACAATAATACAAGTATGTGTTGGGAGGTGTCTGACACAGACACTCTGTGCGTGTGTGTCAGAGATAGACAGAGACTGTGTGAGCTGGCTGCTGGGGAAGTCTTAGAAACCATGCGCTGTCTCTTTAAGAAAGGCACTCACCCACCATTCAGCCTTCAAAAGCCCCGAGTCCTGAGCCAGGCTGTCCCCTCTCCCCTGCTCTACAGAGATGGGATACAGGGGCAGGGGGACACCCTGACATCAGCACATCCGTTCCCCCTTCTCTGCACAGCCAGCAGGAGGGTCCCCAGAGCAGCTGCAGGACTGAACAATGTGGCTGCAAAGCAGCAGGGGGAGGGGCATCTGAACACACACTGCTGCATGTGCGTGCTCTGCTCACCAACTGAGTGGCACTTGAATCTCTCCTGGGCAGATGCCCAACCATGCAGCTTACAGGGAACACTCACAAGCCAATTAGACACAATAACAAATGTTTTACAAACAGCTAAAGGGCTCGGAGGACAGAAACTGATCCATTACTTAACTCTGTACCAAGGTATTAGCTATATTCAGCTCTGAAAGATCTTTATAGTCTAAGCTCATCTTTTCTTGCTTTTGAAAGTACTCATTCACCTTTATTTATCCCTGCATGTATGTTTTGCCCTGCCAGTTGAGTGCTTGTTACTTGCTTTCCATCTCTGGCACAAGTACAAAATTCATCTGGCCACTAATCTGGTATTTTATCATTTATCATCTCACAGGATAGATGACTTGCCCAGAGTGTCCTCACTGTAAGTGTGTTAATACTTCTTATTTTACATACCAGGCCAGTATGATCTTCTCACTTGCAAGGCACACTGATAATTCAGAAAACTATTAAGCAGCCACCACAAGATCACTGTGGTCACATGACCCTGTCTCAGCGAACTCTCGTTTGTTTTCATTTTTTTTTGGAAGCAATTCAAAGGTTTCATAAATGAAATACTGTAAATTAAATTCCATTTCTCCCCCTGTTAAGGTGGTGTTCTACATCCATACTGGAAATTTTTCTCATTTCCAATGTATAATTGTGAAAACTGAAAAGAATTCCCAAGTTCTCATGGATGTGTACGCAGCTCTGAATGCAGTCACATTATACGTATGTTAGACAAGCAGGATTGTTTTGAAAGGGGATGTCACTTAGATCCATTGAAGTAAAAAGTTACTGTCTTCTAAGACCCATGTGGGCCCATTCCCTCTTGTCAAAAGAATTCTGTTCCCAAGCTGAAGAAGTTAATAAGTTGTAGGGCTACACTAGCTCCCTTTGCACAGCTCAGAGACAAAGAGCTGCAACACAGTAAGGAGAGAAGGAAACACAGGCCTGATTTTATTTACATAAAAAGAGAGTTGCATGCAGTTTTGGACTCTGGAAGGAGAATCTCTCATTTCTGAATGCTATTATATTGGGCGAAGGGGAGCTCTTGCCTCACATCAGTGGTGAGAGGACAACTATCCCAACATTACTGAGATAGGGGGACTTTCCCTCGCCTCTGATTACTGATGAATAATCTTCTTCCCCAGGCCAAATGTCATTTTGGAGCTCTAAGAAAAGGGGAGGTCTTCAGGCCACTTCACCTATTTAAGAACCTTCTGTTACCAACTGCAAGCCATGGAAAAACCTGCTCCCTGCTAGGAGAATGGGGATACATGGAGCATGTATAGTGCATCCCTATCCTCATTCCGAAGAGCCTGACTGCATACTTCTAGGTCCGGACATGGAGAGGCTTTATGCAAATATCAGATGCGTGGGAATTCCCAACTGAAATGTTTTTGACAGAAATGACAGGATGGGAAGGTGGGAGAGTGTAAGACACAGTGTGGCAAGCAAGTGCGAGTGGCGGTAGGATAAGAGCTATACTGGAGGGGAGAAGCTGGAACAAGGAGAGAGCTATGAAGGGGTGACAGCGATATATATTTTCTTTTACTCTGATCTTCATTGCAATGTGTGCCAGTTTTGCATACTGAAATGGGAATGGGGTGGAAAGGAAGCACAACATTTAACAGAGACTGTCTATCTCATTTAATACACTTCTGAAAGGTGCTCAGATATTAGACTCATAGACTTTAAGGCCAGACGGGACCATCATGATCATCTAGTGTGACCTCCTGCACATTGCAGACCACAGAACCTCACACACCCACTCCAGTAATAGACCCCTAACCTCTGGCTGTGTTAATGAAGTCCTCAAATCATGATTTAAAAACTCGAGCTACAGAGAATCCACTATTTACACTAGTTTAAACCTACTATGATCATGGGGTCAGTAAAAATCTGGATACAATATGGAAGAGGCCCCTCTCTTCTTTTCATTTTTCCTCCTAACTCTTTTACTCTTCATTAGAAACTTTCACTAATGACACCTCTAATTCCACAGTTTGAGCTTTTCACTTTTATATATGATCAACTTTCTGGTGTGGAGAGGGGAGGAGAGGTGTATGGTGTGTTGTGTAGGGAAGCTTGCTAACTAACTCCAGCCCAAATAATTATTCTAGGCTCTGGCTGACTGTAATATAATTAAATCCATGTAAACTTGTCCCACTGTTCTTCTTCATGACCAATTTTTGTAAGATTTTTCTTAATAAACAAAAATGAGAGGAAAAATAATTAAAAGAATGTAAATCAATGCAATCTAGCAGTTTGACTTGATGATAGTTGAACAGTGTGGCAGTGGGTCTATGCAGAGAACTTAGACAAACATCAGATCTTTACTTGCTTGGCACACTACAGTCCTGCTGGGTAAGAGTGAACTAAAGGGCATTTTTTATTAAAATATTTTTAAATGAGCAAATTGTTAATATGCCAAATCACGGACAGACTCTGCATGTAGAAGTAATATTTGTAAGTACATATGAATGTGCCAAGGCTTTTTATACTCCTACACACTTGATAACATTACTGAAATCTAATGCAGTGCAAAGAATGCAACTGTATGCATTGCTGAGTTTACCTTAAACATACTATAAAAATGATACATGTGTCTCTTAAAATTCAAAAAGTAAAAATTCACCATAATCTCACAACCATCAGGATGCAGGTAGGATACTTGTGTATTTGAATGTATGTATTAACCTACTACATATAAAAAAAACTTGGATGTTCTTTTCCATAGTGTTAGGACAGTATGTATATTAAAAATATATACATACTGTGTTAGATGTCAGCACAATATATGCATCCTGTGATGGCTGCCATCACAAAAATACTGATCTTGTGCTAACATCAGCATACTTAAAATACTGTGGCAGTAGGATCTCTTTCCATTGGACAGACAAAGCCCTGTGAAAATCAAAGTACATTTCAGTACATCAATCACAGCATCTTTTGTTGAAAATGCTGATAATTATTAATAATCATCATCATGCATTGCATTTTTCTGTGGACAGTCCTCCTGAGCCTTCCTGGCATTAGACTGAATGTCTCTGCCTCCATTCAAGTTGCCATTAACTCTTTGCAGCATGAACTACACAGAGACAAATTATGTAGTCAGAGTGGGGAGCGTATTATGAGAAATGACTGATTTTTATCTGTTTAGACTGTAGCTTTGGTGGGAAGTTACAAAGTGGAATGCTTATCAGCCACACTAATTGGACAGGTTGTAACCCCAAGGGTGGGCTATACTGGTGGGAAGTAGCATTTGCCCAAAGCATGTGTAACATGCTTTGATTCAGCACATACCACCTCCCGCCTGTGTCAGCAAGGCTCCTATGGAACTCAGCCATACACTAACACTGCTACTCTCTCCTCCCAGCAAAAGCCCTGAGAGATGGTGATGGTGGTGCCATCTACCCTTGCTCCTTTCCCTTGGGATGAACCTGTTCTGGTTACAAGGATTTCACTTTTGCAAGGAGACATAATTTATACCTCCCGCATCAATTTCAGTCAATCTGGCCCTTATTAATGATTAAGAAAGCAGATTGTTATATTTTGGAGCAGATTAACCACTATATGCAGAACAAACAGAAAACACCACAAACATATTTGACTAACAGTCTTAAAATCTGATTAGAGCCTTCTTTTGTGGTGAATGTGAATTACTGTAGATTTCTCTCCATCCATCCTTCCCTCCCCTTTTCAGGCCATTTCTCCAATATATATTCCTGATGTCTTGTCAGTTTAAATTTGAAAGGCCAAAACAGAATCCTATTCTCCCCCCACACCCACCCACCTCAACTGGTGGCAATACCATCACCATTAGTGTCCCACAGGCATGTGAAGTTGGGGGTTATCTTCGTCCCTTTCCCAAACTTCTAGGCTATTTCCAAATTCTGCCATTTCTTCCCTCCATAACATTCCAAAATTCAAACTCTTCTAACTGTCCACAATCCTTTAATTGTTGTTCAGTCCCTCATCATTTTGACTACTGTAATCCCCCTCCTCTGGGCCTCCCTAACAACTACATTTGCACTCTTTCAGTTAATAACAAATTCTGCTGCTAAGATCATCTTCCTTGTCCAACAATCTGAATACTTCACCATCCCACCTTTGAATCTCTTCATTGGCTCACTGTTTTCAACAACAAAATTAAGCTTCTTGCCTTAATGAATTCTTCCCTGTTCTACAACATCGCTCCCTGCATATCTTGTGCTTTAACAATTATGCAAACTTGGAACTCCCATTTCTCCACCTTAGTCTGCACATTTATATTGATCACATACTAGCACAATATCTTTCACATGAACTACATTCTCTGTGGATGCTGAATCTGTGATATTATTCCAAGTTCACGAACTCTTGAAGTATTGGTGAGTAGCCAATACATACCAGCTGTCTTAAACAGAAGCAATAATATTCTCCTTCAAAACTGTACTATTTGTTTCAGAAAAACAAAACTATTGCATTACTATATCCATTAAACAGACAGTTGAATCCAAGAAATATGACTTAAAGGAAAGAGAATCTTGATTAAGAATCTCTAAACAGAGCGGCTCCATAAAATGTAAGGACAGAACTTTATCAGACAGACCTTCATCTGGTGTAAATCAGTGCAGCTCCATTGAAGTCAATGGGCCTATACTAATAGGTAAGTACAAATAATTTCATTCCAGATGCAGAATCTATATAGGACATAGCAATATTTCCATTGGTATGTAGAGTTTTTTCAGGGTTATCATGTGTAGTGTGATTTCCAAGGTAACAAATAGTTTATCAAATATTTACAGATGTCAGCATTGCTTATTAGACCATTACTAGAAATACTAAAGTATAAATGTTGCTTTCTACTATTTATTCTGAAAATTTATTAATTTTCAAATATATTAAGGATCAGATGCAAATCACACATGCGTAACTTATTGCAAAATATCTCAAAAACACCTTTCCTTCATTTGTGCAGGGAAGCACAATAGAACATGTTAGAGATATAAAGTAATTCCTATTTAAGATTAGAGCCTGACCATCAGGAATTCAACATTTTTTTCTCTCTTAAGGAGACTAGATATCCTTGGGTATTAGTAAGGGGACACAAAGTCTGACTTTTAAACCGCAGGTTCAAGCTACATAAAGGTCAATAGAGAACAAAGGTAATCAACATCTGTCAGCAGTTGAGTAGCTTATGAGTAGGAACTCACTCGAGTTCTTAGTGAACAAAAGTCCACATCATAAAAAAGAAAATGCAAAATCACAGAAGTTAGAGATGAAGATGCCTACTAGGTAATCTAGTCAATATACTTTTCCTCCAGTCCAATTTCAAACAACATGTTTACTGGAGTCTCATCTATAAAGCCAAGTACTAAATGGACATAAAGAATGAACTATCCAGAAGCCCCCTGAAGTGTTTTGAGTTCAAACACATTGATGAGTGGAAGCTTACATTGCCATTGTCTATGCTAGACCAGCTCTATAGATAAAAAAAGAGGAACTTTTCTCCCACAACTATCAACTGGGTAATTTTCATAAACACAAAATTCACTTAAAAAAAGTAACTGCTTATTATATAATCAAAGGACTGGAAGGGATCTCGAGAGGTCATCTAGTCCAGTCCTCTGCACTCAAGGCAGGACTAAGTATTATCTAGACTATCCCTGACAGGTGTTTGTCCAACCTGCTCTTAAAAATCCCCAATGGTGGAGATTCCAGTGCTTAACCACCCTGACAGTTAGGAAGTATTTCCTAATGTCCAACCTAAACCGCCCTTGCTGCAATTTAAGCCCATTGCTTCTTGTCCTATCCTCAGAGGTTAAGAAGAACATTTTTTCTCCCTCCTCCTTGTAACAACCTTTTACGTACTTGAAAACTGTTATAATGTCCCCTCTCAGTGTTCTCTTCTCCAGACTAAACAAATCCAATTTTTTCAATCTTCCCTCATAGGTCATGTTTTCTAGACCTTTAATCATTTTTGTTGCTCTTCTCTGGACTTTCTCCAATTTGTCCACATCTTTCCTGAAATGTAGTGTCTAGAACTGGACACAATACTCCAGTTGAGGCCTAACCAGCACGGAGTAGAGCAGAAGAATTACTTCTCGTGTCTTGCTTACAATACTCCTGCTAATACATCCCAGAATGATGTTTGCTTTTTTTCCCAACAGTGTTACACTGTTGACTCATATTTAGCTTGTGATCCACTATGACCCCCCCCAAATCCCTTTCTGCAGTACTCCTTCCTAGGCAGTCATTTCCCATTTTGCATGTGTGCAACGATTGTTCCTTCCTAAGTGAAGTACTTAGCATTTGTCCTTATTAAATTTCATCCGATTTACTTCAGACCATTTCTCCAGTTTGTCCAGATCATTTTGAATTTTAATCCTATCTTCCAAAGCACTTGCAACCCCTCCCTGCTTGGTATCGTCTGCAAACTTTATAAGCGTACTCTCTACAGCATTATCTAAATCACTGATGAAGATATTGAACAGAACCGGACCCAGAACCGATCCCTCTGGGACCCCACTTGTTATGCCCTTCTAGCATTACTGTAAACCACTGATAGCTACTCTCTGGGGATGATTTTCCAACCAGTTATGCACCCACCCTATAGTAGCTCCATCTAGGTTGTATTTCCCTAGTTTGTTTATGAGAAGGTCATGCGAGACAGTATCAAAAGCCTTACTAAAGTCAAGAAATACCACATTTACTGCTTCCCCCCATCCACAAGGCTGGTTACCCTGTCAAAGAAAGCTATCAGGTTGGTTTGACACAATTTGTTCTTGACAAATCCATGCTGACTGTTATTTATCACCTTATTGTCTTCTTGGTGTTTGCAAATTGATTGCTTAATTATTTGCTCTGTTATCTTTCCGGATGCAGAAGTCAAACTGACTGGTCTGTAATTCCTTGGGTTGTCCTTATTTCCCTTTTTATAGATGGGCACTATAATGTAAAGGTTGAAATTAACAGAAATTGATTTATGGATAATACAGACATTGGCAATTGTTTAAAAGTACTCTTTCACATATCCCTTTGATGAATTTAGTGTTAATTGTGTAGCCATTTACCTATCTTTTAAAGAGTGTCTGTAGCCATCAAACAGAGGGCTAGATTGCAATACCCTTAATCATTCTGACCAGTACTTTACACAGGAATAATCCCACTGAAGTCAATGTGCCTACCTGTACTACTCAGTGTGAGGAAGGATGCCCACACAGTCTGGCTAAGAATGATTCCGTATGAAATCCCATATCAAAAGCCAGTAAAACTCACCAATGCAATCATTTAATTTGATTTAGCTGTAAACTTTGGATAATGCTGGTGGAATTTAAATTTAGAGAGTGAATTCAATAGATTTTAGTTTGGGATTTGGGCTGGATTCTTAATCTGATTCCAATTGCCATGAAGTACTATTCAGCTAAAAAGTAAACGCATAATAAATAAATAGTAAATTGAATAATATAAACATTCAAATAGAATATAACAAGAATTTTAACAGTTTCTCAAATCCCTCACATGATAGTATAACTAATGCATGATGCCTTGGATTTTCCTCAACAAGAAAGAAAACATTTTAGAAATAAAAAGTTGTATTGTTTCTTTAAAAACATCTTTTAAAAATTATTTCCAGTGACAATTGCAGTCCCCTCATCCCCATTCTCTACTAACCTTTGCCTTATGATTTTTTCTGTCTCTTAAGCATTATTGGTAGGGTTGAGTTTAATTATGAATACATTACATATATGAGTGGGGATTTTTTCTTTTCATGTTCTTTGCAACGGTGAATACAAGAAATGCCATTTACAAGATCCTACAGCAGTTGAAGATTTCACACGCTAACTGGTCTCAATCTGGTTCATAGATATAATAGATATACACACAAATATATACACAGATACTCGTACATACACATCATATATATGTGAAGTCACAATTAGTGTGATTAGCTGCAAAGTACTGAGGTAGTTTATCATCCACATAAATCTCCTCACCTGTACTTATTAATACTTTTTTTCAAATGTTTCTCTTTTCTGAAGATGTCTCGATATATTAAAAACATGCTTGTGGCAAACAGAGGTGGAAGTGGGTGACATTCCCTCTGGAGAATTGACATACTTCTGTAATTTTTTCTTTTGGAAGTGCTTTTTAAAATTTTACCATTCAAGAATTTAATCAAGAGGTTTTTCATATCATGTAACCATATCATGAATACCACTCTAATGAAGTTTGATTTAAGGCATATTATACATCACATTTGCATATTTTAGTTACATATATTCATTGTTATAGATTATAATAAATTTTCATTAAATCAAACAGCAGCAATTTGAAGTAAACTAAAAAAAATCCAGTTATTTAGTCATAAAACAAAAAGTACACAATGGGAGCAATTTGAATATGAAAGTTCAAATATGAAAGTTTGGATACACTTTTGATATACTTTTAAAACCATTAGCAAGCTGAGGTCTCATTGGTTTAAACACATGAAATGCTACAGTGCCATTTTATCAAATGAGCTACAAATTCTATATTTAATATTTGTATATATTTCTGCAGGAATATATTTTAACAATATAAACATTGTCATCTCAGCAAAGATAGACAATGCATTAAATTGGTTCCCTCTGAGTGATATTACCTATGACTTTTAAAATAAACTTTATATTTGTGGATAAACTAAGCACTATACCCAGATATGCAGACACTCTTTTCTCAACCTGTGTATTATATAATTTTTTAACATTAACTTTAATAAAATTTTTAATCTGCAACCACCCTTCCTCAAGTTGTGATGTCAATAGCTATCATATGCTAAGCAGGATGATTGCTTGCATGGGAGATCACCAAAGATGACTCCGATACTGCAGGAAGTAACGTTTGTGATTCAGTAGATTGCTTCCATACTGACTTGAGAAAAAAGTACGATGTCAGTACGCTGCTAAGTAGGTCATGTTTTTAGGACATGATCACTTGTGGTTGTTAAAGATTCCAAGGAATTGTTCACAAGTGTAGGCACATTAAGCACTGGGTTCTAACCCAATGGCTAAAGGGTTGGGCCAATTATTGTGTAAAAGCCTGGAAAACTGGCAAAGTCAAAACTGCTTTAAATCTGATCAGCAGCTTTTGGTTTGTTTGGGTGGTTGGTTTTCAAAGGTGATCCCATGTTCAACAAGGTGAAATTTTTTTTAATCGTCAGTGTGCAGTGCTGACAAAGTTGGAATTAATTAACTGTTGACTGATAACCATTATTTCAGTGTGAATGAGTAGTACAATGATATTATAATGATGAAATTATTGATTATATTGACAAGCTCTGAGATTAAGCCAAAGGTTTCAGATGTAGCACATAATTCAAATTAACTGTTCCACTAGCTCCAATGTTAATTATTGTCTATAGCATATTTGACACACTGTCACATTACATCACTCATACATACATATAATATTTTATTAATATTAGTCCTAACTAGAAGTAGCTTCTCCTTGGCAATAACAGAAAAATAAAAATGTATGACATGACACATTGACAAGCAATATGACAACGCTTTTCTAATGAAATGCTATCACTGTGAATAGCAATTATGCAACAAATATCTAACAGAGTTAGAGTGGCAGGCTAAGAAATTTATATGAGAACATGCAAGGCTCTAAGAAAATATATAGCTCTGAATTTCATCTATATATTTTTTAAAAATAACTAATAATCTACTTCCATCAAAGCATGACTGTTATGTAAAAACTCTCTCTCTCTTCAGGAAGCCTCATGACTGCAAACATATCTTTCTTTTGTTGCATATGTATGATTAGTCACTAGGGGGTGCAGTTGTTCTGTTTCTTAAAAATACTAAAAAATCAGGTATTTGAAAATATATGCTATTTATGATAAAGCAAGTTCAATGATTTTGTTGAGCCAAAATATATATTTCATACTTAATACATATTCAGAAGAATTACAGTTTTATTCAAGTCTTCTGATTCAATAACTAGAAAACAACATATGTTTTCAAAACAAAATATTCTGATTTAGACTCAAGCTTATTTCAATATGATTGATTGTATACGTTTTTTAAATAACTGACAAAATAAGTATCCTAATAGAGGGTCTCCATAAAAATCAGACTCGATTTTTGTCTCAACCATTAGTCCATTGCTTCCTGTATGTTCAACTTTAAACTGTTAAGTGAAACTTTATTTCTGGTGATAACCTCAGATTTTATCTGTTTATCTTTCAAAGGATGCCAGTGTGTTTGAGATACATCTAATTGGATTTAAACTGTGAACTTTGGCTCCAGTTCAGCAAACCATTCCTATCCATCAAAATACTAAATCCCATGCTCAACTTTAAGCATGTGCTTAAATCTGCTGGTTTTAATGCACAAGTATACTCTCCCACCCCCACAATATCAACAAACCTAAAATTCTGCAGGTGTTCCCAGTCAAAGGGATGTCAGGGGTTTTAGTGCAGGGATTCTCAAACTCTGGTACCACAGGTGTCTGTAGAGACATCAGAGGCAGTCATTGGCACCACAGTCTCTGTGCTCATAGGACTGAGCTAGCTCTGGGTGCCTGTAAATGTGGCCCCCCGATCTCTGTACCACATAGAGGGAGGCAAGCCCTTATTCCAACCTCTCTCCAAAGAGAAAGTGATAGGGTGCCTCCTGATCACAGCTCTATCTGCACAAGCTAACCTATCCTTGTTCCTAAGAACAGGGATCAAGCAGCCATGTTTAACTGAGCTGAGCCAGTAAGCATTGCTTGTCCTTGCACTGGAAGCCAGAGGACAGTGGCAGAGTCTGGGGCTGATGGGTATGTGTATATGCTGAGATTATAGTACAGGCTGGCTACCACAGTGCCAATATCACAAAGGGAGTAATGATGATAGGTTAAGCTTCCAGTCTAATAACTAGGTTAGCCACGTATGTGCCCATCTTTTGAACATTTTATTTCATGGGTCCACAGAAGTTCCATGTGCAGACTTGTCTTTGCTGCGTCTTTCTGGAGCCATCATTTAGAGTTTTCCCTCTTTTCTTTCTGTGGAATGCTCTCTGAATTATTGAATATTAACCCCCTCTCCTGATAGTCAACAACATACCCTACATATTGCAAATGGCTGCCTGCCAACAATAACAGAATTATTCCACTGGGGATTACCAAGGAAGGCAGAGATATATTTTTATTATATACATTTCTCCCTGTCTGAGATAAGGAAAAGATCTGCCAGTCAAACACATATGCTCACTCCTGCATTCAGCCGTTATACGAGCTCCCTGAACACACCCATTGGAAGAGCCTCTGGTATCAGTGGTAGGTGCTCACAGTGGTACTGCATGCGGACAGGTTAGTAACATACCTGGCAGGAAGAATATAGAAGAATGGGCTACCATCTGACCTTCCTCTCGCTGATGGTTTTGCTGTGGAATTGTCACAGCCTTCGCCCCAAAATGGGCTCTAATAAAGAAATTATTCAGTAGAACACTATTCTCTGCATTGTTTTAGCACATTTTCCAACAGATCAGAATTTAGACCTTCCACATGAAGCCTTATGAATTATTTAAATTTACCATAGTGAATTTTATTTCCACCAATTTGGCATGTGAAGTTCCATTTATTTTAAAAAGAAAATCACTTTATATTATTTAGATATATAACCACCACACTGTTGTACGTTACTTGCCAATACTGACTGAATAACACTTTTGGAGATATTGAGATATTGTTTCAGTGCAACAAAGCCATTTTCAGCTCTCATGCCTTTGTAAACAGGTCTCTTGCACCGGGGCACACAGCTGTGCTACCGCAAATAATGAGATTTCAGCACTTCATTGTGTTTTCCCAAAGCACAGCATTAGGAACATGGGCTTCTCTACACAGAATTACACACACTACTGCAAATGAAATTTACACCTAAAAGAGAAATCAAATGAGACAAAAATTAACCTCTACTTTAGATTTATTTCTGTATACCGTAAGGAAAAGATTAACTAAATGTCAATATCCAACAATAACAACATTTTGGAATTCAAAGCAATTGCTTTGTTTCGGGAATTATTGTGATTCTCCATTTTGGTTATCTGCTTTTTCATTTTCCATCACTGTTCAATGGTTCATTTACTTTAGCAACAAAGGCCTGTGTAAATCACTGAGGAAATCGACAATCCACTGAGATTATGAGACAAGACCGACTAAACGGTAAATATTCGGTTAACGATGCATACATCATACACGGGGGTGTTTTTTCCAGACAATATCATTGCTTTTTGATTATATGATTATGGTGCCAATCTTTGAGCAAAGTTGTGAAAAACTCAATTTCTTGCTTTATTTTTTGAACCTTTATGTCACTGCATTACTAATTTCAATAATATATCTGAAAGGGTTTTCTTTATTCTAGAAGTGTTATGCACTAATTTCTGTTTCTGAATAAAAACTTTAACTACTATTAAATATAAAAAGGAGAGTGATGAGAACATCAAGGCTCTTATTACGCCATGTTGGCGCATGAGGAAACCAAAAGGAAGATATAAAGCAACTTGTAAGCCTGGAGGGGAAGAGGGAATAGGTAGAGTCATTGCTGAGTAAAGAGTGGGATATTGTTACTGTGTGGAATCAGCTGTTGTTAGATGCTGAAGAGAAGGGAGGAGGGTGAACTGTGAACTGTAAGGGGTGATGGACTAGAAATTTCTGGAAGGTAGGCAGACATTTGGCAGTGTGGTTATATATGAAATTGGTGCTTATCTTACTTGTCTCGTGTTCAGAATTGAATTAACCAAAGTGGTTATTTCTCATTGAATTGTAGTGAAAGCTGAAAAGCTACTGATCAATACTGCAGATAGGTGATTAGTCTTAAATGATTACCAATCAGCAGTGTATGAATTTATCTGACTCAGCATGCCTCAGGACCAAAGAAGTGGAAGGAAATAAGAGACTGAATGGACTGAAGTAATGAAGACATAATTCTTCCAAAGTCAAATGTAAATACTGCCATGTGTTGCTATTTATCAAAACAGAAAGGATTCATACTCCTCTCCAAAGTGTGGAAAATAAGTTTCTTCAGATTTTTTAAGATCAAATCTGACACTGATTGAAAACTTGGCTCTTAAAGTGGAAGGGCAAAATATTGAGTTTGATGAGCACGCAAGTGAATTTTTTTATCCTTTTATCGCCATCTAAGGGTAACCTCAATAACAATTTTAAGACGCTGTGAGGCTTCCTGTGGTTCTTAAACATCAGCCTCATTCAGGAGCAGCGTCTGTTCATCTGATACCCCAGCAATGGTAATAGATCCACTGTAGATTACACCATAAATACAACTGGAAGTCAGAGACTCGAATTTCATAAGGAAGTTGCAACTTTTTTTATGCTAACCATTTCATCTTCAGTGTAAAACAAAATTAGCAATTTAAAGAAATAACTGAAGTACTTCATTTAGGCTATACACTCCTAGAAGACAGAACAGTTGAATCAAGAATAGTCAATTTAATAAAGACCTGCAACCCTACCTAACCAACTCAGGATGAATCCAGCATATTTGGATTGGTCTGGTCAAAATCTCATTATTGATTAGATAATGAAAAAGTAAATAAGCTGGTAAAAGAAAACTGGTATCTAAGGGTAGATACACAAGCATGATTGAATTATTCATAGACACTAAGGTCAGAAGGGGCCATTATGATCATCTAGTCCGACCTCCTGCACAACGCAGGCCACAGAATCTCACCCACCCACTCCTGCGATAAACCTCTCACCTATGTCTGAGCTACTGAAGTCCTCAAATCGTGGTTTAAAGACTTCAAGGAGCAGAGAATCCTCCAGTAAGTGACCCGTGCCCCATGCTACAGAGGAAGGCGAAAAACCTCCAGGGCCTCTTCCAATCTGCCCTGGAGGAAAATTCCTTCCCGACCCCAAATATGGCCATCAGCTAAACCCAGAGCATATGGGCAAGATTCACCAGCCAGATACCCAGGAAAGAATTCTCTGTAGTAACTCAGATCCCACCCCATCTAACATCCCATCACAGGCCATTGGGCCTATTTACCATGAATATTTAAAGATCAATTAATTTCCAAAATCATGTTATCCCATCATACCATCTCCTCCATAAACTTATCGAGTTTAATCTTAAAGCCAGATAGGTCTTTTGCCCCCCCTGCTTCCCTTGGAAGGCTGTTCCAAAACTTCACTCCTCTGATGGTTAGAAACCTTCGTCTAATTTCAAGTCTAAACTTCCCGATGACCAGTTTATATCCATTTGTTCTTGTGTCCACAGTGGTACTGAGCTTAAATAATTCCTCTCCCTCTCCAGTATTTATCCCTCTGATATATTTATACAGAGCAATCATAACTCCCCTCAACCTTCTTTTAGTTAGGTTAAACAAGCCAAGCTCCTTGAGTCTCCTTTCATAAGACAGGTTTTCCATTCCTCGGATCATCCTAGTAGCCCTTCTCTGTACCTGTTCCAGTTTGAATTCATCCTTCTTAAACATGGGAGACCAGAACTGCACACAGTATTCCAGGTGAGGTCTCACCAGTGCCTTGTATAACGGTACTAAAACCTCCTTATCTCTATTGGAAATACCTCGCCTGATGCATCCCAAGACCGCATTAGCTTTTGTCACGGCCATATCACATTGGCAGCTCATAGTCATCCTATGATCTACCAATACTCCAAGGTCCTTCTCCTCCTCCGTTACTTCTAAGTGATGCGTCCCCAGGTTATAACTACAATTCTTGTTATTAATCCCTAAATGCATGACCTTACACTTCTCACTATTAAATGTCATCCTATTACTATTACTCCAGTTTACAAGGTCATCCAAATCTTCCTGTATGATTTCCCGGTCCTTCTCTAAATTGACAATACCTCCCAGCTTTGTATCATCCGCAATCTTTATTAGCACACTCTCACTTTTTGTGCCGAGGTCAGTAATGAAAAGATTAAATAAGATTGGTCCCAAAACTGATCCCTGAGGAACTCCACTAGTAACCTCCCTCCAGCCTGACAATTCATCTTTCAGTATGACCCGCTGTAGTCTCCCTGTTAACCAATTCCTTATCCACCTTTCAATTTTCATATTGATCCCCATCTTTTCCAATTTAACTAATAATTCCCTATGTGGCACGGTATCAAACACCTTACTGAAATCTAGGTAAATTAGATCCACTGCGTTTCCTTTGTCTAAAACATCTGTTACTTTCTCAAAGAAGGAGATCAGGTTGGTTTGGCACCATCTACCTTTTGTAAAACCATGTTGTATTTTGTCCCATTTACCATTGACCTCAATGTCCTTAACTACTTTCTCCTTCAAAATTTTTTCCAAGACCTTGCATACTGCAGATGTCAAACTAACAGGCCTGTAGTTACCCGGATCACTTTTTTTTCCCCTTTCTTAAAAATAGGAACTATGTTAGCAATTCTCCAATCATACAGTACAACCCCTGAGTTTACAGATTCATTAAAAATTCTTGCTAATGGGCTTGCAATTTCATGTGCCAATTCCTTTAATATTCTTGGATGAAGATTATCTAGGCCCCCCGATTTAGTCCCATTAAGCTGTTCGAGTTCCGCTTCTACCTCAGATATGGTAATATCTACCTCCATAACCTCATTCCATTTGTCATGCTACCATTATCCCTAAGATCTTCTTTAGCCTTATTAAAGACTGAGGCAAAGTATTTGTTTAGATATTGGGCCATGCCTAGATTATCCTTGACCTCCACTCCATCCTCAGTGTTTAGCGGTCCCACTTCTTCTTTCTTTGTTTTCTTCTTATTTATATGGCTATAGAACCTTTTACCATTGGTTTTAATTCCCTTTGCAAGGTCCAACTCTATTTGACTTTTAGCCTGTCTCACTTTATCCCTACATGTTCTGACCTCAATAAGGTAGCTTTCCTTGCTGATCCCTCCCATCTTCCACTCCCTGTATACTTTCTGCTTTTTCTTAATCACCTCTCTGAGATGCTTGCTCATCCATCTTGGTCTACAACGCCTGCCTATGAATTTTTTCCCCTTTCTTGGGATGCAGGCTTCCGATAGCTTCTGCAACTTTGATTTAAAGTAATCCCAGGTCTCCACTGCCTTTAGATCCAGAAGTTCTTCAGTCCAATCCACTTCCCTAACTAATTTCCTTAATTTTTGAAAGTCAGCCTTTTTGAAATCAAAAACCCTAGTTGCAGATTTATTTTTGTTCATCCTTCCATTCAGTTTGAACTGAATTAGCTCATGATCTCTTGAACCAAGATTGTCCCCCATTTCTTCTATGAGGTCCTCACTACTCACCAAAATCAAATCTAAAATGGTATCCCCTCTAGTCAGTTCAGCAACTACTTGATGAAGGAATCCATCAGCTATCGCATCTAGGAAAATCTGAGCCCTATTGTTATTATGAGCACTCGTCCTCCGGTCTATATCTGGGAAGTTAAAGTCTCCCATGATCACGCAATTTCCATTAGTATTTACTTAATTAAAAACATTAAAGAGGGCTCTATCCATATCCAAATTAGATCCCGGCGGTCTATAGCACACCCCAAGCACTATCCCAGGGGAGGCTCCAGTAGTTTTCTTCCCCAGTGTAATTTTTACCCAGACGGACTCTATCTTATCCATTCCATCACTTCTTATTTCTTTACAGTCTACCTCATCATTGATATACAATGCTACTCCACCACCTTTGCCTTTATTTCTGTCTTTCCTAAACAGCACAAACCCTTCAATACCTGTAGTCCAGTCATGACTACTATTCCACCATGTTTCTGTTATCCCTATAATATCTGGTAATGAAAAAGTAAATAAGCTGGTAAAAGAAAACTGGTATCTAAGGGCAGATACACAAGCATGGTTGAATTATTTAGTTAGTAGCCTGGGGACACAATTACTGTGTTCATGTTTTACTTATGGATTAAAAGTTTTTCCATTTTGGACACAGAGTATAATTTTATGTCTGAAGAATAAATACAGTATTCTTACTAAGGTACTATCTGTTTCATCTTTTTAAACTTTCACTGGTTCCTTCCTCACCTTTTTTCAGGATAAGGGGAAAAAACAAACAATTCTGTGATTGTCCTTAATACTTTAAAACAGAACACCCAGTCATAAGCAGCAAATTGTTGCTAAAACTATTCAGACTAAGAAAGTTGTCTAAAAAATTCAGACTGGAACAATTCTACTAAATTTTATATATTCTGTGTTTTTAACAGCCTGTTTTTTTGGCTCTACTGAACATTTTTTTGTTCATCTTCAGCTGGGTACCCAAGCACAAACTAATACCCATTCCATCATTCCAGGTCATGTCTATTGCCTACACACAGTTCCCCTAACTGCTCTGTCTTTTATTCTCCAACAGCCACCATTGATCTTCACCTCTGGGTGACTTAGACTCATAGACATTAAGGTCAGAAGGGACCATCATGATCATCTAGCCTGACCTCCTGCACATTGCAGGCCCCAGAACCTCACCCACACACTCCTGAAATAGACCCCTAACCTCTGGCTGAGTTACTGAAGTCCTTAAATCATGGTTTAAAGAGAATCCACCATTTACACTAGTTTAAACCTGCAAGTGACCCAGGCCCCATGCTGCAAAGGAAGATTAAAAAAAACCCAGAGTCGACCCGGGGGAAAATTCCTTCCCAACCCCAAATATGGCAATCCGGATTTCAAAAGCTTCAGGTGGTGACAGATTTCTGTGTAGTGACATCATTGCATTTCTAGTCACGGAAGCACTATTCCTGTTACATTTGAGTCAAAAGTCTGCCATTTTCATATGTGATATGAACATTGCCACACACAACAGCACAAGCTTTAGATTAGGTGCTGCAAGGTCTCTGTTGTTCACATCTTCACTCCACAAGTTAAAACCAGAAAACAGTAGCCAGAAGGTCTGCAGTGACCGTTCGGCTTTCTGGTGTCTGGAGTGGAACAAAGCATAATACAAATAAAAATGGCCTTAACTAAGGTTTGACAAATGAAACAGAAATCTGTCTGTCTTGATGAAACATAATGAGGTATTCCTGTGAACATTTTATCTGATTTCTTAACCAACTATTTTAATCCAAAGTATCTAGAAACACAAACCATTTGCATTCTAATAGCCCAGTGGTTCTGAAACTTCACTGCACCCCAACCCCCTTCTGACAACAAAAATTACTACATGACCCCAGGAGCAGGGACCGAATCCTGAGCCCTCCCGAGTCCCACTGCCCCAGGTTAGAGGGGTGGGGGACGCGCAAAGTCAAAGCTCAAGGGCTTCAACCCTGGGCAAGGGACCTGTAACCTGAGCCCGCCATCTAGAGCTGAAGCCAAAGCCTGAACCCTGCTGCCAGGGCTGAAGTCCTCAGGCTTTGGCTTCAGCCCTGGGCCCCAGCGAGTCTAACACCAGCCCTGGCAACCCCATTAAAACGTGGTCATGACCCACTTTGGGGTCCCAACCCACAGTTTGAGAACCGCTGTTCCTGATTTTCAGAGGTGAATAAATTGGACCATAATTGTTCAGCGTTATATATTTTAACATTTTCACAATGCCAGATATTTTATGTGAATACTTAAATACGCTTTGACATGTTATATATAAAATATTATTTATATTCTGTCTATGGGGTTTTCATTAGCATTAATGTATGCAGCTGGTCATGGGTAACCATCTGAGAACATTAATCCAGGGATTTAGGCATAATTTAAACATTTAAATCCATTTTAGGTGGAAATGTGTAGTGATAAGTCCAACGCTTCTATTTTTTTTCTTTTTGCCTGTGGATTAAGGAACCCATAGGTTCCCCTCAGGCTATGCCCTTGTTTGCTTCCTGATGCAGGGGCAACAGCAATAAAGCCGGTTGGAATTTTTCCGACAAAATGTTTTCCATCAGAAAATGATGATTATTTGAAAATGAAACATTCCATGGGAATGTCTCAATTTCAGTGAAATTCTGACAGAAACCAGCCAGATTTCTGGTAGATCCATGCCTGCCAGGCAGGTTTCAAAACTTACCTGGCTCCCTTCCAGCTCACCCACCAAGCTCCAGCAGGCTACCTGCCAGGCTGCTGGGGAGCCCATGTTTCTAGGGTCCTGTGGCTCCTCAGCAGTCCAACTGGTGGGTTGATGGAGAGCTGGGTGCCTGGAAGCCAAGAAACTCCCAACTTCCAGGTTCATGTCTTCTTGGCAGCTGGAGCTTCCAATTTCTCAGCTTGTCAAGCTACCTGGCTCCCAGGGCACTTCAGGGAGCCTCAAAAAAATGTAAAAAGGTACAAACAAAATGTTGTTTCCACTTATTCAAAAAGAAGTACTGGAATTCCTATTCCATGGGAAATTTCACAATTTCATTTTTTGTTCTGATTTGGAACATTTTGTTTTTTTCTAATTTCAGAATTTCTTGCAGAATGGGAATTCTTGTTTCTGGTCAGTTCTGAACTATATCCACAATATAGTGTGCACCTTCTAAAGTTTTTTCTATCTATAGAATTGCCATTACAGCTGGAGTTTGTAACCACTGCACTGTCATTAAGGATCTTATCTTACCTTTTCATTCCTTCCTTTTTTCTTTAATTAAAATGTACTTAAAAATAAAAAAGCACACTCAATGTACCGTCATCTGAACTGGAGGTACAATCTGGCGTGACATATTTCTCCCTTAACTTTTCACTTTTTATCTGTAGATTGCCCAGAAGCCTCCATTTTTTTAATTTTCTATTCGTAATAACACCAACTCATCATCCCAAGACAAATGGAATCTATCACACAGTATGACTCAGTGGTTTACAGTTGTTTTCATTGGGCTGAATTACCCACGAGAATGAACTGAAAAGAAAATGCAGAAAGCAGAGAATGGCCAAAAGCACTGATATTTTTCATGTTTATGAGCTACTGAGATAGCTACTGTTATACAACTATAAAAGGTCAAGTTTTAACCACTGCATGAGGGGAACTTTGGGGGGCCTGGATCAGCATTAATGTGGCACTTCCCATGAGTACCAGCTAAGGATCCAATCAGCGGACCAAATTCGGGGATGACTCCTGGTCACGTGCCACCTGAGATGTGTTACGTATAAACTAAGCAGAAGGGGAACAATGACAACCCTTGATTTTATATGGGCATACTTTATATTTGACCACACCTAATAACCTTATGCCAAAATGCTATAATGTGTGGCAATTTCTGCTATACCACCTTGGGTTGTAATCTCATTAGGTTTAATAAACCAAGGTACATTGTGCCTGCATAGTATTTCAGTTGGCAACATCCAAGAAAATCCAAGAGTTGATGACTCAGTAGGTGGCGCTTTTCCCTCTGAGTCTGCCACAGTAAAATGCTAAAGGGTGTTATGTGACAATGGGGGGAAAAAATCATAGAAAAAGTTGCCTTCTTATTTAAGGTTTGTCTAAAAAACTGCACTTGAAAAGGGCACCCTTGACATACATTTAAATCAATGCTGAAGAATGGGCTGTATTAGAATAAGAAACAATATTATCCCTAAAGCAACTCTCTCGCTGCTTTAGTGTACAGCTTCTGACTAGACCCTCCCCAGCCTCTCTGCCCAGCTTCCTGCTACAGGTTTAAAGAAACAGTACTCATCATTACTGGAGGTTGCCTACTTTTAGACAAGATATAAAATTGAGCGCCTGTCAATTCTAATTAAATAGACACTTTGTTCCAGTACTTAGATTTGGATTTTAATTTTAGCAATCTTGAAAAAAAAAAGAAGTGCTGAACTGAAGAACATACAACATGAGGAATGGGAGCACAAGCTTCTCTATACTGCCCTGCCAATGAATCTCAGTCCTTAACTCTCCTGGAGGTGAAAGAATAGGTCAGTCTCTCTACTCATTCAAATCCTTGGCCTCACTACTGAAGCTTCCAACAAGGGTGCCAAACTTTGGTTTTATATATCTATATATGTGAACACTTGTCCACTAGGATCTGTACTGAGACAACTACCAAAATGGCAGAGGTACAGTTTTATTAAAGTAGTAAACAACACACCCTGGGTAAAACAAAAATGTTTGCTAAAGATGTTTTGTTTTTCAGTTTATAGAACTAAAAAAAGAATGGCTACTTACCTTCTTGTAACTGCTGTTCTTCGAGATGTGGTGCTTATGTCCATTCCAATTAGGTGTGTGTGCACCGCGTGCACAGTTGTCAGAAAGTTTTTCCCCTAGCAGCACCCGTTGGGTTGGCTGTGGAGCCCCCTGGAGTGGCACCTCCATAGTACTCTATATATGATCCTGCCGACCTGGTGCCTCCTCAGCTCCTTCTTGCCGGCTACTCCGACAGAGGGGAAGGCGGGTGGGTTTGAAATGGATATGAGCAACACATCTCAAAGAGAACGGTTACTCACCTTCTTGTAACTGTTGTTTTCTTCTTCGAGTGATTGCTCATATCAATTCCAATTACGTGACTCCCAAGCCTTACCTAGGCAGTGGGGTCAGAGTGATGGAATTGCTGATTGGAGCACCACTCTGCCGAAAGCTGCATCATCTCTGGCATGCTGGACAATGGCATAATGAGAGGTGAACATATGCACTGAGGACCAACTCACTGCCCTGAAGATTTCTTGGATTGGGACTTGGGCCAGGAATGCTGGTGATGAGGCCTGTGCTCTTGTGGAGTGTGCCGTAAGTGTCAGGGCTGGGATTTGGGCCAACTCGTAGCATGTGCGGATGCAGGATGTGATGCAGGAATATATACTTTCTGAACGGCTTAGTGCATTCGATGTAGAAGGCTAGCACCCACTGAACATCCAGAGAGTGCAGCCTCTGCTCGCGGTTACTGGCATGAGGCTTAGGAAAGAAAACGGGCAGGTATGTCTTGACTCGTATGAAAATGTGACAACCTTCGGAAGAAAGGCCTAAGTTGCACCTTATCCTTGTAGAAGACTGTGTAAGGTGGGTCAGAGGTGAGGGCCTTCAACTCAGACATCCTCCTTGCTGAGGTAATAGCAACCAGAAGATCTACCTTGTATGATAGATAGAGGAGGAAGCAAGTCACTAACAGTCAAATAGGGGCCCCATTAGTTTGGAGAGGACCAAGTTCAGGTCCCACACAGGAACTGGCTGCCTAATCTGCGAATGGAGGCATTCCAGGCCCTTCAGAGATGTCTCACCATGGGGTTGGTAAATATGGAGCATCCAGACACTCCTGGGTGGAAAACTGAGATAGCAGCGAGGTACACCTTGATGGATGACGCTGCCAGGCCTTGTTGTTTCAGGTGTAGGAGGTACTCTAGGATGAGTGGTATAGGCACATGGATTGGAGGTGTGAGATGCTGGGCACACCAGCAAGTAAACCTTTTCCACTTAGCTAGATAGTGGCTCGGGTGGATGGTTTCCTGCTGCCAAGTGGGACCTCCCTTACAGGTTCCGAGCACAGAAGTTCCATGAGATTTAACCATGAAGCTTCCAAGCCGTGAGATGGATAGACTTGAGGTCTGGGTGGAGCAGGTGACCGTGGTCCTGAGTGATCATGTCGGCGTGGAGTGGCAACACAATTGAGTGTCCATTGACAGTTCCAAGAGCGTGGTGTACCAGTGTTGTCAAGGCCATGCTGCGGCCACCAGGTTTACCTCCGCTCTTGTCCCTGTGGACCTTGAGAAGAACCTTGTGCACCAGAGGGAACAGGGGAAAAGTGAACAACAGATAGCCTTCACAGGGTGGCAGAAACGTGTCTGTGACTGAGCCTGGGCTGTGATTCTGGAAGGAGCATAACATCGGGCACTTCCTGTTGCTGCGGGTGGCGAATAGGTCAACCTGGGGAAACCCCCACCTTTGGAAGATAGAGTGTATAACGTCCGGCCAGATGGACCACTCGTGATCGCAGAAGGACCTGCTGAGGTGGTCCGCCAGCTCGTTCTGCACTCCTGGGAGATAGGACACTTCCAGGTGAATGGAGTGGGCTATGCAGAACTCCCAGAGCCTGAGGGCTTCTCGACACGGGCTCCACCCTGCTTGTTGATGTAAAACATGGCAGTGGTGTTGTCCATCCTCACTTCTATGAACTAGCCTTGCAGCCGGGCCCAAAAAGTTTGGCATGCTAGGCATACCACCCTGAGCTCCTTGATGTTGTTATGAAGGGAGAGCTCATCCCGAGACCACAGGCCCTGTGTTTGTAGATGTCCCAAATGTGCAACCCAACCTAGAGCTGACACGTCCTTTACCAGAGACAAGGAGGGCTGTGGAATGTGGAAGGGGACTCCTTCGCACACCATCCAAGGGTGGAACCACCATAGGAGGGACTCAAGTATGTGCTCTGGTACCGTTACTACTAAGTCCAGGTTGTCGCGTCCCGGGCGATAGGCCAATGCAAGCCACACCTGTCGGGGTCTGAGCCTCAGACTGGCATGCTGAACCACATAAGTGCAGGCTCCCATGTGGCTGAGGAGACGTAGGCAATCCCTTGCAGTAGGGGTCAGGAATCGCCTGAGGCCTTGAATGACGTCTGTCATGGCTTGGAATCGTGTCTCTGGCAAAAATGCTCTTGCTTGCTTTGAGTCCAGCACTGCTCCGTTGAACTCTATTCTCGGGATCGGAGACAAGGTTGACTTGTTCATGTTGAGGAGGAGGCCCAGTCTCTCGAAAGTGGATCTGACGAACTGGACCTGAGATTCCACCTGCTCCTTGGTGCACCCTCTGAGCAGCCAGTCGTTGAGGTAGGGGTATACATACACCTGTCTCTTGCGAAGGAAGGCTGCTACGACTGACATGCACTTGGTGAAAACTCGGGGGCCTCTCGACAGACCGAACAGGAGGACCATGAACTGATAGTGTTTGTAGTCAACCATAAACCTTAGAAATCACCTGTGCATGAGGCAAATGGCTATGTGAAAATACATGTTTTTCATGTTGAGGGCAGTGTACCAGTCTCCCGGATCCAGGGAAGGGATCATCGTGCTCAGGGGGACCATACAGAACTTCAACTTCTGCTTGAATTTATTGAGTCCTCGCAGGTCTAGAATGGGTCAGAGGACCCCCCCCCAGCTTTGCCTTGAGGATTAGGAAATAGTGCGAGTAGAATCCCTTTCCCCTTAGCTCCTGAGGAACCTCCTCCACCGCTCCTATTGTGAGGAGCGACTGCACCTCCTGGACAAGGAGTTGCTCGTGAGAAGGGTCCCTGAAGAGGGACGAGGAAGGGGGGGGAGCAGCAGAATTGGAGAGAATATCCCACTTCTACCATGCGAAAAACCCAGAGATCCGATGTTAGATGGGACCAAGCACAGTAGAAGAAGGATAGAGAGTTCAGAAAACATGGGGAAGGATCTGGTGCTGAGACAGGTGCACCGGCCTCGGGCGCACCTTCAAAATGACTGCTTTGAGACCGATGAAGGCTTAGTCAGGCCCTGGCCCTGTCCAGACTGAGGATGGGAGGGCTTGCGCCTACCATTTCTGCCCTCATGTCTGTAGAGATCCTGCCTCAGCTGGGGAGGATAGGACTGCTGTTACTATGGTTGGGGCTTAAAGGGCTTCCATTGGGTTGCTGGGGTGTGCATACCCAAGGATTTCATTGTAGCCTGGAATCCTTTAGGCTATGCAGCCTGGAGTCCGTCTGTTCAGCAAACGGACCACCCCATCAAGGTTTGTTGAACCTTGGGCAGAAGCCCTGAGGCCTGCAGCCATGAGCTAAGCCTCATGGCGATTCCTGAGGACAAGATGTGCGTCTCCAAGTCCGCAGCATCCAGTGAGGCCTGTAAAGAGGTCTGTGCCACTGCCTTGTCTTCCTCAACAATAGCCCCAAACTTCTCCCAGGACTCTGCTGGTAAGAATTACTTAAACTTCAGCATTGAGTTCCAGGAGTTGAAGTTGTATCTACTCAGGATTGCCTGCTGATTGGCAATCCTGAGTTGTAAGCCCCCTGTGGAGTATACTTTTTGTCTGAATAAATTCAGGCACTTGGAATCCTTGGACTTAGGCGCCGGGGCTTGCTGTCCTCTCCTTCTCATTCACTACAGGGAACAGGACTGCAGGTGTGTGAATAGGTATTCGTACCCTTTAGAGAGGACAAAATATTTCCTCTCCATCCCATTGGTGGTGGGAGGGATGGAGGCTGGAGTCTGATAAATGGCCTTTGCATTGGCCTGGATAGTTTTGATGAGTGGTAGAGTGACCCTAGATGGTCCCTCCAGTGCCAGGATATCCACCATAGGGTCCTTGGACTCTACCACCTCCTCAGCCTGCTGGTTTATATTTTGTGCCACCCTGCGTAGGAGTTCCTGGTGGGAATGGCTATCTATAGGGGGAGGCCCAGAGGTGTAGGAACCCACCACAGCCTCATCCAGGGAGGAAGTCGAGGAGACCAGAGAGGGAACTGGGTCCTCCTGACCTTCCTGGTCCTCCATTACCTCCTGTCCTGCCTCTAATCCAGGGTCAGACACCCCATGGTCAGGCTTAGGAACAGGGCTGGGTTCCGGAGGAGGTGGTAGGGTTGGTAACTCCTCCACACCCCTCAGGATGGGATGGCTAGCCTCTGCCTCCAGCACCCTCGCGTTGGACACCATTGAATGGGAGCCCCTGGACTGGATGCCCTGGGCCTGGTGATATGCCCAAGAGGTCCAAAATGGCCACTGCTCTGGCCCCTGCCACTGTGTGGGCCATGGTGCCACGCCCATCTTGTTTGCCCTGTGCCAGCTTGCATCAGGCCCATTCTGAAACTTTAGACCCTGTCTCCGAACCCGAAGACATGGATCTAGACCATGAGGGCCAGCGCAGTGCTGAGCACTATTGGGCCGGGGAGCGGTGCCATGACCTGGAACAGTGCCGTGTCCTGGAACAGTGCCGCAAATGGGGTCTGCGCAATGACCCGGAATGGTGTCATGACGGACTCCACAGGGACTGGGACCTGCTGTGCAACAGCGATCAACGCCACGAACAGTCACGCTGGCAGGACCTGGAGTGGTGCCGCGAGTCAGACCAGCGCTGCGAGTCTGATCAGTGCTGTGAGTGTGATCGGTGCCGGGACTCCAAGTGTCACTGGGACTCCGAGCGGCATCGTGTCTCTGAGGAGGCGCTGAGGAGAGCAGCATTACAGGCTTTCTGTGGGATGGTGCTGCATGCTGGACATCGGGGGCTTGGCGCGAAGGGCCGGGGACTGCAGTGCCGTCATGTCTATGAGATCTCTCGCAGTCTCAAATGTATCTGGGGTGGAAGGCGGTTATACCTTCTCCACCACCTGACACGGTGAGTCCAATTGCACCAGACTTAACGCCCCCCCTTGCAGGACCGAAGTCGACGGTGCCAGCTCCGAAGTTCCACCGGGTTGCATCCTGAAGTCAGGGAACCACTCGTCCCTTGTTTCCAGTGCCACTTCTGACCCGGGGAATGGGACCAGTGCCGGAGAGCAGCAGTGCCGCGGTCTTGTCCAGAATCCTTCTGCGGTGCCGTCTCCACCGCTGCTGAGGCACTACGCACTGATGCAGTTGGGGGCGGGTCCTGCTGCACTGATGCTGGTTGTGGTCTAAGTGCTACCTCCATGAGGAGCTGCTTCAGTCTAAAGTCCTGCTCCTTCTTCGTTCTCGGGCAAAACCCTTTGCAAATCCTGCACTTATCCACCTGATGTGTTTTCCCCAGACACTTTAAGCAAGTGTCGTGAGGGTCGCCCATTGGCATAGGCTTGTTGCAGGACTTGCAAGGTTTGAACCCCTGGGACTTAGGCATGCCCTGAGTCCCCAAGGAGAGCGTGGTTGGGTTGGAGGGGAACCCCCACCTCCCGACAGTGAACTGTTAAACTATACTAACTAGTAACTAAACTAACTAAGGAAAACAAACACTAAAGTAGATAGAAGCTAGGGAAACGTGGAGAGCTTGCTGAACAAGACGCCACAGTTCTAATGACCATCACTGGCAGTAAGAAGAAACTGAGGAGGCACCAGATTGGCAGGGTCATATATAGAGCGCTATGGAGGTGCCTCTCCAGGGGGCTCCTCAGCCAACCCAACAGGTCCTGCTAGGGGAAAAACTTTCCAACGACTGTGCATGACATGTGCACACACCTAATTGGAATAGGTATGAGCAATCACTCGAAGAAGAAATATTTTCATATTTTTATCATATACATGCAGTTAAAGAAGCGCAAATAGGATGGACCACAATTTGGTTTCTAGTGTGTAACCTTCAATTAGAATGTTCCTCTACATGTAATAGACACCTGTGAGGGAACAAAGGGCAAGCTGTAGTCATAGCATCAGTGGTATAATACAAACAAGTACTGATACAGTCATGGACAGCAGAAGAGGTCCAATTTGTGGCCACTCAGCAAAGGCAAACCCAGGGAACTTTCATCCCTAAGGGTAAGCCAGTGACGGTCATCCAGCCATGCAAGAACAGGATGAGTTAGTAGACTAACGGCAGGGATAAAATGTAGCTTATATAACAGCATGGACCAATTTAAATAGCCAAGTGGAAAGCCTCAATTTAAATAAATGTTAATTAACGTTGCCATTTATACTTCAGATATTTTCTAAAGAAAGATGCACTCTTATTGCTCTATATAATCATTAAAACATGTTGATTTAAAACTAAATAGAGCCTTTACTCTACAGTTGCTACATCTTTTTACTACCTAGGAGGGTACACTATAACCATATACATTAATTTAAGCAATTACATAGCTCAATGTTTTCAGATTCTTATTAATTATACATTTTAAATAAGTTAGAAAATTATGAATGATATATTGCTTATTTACTTATATACTTAACTTTTTGCTCATGACTTGTGTCACATGCATTAGGATCGTAACTGGAATTTAATTAAACATACAACAGCATATAACACTGATTTTTATTCAAACAAAACAAGCCCTTAATACCATGACCTATTGGGCCGTATTTATAAACCTTCACCTCAAAAGTTAGATTTTCTCCCCTGATTCAGTCTGTATATAGAAAAGTAGCCTTTAACTCAAAGTTTGATAGAGGTTCATGCATTCAGCATATTTATTTTTTATTTAAATGTTTTAAGAGATTATAATAAATGAAGGCCTTAAAATATTTTGTATTAAATCCAGATTTCATTTTAAACAGGTTTATTTTTTAAAAGAAAAGCTTTTTATAATTTAATTTAAATTTTAAAAAATCATATTTTTTTAAAAATCAGAGATTTTTATCCATACTGTTATAAAGTCATATGATTGTGCTGCAGGTCACCACGGTGAACAGCTGATACCCCAGGTGGACACATCTGCACTGATTTGTGAATCATGCTTCTGTACTGGCTGTTAAAAAGGGGCAGCTGAGGATTGTCTCAATGTGGGGAAATCCTTGATTGGCATACAACTAATAAAACTGCCTGTCTGCCACTCCCACTCAATCCATGCTCAGAGCACGCTATGTACCAATGATCCCCATCTGGTGTAACAGCGCCTGGGGGCATTACAAGTTGGTATATTTTGTAGCAGTCCCAGTGATGTTCTACACTAGGTTGGGGATGGGGGTGGCATTGAACATCCTGAGAACCAAGAAGCCACAAACAGTTCCTTTGCAGCTTCCTGCCCCAGCTGTGCCTTGCGTTTACTGGACACAGCTGAAGATTAAGCTCAGTATGTTTCAATACAATACTGAATAATACAGACAACTAATTTTAAATGGAGTTTAAACCACCATTAAAAAAAGGAAGTCTCTAATTCAGAAATTGTTTGAGTAAATAACTTGTGTTTTTATTGGTTTATTCTCTTTGTAACAAATGATTTTGTTCACAAATTTATCTAGAAGTCATTATGGAACTAATTCATCTTCTGAATTAGAGCAAGAACATGAAGTCATGCCACCTGTTTCCTGTCCACTAGAGGGCAAAGATATGTCACACTAAAGGAAATCATCTATGTTCATAAACAAATGTTAATATGTAATTGCATGCAACTTCTCCCTCGTATTTCACTTGCATATTTCTAAGCACGATTTATAAAACAATCTAGTAGAGGGTCGTTGTGGCATCAAGTCAGCATTTCTAATTCATCCTTGGCTCTTGTTTCACTTTTAGTAATTTGGTATTACACTATCTAATTTTTCTCAAAACAAGCCATGTCAAATGCTCGCTCTCTTTACTTCTCATATTGCTAGTCTGTCTTCCCCTTTTTCCTTTTCAGTACTCCAATGTACTACAAGTTCACAAGTAAATACCTAACAGCTTTATCTTGCAGCCTAATTGTTAAAGTACTTTACTGCTTCAGCAAATAAAACTGTTTACTGAAGGCTTCATTAACCAAACAATGCTACAATACAACCATGTATATTTGTGTCTGAAAAGGGGAAGGCAGAGAGAGCTGGAAATAGAACAGTAGAACCCAAACCTCCTGATTCCCAAGCATGTTTCATTACAAGACTATACTTCCCGCCTCAGGAACGGAAGTGGAAATAACCTGTGAACTAATTACCTCCTTTTCTCCTCCTCTGGTTGTATGAGTCCCGCCTGCCTGGTTTAACATGATATGGAAGCAGGGATATGAAATTTGTGCTCCTGAGTGTGGTGCATTCAGCAGAACAGCTATTTAACCTGAAGAAGGGGAATAGGCAAACCCACAACTGTGGAAAAACAATATTTAAAACAAACATGTTCACAAAACACACTTCATTATCCTTAAGAGGCTATTATATTATTATTATTATTTATATTCCCACAGACTATGATAGTGAGAACTGTTCAGTGCCTTACAGCGTCACCAACTGCTAAAATGCCCAGATGTAAAAAGCAGCTAAGCAGACTGCAACCAAGAGATCTGCCAAGGTCTTTTGGCAAGGCCCTTTCTTGTGGGGCTCGCGTCTGCAGAGCAGTACTCACATTCAGTAATTTATACTGGAGCTGAATCACAGCTTTGTGATAAGCCACGAGAAGGGGGCAATTTAATGTTGTGCTGCCTCTGGAGCAGCTCAGGCAGGAAATTGTGACTGCAAAGCTCCCCTGCTGCTCTACGGAGGGTGTGAATCCTACAGGGTCTGTGACCAGGAAGGTGTATGTTCCCTGGCACACCAAAGCAGCTACACTGGCTAGTGCATTGGTGGAACAAGGCCAAGGCAAAACTGAGCATGATCAGGCCCATTTATTTATGCAACATATGAATCAAGAGAATTAATAAAATAGAGGCCTCTCCTTTAAGGACTCAATCCTGCATGGTGCTGCGCACCATAGGGTATGTCTACAGTGCAGCTGTGAGTGAGTCCATAGCCTGGGTAGACAGAGTGTAGGGCGGGTCTGAGCTCAGGTAGCTATCCCAAGCCTCCACTGGCGCAGCAATGTCCACACTGCTATTTTTAGTATGCTAGCTTGAACCCCACTAGTGCAAGTCTGGCTACCCAGGCTGGAACGCTCGCTGCCAGCTGCTCTGAAGAATACTCACAACCTCCCAGTGAAGTCAGTGGGAGTTGAGGACACAGGATTGGATGTTAAACATATTCTATATAGCAGTATTTACCATTAAAACATGAACAATAATACACTATTTTATTTTATTATACAATGAAAACATGTAGATATATTATCTTCATTATCATCTCACTAACTACAGGGTATACTGTAGCATGCGGTCAATTTACATCACTGTCACTGACAATTTTGGTTAGTAAAAAACATATCTGAAGGCAACAAAACACACTCGTGGAAATATTGGTTAGAACAAGTATGTCATCATTTCCCCCCGAGGACTATCTAACAGTTATGTTTGCTCACAACTTCATTTCTTTGAGTGTGGTGAGAAAAAGTTGATCCATAATAACTTCTCCAGTCAAGTTAAATACAAATAATCTGAACACTATTTATAAGTAGCTTCACTAGATTATGCAATGTTTATTTTCAGCGTGTTTGTTTACAAAAGCAAACCCACTTATTTAAATTTTCTCATCCTGTTTTCATCAAATGTCCATTTTAATGATTAGTAGCAATAATACTTGGCACTTGTATAATGTAGCACTTTGCAATTTTAAATCCCGGTACAAAAAAATAATTCAATCCTCACAACACTGCCGTGCTGTAGGAAACTGATGCAGAGATTAAGAGCCTGTGTCTGTATTCCTTGTGCAGCTTAAATGTCATTGACTGAAGTCAAATGGAAGTTTCTGGTAGATAAGGATTGCAACCCTTGGGCCCTGTATGACTTCCACAAAGCCAAACACTGAGTCAGTGACAGCCAAGATTAACATTCAGGAATTTCTGGCTCCCAGTTCAATGTTAATTTTCCAAGACCATGTTGCTTCTCAAAAAAAATCAAGAATTATGGATTATTTCTTCCCTCTATGCAAACATTTACTTGGATTAATATTAACTTCTATGTATTCATTGATGCCATCATCCTGCAAAGATTTAAGCATGTGCTTAACTTTATGCGCAAATAGTCTACTTGAATCAATGGGACTTCTGCATGTGCTTAAGTCTTTTCAGGAGTCAGGCCTAGGATCATTAGCAACAAGTAATGCAAAATATTTTTTTCCAAGGTAAAAAAAATTGCGGTCTTTAGTCCATCACATGAAAATATCTACATAACCTTTTGATTAACTTTATTAAGAGCAGAATTGCCTTGGAACATGTATACTATCTAGTAAACTTTAATATATAGTTGATATAAACAGCAAATTGGTATTTTAAAATATATAAAAATGAAACTTGTAATTATATTAGAAGTTTTGCATCATATTTGCATCACATACAAATATGAGTTCCCAAAATATAAAAAGGTTCATAGTCCAGACAAGTGAGGTAGCAAATTGGTTACTCAAATTCAGTTTTTCACAATGTCATAACTATGATCACTATAGCAATTATTATCACCTAATCAAACAGAAATGTCACTACAGTATTTTAGTTTATTAAAAATAGTCATTGATCAAAAATAGTCATTGATCATTATTTAGTTTTCTTGTTCATATAGTTTATGTATCATTTCCAATGCGCACACACATACTTTATTAATAAAGCACATTATTTCACCCTCCTGCAGAAAATACTATAATGATCAGAGAAATCAGAATCAGTTATGCGCTGTACCCTCAGTCTTCTCCTGCAATTTGTCTATGTCCTGTTGCCACAATAATTCCCTACTTTTTTTTTAAAAAGGCATTATCGTAACTCAAAGTGTCCTTTTTCGCAAGAACATTTTGTGACTGAAACATTTTAAAAATAATTTAGCTAAAATGATCTATGTAATTATGGTACAATGATATCACAATGCATTTGAGTAGCCAGTGTTCGCCAAGCTGTCTTTATAAATTTCTCTTCCTTGGCAAACTGAAGCTGAAGAAATGCAACAGTTTTGCCATGTTTCATAAGAGTCAATTTAGCACTCATTGTTGGCCCCATTTTATACCTAGCAAATAGTTATTACCTGTCATCTTCAACTGCAACATCATACAACTAGGCTTCAATATGTAGTAGTACTATATTATACCTATGATATTGATGGAGAAACCCTGCAACATACTAGTTGAAATAAAAGCATTCAGACAAATCCTACCCTTTCCCAACATGGTTCCCTCCCCTCTGCCTTTGAAAATCAACATGGCATATTGTAAATCTACTAACTTTTGAGCTGCTACTCAGTTAAAAATTTCCCAGCATTTTTATGCTTTCCAGTTAGTTAAGAGAACATGGAAACACTTCTGATGGGACAGCATCAGAGCTTCAGAGATTTGAAGCATGTAGGGAGAATCATTCTATGTTCTTGGAGCGCCTTATCAGAGGGGTGCCATGAACTCTGGGAAACAGCTAAAGACAGGTTCTAGAATGCAAAAAGAGTCCTAGAACCAGCTACCAATCCTCTCTTGCCCCACACTAGATCTAAAAAAAAAAAAAAAAAAAAGAAGGATTTGTGGGTAACATGGCAAGATGTAGGTATAGTGTTCAAAGGGCAACACTACAGGCAATTGAAATTAATCCCCATTACATTTTTAAAAGTACTACTGTTTCAAAACCAATCCAAGTTACCAATCTCTTTTTCCACTGCAACAACCCTAATTTCAGGAAGCAAAATCTGTATATAATGGATGATCAGAAACGATAACAGGTTTTATGGATGCAGAAATTCAAACACAAGCTTGAGGCCACAAAATGTAAGAGTTAGTAATATATAATTAAAAAACTAATTATACTGACAGAAGTGACATCAGTTCACTGGAAGCTCACAGACGTATAAGTGTGAACCACATAGTATAAGATTACACACTGAGGGACCAGAAGACATACAGGTCTACAGCAACACCATCCATTCTCTCTTGCTGTCAGCAAGTTACCTGGATTTTATCAGCATCTTGTTAATAACTCAATCAACACATTCCTAAACCAGACATTACAGCATCTTCTCTCTTTCTATGAGGATTTCCTTGCTCACCCAAAACACAACATTCCCTCTCTCTCCCCCTCTGTTTAACAGAAGTCTGTGGTTTTGGAGGCTCTCAAAAGAAACTAGCAAGACACACTTAGTACCCCTTCCAGGTGGACGCTCACTTCAGGACTCTCCTGGACAACACTTCTGGAGACAGCTTCCTTCACTTCACAACCTTATACAACTCCCAGCCAACGGCCTGTCTATCTCCATCTCTGCCTCCAAATGCCATGCAACCTTTCAGAGTGTTCTAAGGCCCATGTGACAGAAATTCTCTACTAGACTCTTCCCCTCAGTTACATTTACTAGGTGGCTCAAAAGTTAGTGGTTCAGATAAACTGAAGAACCAGCCCTCTGAAACTTTTCAGATCTGTATCACACAACGCTGTTGTGTCCAAGTAAAACACATACTTCTTGAGTACAAACAACTGGTTTCAACAGCCTTAACATGTTGGCTTTGAGTCCAGAAATACATTAACATATAGCAGCTCAATTTTGCTTCTTTTTACATATTGTAATATGTCCACATGTTTAAAGTGACATAATTTTGTTTTGTTTTGATGAGATAAGGTTATTTTCCAATACCTGTACCAGTCGCAATAATGATTTTTTGGTAAGGATTCAACATATTTAATAGAGAAAATTAAAACGGAATGATTATTGAAAGTAATACTGGGCATGCTCAGAAGCTGTTCATCAAACTAACATAGCTCAGCTGCTTCAAAGCTTTGTTTTGAAATAGCAAACTGGCAGAGGAGTTAACATATTATTTATTTTTTGCTTTAGACTTTTTTGGCCTAAACATTGGCTAGGAAGCATCTGAAAGCCGACTCTGTAGAATGTTTTCTGAAGCACTAGATTTCAAACATAGTTGCACAGATTTAGACTAGGTTTCTTAACAAAATGGCATCTGAGCAATTTACAAATTAAGTTCAATGCTATAAAAATTTTGAAACAGCACAACTGAAGCACCACAATCCTGAACCAGAGCTGAAAAACAACAAAATGTGTTGTCAGCAGACTCACCAAAAAAAAAAAAAAAAAAAGGTGAAGTTTTCACTTCAAACATTCTTTTTCCACGACAGTAAAACAAAACAAAGCAAAAAATACCCAAAAACTACATCACAGCAATTTTTCATACATGTCAAGATTTCACAGGATTGCTCACCCATAACTTCTTATAAAAGGTAAGGGTTCCAGGGAAGGGATGCAAACTGACAGTGAGTCAAAGAAAAGAGAGAAGGAACTTTTACAATAGCTTAGGCAGGAAGGTTCTAGTCACAGGTAATAGGGGGAGAGGTAGTTTAAATTCAAACTGTACACTCCATGCATATCCCTGTTTCTTATTTGTCCATCTTGCTATGTACCACCTGTGTCCTCATGTACAGAACCAGGTAAATAATTTAATAATTTTCTGATTATTCTTTTCAGATGTGTCTCTCTCATCTACCAGTAGCTGCTGCTGAGAGTTAGGAGCTACATGTTGAGAGGTATGCCAAAAACCATTTGTAGAGCATAGTAACAACTTTACTGACCTTAACTTATGGAGAATGCTCTATATTATCCACCACCGACTTTTTTTCCATAGAGCACTTCCATAACACAGTGGTGGCTTATTAAATTCAGGATTTATAGATATTAAGGCTAAGACAATGTTCAACAGCTTCAGAACTTAGGGACATTTCCATTATTTAACACAATTTGTTCTTGGGTATGGAAACATATCTGTACTTGGCTTGCCTTCCAGACAATTACTATATGGCCTTGACTTGGTTTACCAACAGCCTTCTTCCAGGACTTAGAGCAAGCATGAATGGCAGGAATACATTTGGAGAGATTTTGAATAGAGTGACTTGGAAATTTCCTAGACGAAAGAAACATTTTGATGCTGTCCCTTTGAGTTTGATTGAGATGGGTGAGGGAATCTAAGTGACTATCATCTATAAGGGGCAGCCTGAAGGAATTATGGAAATTTTAGGTGTAATAAGTAGCACAGAAAGACAGCATTGACCATAATTACCTGAGGCAGTAGGTACTGTAATGAGTGGCCACAGAGGGACAAGGAACATAAACACAAGAGTTGAATTGTGGTGCACTGGGGAAAGGTTGAGAGTGCACTAGGACATAGAGTACACAGAAAGACTGGATGATCTGGAATGCGAACAGAGACAAGGAAGCCCAAGGTTTAACCATCTAGCACTCAAATTACTAGAAGTAGGCAAGCCCCAAGCAGCTTGAGGTTTCATGAACCCCAAATGCCATTTTTTAAGATCCAGAAAGATCCAATTTGAAAACAGTTTTTTCCAAGTAATTTAAGACAGTCCCCTCCTTACTATCCCTCAGGGTGACTATTTTTTTTTTTAACATAATGCTAATACTGTGCTATAAATTAGACCTGGGAGAACCACCCCCTAAAAACTAGGCAGCTATCTCTAGAATTTTTCTCCTTTCCTTGGTGCTCATGGCTGATTTTTGGTTTGCATCTCACATTTCCCCTCAATCTGTTTCCTCACTCTGCCTATTTTTCTATTGGATTTGCTGTCTCCTGTTATTTTCACAGACTCTCCTTAGCAGAGTGAAAGCCTGTAAAGTTTTCAAGCCCAGGATGTTTGAGTAATTTCAAAATTAGGCAAAGTGAAGTTGCCCTTCCCTAGAAATGATGCCCCACTGTTATATCTTTATATTTTATATCACTGGGGTGGGGGGAGGAAGAGAATGAGGGTGCATGGAGAGGCAGGAGCTTGTAAGCCACAGAGTAAGGGAAATAAAGAAGCGCAAGCTGAGGCAGTATCAGCCAGAAACAACATGACATGTATTCACAAAAACACTTCTGATGTAAAACAGTGAGCTGCTAGAATGGGAAATTAATCCTGTAAAAGAAAGCAAACTGAAGAAAAGTCTGCAGCAGAAAAGACGAAAGGGGGCTAGAAACCTGCATCTGCAGGGGCATGGGGGTGGACTGGAGAGAGAGAGAGGGTGGCTTGGGGTCTGTGAAAGAGTATAGGAAGGGGAACGGGGTAAGAGATCTCAGATTTGAAGTAGAGACTGAGAAGTGAGCCTTATGGTGGAAATAGGTCTGGGTGAGAAGTACACAGAGAAAACAAGATCATAAACAAGTGATACAGAAATTATTTTTGAAAAGATTTCAGTAATCATCTATATTTTTTCTTTCAATAAAAGGAGGTCTGGAAGGAAGGCAGGCAGAGGAGGAGGAAAGAAGAATGGGATTGTTCAAGCATGAGAAGAAAAGCCAAGGCTGTACAATATTCAGGCTTTATTCCTTCCTCCACATATACAGTCCTCTCTCATCAAATGGCTCCTGAAAGCAGAGTTCGCTATGCTCCTAGATGTTACCCTGTACATGAACATACTACTACACTATTATGCCCCTTATTGGGAAACTATCTTTTGTAAGAGGGAGGAAGAGGTCTTCTAAAAATAATTCTTATTTTATCAGTTGGACCTTTTACTCTGAAAGAGCCCAAAATGCTTTCCATTGTATATCGCAACAGGAGGTGAAGAGCAGAACCAATGGCTGAGGAAAAGGAGACACCTGCTCCCCAAGGCTGGGAAGCTCTTGGTCACGGATTTTAAAGAGACACTTGGGAGGAGCTGACTGCACACTAAAATAATACTGAATATATATACACATATATAGAGATAAAAAAATCTAGTTGTGGTGGACACTTAATTACCACATTAGCCATCTAATGTTGAGATGAATTTATTAAACCAATTCCCACACTTTCTATATTCTGACGTTCAGTGGTTCCATTATAATCTCCACAATTTTTTTTTTGCCTTACTAATGTTACCATGGCATTTGTTCATTGAAAACATAGCATATATCATGAGTTGAACATTGTCTGCAAACAGCAACTGTAAAAGATTTTTAAAAGACACAAGTGACTTAAAAGCTATGCATCTCTCTGAAAGTACTTTACTTATTACTATTACAAGGAACACATACAACAAATATAAATGGAAAGTTAGTGATGATCAATCCAGATAATTTCATAATCAGCTAAAAGTAATACTGTATTCATATAAACATGATCATTTGAAACTGGGGACTGCATTCATTAAACTACAAACATACATGATTTCCATTCTCACTCCAACCCCAGTTTTCAAGTTAGGCTTAAACCCTGCAAGCCTCCGTTTTAACCATTCTTCCTGTGTAATAGCCATTATAACTACTCTGTTTGCTGCTGCTAATGTGCCAGTGGTCATTAGAAGTCCATTTGCTCAAAATGTTATCGTTGTTTGTCAGATTGCAAATGGAAGGCTTTGAATCCGGCCATTAAGGCTTTGCAGTGACAACAACAGTACTGCCATAGCTCCAGACAACCCCATCAACATGTCCAACCACCCCTGCCCCTCCTCCCCCACAAAAAAACCCACAAAAGGAACTGCCCCACTGCAAGCAGTGTGGAGCTGCTGGAACCACACAGATTTTTATTTGATGTGTGGACACTAAGAACATGATGGAACATGTACGCATTTTAGATACAAATGACGATGCACATAAACTAATTTATCATCATCTCCACAAAACTACCCCGTTTTACATAATGTCACCGATACTTGGAAGGTTAGTTCTTTCTTAAAAAAAAAAAAAAAAGACTTTTGATCACAAAAACTATTTATTTTATTTCATTTCATGTTTTTAATCCAAAAGACATAATTCAATTTCTTAATTTCTCAGAACCTCCACATTTTTCAATTTTCCATATGCTTGATTACAGAAATCAATATATGTTATTAAGCAACAGGAGAACTATAAAACCCATACTTCAGTGGTTAGGAATTCATGGCCCATAACCTGCTTCCATTAAAGTAAAGAGGAGACTTCCACTGACTTTAGTGGAAGAAGAATCAAATCAAAATGAAAGAATAAAAAAACACTACAGTTTTTGGATTTAAGAATAAAACTCTTCATGGAATAAATATTTGACTATCAAAATGTAGCTATCAACTATTGTAGTCATTTAAAAATATTCTTTTTCTCAAAAATTTGTGTTTTTTGTTGAATATGCCAAATGGGAACAACTAGGTTCATTACCAACTCATGAGATGCACGAGGGTGCATGCATTTATAAGCACACACAAAAAGGAGACAGCCATGACTCATTTAACAGTATTTAAGTAAATACAGTAACATTTCCCCTCTATAACTGTAATAGAGGCATGAAGATGTAAATCTGAACCTATTTTAAAAAGGTAAATGTGCCATACTGATAATCATGTTCATTGACTATAATCCTTATCAGCCAAATACATATGGTATGAGCTGAGATGGGACCACTCTCTTGTACTTGTATATAATTCTGTGTTGAAAATAATAATCACATGGTAGTCATGGTTACTCATTGCAGATGAGAGCTGTATTTTCTAGCAATGTTAGAAATGTGCATAACTTTGGGTGCTGCATTTGATTTTTTTACACATCTGCTCATTTATGGTCTGCTTTCCATGTATGTCCTCTGACACAGCTACCCCAATGCAATTTTAGAGATTTAAAGCCAGATTTTTCTGTGTTTAATTTAAAAAGCAATTTACAATTATCCATGCTGCACAAAATAATTGCAAAGCTATTTTCAAAAGCAGAATCTAAAGCTTTTCATTTTTCTAAGCTTTTAAAAAATGTCAGGCTGAGAATAAGGCTGTTCTATTTACAGCTCATTCAGCAGTTATTTACTGAAAGAACTACAACTGGTAGTACACCAGTTGGCTCCATTCCACGCTGATGCCTTCTTTTGTCTTTAGATTACAACAGTACAGCAAAGATGCCATTATTTTCCCCCCTTGATAAAAGCCTATGTTTTTCACTTCATGCCTCTGAAAGTATCTTCTCCTCAACTTCACTTGTGTATTACTGCCTACAATGTCTCAAAGTGGGAAGGACAGGACCTAGAAAGAATAAAATCAGACTATCCTAGCAATCATTTTTGCCATAATCTCCCCACCTCTTGAGCTTGTGTCTTCCGAGTATCAGATGTAAAATAGTGCTGTCCAAACTGTAGGTGGTATTGGCAAGGGAGGTGGCTTGGCTAGATAGGTAGGTAGGGCGGGCATACACTGAGTTGATGCAGTCTCTCTGCAGCTTCCTTCACTGACGATCCTGTGGCGCTTGCCATGGTACTTAAAGCAGCCCTTGCTTTGTGGGACTGGGGCAAAAAAACCCACTGCCTCCCCCCAACTTCCCAGAATGAACCCCTCTGAGCACAGCAGCTCTGGATACCTCTCTGTTGGAGGTGAATATGGCCTCTTCTCTGTAACTATTTTGGGACCGACAGTGAAGATCAATGGCAAATAATCCTAAAATATTTTTAACAGTGGACTGTCATTTAGAAAGTAATTAGAGCTAAGGAAATAAATCCTAATTTAAATCCAAAATGATACAACTTCAACAGATCCTAATCTTGTACACAATATTCCATCTCTGGCCAGGAAGCCAACAGCAACAGAGGACCAGAGCAAGTCCTTATTAAAAAGGCACTGGACCTGGAGTTAGGGCTGACTGAATTTGGTATCTGAACTAGAACTGAGTGACTAACACTGGTGGGAGTTTAAAAAAAAAAATTGCTCAGTGATGTGCAGGGAAAGTAACCTACAAGTAAGCTGATATCAGGGTTTTATTAAGATAGGCCAGTGGAGAAAGGAAGCCAGCAGCAGTTTAATCAGGGTAGGGGATGCCAGTTTAGGCCAGTGGAAAATGCAGGGGATTTCTGCATTATTTTTTAAATGATTATGTGACTCAGTTTACCCACCTACTTTCGTATTGTGGGCTACATGGAGTGAAAGGGTTAACTCTGCCCAGAGCTCTCCATCCAGGAGATCAGGAAAAGAGACAATTATCTGAATTAACTCAACCACCCAATACTTCAACCATACAAGCGATAGGGACTGTAAAGTACCATCTCCAGCCCAGGTAGCAGACACTCTCTGCTTGGGATACAGGAGGGGGATCCTTGAGGTGGGAAAGCTGATACAAAGGGATCTGGTTCAGTTGAAAAGTAGCTCTGAAACTGGAAAGGGAGAGACTCTGGAAGAGACTCAAGCAGTGAGTCAGAAGTCGGAGCTGCAGGCATGCGGGCTTTCTTCCTACCCAAGGCTGAAGGTTGCCTGTGCTAAGCGGAGCATGTTTAACTAAGAAGCTAAAAGGTCAGGTAAGATTCACAGCTCCTCTTCTTTGTTATTTTAACCCATAGCCTCACGAGAGGCTGCCGAGGAATACAAGGCATAGCAAGCTCTGTTGTCCAAGACAAGGCCTATGTAGCAAAGCACTTTAAGATATCGATAACTTAAAGCACGTGATAATTCTATTGTATATAAGGACAGAGACAAAGAAGGCCCATTTCAAAACTGCCTTCTTCAGTCCTACAGTCTAAGAAAGGAGGCAGGGGGGAAGACAGGGCCTTAATACTAGAGAAATTCCCTTATATTGGAAAGAGAAGAATGATGCTTTATCATGCACCAAGGAAGTCTCTCCCAAAAAGAAGTATCCAGCTAAGCAGACAGGTTATGATGTTTAGGGACTATCACCAGGACTGTGTCTGATGACCAAGAGACCTGCTGATTAATCATTACTATTTGCCCATAGCTACAAACCTGCCAGATCTCTTGAGGCCTGAAGGTAGTATTTTATGTAATTATAGAATCACATTACAACGGTCTATAACCCACTAACCCCCAGTTTTTATTTGTCCCCCTCCCCCATGACAGAAGAGGTGTTAAAGGGCTACTTCACCTTAAATGGTCCCTTGAAATGTTTATTTACGCTAAACAATCTGTTCCACCTCGTATTAAGCTGTGACATTCTGAGTACATTTCCCAGACCTAAAGATGAGTTCTATGTAAGCTTGAACACTTGTCTCACTCACCAAAAGTTGGTCCAATAAAAGATATTACCTCACCACTTGTATTACTAATATCCTGAGACCAATATGGCTGCAACAACATTATATACATTGTGGAATTTTGCATGTCAGGTTTTATTAATCAAAATTTACAAACTAATTAGTCTCTACCAAATTAAAAAGTTAAGCAGGAATGAGTCATAGTAATGTCAGAAAGAATCATCTCTTTTTTTAGAACACACAGATTGTCTGGAGATTCTTTTTTGTCCACAAATTGCATTGTCCACAAAAAGCAGCTCACTATCTGATACCTCACTGGAAACTGGTGCTACTGCATAATCAATCCTTTTATCTCAGTGTGACTAAGTTTGTGTTTCATTGTTTTCCTGAATTGGGGCCTAAATTAATAGGATTTCTCAAGTGGGTAAAGGATCAGGATGTTTCTAGAGAGCTGATCTTGCCGTCCTCATTCTGGCAAAACGCCTATGGACATCAAACTTTAAGCTCTAAGTCATTTACCCAGGGAAGAGTCAAGATTACTAGTGATTACGTGACTAAATAACAATTTGTGCTCAGATGCAAAATAAGATCAAATTAAAATTATATTTAGAAATCTTATTTATATTTTTTCAGTTTTTCACAATGAGAACCAGATACCTGAGACAATTATATGAACATTTACAATTTCTCCAGGGTGACATTTTACCATGGAAAACTGCATTTCCTGGAGAAATCATCAAGATTTACCAAAAAAAAGAAAAGGAGTACTTGTGGCACCTTAGAGACTAACAAATTTATTTGAGCATAAGCTTTTGTGAGCTACAGCTCACTTCATCAGATGTATTTACCAGTGATCAAATTCAGACTATCTTGGCAAAAACACCATGTAAACACACAGAGTTTTATGAAAACAGAGCAAAAATTTGAATGTCTTGCTCTAACCATATGCTGATTCAAAAGCAAGTCCGACCTCAACGAGACTTTTGCTCAGCACTAATTGCCTTTTTCTCCATTAGTGTAAGAAATAAGAAAGATCTTCATATCGTATTGAAGGGTGGTTTTTTAAAACTCTTATAAGTAATTGCATAACTTAAGAGTTACAGCTTCTTCTCACTAACCCCACAAAAAATGCTGAGTATCAATTATTTGGGTACCCAGTACCACTAGGGAGTCTCATACATCCTAGCTCATGAGGCCAAGCTCAGTGCACACATCAGGGGCTCCTTGAATCCCTCCATTCTCCTCTACACAAGCTCCCTGTGTGCCACCCACTCAACCCCTTCTATTCCAGGGATCTCCTCACACAGCAAGTTAAACTGCTGCCTCCAATATATGTAGGCAGCACCAGGCGGCGACAAATATTCCTTTGACTACAGCACCAGGCAGTCTAGCGGTCCTTGTTTTTCTGTGAGGCCGAGTTTCACAGGGCTCTGATTTAAAGCAAAACCGGTAGAGTTGTGCTCAGTGAAGCCTAGTGATGCCATTCCTTGAACTTTTGGAATTTATGGGATGCAGTTTTCCAGAGTTACTATGTTACAGATAAACAAAGAAATGCCATTGAGTGTTAGACCTTGCTTTGCTCAGCCAAAGAGTTTAAAATTCCCTGTCATTCAAAAATCTCCAATCCTACCTAAATTGTTTTCTCTTCACTGCTCTTTCCCCAAAGCCACAGTGGGATAAATCAGTAAAATACACTAGCAGTTATTAAAACAAGTTTTGAACTATGTGACTGAAATGCTGTCTATGAGATACTATATCAAGCACATTCTTTACATAGACACGGATGCAAATTTAGAGATTTATGCTTTTCTTTGCCCCCAAGTTACACATTATACTTAGGTCAGAAAATGTGACCATTTAGGGATAATGGTCTGATGGTGAAACACACACCAGGGTAAATCAGTAGCAGGACGAACTGCAGCGGAGTTCATTGCAGCTGTGGGATTCTGCTGTTAAGCATGAGGAGAATCGGACCAAAAGGTGTTCAGATAATTTTCATTTCCAAAGTAACATGAAATCTGAACCATAAATGATAAAGGACAAAATCTTGCCCTGGGTGACACAGTAACAAGAAATCTTTACAGTGTCTGGTCCATCATGCGCCAGAGTCCTCAGATGACCAGTGGGATTTTACTCACAGAACTACAGAGGACACTTTGCACTCCTCTGATCGGAACAATGTGCGCACTTACCTCCTGGCCAACACTACTGATGGCAATATATGCACCAGCTAGCTTGTGGAGAGCAAGATACATCAATGAAAAATAGATCATGCCTGCTTTGGGGACTTGGCATGCAAACAAACAGGCTCTCTCAAGATCTTACCCTACTGCTTTCACAGGAGGAAAGAGATTCTCTCTCCCTTTGTGCAGTGGTGCAGAACTCTAAATATGTGAGAGAACAAAGAGTAAAATGCTGGCCCCACTGAAGTCAATGAATTTGACCAAGATTTCACCTAAAATGTTTATTTTCAGAAAAGAGAAAGTAACAGCTATAATGAAAAGCTGTTCTTTTAATGGGTCATTACTTGTATAATCTTATTTAATTTTCTTGCTTCGTAAATTGGAGCACAAATTTCTGCTACCATGTCGTATCAGATTACAAATGTAGAGAGACAGCAATGGTTAAGAGTTTTGTATTCTCTCTGCACAGCAGTTAGTGGGTACTAAACAAGATGTTATGCTACAGCACTTACTAAAGAAAATTTAGTTTTAGCCAGAGAAATTTGAAGAGGAAATTAAATTTATGTATTTTAGGTTTGTTGGACCTAATGCTGTAGATTATGGTTGAGGTTTAACAGTCGTTGGAGGAGAAATCTATTCAACCTACAGAAATTTATGAGTGCTAGATATTGTCTAGATCAAGAATAATAATACTGTGGATCTATCCACCTAGGTGTTTTCTATGTGTGCTTTAATCCAACACATCATAGTGCTATCCAAGCACTTTAGAAAATTAAACCATCTATATGAGTAGTTTACACTGAGAACTCATTCTGATCACATCCGACCAATGATGGCAATGGATGAATCAACTTCAGTTCATATACCTCCTTTAATTGTGCTCTTTTCACATTTTTCACACTGAAGGAGTTTTAAAGAAAGGAAACTGTTCTCTCACTGATCTCTGTATGGCACTTCTGTTATTCTCTATAAAAACAGACAGCATTTAATATTCACAGTCATCTGTTTTCTCAGACTCTGACTACTTACTTAGTTCAGGCCACTATCTCTGTGGAGATCTAGAGGAGAACAGCTTCTGTAGAACCTAGGGGTATCAGACCTTTTTGATTTACAGTTGCTTTTCTTTTCTAAAATATTCTCTGTAAAAACTAAAATTCTAGTTGTTTAAGAGAGACAAGCTTCTAGGTGAAGAGATTATTTCTACATGAATATAGATGGCTATTTTAGAGTAGCAGCCATGTTAGTCTGTATTGCATCCGACGAAGTGAGCTGTAGCTCACGAAAGCTTATGCTCAAATAAATTGGTTAGTCTCTAAGGTGCCACTAGTACTCCTTTGCTTTTTATAGATGACTAAGCAGCTGGCATTTAGATACCATCTGAAAGCATGAAAAGGAGGTAAAATGTATTGTGTTTTAAAAACATTTTTTAAGCATGAACAAACATCATTTGCTTAATCTATCCTTCTCTTCCTAATCTCTGGAGAAGAGACAGGCCTTCTAGCTGGGTGGTTAGTGCAAGGTAGCGACCAGATCACCAACATGAAAAAACAGTACACATGTCACTTCCAATCCAATGGTGAACTAGCTACCCACACTCCCTGCCTCCCCTTGATTCCTGGACTAATGCCACTACTAGCTGGGTCTTACTCCTGCCAGCCTAGGTGATAGTGGTGCAGCCAGATAGACCCTACTCCTCTTGACCTTGCAGTGGCAGCGTTGCCCTGGACATGATCCTGCAGCTGCTCTTACCAAATCTGGGGAGAATGACCTTCAGGGCCCAGAGGCGAGCCCCCTGCTAAGGAGGAGTGAGGAGCACTGGTGAGCATAAAATAGGACACCTTGGCACCAAGAGTTTCAGTGCATACTCAGCCAGATATGTTCACTGAGTTGGAAATAAAATAATTATGGGACTGAAAAATTAAAATCACTTTATTTGAACCTCATAAATAAAGATTAATGCAATACAAAGGCCTGCAGCCATACCACTTTGAGTTGTAGTCCTGTCTACCAGCTGAACAAGGTCATGCTACACCAATGCTTTGATAGGACGGTACGGATAATCTAGGGGCTGAAGGAAAAGGAGTCACACTTCCCTTTGAGTTAGTACTGAACCAATGCCCCAGTGTGATGTTAGGGGCCACTTTGCTTCTGCAGTTGTACATGAAATACAAAACAAGGTCCTGATCATTTGTATTCATTATAGATCACAACACACTGGTTGAATACCAGCTATCATGACCTGGACAATCTCCAACTTGAGTAATTATAATCTACCTACATACCTACCTACCTACATGTCCTCTGTGGTTTCAGTTGAGTACAATATTCTTCTTCACTTCCTGTCGTAAACTAATGGGTAGCTGCACTATGCACAGTAAAACAGTTGCTGCATTTCAGTGGTGCGTGAAGCCATTGCAATATATGGTTTTCATTAGTTTGTACTGTGCTTTGAATGAAAGGTGCTATACCAATTAATTTATTATAAATTATTGCATTTTACAGGCACTAGTCTGGAAAAGTAGTGGGAAATGTTTTCTTCTTACCTGTATACAGAAGTGAAGAATTATTCAGTGGTTTTGTTACTCAGATTTCTAGTTTTCTCTTGACACACTTTTAGAGGGTTTTTTTTGTTGTTGTTTTTTTGATAACGTCTCATACTGGTATATAAAAACCTTGTTTGGACACTGTGCACATGTAATTATATATAACTTCTAACCATCTTAATTTCTTACAGTGCTTTGGAAAAGCAGCACAATAAATCATGTATACAATCCATGGTAACAAACCAATGACAAAAACAAGACAAAACAAGTGAGCCTTCATTTCTTATTTTAAGAACAAGAAAAAGGCATTAAATACTCAATGCAGGTGCCAGCCACCAGAAAGTAAGGAGATCAATAGACCAGCAGATGACCACATTGATGAGTGGTGAATGGGGTGACAAGACAAGAAGAGCAAGATCGGACCACTGTTACAAAGGGTTTTACAGATCAAGAGCAACACTCTGAAGACAATAAAGAATTTCATCATCAACCAAGACCAGCTACCCAGAATTGGAGTTATGTGTTTGCTCCAGGCAGCACGGATAAGAATTCTGACTACAGCATTTCGTAGCATTAAATTGTTATTGCGTTTGTAGGGAAACATGCACAAATGGCAGCACAAAGGTCTAAATTGGCTAAAACACAGGCATGAATGATTATATATGGTGAGATCTGCTTTTATGTGATTTTAGATACCAATCAACTTATCATTTAAAATACATTCCTTTAAACATATTTCATCCTACCTCAAACTCCAGGAGAGTTAGAGGAAAAAAACAAAGCAGCAATCTTAAATTATAGATTTACGGCAGGAGCAGAAAGGGTTGATTAGAGCCAAACACAAGCGGACAATCATCTGTCACTCTGTTAATTCTCTTCCGGACTTTTTGTCTGCAACAGATAAGGTGCTTTTTTAAGCCACAAGGCTCATGGCATTATGGAGAGTTATGTGTTGTAGTCTAAATTAAGGACAAGACCTCTGACCTGTTGGTAAATTTTAAGAATGGATCATCCCACACACTTAACTGGTCATGATGAACCAATTGCTTAGGCTGAAAGATGCAGACAAGAACAGCTAAAGCCTCACACTGTGTTGAGAACCATGTTCGGTCATCTTTGGTTCCAGACAGACACACAGAAATTCAGAATGCTGTGTGTATTCTCTGTGTCTCAAAGGTTGTAAAGTAAACATGTCCCACTTAGCTACCACAACAATAAAACGAGAAGATTCACAACTGGCATACCCAAGCTAGAGAGAGAGTATTTTATTTTTGCTGTCTCACAGCAAATGAGCTTGCCTGTCTGATCCTTTGCCAACAATGAGCAGTTTAATTATACATATGTGAGGAGGCCAAATGGCTTATTCTGTTCAGAACAATATTCCGCACTGAACATTTGAAAAATATACATATTAAAATTAGAGCTGTTGATTAATTGTAATTAACGCATGTAATTAAGTAAAAAAAATTAATTGTGATTAAAGAAATTAATGGCAATTAATAACAGTTTTTAATTACACTGTTAAACAATAGAATACCAATTGAAATGTATTTAAAATTTTGGATGCTTATCTATATTTTCAAATATATTGATTTCAATTGCAACACAAAATACGAAGTGTATACTGCTCATTTTGTATTATATTTGATTACAAATATTTGCACTGTAAAATGAAACAAAAGAAACCATATTTTTCAATTAACCTCATACAAGTACTGTAGTGCAATCTCTTTATCGTGAAAGTATAACTTATAAATGTAGATTTTTTTTTTGTTACATAACTGCACTCAAAACAAAACAATGCAAAACTTTAGAGCCTACAAGTCCACTCAGTCCTACTTCTCATTCAGCCAATCGCTAAGACAAAAGTTTATTTGCATGTATGGGAGATAATGCTGCCCACTTCTTATTTACAATGTCACCAGAAAGTGAGAACAGGCGTTCGCCTAGGACTTTTGTAGCTTGTGTTTACGTACCAGACATGCTAAACATTCATATGCCCCTTCATGCTTTGGTCGCCATTCCAGAGGACATGCTTCCATGTTGATGATGCTCGTTAAAAAAATAATTTGTTAATTAAATTTGTGACTGAACTCCTTGGGAGAGAAATGTATGTCTCCGTCTCTATTTTACCCATGGTGCATTCTGCCATAGATTTTGTGTTATAGTAGTCTCGGATGATGACTCAGCACATGTTCATTTCAAGAACACTTTCATTGCAGATTTGACAAAATGCAAAGAAAGTACCTGTGTGAGATTTCTAAAGATAGCTACAGCACTCAAGCCAAGGTTTAAGAATCTGAAGTGCCTTCCAAAAACTGAGAGAGATGAGGCATGGAGCATGCTTTCAGAAGTTTTAAAGGACCAACACTCTGATGTGGAAACTACAGAACCCGAACCACCAAAAAAGAAAATCAACCTTCTGTTGGTGGCATGTGACTCAGATGATGAAAATGAACATGCATCGGTCTGCACTGCTTTTGATTGTTATTGAGCAGAACCTGTCATTGGCATGGATACATGTCCTATGAAATGGTGGTTGAAGCATGAAGGGACATATGAATCTTGTGCAGCTGGCATGTAAGTATCTTGTGATGCCAACTACAACGGTGCCATGAAAACACCTGTTCTCACTTTCAGGTGACATTGTGAACAAGAAGCGGGCAGCATTATCTCCTGCAACTGTAAACAACCTTGTTTGTCTGAGCGATTGGCTGAACAAGAAGTAGGATTGAGTAGACTTGTAGGCTCTAAAGTTTTACGTTGTTTTATTTTTGAGCGCCGGTATGTCACAAAAAACAATCTACACTTGTAAGTTCAACTTTCATGATAAAGAGATTGCACTACAGTACTTGTATTAGGTGAATTGAAAAATAATATTTCTTTTGTTTTTTACAGTGCAAATATTTGTAATCAAAAATAAATATAAAGTGAGCACCGTACACTTTGTATTCTGTGTTATAATTGAAACAATATATTTGAAAATGTAGAAAACATCCAAAAATATTTAAATAAATTGCATTCTATTATTGTTTAATAGTGCAATTAATTGTGCGATTAATCGAGATTAGCTTTTGTAATCACTTGACAGCCCTAGTTAAAATTAAATACTAGAGATGTGGGGAAGGGTGTTTTTTCTTTTATATCCACTTTTGTGTTATTTATTGTATATTGAAAAAACTTTGGTCTTGACAAAAGACCTTTTCCCCTGTGAATACCTTTAGATGTCTCCAGTGCAAACAACTGTATAGGTTTAGTTCAATAGGTTTAAGAGACATTTTCATATATGCAAAAGGACAGTGAACAGTGACACATTGGACCAGATTCTTAGCTGGTGTAAATCAGCTTAGTTCCCTTGATTTCAGGTACACTGATTTACATCAGCTGAGGATCCAGTCCAGACACACCAAACAATTTTCTTCTGAATCTGCAAGCTTGTTCCGCTACACTGCACAGTGCTAAAAGGAAAGCCCTCCCAGATTCCATCTACTGTGAAGCACAGAAGTGTGCAGGTGAGCTACTTTGCTTCTTCCATTCACATTCAATTTGAGAATTTACTCACTTACCCTTTTTTTGCATTCTCAAAGGAGCAGAGCTCCTCAGCCAGCAAGCTAAAATCTTTAGCCAGGTTCTTTGAATATTACCCTGATCCTGAATAAGTAATATACAATGAAGTATGTTAATGTTTTATTGTGTCTTTGTTTTAAGAAACAGTTAAAAAGAAAAACTTTTAAAAAGTTGAATATTCTTTCTTTGTGAATGCTTTGCAAATGTAGGATAAACACATGAATAGGCCCACACCAGTAATCCCACAGTAAAAAAACAACAGACCTGATTCTGATCTCAGTTATATGCAGACTGCTGTCCCTTGTTTGGAACCCCACTGAAGTCAGTGAAGCACCCCACAGGCACAGCTGCCTGCCTGCACTCTAGCATTTGCAGGATTGTTGACACTTCTCTGTAGTCAGAAGAGATTTTCCTTGAACATCACAAGACACTTGGTGTATCTGCTCCGAGGGGTTTGCCCAGTGAAGCTCCCAGCCCATTGTGCAATACTAAATTGCTCTTATGAGAATGGAATGAAATAGCCAACATATGCAAAAGGACACATTTTTATTGAAGGCAGGCAACATGTTCTAAATTCTGTTCTCAGTAACACAGCACACAGTTCAGCTGAGGACATTTGGCTTTATGAAAACAAAGCTTGACAGGACGCTCTCTTTTGTAAAAGTTAGGAACAGGGTTATAGCTCACTATATATCTAAACAACAAATATATGGTATTCAGGTGTCACCAAGAACCTCCATTCTCCTAACAGAACAAACCCTGACCCTTGCAATTAGATCAGAATCTTCTTCAGAATCGCTCAAGGAAGTAGTAATTGGACATTTAAGATAGTGAATGCCAGTGAAAATGAGGTATGATCAGAGGCTAAAATAGGGAAAGAACAAGTTAAAAATTACTTAGACATGTTAGATGTTTTCAAGTCACCAGGGCCTGATCAAATACATCCTAGAATACTTAAAGAGCTGACTGAGTTGATATCTGAGCCATTAGTGATTATCTTCGAAAAGTCATGGAAGATGGGTGAGATTCCAGAGGACTGGAAAATGGCAAATATAGTGCCAGCCTATAAAAAGGGGAATAAGGACAACCCAGCGAATTACAGGCCAGTCAGCTTAATTTCCGAACCCAGAAAGATAATGGAGCAAGTAATCAAGCAATCAATTTGCAAACACCTAGAAGAAAATAAGGTGAGAAGTAACAGTCAGCATGGATTTGCCAAGAATAAATCATGTCAAATCAACCTAATAGCTTTCTTTGACAATGTAACAAGCCTTGTGGATGGAGGAAAGCAGAAGATGTCGTGTATCTTGACTTTAGTATGGCTTTTGATACTATCTTGCATGACCTGCTCATAAACAAAGTAGGGAACTACCACCTAGATGGAGCTACTATAAGGTGGGTGCGTAACTGGTTGGAAAACCATTCTCAGAGAGTAGTTATCATTGGTTCACATTCAAGCTGGAAAGGCATACAGAGCAGGGTCCCATAGGGATCAGTTCTGGGTCTGGTTCCATTCAATATCTTCATCAATGATTTAAATAAAGTTTGTGGACAATACAAAGCTGGGAGGGGTTGCAAGTGCTTTGGAGGATAGGATTAAAATTCAAAATGATCTTGACAAACTGGAGAAATAGGAAGTAATAGGATCTGAAGTAAATAGGATGAAATTCAAATTATCCCACTTAGGAAGCAACAATCAGTTGCACACATACAAAATGGGAAATGATTGCCTAGGAAGGAGTCCTGCAGAAAGGGATCTGGGGGTCAGAGTGGATCATAAGCTAAATATGAGTCAATGGTCTAGATAATACTTAGTCCTGCCTTGGGTGCATGGGACTGGACTAGATGACCTCTCAAGGTCCCTTCCAGTCCTATGATTCTGATTCTATGATAATATTAGCTTAATGTTTACTCAAATAGTTGCTTTATCATCTTCATACAGGTAGTAAGTCTTTGCATTTCATGTCTAACATGAGTACTTCTATTTGCATCCAGAGTAATGAAACATATTCACTGGCAGCAATCACAAGGATTCACAGTAGATATTTGCCTTTGTCTAATTTCAGTCAATAAAAAACTCTTGCTAATGCCACAGTAACAAGAATTTAGAGCACACACTCCAAATGTGTGGGAAAAAATTTTAACAGTGAGGATAATTAATCACTGGAACTGTTTAACAAAGCATGTGGTGGATTCTTTGTCACTTGAAGTCTTTAAATCAAGTCTTGGATGCCTTTCTAAAAGACGTGCTCCAGCTTAAACAGGGCTTGAGGTAGCAATCACTGGGTGAAATTGTATCGTCTGTTTTCTGTAAGACATAAGACTGTCACATCTGGTCTTCAAAAAAATCTATTATATGAATCTATGAATAACATTTGTGCCCGATTTCTGACATCAGACCAGAGTCTTTCATTTTGGGACGTTCCCAGACAGTTCTCCTTACTATGGCATTCCTCCCAGCATTCTGCTGTGAACTGTGTTCCACTTTGTTTTGTAGGCTTGACATGAAAAGCACTTTCTCTCTCTCTCCCTTTCTGAGGGCAAAGCCATACTCTTTATAGTAGTCAGCACGGATCCAATTTCTGAACACGTCAGTACTATTTGTATGTGAGATTTTGGTTTAGCCATTTATAAGATATTGGCCTTCCATAGAATTCAGAGACAAGTTTGGATTCTGATTGCACCCACCCAACCCTCACCCTCAAGTTAAGAGTTTTTTCACATTCAGTCTTTTGGCCTCTTATAAAAATAGGGGTAGCTTGTAAAATTCAGATCTATATTTGCGTTCTGTGTCTCACAATCACTTCCCAACATGACAGAAAATGTGGATCTAGAGTCTTGATTCAAACTCATCTCTACTTAGCTCAGTTATGCCACAGAGAGTTCTTTCTAATCTTGTGAGAGCTTGTTAACAGGTGGCATGCCCACGCTGCTCCACATAAAGTTTACACACATTTTATAAAGTTAAGCTTCCTTCCGGCCTTCCATAGGTTTGGCTTTCCCAGTAACTCAAACAACCTAATTCTTTCTGACCAGAAGATTAACCACCTCTGTTACGTCCTAGGGGAGTTAACAAGCCACATCTACCACAATGAATCAGGAGAAGTCCTTCACCAGATTTTTGCAAGTATACTAACTCTTGCTAATTGGTGAGTCAACAAAAGAGCCCAGCATCACTCAACCTGACATCTTGTTACATGGAAGGATCTTTGTAGTAACACTCCTGAAAATAGCAATGGGATGAGATGATGGTTTAAAGTAACAGATCTTTCAATGCTTTAATTTGTCAGACAGATAATGCTGCAAATGCTTATTTAGTAGGGTGTGTTAATAATATTCCAATATTTGATACCCTTCAAAAGTAGGAAACTATATGATACACCTTCAGTTAAAAACAAACACCTGGATTATAATGCATAATTAACATTATTCTGTGAGTTACACAGATAGTTTTCTATAATTTCCATGTAAATAAAAATTTTACTTGAAAAGTTTTATTCTTATTTTGGGAACACTGTAAAAGTCAATCACATCATTATGGAATTGAATTATTCTCATAGTGGGAAGTTGTGAAAGTATGAAATAGAGACGCTACAGCAAGAAGAAATGGAAAACAAAAATGGTTGCAACATGTAGTCAAGTTAACTAAATCAATGCATGTTTTAATGAGCTAAAAATCAAGCTAGGTGATGGAGGTGCAATAATGTAGTAACACAAGAACTGCGTTAATTAAACATTAAGGGTGAGGCACAATTCCACAAAAGCAAAGTATTTTGGAGACCGTGTTCAAAACAATGAGCCAGATGATTCCCCTCTTCTGTAGCCTGGAGAGCATAAAGAGGAAACAAAAGTTTCCCAAACCACTCTAAGGAGAGTATTACAGCTCAGATCTCATGCTCTCTGTTCCAGAGCCTGCAGAAGCCCTTCTGTATGAACACTGTGCATTTGGAGCTTTGCAGGTACTCAGAGCTTTGATGCACAGTCTATGCCATATGCGTCTCAGGTAAGGGAAAGAAATTGTAATATTAACTTTCCCACTATGACACTAATCCCCAGCCCCATAGAGAAGGATAGGTGTGCGCCACTGCAGCAGGGGAGCTAATGACAGCATGATTTAGGAGACAGCAGTCATGCAACACTGAGGTGGAGCCTCCTAGAAGCCATGCAGAGGAATTTGAGCTTCATGGAGTCTGGCTGAGGAACTATGAAACTTGGCCCTGAATTTCATACAGATTCCCAGCCTATCCAGCCTCATTCTCATCCCCTCCACAGGGCCAGTGACATGAACTAGCAGAAGAGATGGATGGCAAATGGGGCAGAACAAACCTTGTGTATTCTTCCAAGTAAGATTACCCCTTCTGTGTGTTTATCTGAAGGAGGAAATAAGGGCTGATATATTATTTCCAGTAAGTTTTCTATTTATTTTATAATTACATCTTAAATATGTACAGTAGATAAATAAAATGTATTGTGCATCTCTTAGTACAGTATTAGTATATACTGAGTCATGCAGATCTACATGCACATAGTCAGTTTCCATGTTAGGGTTCAGATGAGCTCAAAAACCATGCAAGTAAAACAAATAATTTATCATTGTTAGCAGAGCACCAAGAAAGAATTACAGATTCATATAATTTCATAAAATCTTCATCTAAAATGGATTACGGCTAAATAAGTTTTACATTACAACCTATTTTTTCAAATGTACATTCATCACTATTTTACAATTAGTTTGAATTAAATGGAAAATATGACGAACAATTAGCTAACCATTGTTAGCAAAAGGGGTCTGAAAAAAATGGGAGAGAAAAAAAAATTCTGAAAGGTATGATTTCTAATTAATTTTAACTCAAACTAAGTAACAGACTTATTTACAAATCCCCTGAAAACTCAATCTTTATTCACAGATTATGTGTTGTAACTTTGGGGAAGATACAATATTATTCATGTAAAAGTAAAGGGTAAAGCTACACATCTAAAACTGCACACAGGCGAGCCTACCCAAGTTAGCTTAAATCCAGCTAGCACAGGTAACAATGGCAGTGAGGACAGGGCAGCACGGGCTTCAGGGCAGGCTAAGTATGTACACAGGGTCTGTACAAGACTACCCATGTTGAAGCCTGCACTGGGCTGTATTCGCAGTCATTGCTATCTAGATTGGCTAGATTCAAGTTAGCTTGGCTAGGCTAGCCAATGCACAGTTTTTGCTGTGTAAACGTACCCTGAGATGTTGAAAAACAATTTAAATTAAAAACTTACCCCAACCTTAATATTCAGGCACTATTGTGCTTCTATAACCCCAAAGATCCCAAAGTGCTTTTGCAGACTGGAACCATCTCAGCCCATTGAAATGCAGCCACTTCTAAGGGGGATACATAGCAGCCATTCAGCACCAATACCATGACTAACAACTTTTAAGTAGGGAAATGAAAATGTATACAAACAGAATGTGAATTATCTTAACTTGAATTTAGCTGGAACATCAAGGAAGATAGCACTTTTTTGCCCTTATACAAAAAAATTCCATTGGATTTTTAATTACCAAAAGTAGTCAGAACCTCAGCTCGTATATAATTGTCGGGTTACTTTTTTGGAATGCGTGTATCAAAAACTTATGTAAGAACTGCTAAATGAACACATAAATCAGCAAACAGGTCTGGATGCAAAGAAAAAGACGGGCATCTAATTTTCAAATCGGCAAGTGTGCCTGCGTTTGCATTTATGCACAGCATGAAACTATCTGCATGAAACATGAGGGGGTGGATGTCTCAATATGATTGTCCATTTACATTTTTGATGTGAAATTGTGTGGGTAGCTTACATTATGCATTAACTAATTTAATTAAATTAAAGACTCAACTAATTATTTAATATTTTGTGTGTAAAAATTAAACCCAGAAGGACTGCTCTATCATTCATATTACAGCTTCTAGGAAGTATCCAAGTATTTTTACTAGAATAAAGATAAATATAATGATCACAAGGCAGTCTCCAAGAGGGGAAATGCTACCTGTTTTTTACACACACACACACACACACACTCTCTCTCTCTCTCTAATTCATTTTAAGAACCTCACAGAAAATCAAGAATTAGATATCACTTTGATTCATGGTCTATTTTTCAATATTTAAAAGGGGATTTGGAAAGTCCAACAAACAGGAGACACAAGGTTCTCCCATGGTAAAAATTACCATGTCAAGATCTTTTAGAAACAGACATGTATCAAAGAATATTTTTCAAACACTATTCTAAGGATAATTGTTCAATATATAGCATTAGTTTTGCCTATGACATACAGCTGCATTAAAAAAAAAAAATCTAGGCAACGGTTTTATTTAGCCTTACTAATATTCTATCAACATTCCCAATTATGGGTTTTAACTAGTAAATATATATTTAATCTACACCTTATAGTGAAAAAGTCATTACAAATTAGAGGGTGTACTTGACTACAGGGTGATGGCGAGGGGGAAATACATATGGTTTTGGAGGGGTGTAAAGACTTTGTAAGCATGGATTTGGAATAGTTGTATTACTTGCAGTTATCAAAACCACAAGTGAGTTGTGAAGGCTATCCGAGGAAGACTATACTAATACATTGAAGTTTTCTTGGTATTTCTTTAAATTTCCAGTCCCAATGGCTCTAGGAACTTTTACAATATACAAAAAGTATACAAGTAAAAAAACCATAATGAACTGCTACTAAATGGCAGCCTATTTAATAACACTGATCCAGAATAATACCCGCACTCACATCATTCAATTCATCTCTTCACCAAAAGCCCAAGAATACAGTTGAGCTTTGCAATTTATCCTGAAGTAAATCAAAACACAGGGCCTGGCAGAACAAGCAGTGAGTTCTAGAGCTGAGGAACACTCATGCAAATGCACTGTGACCACCTGTCTCCCTGTTATTCTAGCAGTGCTGGTTAGAGCAGCTCTGATTGCAACTGTGATAGAGTTACGTGAAAAATGAGAATTTCTCAAGAAGCTACCTCAGAAACTAGTCAGGACTTTATCAGCCAAAGCCAGAAGCTTGAGCACCAGCTGTAAACTAACCAATATCCAGTACTATAAAGCCCTGTTGTAAGGTGCTCCCTAAGTGATTCACCATTTAGTATGACACCATGTCTGGACTAGGAAAAGAGCCAGTGTTTTAAAACATGTTAGTGCACTCATTTTGCTATCATGATTTTAAACAGGGCTTTGCATCTATTGTAGACAGAGCAAACTGTGTTTAAAATCGTCATCGCTGGTCGTGATGAATCATAGGGATATGCACCTGTCATAAATATAAAGGGAAGGGTAAACACCTTTAAAATCCCTCCTGGCCAGAGAAAAAAATCCTCTCACCTGTAAAGGGTTAAGAAGCTAAAGGTAACCTCACTGGCACCTGACCAAAATGACTAATGAGGAGACAAGATACTTTCAAAAGCTGGGAGGAGGGAGAGAAACAAAGGGTCTCTGTCTGTCTGTCTATATGCTGCTTTGCCGGGGATAGACCAGGAATGGAGTCTTAGAACTTTTAGTAAGTAATCTAGCTAGGTATGCGTTAGATTATGATTTCTTTAAATGGCTGAGAAAAGAATTGTGCTGAATAGAATAACTATTTCTGTCTGTGTATCTTTTTATAACTTAAGGTTTTGCCTAGAGGGGTTCTCTATGTTTTGAATCTAATCACCCTGTAAGGTATCTACCATCCTGATGTTAGAGGGGGGATTTCTTTACTTCTATTTACTTCTATCTCTATTAAAAGTCTTCTTGTAAGAAAACTGAATGCTTTTTCATTGTTCTCAGATCCAAGGGTTTGGGTCTGTGGTCACCTATGCAAATTGGTGAGGCTTTTTATCCAACATTCCCCAGGAAAGGGGGGGGTGCAAGTGTTGGGAGGATTGTTCATTGTTCTTAAGATCCAAGGGTCTGGGTCTGTAGTCACCTAGGCAAATTGGTGAGGCTTTTTACCAAACCTTGTCCAGGAAGTGGGGTGCAAGGTTTTGGGAAGTATTTTGGGGGGAAAGACGTTTCCAAACAGCTCTTCCCCAGTAACCAGTATTTGTTTGGTGGTGGTAGCGGCCAATCCAAGGACAAAGGGTGGAATATTTTGTACCTTGGGGAAGTTTTGACCTAAGCTGGTAAAGATAAGCTTAGGAGATTTTTCATGCAGGTCCCCACATCTGTACCCTAGCGTTCAGAGTGGGGAAGGAACCTTGACAGCACCAATGCATGCTACTGAAAGATTCTGAAACGTAGCTCCATCCAGAATCCACTGTAGTCATCTAATCTTGAATAAATGATGACACGACATAACTCTGTGGTATCTTGTAGGAGGAGACCTTTTAGAGCAGAAGACCAATATGCTCTGGGACCTCTCTCTAAGAAAAAATAAGGTCACTCAAGTTTAGGGAAATACAAGGAATAGTGTAAGCAGTAAGGTAATTATTTATACAAGTAAAAACCAGGCAGATTTTCAACAGTCTCAAACTAAAAGAGGCCACCCACAATGTACTTCTAACCTAGCATACACAGATGCAGCAGGGGCAAATTATGTGATTGTGATGCAGATGTTCTGAATCCACAAAGCCTTCTCACATGCACTGCCCAAGGGACAATTCAAGATCCATTATATATTTGTGTCTTTTGAAAAACTCATCTGGTAACTAACCAAATTCTGTCTTTACATCTAAGGATTTTGTTTCCCTGGATGCCTAGGAGTAATACTCGATAGCATTAGTAGGGGTTACATGAAGATAGCAAGGGGCCAACAGCTCAATTGTTTAGCATTTGTTGCTTTGCCCCCCACCCCCAATAATCTATTGTATTTTAATTTTATTTCCTGGTACTTTCTGTGAAAGGTGCAAAGATGTTCATATGAAAGTTGTGTAGGTAGCTTTTTAACTACTATTTCAAGAAGCATTGTAAGCAGGTTAGTAACATTTCTTCAGTTTATTTGACTATATGTTAAAGTTGACGGAAAGATGGTACAAATGATGAGACTCATTCACAAGGAAGATGCCAGAGAATTCTCAGAAGTATATATAAAAGCTCTCTGTGCTTTGAGGTTAGGAAATCAGTCAGGTTCTCTCCAAACCAAGAACTGTGTCATCATTGTAGTGAATTAGCTAGCATAATGTTTCTGACACTGCAAATCCCCACTGAATTGTCTGATGATCAAAATACTTAAATAGAGCTTCATTCATTTCATCATTTGGAAAAAAGAGTATGGGGGGAGTGAGAAGTAGTAATTGACAATGCTCAAAACTTATGGTTTAGAAGGCAAAGGCAAACCGAAGAACCCAGATGTGGAGCAGGAGGCTTCCATAAGGTAGGAAGCAAAGGCCCCAAAATGACTCGAGGTAGGAGAAATACTGCAGTAGCCCCTCCTGTTGCACCCATACTCCCCAAGAGAGACAAATGTGGTTAGTGGCGGATTCACCACTCCTGCCCTCAAACCCAAATAGCACACACACACCCCCCTTGTGCAGGCTCCAGCACCACAAGCATACTCCATGGGAAATTTTGCTTTTGGGATCCTCCACAGTTGTGAGAGGAGCTGGAAGAGAGGAGGGAGGACGACAGGAATTGGTCAAAAATATCTTGACTACTTTCAAAATATTTAGGCTTTAAAACAGTTCAGAATGTCTGACTGAAGCCTAGAAACTAAGCTGGACCACAAGTTTCTAAACAATCCAATCTTATTCTTAAAGCCTCCAAAAGATATTTAAGCTAAACTATGGGTTAAGTACAGTTCTGTTAACAGCCCCTATTTATAAGGATTAAAATGGAAATGCTGAAAGACTTATGTATTGCACTATTAGCAGATGCTGTTACAAGGACGAAAATTCTCCCTTACTAATGGTAGCACTACCAAACTATTCCCATACAATGCCAAACTAACTTCCAACTACGTGTGGTAGAGCAATGCCGTAAACAAGCAAATTATTTTTCTTTTAATAGCAAGTCAAAAATGCCCAAAATTTGTATTTCTGGTCTGATTAAAGCCTCCTCTGAGGTACAATTAAATAATTTATAACCTCACTGACTAATCTCCAATGTATACAAAGTAATGCAATTATCTTGCTCAAATTAGATTTAATTGCAAAGCCTACTAGGAGTCTAAAAATATTAAATTTCTGGATACCTGTTAAACTGAACATTTCTCCGATTTTAACAGAGTCCATTTGTAGCATATGCTTTTCTGCCTAGCTTGACAGTCCACTCTTAATTACACCACACTAAAGCTTCTCAAACATATATCTGGTTTCCACACTAAATTGCCTAAATCTGAAGTAAAATGCTGAGACGTTTCAAAGGCACAGTGCCAAAAGAACTTTGCAGTCTGGGAAAGAGTCTACAGGAAAATCAATACCCAACAATCTCACAAAGTGGTTCTCATTTTATCCTCCTTTCAGCAGTGCCAAATAGAGCTGGTTACCAAGAGGACAACATGCTGCTGCTAGATGTTGGCTGTAAATTAGTAAAAATGCTAGCGGTCATGATATATGCCGAGATGGAAAACATGCACTTACCATCTTCCTCAGAATATATATTCCAATATTATCCACAGTACCTGCATATCAGTATTTTCCTATTGCCTTTATTGCTTTCATTCCATAAATCAGCATCGGCAATAAGAGCCAGAGAAAGTGATAATAATGACGACAGGGATGTTCAGTGCCACATTCACTTACCTGTAAAAGGAAAGCACAAGGTTTGAGCTCACTAATCACAAAGGTTAACTAATCTTTTTACATGACTGCTAATTAGCTTTGACTCAAAGAAGGATTATGTGATACAGGAAAAGAAATACATAATCTTGTGGTTTTTAATAGATACCGATAGGTTAATCTAGGAAAAGAAATAAATATTATATTTAACAGGAGATTATAAATATTTCCTGTTCTGTTTGCTGAACAGCAGATGTGACAATAAAACAGGTGGTGGAAATATAAACCTCCTAAAAACTCCAGGGTGTTTTCTCAGGAAGCATCTAATGATTGTCAGGAGATCTGTTACAGCTCTCTCTTTACCTCTCTTCAATACGGTACAAGTAGTTGCTGGGATGTTGCCAGTGATCTCCTAGGCAACTGACAGCTCAAAGGAGCCACAAATACAGTAGAAGCAGCAAACCCCAATTTCAATCTTCAAACATTTTGCACTTGTAATTTTCATTGTACAATCAACACACACCCTACACAGGTATGTTCATGATAAAAAGATGTATTTCCATCTCCTAACGAAACTCTGGAGTAACAATCTTATTTATGTGCTAATAATTTCAAGAAATTTTTAAATGAAACTCTGTTTTCAGTTTGGTAGCTTTTACAAGAAATGTTCAAGTAACAACAAATAGCACTTTCCACATTAAGTCCATTCAGTGATATAAGATGTTCATTGGGGTTCATCTGTCACAAGGAATGAAGAGGAAATAAGACTATTTTAAGGACTGAGTAAAATAATTGTAAATGGTAACTTATCCAATTAAGCTTTCACTGCTACCTTGAATTTCATTTCATTAACTTAATCTGACTTCTGTCATGTATTTGTATTTACTAATGCAAGTGCAAACCTGGAATACTTGGAATTATCTGCTGTCAGCTGTCATAAATAACCAAAGGGTACATTATTTCAATATATCCTCCTCTAGCAACAAACAATTCAGCATCTATGCTTGCTCATTAAACAATCTATTTTCTCCTAATTTTCTTCATAACTCGTGACAATTTTTGATACATAAATTGCTTAATATAACTTCACAAACTCAAAGACATGATGTACTAATATACAGTAAGTATATTTCAAGTTTGAATGCAGTAATTGCAACAGCATTATAACTGTCAATATAACAAGCCCAATGTGCAGTGATATTTTTATGTGAACACTTAAGAGTCCAGTTCACAAAACACATTTATTCAATTTTAAAAGTCTAAATTTATTTATATAAAATTTCCACAAAATTCCACAACTTGATATAAATAGCCATAGAGTTCAGATCACAAACAACAGAAGGCATACATTCACTAACAAATTAAATAAAGCTGATTAATCACAATCAAAACAAAAGAAGTGAGATTCTGCTGACTGGTTTCAATGTTAGATAAGACCAAAATTTTAAAGTCACCCTATCTCTTAGTACTGAAGACATCGAGGGAACCTATAAACACATTACTCACACTTAGCCTGATTACCACTATATGTTATAACAATTACATTTATTTTTATAGATAGATACACACAGACACACACACGTGCACACTAATTTCTGTTCAGTTCTAATTACAGAATCTGAATAGTTTTATATAGATCCCCCTTATATTTGAGTGGTTTCAATAAATGCCAAATCTCACAGTAATTTGCACAACTGCATGGGCCAACAACGTAGCTCTAATTCTGAACTGTATTGCTTTTTTAATTTTAAAATTAGAACGATACACTTATCTTACTACAACTGAACAGAAAGATGGTCTAACGAGTTGTGGGGTAGAACGGGTAATTTTAATAGTTGGAGGCCAAGTAATTTTATTTTTAAAATTACTAAAATTATTTAGTAAACAGAAATAAGAAGGGGTAGGCCTGTTCTTTCTCTTTCTGCCAACTCAATGGTGTAACTCCCACTACTTAGTCACGGAGATTTTATTACATATTTTAAGGGACACCATGATTAAAACCTAGCAAAATAATCACAATTAATAACCATGGCTATGTTATTATTAAAGAAAGAAAAAAATTAAACAAAACAACATAAATGACAGAATACAAGTGACAAATTGGTTACTCCTGTTACAATCACTTCTGTATGTCTCTTTTGCCTTGTCTACACAACGGGGTAAGTCGACCTAAGTTATGCTACTCCAGCTAAATGAATAACGTAACTAGAGTTGACATAGCTTAGGTCAATTTACTGCGGTGTCTTCATTGCGCTGCATTCTCTCCTGTCGACTTACCTTACTCTTCTCAGGGAGCTGGAGTACCGGAGTCGACCAGAGAGTGCTTTGCTGTTGATTTAGTGGGTCTTCCCTAGACCCGCTAAATCGACCCCCGCTGCATTGATTGCAGCAGCATCCATCGCCCCGGTAGTGAAGACAAGCCCTTTTTGGAGAGCTTTTAACAGATATTGCACCTTTAAGAGTGGACTGCCTCTGGGGGCACTTTTGTCCTGTAATTAAGACCAAAATATATTGTTTCTAAAATTATTGTGAATTCAGTTGAGTATCTTATTAGATACTTAAACAGTCTAGTTATGGGCAAAATAATTTGTTTAAGAGCAAGTGGGTCCTTTTAGTTATTAATAAATAATAAATAACCAGACAGTTTATAACTCAGGGAAGCAAGGAATCTTAACTACATCCTATGAAATTGAAGAAAATATTGAGATTAGTTACTAAGAAGCCATTTAAGGAGCTGTCTTGAGGCAGGCCAATTAAGCAATATTAAGAATCTTAAATCCAATTAAATCCCACTATTTCTCTGTTTCCCAATGTTTAGCCTCTATCTCTTCTCCAGAAACGTGTGTTCTAATCATTGGTGATTAACAGGAGAAATGGTTAGTAATTTGAGTTACAACAGCATGTTCATATCCCAGTACAATCATTACAAGAGTGTAAATCTAATCACTTGGCAGTGTCTTAGGGCAGGTCTACACTAGAGCCAGGATCGATGCTCTGAGATCTATCCACTGGTGATTGATTTAGCGGGTCTAGTAAAGCCCCGCCAAATCAACTGCAGATCGCTCTCCAGTGAACCCCTGTACTCTACCCCCGACAAGAAGAATAAGGTAAGTCGACGGGAGATTTGAAGTTTTGAAAAGGTTTTCCTTGAGCTTTTCTTCTGGATTCTTCTCTGGTTTTCTTATCTGTCTGTGGCAGCTTACTTGTAAAGGTAGACAGGATGAATTGCAGTGCTTGCTGTCTAAGCAGAGTAACATGGTGTGTGTGTGGGTTCTCACTTCAGAGTCTTATTCCTTTCTCCTTCCTATTTTCATGAAATTATAGGAACACACACCTCTTTTCAGACTTGTTTAGACTCAAGTTGGTTTCTAGTTCACTGACTTCATGCCTTACTGGGTTGTCCTTAGGAGCCTCTTCATTTTATGACTATAATTTATTAGTCAATATGCAACGTTTCTTTAATTGTCCGTTTTTCCTGTGTCAGAAAAGCATCAGATACTTTCAAAGCTAGTTTTAACTCATTTTATTCAGTTCATTCTCCGATATATTCTTTCAGTTTTAATAGAATTTGACAACAAATGAAATTCTGTTTTCAAAAAGCCTGAACACGCCTGTTTTTTATATCTAAGTTCAGTTCTTGAAACAGTCTTTTAAAATTAAATAACTTTTTGAAAGTCTTTATCTTAAGTTGTTGACTCTACATGACAATTTTTGGAAAGATGATTTTTCTTTTCTTCCTGATTTGGGTGAAGGACTGTGCACTGCCAATAATTAATTCAATCCCCATTAATATAAATATTCTATACTTAAGTGGCTTCTTACATTAGTAATTAGTTTACCAAGGCCATTCAATTCCATGCCAGTACATAAAGCATTTCACCATTTAGATTGCAATGATATTAGAAGCTTTGCATTTAGTTAAACATATTTGCAGGTTTGCATTTAACAAAGTAGTTTGCCATTTCAACATTTAAGAAATAAACAAAAGATTAAAACATTTCCAACTACTCATGTTTTTCCTGGAATTTTAAGAACACAAGCAAAGATTGCTTTTTGAAAAGAGAAGAGGTTGCTATGGCCACTTTACAACCTAGATTTATAGCTCTAATAACACACTCCACATTCCTTTCACATTCATGTTTCTTCCTAAAATACTGACGTTTTATGTTGTTTGCCCTCTTGAGTTTGCTTGTCCTTGGGGGATAGAAGCAGAAGACTTCTGGAATTTCTTTAATTAGCTTTAACACTTTGTAATGTAACTAGCTAAACATATATATTGTAATATTTCCAAATATCCTGGCTATAATACTAATAAAATTATTATAATCTATTTGTACCTATATATATATATATATATACACTATTCAGGAAACACATAAACAAGCTGGTAACAACCTAATAAAAACACATTACAATAACTTTATTAATATCATTTTTGCATCAATACTGAGGTCTCTCCTCTACAAAGTGACAAGGAAATCAGAGGTTAAAGTGACCTATTAGATCAGGAGTGGCCAAACTTACTGATCCTCTGGGCCGCATACAACCATCTTTAGAAGTTTGAGAGCCAGGGCACCGCAAGTGTCACTTTAACTGTAAAAGAGCCACATGTGGCTTGTGAGCCACAGTTTGGCCACCTCTTTGTTAGATCATCTAGTACAGTCTCTATTGATTTAGGATGTGTAGCCTTTAGTTAAACAGCATATCTGAAATTAAACTATACTGAGCTACAAGGCGAAGAATCAAGCATCTACCACACGTGACTGTAATTGTGGTTGGTGCTTTGATGATGGGGGGGAAGACGGCAATCTTCCTCAGTCCTCCTCTCTACCTTGCACACCCAGAGTATACTGCAGGAACAAATTAGAAATGTTTCACATTAAGGCATGTTCTCTCTCTTGCATGGGCAATTTTTGCAGCATATCTTTAGCTTTGTAGAGAAGCACAGCTATTTGAGCAAATTATGGTGCAATACTTTTCCAGGATTTAACATCCAGAGTCAGAAAATGAAAATACTTTAATTTTGCTCTTTACAAAGAGAATTATGAATGGAGGGTGTAGTGTGATATCTTCCTGTCAGAGGAAACATAATGCCACATATAAACACACAGATATATTACTGCCAAAAGATGTTCACAAAGTTGGGCAAAATGCCTGGGGTTGAATTTCATGAAGGGATTTATGACTAGGGTGACCAGACAGCAAATTGAAAAATCGGGACGGGGGGTTGGGGGGTAATAGGAGCCTATATAAGAAAAAGACCCAAAAATCAGGACTGTCCCTGTAAAATCAAGGCATCTGGTCACCCTATTTATGACCTGCAGATTGCAGACTGCTTCACAGGGATTGGTAATGAGCTGACATTTGCAGTTCCACTGGACTTCTGACTTTGAAGGGAGACGCCATAGCCAGGCCTCCCTAGGTCTCCACACAACAGCCCTTGCCTCTAAGCAAGCACCAAGACCCCTCAACAAGCCCCAAACCCTATCAGATGACATCTTAAGAAAGTGGGTAGGGGATTCAATAACTTACTGGGCTGGTGTGAGTAGAGGATATATGATAGAGGGGGAGGAGTTTTGCCAGCTTCCTGGTGATGGTGAATGATCTCACTCACTGTTCCCCCAACTTTTGCAAGTATACTCAGAGCATAAATAATATATCCTAGATGTTGAATTTCAGAAGCAGCCATACTGCTATATTCTCCACTAGCTGGAGAAGCCCCGCTGAAAACCTTAGTAAATGGGAATTATAATACTCAACTATTGTGCTCATGAGGGCATGATTTAACATTGCACGGTTGTGATACCAGACAGCTCTGTGTTTTGGGGGAACCAGGGTGCAGTATCTAGCATGTCTGACTCATGAAAGACACTCCCCCGACCACCAGTCTCTTCTTGAACCAAAACCGATCAGAGAAAAGGCTTGCAAGAGCGATGAAGGGCGAATGGGAGATACACCTAGGCCCCTCCTGACAAGGGTGACAAGATTAAGACATCTCCATTAGCATAGAGAATGGAAACAGAGAACCACACTGAACTCTGGGATCAGGAAAGCAGGGATTCACTGCATCATGGGAATCTCTGCTCCACATGTTAATGAACCTACACCTGCACACACCCAGCTCAGCAGTTATCAGACCAATTCCAGTAATAAATCCTTGATTGACATCCAAAATACTGAAGCAGCCTGGTTGCATTGTGAGCTCCCTGGAAGAAACCACCACCCATAGCCAAGAGTGATCAGCTCCTATTGTCTAGCCTAAAGAAAACCCTTGAGTCATCAGTTTGCCCATAAACAAATCTAGTGTTCTCCCTTGAAGCACTGTATTTTCTCTACAAAAACCCCTACCTATGCCCAAGTAAGTGTTCTGATGCTTAGATACAAACTATGCATCAGTTCCACTGGGACTCCATTATCTCCTAACTGATGGTGCTGGGGGCTCTGCCTGTCTCCTGCCCTCAGGACCCTGAAATACCACCGTCACCTGGGAACCCCGACCAAGCATCAGGGAGCGGTGAGATCCCTCTCTCTCTCTCTGTTTCCCTTTCTACCTCAGTTATGAACCTTTAATTACGTATGTTAGGTTGGTTTAGCTCTCCTTGTGTAGTTATCACTATTATTCAATAAATAACTTTTATGGTTAAGCTGGTTGCTTCTTTCTCTCTCTCTCTGAACTTTACTCTTTCGTGTTCTTAGCTTCCCCCACTTACTCTGCAGCAGCGCTTCTTTTACCTAAGCTAAAGATCCCTGTAGTGCCCAAAAATACTGTGGGGTTTGCTCATCAAGTGAGTTACTACCAGTACAATTGTGACGTGAAAGTGGGATAGGGATGTGTTAAACCTGTGGCACATAAGGCTGCGGGGGGGAAGGGGAGGCAGCTGAAAGTGCTGCTCAGCCCAGCCTATTGAGACCTGGGGCACATAAGGGTGACAGCTTGAAGGTGCTGCTTAACCCAGCCCACTGACTACAGGGACATATGAGGGGATCAGCTTGAGGGTGCTGATTGACCCGGTCAACTCAGACGTGCTCTGTTAGTGTGTGTGTGGGTGTGTGCACGCGTACGCGTGCATGTGTGCGTGTGTTCATCTAGTTCTAGGGCTGGAAGAACACAGCTCTGGGGAACCTAGGTCCTGCAGGATAGCTCCATTGGGAGGGGACTTGCAGAAGGAAGGAGTAGAGCTCCATATGAACACAAGTGACATAAGCAGTACATTAATAGCATTACAGAACCCACCCCACCCCCCGTCCCACAGAAGAGTAACCCTAATAAATGAGCATACCCCAAACTAACGGGCATATTTAGTAACAGTTGTCACAAGATAAATGAAGGTGTTTCAGGCATAAATCATGCAGCTGATTTTCTTACAACTGATGCTTAACTTTCTATGGAAATGGTGTTGTGGTAAATAATACCAAGTTATTAATGTGTCTAAACATGTTCTGTCAAAAAGTGGGAGGAAGAGAGGGCTGATGAGAGAGCCAGCTGACCCTATTCTAAACCATACCAAGAAAAGGTTAAGAAAATGAGGGGCAAAGGCTAAATAACCAATGACAGATTCTCATACTACTGCAAGTAAATCTGCTTAACTCACTCCAGGTGCAAGGAGCAGCCTTAGAAGCACCAAGAGTGGGAAGAGGAAACAAAGCAGCTAAGTAGGAGTGTAGGCAGAGTTCAAGGAATCAAATGGGAGTGAGAGGAAATGAGATGTAGGCAGAGACAGAGCTGTGCAAAGACTTAGAAGTCAGGACAAAGAGTATGAACTTCATGCAGAAAGACATGGAGCCAATGAAGAGGCATGGGCAAAGAAGCTCCAAAGGGAAATTACTTTAGCTGCTGAATGTTGGATGGATTTAAGGGGAAGAGGATAGTCAAAAAAAGGCAGGAAAGAATGAGGTTACATTATACCAAGCAGGAAGAAGCCATGGCATGAATTAAGTTTATTGCAATACAGGTAGACAGAAAAGGAGAAATTATTGACTGTAACTGGTGGTTCTTTGAGATATGTGACCCCTAACCGTATCCCACTGCGGATTATGCATGCGCACCATGCGCCCGGAGCAGAAGAATTTGAAAGTAGTATTCGTTGGTCCGCGCATGCACCCTGGCTCACTCTGTGCCTCTCTCTAAGGAGATAAAGGGTGGGGCGGACTGACATCTCTCCAGTTCCTTCTATACCATGGATCAGGGAAGATCCGAAGCAGAGGGGAAGGAGGGCAGGTAGTGGAATACAGATTGGGGCCACACATCTCAGAGAATCTCCAGCTATTTCTATAAGATACCATCAGTACAGAAGAATTCAAAATTTGCAGTTGGAACTGGTGTTCCTGAAAAGTTCATGAAGTTCTGCTGTCTCCTGGGTAAGTAATTACTCTGAACTGCAGACTGACTCAAGTCAGTATTTCAGCTGCGGTTCTGGATACTTCGGAAGAGCTTTGGTTCTATTTTCAGGCACATCAGCGGCTCTCTGAAAAGAGCTGTAGCTCCTATTTCATAGGTTACAGGGCCAATAGCTTCCTTCATCTACATTCAGAGCTGCTCCCCAGATTGCGAGAACCTCTCTCCTACTCTGCTAGTAAGCTGGATAAAGATGACAGAGCACGCTAAGCTTGAGTTTCAGTTCCTAGAAGCTGTAAGAATCTCTGATTTGACAAGTTTAACTTTCTATCGCACAGTGCAGAAGATTATGCTATCAGTCGTGGGTGGACTAATGTCTCTGCACATCAGTCATATTTGTCTGATATGAGAAACTTTTATTACAGTAATAAGCAAGCTGGGCAAAGACTTGTGACTCGGTGTAGCATGGCAATCTGCAAGATGATGTGCACCAGACCTTGAAACACTGGCTCTCACCTACCTAAATGTGTCACAGAATCTGCTAATGCTGAACAGAAGGGCAGACTCATTATGCGATTTTTGGTATTATTCTGCTCTGTTATTTGTTGCATTTCTTCTCTCTCATATGCTTTAGGGTCTCAGTGTACAGTATAGGTTTAGTGACAAGCTTCTCGCTTTTATTATCTACAGAGAATGGATATATAATTTATTACCTCTGAACTTTTTCTTCTTTATAAAAATTCAAATATTAAATACAGATGATTTTGGATGTCATTTATTAATTTACTTAGGAGAGTTAAAAAGGTACTTTACCACTTTTGGCCGACACTTCCTTTGTCTAGTGTTTATTAAGACACACAGGATTTCTAGAGGTGATTTAAACAAAAATATGTTTCCATTTTTCTGTTCTGAGCAAAAATATTGAATTACTGCAAAATGGAAGCTCTTGCTTCCATAGGTTTCATGCGCTACATGAACTGACTGCATTACATTAAGCCAACTTTCCTGCTTTATAGCCCACCTTAACCCTCATTTGGTAGAAGGTTAGTAAGGTCCCAGCAGCAGATGGGCTGGGGACCAGGATGGGAAAAGGGAAGGACTAACATGAGGTCACCCCCACTTCCCCTGGTATATATTGAAATGATCCTGGAATTACCCGCACTCTACACTTTATCTTCCAGGTACTCCCAGACAGTTAATAATAAAGTTGCAGCCTAATTAAACCACATCCAGTGTCTACTGTCCTTCTTCCAGCATAGCCAGACAATTAAACACTTATGCTGCCACCTCAAGTTTAGGGATGTTTGGTTTATGTGAGGGAAAACTCAGAGTTGTGAAAGAAAAAGTAAAACTATTTCAGCAGAACTTATATTACAACCAAAAACTAGCAGGATCTTCTGAGAGAAGGCAAAAAACCTCCAGCCAGTCAAACACCATCACTACCCCCACATAGCTCATTGGTGATGAGGAAATTCCCCCTTGACCCTAAAACTTGTAGTCAGTTTTAGGCCTAAACATGCTGGGAAGCACTGTAACAAACTTTAGCACAGGTGCGCCTAGCACACAATGGTCTAATAATTAAAACTGTGTGCCATGAGTGCCTCCTGAAAAATGAACTGCATAGGCTGGGACTGGTTAATAAGTCTGACGATCTCTGACAGGGGAGCAAGAATGCGCTTCTGCCTTAGTGATGTGATCTTTTATCAGTTACTACTAAAGAATACAAAAGTGGCCACGGTGGGAGAGGAGCAATAAAACCAGGTGCTATAGGAGTTAAAAGGAAGGCACAAGTCTGGACCATTCGTTGGCCTGGTGGGATATTCTAATCCTCCTCATTTCATTCAGAGGCCTGCCAAGGCACGATTCCTAGAAAAACTAGGGCTCATATTTTGTTTCTTAGACATCTAAGGTTTTGTTTTTCTGTTTATGGTTCGATTATTTCACAGAATCCTAGTTTTCAGGGAAGGAAGGGACCCGTAGAGATACTAGATCTAGAGAGCACGAGGCCATTTCTTCAACCAATACCTGCAACTAATCACCTAAAGAAAGCTCTGACCAACAATGTAGTCAATTTTCTATTGTTGAAATAAATCATTCAACCAAATTTGCTACTTACTTCCAGTGAGAAAGTAACCCTAAGGTAGCAAAATAACTATGATGTAGCCCTATAGGTAGCTTTCACACTGGAGAGAGAGTTAGATTTGTACAATGAAAATGTATGCTTCTAAAATGGAATAAATTATTCATTTCAGTAGAAGAGCGTGAGTAGATAGGTCAAGAAGTGTCAGTAGGCAATTTACATTTTGTAAAAAACAGTCTTATTTAACGGGGGGGGGGGAGAAATCTTAAGAACATTTAAAAAATGAGAAAACTTGACTGACAGTGATTGTCAGCAACTGTAGAGTCCATTTTCATCTGTTGAAGTGAGTAATCAATACTACTTTAGAAAACCCTATTTCACTTGTAGAAAACCAACATTATTTGCAGTCTGAAAATAACTAGGGCCACATAAGTCACCTCTGACAAACAGTGTTCTAGATTTCAAATGGTTGATGAGAACAAAATCACAAAACAGCTTTGTTGCACTCAGATTTAAACTGAAAATATCTGGAGCAGCTGTATTAAAACGTTCATAACCAGAGTTAGCCTGTCTCATGTCATGGAGCAGTTTAAATAGGCTTCAGTTAAAATATATATGGATCCTATACATTCTTTTTATCACACACACAAACACACATTCATACAGAGTGAAACAGAAATGCAATGGCTTCATTAAAGATATCTGGTGTGGCATTTCTTCCTCCTAGAAAACAGACATATAACTTATGAACTGTGAAGCCAATGCAGAGGTAAAAAAGCCTCCTGACAACAGAAACTGATGCCACACTTAATGACTAATTCAGGGGGAAAACAAGTCAGTCAGTCAAGAGAAGCCCTTTTTAAAAAGAAAACAGGTCTTCTTATGTGGTGCCAAACCAAAGAGCAACAGAGAGGAGAGGGACGTAACCGACTCCTGCTGCCTGCAATGCCTGACTGAAAGGGAAACCATTTTCCTCTCAAACATTATACTGAACATATATACCAAAAAGTAAATGTATTAATGAAAATCAAAACTAACTAATATCTCCTGGAGTTATGACTGTTCTAGAGCTATCGATGCCTCTGCGCTTATTCCATGGAGGCTGCTAACGGGCCAGAAGTATGAGAAATTAGTACAAGAGAAAAATTATGTCACACTGAAATTGGTAAAGAAAGCACTGGGCTTCTTTCTTTCCATATGAATGTAATTTCATTCAAAGTTCCTTACTTCACATCAGACCATGTCCAACAACTTCATACAGATACTCCCTGCTCAGATTCTACCTCAGATCTGTGTCCTCTTTCCCTGCTTCTTCATCCCAGTACTCTAAGGTGAAATAACTCTGAAAAGATTGGTGCACGGTATTGCTAACTTCAGGCTGAAGGGGAAAGAGGGTAGATAAAGCTAGTGCTGACATCAGTCTGTAGGGGGCAGAAGCCTTCCCTGAGACCCCAATTCTGCAAAGGAGTTACACATGGATAGACCCTTGTGCCCACTCTATTTACTTCCCCAACAGGGTTCCATTGGGTGGAGCAAGGCCTAAAAAGCGGTCAAGCGGATTGTGGAGTAGGCACTCTTACTCAATCTGAAAATCCTAGATATTGTCTGACAATTAAAGAGAAATAAACATTAAAATTACATTGACCTGGAAACACACACAGTTTTACACATACTTACTAAAAATCAGCATTCAAAATCCATTCGTCTCCAGCTTACATTAATGCATAGTAATTTTTTCTCTCTGTTCTAATCTCTTAATTCTATCCAATTTGCCGGAAAATAGAAGACTCAGAGTTTTAACTTTTTTTTTTATTTAAGCCATTACAACTATTTATTTCTTAGAAGAATTTCTATTGCTTTTGATACCAGGTCACTTAATTCCAAAATTTTGAAAAAATTGCTAGGAGTTCACCTTTCACGAGCTACTATTTAGCATTATCTGGGGTGGCAGAGTTCTTCCATTGGGAGATCCCTGCCCTCTCCATTACCACTAACACTGGTTTAAATGGAGTATTGTAAGGTTTCTTAGTACCAAAATGACACACATAAAATTACAGTTACTAAAATCACCAAAATTCCCTTATGGATTCTATGTGCACAGCTTAGGGCAACACGGAAATAACAAATAACTACTGATTTTTAAGAGAAGCATAAAGGATTTAACAGTGGATTTACCCATTGGAACATATTACTAAGGGGAGTGGTAAATCTTCCATTGCTTGGAGTCTTAAAATCAAGATTAGATATCTTTCTAAAAGATGCACTCCAGGTCAACTAAAAATTACTAGGTTAGATATAGTAATTACTAAGTAAAAGTCTATGACCAGTGTTGTGCAGGAGATCAGACTGGACAATCATGATCCATTCTGACCTTACAGTCCATGAATTTCACAAAGGAAAGCCAAGGGAAGAGAAGAGGAACTAGTACGGACATGCCAAACCCGCAAAAAAACCCACAGAAATTTGGCTTGTTTTTGTCTTAATTGGCTTGTGAGTCGCTTGTTGGCTAGTTTTTGGCTTGTTGCTTATTTGCCTTGTAGCTTGTTACCTCTTTTTTTTTTGGATCAGCTCCTGGCAAGTCGGGGTAAGGGGGGTGGGCGAAGCAAGTCAGGGTTGCACAGCTGGCCCACCACAGTCCCACACTGCATGCCAGGGGGAATCTAGCCACATAAAGTGTTGGGGTTCTTAGGGATTGGCTTGTTTTGGCCTTGTTTTGAAATGGGATTAGCTTGATTTTTGGCTTATTGTGGAAGTCGAGGTGCTTATTTACCATGTGAAAGTTGGCAGCTGTGAACTAGTACATTACTAAATACAGAACACTTTCAACTTCAGCTGCTGTTAGGGAACTGGTTGATTTATACACTGCTAGTAATGCTTGAAACTAGGCCTATTGTAGGAATCATGACATTGTGGTCAAAGCAACAAATAAGCAACGTAGCTTCAGAATGACAACAGCTTTGTCCCTACGGTGACCAGATGTCCCTATTTTATAGGGACAGTCCCGATATTTGGGGCTTTTTCTTATATAGGCTCCTATTACCCCCAACCCCCGTCCCGATTTTTCACACTTGCTGTCACCCTATTTGTACCATTTATCTTTTTAGTGCAACACAAGTCACTTAGGTAATTACCAACTCTGTATTTTATCGTGAGCTGACAGTGGTGAGTCTGCCACCATCACTCTCATAATATCATCAAACGACTGTGCTGTAGGTAATTACTGAAAGGACAGAAACAAAGAACTGGCATAAATAAACTAAAAATTATGTTAATGCGCAATAACATATGGAGCTCTCATTCCTGCAAATACTAAAGAACATGCATAACCTCACCTTACTAGTTTCCCGACGCATGAGAGAGTAAAGTTATGCACATAGTTTACATTATGCAAACGCTTCAGAAATATTTATAGGATTGAGGATGAACTTTCCAAGACATAAGCAGTACATCCACTTGGCATGTCCACTAAAAGCGATGGAGCCAATGATGCAAACTATTTAGAAGCATATGAACATACAACTCAGTGGTACAACATCAAAGAATACCTGGGCTTTTCAGACATTAGCAAATGTAACATAATAGATTACTGGGAGATGTTACAAAGCCAAACTTCTTCTGGCCACCATGTGCAGTGAATAAAGGGTACTTATATATTTATAATTCATTCATTTAACAAAAAAATCACACAGAAATGAAACTCACCCCTTATCTGAAACACAACTATGGTAGATATTCACTGAAATCCTGCTTACATATTAATATGCGAATATATAATTCTACAATTCACAATGATATATTCTGTCCAGGTAATGAACCAGGGTGGGTATATATTATGGAAGCACTCAAAGCCCCCAGTTGAGATTTTCTTGGTGCTGTATTAACAAGCCACAAAACAGATCATTCCTACACAGAAGGGTTGAGGCACTTATCCCACAGGAACCACAGAAAAAAGTCAAATACATCTCTGCCAGCAAAGTGTAAATGAATAAGATTTTACATCATAGTTGAGATTTTTAGTACCTGCTTGTAGGTATTTTAATGTGGAAATATTCAAAGTGATATAGTATGTGACACTGTTTATAATAATGTGCATGCCCACCATAGCCAGATAAGATACAGTAGTTACAGTACATTAGACAATATTCCATTTTTGCTAGGATTGACACTGGACATTCATATTATGATTTGAAAGGCAATGCTACATTTGTAATTACAAACAATATTTTTCTGTTTTTGCAGCTACTCAGTCACATTTCGTTTTTACATGTTGTAGTACTTCATAATAGCATCAAAACATGTTTCAGTGTGTAAAACAAAGTAATGATAAACAGATTTAAGAAGAAGTAATGGAAGAGGTCCAGCCAGATGAGACAAAAACAACTAGAAGAGCAACCCCTAACTGCAGATAATCATGCGAAAGAGGATGGGAAGTAAGCAGATGATCGAGGTTATGGAAGAGTGGAGTGAACCCACAGAGTATTGAAAAAAAAAATCTAGTGAACAATTTTGAATTAGATTAGAGATGGGTCAGAACCAATGAAAATGGAGGAGGAGGAGGTTATATAGACACATTCTTCCTCAACCAGTAAAACCCTGTGAAAGGACTTTGGAACAGGACAATGTAACTCAAAAAGGACAGTATCAGACCACCCAGAAATAACTCTGTCCACCTGTGAGACAGTCCACAAGAAAATCAGCTGTATCCTGTGATCAGCTGTATCAAAGGCCAATAGTATCCAACTGCTGACTGATCTAAAAGAATCAGCATAGACACTTGATCAGCCGCTGATTGAAGGAGATCATCTACAAATGCAACCAGCAATCTCTGTATCATATCCAGGTCTAAACTAGATTAACATGATTGTAAGAATTCTGAGAAATTCTGGTACAGCATTGCCAAAGCTGAATAGATTCATAGATATTAAGGTCAGAAGGGACCATTATGATCATCTAGTCTGACCTCCTACACAGTGCAGGCCACAGAATCTCACCCACCCACTCCTGCAATAAACCTCTCACCTATGTCTGAGCTACTGAAGTCCTCAAATCATGGTTTAAAGACTTCAAGGAGCAGAGAATCCTCCAGCAAGTGACCCATGCCCCATGCTACAGAGGAAGGCGAAAAACCTCCAGGGCCTCTTCCAATCTGCCCTGGAGGAAAATTCCTTCCCGACCCCAAATATGGCGATCAGCTGAATCCTGAGCATATGGGCAAGATTCACCAGCCGGATACCCAGGAAAGAATCCTCTGTAGTAACTCAGATCCCACCCCATCTAACATCCCATCACAGGCCATTGGGCCTATTTACCATGAATATTTAAAGATCAATTAATTGCCAAAATCATGTTATCCCATCTTACCATAATAATGAGAACTTTGCTGATAACCTTCCCCCAGAATGGGGAAATCAGTTCACGGCAATAGTTGGCAAGATTATACCCACCTACAGTCATGCTGAAGTATTGTAGTGCACATGACACGCATATTTATTCATTCATTATTCTGAGACTGGTGGGGTGTCCACAATGAGCACAGTGGAGGGTGCTAAAGATTGAAGGGATGCTTATTTTATAATTTTAATGGATTCCTTACAGAATACACACAATACAGCCCCAAACCCTGACAACAGGACCTAATAATTTTTTTACTTATACTTTACCATTGTTACTTAAATGCATGAACAAAATTTTGAAAATTTTGACACACCAGCAGACTAAGTAGGGAAATAGCCAATTAAATATTTTATGACCCTTGCTGTGAGCTTGAGTCAAAGCTGTGTTTATTGTATGAAGACATTATATGTACTCACATCAGGTTTGTTAAAGAAGCAACAGTCAAAAAAACAATAAATTATGGTCCCCCCCCCCCCAATAATTGACCTATACTATCAATGTCAACATATAATTCACATTTCTTTCCCCAGAAAGAAGCTGCACACTGCCTCTGAAAATATGAAAGAGATGAATAATTTATAATTTTCACTGACAGTTAAACTTTAAAAGTAAGCCAAGGTGTTTGTAACTGTTTATTGAGAACAGCCTAACTCTGTGTGCTATTTTATGCCTTAACGTAATACTATATATGCCTGTAAATAATTATGGAATCTTTATTATTTCCTGTACCTAATATATCAGTTTCATGTTCTACTCCTGATTTACACAGAATAAATAACATTAGCATGGTTGTATCTCTTGAGTCCCAATTAGACTGCTAAATAATCTTAGTCTCTATAGATTGTTTACACTGTTATTGATGCTTACTCTGCAAGAAAGCAGCATTCACCTCATTAAACTGCGTTACACAAGCATTCTGCAAGTTCCTCACAAAAACCTATGAACTGAGAATCAAGTTACATCTGATGCACATCAAGCACAAATAAAATGTACTCATTGCATTACCCATTTGCACAATGGCATGAGAGTACATTTTTGGTCTGTCCACCTAAATTAATTCACAAAATTCTCTGAAGAGAATACCAATCAAGTGAATTCCAATCTGAAGAAACAGACTTGCAAAGTTACCTCCCAAGTGCCATTATTAGAGATCTGCCAGGAAGTGTATAAGATCTTGGAAAATGCAGGTCTTTCAACCACTGGTAGCAATGACATTTAGAGAAAGGGCTGAGTCAAGGGGGACTTCTGGGACTTGGGCTGAACAAACAAAAGGGTAGAGCTTGTAAAGATTTAACAACAAGAGCAGGAAAGAAACAATCATGGAAATGAATTGATAGATTGGAAGATGGTGTGGAGATCCCATTTACTACTAATTTTCCTTCTGTGACCAAATAAGACCGTTCAGAAAAAATTGTCTCCATTTGAGAAGATGGAGGAAAGCCAGTCTTCTGTATAAAAGACTGGTTAGCAGGATTATAAACAAAAGAAAGGTTTTCGGAGGCCACATTGCACCAAAAAGATGATAGCTAGGAAAAAAATTTAAAAGGACAGGTCAAAAAATAAGAATACAAGATAAAGTAAAAGCTGTCAGGAAAACATGAACTATATTTCTCTTAAGAGTCTTTACACAAGTACTAGCAAAGCTAAGAGGAAGAGCTTTAAGGAAATTACAAGCTTGTTTGGAAATTTAATAAGAAATCATTTGACTAGAAGAATCATTCTGAAAAATAAAAGTTTATATATAATCTCACTGTTCCCTTATGTCCCCTCCCACCAGTCTGTAGGTTGTAACTACTTTTTGTCTCTTCATGTTACATTTAGCTTGTAGCTCTTTGGGGCAATGACTTTTTATTTTTATTATATATTTGTAAAGTGAATAACAAATGGAGCATGGGCCTCTAGTTGCTACCGTAATACATATAGATAATAATAGTTTAGATGGCGACATAAGGGAGTGTGGTGGGGCAGTGCCCCACCCCAGGCCAGATTGGGCTACAGTAGGCCAAAGCGGCTGCGCGGACAGACAGCCAGCCAATCAGAGAGGGCCTGCGGGGAGCCAATCAGGGCTGAGCAAGAGGCAGCCAATCAGGGCCAGGCTAGGCCCTATATAAAGGCTGCCCAGGCGAGCGGCAGGCAGTCTCTCCCAGGCCTTCAGAGGGTGAAGGTCTGTCTCCTGCGTGAGATGACTAGCACCAGGGATAGTGCAGTACTGAGCAGGCCGGGGGAGCAGAAGGGAACGCCAGCCCGGTATCTGCCAGGCTGCAGGCCCTGAGGAAAGGGCCTAGGAGGTGCAAAGGGGCTGAAGGGGAAATGGCCCAGGGAGAGAGACAGACAAAGGGAGAGAAGGAGAGCAAGCAGGAAGGTTGCTGCCAAAGGGTCCCTGGGTCAGAACCCAGAGTAGAGGGCGGGCCTGGGTCCCCCCTTCCCTCTTCAACTTACACCTGGCTGTTAGGAGTGGCCATCACAGACTGCAACAGACCCCTGCCAAAAGGGGTTAGACTTTAGGGGTGTGATTGGCCACTGCGGCTGGGGTGAAGCAGAAGAACTGCTGATAACACCCCTGCCCCCCTCCCAGAAGGGGATGAGTGTGGACTAGGGGGCACTGCTGGAGGGCAGTGTCCTGAAGAGGACGCCATGAGAGAAGGGAGCAGTGCGGGTCCAGATGCCAACAGAGGGTGAAAGACAGACGGGACACCACCAACGGAGGGCGCTCCACGTGGACTGAGCTAATTCACAGATGTGCCAGTGGGAGGCGCAGCGGTGGTGAGTCCCAACCCCGTCGCAGGGAGATAAAAATAAAAAATTGTGCTGTCCTTCAAAATATTTACCCAAAACCAAAGAGATAATGAAAGGAATGGCAACACTGAAGTTTTATGTTATGAAACAAGAGAAAAGAAATAAAGGAAGATTCAGAAGAAAGGTCACTACAGACTACCAGATCAGAAGGGAACAGCCAAACCAGATACAGGTGTCTCAATGACAGGCATCACACTAAAAAGGTACTTTGCACTGCCAATTTGCAGAGCAATTGATACAACAAAACACAGAATCACCAAGGAAGTTTTTGAATTTTGCTAGAAAATAAGGACAACCAAAAGTAAAACAGTTCTAGATCTAATTTGAAAGGGAGTTTCAAGGACTAGGGATTCTCTCTGGCTTTAAAACTGGTTTTAGGACCACTACTACAGATTTGCTCTTTTCTAGTCCTCAGATATCAAAGAATACTGCAAACATTGAAATGCAATTAAATGTGGCGATTAGTGATGCTAGAGTTTTATTTGACAGTTCTTTAAAAAAAATATCAGGTATATATGATGTAGCCCTGTTGATTTGTTTACATTCGGATATTGGAGTATTACTGGTTTAGTTCGATAGATACAGCACTTGGCTAAATAAGAGATGAGTTTGATGAGCAATCAGAAGCATAGTTTCTAAAAGCAAAAATTACATCAGACAAATCTGTTTTCTGTGGTACAAGTTTGTCCATGTTTGCCAGACACAGAATGCAGTGGTCAGATCTAGGCTTCACTAGACTGATACAGGCTGCCATGAGCATCTAATACAAAACTTAGAACAATTGTACTTTGATAAGTATATTGAGCCAAATTATCCTCTAAGGTGATTCTGTGGAACCCCACTGGCTTCAGTTGGATTTCACAGTGGGGGCATAACAACTTGGCTTCCTCTTCATGTGACATAGGAGAATTCAGGGTGTGTTCCATCCTGCTGCCAGGCTAATCTGGATATACAGCTTTCTGGCTTCTCTTCTGGGTAACAAGGGAAAACTGAAGAAATTCATGTTTCTGACAGGTATAATCATATGTTTCAATGCAGTTCCATTAAGTACCCAAACCTGTATCATCCAGAGTTTCACCACATTCCATCTTCCTGAGCATTGTTAAATGTGCCCTACAATTGCACACATATGAAAGGGTATGAACTTGTGAGAACTGATGGGAGTTGTTCAATGGGGAAGATAAGCCCCCCTTATCAGGAAGTCAGAGGGACGAGACTAGGCAGTCAGGTCCAAGAAGGTGGAGAGGGGAAAGCGTGTGCGGACATTTCTTTTGGAGATTCATCTTGGCTCTGGCAAGTGACCCTCTCCCAACCAAGGGTCTCAGAATTCTCCAGTGAACCAGATAGAACTGTCAGCTGTGGGCTGGAGCTACCAGTGGCAACAGTAAACCAGAGAGAAGCTGGGAGTTGTGGGCCCAAAAAGACCTGGTTGGGGAGCAATAGTTTCGATTGAATCAATATCAGAAGATTAGTGTGATCAGACAGCAAGTGTGAAAAATCAGGATGGGGGTGGGGAGTAATAGGAGCCTATATAAGAAAAAGACCCAAAAACCGGGATTGTCCCTATTAAATCAGGACATCTGGTCACCCTACAGCAGATCGGCGCACATCCACAATTGAGGGGAGGGGACAAGCTGATGTGAGCTCATGTGCTCTCTTGACAGCACTGGGCTCAGATTGGACTGGTAGGTGAGTCCTGAGTGGAGTTTCTGCTCAAAGGCAGAGTTTGAGGGGGCCATCAATCAGCTGTCCAACTAGTTGCTTGTTTGTTTGCTCCTGCCCCTGCAAATAAAATTGATCATGTTCCCTGGTTTCTAGGGCTCTAGTGCATGCTTGCAAGAGGGAGAAAAATACCAGTAAAAGTGACGCAGGTGTTTAGATTTTGCTTTCCTAGAACTAGAAGTATGAGTACAGCTCTAGTTGGGGGCTTCAGCAAAACATGTTATTCATTTTAAAAAGGGACCCATACATATCACATTGAATTTAACCCTTATTACTTATATGGAGATCTAGAAGAAGGGTTACTTTTTGGGAGGGGTCTAATTAGGGATGGCTGCTTTAGTACCCTTATAAGTGGAGCCTGGGTTCAGTCTATTAAATTACAAACAAAGACAACTTTGGGAAACTCCATACTGTGTTGAAGTATAGTGATGTATATTGAACCCAGCTCTTGTTACGGCTGTTGACGCTTGGCAGAAGGCTTGCATACAAATAAGGTCAGCAGTTTAGTGAGAATGGGCAATATAAGATGACAATCCACACCACCAAGCATTAAAATCAGAAAAGAAAGCAAAACATTAATCTGCATTATTGATTTATGAATTTGTCCCCTCTCAATCATCTAATATTTATCAGTTAATTGATCACAGCTTGAAAAATCACTTGTTCTTTTTGTTACTGCTAGTAACTACTAATTCTGGATTTATTCAGCTAAATGATGAGGAATAATATGAAAACAGTCATATGAATGCTACTTCAGTAGCAGAGGCTTTCTGTCCCCCTAGACTGAGACTGTGGCATGGAAGATAACATCTCCTCCAGGTCCCTCTCCCACATGGGCTCTGGGAAGCTGAGCAGGACCTCCTGAGGGTGGAGCCAACTCTCAGGAGAAGCAGACACTTAGCAAGAGCAATAGGGCAGGGGAAAACCCAGAAAGAGACCCGTCTCCCTGCAGACACCTCCCCACAAAGACATAGGGTGACCAGATGTCCTGATAAAATCGGGACTGTCCCAATATTTAGTTGTTTGTCCTGCGTCCCGACCAATGTACGGTCGGGACACCATTTGTCCCGATATTTTGCTTCGGCGGCACTCTATTTTTTGTTGTTTTTTTTTGCTTGGGGTGGCAAAAAAAAGAGCCAGCCCTGGTGGTGGGGCGAGCCTGTGGCTGCCCCCATGTGTCCTGATATTTTGTTCTTGTCATCTGGTCACCCTACAAAGACACAAGGCCCCAACAGCCTTCCTGTGCTCCAGCTAGGGGAACAGAGCAGGAACCAGCCCCCCAGGAGCAGCAGGACAAGGGGAAGCCCAACCAGAGACTCCTGACCCCAGCAGATTATCAACAGCACTTCGATACCAGGAATGCCAACAGACTGCTTTAACAACTGAACTCTAGATATTATTTTCTGACTACTCTTTGCTCTGAATTGCTGCCTCCCTTGTCCCTCTGTCTCTCCACTGCCAACCTCTCCTGCTCCTTTCCAACCTTCCCCTCTGCTCACACTCCCTTACTCTTATTTACTTATCCCCTCCTAGCATTCCACCTGGCTCCTCTTCTCTGGCATAAAATAAAATAAACAAACCGAGAAAGAACATGCGCTATCAAGCCATGTGCCCTTCTTCACTCTAATCTCTGACTATATATTTTACTGACCTCCCCTTTTACCCTTTTAGATTTCAGTGCTATTCAGGGCAGAGACCATGAGTGCCTCTTTGTTCATACAGCACCTAGCACAACAGGGCCCCCATACTGACTAAGGCCTCTCTGTGCTACCACACACCCAAAAAATTCAGAATAAAGAAATATATTAATAATGCCTTCCTAAACAGGGATTTGTTTCCTTAGGAGGGTCTTTTAATATTAATATTAAGTTATTACTCTCCAAACTCCCCACCTAACCTGAACTGAGTCACCATACCATAACACACAAAACTTTCCTCTCACAATGGAACAGCTTTGAACTGTCCCACAGATTGTCCTGTATTGATGTTAATGCTGTTTTAATATGTTTTCATGGTTGTCCTGTGAAGGGTGTTTATGTATGAGATAACCATGATCACAAATTCACAACTTTTGGCTTTCTGAAAGCCACATGTGAAGAAAAAGGCAACTTCTCTTCCTAGCAAGCGAGAAAGAAAGAAGAAAGATTGACGGAGCTCTAAGCTATCTTGCCCTAAACCATTATATTCCTTTTCCTCCAGTCTAATTGCTTATTCAAACACATTCAGAGAGGGCTTCTCTATAGCAACAAGAAACGGCTTATTTTTTTTAATTGGGCTAAAAATCATCTGACATAATGCAAAAGTAATTTGGGTGATAAGCCAGAAATATGAGGTTTGTTTGTTTTTCAAATTAAACAGTTTTCAGCTTTGACTGGTGACAAAAAAAACTGAACTGAACTTTGTTTCTTTAGGGCATGTTCCATTACACTGGCCTGGATATAATGGAAATGGAAGATGGGGGAGTTCCACATCTATTCAGCTCACCAGAGCAGCAAAAGCTGTACCCTGGACAAAGTAAGGAGAATAATGTTTCTGCTTTACCAGGAGTACCTTGAAAAAAATGGGTTTAACCCCAAGGAGCCATTCTCTCTGTGCCACTTATCACCACACAGTAAAAATGGATGGAAATTCCTTCAAATTCATCTAATAGAATGTCCTTGGAATTTTTCCTTTGAGGGAACAGAGTTTGTCCTTCACCCCCAATTACAGCCCTCAGCAGAGGCCAGGAGTTTCATTGCCTACACCTACAAATCTGAGGGGATCAAATGAAGGCAAGAAAAATCTGTGCAGAGCCCCCTTGTCTGCATTCCCATTGGCTGTTCCCCCATGACAGCACAACACTTGTAGGAGATGTGCTCCCATGGGATTGCTCCACTGCCAGTTACTCCTCTGTAGCCCCATGGAGTAGTTTCACAATACAGAATAGTAAGCCACACAAGTTTCTGCAGACTTGGGTTCAGATTTTCAGAGCTGAATAGGGGATCTATACTCTAGTCCCAGCAATATATATCACTTTTCCCCATGGGTAGAGATTAACCTGGCAAAGTTTTGCCAGCCCTGCCTGTCCTCCCTCAATTAATGGAACCCAAATCGAGGCACTCCACAGGATTGGGCTGAAGAGGGACATACTGTGGAGACAGCATTTCCCCTAGTTTCTGCTCCCATTTCCCAACTGGGATCCATGAACTCTGACTCCCATCATCGGATATAAATAGAAGAGGTCATTTGCTTATATGAGATTTGGAAGGGGGAAGAGATTGAATTATTAGAATCAAAGAAACATAGAACTGGAAGGGACCTTGAGAGGTCATCTAGTCCAGTCCCCTGCACTCAAGGCAGGACTCTAGACCTCAAGGCATTGTCTCTAGACCATCCCTGCCAGGTGTTTGTCCAACTTGCTCTTAAAAATCCCCAATGATGGAGATTCCAAACCTCCCTAGGCAATTTATTCCAGTGCTTAACCACCCTGACAGTTAGGAAGTTTTTCCTAATGTCCAACCTAAACCGCCCTTTCTGCAATTTAAGCCCATTGCTTCTTGTCCTATCCTCAGAGGTTAAGAACAACAATTTTTCTCCCTCCTCCCTGTCACAATCTTTTATGTACTTGAAAACTGTTATGTCCCCTTTCAGTCTTTCCTTCTCCAGACTAAACAAACCCAATTTTTTCAATCTTCCCTCACAGGTCATGTTTTCTAGATCTTGAATCATTTTTGTTGCTCTTCTCTAGTCCTTCTCCAGTTTGTCCACAGCTTTCCTGAAATGTGTCACTCAGAACAGGACACTATGCTCCAGGTGAGACCTAATTAGATCGGAGTAGAGCGGAAGAATTACTTCTCGTGTCTTGCATATAATACTCCTACTAATACGTCCCAGAAGGATGTTTGCTTTTTTTGCAACAGTGTTACACTGTTGACTCATATTTAGCTTGTGATCCACTATGACCACCCCCCGATCCCTTTCCAAAGTACTCCTTCCTAGGCAGTCATTTTCGATTTTGTATGTGTGAATTTGTATGTATTTTGTATTGTTTAAGCACCAAAATACTCCCCCTGACGGTAAACCATGTAATACTTTTGGATACAGTTAATAAATCAGGTTTTCCTAATTATGAAGGAAAGCGTGTTTCATGATGTGTTAAAAGAATGTATTCAATTCACATGATTCTGAAGAGCAAGAAAAGAGAAAGGTGACACCGAAAAAAAGGAGAAATGGATGAACTGTTACTGAATAACACATTTTACAGTGTTTACATTATCAAGTGTTTCCATCTATATCAAGTTCATGGTTTACAGTACAACTTTGTGAAGACATTCACACTAAATACTCTTCATATGGAGAGAGAGATAAGGCTGCATACTTTGATTTAAATCAGACAGAACTGGACCTCATTTGCAGTTTCCATATCTGATAATAAATCATTTAAAGAGAACAAAATTGGATTGTCATCATCCAAGAGCCCTGTAATTTTTATAATGCATTCAGAAATGTTGTAGTGACCCCATGAAACAAAAAAATAAAATATTTATTAGTTAAATTACAAGTTGCAACACTGCTGATGTAGGACCTAATACAGATCCTGTTTCACTGACATAACTCTGTAGACTTCAGTGAATTATTTCTGATTTATATCAGTGTAACCATGTTCAGCATCAGATACAATTTTACTTAAACTCAGTTTCTAATATAAATCTCAAATTTTATATATTACAGATATAATGTAAAGGCAAGAAGGGGACAGAGCAAACATCTTTTATCAATACTTTCAAATACAGTTTCTGATCTTATGGTGCTAATGCATAATCTAGAAGTCTGAGCACACGACTAGGAGACAAAACGTATGTCTACATTGCAATAAAAAGCTCATGGCATGGCTGCACCTGGCCCAGATCATCTGACTCAGTCTCACAGGGCTTGAGAGCTATAAAATTGCAGTGTAGACGTTTGGGCTCAGGCTGGAGTCTGGCCTCTGAGACTCCACAACAGGGCAGAGTCTCAGAGCCTGAGCTTCAGCCAGAGCCTGAAATTTCACTACAATTTTTAGCCTGACAGCCTGAGCCCTGTGAGCCAGAGTCACCTGAACCTGGCTCTGAGAATCTGTATTGCGGATGTTTATTGCAGTATAGATGTACCCAGAATGTCCTGGCTTCTTCTCCTGACCCTGATTCCCTCTCTGGCCAGAGATGTTTGTTAATTAGTAAATGCTTGCAAAGCACTTTGAAGAATAAAAGCACAACACAACTGCCCAGTATTATAATGTAGGCAAGTGATCAGTTTAAAGTCTGTTCACACATTAATTACACTGAATACAAATTATACTGAAAGGGAAGGAACTTAGAATGCAAGGTGGGGAAGGGTGCATGTAATCAAAAAAGGGATGCATGTTTTTACATTTGGTGAGCTAGAAAAGACAACCCTCTTGCATTAGTAAGTCTTCTTGTGGGAAAGAGGATGAAGAGGAAATAAATGAATATGCCCCAAATCACTCTTAACAGCATGACTGCCTCACTTATGTGGTGGTTAGGCTGGGTGTATACCATGTGAGTCAATCAATAAGAAGACAACAGAGATGGACCATACTGTGCAGTACTGGTCAAAGCATTCCACAGTCACAGCAGGGGCGAGTTGGGGAAGAGAAGAAACATTCTCTCAGCCTCTTTGAGCACTGATATTTGGAAATTGTAGGAGAACCCATTCATGCTAGGTAGATGTGATGGGCAGGATTTTCAAAAGCACTCCACACTGGTAAAACAGAGTTAAGCCAAAGTGGAGCATTTCTGAAAATCCCACTCTACAAGCTTAAATCTAAAATACAGTATCTACTAGAATACATGAGAGCAGAAATGTAGCCCATTGTTTTCTACTCCATTCCCTGCCTGTCCCCCTCCCTCCTTACTAAATACTATTGTTGTCTTTGATCTCTACTACACTTCCACTAACCAAATGCAATCTGTTTAATGCCTTCTTCATAAAATCAAATGCAAGAGCCGAAATGGTGACAGTTAAATTACAGGGGGAGTTGCTATTGTTAAAATTATTTTCCCTCTAGACGATGAACATGCTCAATCAATTCCACTCAGAATATAATCTTAGCTCTCTGTAATAAATACCTCAGTTATATATTAATAGAATGGAATAGTAAAATCTAACACTGTCAGTTTACTTTGAGGCAAGTACTGTATATAATGGCATTTGACATACGTGTGTCAAGGTATTCCCATGTGTGTGAATGTGAGGTTTGAAATGCATTATATTACAACTACACTCGACAATATCAGACACTGTCAGAAACCTGAGTCATTTAATGAAAATAACAGTTAGTGGTGGTTCGTAGTCATACTGCATATTAGGGAGTGTGGTTTACAGGTTATAGCATGAGACTAGGAGGCAGCACTCCTGAGTTTTATTCTTGGCTCTGTTAATGGTTCACTAAGAAATAAATACGGCTATTATGTACTAATATAGCACTTTTATGCAAGGAGCTCAAAATATTTTACTAGGGAAGGTATATATCATCCCCCCCAAAAGACTTTATGGATGAGAAAACCTAAGCACAGAGAGATAAAATAAGTTTCCCAAGACCACATAGTGAGTCAAGGCTGTATCAGGAATAAAAGTCAGATCTCCTGACCATACTGCCCCTCATGTAGCCTTGGTCAAACCTCATAACTTACAAATGAATTAATTGAAATACAGGTCCTGTGTAACAACACTTAACTACTTCACAGGGATGGAGGGGGTGGCTCAATTAATGGTAGTTTTACAGCACTTTGAGATCCATGTCTGAAAAGATCCTACATCAGTGATAAAACAACTCTCAACACTTAAAGAATTATACAGGAATTGACTGGTAAGTCCTCAGAACCACCTATGATGTATGATAGTAAGCATTACCCTCCACTGTACAAATGACGCACACAGGCTGACAAGAACATGAGGTAGGTCTACATTTAACATGTTAAAAAATGGGCAGAAGTTTAATAATATGGTTGGGTATGCTACAGCAGACATGTCAAAAACATTTGCTCCAGGAGACAAACATTTGTTACTTGTCATGTAGAGTTAAACTTGCCTAACTAATATTTATGTCCTACTTACATGAGAATTTACAACAGTAATAGTTAACATGAATAAAAATTCAAGTGAGTAAGGGTTGAGATTATAACCCACAATTTACCAAGTCCCAGTTTCTGATTAGTCCACTATACTAAGAACATAGAATGGCCATACTGGGTGAGATCAATCGTCCATCTAGTCCAGTATCCTGTCTTCTGACAATGGCCAATGCCAGATGCTTCAGAGGTAATGAACAAAACTGAGCAAATTATCAAGTCATCTGTCTCTTGTTGTCCAGTCCCAACTTTTGGCATTACTTTGCACTTATCTATATTGAATTTAATCTGCCATTTTGTTGCCCAGTCACCCAGTTTTGTGAGATCCCTTTGTAACTCTTTGCTTTCAACTTAACTATCTTGAGTAATTTTGTATTGTCCGCAAATTTTGCAATCTCACTGTTCACATCCTTTTGCAGATCATTTCTGAATAAGTTGAACAGCACTGTTTCCAGTATAGATCCTTGGGGGACCCCACTATTCACCTCTGTCCATTGTAAAAAGTGACCATTTATTCCTGCCCTTAGTTTCCTATCTTTCAACCAGTTATTGATTCACAAGAGGACCTTCGTTCTTATCCTATGACTCCTTACTTTGCTTAAGAGTCTTTGGTAGGTAACTATGAAAAATACAAAATAAATACCTATAAACAGTATCTTTTATATTTGTATATCAGACTCAAGCAGTTCCACCCTTTTACTAGCAAGTGGTGAGTAACCTAACTCCAAACTGTAGCAACCTTGTTTGCTGAAGAATTTACTGGGACAGACATCCGCTAAGTCAGACAGCAGTGGAAAGGAAAGTGTTGGGGTCCAAAAATGTATGGGATGCAGAAAAGGAAGGTAGGAGTAGAAGGTGAAGAATCCAAGATGAGATGAAGAAAGAAGACAATCAGTAAAGTGTGGGAGTTAAGGAATAAGAACGATTTAGGAAACAAGACAGCAGCAGCAGGAGATTTAGAGAGATTTGGGGTTGGCCAAAATGGGTCAACAGTCAAGAGCAATAAGACACATAACCCTCCAATTTGAGAGCACTGTAACTGTCTAGTTTCCACTAGCCTTTAACAAGCCTGGTCCTGAAATTGGTCCCTTCATGTTCTGGTCCCTTGCCCTACTGCTAGACCTAAGTTATTTATAATTTCTAAAACAAGGCATAGGTTGGGTTTTCTAACTAATGTTAGATAACGGGTGTTTTTAAAAAAAATTAATATTCGGGTGGCATTCTGAATATGGAAAATAACAGAAATAAAATCTCTACTATTATTAGATAAGAGCAAAACAAAGACCTTTAAATTATACAAAGAAATTAATTCTAGTGGGAGATAAATCAATGTATTACAGTACATGCTATTAATCTTTAAACAACTCTGCAGATTTTCTAGAGGGATCTATGCCACATTTCCATTTCCCTGTGGCTTGTCAGTTCTACCTGAAAGTACAATGTTTTGAACACAGAAAATTAGTGCTATTAGATTAAAGAAAGAAAGCTAAATAGTTTGAAATGATAGCCTTAAAACTCAATGCAATTGTTACAATGATTAAAATCTTGTGAAACATGAGTATAAAGTGAAATCTCGATTGGGGTTTTTTTTGTTTTGTATTTACCACAACTGAAGAGCTGGGCCAGCTTTTTATATAATGTTATTTCTAGACGATGAAGGAGAAATTCTCTTTCCCCTGTCCCAGCCAGGTATGGTATGTTAATGGCTTTAAATCCACAAAAGCAAAATTGTAGTATATCAGATTGGAACAAATAGTCAACACAATGTCTGGGGCTTTGGCCATGTGATTCCATTAACATACATGGGGATGAGGCTCCAGTTAAGTCTCCAAGTATCATACTGAAAAACTGCCTCACTGTGCTACAGATTACTTTAAATCTTTCCAGGCCTATAAAATATAGGATTATTACAAGTTAGCTCAAAACAAAAAGGATGCCCTCATATTTGAAGATATTATCACATGACCCTTCGTTGGTGGAATCCAGAGACTTAAATGATATCTCCCTTTTAATATTTCCCTTGTCAAATAAAAACCCCAATCCACTGAACTATGTACTCTTCCCCCTAGCATCTACATGGCCAAGTAGTTATCCCAGTCAGAGACCAGGGCCAAAATCACACTTGATATTTTGGTGGTCTAGTTGAATAGAGGAAAGGCACTAAATGCATATGTGATCTTCTTATACATCTATAAATTGGGTTAAACAACAAGTGCTGTGAGCTTAATTCATCTGGGTCAAGTGTTTTGAGATCCCTGAATAAAACAAGCCTTACAAGTACAAAATATTATTCATCTAACACACACAACAAAAAAATGACTATTTTATTTGATTAAGATGTGACTGGTTCGTCAGCAGAGAGGAACAGTGCCCCAGTTGCTTTAAGACAACTCCTTATACAATACAGTAGATGACATTAAAATATTGATGCAAATTGCTGGGACAATCCAGTCAAATGCCAGTTTCCAAAGAGCTAACTCCATACAGAAACTACTGATAGATTGACTGATTTAGGAGGACACTTTCCTTCCTTTCCATTCCCCACTCTGGCTTCCCTCCCGGGAAACAGATTCTCAGATTATATCCTTCCTTCTTTAAACCCACTCAGGCCATCTTTACCAGTCAAGGATCCTTGAGCAGCTGGATACAGCCGAGCCACACCCTATAATGGCATCATGCCCAGGGTAGGCATTCCCTAATCAGTTCTGCCTCCCCCTGCAGTCAATTTGATCATCTTTCCTCTGTTAGCTCTGCTCCTTATTCAGTCGAGGCACTCCAGACCAACAACGAGTAAGACTAACAAATCTGCTCTTCCCTCATTATTCTATATTAAGGGGCTTATACTGTATAGCAATGGAAGTGTAGAAAGTGGAGATAGATAGATTCATTGCTATCATTACAGCTTGTAAATTATACTGTGAAATTTAAAACAGCCTGCTCAAACAGCACAAGGCTTGACGGGTTACATGTAATAGGCATCCACTTCTGGGATCACAAAAATTGCTAGAATGGCCCTGTCAAGGTTCCTCCCCCACTCTGAACGCTAGGGTACAGATGTGGGGACCTGCATGAAAACCTCCTAAGCTTATCTTTACCAGATTAGGTCAAAAAGTTCCCCAAGGTACAAAATATTCCACCCTTTGTCCTTGGATTGGCCGCTACCACCACCAAACAAATACTGGTTACTGGGGAAGAGCTGTTTGGAAACGTCTTTCCCCCCAAAATACTTCCCAAAACCTTGCACCCCACTTCCTGGACAAGGTTTGGTAAAAAGCCTCACCAATTTGCCTAGGTGACTACAGACCCAGACCCTTGGATCTTAAGAACAATGAACAATCCTCCCAACACTTGCACCCCCCCCTTTCCTGGGAAATGTTGGATAAAAAGCCTCACCAATTTGCATAGGTGACCACAGACCCAAACCCTTGGATCTGAGAACAATGAAAAAGCATTCAGTTTTCTTACAAGAAGACTTTTAATAGAAATAGGAGTAAATAGAAGTAAAGAAATCCCCTCTGTAAAATCAGGATAGTAGATATCTTACAGGGTAATTAGATTCAAAACATAGAGAATCCCTCTAGGCAAAACCTTAAGTTACAAAAAAGATACACAGACAGAAATAGTTATTCTATTCAGCACAATTCTTTCCTCAGCCATTTAAAGAAATCATAATCTAACACGTACCTAGCTAGATTACTTACTAAAAGTTCTAAGACTCCATTCCTGGTCTATCCCCGGCAAAGGCAGCATAAAGACAGACACACAGACCCTTTGTTTCTCTCCCTCCTCCCAGCTTTTGAAAGTATCTCGTCTCCTCATTGGTCATTTTGGTCAGGTGCCAGCGAGGTTACCTTTAGCTTCTTAACCCTTTACAGGTGAGAGAAGTTTTCCTCTGGCCAGGAGGGATTTTAAAGGGGTTTACCCTTCCCTTTATATTTATGACAGGCCCATCCACATAAAGCACACAGTTTAAAAAGGTAATTGTTTTCCCATGCAAACGTACTTTTAATCATACTTTACAAACATTTTTAAAACAGAAATTTTATCACATGGGTGAGGATTCATATTCTAAGAGAAAACTATACCTAAACAACCAAAGGGGAAAAAAGGCCCTGCATAATTAAGAAGCAGGGAGATACAGAGACCTACATGTTGACCTCTTTATATATGTGTAAGGTGTTCAGATTCTACAATGACAAACATAATACTAGTATTTCAAAAAGCAGAATGGCTGCTGTCAAAAATGTATAGCTCTTGCTCTCTCAGACTCACATGTGTAGTTTTATGTACACCTATATATGATGAGTAACTTAAATTAATGGAGAATATTTCTTCTAGAACTGGCCAAGATGTAGAATTTCCACTTTGTGAGAAATTGCAGCATTTTAAAATATGATTTCAGGCCAAACTGGAACACAACCAAATTTTTCAAAATTTTTGGCAACGGGAAATCTTGAAAAATAAATTGTTTCAGAAACACTGACAAATGAAATTTACTCCAAGATCGGCAGCTGCTGAGTGAAACTGACATTCTTGTTAATAGCAACAGCAGCAGCGAAACTGGTAAGAATGGCCTGGGAATCTAGAAGCTCTGGGGTCCCTGGGCCACTCCACATGGCAGGGGATGGCAGGGTTACCCCTGAACCACAGACTCTGGAAGAAAAGGAGTACTTGTGGCACCTTAGAGACTAACCAATTTATTTGAGCATAAGCTTTCGTGAGCTACAGCTCACTTCATTCTGGAAGCACATCCTAGGACCTCCAGGCTGCCAGCTCTGTGGCCATGAGACTGGAATCCCTAAGAGCCCCCAGTATTTCTCTGCCACAGAGTTGGCTTGAACCAGGTCTTCTCAGGACTTCCAGGATTGCCAACCTTGCAGCTACAAGACAGGGAGCCTGAAAACCCGAAAAGCCCTAAAAGGCAGAGCTGCAGACCCTAGAAGCTTGGAATATTGATATTGCCACAGCCCTGCTCTAGTTCCTTTGCCGGACGCAGACCAGGCTGCTATGTTTGGACACTGGGTCCATATTCTTTTAAGCTCCACTTTTGAGCCCCCTAGACCCTCCAGTAGCTTAACCATATCTTTTCCCAGAGCTCCACTCCAGTGTATATTTTATCACTTCATGGACACATAACTGGGGCAAACAGATGCAGACTTTGCAAAAGGATTTCCAAAATTTATCAATCACTCTTTACTTTAGACAGCACAAGAGAAATACAGATCTGTGCAAAATAAGAAATGGCTGTATGCAATTCCTGCCTCAGTTTCCTCATCACTCTTGCATGTTCTTTGGGATTCGGTCAGAGTCCCCTCCATTGACCTTCACTCCACCAGCACATATTTCTCTTCCTGTTCTGGTCAATCAGAGAGAACTATGCGAAGCAGACCTGGTCCTTTTATAGCTTCTAGTCTCCTTTGTCATGTGGCCTCTGGTCAAACTCAACCCCCATGTAAGATGATTAAAGTCCATCATATCAGGTGATCTATTGCTTGACCACCAGCTCCCTGGAGTCCACACTTGAAAAACTGGTTTGTCCTGGGTAGTAGCTAGCTCTTTATCCAAGGATACTTTCATTTGAATAGGTTTCAGAGTAACAGCCGTGTTAGTCTGTATTCGCAAAAAGAAAAGGAGTACTTGTGGCACCTTAGAGACTAACCAATTTATTTGAGCATGAGCTTTCGTGAGCTACAGCTCACTTCATCGGATGCATACCGTGGAAACTGCAGCAGACTTTATATATACATAGAGAATATGAAACAATACCTCCTCCCACCCCACTGTCCTGCTGGTAATAGCTTATCTAAAGTGATCATCAGGTTAGGCCATTTCCAGCACAAATCCAGGTTTTCTCACCCTCCACCCCCCCACACAAATTCACTCTCCTGCTGGTGATAGCCCATCCAAAGTGACAACTCTTTACACAATGTGCATGATAATCAAGTTGGGCCATTTCCTGCACAAATCCAGGTTCTCTCACTCCCTCACCCCCCTCCAAAAACCCACCCCCATACACACACAAACCCACTCTCCTGCTGGTAATAGCTCATCCAAACTGACCACTCTCCAAGTTTAAATCCAAGTTAAACCAGAACATCTGGGGGGGGGGTAGGAAAAAACAAGGGGAAATAGGCTACCTTGCATAATGACTTAGCCACTCCCAGTCTCTATTTAAGCCTAAATTAATAGTATCCAATTTGCAAATGAATTCCAATTCAGCAGTTTCTCGCTGGAGTCTGGATTTGAAGTTTTTTTGTTTTAAGATAGCGACCTTCATGTCTGTGATTGCGTGACCAGAGAGATTGAAGTGTTCTCCGACTGGTTTATGAATGTTATAATTCTTGACATCTGATTTGTGTCCATTTATTCTTTTACGTAGAGACTGTCCAGTTTGACCAATGTACATGGCAGAGGGGCATTGCTGGCACATGATGGCATAAATCACATTGGTGGATGTGCAGGTGAAGGAGCCTCTGATAGTGTGGCTGATGTTATTAGGCCCTGTCATGGTGTCCCCTGATTAGATATGTGGGCACAGTTGGCAACGGGCTTTGTTGCAAGGATAAGTTCCTGGGTTAGTGGTTCTGTTGTGTGGTATGTGGTTGTTGGTGAGTATTTGCTTCAGGTTGCGGGGCTGTCTGTAGGCAAGGACTGGCCTGTCTCCCAAGATTTGTGAGAGTGTTGGGTCATCCTTTAGGATAGGTTGTAGATCCTTAATAATGCGTTGGAGGGGTTTTAGTTGGGGGCTGAAGGTGACGGCTAGTGGCGTTCTGTTATTTTCTTTGTTAGGCCTGTCCTGTAGTAGGTAACTTCTGGGAACTCTTCTGGCTCTGTCAATCTGTTTCTTTACTTCTGCAGGTGGGTATTGTAGTTGTAAGAAAGCTTGACAGAGATCTTGTAGGTGTTTGTCTCTGTCTGAGGGGTTGGAGCAAATGCGGTTGTATCGCAGAGCTTGGCTGTAGACGATGGATCGTGTGGTGTGGTCAGGGTGAAAGCTGGAGGCATGCAGGTAGGAATAGCGGTCAGTAGGTTTCCGGTATAGGGTGGTGTTTATGTGACCATTGTTTATTAGCACTGTAGTGTCCAGGAAGTGGATCTCTTGTGTGGACTGGACCAGGCTGAGGTTGTTGGTGGGATGGAAATTGTTGAAATCATGGTGGAATTCCTCAAGGGCTTCTTTTCCATGGGTCCAGATGATGAAGATGTCATCAATATAGCGCAAGTAGAGTAGGGGCTTTAGGGGACGAGAGCTGAGGAAGCGTTGTTCTAAATCAGCCATAAAAATGTTGGCATACTGTGGGGCCATGCGGGTACCCATAGCAGTGCCGCTGATCTGAAGGTATACATTGTCCCCAAATGTGAAATAGTTATGGGTAAGGACAAAGTCACAAAGTTCAGCCACCAGGTTAGCCATGACATTATCAGGGATAGTGTTCCTGACGGCTTGTAGTCCATCTTTGTGTGGAATGTTGGTGTAGAGGGCTTCTACATCCATAGTGGCCAGGATGGTGTTATCAGGAAGATCACCGATGGATTGAAGTTTCCTCAGGAAGTCAGTGGTGTCTCGAAGGTAGCTGGGAGTGCTGGTAGCGTAGGGCCTGAGGAGGGAGTCTACATAGCCAGACAATCCTGCTGTCAGGGTGCCAATGTCTGAAATGATGGGGTGCCCAGGATTTCCAGGTTTATGGATCTTGGGTAGTAGATAGAATATCCCAGGTCGGGGTTCCAGGGGTGTGTCTGTGCGGATTTGATCTTGTGCTTTTTCAGGAAGTTTCTTGAGCAAATGCTGTAGTTGCTTTTGGTAACTCTCAGTGGGATCATAGGGTAATGGCTTGTAGAAACTCGTGTTGGAGAGCTGCCAAGCAGCCTCTTGTTCATATTCCGACCTATTCATGATGACAACAGCACCCCCTTTGTCAGCCTTTTTGATTATGATGTCAGAGTTGTTTCTGAGGCTGTGGATGGCATTGCGTTCCGCATGGCTGAGGTTATGGGGCAAGTGATGCTGCTTTTCCACAATTTCAGCCCGTGCACGTCGGCGGAAGCACTCTATGTAGAAGTCCAGTCTGCTGTTTCGACCTTCAGGAGGAGTCCACCTAGAATCCTTCTTTCTGTAGTGTTGGTAGGGAGACCTCTGTGGATTAGTATTTTGTTCAGAGGTATTTTGGAAATATTCCTTGAGTCGGAGACGTCGAAAATAGGATTCTAGGTCACCACAGAACTGTATCATGTTCGTGGGGGTGGAGGGGCAGAAGGAGAGGCCCCGAGATAGAACAGCTGCTTCTGCTGGGCTGAGAGTATAGTTGGATAGGTTAACAATATTGCTAGGTGGGTTGAGGGAACCATTGCTGTGGCCCCTTGTAGCATGTAGTAGTTTAGAAAGTTTAGTGTCCTTTTTCTTTTGTAGAGAAGCAAAGTGTGCGTTGTAAATGGCTTGTCTAGTTTTAGTAAAATCCAGCCATGAGGAAGTTTGTGTGGAAGGTTGGTTTTTTATGAGAGTATCCATTTTTGAGAGCTCATTCTTAATCTTTCCCTGTTTGCTGTAGAGGATGTTGATCAGGTGATTCCGCAGTTTCTTTGAGAGCATGTGGCACAAGCTGTCAGCATAGTCTGTGTGGTATGTAGATTGTAATGGATTTTTTACCTTCAGTCCTTTTGGTACGATGTCCATCTGTTTGCATTTGGAAAGGAAGATGATGTCTGTCTGTATCTGTGCAAGTTTTTTCATGCAGTTCAACCTGAAGCAAATACTCACCAACAACCACATACCACACAACAGAACCATTAACCCAGGAACTTATCCTTGCAACAAAGCCCGTTGCCAATTGTGCCCACATATCTATTCAGGGGACACCATCACAGGGCCTAATAACATCAGCCACACTATCAGAGGCTCCTTCACCTGCACATCCACCAATGTGATATATGCCATCATGTGCCAGCAATGCCCCTCTGCCATGTACATTGGTCAAACTGGACAGTCTCTACGTAAAAGAATAAATGGACACAAATCAGATGTCAAGAATTATAACATTCATAAACCAGTCGGAGAACACTTCAATCTCTCTGGTCACGCAATCACAGACATGAAGGTCGCTATCTTAAAACAAAAAAACTTCAAATCCAGACTCCAGCGAGAAACTGCTGAATTGGAATTCATTTGCAAATTGGATACTATTAATTTAGGCTTAAATAGAGACTGGGAGTGGCTAAGTCATTATGCAAGGTAGCCTATTTCCTCTTGTTTTTTCCTCCCCCCCCCCCCCCCCCAGATGTTCTGGTTTAACTTGGATTTAAACTTGGAGAGTGGTCAGTTTGGATGAGCTATTACCAGCAGGAGAGTGAGTTTGTGTGTGTATGGGGGTGGGTTTTTGGAGGGGGGTGAGGGAGTGAGAGAACCTGGATTTGTGCAGGAAATGGCCCAACTTGATTATCATGCACATTGTGTAAAGAGTTGTCACTTTGGATGGGCTATCACCAGCAGGAGAGTGAATTTGTGTGGGGGGGTGGAGGGTGAGAAAACCTGGATTTGTGCTGGAAATGGCCTAACCTGATGATCACTTTAGATAAGCTATTACCAGCAGGACAGTGGGGTGGGAGGAGGTATTGTTTCATATTCTCTATGTATATATAAAGTCTGCTGCAGTTTCCACGGTATGCATCCGATGAAGTGAGCTGTAGCTCACGAAAGCTCATGCTCAAATAAATTGGTTAGTCTCTAAGGTGCCACAAGTACTCCTTTTCTTTTCATTTGAATAGAAGACCAACTAAGAGTAATAACCCTCCATGGTTTACCAATTTCTCTTTCCATTTTCTGTGAGTTTAGCTCAAAATGGAGACTAAAGAGCCAAGTTGCAGGCACAGAACAGTCTTATCAAAATGGTGTTCAGATTACAAAATTGGAGTTTGTAGTTTCATATAGATAAATACAGAAAGGTCATGATTTCAAATGAATACAAACTTGTACCTAAACAGTCTCAAATTGCCAAATATACAGCAAAGAAGCCATTTCTGTTGCCTATGAAAGTTTTTACTTTGATTTCTGAAAGAAAATGTACACATCTTGTCACCAAAATAAAATGACTGGCTCTTTGCTAAATTTAAATAATCCAAATAATTACAGCAAGCCAATTTATTCGGTAGCCTGAGCCAATGCCAGGATTAGCATTAACACAGAAAATCTACCATGGTGCAGAAAACGGCAATGTAGCCAGCATACTTTGGGGTACATTATGTAGTGAAATATAATCCAGTAAGATTTAAGTATTTCATATAGAAGCAAGAAAGGTGCATTGAATTTCAAACTCCATACAAATAAAATTTGCCTTTCATGGTGTTTCCTTAGCTATCCTATACAAAGCCATACATATTCCGCATTTTCATAAACTTCGGGCCAGAACCTCAGCTGCAGCAAAGGAGTGCTCAGCACAACTGGGTGGATGCCATGTTTCCTTTTGCACTCCCCAGTCCAGAAGATGCTCCGCACCCATCTGATTCTCCAGTGCAGGTTAGAGCAGCCATCATGTGCTCATGACCACAAGGGGCTGTTTTAGCAGCTAGGATGCAAGCAAACCTGATCACATGTCCTTCTGCCTGGCCAAGCCCCCTACACAAGTGGCCAAAATGGCGACTTACCACTACTCAAGGATCCCCCCAACATAGGCAAAATCCTCCAGGAGCTTCTCTTTTTAACATTGCTGGTACAACACTATCTCTCATCTGAAATAAGAATGAGTGCATATGACAATTTTAAACACCACTAACGGTCAAAGATTTAAAAGTGCAATTACTTTAATATATTCAACCACCACCGGTATATATTGAAAATAGCCACTAATAATGTATGAGTTCCTTTATATTATGCAATGAAGTTGTTACCTCTCGCCAGCATTCTGTACTCCCTCTGATACACAAACTCACCCCTCTGAAGCAACGGAAGTTTTGGATTTAAGTCAAAAATTTTAATCCTCCACCGGACGAGCCATCAGCTGAGTTCAAAATCATTCTTATTATACATCCTCATATCATGTTCACAGGACATGAAAGGCTTTGGCTGTAATGAACTATTTTGTTCCTGGAAGCTAAAAAAATGATAGTGGCAGCATCAAGTTTTTCAGACTACAGTGCGAAGTTGCTAATAAATGTTAGGGCATTTGCTAGTTTAAATTTACTATTCCATTTGCAGAATTTCCCAGATTAAGTGTAGTGAATATTTCATATATCATAATACAATTAAAAACCACCCTTTGGTAAATGTTAAGATTTCTATCACACCAATAGTAATAGGTATCTTATATATATATATAGTATACCGAAAGCTGGCAATCCAATATGGTAATATGGATTTGCAGTGGTGAAATAATCTTTGTCAGGCACCTATATATTGGAATTAGAGTTTGTCTAAAAAGGCCAAGTTTTCAAAGGGCCCAGCCTCTAATTTTACACCAACAGTTTTGTCCCTTCAGTCATTGTGGGCACAAATGGTAGAATTCAAAGTCTTGATTCTCCTCTACCTTCCACATTGTAGTTATTTACATCTGTTCAGAGTGAGTTCAAAATGGGGTAAAGCGTTACCATTTGCATAAACGTATGGCAAATTTTTATTTAGAACCCATTTAAATCCTTTTTACAAAAGTATAAATTACTACTATAATTATCTTGTCTCAGACCCCACTCAACATCAACCCAGGTTTGATTCATCACAAAGGCAACTGAGCCTCCTTAACTGCTTTTGTACCGGACATGGAATTTGTACTTCAGTAGAATTTTGGTGGCGTTTTAGAGACAGTCCACTTTGGCAAAGTGGGCAGCCTCAAACCATGACACACATTGCTGAAGATTGCAAAATGACTCAACTTCCTGGAGGTCTTCATGCCTTCAACATTTTGATAAGAACGCAGTGGCTTGGCTTGACTGGATTGCATATGCTAAATAAATAAATTACTTCACATAGGCAAGCCAATGGAGAATCAGCCTCCAGATGGCTAACTATGCTATTTTCAGGTAGATGCCTAATTATATAATTTTTGCTCATACTGATTATATTTACAATATTGAACTCATAATTGTTTGCAATCACAAAACTGTGGATCCAGAATGTGAAGTCTTTGCAAGTTCCGTCCACCTTCAAGAGCCAGAAGTCATTTAGATTAACATTTTAAGATGGAAGAGAAAAAAATAAAACATTTTGTCTCAGTTACTCAGTGTATGTAGTCCCTGTGGAAAATTCTTCCCCTGGGTCCAGATGAAAATACCCTTGGTGAAGATTTGTAGTTTAAAACTTATTCTATAAATTGTGATATTAAATTCAATCCCTCAGTATTGCAGGAATGTATTTTTTTCTTAACATCAATAAGAGTTGCACATACTCATCTGAAGTCAGAAGTTGGTCCTTTGTTTGTCAGATACATTACAAACATTCTGCATCATTATGAAAACCCATATAATATGATGTACAGAATATGGGCCCAATTCCACAACCATTACCTCCCAAGTTCCACTGGCTTCATGAATCATACATGTGTGAGAGTAAGGGGTGGAGAATTGGGTTCTATGCTTCCACACCATCCTATAGCAAGCTGGAATCCTTGTAACGGATGGAAAATATAAAAGGTCAACAAGTCAAACTTCTGTTGAATGTCAATTATAGATAAGCTTCAAAATTTCTGGTTCTCTATGTGGCAGGTTACTTACACATAATAGATATAGAATAACTTGGAGGAAAATATGCATTAATATTTTGTATATTAAAATATAAATAAATAAATAGCAACATGTTTATTTGCCTGATAATACCGCTAAATGAAAAATTAATTTTAATGTATACAATTATGAAGAAAATAAAGGCAACATTAGATACCTTTTGTGTGTGTACTCTGTGGTATTAATATCAGTAAAACCATGTACTGCACAGTATGAATCATGGCATGATTTCTACTTCCATAGAATATAATTAATATGCAATAGCTTAATGAAGACATTCTAAAGGTTATTTAAAAATCCCAACTGGGTGTTCATGCTCCAAGTATAAAATGAATCAGGCTATGAATAATTTTAGGTAAGAAACAGGCCCACTCCAGCAAGGTGAGCATCCTCAGTTCTCAATGACTTTAGTGGAGGGCATTCAACACAAGGTTCTCAGAATATTGTGTCTGGGGATCACATTTTAAATGGATATTTTACAGGCAATCCTGTGAAGATCCAGGTAATTCGGATGAGGGAACCCACACAGGTTTTCAAGCATTTCTCCTTTTGTCCCACTCAAAACTCAATCCAACTTCTGCCAATGTGAACTGAAATACTACAGTCAAGTACAATATAATAGATTCCCTACAATCTGCATATAAAAGTACCTCATTATTAGAAACTTTCAAATTTCTGCCATGGGGGAGGGGCGTGGAGCCGTGATTCAACCAGTATTTAAATTGTCACTTGACTAACATTAAACAATCATAGAAACAAGGTGGGTGAGGTAATATCTTTTACTGGATCAGGCTACTCTTCCTTGAATGGTTCCTTACAATACACGCTTATGATTTATGCTAAACAATCTGTTCCACCTTGTATTTTGCTGTGATGCTGCAAGTTCATTCCCAACGCTGAAGAAGAGCTTTGTGTGACTCAAAAGCTTGTCTCTCTCTCACCAACAGAAGTTGGTCCAATAAAAGATATGATCTTACCACCGTTTCTCTCTAATACCCTGGGACCAACATGGCTACAGCTGCACTGCATACAACAATGGTATGAGACAAGTCTGTTCTGTAAAAATGTTGTGGAACCTGTAAGAGTACGCTCAGTAGCAACAAGGCATTATAAACTCAAGCCAGGCACTCATAGCCTGAGCTTACAAGAAGTAAAGGAAAGAGTTTAAAAAGAAATCCTGGAGATGTTATATTGCTCTAAAACAGAGATTCTCAAACTGTGGTCTGTGGACCACCAGTGGTCCATGAGCTCCATTCAAGTGGTCCACAGATAGTTCCCTCTAAAGTGCATGCCTGGGCAGCAGCACACAAGAGAATGAAAGGCCACCCACTGAATAAGTGGAACTGCACAGGTGTGGCTCCGCTAATTAGGTGTCTGGACCATGGAGAAGATCCACATGTCAGGTGAGGTGGTGGCCTTGGGGGGAATAGGGTGCAGGTGGGAGGGGGCAGTGAGGTGAGAAGAGAGGGTGGGGGGAATTTGGGATGTGCAGGGATGTGGCGGCCAGAGAAAGAGGTGACTTTCCCCAGCTCCAGGGCTGCAGCTGCCGGGGAGAGACTGCCCTCCTTCCCAGCCCCAGCTCTGTGGCTGCTGTGATGGGGGAAAGAGGGAGAGACCTCCTTCCTGTCCAGCCCCAGCTCGGGAGCTGCCGTGGTGCGGGAGAGAGGGCACATCCATGGCATTAGAAAGGTAAGACTACTGATATTAAAATATGAGTTGTGTGCTTTTATTTGTAGAACAAAAAATGTCAATTAAGGGGTTTTTTTTAATATAGCTCAGTGGTTACCAAACTTGTCCCGCCACTTGTGAGGGGAAAGCCCCTGGCGGGCCAAGCTGGTTTGTTTACCTGCCGCATCCACAGTTTCAGCTGATCGTAGCTCCCACTGGCCGCGGTTCACTGCTCCAGGCCAACGGGAGCTACTGGAAGTGGCAGCCAGTACATCCCTCGGCCCACGCCACTTCCAGCAGCTTTTCCACTGCATGCATCCGATGAAGTGAGCTGTAGCTCACGAAAGCTTATGCTCAAATAAATTTGTTAGTCTCTAAGGTGCCACACGGACTCCTTTTCTTTTTACATTTGGAAAGATCATTAAGTGGTCTGCCGAGACCCTCAGCCATTTTCAAGTGGTCCACGAAAAAAAGTTTGAGAACCACTGCTCTAAAAGTTTCAACACTGAAGCCTGAATACTGAGTTTATTTGACAGAATGTCTACATTACATTAGCTCAAGCTAGGTATTTTATTAGGAGAAATAAGCTCAGAGCTATAGTCTGTCTTAGCTGCAGACCAATTAAACAGGGCTGAAGGTAAACACTTGGGATTTTAAACTATGCATATCGCTGCTGGTGGGGAACCACTAAAGGAAAATGTTACTGTTGAAGGTCCTAAAAAGAAAGCACAAACTAATGCAGCATTGATTTCATGGCCTCTCCTATGTTTTATGTGCCTTTCTAGAATACTCTTCCAAGTGCAGCTGCAATTCAGTTAATTAAAATAGATCACTCACATGGCTGTGTTGGGGAGGATTACTCTTAGAACAATAAGGGAGAAGCTACCATGAAAAGATGCTTGTCAGAACATTCAGTCAGACTTTTCAGCAGAGATTGCTGTGCTCCAGAAGGAAGTAGCATTTTCAGAAACAGGCACAAAACAAAAATGTCTCAAATAATTAATTTCTTCTTGCACCAATTATAAATCCATCAATGATTTTGTTGGACTCATGTCCTTGAAAGAGTTTATTCTTCAGAAGGACCCTCATTGTGAATGACAAGGAATAGGGTAATGCCATTGGGAGGGGCATTGCAGAAGTGTGTTTTAGTGAATTAAAGAATCAAGGCTCTGATATTCAAAAATAGGAGTCTGAAATTATACTACTAAATAAAAGGCCCAATGTCAAAAGTGCTGAGCCACTAACAGAACAGCTCCCACTGTCTTCAATAGGAATTAGTGAATGCTAAACACTGGAAAATCAGAGCACTTATTTAGCAGTCTGACTCTAGACTCCTATTTTTGAAAATCTAGGCTTTAAATGCTAAATTCACTTATAGCCCCTTCCCTCATTGTTAGTGTTAAGAATTTAATAATTACCCTCCCCATAGTGGTCTCAGCAACTCCTATGGTATTATGGTATTATTTGAAGGGGGGGGGGATTTGTTTTTACTACTTGTGTGAGATTCCTTTATTGTGCTCATGATAGCAAATGTAATATTAAAAAAACCCAGAGAATGACTATTCTGCAGATTCTTGTTCCACATTCTATCTCCTAACAGGGTGCACTTCAAGCTCTGGACCTTAAACAATAGGTGATATTTTTATGTGACATATTGCACCCTTGTGGATTGAAATTTATCTGTCTGTTTTAGAATTTGAGTCCTATACCCTCCAGTGTTCCAGCTCAAATATAGCCTCTGGTAGAGGCAACAAAGGATCAGATGATAGAACCCTAACTATTTTAGACATAAGGACCCTTAAACCATATTTTCACAATCACATGAGCAAGAGAGAGTAAGAGCATCTTTTCTCTTTTATTGTCTAATCTCTGAGTTGTAATTAGAGAGACAGATGTGCCAGACATCAGAAAAATACACACACACACATAGATCCTCTTTTCTCTGGCCTCCACATAGTTTTCATTTTTCTATTCTATTTTTCATTAGGTTTAACTCTAGAGATGCAAATTTTTTTTAAATGGGCAAGTTAAAATAAATTTCAGTTCCCAAAGTTATGGGGACTCCTGAGTAAGTAAAGAAGACATGGGGAGTACATGTAACTGATTAGCTATTGGTTCAGTCAACAACATAACTTGCCAATCCTAGGATCTTTATTTTTCAATGGAATCAGTACCTGGCATTACAATCCCTGAATTAGACTTGAAAGTCAAAATATCAAGATCACCACCTTCTTTCTGTCAACCTATTTGGCAAGTAGAAGAGGTTTACACAAAGTGCACATGGTAAGGCAACTGACTGTTCCTTAAGTCATGAAACCAACGAAATTTCATGTTCTGAGTCCTGAACAGTCAGTTCAGAAATCACAACACATGTTGCACACAGTGTTTACAGTCAGCTTTCGAAAGCAATCGATTCAATGGGTTTCACCTGTCACATTGCACTCCATAAAAAGAAAAGGAGTACTTGTGGCACCTTAGAGACTAACCAATTTATTTGAGCATGAGCTTTCGTGAGCTACAGCTCACTTCATCGGATGCATACTGTGGAAACTGCAGCAGACTTTATATACACACAGAGAATATGAAACAATATCTCCTCCCACCCCACTGTCCTGCTGGTAATAGCTTATCTAAAGTGATCATCAAGTTGGGCCATTTCCAGCACAAATCCAGGTTTTCTCACCCTCCACCCCCCCACACAAATTCACTCTCCTGCTGGTGATAGCCCATCCAAAGTGACAACTCTTTACACAATGTGCATGATAATCAAGTTGGGCCATTTCCTGCACAAATCCAGGTTCTCTCACTCCCTCACCCCCCTCCAAAAACCCACCCCCATACACACACAAACTCACTCTCCTGCTGGTAATAGCTCATCCAAACTGACCACTCTCCAAGTTTAATCAGGGGCCACATATCTAATCAGGGGTCCTGTGATGGTGTCCCCTGATTAGATATGTGGGCACAGTTGGCAACGGGCTTTGTTGCAAGGATAAGTTCCTGGGTTAGTGGTTCTGTTGTGTGGTATGTGGTTGTTGGTGAGTATTTGCTTCAGGTTGCGGGGCTGTCTGTAGGCAAGGACTGGCCTGTCTCCCAAGATTTGTGAGAGTGTTGGGTCATCCTTTAGGATAGGTTGTAGATCCTTAATAATGCGTTGGAGGGGTTTTAGTTGGGGGCTGAAGGTGACGGCTAGTGGCGTTCTGTTATTTTCTTTGTTAGGCCTGTCCTGTAGTAGGTAACTTCTGGGAACTCTTCTAGCTCTATCAATCTGTTTCTTTACTTCTGCAGGTGGGTATTGTAGTTGTAAGAAAGCTTGACAGAGATCTTGTAGGTGTTTGTCTCTGTCTGAGGAGTTGGAGCAAATGCGGTTGTATCGCAGAGCTTGGCTGTAGACGATGGATCGTGTGGTGTGGTCAGGGTGAAAGCTGGAGGCATGCAGGTAGGAATAGCGGTCAGCAGGTTTCCGGTATCCAGACTCCAGCGAGAAACTGCTGAATTGGAATTCATTTGCAAATTGGATACTGACCCATCTCTATTCAGAATAGATTAATCTCAAAGCACATTTGTGCATCTGCTCCAAATTTTGCTACTCAATATATGATAACATGAAAAAATATACGCAAGAGGCAGTAAGGAGAAGCAAGGATAGAGAAGTGTTATCTCTAGTTGAAAGGGTAGATGATTCTCTGTCCTGTTCCACTAAAGCAAAAGGGAGCATAAATTACCCCTAAATTTCCAGCCAGATGATTATTCTCTTAGCACAGGGAATCCCCCAGAGGAACAGAGTATCCAGCTGCCAGAGTATCCAGTTCCCTTTCCATAGCCCCTGCCCAGCTGGCTCATGGCCCCTTGAGAACCATAGCCTGCTGGTGCAAATTAGAGCAACCCCTTAGAGGTGGGTTCTGAAATAAGGAGCCATAGCTCACTTCATTACAGCCCACAATGTGCTCACAACAAAAGCTTGGACTGGCAGAGAATATGTCCCCATGTGTTGGAGGAATTTAGCAAGACTTTCTTTTTAATAATGGCATTTCTTCCTCTGTCCCAAAATAAATAACCTGACTGAAATAAGTAGCCTCCTTCACTTCTACTTGTTTTGGTTTTAGTTGACATGATGCTAAGAAAGTAATTCTAATTACCTATTGGTAGAGTGTAAAAGATAGTGGTCATTCAGTAAATTAACTTCCTTACTTGTGTGTAATCACAAACTTCTCCAAACAGGTACTGCTCATTTTTAACAACACTTGAAAAATAAAGAGCCAAGGGCCCCGGAGGCAAGGGGAGATTGTAATTTTTATCCCCATGTCGTCAAGGGTATCTCTTGCTGACAGAAGCACTTATCTCTGGGGTGGAGCAATAAGCACAACTGAAGCTTCCTCACACCCCAATTATTTGAGGTTTCATCAGAGGAAGCAGCTTTATTTTGCACCAAGGGCTCCATAGAAGTTGTCAGCTGAGATTCCCACAAAGACGTGCCGACTGCCCCTCCAAACTACCCCATCCACTTTTTAGACTGACCCCCTTGTCTGAAACTATCTGGCAATGACACTATATTCTCCTTGCAAATATATAGGCATAGCACATATACGAGTGAAAAATGAAGACTCCTGGTTTGAAAGTGATATGCTATATTTTAAATTATTATAAAGTTGGTCAATCGATTACAGACCTAAAAGTCACAATTCTTCAATAAAAACTTCAAAAACAGTCTCCAACGAGAGACTGCTGAATTGGAATTAATTTGAAAACTGGATACCATTACATTAGGCTTGAATAAGGACTGGGAGTGGGTGTGTCATTACACAAAGTAAACTATTTCCCCATATTTCTTTCCCCCCTACTGTTCCTTACACATTCTTGTCAACGGCTGGAAATGGCCCACCTTGATTATCACTATAAAAGGTGGGTTTTTTTTGTTTTTTTTTCTCTCCTGCTGGTAATAGCTCACTTACCTGATCACTCTCCTTACAGTTTTCAGAGTAACAGCAGTGTTAGTCTGTATTCGCAAAAAGAAAAGGAGTACTTAAGGAGCACCTTAGAGACTAACCAATTTTATTTGAGCATAATTTATTTGAACAACGAAAGCTTATGCTCAAATAAATTGGTTAGTCTCTAAGGTGCCACAAGTACTCCTTTTCTCCTTACAGTGTGTATGGTAACACCCATTGTTTCATGTTCTCTGTGTATATAACATCTCCCCACTGTATGTTTCACTGCATGCATCCAATGAAGTGAGCTGTAGCTCACAAAAGCTTATGCTCAAATAAATTTGTTAGTCTCTAAGGTGCCACAAGTACTCACTGGGACTGTATCAGAATGGTTTTTTCAGATAGCCAGGAGAGTTGAGAATTGAGATGGAATGGAAAGGAAGTTTGTTCTTCTTGCTAAAATAAATTAATTAGTGTAACACAGAAGAGAAGAATAAAGAGGAAGGAGAAATCCCCTGGTTAAATTTTAATCATTTAAGCCCTGGGCATAACAAAGATTGCATGAAGGAGATGGCAGGAGATGTAACTTGTATTTTACAGTTTAATTTCCAAAACTCAGCTGTCTTTGAAAAAACAAAATCAGCAAACAGAAGCATGAAATTGCTTGCTAAAATAACCATAGAACCATAGATATGCAAACCTGGAAGGGACCCTAATAGGTGATCCACTGAGGCAGGACTAACTAGACCATCCCTGTCCACTGTTTGTCTAAGCTGTTCTTAAAAACCTCCAATAATGGATATTCCACAACTTCCCTGGGTAATTTGTTCCAGTGCTTAACTACTCTTACAGTTAGAAGCTTTTCCTAATGTCTAATTAAATCTCCCTTGCTGCAATTTGAGCCCATTACTTCTTTTCCTGTCCTCAGTGGTTGAAGAGCCCAATTAATCACACACACACCCTTTATAATAACCTTTTATACACTTAAAGTCTATGTCGTGTCCCCCCTCAGTCTTCTCTTCTCCAGACTAAACAAACCCAATTTTTTCCATTTTTCCTCTTAGGTGGTGTTTTCTAGACCTTTAATCATTTTTGTTGCTCTCCTTTAGACTTTCTCCAATTTGTCCACATCTTTTCTGAAGTGTAGTGCCCAGAACTGGGCACAATAATCCAGTTGAGGCCTATTAGTTTTGAGTAGAGTGGAAGAATTACTTCATGTGTCTTGCTTACAATAGTCCTGCTAATACGTCTCAGATCATACTCTGTTTACACTGATGTTCACCAGGTTAGTCGTACAATCACTGCTAACTTTTCTGATGAAGACCGGGGTGGTGGTGGTGGGGGGGAGGGGGTTTGGCATTTAACACTTCGGCCATTGGTGCATTTTCTGTTATCTTTCCCTCTTCATTGAGTAAAGGTTTCAGAGTAGCAGCCGTGTTAGTCTGTATTCGCAAAAAAGAAAAAGGAGTATTTGTGGCACCTTAGAGACTAACAAATTTATTTGAACATAAGCTTTCGTGAGCTACAGCTCACTTCATCGGATGCATTCAGTGGAAAATACAGTGGGGAGATTTATATACATACAGAACATGAAACAATGGGGTCTCCCTGTCCTTGTCTTCCTCTTGCTTCTCATGTGTTTGTAAAATGCTCTCTTACCCTTTATATCCCTAGCTAGTTTAATCTCCTCTTGTGCCTTAGCCTTTCTAATTTTGTCCCTACCTGCTTGTGTTGTTTTCTTTTTATATTCATCCTTTGTAATCTGACAATTTCCATTTTTTGTATGACTTTTTTTGAGTTTCAGGTCATTGAAGATCTCTTGGGTTAGCCAGGGTGGCCTCTCACTATAGTTTCCTGTGCATTTGGATAGTTTGCTCTTGTGCCCGTAATAGTCTCTTTAAAAAACTGCCAAATCTCCTGCACAGTTTTCCCTTAGACTTGCTTCCCCTGTGATCTTACCTACTGAATGAAATGGCATAGAAATTGTGCAGTGGTGATAAGAGCAAAGGATTAGTTCAATGAGAGAAAATGCATCTAGCTGTGATGATGGCTTCTCAGTTATTCTTTATTGTTAGCTCAAACACTAGAGGGCAATATAGAAGAAGAGTCTGCATCTGCATCTCTGTGCAATCTAAAGTCTGGTATTGTTTTGCTGTCAATATTGTTATTGCAATGTAAAATGGGCTCACGTTCTTAGAAGATTTTCTCTAAAACAAAAACCTTTCTTGATAGACTTATCTGGAAACACCTGAAATCCATATGATTTAAAAAACAAAATACTGTAACCACGGCTTTGACAAAAATAATAACTTGGTGATAATACTGTAGGTCAATAGGTTCTGTTTACTTCCATTTAGGCCAGTATAAATGTACACTCTAAATGATCAACAATTTTAAAATCGGGATAAAAACTAAGCCCCAATTCAGTAAAGAATTTTTAATCTGTACAGCACTTAATCATATGTGTAAAGTTAAGGAATGCTTAAGAATTTTTCTGAATCAATCGAAACTGTATTAGTTTATTGCAGGCCATTAGTGTATTTTCTAAAGTTTACTTTCATGAACACTAGCTGCAAGACTGCTGTTAAAAATATGGCATATTCATATAACATCCTTTTTCTAAGTATTCAACAGCTGTTCTGAGTATAATACAGAACCCTGAATGAGGAAAGCATCTTTTGAAACATCCCCATTGTGCCGCATGACCATTTTAGAAAAACCAAACAATTGCTCTTATCCTTTCTTTAAAGACCCTTGGAAGTCTTCCAATAACTCTTGTCTAAATTGTATAAACAAATTAAGTAATTTAACATTTTCTATTTTAGGGGATAAAAACCTGTCTCAGAATATTTATAACCAGGGCACTCTTCAGACACCAGTAATTAAGAAGACCGAGTCTCCCTGCTCCAGTAGATAAATCTTCTACATTCATTTGCTAATTAAATTGTTCAATTATTGGAAAATATTTGCCTCACCCAAATGGCTTTAGCAGCCATTCCTAATACATGAAAATATTTCCGCTGCCATATCTCTAGGTGGCAAATGACACTAAGTTCTATGCAAGTTAAGCTGAGGATGCTCTAGCTAGAAGGTGTGCTGTAGAAAAATTGTACTGAAGAGAAAACATTTTAGTTGCTTCCATGGTCATTTGTCTTTATATCACTGACACGTTCGATTAACAATATATGAATATAAGGTTACATGAACAAAGAATATGGAAATGTTCAGAACAGATCTAAGCTAAATTCTGTGAAAAATAAGTTAATATACAACGAAGGATTTAACACATTTAAGGATTTCAGAGATCTTAGTCATATGTTTGAAATAGCTGGACAAGTGTTTTAAAGATGGATTGGCATCCTTATACTTATATTTTCTTAATGTAAGTTAGGCATTTAAAGTAATTTTCATTTTTTAAAGGATTTCATTATTTTTATATTACAGTATAACAAAGTATCTTTCAGGGATATGTCCTTTAGACTCAATATAGTAGGAGTGTAACCAGCTGCAACATTTACACAGACCATCTTTTAATAGAGGTTATCAGCATGAAAATAATTTGAACTGACACTATTATAGCCTTAGCAAAATGATATAACTCTACTCAGGGACAGTATTGTCCATATAAATTAATGAATAAAGTAACACCACTGGTACTTCCACCCACATATTCAACCTTTATGGGGATGAAGTGCAGCAGCCATCCAGGGATGCAGTTCCCCCAACCCAGATCCAAGGATTGAACAGTGCTCTCTGCACCACATTGTTAGTCCCATTTAATCAGTGTAAGTGCAGACCCTATGGCACTTCCCCAGGGGCCTGTGTATTCTGCTAGTGTCCCTCCTCACATAGAATCATAGAATATCAGGGTTGGAAGGGACCCCTGAAGGTCATCTAGTCCAACCCCCTGCTCGAAGCAGGACCAATTCCCAGTTAAATCATCCCAGCCAGGGCTTTGTCAAGCCTGACCTTAAAAACTTCCAAGGAAGGAGATTCCACCACCTCCCTAGGCAACGCATTCCAGTGTTTCACCACCCTCTTAGTGAAAAAGTTTTTCCTAATATCCAATCTAAACCTCCCCCACTGCAACTTGAGGCCATTACTCCTCGTTCTGTCATCTGCTACCATTGAGAACAGTCTAGAGCCATCCTCTTTGGAGCCCCCTTTCAGGTAGTTGAAAGCAGCTATCAAATCCCCCCTCATTCTTCTCTTCTGCAGGCTAAACAATCCCAGCTCCCCCAGCCTCTCCTCATAAGTCATGTGTTCTAGACCCCTAATCATTTTTGTTGCCCTTCGCTGGACTCTCTCCAATTTATCCACATCCTTCTTGTAGTGTGGGGCCCAAAACTGGACACAGTACTCCAGATGAGGCCTCACCAATGTCGAATAGAGGGGGACGATCACGTCCCTCGATCTGCTCGCTATGCCCCTACTTATACATCCCAAAATGCCATTGGCCTTCTTGGCAACAAGGGCACACTGCTGACTCATATCCAGCTTCTCGTCCACTGTCACCCCTAGGTCCTTTTCCGCAGAACTGCTGCCTAGCCATTCGGTCCCTAGTCTGTAGCGGTGCATTGGATTCTTCCGTCCTAAGTGCAGGACCCTGCACTTATCCTTATTGAACCTCATCAGATTTCTTTTGGCCCAATCCTCCAATTTGTCTAGGTCCTTCTGTATCCTATCCCTCCCCTCCAGCGTATCTACCACTCCTCCCAGTTTAGTATCGTCCGCAAATTTGCTGAGAGTGCAATCCACACCATCCTCCAGATCATTTATGAAGATATTGAACAAAACCGGCCCCAGGACCGACCCCTGGGGCACTCCACTTGACACCGGCTGCCAACTAGACATGGAGCCATTGATCAATACCCGTTGAGCCCGACAATCTAGCCAGCTTTCTACCCACCCTATAGTGCATTCATCCAGCCCATACTTCCTTAACTTGCTGACAAGAATACTGTGGGAGACCGTGTCAAAAGCTTTGCTAAAGTCAAGAAACAATACATCCACTGCTTTCCCTTCATCCACAGAACCAGTAATCTCATGATAAAAGGCGATTAGATTAGTCAGGCATGACCTTCCCTTGGTGAATCCATGCTGGCTGTTCCTGATCACTTTCCTCTCATGCAAGTACTTCAAGATTGATTCTTTGAGGACCTGCTCCATGATTTTTCCAGGGACTGAGGTGAGGCTGACTGGCCTGTAGTTCCCAGGATCCTCCTTCTTCTCTTTTTTAAAGATTGGCACTACATTAGCCTTTTTCCAGTCATCCGGGACTTCCCCGGTTCGCCACGAGTTTTCAAAGATAATGGCCAATGGCTCTGCAATCACAGCCGCCAATTCCTTCAGCACTCTCGGATGCAACTCGTCCGGCCCCATGGACTTGTGCACGTCCAGCTTTTCTAAATAGTCCCTAACCACCTCTATCTCCACAGAGGGCTGGCCATCTCTTCCCCATTTTGTGATGCCCAGCGTAGCAGTCTGGGAGCTGACCTTGTTAGTGAAAACAGAGGCAAAAAAAGCATTGAGTACATTAGCTTTTTCCACATCCTCTGTCACTAGGTTGCCTCCCTCATTCAGTAAGGGGCCCACACTTTCCTTGGCTTTCTTCTTGCAGCTGAACCATTGCCCGGAGCTGACCCTCTGTCAGGAAGAATTACACCCTCCCTGCATATGGCACCTTTCATCTCGAAGTATTTTAACAAACATTAAGTAAGCCTGTAAAGTAATGCACATTGGAAAAAATAACCCCAACTATACATACAATATGATGGGGGCTAATTTAGCTACAACTAATCAGGAGAAAGATCTTGGAGTCATTGTGGATAGTTCTCTGAAGACATCCACGCAATGTGCAGCAGCAGTCAAAAAAGCAAACAGGATGGTAGGAAGCATTAAAAAAGGGATAGAGAATAAGACTGAGATTATCTTAGATTGTTGGGCTCAACGGGTAGTGATTAATGGCTCCATGTCTAGTTGGCAGCCGGTATCAAGTGGAGTGAGGGTCAGTCCTCGGGCCGGTTTTGTTCAATATCTTCATTAATGATTTGGAGGATGGCGTGGATTGCACCCTCAGCAAGTTTGCAGATGGGAGGAGAGGTAGATATGCTGGAGGGTAGGGATAGGATACAGAGGGACCTAGACAAATTAGAGGATTGGGCCAAAAGAAATCTGATGAGGTTCAACCAGGACAGGTGCAGAGTCCTGCACTTAGGACGGAAGAATCCCATGCACCGCTACAGACTAGGGACCGAATGGCTAGGCAGCAGTTCTGCAGAAAAGGACCTAGGGGTTACAGTGGACGAGAAGCTGGATACGAGTTAACAGTGTGCCCTTGTTGCCAAGAAGGCCAATGGCATTTTGGGATGTATAAGTAGGGGCATTGCCAGCAGATCAAGGGACGTGATCATTCCCCTCTATTCCACATTGGTGAGGCCTCATCTGGAGTACTGTGTCCAGTTTTGGGCCCCACACTACAAGAAGGATGTGGAAAAATTGGAAAACGTCCAGTGGAGGGCAACAAAAATGATTAGGGGACTGGAACACATGACCTGTGAGGAGAGGCTGAGGGAACTGGGATTGTTTAGTCTGCAGAAGAGAAGAATGAGGGGGGATTTGATAGCTGCTTTCAACTACCTGAAAGGGGGTTCCAAAGAGGATGGATCTAGACTGTTCTCAGTGGTAGCAGATGACAGAACGAAGAGTAATGGTCTCAAGTTGCAGTGGGGGAGGTTTAGGTTGGATATTAGGAAAAACTTTTTCACTAGGAGGGTGGTGAATTACTGGAATGTGTTACCTAGAGAGGTGGTGGAATCTCCTTCCTTTGAAGTTTTTAAAGTCAGGCTTGACAAAGCCCTGGCTGGGTTGATTTAGTTGGGGATTGGGTCCTGCTTTGAGTGGGGGGTTGGACTAGATGACCTCCTGAGGTCCCTTCCAACCCTGATATTCTATGATTCTATTGCCCTTATATAAATCCATGGTACACCCACATCTTGAATACTGCATACAGATGTGGTCCTCTCATCTCAAAAAAGATATACTGGCATTAGAAATGGTTCAGAAAAAGGCAACTAAAATGATTAGGGGTTTGGAACAGGTCCCACATGAGGAGAGATTAAAGAGGCTAGGACTTTTCAGCTTGGAAAAGAGGAAACTAAGGGGGGATATGATAGAGGTATATAAAATCATGAGTGGTGTCGAGAAAGTGAACAAGGAAAAGTTATTTACTTGTTCCCATAATATAAGAACTAGGGGCCACCAAATGAAATTAAGGGGTAGCAGGTTTAAAACAAATAAAAGGAAGTTCTTCTTCACTCAGCGCACAGTCAACCTGTGGAACTCCTTGCTTGAGGAGGTTGTGAAGGGTAGGACTATAACAGGGTTTAAAAGAGAACTGGATAAATTCATGGAGGTTAAGTCCATTAATGGCTATTAGCCAGGATGCATAAGGAATGGTGTCCCTAGCCTCTGTTTATCAGAGGGTGGAGATGATGGCAGGGGAGGGATCACTAGATCATTACCTGTTAGGTTCACTCCCTCTGGGGCACCTGGCATTGGCCACTGTCGGTAGACAGGATACTGGGCTCAATGGACCTTTGGTTTGACCCAGTATGGCTGTTCTTATGTTACGCCTCAACAAAGCCTATGAGGTAAATATTTTCATCCCCCTTTTACAGATAGGCAAGCTGAGGTATAGAAAAGTTAAGTGGCATGGCCTAAGTCACACAGTATGTCAATGGAAGAGATAGGAAGAGAGCCCGAGAGTCCTGACTTTATTCCCCTGTCCTAAACATCAGACAAACACGCTCTTTAGATAAACAGTTTTACCTTTTTAAATTCCAGATAAAGATCTTTTCTGTGACCATTTAATATGGCAATACAAACATTTCTGATTCCCTTTTATTATTATGAATACAAGCCCCGACACAGCAACCTGAACTGCTATGCGGAAAAAAGCATAATACTCCCAATTCTCCATGGTGTTCTGAGCATGTCTTCAAAGGACTGAATATCCAGCTCGCCCTGAAGTCACAGCATCATGGGAACCACTCCACAGTGTGCTGAATCTGTCCCATAGTCCCGTCTTCAGAAGAGCAATGATATGTTTGTTCCGTTTATGAAATGATTAATTAAATTATGCTTTTCCCATTGCCATTCCTTTTTTATTTTAGCTCCATGATTTGAGAGCTACACTAATCTCTTAGGCTGAAATCTGCAAGAAGACTCAGTCTTTTTGATTACTAGTGTCTGAAGAGTGCCCTGGTTATAAATATTCTGAGACAGGTTTTTATCCCTAACATAGAAAATATTAAATTAAATTGTTTATACAACTTAGACAAGAGTTACTGGAAGACTTCCAAGGGTCTTTAAAGAGGATAAGAGCAATTGTTTGTTTTTTTCAAATGGTCAAGCGGCATAACGGGGATGTTTCAAAAGATGGTTTCCTCATTCAGGGTTCTATGTTATACTCAGAACAGCTGTTGAATACTTAGCAAAGGGATGTTACATGAATATGCCATATTTTTAACAGCAGTCTTGTAGCTAGTGTTCATGAAAGTAGACTTTTGAAATGAATAATGTGGCCAAGTAGCAGTGGTCAGTGAAATCTTGGTACCTAACTTACTTGGGTTTAATATGAAAATCTCATTACTGTAACATCTGCACACTCTTCTACTATGCTAAGATATCACTTCTTCCACACACATTTCATACAAAAAAATCCTTCATGCCATTTTAAAGTCACTCAAATTAATACAAATCATAAATTTGACCCATATATTTCTTCATAAGATTTCAAGTAATCAATTAGTAGATCAGAAAAAGAAAATAGAACAGATAAAAATTAAGTAGTGCCTCAGCACATAAAGTAAAATATGTTAGCATCACTAGATACCCATTCCATTGGTGAAAGTTATTAGAGTTTGGGAAGTATAGTAAGATCGTCTTTGGTGGTGCTCGTTTTTTTAACATTTGTTCTTTATATTACCTCATTTAAATGGAAAGAACTTAACTGGTAAAACTGTTCATTATAGATTGTTTTGTGAATGACACATCTAGAAAGGAAAGAGAAGAGCTACATCTTACAGAATCTGTTTATTTTGACACTGATCTAAACTATCAAACTAAAAAACTACCCAACACACAAACAAGATTCAACCATACAAAAATATGTAACTGTCACCTAGAAAGGAGCTACTAATTACACTTATTTAATAAAAAGAAAAGGAGGACTTGTGGCACCTTAGAGACTAACAAATTTATTTGAGCATAAGCTTTCGTGAGCTAAAGCTCACTTCATCGGATGCATTCCATTATTTAATAGTAGTTTTAAAAAACTATGTAACACAAACCGAGTTCACCAAAGATGGTGAAGCATTATAATTCTCCTCATGCACCACTTTCACAAAATGCTGGTTCTTTTTAAAAAAGGCCAACCAAATCCTTGTTTATATCACAAATTTCTAATGCGCTATAGAAATCTCTCAACAACCACCAAGTCCCTCCAAAGTAAGAAGCTGAAAGTACATCTGTGATGGTAACACTTAATTTAAAGTGTCTTAAATACACTTAGCTATGCATTTAATTTAGACCTAATAAGAGACAGTGTATATTACATATTAAAGAAATATCAATAACAAATATCACAACCTGTAATACTTTAGGCATAGTTGTATATGCAGTCATTGCCCCTCTTATTCAATATGTATACTGGGCTGTTAAAGGGTGTTAGTGAGGACACTTGGGCTATTTTTTTTTAATAATTTTGAATAATTAATAATAATTAATCATTTAATATTTTCAGTATGGTAAAGACCCTCAACTTTGTGTCTTTATCTCAATTGATCCAGAGAAGACAATTCAGAGACTGACCTAGTAGCCTGGTTGGGATAAGAGCATGGGTAAGAATGAGCTGGCCACAACCATTCTGAATAAGAAAGAAGTGATGTTGGCAAGTTGGAATAAACAAGAAATGGCAGCTTATCATCTGCCCTAAACCTGAGGGTGTTTAACTTCTGTTCGTAACTTGAGTCTATAACTTGGTAGTTTGGTTAGACCAACATCTACACTTAAGCGCTCAAGTCGCAATGATAGTCAAACAGTGGCATTTCACCAATTGTGCCTGACCAGACAGATATGACCATGTTTTTAGATGTGAATCTTACACCATCATTCGTGTCTTTGACAGTTGGAGGTTAGACTATTGGAATGCATCCTACATTGAACTCCCTGACAATCTATTTGGAAGCTGGATCTGCTTGGAGCATCTTATAGACAGCACAACACCTGTGATTTGGGATCTACATTGATTACCTGTGTACTTAGGGTTTTGACCTGTAAAGCCCTAAATGGCCTAAGATTGGCCACCTAACAGTTTACCTCTCCACCCAGGACACACTGACATGGTTGGTGGGGTAGGATCTGATTATGAGCTTGGTCGAAGCGATGAGATAATTGAACTGAATATTTGATTTTTGTAATGTTAAATAATGGGCAGGCTGCTCTGAACCCGGTTATGGGTACTTATTTTTATAAATCAAAATAAAATATAGTGTACATGACACACTTTAGATCTGGAACATCTTAGCACCTATGGAGGTCTGTAGCAGTAAAGCCCACTTAATGCTATCACGATTTTGACAGGATCCCCATGTGCAGCCTGGGACCGCTGTACCCCCTTAACACTCTCCAGCCTGTGCTGTCTCCCACAATGCCTTGCTAGTGACAAGCAGCAAGCCCCTCCAGGCACTGTTATCACTCAGCACAACCACATGTGGAGCCCCACACCCAGCTAGATTGCATGAATGAATCACACAGGGAAAGGCACCAGCTAAATCCCCCTGGCTCCCAGCACTGTACCTCAGGAATATACCCAGGAGTGCTGGAACAATTTGTATAGTGGGGGGTGCTGAGAGCCATTGAACCATACTGTAAACCCTGTATAAAATGGAAAGCACTTCAAGCCAGGGGGTGCAGCAGCACCCCCAGCACCTGTAGTTCCAGCACCTCTGAATATACCATCTTGCACTGCTCAAGATGGGCAGTGCAAATTTATTAATTGGTTCACCACTTCATCAATGGAAAGTGGATATACACCTGCTTTTGCAAACCTGAGCAGTTTTGCCATACACTTCATACAAACTCACTGGTAAAGATAAACAGTAAAACAAATTTATTGACTACAAAAGATAGATTTTAAGTGATCGTAAGTGATAGGCAAAAAGTCAGAGTTATTTACCAAAAGAAAAGAAAATATAAGCACACAGTCTAAACTCTCAACCCTATTAGACTGGGCAACATCTAGATTAAGCAGTTTTTCTCACCCCACTGGATATTGCAGTTCATAGTACGTGGATTTCACCCTTGAAACCTGGGCCAGTCTCCTTTGTTGGAGTCTTAAGTCTTCTTAGTGTCCTTGTTACTTGCAGAATAGATGAGGGCAGGAGAAAGGCGAAGCTTGGACCCCTGTGTTTTGTTTTGTACCCTCAGTCCGATGTGCTTGGAGAACACAAGTCCAGGCATGTCTGGTGGCCACTGCTGAGTCCCCAGGCAAGGTTGAGCAATTCCCCTGGTGTGACCTTATGCGGGTGAGTCATTGAATTGTAACTCCCTTGATGGACAATGGCTGTTGATGGTTGTTTGACACCTCACCTGGGCGTCGGTTACTCTCCTTGCTGTTGTCTCTGGGGAGCTAAGATCTGGCTGATTTCCCAACTTACAGCATGTTTTAGTGACGACCATACAAAACAATCTCATAACTTCATATGCACTACAGATATACATATTTAAATAAAACAGGGACTTTGAGCTAATCATAACCTTTTCCCTGATACCTCACATGGCATGTTTATATCACAATTACATACAGATGAGGAATATGGAGGTTTCAAGATGCTCCTCCAAGGTATAGTATGTCACAATGATATCAGTCATGGACTCTGCCTTGGAGAGAGAAAGGTGGAATGTGTCATATGTGACAAAACCTAGCCACATCACTTAATACACCTCTGGAAGGTGCTCAGATATTATCATGATGAGGGCAGTATAAGAACCAGAGCAGAACAGAGTAGACTAACTGGTTACCACCAGGAACTACCACAATGCCAAACAGTATAATAACTGACAGACTTTCAGCTTACATCAAACAAAATGTTTCAAACATTGCTAAAAAGTTAAGATGGGAAAATAAAGACGAATCTCAGTTCCTCAGACCAAAGAGGAAAATCAAAGAGTAGGAAACAGTCCAAAATAATTCTCAGAAAACTAGTTTGGTTTAAAACTTTGGTGTTGCTCTAGCTCAAGATTATTCTCAAAGAAGCAAGCTCAGTTCTGTAGCTGTAGGACTTTCAATTTAAACAACAAATAGAAGGGTTGTCATTCACGAACTTCTTCAAATCTGATTGCACCTTCTGTAACAGTTATTTGCAAAATGACTAATGTTTTACAGCGCAATCACACAAGGCCTTCTATATCGTTTTCTACAAGGATAATATAAAAATGCAATCTTATTAGCTTTCACTTCAGTCACAAAGGTAATATTACTCAGGAAGTCGGTATACAAGTTCTAGCACTTGATAAATGTCAGCAAGAAAATGTTTTTGCCAGTAAAATTTAAATACTTAAATAGTCACCGATCTTCTGAAAGCAGCTGTTTTTAAAGCTATTTAAACTGCCACTGTCAATCTTATTATGTTTTAGTCAGTAAAACAAAATATGCAGATCCAGAAACTTTATCTATGGTATCCAACAGTCATGGTTATTAAAACAACATTTTTCTGAATAGCTATACTTTAGAATTTAAGTATTTCTATTATAAAAAACACATTTTTTTCAGGATTTTACAATTCTGCCAAAAATATGTAAACAGGGTCTGAATGAATTATTCCCTGATGGCTAGCTGGGAGTAAGGGAGATATTCTTGTAAATACAGTTTGCTCCTGCTCTGCTTAGATATCCAGCAGATAGAGTGGTGTGTTGCTCAAAGTAATCAACTCTGGCTGGTGTTGGGTTACAAATCACTTTAGTACTGAATGCAGAGGTAGTGCAATGCTGTTACCAATGTTGTGATTATTGTATGAATAAACGGGAGCGGAACTGTACTTAACCTCTCCCAAATGAGGGGGTCACCCTCAGATGAAAGGACCTCGTTAAGCCAGGAGCCTGAATGCCAGAGGCCTGTGAAAGGAAGAGAGGTGGGGAAAGGTGTCCCAGCCATGAGGTGTGGACCCTCTCCCAAGGGTCCTCCCTGAATTGATTTAACCTGTTCTCTCTCTCTCTCTCTCTCTCACACACACATTGTTCAAAGAAAGAGATAAACAGGCTTCATTAGTAGCCTCTTTGTTATTTTAAATGCTCAATCAGAGCTGAAATCAGTTGTGGTAGGACTGTGTTTCTGCCCAGCCTGCAAAGAGCTGAAAATTACTAAAAGACTGATGTGCAGAGGTCACAGTAGAGAGGCAGGTGGAGCAGAAGGTGACTGACAGTCGGCTGGCGAAAGAGTATCTGGTGAGGCAAAGAGATGCAGTGAGTGGCCAGCAGGGCGGCTGGCAGAGAGGGCCAGAGCAAAGCTCCGCAGAGAAGCACTGTGATCAGCCGGTAGGGCGCCAGCAGAGAGGGGCGCCGAGCGAGTGCCCGAGCAGTGGAGTGAGTAAGGTGCCTCTTTACACACACCCCCTCCAACCAGGGTGGGAGCTGAACTCTGCAGATGCACCTCTGACCTCTGGGTCTGCACTGACCAAGGACAGCAACTGTGAGTGGGGTGCAGAGAAGGGTCGGGCACATTAAAGGGACTTTTGGGTTGCTGGCCTTAAGACCCTGAGGGGAAAAGGACACTGCCCAACTTACTTGGGGGTGGGTCTTTTGCTCATAGTTTATGTTTATGCACCACCTGTTTGTGGTGTTTTACCAAATTAACGCAGAGTTACTTCCCTCCTTTTACTAAAAGTTTCTTTTCTACACTCAGACTCTGTGCTTGCGAGTGGGGAAGTATTGCCTCTCAGAGGTGCCCAGGGATGGTATGTAATTTTCCCAGGTTACTGGGTGGGGGCTTGAGCCGGTTCTGTGTTGTATTGATGGAAAGGAACCCATAGATATTGAATCTGGCCCTGGTTGCTGCTAGCTCCACCTGGCAGAAGGGTTACAAATACAATCACCATTGAAAGTTTGGTACAAGTCCTCAGAACAGAAGTACTTAAATGAAAAATAAATTTGTTTAAAACTGAAGCTTTTTGATTGGGGGAGTGCCTCATGAAACTCAAAGGCCTTCAGTGTAAAAATTAAACTTTTCAAGTTAGTTGCTTAAAAGGTGGACTAAACAGAGGTGAGATAATTATGTTTACAGCACCTGTCTACATATGTAACAACTGCATTTCAGTTAACAGGCTACCGAAACAGCTCTGTTTATCTTGTCATTCAATGGATTAAATATGCAGCACAGAGTGCACTGTCATGATAGGTTATAAGAACTCCATCGTATATTCAGCTTTAAATCTGTAAAAGCTAGAATTTCAGTTTGGAGACTTGGAATTAACAAAATAATGAAAACCTATTCTGCCAAGACAGAGGAAGAAATAGCTTCCTTCTAGGCTGTTTTTGCATTTTGTATTACACAAATCTCTATGGATTTTAATTTCTTGGTTTGTTGAGAATAAACCAACGTTAGAAATGAAAATGTTAACCTCCAAGAAATAAATTACTTGGATTTATGAAAATTAGTTAAACATACAATGAACATTTTCAAAGATACCAATTACTAATTCTGCATTTGTAATAATTTTCAATGAAGATTCTCTTACATTCACCAGGAGATTATAAAGAATAGAGTGTAGATCAATATGGTTTGTAAAAGTGCTATAACTAGTAAAATAATTTACACTGTTGCTGAAAATTAAAAAAAACAACATACAAAATGTGGTTTAAGAATCCCTAGGACAAAACACCATATCTAAACTTGCCCTTACAAACATGGGCTCCATCCTGCAGACCCTTATGCATGTGCTTAACTGATATCCAAAAGTAGTTCCATTGACCTCTCATGTAGGCAAAGGGATTACTCATGTATGTAAAGTTAAACATACATGTTTGTAGATTAGAGGCTTTCGGGCTCAATCCTCCTCTCATTGAAGTCAATGTCATTTGCACTTCAGTGGGAGCAGGATTGGTCCCCTTTAGGGCCTGAATCAACTCCCCCTGCAATCATTGACTTAATAATGGTCCAACCCAGTTCCCATTTAACATCACTTTGTGACATGGGAGACTGTTTATCACCACTAAGGGATCCTCCTAACCTAGCGCATCTCCCAATTTTTCCTTGAAACTTCTCACACCAGCAGAGGCCTGTGTCTAACCAAATTTCTAGCTGCATCAAATGCTGGAGTCTGTCACTGACACTCCTGAGCCAGCAATAAAGGTTACCACAGAGCAAGATAAGAAGTTCCTTGTCTCATCTACTGAGTGTGCTCCCCTCAGAGAACCCACTCTATTCGCTCCAGAAAAGGGGACTGATCTGGAGTCTCGTTCTGAATACTGGGTGTAGCCTAGGCAGGGTCAAATTCTCTAACCCCAAAACACAGACATTTGATGTGGTGTATGAGGAGCTGGCTTCTCTCTGGTTAGTATATTTATATTTTACCTGAAGTAATGGAGCAGACTGCCAAAAACATATTACAAAGAGAAAAGCTAGCATTTGTCGCCTTAGGAGGAGTCGCGGGACGTTGCCCAAGCTGTACACCGGAAGGGTGGTGAAATGTTGACCTCAACTGAGGAGATCATTGAGAGGTGGAAAGAACACTTTGAGGAACTTCTCAACCCAATGGACATGCCCCCGTTCTAGGAGGCCGCACTGGAAACCTCCTGTGAGAACGGATCTATTTCTGATGCTGAGGTAGATATGGCAGTAAAGTGCCTTCATAGTGGTAAGCAGGGGTGGAGGAGATTCTCCCAGAGATGTTGAAACCACTGGACAATGTTGGGGTGTCATGGTTAACGCATCTATTCAGTGTTGCGTGGAAGGTGGGTGCAGTACCTCTGGACTGGCAAACCGGGGTGGTGGTCCCAATCTTTAATAAAGGAGACCGGAGGGTGTGTTCCAACTATTGAGGGATCACACTCTTCAGCCTCCCTGGCAAAGCCTATGCCAGGGTGCTGGAGAGAAGATTACACCCATTAGTTGAACCTCAGATTCAGGAGGAAAAACGCGGATTCCATCCCAGACATGGAACAATGGATCAGCTCTTTGCTCTCTTGCAGATACTTGAGGGGTCATGGGAGTTTGCTAATCGGGTCTACCTTTGTTTTGTAGACCTGGAGAAGGCATATGACCACGTTCCCCAAGATGTCTTGTGGGAAGTGCTGCGGGAGTATGAAGACCCAGTGCTACTTTTGCGTGCTATCCAGTCCCTCTATTCTCAGAGTGAGAGTTGTATTCGGATTCTTGGCATTAAAGTAGAGTTCGTTCAAGGTGGGTATTGGACTCTGCCAGGGGTGTTTCTTGTCCTCACTTTTGTTCGTGATTTTCATGGACAAGATATCAAGGTGCAGCCAAGCCATAGAGTGCATCCGGTTTGGGGACTCGGAGGTGGCACCTCTGCTGTTTGCAAATGATGTTGTCCTTCTTGCTTCTTCAGACTGTGATCTCCAACGCGCACTCAAACATTTCACTGCTGAATGTGAAGCGGCTGGGATGAGAATCAGCACCTCCAAATCAGAGGTCATAGTCCTTTTCTGGAAGAAAGTGGACTGCTCTCTCCAGGTGAGGGGAGATCAGCTGCCCTTAGTGGACGAGTTCAAGTATCTAGGAATCTTGTTCATAAGTGATGGCAAGCAGGAGCATGAGATCAACCAGCGGATTGGTGTGGTGATGCAGGCACTGTACCAATCCATGGTGGTGAAGCAGGAGTAGAGTTCTTGGACGAAGCTCTCGGTTTACAGGTCACTCTACATCCCCATCCTCACCTATGGTCATGAACTTTGGGTAATGACCGAAAGGACGAGATTGCGGGAACAAGTGGTAGAAATGAGGTTTCTTCGCAGGGTGGGCTTACTCTCCGAGATTGAGTGAGGAGCTCAGCTACTCAGGAGAGCCTCAGAGTAGAGCCACTACTCCTCCGGATCGAGAGAAGCCAGTTGAGATAGTTCGGGCATCTGATAAAGATACCCCTTGGGAGGCTTCCGTTGGAACTGTACCAGGCATGTCCTACTATGCAGAGGCCCTGAGGCTGACCCAGGACATGCTCGAGTGATTGTATTTCCCGGCTGGCCTGGGAACGCTGGGGAATCTCCCAGGAGGACCTGGAATCTGTTGTGGAGGAAAAGGAAGTCTGGTCCTACCTATTCTCCATGCTGCCGTCATGACTGTCGCCAGGATAAAGCAGCATAAAGGAAGGAGAAGGAAAAGAAGAGCTAGCATAAAAGTGTATTGATTAATATAGCAAGGGGGTAGCTTGATAGACAGATTACTCTAGAATCACAGTTTGAGCTCAATATGCAGTCTCACCTCTGTAAATTCGGGCATACATCCTCATTCATTTGTATGACAGATTCCCATGACTAATGGGAGCTCCATGTACACAGAGAGAGGAAAATATATATTTGATTGTACAGTCCTGGTCTCATCTCCACTGGGGGCGGGGAGAAAGATACCAAAATCATAAAAATACATTCCCAGTACACTAACACTTCAGTGACCCAAACTTCAATCCTCTGAAATTCCTTGTTATCGAAAACTGGGACAGACTCCTCAAACACCTGTTAAATCAACGGAAAATTAATTCAGTTACCTGACATTCTGAATTACCTTAACATACACTCATGGTTGCACTGTAAAGTTACTAGGTCAAATTACATGGGTAATTTCATTCCATTTTTTCCATTCGGAAAAAGAATATTTTTTTCTGTTAAAAAAGTCCAGGATGCAGAGTCTATTGACAGTCTTTCCCCTCTTAGAAGGACTGTTTTCTACTCTCCTCTTTAACAAAGATTACTAGATTAATTTAAAGATGGTGAAATCATCACATAAAATATTCCCAGGACAAGTTGTCCAGTGATTAAACTTGATGGTGTTAATAGTTTGATTCTGCAGATCACATGTAAACCACAGGAGACTCAAAATTCCAAGAGTCAAGGTGAAATGGAGCTGTAGCTGAGAAGGAATAAAAAGTACAGAAGTCAGATTTGGAAAAGACCTATTGTGTCATCTAGTCAATCACCTTCATACTACAAGATTTACAAGTACATTGTTCACTCTTTTTAAATATAAAAAGTAATGGGTTTTCTCCACTTCCCTTGGAACACGATTTCACAGCCTACCATATTTCTGCATTGTAAAATTATGTGCGGATTTTCAGCCTTAATTTCCCAATTCCTTACGAGGAAAACTCAATGCCCCAAAATGATGCACATAGGTTGCCCACCTCCCAACCCTAACTACACCTCTAAATCATTTTAGAGGGTTTGTACTGTTGATGAGTTTTTATAAACACACATTTTGTAGACGAATTTTGTGGTCAGAATTAAGAGTGCATGTGCCAGACAGTCTTTTTTGTTTGGTAAATCATACCAACCTCACAGCTCTTTGGACACCTCCAGCACTATCTGAATAATAAATTGCATGGTAAGCTGTGCAAGCTTCTTGCTGTCCTGCCCACCTGCTCACTCTCTACCACTGCTCTCTTGCTGCGATCTTTAGAAATGACACCTGAACAGGAAAGACTCCTGAGTTAGAGAAGAGGGGAGGACAATGACGATAATGACCTCAGCAGTTGGGAAGGAGCAGAGGAAGGATCCCTGAAGCTGAGGCGTAGGGAGGAAATGGGGCAGTAGGCTGTGGGGCAGGATAAACATGGGGGTTAGCACAGTTGGGAAAAAGGAAGTATCTGGAAGGCAACAGGGAATAGACAGCTGGATATGCCTGTCTGAGGATATATACACTTATTTTGTTCGGGGGGATGGGAGTGCAACTTGGGTGGGATCCAAGGCTCTGGTTAACCTTAATCTGGCTCAGGAATTTACTTCCAAAGCACACCATTGTTTGCCAAAATTTTCTTATAGACAATCCCTGCATCAAATTTAAGTAACTGTCTCATCAAGTGTTGGCCATCCACGCACACATCTTCCCAGGGCTCAAAACAGCAGAATCAACAAAGCCTTGACCAGTGAATTATGGTATGAAGAGAATTACTTGTGCTGACACCAAAATAAATGGTTGCCTCTTGTTATAAAGAGGAAAAGCAGATTCCTCTAGGTGCATGTTACATCTTTACTGTGGGCCTGTGCTATAACACTGATTAATTAGCTTTGACATACACTGGACAGCGTGAACATGCTTATGACTGATCCAGCCCACCTCTCCAAGCAACAATTTCAGTGATGTAAGTACTGCAACAGAATAAGTAGCATATGGAAATTAAATAAAGCAATGGAATGATATTTCTAGTAGATTTTAAAATCTTAATGACTCCCTACTGAAATCCAATTATTGGTATCACGCACTGCAGTTCATTACAACATTATTACAATATTTGTGCTGTGAAGGTACCTTTTGCCATGTATATGTGGGTTTTTCCACTGCCTTGCCAGACCTTGACCAAGCATTATGCCATGCGCTCTCAATGCTCAAGGCAACAACTCACAAATCTGAGCACAGTTGACAGTTTTCCCCGCAACTAACCACTCTGTACCAGTCACTAGAGGATGTATGTGGACTTTGCAGCTGTACCCTCAACCCAGAGGCTGAGTGTCACCTTTATAATTAGATCAGCCACTGCTGGAACGATTGGTGAGAAGTCAAGGTTTGCTTAAACCGAGGTTTCCTGTGCTTCTCTGTCTTCTAGGCTATTGGGCTGCTCCTCTAGAAGATGTGCATGTATTTTAATGGATATAAGTCATAGAACTTGTTCTTTACTTTAAACATGTTTGACATACATCTTTGATAGAAATAGTAGAGGGATTATTAAACACAGTGAAAAATCACTTGTATAACATAGTAGAAATTTTATTAAAATATTCAAAAATTAAAACCATTAACACATTTTATTTGACAATTTATCCTCTATCACGTATGTAATATATTATGCTAGAGAGAAGCATTTCATGTAGTACAGAGGCAATATAATTTACCACTAAATTTCATTTTAATGGGATGTTTATCTAGTTAATTCAAAATACATTTGCTCTTAGTTTTTTTTAAAATCTATATTAAATGCTTCACCATAACAAATGGAACAACAAAGAGGCTGTCAGTATGTCTCACGGGGGGAGGAAGGGGTGGCGACGTAGGGAAAGGAACCAAATATCCAGAAAAATGTAAGAGTGGGGGTCTTAATATCTTCTATAACAATGATTACTTTTCATAGGTATTTCTAGTTCTTTGCCCTTATGATGTATCCTAAGCCTTTCACATTATAAATTAACACATTGAACGAATAGTTTAATTATATATAGTAAATCCTGTATCTAGGAAGTTGATTTCCACTTCTGTTAGCTTGGGAACCTGATTCGTAAATGGGAACAGATGAAAAACATCCATCTTTATTTAAAAAAAAAAAAAAAAAAGCAAACACTATATGGATGTCAGCAAAGCAAAAGTAAATAAGTCTAATACTTAAGAAAGCCCCAGGTAAGGATCTATCAAATTCATCTTTGAATCTGTTGCATGAGTCTGCAGTTAAAAAGCACATTACACAAATTTATATATATAAATAAATAAAACTAAAACTGATGAAAATTGGCTGACAATAATAAAACAATATATAGGATATAGGAGGGCCTTTAAAACTTACTCAAGTATTAACATTGTCAATACCATCTATTAGCAACTGCACACTGTTGATTAACAGCCTTTAAAAAAAAAAGGCTTAATTACTGCATGTGTTTACTTATTAGTCCCGGGCATGAATATCACTTTGAAAAATACAGCCACACTGAAATTCTATGTCTACTGTATATTTAATCATTAGAATATTTAAATAATGCTAAGTAACTGAGTTTCAATGTTATTACTCTTTCTAGCAGAGAACACACCCATCAGCATCCAGCATAAACAACAGCATCCTGATTCTAGCATCTTCTTTATTTCTTAAAATCAAAACCTTTACCACTCCAAATGCAGCAGGAAGATACTCACAATGTAAAATCATTGAAAATAAAGACATTTCAGCACACTGTTTATATAGGGAGTTACCTTTTTTCCTTTCTTTTTCCTGTGAGCCGGTTTAGCATTTTTTTCCTTTGCTTCCTCACTCATTTTTCAGCAGGTAAATACAAGAGGGAGAAAAGAAGATCACTGCTTATATTCCAACGTCCAAAGCCACTGCAAATATTCACAGCATTGAAACCAAAGTCCATCTGCTGACGTTTCTCAGACAAGTAACAGAATAACTGCTGTTTAAACACAGCCCCTGCTCCTGCAAAGCCTTGAATTGCTCACAGCCTTGCTCTGTTTTCGTCAAAAAAAAGCTGGGAGTTCTTCACATCAAATATTCTATTTCTCTTTAAAAAAAAAATCATTAATTTCCTCTCTCATTTTAAACTAATCATTACCCCTGAGATAAGATCTTGACAAGACTTTTTCGCTTGTTCATCCACAGTGTTTCCAGCCTCTAAATGGTGTTGATGAGCCACACACAGAAATTAGCTGCAGACTGCTGACAAATCTTAGAAGCTTTCACCAATAGATGATTTGCCCTTTCTTGCAGAAGGAAAAACTGAGCGTAAATTACTCCTATTGCTGATAGCATACACAACACATGTGTTGAATGCATCAGAGCATACCAGAAAAGGAAGCCGCCAAGAGAGTGATAAAAGCTCAGGTTACTGGATCTTCAAGCCACTCCCAGACTGATTCAAACAATAAAAGGCACAAAACATTGCTGAAGAAATTGCTAGATAAATGTTTACATTTCCCAGTGCTACATGTCCCAGTCCAGGAGACTTGCAAATGGCCAATCTGAACATTAAAATTTATAATATTATTAATTAATTACATAAAACCACCACCAATATTTCCATAAAATATATATTTACAACTATCACGGTCTCTAATAGCTCACCCTCCCTGTATGCCTGTTCATATGACTGGATTTATAAAACCATTTTACTAATGTAGATCTCTATTTGACTGAAATGTTTCATGCCTCATGTGTGCATAAATCTATAGAAGATTTCAGATCATGTTTCCACACACTGCTGACCCACTCAGAAGAATATTTTGGCTAGATCTGTATGGATCTTACGTGGAGAGCCAAAAAAAGGGTGGAGACTTCATTATACCACCTCTCCTCTCTCTGTGCCCACTAAGTCCTGTTCTGCATGACCCATACACGACTAAGTGGCCATGAAAGCATTAATTCAAGATGTGTCTAAATTTTACCATTTGCTGCATGTAAAATGGCACATCCCTTTTGATATGAGCAGTATCTCTATTATGTCTAGCACTTCCCAGTTTTGACTCTTGCTGTCATGAAAAGATATGTTCAGAGATTATATGGTGGCCTATTTACCACATTCGTATCCCTTTGTTCAGCTGACAGTGTGCTAGTTCACACATTCTATAGGAATTTTGACCACATCAGAGGTGCCAAGTGACAATGAGTTTTGACAGGCAGCCTGCATATTGCTGCAAATGCTCCTTCTTCCATTAACATCCAAATCCTTAGCACCTCTCCCTTTCTTGCTCCAGCAGCTCAGCAGCATGGAAATGCCCACGACCAACATCCTGTCTACCATAAACAATGCATAAATGATCTGGAAAGAGGGGTAAACAGTGAGATGGCAAAGTTTGCAGACAATACAAAATTACTCAAGATAGTTAAGTCCAAAGATGACTGCAAAGAGCTGCAAAGGAACCTCACAAAAATAGGTGCCTGGATGACAGAATGGCAGATGAAATTCAGTGTCGATAAATGCAAAATATGCATGTTGGAAAACATAATCCCAACTATACATACAAAATGAGGGGGTCTAAATTCTCTTACCACTCAAGAAGAGATCTCAGGAGTTATAGTGGATAGTTCTCTGAAAACATCAACCCAATGTGCAGTGGCAGTCAAAAAAGCTAACAATGTTAGGAACCATTAAGAAATGGATAGATAAGATGACGGAAAATATCATAATGCCACTATAGAAATGCATGGTACGTCCACACCTTGAATAGTGCATTCAGTTCTGGTCACCCCATTTCAACAAAGATATATTAGAATTGGATGAGGTACATAGAAGGGCAACAAAAATTATTAGCGGTATGGAACAGCTGCCGTATGAGAAGAGATTAAAAAGACTTGGACTATTCACCTTAGAAAAGAGATGACTAAGGGGAAATATGATAGAGATCTATAAAATCATGAATGGTGCAGAGTATGTAAATAAGGAAATGTTATTTACCACTTCCCATAAACACAAGAACCAGAGATTACCCAATTAAATTAATAGGCAGCAGGTTTAAAACAAACATAAGGAAGTGCTTTTTCACAGAACGCAGTCAAACCATGGAACTCATTGCCACTGAATAAAGTATAACTGGATTCCAAAAAGAATTAGATAAATTCATGGAGGATAGGTCTATTGGTTACTAGACAAGATGGTCAGGGACACCACCTCTGACTCTGGGTGCCCCTAAATATCTACTGCCAGAAGCTGGAACTAGATGAGGGGGAATGGATCACTCAATGAATGTTCCATTCATTCCCTCAGAAGACAAGTTACTGGGCAAGATGGACCATTGGTCTGACCCAGTATGGCCATTCATATGTTCTTAAGCAAAAGATACTTTTATCTCTGAGGGAGATTGATTACACCCTATTTGCCTCAAAGCTTTCTCCCCTGTGTCCGTCTAATAATGATTTTTCTGCATGTTCACAATAGTTACTTCTAATATGCCATCACGTGTGGGCTCCCTCTTATCTGTGGGCAGCACGTTCTCAGACTTAGAATCTGATTGCACTGCAAACATCATCACCTGAACCTCAGCTTCCATGCAAGTTGGGAAACTAATGCTCTGTACCAAACACATGGATTTTGACATTTTGATTACGAACAGTGCCCTAAACACTGTAGAGCTTAACTAAAAACACAAGCAAGGGCCTACTGATAAGATTTATCTTCAAGGGTGCATGCTGGAAGTCACTGATGTATGATAAGAGTTATATTTATATATATATTTTATAGAACATGTAAAAAGCTTTTGGAAATTTCCAAAACCTGATATTTCATCTTCAATCGGTTAATTTCTTAATGGCTGGTTCTGTGGAGGAACAGCTCTTCCTGAATTCCTGTTCTTGTGTAGATGTTACATTATAAACTGACAACTATCACGGGATAGCCATAAACTGAAGTGCTCTTTGCTGGTTAGTGGGGGAGGGGAACAGTGCTTAAAACATAAAATAATGCTATAGTCTATTCCATATGTAAATTATAAAAACTCATTTCTGGAAATAAACTATTTTGCTTTGTCTAACAGTCCCACAGACACTGGTTCAAACATATCCTCTTACAAAAAAGAAATAAAGCACTGAAAAAGTAAAATTTTGACTAATAAAATGACATTTAATTGTGACAGATTGTCAATATAACAAGCTCTCTGTGAAGAAAATTGGTTGGAAGTCACTTTAACTAAAGATTGCAACACTTAATATTAGCCCTCATTATGAAATAAAAAAATAACATTCCAGGGCAAGTAATTAGTCTTAAGGAATAAAGCATGTTGAAGTGCTTTGCTGGATTGAGGCCTAAGGGCGTAAAACCATGCCCTCTTTAGGTAAAGCCTGCAGGAAGGCAAAAGTTAAGTGTCCTTAAGACTGCAAAGTTTCCTATGAATCCAGATCATTTGGTCAGGATGGTAGGGGTTTTGGGCTCCTGAGAGGTATGGATTCCTGAGACCTTCCCAATTACAGATCCCAAGGTATCTTCAGAAGACCAGTACATTCATGATACCATGTAGCTCCCACCCTCCACATGCTCCATGGCAGCATGTCTCACTCAGGAACCCTACTCTCATTCATTCCCACCCATTCCTGAGCTAAAAACCTTCTGGGCACAGGGATGTTTAAGAGCATGTAGGAGGAGTCCGCATCTGAGACAAGGCCAGAAGAATGTGCCAATCACCACAGGCTAAGAGGGGAATGATAAGAGCCCTTCCTCGCTCTTTCCTCACCCACCAAACTACCCTTTCGCCCCTCAGTCCATGGAGATCCAATTGCACAGATATTAAATATATGGGCTTCCTCAAGATTAGTTGGGTATGATGCAGTTTAGACATCAACATTTGGACTTTTTTAATGCGGTTTTCCCTGATCTGCACATACCAGCGAAGCACAGCCCATGATCTTTTACTAAGACAATTTGCTAAGTTGTTTTATTACAGGTAAAACCACTAACACCACAGAAGGATGAGTTAAGTATTAGAAACAAAAATATTAGCAATATCCAAGAAGAATAAAGTTTTCTTGGGAAATGTCTCTCCCTCATGCTCCTTACAATTCACTTCTTTTGTAGAGGTTACAAACGTTAACCTCGGATAGTAAAACTGCTGTCAGTTAATGGTTGACACCAATCCATCGGTCACACAGACATTTTTAAGACTCTAAGTTAGTGCTATCCTCTTGATCTGCCAGTATTTTGCATAGTCTATCCTCATATGCCTGATCTCAAGAAGTCAATCTGGACTACTTGTAAGAATAAAGGTTTGCCTTCAGCTGTAAGCTCCTTTACATAGAACCCTTGGTCCTGATTCTCACTTCCACCATATTTATGCTTGGGCAGTAAAATGGGGGGCGGGGGAGGGTTTGCCATTAAGCCACCTTTACATGCCTCAGAGTGGTGCAGCCTGTGCACCTACCCAGTTCCCAGTGTAAGTTACAGTAGCCCTGAGGCTATGCTAATCTATAATCTGCTTCCCATGGTTCCCTATGGGTTCTGGGAAGCACAGAATAGCTGTAGAAGTGTGATGTGACGATGCCCTGCCTTGGTGTACCCTGGGGGCTGGAAGCAGTGTTCATGCACAGCACTTATGCTAGCAAAGTGCCTTGCACAGGGTGGGTGTTCTTGGGGCCACTTCCACTCCCCGTCATACTGCCAGAGAGGTATAAAAGAGCCATAGTGTAACTGAGAACTAGGTGTCCAGCACCATGTAGTCATCTGTGCCTTAATGAGCCAAGCACACTAGCGGTATTTAAATAATGCCATTAGCGAAAAACATAAAATAGGAAACAAGTAACTGACAAAAATAATGGAAATTCAGGAAGATTAAAATGTCATACTTATACAGAAAACATTTGAGAGGAGTAAAAGCTTTTAAACTTTTCAAAGAAAATGAAGAGTACTCTCACAGTACATACTGAGTATTACTCTCAAAACCACTAAAGTAACATTACAATTCAGAAAGTTTCTAGAGGGATTTAAATACATTGCAATACTGCTTTCATCAAGGGAGCATTTGGATTGATTAGAAAACATTCTGAACAGTTACTAGTATGGACCATTCACAATGTTAACCCATCATTCCCTGCTCATGCCAACTGGGTTATTTTCATATATATATATATATATATATATATATATATATATATATATATATATATACATACATATACACACACATACACAAACTTCCACAAGGAAATAAAATACATGTCTATGTCTTGTAGGGGATTATATGTTTTTTGATATACTCTAACATAAGAAAAATGTACCAAAGTATAATACTTAGCATTGCTGAGATCTGGGGAATCAAAGGCTGTAGTGTCATGCTTTAGAAATCTCAAGACTGTGATTGGATCACATTAGCAGCCACACCTCTTCCCATAACTTATTGCTTAATTACAGCATAGTCTAGATGTGAACTTTCACAAACTCGGTGATACATATCTACTAGGACAGTTCTATTTTTAAATCAAAAATAACTCGCATAAGAGGACAACAGGATAGGCCAAGTTAAGTCTATCAGGACAGTTCTATTTATAAAATGAAAATGACTTGCATGCAAGAAGCCAGGAGAAGGCAATATGTTATTGGCAATCTGTTTTGTAACTTTGTATAGTGTATTTTAGAAAGAAAACCAGAAGCAATTCAGTTACTTTCTTTAACAAAACAATACCCTAAATACCCAAATCCAGACAAAGACCAAAGAGGAAGGAAAAAAAAAAAAAAAAAAAGAGGGAGGGGAGCTTTCCAGAAGGGCTGAAATCCACCCAAGACACAGTTTGAAAAAAGCGTGGGACATTCTTTGCTTACTGTAAAAGTCCACTTTGCAAGTAGATTGGCTATTTCTGCCACATGTGTCTTATGTACTATTCCCTTTTATGATGTTTAACCCTGATTGTTAGATTATTACTTTGGTGGCATTTGCTTTGAGGAATTGCAGGGGAGAGGGTGAGTAAAAAGAGGGCTTAGTTTCCTCAACTCCACTTAAAGAAAAAATGTATACAGAATTCATACAGTTCCAAAAAAAAAAAAAAAATTGTCTAGTCTTTGATGTTGCCATAACCAACCAAATATGAAAGGGTTCCATGTTCTTACTTCCTATGCCTGCAGACATACAGGCTGAAAAAGTAGCTCTGAGAGCAAACGCCATTCATCTTACGAGTCCATTATTTTAAACTCGTGTGTTAAACCAAATGTATGACAATTTAAACACTGACATTATCTACTTCACTGATGATCTTTTTAACAGAAACATACAGCTAATGTGCTAATCTATTATCTGGTGCAGGGGAGAATAGTATAATAAGAGGCAGTGGCAGAGAGCAAAAACCTGGGACCTGAAATTTAGAGGTGCTATGCACCCACAATTCCAGCTGAAGATAATGGGACAGGAGGGTGCTCATCACCTCTGGGAAACAGGGCCCACACAGACAGATTGGGCACCCAAAAATGAAACTTCCAAAATTTGAGACTACTGTTGATAGTCTGACCCAAATTTCTCTCTCTCTCTCTCTCTCTCCCCCCCCCCCCACCTCTTCTTCCCTCCTCACCTTTCACTATATCCCTGGTAGTCTGCTTCTATACTCAATCCTATACTCCTCTTCCTGGAGTTTCTATCAACTAATTACATCAAGATAAACATTACTTGTGCCTTGTGTGACAAAGTTCCTCCTCTGGCTTGGTGGGTCCTGCACTTACTGGCGGATTTTCTCGCTTCAGAGGTTCACGGCAGCCCTCAGCTTGGCCACTTTCGTGGCTCAAATCTGCCATTCACTCAGTTAGCCTCATCGCTGGCCAGCATGGGGAAAGGAAGAAAAACAATCCCCGCAGTCTCTGCTGATCCACCTAGTGGATTGGGGAACAGGCCAGAGACTTTCCCCTCTGGTGGAACCCACAGTCCAGTTCAACTCCTCCCGTATCAAGTAGGGAGTTGGGGGGGATGGAGAGACCCCGGGCCTGCCCTCTACTCTGGGTTCCAGCCCAGGGCCCTGTGGATTGCAGCTGTCTACAGTGGCTCCTGTAACAGCTGCATGACAGCTACAACTCCCTGGGCTACTTCCCCATGGCCTCCTCCCAACACCTTCTTTATTCTCACCACAGGACCTTCCTCCTGATGTCTGATAATGCTTGTACTTCTCAGTCTTCCAGCAGCACGTCTTCTCACTCCCAGCTTCTTGCGCTTCTTGCTCCCAGCTCCTCGCATGCACACCACAAACTGAAGTGAGCTCCTTTTTAAACCCTTTTTAAATCAGGTGCCCTGATTAGCCTGCCTGTCTTAATTGATTCTGGCAGCTTCTTGATTGGCTGCAGGTGTTCTAATCAGCCTGTCTGCCTTAATTGTTTTTAGACAGTTCCTGATTGTTCTGGAACCTTCCCTGTTACCTTACCCAGGGAAAAGGGACCTACTTAACCTGGGGCTAATATATCTGGCTTCTATCACTCTCCTGTAGACATCTGGCCTGACCCTGTCACACTTGTCTCTACTAGGATTTTACATCAGGTTAGCAATCTCAATGGTTTTGTTTCTTTGTTTGCTTTACAGTGAAGACACAGTCTAAGTGCAGCACAATTTTCACAAGTTCTACCTGATTTTGCATATTTTGAAGATGATTTTTGATTATCACAGTTAACTTCAGGAAATTTTCTGGTTTTCCTGCCTTCTGAAAAAAGTATTAAAAACTAGTAGTTATGTCTGATGATGTAGAAAATTCTGGGTATGGTGGATTTGCTGTTCATATAGAACTTTGTCTTTTTTTTTTTACAGCTGAGTAGAGTCTATGAAAAACATTTAAAATATTATATTACCAAGATAGCTAGTCCTATAATGGTTAGTCATTAATCTATTTCACGGATCATTAAATATAATGGAGGTAAACTGAACTTCATTTGGTACTTCCAGGTCCTTATTATGCAAGTTGCTGAGCATCCTCAAGTCCCGTGGGAGTCATTCAGTCTATCGGAGTACAGCACCTTGCAGGAGATGTTCAGCAACTTGAAGGATTAGGTTCCAAATGCACTGAATTATTTTTTAAATTACCAGGATTCCATTGTGCTAGATGCTGTACAAACATAGAACAAAGATGCCTCCTGCCCCGAAGAGCTTGCAATCACAGACAAATGATAACAGTGGCTTTTGATTACATGCACCGTTTCTCAAAAACACAAATTCAGGATCTAAATATTGTTATCAATGGAAGCGTTGGGTTAAAACTAAAAAGAGCACTTTTTTTCCCTCAGACAAGTTTCCATAGAGGCAAAATATACATGAGAAGCATAACATCATGAAGTTAAGGTCTGAAGTCAGGGCCAACCAGTTACCAGGTCAGTGGTCAGCCAGAACAGTTTCAGGGGCCATCTCAGTTTTAATATGCTTTTACATTATACCATGTTTCTACATATATGTTTGCAGTGGTCCATTACTACTGGATAAGCCCCAGGAGATATACAGTGATATACAGCAGAGAGGGTTTTGGTGGGGGGTGTTGTTTGCGGGGGGCATCAGGGGCAAGAATAAAATTGAAAATGTCCATTTCAAGAGTTGGAGGTTCAATTGGCCTACTTCCACGGTTAAGCTAAACACTATACTGGGGACCAGATTCTGCATTATGGCCAGGAAGTGCTAGAGGAGAGCTAGTTACAGTTTAAACCAATCTGTGAGGTGTTGTAAATTGTGCCAGCTGGCTATGTTCTAGTTGGGATGTTATGGCAGTTGGGTATTGCCTTAAGCTCTGGCCACTCCTTCTACCCATTCCTCAAGACAGCTCTTCCCACCTCCAACATGCCCCCTGTACTGGGATCTGGAGCAAGGAGGGTTTGGAGGCCTGCTAACAAGCTCTATTCCTGCCAGTGGTTATCCCCACCATGGGACTCAGGGGTGCAAAGGGAGCAGAATGGGCCAGAGAATCTGGCCCTCGTTGGCAGATATCAATTTTCACTATGAGCATACTGATAACGTGTAGCCTATACCAGCAAAGGTATAATTTATACAAGTTCTTTGAACAAAATAAGCTATGTCAGCAAAATGATTTTTTGCCAGTATGACTCACTACAGTAGGGCTTCTGCCAGCATGAAGGTGTCAATAATAAACAAAATAAGAAGAAGAAGAAGAAGAAAAATCAAACCCTTAGCTGACATTCCTATACTGGTGAAAGTTTTAAGTGTACACCTAGTTGAATTTTGCCTTCCTCTTTTGTGCACTCTATTATTTGGGCTCATGTCTTATAAAGTCATAGAAATGTAAGACTAAAAGATAGAGCCCTGTGTGGGTACAAATTTATATCTGTGGATGCAGATATCCATGGATATAAATCAGTATCTGCGAAACCCCAAGGCTCTCCCAGGAACTGCAGTGACGAAAGGAGCAGAATGTGGGGCCGCTGCTCCCAAGAGCCAGCACTCCTCGCCGGCAGCTCCTCTGGCGTGGCTGTACCACCCCCAGTCCCACCCTCACCCCTGCCCCCTTCCACGCAGCTGTCTGCGTCTCCTGTCTGGGGGCGTGCGCACCACTTCAACACAAGAGCGCGACCAGGGACAGCTGCAGGTGAGCCTGATGCCTGCCCCAATGGGGCATCAGGCGCGGGGCATTGGCTCCTAGGAGCAGCAACCCCCATTCTGCTTTTTGCGCTGCTGCAGTTCCTAGGAGAGCCCTGCGGTTCCGTGGATACTGATTTATATATGCAGCTAACCGCATACTAGGATATAAATTTGTATCTGCGCAGGGCTCTACTAAAAGGGACTTTGAGGAGTCATCAAGTCCAGCTTCCTGCGCTGACACCGGAAGTAAACCTAGATCATCCCTGATAGTGTATCCAACCTGTTCTTAAAAACCTCCAATGATGGGGAGTCCACAACCTCCCTTGGAAGCCAATTCCAGTGCTTAAATATTCTTATAGTTAGAAAATTTTACCTAATATCTATCCTAAATATCTCTTGCTGCAGACTAAGCCCATCACTTCTTGTCCTACATTCAGTGGACAAGTCACATTTGAGATTTTTTTTAAAAACACACCCTTATTTTTCCCCATATTACTTTACTTCTCTTTCTAGCTCAATTTCCTTGCTGGGGAATAATACCTTGGAGAGTATTTTGGATTTTTTAATCAATTTTCCATGGATTATAAATTTACCACCATTATCCTCATTGCCAAAGAAAACAGCTCAACACTTCAATGAAAACGTTCTGACAATAGACTACAGGTTTAAGGGATCTCTCTTTCAGTTACACGTGCACGCATGCACACACACACAGAATCAAAAGTTTATATTCAAACCGTTGTTCCACAAAATATAGGATTTTTTGCAAAACAATATTTTCCTGGAAAAATTGTTTATTTTTAAATGACAAAAAGTAACAAACAATCCCACCAATACCATTCTTTCCTCACTTTTGACACCCCCCTTGCCCCCCGGCTTTTTATCTCTTTTCCCTCCACATTGAACTAAAAAAAAGGAGGGCATGAGAAAGGAAGGAGGAAAAAATGGAAAAAACATGAGAAATGTTAAAAAAAAAATTATCTGTAAGGTCTCCAAAAAAAGCAATTAGCATTTTCGACCAGCTCTAGGACATACACAAATATATGAAGTGGCCACAATAACGGATGAGACATATCTTATTACATTCAAGTGAGACACTGACCTCATTAGAAGACATACCAAGGAGAATAAATTAAGAGATAATATATGGGCTGCTGTGGATGGGGCAAAGAAGATATTAAATCTGAGCAGTCAGGATACAAAGAAGAACGGACAGAAAATAAATAACATCTATCCTTGAGTCCATAATTTAAAGTGAGTCAGAGATTCCCACTAAGGGGTTAGGTGGTAAGAAGTATCTTTACTGAATATTTAAGTATTTTTTTTAACTGAAGTAGCAATCAGCAATATTTGGCTGAATTGCTAAAAATGGAGAAAAATTTCTATAAAGTTGGGTACACTTTATGAAAAGTGCTATCAGTTTCCATCTTCTCCCCATTGTATCACTTAAAAGAATCTATATTTACTGCTTCTGCCATCAAGCACTTCCTGCGTAACAACAACTAAAGAATTAATCCTGCCAGAATTGCTTTTAAGTTGCAATGCATTAGCACCTACCCAGCAGAAATGTTGACTGCCATTTGAAGTTATGAAAACAACTAACATAAAAGTCAAGGGTAACATCTTTCATCTACAACAAGTCTTTCATGTATTTATTTTAGCAGTTTTGAATCAAACAGCTAATGAAGACTTACTGTAGTGTACTGGTCTATAACTCTCTCTCTCTCTCTATATATATATATATATGTATACATACACACACACACATACATATATATGTATCTCCTCACATCTCTAAACTGACTGTGAAGGGTTTAAGAAATTAAAAATATAAAATAAAATTAAAAGAGCACATTTCTGTGAATTTGGTTTTCTTGTTTTTAAGGCTTGGGGTATACATTGCAAAGCAGTTCTTCATCTCCGAAGCTACTTTGCAAGTGATGTTCATTAAAATAAAAACAAAAAACAATCTTTAAACTTACTTAAAAATAACCCCACAAAAACTGGCAAATTATCAGAATAGCAACCTGAACAGAAATATTGAAGATAAAGATGACAACCCTGAAAAAGGGTATCAGCAAATTACTCTCATTCTAAGTCATATCCACAGTGTGTATGGGTTTCAGTACTGAAATGGGTTCAAATTTTCTTAAGAAACTAGCTTACATATTGCAGAATTCTTCATGTAAGACTTTTAACACTGAGCACAGCAAAAGATGAGACAGTCTCTGGATTAATACTAAATCAGAATAGTTTCTTCAAAAAACAGAAATACCAATTTCTAATAAAAAGGGCATACAAGACTTTATAATTCAAATAACTAATTCATGAACTCTCACAATTGGCTTCCATTGCAACTGGAAACAATACCTACCATGAAACAAAGTAAAACTAAACATAACTGAAGGGATTCAAAGTGCCTTTTCCCAGAACTCACAATATAAATTATGAGCATCAAAAATTTCTCTTCCCATTCAAATCAAAATCAATCCTCATTAAAATCATATGGAAAATATGAAGAAAGGGGTGAACTGAGAATTTTCACACTCAGACCCCAACATAAATTCTGGAAACCTATAATATTTCCACTACCATGAACTATCACAAAAAAAGCATAATTAGTTTTCTTGCATGTAATTTTGTTTTGTTTTCTTGTATAGATCCACTGTGCTGGAATTCGTAAGTATTTCTGTTCAATCACGCTGAATGAAAGCAGATAATTTGGGAGGAGAGAGTTATGCTATTTGGGATGGAAGAGGAGATTCTTGAAGTTCCTATTGCCAACTTGCTTATTGAACTGACCACACAAACATCAAAAACTGAGACACACACAAAATTAGAACAACCAGTAGAATCTAGAATGTAAGTGCAGTAGACTGGAGTAGACAACCAGTTGAGGTCCCTTCCAGTCATATATTTCTATGATTCTATTCAATAAATACAACCACTGAATTGACTGTCATTATTGTGTCATTCTGACTCTATCTAAGACTCCTTCTTCACCTGACCAGGGGAAAGCTAAAAGAGAATCTCATGCTAACTCAAACAGACAAAACAACTTTGAGCTAAGCAGCACTCCCATTCACTTACAGGTGGGACACAGGAGCCACCCTATGGGGGACAGGGTCTAACACATATTAGAAGCTTCATATACTGGAGATGAGGAAAACCCAAGGTCCCACTATATTTGGAAGGATTCTCTGTTTGATGTTGAACATTCACTAGGGAAAATAGTGAGACTGAAATCAGTAGAGGCTTAAACAATATGACCAAAGATCTGATCTTTTTTATATTTCCCTGACCATAACTGCAGTCAGTAAGAAGGTGGTAGGAAACAAACCAAATCAAAACCCCTTTATTATTAAAATCTTGACATACAAGGCAACAGTGAAAGAGACAAGGATGTCCTTGAAGCTTAAAGCTTTAGATCTATACTTTAACCACAGCATTTGGATACTGCCTCCTTGAGATGGGAATAAGACGAAGGAAAAAGGATTCACTTATCTTCTCTTAGGTAATCATGAACCAGGTTCATGAGATGTTACAGGAGGATCTCAAAAGTGCCAAAAATGCAACCATGATTCCAGATGAGCTAAGTGACAGAAAGGAATGCTGATTATGATATACTGGTCCTGCCAAGATCCTGGACAGTGGAAAGAGATAGGGCCAGTTGATTCTTGTACAGAAGATTTTCATCCCTGATGAGCAGAATGACATGAATGTCACTTACAGAAGGATGTGTCTTTGAGAGGGCTTCATCCAAGAGTTTAAACAGGGGGACTACCTGAAAAATGACAACATGATTTATTTTTTAAAATATCAGGTGCTCTGGAGCATTAAAGTATCATAGATATAACTGAAGTTTTCCAGGTAGTGTTGGGAATCAGGACCTTCAGCAGAGCCAGTCTAGCCAGCCTCCACATAACATAACAAGTGAAGCTGGACTGTAGTAGGCTGCCAGACTGACCACACAGTCTGATTGGTAGGATGAGTCATCACACCAGCTCTTAAGCCCAGCAGCAGCAGCCGCTCAGCAGCTGCTCAAAGCATTCACCCACAGCTGTGACAGCTTCTGCACCTGCTCATTCCCAGCCTTACCCCTGCCTTGTTCCAGCCCTGCTCATGCCTTGGTCCAGCCTTAGACCCAGCCCTCCTCCTGCCTTGCCTCACTCTAGGTTCCACTGGCTCTGATTTCCAACTTCAACTCTCGCATCTGATCACGTTCTGACCTTCAGCTTCAATTCCTGACTTCTGACCCTTGGCTCTGGCCTCTGTCTCTAACCCTGGGCCTTATTTCTGGCTACCAATGCTGGTTCCAACCACTAGGCATGACTGCCCACAGGGTCCCAGAGACCAGACTCCAGCCTGAGCCCAGAAGTCTACACAGCAATGAAACAGCCCCACAGCCCAAGTTGGCTGGCCTGACAAGCAGTAGATTTTTCTTTGCTGTGTAGACATGCCCTCAGAAGCACTTCTTCTTTCTCAATCTAGATCAGTTGCAACAATCTTATCTGACAGGTATATTTTGTTTCTCATTTTTAAAAACTGTATTTTACCCTTTATTGTACTGAAACCTGTGCTTTTAAGGTAGGATTTTCAAACACCTTAAGTACCCAATTCCCACTGAATGTCAATGAGACCTGGGTGCCTAACTCCCTCCTGCACTTTTAAAAATCCCAGCCATAATTCATGTATATTCCTTTATCAAGCATTCACTGAAAAGAATGCATTGGTGTACATTTGGCTTTGTGCAAAAAAAGATGTTCTTTTGATAAGTCTATTTCTTCAACCAGTCAATATGGTAACTCCAGTATCATAACCCTTGTTCTGATGTGGTCTTTGAAGATTAAAGGGACTAGTCAAGATGATTTGATCTGAAAAAAAATGTGGACTCTAATTTCTTTGCAGCCACCTTTCCTGAGTTTACAATTGCTCCTTTTAGATTGTCATTAACTATCACAAGCTGTTGCCTCCTTCAACAATTTCCCTTAAATCAGAGGACACCTCCCTCTTCAGAAGATCTAGAGTCTGCTTATCTTCCTGATGCCTGCATGATTGGACTATTCCAGAGAAAGGAGTAAACACTGAGGCCTTGATAAAAGATTGTTCCTGCAGCTGACTCAAGAAATGCAAAATCATTCTGGAGTAGCTGATGAACTGTAGCTACTACCAACACTTTTATTTCTCCAATTATTGTGAAATGAGTCATTTGGGAAGAAAGTCAGAGGTGGCAACAAAGATGTTCTGCATATGTTCCCTCTAATATGCATCACCTACTGTTTTAAGATTGAGGCACAGACCTACATGGGCTTTTCTACACATGGAGTCGTTCCTCATTAACTCTATGTCTAATCATGCTTATTCTGGAATAATGATGTCCACATATAGTGTTAATCCGGAACAACTCTCTTGGGACCCTGTCTACACATAGACATGAATGTGGAACTGAGTAGGTCAGAGCCTGCAGCTCCAGCCTAGGTTACGAAACTTAAGGAAACTTAGGGGGAGAGCAGGAAGGGAGCTGAAAGGCCCTTTCCATCTCCCCACTATCTCTGGAGCAGAGCTCCTCACACAGCCTCTACCACAGTAGCCTGTACAATCTTAACTGTATCAATCAAAATACATTAGATAATGAACAGATCCTTTCATGAAGCTCTGACATAAGATCCAAATAGTATGCCCCGAACTCTTCCAGCATAAGTAAATCCCATTTGCAAGATGGGTGAAAATCATCATGGCATCGAGTGAAATTATTATGTAGGCGTAAGAGATACTATCCACTTGAAATCCAGTCAGTTTCAGAAAATGAGTTTCAGAGTAGCAACCGTGTTAGTCTGTAACTGCAAAAAGAAAAGGAGTACTTGTGGCACCTTAGAGACATACTCAAATAAATTTGTTAAAGCTTTCATGAAGTGAGCTGCAGCTCATGAAAGCTTATACTCAAATAAATTTGTTAGTCTCTAAGGTGCCACAAGTCCTCCTTTTCTTTTTGAGAAAATGAGTTGTTAGTTTTAGAGACTCCACCTGCCCTTGAATCACCTCAATATTTTTTGTGGTTATAACAGTCACATTTTCCCTTTAAAAGAAAAACTGTTTCTTTCCCCTCTGTTGTGAGAGACAGTCACACGGACATCAAGGGAAAACAACTAATTTTTTTCCCTGAGAGTTCAGTTAAACTGATTATACATAAGCACTCTCAAATGTACAAAACAAATGGGAAAAAAATTCCCTCCTTGAATTTCTTTCAGTTATAGTCACCTTAGGTGTTACCTGCAATATTAATAGGTTAAAATATTTCAGATCAAAGTGTATCTAAGTTACTGGTCTTCCTTTAAGGAGATTTTTAAGTAAACAAAAGTAAAATAGCACTGGAGAGACTCTAAAACCCTATAGGTAAAGTATCACATTGCAATCACGTTAGTTATTGCTAGAACATTGTCATGGTATTCAAAATGTTTCAAGTCATCATCTGTTCTTGGTGTTTATAACAACCAAATTAAAGTTCAAAATTAATCTGCTTCCTTCTGTTTTGCATGTACAAACTTGTTAGTAAATAATAACTCAGGGATGCCATAGTATTGGCTGGCACTGAAAGAAAAAAAATCATTGAAGTGTTTGGTTTAGAATAAAACAAAGCTGTATTCACTTTGCGAACCAAATATAACTAAAAGATTAAATTTTGGGACTACCAATCTTATTACTGTAATTGAAATTTATATTCTGATTGTCACAATTCAGGGCAACCCCTCCATGGTCCCTCGAGGGTATTCATTCTAGGCTACTGGCTCCTCAGCCTTCACCTCTCTTGAGTAGACACCCGGAACACACTTCCTACTGACTGTAGTTTTTCCAGGTTGAACAGTTTCCTGCCTAGATTGATATCCCCAGCAAGTCAAATGGCCTAAACGGCCAGTGTCAGCACTTTGCTTTCTTTCCAGAGGCTACAGTGTAATTGCCCAGTTATAAGTTATCACACAGCCCTTTCTAAGCAAGCACATTTACTCTTCAGTGAAAGCATTACAGAGAAAACATATTTAAAATAATAATGGAACCTACATGCAAAGTAATGAGCTTACCAGAGATCAGCCCAACTCTAACAAGGGCTCTGGTACGTGATTGATCCTTCAAATGCCACAAAGGTGGTTTTTTGTGATTACCAGTTCACAACAACCTCTGCTCAGAACAAGCACACCCATGAATAAATTAGTGTCTCCTTTATGCAGCTGGGGCCTTTGATCTTCAGATTCTGGGAATTATATAATCAGCAGACAATGATTCTCTCCTCAGGGTTGGGTCTGGAGGCAGGAGTTTGTATGCACCTCCTCCCCAAAGTATTTCCTAGGAAACCCACTTAACTTTTCTTTGTCCCAGAAATTCCTTCTTGTCTGGCACCTTGTTTAAAATAGTCCTTTAAAACTCATAACAGTTCTCAAAGTTTACACTGGCCATATCTCCCCCTAGAGAAGTTACATCCAATCCAATGATAATTCATAAACTTTGCATTCAATACAATGGACTCCAAAGACATTGAATTAAGTTTAAGTAAAATTTTTCAAGGACATTGCAGGAAATTGCCCTGTCACATTCATCCACGGCTACTGGTTTTATAAACATCTTCTCTTTAGAATTTAACTTTGCATATTAAAAATAAATTCCATGAATCTGAAGTGTTAAGTATTGTTTCCTCTAGTACTGCGCTGCTGTTCTACAACTTAAAATGTTAAGGAAATTAGCTATTTCTTGAGAATGGGTAAAAACTGACATAGCTCTAAAACTCCCCTCTCTCTCCCCCCATCTGAAGCTGCTGTAGGACATAAAAACGACCTAAATGTACCATTAGTGCTAGGATTTGGATCATTTCAAGGAGAGGAATCAAGTAAATGTTTAAACTCATTCTTCCTAATCCTGATTTTTTGTGCACATTTTTGAACTGCATTGTCTTTTCTGCGATATCCCCAGGAGGGATAGCTAGGGGGAGGGGAAGGGAGAGGGGGAAGGAGGAAAGACATACTATCCCCAGATAGGAGCTTTGTTCTTGCCAAAAAGGATATAGATAGGTAAAAAATGAGCAACTTCAACACACGTCTTTAAAACACAATTTTGTTTAAACTAAGGTTATGTTTAGGACAAAGACAAACTATTACACTTTAACCTGGACCTCAAGTCAATATATATATATAAACATTTACTTTAGTATTTATCGTGCAGTTGGCTACTTATTTAATCCTGGATAAGATCCCTGGGTTATTGTCAGAAAAGAAGTATATGCAATTCACAGTTTCTTGGTATTTTCTTGCATCAAATGAACTAACATTTCAGTTAATATGGACATCTTTCCAGCTCAGCAATTATGCCTTCTAGCTTTTTCTCAAGGCATATCCTTACATATTATCCAATGTGCAGTTTCCACATTACTTACTTGGCAGGATTTAAAGCCTTGCAACGCATCTCCCTTGCTGCGAGGGAGATCATCACGAAGTCCTTTAACAGTAATGATATTACTTGTGCTGGTAAAGGAAGGCATTAGAAGAATGGTATTCATAGGATGCATTAATAACATTGACCTTTCACAAACTGTATACAGCTTTCTCAGAATGATGTCAGTTTTCAATTTCTGTTTATATAATTGTGATAGCTAGTAAAGCAGTTTAGCTTTCATTATCATGGTATGCAAGCAAATGAAAGTGAGCATTAAGTTAGAAATGGTATAATTAAGAAGGGCATTTCCTAGGGATTAATGGCCAACTGGATGAGCTGATTAACCCCAGTTGATTATTAATCCCTAGGGCACGTGCTAGATGTTCCATGTCAACATCATTATTGCTAAACTGAATATATTAAAAAAAGGCAACTTCAAAATATGCTTTGGGTTTAGTTCCAGTTTTATGTTGCCGTACACATATTACAACACTAATGTATCTGTACTGGGCAGGACCATTGTTCAGTCAGGTAGCCCTAATCCATGTTACCATTCAATTTAAATCTGCAAATATGTTATGTGTACATTCATTTTTGGGTGGTTGCTGTTGTACAGATTCTAATATGAATGAGGGGAAGACCCCTATTTATTACCGCTGCTTGTAAGTGAAACTGTTGATTAATTTTCTCACACTAAGCAAAAAGCATGGACAGGGGAATTACTGTAAAAATAATTTTGAATATATAGTTTCACATTTAAGACACCTATTCTATTACACTTCACCCACTTAGTCTCATGGCGGCCAACCTATTTTTCTGCTCTTGCAGAGTGGTCAAGCTGTTCTTTTCATAAGACAGCAAAGGTTTTTAGAGCTATCTGTTTCTGAGATTGAATTTAAAACTATTTAGATAATAAAGAAAGATTTTTTTTCCTTTTCATAGGGAAAAGTCTGAGTGAAAAAATCTAGTCCTCCATACAGAAGACACATAAGAATGGCTATACTAGGTCAGAATAATGGTCCATCTAGCACAGTATCCTGCTTCCAACAATGGCCAATGCCTGATGCTTCACAGAGAAAGAAAAGAACAGGGAAATTATCAAGTGACCCATCCCATTGTCCTGTCCCAGTTTCTGGCAGCTGGAGGTTTAGGGACACCCGGAGAATGGGGTTGTGTCCCTAAATGTGTTGTCTAATAGCCATTGATGAATGTATCCCCCATTAACTTGCCCAATCCTTTTTTGAACCCTGTTATACTTTTGGCCTTCACAACCTCCCCTGGCAACAAGTTCAACTGTCCATTGTGTGAAGTAATACATCTCTTTTTGTTTGTTTTAAATTTGCTGCCTATTCATTCCATTGGGTGATTCCTGGTTCTTGTATTATGTGAAGGGGTAAGCAATACTTCCTTATTCACTGTCTCCACACCATTCATGATTTTATAGACCTCTGACATATCTGCCCTTAGTCATCTCTTTTCTAAGATGAAAAGTCCTAGTCTTTTCAAGCTTTCCTCATACGGAAGCTGTTCCATACCCCTAATAATTTTTGTTGCCCTTCTCTATACCTTTTCCAATTCTAACATATCTTTTTTTAAGATGGGATGACAAGAACTGCACTCAGTATTCAAAGTGTGGTCCTACCATGGATTTATATAGTGGCAGTGTGGTATGTACTGTCTTATTATCCATCCATTTCCTAATGGCTCCTAACATTGTTAGCTTTTTTGATTTGTGCTTCACACTGAGCAGATGTTTTCAGAGAACTAGCCACAATCACACCAAGATCTTTCTTGAGTGGTAACTAATTTAGACCCCATCATTTTTCGTGTATAGATGGGATTATGTTTTCCAACGTGCATTGCTTTGCACTCATCAGTATTAAATTTCATCTGCCATTTTGTTATACAGTCATCCAGTTTTGTGAGATCCTTTTAACTCTTTACAATCAGCTTTGGACTCTTTTACGCCCCCTTTCTCACCATCTAGACGAGAATCTCACCTACTTTTGCAGAAGCTAAATTGGACAAAATCCAGCAAAGATTCTCCTCCTGCCTAGCTACCTGGTTCCCTTCTCCCGCTCTTCTGCCTCCAAGTTTCTCCCTCTCATCCTTCATACCTCTCCCATTCAGAGGTCCTCCTCCTTCAGCTATCTCTTTCTAATACCTCAGCCTGTTCCCTTGACCCCATTCTTTCATGTCTCCTTTTAGCTTAGCCTCCTTCTTGCCTACTGTCCTCAACACCCTCTTAATCATTTCTCTGTCTTCTAGCATGCTCTTGTATCCCCATATTGAACACCTCCCCTCAATCCCTTTTACCTTTCTAACAGCCACCCTTTCTTTTCTCCTCTTTGTCTCAAGAATCCTAGACCACAAAATCTACTCATGCTGCCTTGATCATGCCTCCTCCAACTCTCTCCTTGGTTACCACCCAGCTGGCAAAATAGCTCTGATCAAGATCACTGCTGGCCTCCTAATTAAATCAAAATAGCTTCTCTCTGTTACTTATTCTTGACCATAGAGAAGATTACCCCATCTTCTGAGCTGAGGAAGGCAGTGAGACTGATTAGGTGCGAGATGACAGACCGTGGTTTCTGTCTACAAGAAGTGCCAATAATACTATCACAATTACATAGTAAATTAAAAATTATTCACCCTGAGGAGCAATTAAAAACCTTTAGACATTCTACTTGTATATCTCCTCCTGCCCATGAGTAGTCTCTCACTGTTGTTAATGATACTAGGCTTACCTAAGTCTGGGAATTTCCCTTGTCCTCAGCTGACTGTTTCTGTAAACTCTTATTGCTTAAACTAAGGATTCATTTATTACCCCTCCTCCAACAGGTGCTGTACAGATATAACAACAAAGTGATCGCATAATGGAAGTTTGGAGAGGAGCCCAGCAGTCTTGGCATCTTCTGAACAGGATTCATCATTTTGTTCTGTTGATACCTCCTCCCTGACAGTTTGCATATGAAACTGCTGTATTAAGGAGTAGAAACAATTATTAAAGTAGATGTGGGGGAATCAAAACTGCAATCACTATGAGAAGTAAATGCAGGAAATCACAACTGAAGAAGATGCTTTATGCCAAGGGCTTTTTCCTGAGAAAAAATCTTTACGAATTCAGTCTGAAATATGCCTAGTGGAAAATATAGGATTTGATAAAATGTACCACATAGTATCAAAGAACAGTCTTTTTAAAAATGAAATGAAATACAACTATTCTCCAAAATTCATAGTTATAGTGTTGTTCTTGTACTGGTACCCATATGGAGGATTTTTAACATGGATTGAAGAGTCACAACTGTTTGTTAGTCAGCAGGAAGCCTCTTATTTCCAATTCTATTTACTATTTTGTTCTACTAACCTCATTTTGTTGAGGTAAGCTAGAACAGGTCTAACTAAAACCAGGAAAGAAAATCTCTCCCATTCACAATCATTGTCGACTCTCATTTAATGAAAATGTACAACAAGGAATGGAATAATAGATATTTAACTGCAGTAATGTTTACAGTGCCAAAAATATCTGTACTGGTTGACTGGTTAGTAGTACACAGGAAAGAGGAATACCTTCCTACCACTGTCTGCAAATTCTAAAACATATTTTAGGTTAGACAAAAGTTAGATTGTAAGCCCTGAATCAGAGTTGGTGAGTTTTTTAAGCCATTGTTGCAAAAATTTCTTCTGTTGAACCATGTGATGCTCCACAATGAAATTACTTTACCATGTGTGTTTCTGACATGTTCCCAATTTATACTTTTGTTCAAGTTGAACAAACAAGTTCAAGTAGACTTTAAAACAAAATAAAGACAAATAATATGCTTGTCTGTATTTCAAATTGAATTTAGACTTTTTGGCAAAGTTATGTTTACAAATCCTAACAACTGGAGCAAATATTTTTACAAGGTGTTCTACAGTATCATTGAACTAGCAACACTAGAAACCCCCAGAGCTATTTTATGGAGAGGCTAGTGTAGGTCCTTTCCACAAACAAAGAATGTCCCTGTTCCCACAGTTTGACAAATTAAAGATTCACCATACGCAGAGAGTCGCTCCCACCTCCTGACCCCCAATTTGAGATCTAGATCCCTAATCTCTAAAATCAGCTCCATTCAGTTTGAGGCACCAAACCGTTACTCCATAGAGAGGAGCTATCCTCCCCCCACCAAATAACCTCCAAAGACAGATTTCTCTTTTCGAGGCATCCTTCCCCGTAGCTCAGATATGCTACCTCCATCAGTCACCAGGCTCTTATGCCCCCATTATCTTTGGTTCATATGATAAAGAAGCAGATGACTCTCCCTGGTTTCTTTCCCTGGCAGTTGCCCTTCCACTAATTAGGAAATTGAGCAGTGTCTTCTAATTTATATCTTGCAATGCATTTCTGGAGTGCAATAAGCCATCACATACAGATATCAGCCAAAAGGTTGAAGATTTGAGCCCACTCAAGAATGTGACTGTTACTGCTTTGGGGAGGCAGTGTGTTTTAGTGGACAGGACACTGGACTGGGAGGTCAGGAAAATGGGTTCTATTCCCAGTTCCACCAATGAGGTGTTGCAGTCTCTTGGACAGTCACTTGACTTTTCTCTGTTTCACTTCATCCACTTTGTCTGACTTTTCTATTTAGATCGTAAGTTCTTCAGGTCAGGGACTGTCTACAGCAGGGGACAGTAAACTACGGCCTACGGGCCGGATCCGGCCAGTCAGGGCTTCAGTCCAGTCCGTGGGATTGCCAGGCCTGTGGCACAGTGGGAGCTAAGGCAGGCTCCCTGCCTGCCCTGATCCTGTGCCACTCCCGGAAGTGGCCAGCACCATGTCCCTGCGGCCCCTGAGGAGTGGGGGAGGCAGAGGGCTCCGTGCACTGCCCTCACCTTCAGGCATACCCCCCATGCAGCTCCCATTGGCCGGGAACGGGGAATTGTGGCCAATGGGAGCTTCGGGGGTGGTACCCACAGGTGAGGGCAGCGTGCGGTGAAGCCGCCTGCCCCACCCCACCCCCCAGAGCCACTGCCGGACATGCTAGCCACTTCCGGCAGTGGTGCAGGGCCAGGGCAGGCAGGGAGCCTGCCTTAGCCCCGCTGCGTGCTGCTGCCACCTAGAACCGCTCAAGATAAGTGGTGCTGGGCCAGAGCCCGCACCCCGAACCCCTCCTGCACCCCAACCCCCTTCCCTGAACCCCCAACCCCCTGCCTTGAGCCCCCTCCTGCACACCACACACTCTCCCACACCCCAACCCCCTGCCCCAGCCCTACATTCATGGCCCTGCATACAATTTCCCCACCTAGATGTGGCCCTCGGGCCAAAAGGTTTGCCCACCCCTGGTCTACAGCATTGCCAACCCATGAGTAAGACCCCAAAAATGGATTTAAGATTATGACATTTAAAAAAATACACTTGTGATTCTTTTGCTTTGCCTTCCGATTTTTGATCCTGTAGGATGCACTTGTGTCACATTTTCCATCTTCTCTCTGAAACCATTCGGGCTAGGAACGTTCATTAACAAAAAGTAAGCCAAGATGTCAAAATCCAGGAGCTGGGGCATTCAGGGTGGAAAAAGCCACACCAAATATTGCTAATCTCAACAAGAACTGGCAATACTGTGTCTATTTCTCTGTGTGTGTGTGCAGTGCCTACACAATATGGCCTTTGTCTCAGATGGGGTCTCTAAGTGCTACTTCAATACACAAAAATTAAATAAATATATTTAGAGACAAATGTATTGGGGCAAATAAGAACATAACTTGATTATGTTTCATATTCACATACTTTAAGGATATGAATAAGGAAATAAAGGAAACTGGTTTCTGTTTTAGCTCACTGCTATGAACACACACTACTTTTTGTGAATGGGGAAAAATCCATCAAACTGGAAGGAAATGCTCAATGTCATGATGTCTAGCTGTACCAGAGTGCATAACCAAGGCAAAGAGCCTCTGGCTTGGCTGTGTAATGCAATGACTAATTGGCTTTAGCATCTTTACATAATGCCTATTGAACTGAATTTAGAATTGTAGCCAGCTCCTTAGCATATGTAGAATCATAGTTTAGTGAGGTATCAGAGGCTTTGCTGAAGTATATGACACCACCTCAAGTAACTAAAACCCAGAGAGCAAGATAGCTACCCCCAAGTGAGAAGCAAAAGTGCTAACTCCTATTAGTATATAGCAGACTGGAGAAATAAGTGAAAAATAATAGCAATTATTCAGTTTTAAAGAACTGAATGTACCAAATAGATTTTACATTGGCAGATACTACACTTATTACTTACAAACACTGAAGTACAATGAGATTTAGAGTATATTCATGACATAATTAAGAAGAAGTAGTGTGACTAACATCACCTCCCATCACCTGCAGGACAGGAACTGTGCTGCCTTCACAAACAATTAGATGTCTACCATGCCTTTGGGTGGTGGGTAATCAATGTATAAAATAATGATAATATTGAGTAAATAATTGCTTCCCCCTCCTCCACATAAATCTGGTTATTGAACCGTAGACATATGAGAATCTTCATTATGCTCCATGTTTAGGGCCAAGAATACTGGTAGGTTTTGGGGGGACCCTCCGAGACATAATAGTGCATGGTGCCAGCCATTTCCTTCCCCATCTATGGCCAGTTTTTCAGTTGCAGGGTCAGCTGCACCTCTGAGCCCTTCTCTGCCTCTTTGATTGCACACCCACAGGGGGTTAGGCCTTGTACCCTTACTTTTTAAGGCGAGGCTGGTGCAGCTGCAAGCCCCTGGCAGTGCTCTGTTTCTCTCCCCCAGCCCCAAGGTATTTTTAGTTAAAAAGTCGGGACAGCTTGTGGGCTGCTGGGAATTTTTGTTTATTGTCCGCAACCTGTCCCTTTTTTTCTAAAAATACCCATGATAGAATCTTAACCTTAACTATCTGAAGCTCCAGCAGCTCACATGGAAAGCTTCAGCAGCACTCTGCCTCATAAGACCATGCTGAGACCTTTATTACAGCTGGTCAAAAAGTTGACAAAACATTTTTTCCAACAAAAAATACCATTTAATCAAACCTGGGGTGAGAAGACTCACCCAAGAATAGCCAATGGCCTGGTGGATAGGCATTCACATGGGCTGTAGGAGCCCAGATTGACATCACCAGGCAACAGAGTCACACTCTGTCCCCCTGGCCCAATGGATATTTAATTATTTATACAAAGTGGAACAGCTCCAACAAAAAAGAGAGAGCGAGAGAGAGAGACTCTCTTACTAAATGCAGTGCTCAGATTTTCTGAAAATCTGACACTACATAAGTAAAAAGACATTCTAGACCAGATAAATGTTACTAATATTAAAGCATTTTCACGTCTAAGTAATTAAAAATAAAATTACTAACAATTTAAAGTATTCATTTCCATGACAGTTTGGTGTGTTTGTGTGTGTATGTGTAAAACTTAAAATGATATCCTAATAAAGAAATAACTTTATATTACAATAATATGAAGGCCTCCAATTATATTTTCAAAGCATCACATGAACAAACAAGCAATAACTTTGCTATGTATAAAGTGAATGGATGCATTTTTTTAATCTCCTAAATACAAATTTGAAATCAGGAAGAAATACATCTGCTTATTATGGTACAGAAGCCATTTTTCAAAGCTTTGGCTGTCTTTTGAAGGTAACTGCACTTTTGAAAGAACATCAGAACTCTCCTAAAGCACACACTAAACTTTTCAGTCTAAGGATATACTATATAAACTTATCATAATACAATTATTAACCAATAATATTTAACAACTGACACCCATGGATCTCCAAGGGGTTTTTAAACTTTAATTAAGCTTCACAACACTTTTGTGAAAGAGGTAAAGGTTATCATTTGATACATGAGGTAAATCATGCAGGTGACCTGCTTACAATCACCTGGGAAGTTTGGGGCACAGCTAGAAAGAATTCAACTCTCCAGAATCCTATTCCTGTGTTTTAACACATCCACTTTCTATACCATAGAAAAGAACTGCACCTATTGTAACTTGAACATTGTATTTTAGGTAATCGAAATTAATTGCTTTTTAAAACTGTGGCATAAAACTGAAGATTCTGTTTTTTCAGGCACAGATTTGCACCTGCAATTAATTGTGGGCAAAAACTCTAGCATTTAGAGATCTAACTATTTCATTATATTGTAAAAAGAGAGGCTAGGTTAAGGTTCTTTCCAAAACACAATCTTTTAATGCATTCCTTTCCCAATAACTAGGCATCTTTCCTCTCAAAAATTCCAATACAACAAGAAATGGATATGATTTTCAGCTGCTTGTGTTCTACACTACTTCCAGGGTGAAAATTAATTAGACATCTCAAATTACAGAACTGGATTCATATATTTCTGGATCATCTTGAATTTAATCTATGAAACAGAAAATGCAACATTGATACAGTACTAGTATTTTAGAATTAGATATAAGTTTCTGCAAGGATACATTTTTGTCTTGGAAATCCTACACCTACCCTGTTGTGCATTATTGCTTAAATGTTGGAGTCTTTCATCTGGAAGAGAATCACAACTTTAAAAGAAAGCTTTCATTCCTTACCTCTGGCTATTTCTATTAACTTAATTTAGTTTAAACAAAAATACCTATAGATGCCAACTCCAATTGAGAGACCTCTATATCAAAGTCCTGACCAGGGAGACAACTGACACAAACGACTAAAATGGGGAACTATATTTCTAAAATGCTGCCACCTGATTCTCATCCCACACAAATATGTAATCTAAATAATGAAAAAAGCTTTAGTTTCAAACATCAGTTCGTTTAGTACTCTTGAAATAATCCAAAACTTTTACTTGAGTCATGACAAATGAAAGCCGTAACTGTGAGAATAACTTTTTGAACCAAAGTTAAAAATAATGTGCTCAAACTCAAGCAGTAAAGAACATGATTATATTTTCAAGGAAGACTGTCAACTGTAAACAAACCCAATGTCTTAATTATCCACATTTTTGTAATATAAAGTTAATTTTAAAATTCCAATTTACTTGTCATATATGCTGTCTTTTTACTTTTTGCATTTCATTCATCCTGGAAAATTAAAACAAACAAGGTCTGTTAGCTTTAAAAATGATTTTCACTGAAAATATTTCTATTTAGGTTTTAAAATGTTTCTTGTTACATAACTTATATATTAGGACCAATCTCTCATGTTTACAGGGACAGACTCAGCTAATCAAATCACAAAAATGTATATGTGGCACTAGTTAGAACAGAGGTGGGCAAACTACAGCCCGCGGGACCGTCCTGCCCGGCCCTTGAGCTCCCTGCCAGGGAGGCTAGCCCCCAGCCCCTCCCCTGCTGTTCCCCCTCCCCCACAGCCACACCGCCATGTGGGCCGTGCTCTGGGCAGTGGGGCTGCGTGCTCCTGCAGGGCAGCACGGCAGCATGTCTGGCTCTGGCCAGGCAGCATGGCTGCCAAACATGCTGCTTGGAGGGGCATGGTAAGGGGGCCGAGGCCATGGCGAGTGGTCCCAGGGGTCCGACAGTTGGATAGGTGTGGGAGTCCCGGAGGGCCTGTCAGGGGGCGGTTGGATGGGGCGGAGGTTTGGGGCAAGGGGCAGTCAGGGGATGGAGAGCAAGGGGTGGGGTTGGATAGGCGTGGGAATCCCGGGGGACCTGTCAGGGGGTGGGGGTGTGAATCAGGGTCAGAGCAGTCAGGGGACAGGAAGCAGGTGGGGGTTGGATAGGGGAAGAGGATCCCAGGAGGGGGTGGTCAGGGGACAAGGAGCAGGGGGGGTTGGATGGGTGGGTGGTTCTGAGGGGGGCAGTCAGGGGGCAGGAAGTGGGAGGGGTTGGATAGGGGGCAGGGGCCAGGCTGTTTGTGGTGGCACAGCCTTCCCTACTGGGCCCTCCATACAATTTTGCGACCCCAGTGTGACCCTCGGGCCAAAAAGTTTGCCCACCCCTGAGATAGAAGCATTTGCCCCAGGAAGGGGTGCTGGCCATTTCAATGTGAAGTAGACATCAGGAATGTGGGACATACCTCCAGGGGGAGAAGGCCATCATAGCAACCTGCTGGCCAATGCACCTCTCCTTTCTTAGGGGAGGGGCTGCTAGTGGTCAATCCAAAACACTGTGTTTTGGATAGATCAACAGGGAGAGAGGCACCACATGTATAAGGCAGCACCAAGAAGAAAGAGGTCTATCTATTCCTGCTCTTCCCTGAAAATCCCACTGTTCTTTCCCCTTTCCTTCAAGTTATTGGTTCCATAGGGTTCAGTTTCAATGTTCCTCTGTATATATAGGGTTGTGTGTCTGCCACAGCCGCAACATCTTGTGTCCACCTATCAGCCTGCATGGGTACATCCCGAATTTGCAGTAATTGTGTGGATTCATGCTGTGCAGCTACAACCTATTTGCTGAATAATGACTGGATTTATTGTTCCCACGTCTGTTTCACAAGATCACAGCTTTAGATGGTTGGGCCTGGCAGCAGGGATTAGACTTTCCCCACAAGGGGGAGAGATTTAACTGGGATCTCTGGTTGGGTCTCCCATTCCTGTGGAGTTTGGAAGCCAGGGTAACACCTCTTCCTTGGGGTGGACGAAGTTAAGCCTAGGACATTTTAAGATGCTCTCAATCAGAGTATTTAAAGGTGGTTGGGTTGGCCAAATAACAGCTTAGGGTAGCTGTTTTTTCCCCATTTTTCAGCTGCAAGGACAGGTTTCCTTTGGGAGTTACTTTATTTAAAGTCAAGAGTTTCAGAAAGTTGCAGCCAATTGGCCAGAAGATTTTAATCTGTCCTTGTCTTTAGTGCCATTCACAAATTGTTCTGAAAGCTTGATTCAAACATCCAGAAAGTGAAGCAATGCGCACTACTGAGAACGTTTGTGTTTCTTACCAAAGAGGAGACAGTTTCAGGATTGGTATATTTCTTCCTCAAAAACCTAAGCCACAGAGGATTACTTTTACCTTAACTGAAGCATGTTATGAACCTCTAATTAACCGATATTTTCAAAGTTTATTAAAACTGGAAGGCATAAAAATATTAAACATTGTTCTTTTAAAGACAAATGGGGGATTGCTCACCCGGGAAGGAGCTAATTTGCACCTCATCATTCTCTCTCAGGTTAGCCAAAGTTTCATATCTGATTTATTACAACAGAGAGACAGAGATTTCTCTTGCCTGAAAGCCTTGTCCATTTGATGCTCTTCTCCATTATTAGAGGCTATATAAATTTCACAAGACCCAGCAGCAACCTTAACTCGGAGGAAGAGGCTGCTCTGATAAAGGCTCTTGTGTAGAAGAGAAATGTATGGTCAGGGAGCATCACTGAAAAGTAAGAGAGGCATCTGCTTCATTAAGTTATCCTTTTGTAAGTCTGAGAAGTAGAATCTCCTAAAGTTTAATTGGGGGAGGAGGAAGGAGAAGGAGAATGAAGATTCAGTTGGGGTCTGCCAAGTTTTTAGAGTAGTCTGATTAAATGATCACTAGTGAGAAAAACAGATCACATTTTGGGCCTATAATCAGTCACAACAGCACAAGTATCTCTGATGTACTGTGCCACAAACTACTTAAACTTGGTTCTGCAATTATATCTGAAAAATGTAAACACTAAAAAAAAAAAAATCACTTTTTAAGTCACGCAAGCAAAAATTCTCAATATAAGAATAATTTACAGAAACATTACCTGAAGCATATAATTCACTGTGCAAAGTTCTACTGACCATCTGTCTCTCAAGTGACTTCTTCTAGCACAAATACTTAACCCAAAGGAAGGGAAGAGGGATGAAGTGGTGGGGGAAGAGGTAGTAGATATCATCCTGACCCAATCTTTCTCAATTCTGGTAATTTTGTCACCTTATTTTAACCTTTCATTACACATGGGAAAGGAGTATACCAAAGAAAGCATTGGCTAACGAAGATGGCAATTATGTGAAAGCGCTGTACAGATTTATAACACTTAAGGCTTGTCTACACAACGATATCCAGGAAAGTTAATCTGAACCATGTAAAGGTGATTTAAAATGAATTAGTTAAACCACATTAAATCCCTGTGTGGCTTTTGTTGTTCAGAATCAGCGGCCTTAATTCAGTTTGGCTTAATTCATTTGAATTCCTGTAAAACAATCTAAAGCAGAGGTTCTCAAACTGTGTTCCGTGAGCTCCATTCAGGTGTTCTGCAGATAGATCCCTCTAAGGTGCGTGCCTGGGTGGCCGCACACAAGAGAATGAAGGGCCAACCACCTAATTAGTGGAGCTGCAAAGGCGTTGCTCTACTAATTAGGAGCCTGGACCCTGGAGAAGATGCACATGTAAGGTGAAGTGGTGGCCTTAGGGGGAATAGGAAGTAGTTGTGAGGGGACGGTGGGGTGAGAAGAGGGGATGGAGGGAATTGGGGACATGCAGGGCTCTGGAAGCCAGAGAAAGAGGTGACTTTCTCCAGCTCCAGGGCTGTGGCTCCCAGGAAGAGACAGCCCTCCTTCCCAGCAGGGGAGAGACCCCCCTTCTTCCCAGCCCCAGCTCAGGGGCTGCTGTGTGTGGGAGAGAGGGCACATCCATCGCATTAGAAAGGTAAGACTACTGATATTAAAATATGAGCTGTGTGCTTTTATTTGTAGAATTATTAAGGTTTTTTTTATAGACAGCTTTTATCCAAAGCACTTTACAATAGTTAGCTAACAATACAAACAACATTTAGAAAGCTCGTTAAGTGGTCCGCCGAGACCCTCAGCAATTTTCAAGTGGTACGAGGAAAAAAAAGTTTGAGAACCACTGATCTAAATGGTAAAGCATTTCAGAAGATTTTGGAGAAGTCATGAACACGGTAATCACAACATGCCCCATGTAGAACAGATAAAAATAAGTACAAACCAACAATAAGATACTTCAATGGATACTAATACATTAACAGACTCCAACAGCAGAAAAGGTGAAGTATAAAGGCAAAACAGGCACACATTCAGTGTTCCATGAAGGATGAGATGCTTATTAAGACTTTGCAAAGTTCTAAAAGTGGAGGGGACGCAGGAATAAACATTGCATAACATTTTCTATGTATTCAGAACTTAGTTGCATATTACTTTGTAAAATATAAAGCTGGAACAAAATAATTGTGTGGACTTTCAAGAAGGGAAAAGGAATTAATCAGTATGAATGAACTAATGTATATTTTCTTTTTACCTTTCTAGGGCTTCCTGGAGGGTACAATCTGTGGTACACCTGAAAAACAAAAAAGTAAAAATTTAATGGAGAAGAATTAAAACTTGTAAGTAATGTGTGTTGTTAATACAAAAACATAATATTAATATATGAAGGCACAATAAACCATTGCAATATGTACTATAGACCAATCCAAAGCCCACTGAAGTCACCTGAGGCCCTGGAAATACAAATCCCATACCTGTTGAGCTGAAAGAAAATAGGACATATTGCTAAGTATCAGCAGCCGCATCTCAATGGTACTGCAGTCTTATTAATTCCCTCAGTGGACTCATACAGACATTAAACAGACTGACTGACAGACTACAAGGGTCTAGAACACCACAGCGCTGATTAGAGATTGTTCAAAAATACATGCCATCATGAACAGGGCCAGTCAAGATTCTCAGCTAGTGTAAAATGTCATGTCTCCACTAACTTCAGTGGTGAAGATCTGCTCCCTGCTAGCTGAAGATGATCAACCAGCAAGGTCGGGCCATTCTCCATAACACACTCAGGCCTTGAACCATATTGACAGGGTTGAAAATCCATAGGCTATGGATGATATCAGAGCTGCTTTACCAAAACCTTCTCAACAAACTTTCCCAAGAAGGAAAGGCTGTTAGTTGAGTGGCAAGAATGTCAATGTCTAAAGAGCACTTCTTGAGCAAGGGGGACAAAAGGAAAAAGAGAACACACAAATTTACACACATAATAGACACTGATCTGAATGTGAACTTGTGTGAGTATGTGTGAGACACGGAGAGGAAGAAAAACAATATGTAGCATAAATGGGGAAGATTTAAAATCATTCCAGGTAGTCTAAACTTTTGCCTACCTGCCCACTTGCTCATATGACAGGCAAAGCATCTTGACTTCTAAGAAAGCATTCATGCCAACTCCAATTGCGAGACCTCTATATCAAAGTCCTGACCAGGGAGACAACTGACACAAAAGACTAAAATGGGGAACTATATTTCTAAAATGCTGCCACCTGATTCTCATCCCACACAAATATGTAATCTAAATAATGAAAAAAGCTTTAGTTTCAAACATCAGTTCGTTTAGTACTCTTGAAATAATCCAAAACTTTTACTTGAGTCATGACAAATGAAAGCCGTAACCATAACTTTTCTTCTAGGTACATACTCTCTTTCTTCCATCCCCTTTTCCCCCCATGCAGCCTTAACTTTTACCATGCTTTACTTCCACAGTCATTTCAAGATAATTACATTGGGTTCACTTCATCCCTTCCCCCTGCGTATTCCATTTACAATGGCAGTAGAAGCATGGCATGGAAAGTTACAAAACTAATTACTTTGGCTGGAAAGACAAGATGGTCACTGAACTATATATTCACAATATCAAAATAGAACATATTTTTGTCCTTATTAAATAACATCATACCTCAGGGAGGCCTTGATTCTGCCATCTTTACTCACCCTGAATTATAACCTTACTGTACAACTAGTCCCTTTGAAGGCTCAATGAGAGTAAGGATGGGAGAATTTGGTCCAAAATGCTTAAAACATGGTGGGCAACTTTAAACCCAAATATATTTGTTAACACGTACATTAGATGCCTAATACACTGGGAATTCAGACTGCATATCGCACTAACAGAAGCTACACATTTAACTCCCTACACATCATATGTAAAGTTAACTCCGAAGTATTTTATTTTCAAAATCTAAGCATGCCTGCCAATGACCACAATAAAAACTATGCATAGTAAAATATTTTGACCTATACACAGCATCATAAATCTCTACTTATTCCTTATTCCCACATCTAGTTTTATTATTATTAAAGGTTTCAGAGTAACAGCCGTGTTAGTCTGTATTCGCAAAAAGAAAAGGAGTACTTGTGGCACCTTAGAGACTAACCAATTTATTTGAGCATAAGCTTTCGTGAGCTGCAGCTCACTTCATCGGATGCATACTGTGGAAACTGCAGAAGACATTATATACACAGAGACCATGAAACAATACCTCCTCCCACCCCACTCTCCTGCTGGTAATAGCTTATCTAAAGTGATCACTCTCCTTACAATGTGTATGATAATCAAGGTGGGCCATTTCCAGCACAAATCCAGGTTTTCTCACCCCCTCTCCCCACAAAACACACACACACAAACTCACTCTCCTGCTGGTAACAGCCCATCCAAAGCGACCACTCTCCCCACAATGCGCACGATAATCAAGGTGGGCCATTTCCAGCACAAATCCAGGTCTTCTCACTCCCCACCCCCACACACACACAAACTCACTCTCCTGCTGGTAATAGCTCATCCAAACTGACCACTCTCCTTACAACGTGTATGATAATCAAGGTGGGCCATTTCCAGCATAAATCCAAGTTTAACCAGAACGTCTGAGGGCGGAGGGGTAGGAAAAAACAAGGGGAAATAGGCTACCTTGCATAATGACTTAGCCACTCCCAGTCTCTATTTAAGCCTAAATTAATAGTATCCAATTTGCAAATGAATTCCAATTCAGCAGTTTCTCGCTGGAGTCTGGATTTGAAGTTTTTTTGTTGTAAAATAGTGACCTTCATGTCTGTAATTGCGTGACCAGAGAGATTGAAGATTCATACACATTGTAAGGAGAGTGGTCACTTTGGATAACCTATTACCAGCAGGAGAGTGAGTTTGTGTGTGTGGTTTCTGGAAAAAGGGGGGCGGAGGGTGAGAAAACCTGGATTTGCGCTGGAAATGGCCCAACTTGATTATCATACACATTGTAAGGAGAGTGATCACTTTAGATAAGCTATATCCAGCAGGAGAGTGGGGTGGGAGAAGGTATTGTTTCATGGTCTCTGTGTATATAATGTCTTCTGCAGTTTCCACAGTATGCATCCGATGAAGTGAGCTGTAGTTCACGAAAGCTTATGCTCAAATAAATTGGTTAGTCTCTAAGGTGCCACAAGTACTCCTTTTCTTATTATTATTAAAGTGTTTTTTTGTTTCTGTGGGAAAAGCCAAAAGCAAACTAAATTGTTCAATCACTCATTAAGTCCCCATATCTATAAAGTCAAATGACATTCCAGTCTAATAGTAATTTTGCTATAATTCTAAAGAAATAATAGGTTCTGCCAGTTCCAGTCTGCGTCTCCAGTTATTCATAAGTTATATAAATAATTACATGAGTCACTGAATAAACCATCCTTAATGTACCTGAAAAACTCTATTAATCGCTAGTGAAAAATTTGTCTTCCTGTGTTACAACTCCCATTAGTACAAAAACCTACAGATTTTAAAGTTAGTCTTAGCTCTCCCTAACTTTATAAAATCTGAACATAAGAAAAAAAAAACTGAAAGAAGGCCAATGAAAAATATTATCTGGGATAACCAGTTCTAGGATCCCAATGGAATTGAACGGTGCTAGTATTCAACTAAATATTAGTATTGACTAAATCTGAACTATCAAATCAGTATCTGAGGAGATTAGCCATATGTAAAACTTTCACTATTCCACACGGATGTATGAATTAGGATACCAGTGGAAATGATGTTTACAACAGTGTTTGCTCTACTCTCGCACACTGAATTATTCAGTTTTGCAATGAACAGGAAAATGGGTAAAGCTCTTTTGGTACAACTCAGGCCCCATTGAAATCACTGGCAGTTTGCCATTGACTTCAGTGGAGTCAGGCTTTCACCCCCCAATTTTAGTTCTAGTTCTCTGTAGCTCATGCTCATCAAAACAAACTACTACATTCCCCAAGATTTCTGCACTGAAGCAGCGGCTCACTTTCCTGCAACTGCTCTCTAGCACTGTAATTGAGAGATGTGGGTTTGTTTTATCCTGACTATTCTACAGCATTCCTATGCTCTCACTGGCTGACATCCTTGGTCTGATCCAATAAGCAGGCACAGTCTGACAGTACACAGCTGCTTAGTATTGCAGCCTTCACAGACACAGCAGCTGACTATAGGAAGTTAAGTATTACATTGTGATTCAGTGCCCACAACATTTGGGGTGCTACTCCAGTATAAAGTAAGATAACAATAGTTGTGTGTCTGTCTTTGGTTTTTAACTGGTATCTACAAAAGAGGTGCCTGTTAGGCCAGAGTGATGGACATCAGTTGAGAATGTGTTATGTTTTGGAAAAATGGGATAAATTCTCTTGTGGAGTAGATCATCACAGCTCTACTGAAATTAAAGGAGTTCCATCAATTTACAGCAGTAGAAAATTTGGGTTCATGTTAGGAATGAGAATGAGAGTTCTATCATTTGCATGCTCGAGGATACTGAAGTCTAGAAATACCTGATGTCTTCTCCTTAAATGAAGATTTGGAACACTGCCTGTAAACTGTTGCTTCTAAAGTCTCAAACATATCAGTTTACACTTGAGCATCAGCATGAGTGTCAAGCAAAAACACCAATAAAACTCTGCCAAAAGTTTTGGTGCTGAGGACTCTTAGGCTCACCCAGTCGCCTGTGAATTTCTCAGACAAAGCTGCTATAGCACTCAGAACTACATGAGGCAGCTAATAGGACAGATGCAGTAAAAGATGGACTAGGCGCTATCCTTAATTGCTAAGAGGAACAAAGGAAGCCAACTTTGAAAAAATGTTACATGATGAGCAGCATGAAAACTGAAAGTTAATATAAAAATAGAAGTAATATCAGCAGCAATAGGGAAGGATGGCCCAGTTAGCATTCTGAAGAAGCAGAAATATTATGTATTGTATCGGGGGCAGCCGTGTTATTCTGTATCCACAAAAACAACAAGGAGTCTGGTGGCACCTTAAAGACTAACACATTTATTTCGGCATAAGCTTTTGTGGGTAAAAAACCCACTTCTTCAGATTCAGGGAGAAATGCATTGGTGAATTTCTGCACTCTCTTGTACACTTATCTGGAAAATCTAGATTCCATAACACTCCTTTAGTCCCCTGATGGGAGAGAGGTGATGTCCGGGAAAAGAATCTCAGAGACAACTGCTCTCAGTGCACTGTGGCTAAAAAAAACCCACATTTGTCAAGAGGTTTCAGTCTAATAATGCCTGGTGAAGCATTACTAAAAGGATCACATCGTGGCTTCACATACATAGTTTTCCATTGAAGTATCACCTCTCTCCATACACAGAGTTATTCAGGGGAGAGAATTTAACCAAATAGGACTCCCACACAGAGTTACCAAATCTCCAGGATTGCCCTTGAGTCTCCAAGAATTAAATATAAATCTCCAGGAGATTGCTGAGAGCAACCCAGGAGATAAATCATAGGGTTTTCTGAAAATGCATATTGAACGTTGAATCCGATTTATACAGTAGTCCAGCCAGTATTTAAAATGCCATAGTAATGTGCATTTGCCTGCCCAACATTTGCCCTGTGCGTGCATTTCTTTACCTTGTGTGGCTGCGACTTTGTCATGACCAAAAGTCTGTGTACCATAATTGATATACACATGCACACGGCCACGTTCGCATTGTCTCTTTAGACTACGTTACACAGCAATTGTCTTGTACTGTCAAAAAAAGAGAACAGAAATGGATGATGGTGAGGGGTCTTCAAAATATAGCAGCTCCAAAAGTACCGTAAAAAAGAAAAAACTATTGTTGTTAAAATGACAACTTGTGTAAAGACCCTGACTACAAAAACTGGCTTCGCAAAGTCGATGAATTTACAGCAGAATGCATTATGTATCATCAAGCATTTTCCTTTAAAAGTTAACATCCACGCAGAATGTATGAAATATAAGGAATTTGTGAAAAATCAGAAAAAAAACCACTTCAGATTACAGTTTTGTTTTGGGTTTATGGGGTGGGTTTTTTGGTAAAAAGACACACCTCAAGAAATTCTAGCGATGGCAGCAGACGTTGGAGGAATGTACCATGGTGTGGGTCATCATTTAAGTTATGCTAGTCAAGACTGTGGTAACAAAATGCTTCCAAGGTTTCTACCGAATTCAGAAATTGCAAGAAAAATGTCTTGAGGACGGACAAAAGCAACTAGTATTACTGAGAATGTTTTGGCACCAAAATCGCAAGAACTTTTGCTTAATGATCTTGAATTAGCAGGGGGGCGTTCAGTTGGATTAGACACCTCTAATAAGAGAAATAGGAAGTTTTTCCCAGTAACTGTTGGTCATTTTTCCAAGACAGAAGGGATTCAACATGGCTTGCTTGATTTTTACCATGATAATAACAAGACAAATGAGGCCATTCCTGCATGCATTTCAAATATCATAGAAGAAAACTGCCTCATATAATCTGTGTCATCTCATGTAGCTGATAATGCCTCTGTTTATTTTAGAAAACATGGGTCACTTTATCAGAAGCTTAAACAACTGAATGACAGAATTATTGAGGTTGGACACAAATGCCACATAATTCATAACTGTATTAAAATGGCATGAAAGCTTTGAGTTTTGATGTTGAAAGTCTTGTCCTGAAAGTATATAGCGAGTTCTCTTCCTCTGCTAAAAAAAATACACCCTCAGTTCATTCTTCGAATTCGTAGCAATTGAGCATAAGGAACTTCTGCGTCACATACCAACTAGGAGGATGTCCCTTCTGCCTGCGATTGAATGAATCCTACAATGCTGGCCTTCATTAGAGGCATATTTCATATCAGAGGGGGAAGAAGAATGTGTCAAGATTATATGGGAAGCATTCACTGTGGATGAGCAGGAATCTCTCCCTCTTTGTTACATTTACTTTCTGCATAACCTGATGGGAGTATTTCATGAAGCACTCAAAGCTAGAATACAATAATGCCAGCTGTACAGAATTAGATTGTGTCATGGAAGGTCTTCATTCTAAACAAAAGAGAAGGAAAGAGGACAAGTTCCATGGCAGATCAGCTGAGGCTATTTTGTGCAATGTCTCTCCATCTAATAAGAGGAAATTTAAGGAGGAAGCAGATAAGGAATTGTCAAGATGCACTGCATACCTTGGTTTCAAGGCATCTGTTTTCAAACAAAAGTCAGTCCTCTCTCTCTGGGACAATAAAGTAAAATGGTCTGATCTTGAGACGTTGGCTGAAGTTCTTCTCACTGAGATTGATTTTGACAAGCTGTTTGATGTTTTACAGCAAATAAGAGGAGAAATCATTTCAAAGAAGCAAAAAATAGATCAAAGATGGGTAGAAGTTTTCAAACAAATACCAGAAAGTGGAAACAGCCAAATGTTTAAACTCGTGTCTTTCACACTTTCAATTGCAGTCTCACATGCCTACTGTGAAAGGGTTTTCAGTTTAATGATTCAGCTTTGGAGCAAAGAAACTGACTGAGCGAAAGTGTTGTGAAAGCAGAGTTATAGGTGCAAGCGAACTACAGTGTGTCGTGCACTGACTTTTATGAATACATCAAAAAGTCCCCAGAACTGCTGAAAGCAGCAAGAGGCCAACTGAAGAACAGATTTAAGAAGGAAAAACTGTGAGCAAAGATTACTCCACTACAGGACTATACTATACTTCTATAAGGTAAATGCAATAACATTTGATTTTAAGTCTAATCAATGAGTTTTTTCTGTATCTGTCATCCTCTAATGGTATGCTATATTCTGTATTTTTAAACAATGGAATTAACTAATGAAACATGCACACAAACATTTAAACATGCATTAACAAGCAAAATAACCTAAACCCAATTTTGCTATTTAAAAATATGATTCACATTACAAGTGGAGATTTTGCAAAATTATTTATTTAGGCAATATGCATCAATTATTATCCATACGACACTTATTTCCACTGAAGGCAAAATGATGGCTCTCTAGTGAATGAGTACAGTAGGTCAGTCATTAATGCCATTATGTCATGTGATGAAACCTCCCAGAATAGATCCAGAGAGAGCTGGCAACACTATTCCCACATATGGCTTAAGTTATGTAAGCTAAAGTTACTTTAGTGCAGGGATCTCAAACTCAAATCACTATGAGGGCCACATGAGGACTAGTACATTGGCCCGAGGGCCGCATCACTGACACCTTTTCATATAAAGATACAAAAGCCCCCACACCTACCCCCATCCCTGCCCCCACTCCACCTATTCCATGAGGCCCATCCCTGCCCTGCCTTTTCCCACCCCTTTCCTGCCCCCATTCCAACCCCTTCCCCAAAGTTCCCACCCCAACTCTACCCCCTCCCTGCCCCTATTCCAACCCCTTCCCCAAATCCCTGCCCCTACCACACCTCTTCTTTGCCTCCTCCCCTGAGCATGCAGCTCCCCGCTCCTCCCCCCTGCCTCCCTCCTGGAAAGCGCTAAGTGCTGCCAAACAGCTGTTTGGAAGCAGGAAGCACCTGGAGGTAGGCAGAGGAGCGGGGACATGGCGTGCTGGGGGGGGGAAGAGGGGGTGGCGGGTGAGGGGAGCTTGGCCGGCTGCAGCAAATAACTGAGCCCATGGGTGTTTGAGACCCCTGGTGTGTTTGAGACCCCTGCTTTAGTGACATTAGAGAGACAAGGTAGGTGAATTAATATCTTTTATTGGGCCAACTTCTGTTGAAGAGAAGTTTTTGCACTCTCAGAGAGCTCTTCATTGGCACTCTTTTTGGGCTTCTCCAACACAAAAAGTACTCCCTTGACTTTTTTGCAAGATAATCTTTCTTTCGAACTGCTTGGAGCCCTGAGGGGAAAACGGGCAAATAGACCCAACAAAGGTGGACTGTAGCACCACTTCACAAACCGACTACTTCTTTCAGAGTAGCAGCCGTGTTAGTCTGTATCCGCAAAAAGAAAAGGAGTACTTGTGGCACCTTAGAGACTAAAAAATTTATTTGAGCATAAACTTTTGTGAGCTACAGCTCACTTCATCGGATGTATGCAGTGGAAAATATAGTGGGGAGATTTATATACACAAAGAACATGACACAATGGGTGTTACCATACAGACTGTAACAAGAGTGATCAGGTAAGGTGAGCTATTACCAGCAGGAGAGCGCGCGGTAAAAAACCTTTTGTAGTGATAATCAAACTTGTTTCAGATGTACTTATATGAGAAAAACCATAAAATAGTCAGTTGAGGTGGTTATCTGTAAGCTGGAAAATTGTGGAATCTATTACAAAAAGACCAGCATTATGTACCACTTTAGTGAATCCACCTTGACTTCATCTAGCCTCATGTCATAGAAGCTGCTTTCACGTTGGCACAGGTCTCTGTATTTTGATATGAGAGAAGCAAAGATCAAAGTTAATTCACGACAGTGGAAGAGGAGGTTTGGCAACAAATTGAAAAAGCAACAGAGTGCAAAAGATCTGGATAATGCTCTCGTGTAAATAACTCCCAAATACATCCATAAATGTGTCAAAAAGAGAATTCTATTTTAAAAATTATAGATTTGGCAATCGTGCCATCATCTTCTCCTTTGTAGCAACCTGTATAGACTTCTTTAGGATTCTGTTGATTTGTCAGCTATCACAAAAACTAATTATATATGCATTTATTGTTCATCTCTACTATACTGTCACTATATTTAAATTCTATACTAGTATTTCAACCATAAATTTCCTCTTTTCAGTTAACCCTTCATCACCCAAATCATTTTAAAACCATACAAGTTAATACCGGAACTGGGTGAGTAACGTTCTTCCCGCCCTTCCTCACCCCAAATAAAACAACATAAGTTTGGTGGACATTTCTTAGATTTTTAAAATAATTTTGCAGAGAATGTTACCACATAGGTGCTAGAATTAGGCATGCTGGGGGGTGCTGCTATACCCCCTGGCTTGAAATGGTTTCCATCATATACAAGGTTTACAGTTGGGTTCAATAGCTCTCAGCACCCCACCCCACGCAAATTGTTCCAGCACTCCCTTTGCATGCTGGTTTCCACGAACATTCTAGTAAACAAGCTTGCTGGCAGTACAAGTGTTAAGTGAATATGGTAGAATAGTAAGAAAAATAGTTCAGATTTTGTAATATTAAATATTCACATTGAGAACCTAAGAGTAATACTCCTCCAGTCAGGAAACAGAAACATACTTTGTTATCTGCAAGTCCAGTCAAAACAGTTCAAACTTTGAAAATCAAAGCACTTACAATCAACTGCTTGTGAACAAGTTACAGACCAAGAAGTATTGGAAGAAATAATTTCAGTTTCAAATAATTAATAATTCAAGAAAAGAGTGGTTTATTTAGAGCCAATTCACAAATAGAAAAACAAAATTCACTATTTAAATTATTCAGCCTGCTCTTGTTAGTAATATTGAGTTATATGACTGTGTCAAAATTCCACATGCAGGACTGTAAACAATAAATACCTTTGAAATCACGTAAGTTTGTATCATTGGATTCAGGGCTCTAGAGGACACATTGACAGAATATATGCATGCATTATTTTTCAAGCATTCTAGTACCATCTTTTCACTCAATATTTAAGGATGCATTGAAGTGCTTCAATGAAGAACTCTGTGGCATTGAGCCTGAATGTATTCTTGTTGCATCTGACAAATTCAGGCTAGTGATGGGCAAATCACTAGAGGTTTTGGGTGCTTTCCTTCATCTTCTGAATCTGCAAAACTGAAACTAAGGGCTTGGCTACACTTATATTTTATAGCGCTCTAACTTGCTGGCTCAGGGGTGTGAAAAATGTTACTCAGGAACAGGTTCTCGTAGGATTTTTGTATTTCTGGACACATCAGAACAATTCTTTTTTAAAAAATAATGTATAAAACCTCAAAACATTCAATTCACAATTCTCAGTTTATGTGAGCCAGTTTGAAAGTCACTGAGATGCACAGAAGCTAATTTATACAGAAAGTCTCTAATCAATCTTCAGTGTTCAGTTCTAAGCTTCTGCAGAGGAACTCCTGCAAGATTTATTCATGTTAGTTCACCTGTTCATTGTGAAAAATAGTCATGTTGAACTTTCTGCATTTAACCTTTCCATTGCTACATTTTTAAAACAGACTCCCCTCTCCTTTCTCTATACAAAAATTGTATATACCAGATGGCATGCTGTCTGGAGTGGCTCATGCTATCTGGGATGACAGAAAAATATTACTCCAGGCTGTAACAACTCTCCCTCGAAATCTCTGTGGAACTGAAACAAGTGTGTCTGTCTGTTTCAGCCCCAGACCTCCCAATGTCCACTTCTGTCTCCAGTCATCCCAAACTTGAACCCCTACCCCAACACAGACTTTTGGCCTTTGGAGCACCATCTTTGGGGTCTGGAAAGGCTGAAAAGGCCAGTGCTATGACATTTACATTAAGACAGGGGGACGTCTGAGCAGAGAGTCCCCTGTTCACATGGATTTGGGGAGGGGGGAGAACAGGATGATTCCACCTCATTATGGAACTGGCATCACAAAACAGACAAAAGTGTACTGTCAAATCTTATACCGACTGTAACCAGAGGAAATTTTGTCTTCAGTGGGACTAGGACTCAGCCAATAAATGTCAAATTACAATTAATTTTTCTTTAAGAATTATACTGATGTAAAATATTTAGAATAATAGAATCATAGGACTGGAAGGGACCTTGAGAGGTCATCTAGTCCAGTCCCTGCACTCAAGGCAGGACTAAGTATTATCTAGACCATCCCTGCCAGGTGTTTGTCTAACCTGCTCTTTAAAATCTCCAATGATGGAGATTCCACAACCTCCCTAGGCAATTTATTCCATTGCTTAACCACCCTGACAGTTAGGAAGTTTTTTCCTAAAGTCCAACCTAAACCTCCCTTGAGGCAATTTAAGCCCATTGCGTCTTGTCCTATCCACAGAGGTTAAGAAGAACAATTTTTCTCCCTCCTCCTTGTAACAACTTTTTATGTACTTGAAAACTGTTATGTCCCCTCTTATCAGTCTTCTCTTCTCTTCTCCAGACTAAACAAACCCAGTTTTTTCAATCTTCCCTCATAGGTCATGTTTTCTAGACGTGTAATCATTTTTGTTGCTCTGGACTTTCTCCAGTTTGTCCACATCTTTCCTGAAAGACTCCCGTTGAGGCCTAATCAGCATGGAGTAGAGCAGAATTACTTCTCATGTCTTACTTACAAGACTCCTGCTAATACGTCCCAGAATGATGTTCACCTTTTTAAAAAACAAAAACAAAACAAAAAAACAAGTGTTACACTGTTGACTTGTATTTACTTTGTGATCCACTATGATCCACAGATCCCTTTCCTCAGTACTCCTTCCTAGGCAGTCATTTCCCACTTTGTATGTATTGCATGTTATTTGGTTCCACCTTCATAAGCTACTGATATTCATCAGTCCATCAAATGGATATTTTGCATAGGTTTTACTACACAGAAAAAGTGGAAAATGCTGGGAAAACTTAAGGAGATATAGACTCATAGATATTAAGGTCAGAAGGGACCATTATGATCATCTAGTCTGACCTCCTGCACAACGGAGGCCACAGACTCTCACCCACCCACTCCTGCAAGAAACCTCTCACCTATGTCTGAGCTACTGAAGTCCTCAAATCCTGGTTTAAAGACTTCAAGGTGCAGAATATCCTCCAGCAAGTGACCCATGCCCCATGCTACAGAAGAAAGCGAAAAACTCCCAGGGCCTCTTCCAATCTACCCTGGAGGAAAATTCCTTCCCGACCCCAAATATGGCCATCAGCTGAACCCTGAGCATGTGGGCAAGACTCACCAGCCAGACACCCAGGAAAGAATTCTCTGTAGTAACTCAGATCCCACCCCATCTAACATCCCATCACAGGCCATTGGGCCTATTTACCATGAATAGTTCAAGATCAATTAATTGCCAAAATCATGTTATCCCATCATACCATCTCCTCCATAAACTTATCGAATTTAATCTTGAAACCAGATAGGTCTTTTGCCCCCATTGCTCCCCTTGGAAGGCTGTTCCAAAACTTCACTCCTCTGATGGTTAGAAACCTTCATCTAACTTCAAGTCTGAACTTCCTGATGGCCAGTTTACATCCATGTGTTCTTGTGTTCATATTGGTACTGAGCTTAAATAATTCCTCTCCCTCCCTGGTATTTATCCCTCTGATATATTTATAGAGAGCAATCATATCTCCCCTCAGCCTTCCTTTGGTTAGGCTAAACAAGCCAAGCTCCTTGAGTCTCCTTTCATAAGACAGGTTTTCCATTCCCCGGATCATCCTAGTAGCCTGATGTAAACAGCAGTTCCTTCTCGAAACATTGACAGATATAATTTAGCTACCACAGTTCTAAAGGTCTGCAACATCAGAACACATTTTCAGACAATGAATAGGAGGGTCTTGTTGAGCTGCAGGATTTACTGATTCAATGCAGTGTGTTTACAGCGCTGCTTTTTTCCCCACCCTGTGAAAGCCACGGTGAGCAGTGAGTCATCAGGTGATTTCCTCTCTCTGACATGAATCCCAAAGACCAAAACCATCTCACAAACACGGTACATACAGAGAGGTTGTTATTGTTGAAGGTCATCCCAAAGACAGAGACAAGCACAAAAACATTTACGCTTCAAAATATGATGCTTATGTTATCAAGTGAAATATGTAGACACCCAAAACAATGCAATTTCACTTTAACCTTTGCAGGGGGTCAAGTTATGCTGATGCTGGATAGCAGATTTTCTTGAAAGCCTGAAATTGCACTGAATTATTTTGACCTTAAATGGTCCAAGTCAAGATGTTAAAGATATTTACAATATGCATATCTACCTACTGTAGATGGAATAGTAACACATTATTACTAATAGCATTCAGGTTACTGTAATATTTCAGATTTACTCAAACAGATTTGCTAGCTTGATATACTGAAGATACATAATGGTGGAAAGTTACCATGGAAACACTGAACAACCACATATTTTTCCATGGCAACCAGACCTCCATGGAATACTAATGAGTGCCCATGGCAACGGGAAGTTAAAGAGAAGATGTCTGGAGATCAAATATTTCATGTATCATTTATAACAAAAGCTATAAATATATTTGTACATTTACTATAGAAAAATCTCAATGGCTTTTGAAACCATCAAAATATAATAAAAATAATCCAGGGCACTGCTGTGAAATGTAAAATGTTACATTACTTGCATAAATGCAGAGAGCTATGTTAACGCAATATTAAGGCTGTATTTGCATTTCACAAATGTCAGAAAATTTAGAGTCAGGGTTCCCAAACTCTACATGTCTTCCACATATGGAATGCATTACAAATGATTATTATCAAATCCTAATGAAACATGCAGGGATACAAAATTCTAGGTACAGAAAAAGGTGCAATTCTTCCCCACAATATGGCAATTGACAAATATCAAATTGACATTGTGTGACTATTCTGATGGGGCAGATAGCGTTGACCAGTGGTGAGAAGATGGGACTTGGGTGTCAAGGGACCCTACTTACATTAAAAGAATGTTTCATTAATTCATCATTGTAAAGGTTGGGTTTGTGTGGGGGGGGGGGGGGGAGTTAGAGCAAATTTTGGAATTACAGGTGAGAGTTTCTATACTAACTAGCATTTGCTCTAATGAAATTGTAGATCAAGACTTTTCCTTCTTCATAAACATGTTTTCATTTGTTGCATCACCATTGCAATTTTTACCCATCTAGTTTCTTTGATTCTCTAAAATGAATCTGCACGTAATACCTCCTGAACAGAAACTCAGTACTGAGGACTGCAAGATCCAAAAAGAAACTTCTTCTCAATGGTTCGAGAATTTGCATTTTTAACCAACTGAACTCAAAGTGTAAAAAAAAAAAATTAATGAGTAAGAAGACAAAACATATCTACGCAACTCTCCCTCAACAATATTAGATAGACCATAAATATGTTCAGGGCTCAACAAGCATGCCATACATGTGGTTGTGAGGAGAAAAGAAGCTTAGAGAAGCTTTATGACTTTTTTTAAAAAATATAAGAGGGCAGGCATTCACATAGTTTAGGAAATGCCAATATTTCAGGAAAATTTAAATTCAGACCTGGAATTTATTCTTCTACATTTATTGTAACTTTCATCTGACCATGATCTATGGATTACTATGCTTCTATTATTGCTTTTAGCTATGATATATTTGATGTCTGACCAGAGATTCTTCCTGTTTTTCAGAGCTCTATTGTGGTTCTGTCTTCTACAGCCACATTATTATGACACTGACATATTTCTATGGGTGGGGAGTAGGACTCCAGCACCAGCTGCAGTCCCAGAGGCATTTTGCCTGTAAAGAAAAGAAATGGGCGAATGATTCAAGAGGAGTTAGAATGGATCAAACTACAGGCCCATTCTGGAGAAGCTGCAGCCAGCTGGTGCAGAAAGAGGTTGTCGTCAATGCATTCACCTTTTTCCTTGCTGTGCAGGGGTGAGGAGAGATCTAGCATTGTTGGCCGAACTCTCATTACCTTAGTGCTTATTTTAGGTTTGTTTTGATTTATAAAAGTTGATGATCACAATTTGCAAAAGTATATGAAATAACACCAAACAAAATAAGAAATGAACACCACCCCAGTTCAGCCAACCAACTCAAAACACATAACGCAAACGAGCAACCAGCCAAGGCAACAAACTCACAGTTCCTCACACTCTTCAGAGCCCAGATAACCAGCCCTCCACAAATACTAGTCAATACTTGAGTCTTGCAGAATGCCTTGAAGGTTATTTCACACAAAGTTTCAAAGTGAAGGACTTTGTTAAATGCTCCCTCCCTTTTAAAATGAGGAGACAGAAGCTTGAGAGCCTCCCTTGTTTGTACCAGCAGTGATATCACACAAGAAGAAAAGAAGACCAGAGGCAGGAAGGCCTTAGGCTACTTAAGGCATTTGGGGAGTGCAAGCACCAAGATTTCAGCTCCCACCGTGCAGGTGCATATGGCAGTGGGAGAGAAGTTCGCTTTTTATTTATTATTTGTATAACGGTAAAGCCCAGAGATCCAGATCAGGATTGGGACCTCATTGCACTGGGAGTTGCACAAACATGAAATTAAATAGCCCCAGCCTGGGGTGGGGGCGGGTGGGGGAGAGAAATATATCTGTTTTTCCTCCTCTCCTTTGCACACTAGTGCAAGATCATCCAGAATCTGACCCATGACATTCATGTATTTGCACTACAGTGTCTCTGGATGTATATAAAAGTCAGTTACTATATCTCACATATAACAGAACAATGAAATCTGTAACTGAAGGTAAAAAAATCTGCCTCGTGTTATGGGTATGTCACAACAGCTTTACAGTTGCACAGCTGCTTGGACACCAGTCTCCCATTACTCAGAGTCACCATGACAGCTGATGCTATGCAATACTAAAGCCCCAAACCTAAAGTGCTCCCACAGCAAGTAGCTTCGGACATCAAAGACACAGCCCTTTAAGGCTGAGTGTGGTGGGGTTCTCTCATCACCTGCTAGAGAAGGGAAAGAACCCCAAGTGGAGTCAAGCCCAATCACCTGTTGGGTGATTGACGGATTGTCTTCCAGACAGAGAAGGCAGAGCTAGGTAAGGACCATCAAACACCTGGGCCTTAGCAGAAGCCTGGGGGAGCTCAGTAGGGGGAGACTGAAGAGAAAGCAGGACTCTGCTGTAAGAAGAGAGTCACAGAGATGTCTAGAGCTGAGGTATCAGCTGTGTTCACCAGTCTAATCTCCCCAAATGTAGTTTTCCTGGCCCAAACGGAAGTTCGAGTACCAACATTTTTTAATTGTACATGATGGGGAGAGGGAGGAGTGTTCAGGTTTGAAACCCTGAATACAAACTTGCCATAAAGGTGCTATTCTCCAGTTTGGACACTACAGGAATCTCATGAGAGCAGTTCATCTTGAAAGACTTCCAGGGTTTAGGGGTGAAATCTCACAAGAAGAGCTCACAATATTTCATTCATAGAACCTGAAGTGCAGCCTTTATTCAACCTCTGTGGCAAACCTAACCTTAAATCTAACCTGGTTCCAAGCGTTGATGCCTTGTCGTCTCTCTAACTAACATGCATATGATTAGATCAATGAAATGTACACATTCAGAATCTGTAATGTACAGCTTTTAATTAATTACAAACACAGGTTAAGTGGCATGGATAAGAGTGATCTGGTATAAACATTGGGCACACAGTGAAAACAAGACAAGAACCAGGACACAAACTAGTTAATTTTAGAATCAATTTATACATAAAACATATATTACATTTATAAATACAACTTTAATTATAAGAGCAAATGGAAGGATTAAAAATTTGTTTGCACATCACCACACACCTTCATTTTATAGGAAAAATTCTGCAGTCACATCCCATATAATCACAGTGCATGGGGCCTCCTCAGTCTCACTGGAATTGCACAGAGCATTATTCAGTGCAGAATTTTGCCATATTTATTTAAACTGGTTATATAGGATTGAGTTTAAATTATGTTTGCTTTAATTGTTTTAACTTCCATAGATGTACAATCATAAAAAGAAAGATGATATAGTGTCCTATTCTCCTGTCGGTACATGTCCATTCATGCTAATAAGAATTGAATATCAGAAGAGAAATGACATACCTGTAGTAATTAATATGACTATCAAGCAATTATGTTTCTGTCATACTTGAGGCAGAGACTGCACTTACATTCTAACACCTATTTTCAGTCACAAACTACTTTGCCTTTTCAGGCTGACATTTCTCATCCTGTCTCTCATCCATTCCATTCCTCTCTCCTGAATTCTGATGCCTGAATGCTTACCTCTCACGAGGGTCATTACTAGTAGATGTGCATTACCTTCCATGTAGGGAAATGAATTTAGCAGATCTGGAGCTGGAAATAGGATCTTCCTTCATTAACAAAGGCAGACAAATATTTTATTTCCTTTGCCAGAGATTGACTGAAAAGCTTTTTACTGTGAAAGGGAAATTTTAGCTCGTGAGCCATGGAAAGTAAATAAGCCCTCCAGTGACATAGCCAGAACTGATGCTTGGAGAACCTACAAAAACCTGCAACCAGAACAGATGCCTTTACTTATTCTAGGAGAAAAAACAGTTGACTACCAACCTGGACATGACTCCTTAGACTGGGAAGACTAATCAGGCAGGATAGACAGCTTTTTGACATCCCTTACCAAATACAAAGATGGATTTTATCCTGTAATACTCTATATGCAGCAAATCTCACCTTCCTCTTATTTCTTTAATCTAAAATTAAGAATTTTTTTGTTGATAATGCTGTTGTCCAAAGCAAGGAGCATTAAATAATTAACTCAAAATACTTTAATCAAGAATTACAGCTATTCTGGCAGAAGCTGTAAGCATAAGGGTGGATCTCTGGATCGGTCTTAAGTTTCCCATTTTTCCAGGACAATAAACTCTAATAACCAATTTATTTTTCTGTTTTTGTGCATGTTAAAACACTGACGACATTCTGATCCCAAATAGAAGTTCTCTTATATTTGATATAAACAGTCTCCAATTTTCAATAGCCAAATGCAGAAACAGGAATCATACCCAACTTTTGACTGAAATCTGTAGTGGATTTTTCAGACCCCTGAGCGACATAGTTATACCGACATAGGTTTGTTGTGTAGGCCTGGCCCAAGTCTACCGACTGCAGTGATCAATCCCTAGGGAGGAAGGATACGGGAATTTCAGACCCATGGCAAAATATTCACTAGCATCTGCCTAATTCAGTTTTCTTAAAAATCATTAACATTTAAGTGATTCAAATCCTCACAAACCCTCTACTTATTTTGATTCTTCTGTTGGGGATCTCAAAACTTTTACTTACTGTATGTATTGTACATGGTCAACAGAGGTGCTTTATTTTTGATGAGCTCTTAGTGGGTCTTTCCTCTCCTGCACTACAAACACTGATGAAGTAGCGTACTTCAGGGACCAATCATAAATGTGACTGATATAGCATGAGGCCTGCAGAACTTATTAAATACTGGGGGGAAAAACATCAATAAATAGCAAATAGCAACAAAGAACCAAAGAAATCCATCTCTAACAGTTATAGGTCAAAAAGAAAGAAAAAGGGCCAAATCCTGCTCTCCTTGCTCACACTGATAGAGCCAAGTGTGATCAACAGTATAAAGAAATCTCATTCATTATTGTAAAGTGTACTCACGTCAAATTGATACAATGACACATGAGTGATGTGATTTCTAGCAATGCTGCTTCTACCTTGGGAGTACAGAGAACACGGGAACTATAGGCTACTGTATGGCATTATCTTCAGCTCTGCCAAACTCTTGCTGCTAACCCTCTGGTGTGGAAACACACACTAGCAAAGATGGCATTTTAGAAAAGAGCTACCTTCCTCAGCATTTCTCCCCTCCTTCCATACAGATTAGAACTAATATAGAAAACATCATGAGAGCACTGTGAACATTCCAAAGCTCTAAACCTTCCTGGCTGCACAATTTACTTCCCAGAATTACTAAACTTCAGTGTCTACAATTTTCCCCCAACAAATGCTGCTCCAGTGGATAACAAGATTAAGGAAAACAGGCCCTTTTACATAGATGCATAGATTCCAAGGCCAAAAGGGACCTTTGTGTTCATCTAGTCTGAACTCCTGCATAACACAGGCCTTAGTACTTCCCCACAGTAATTCCAAGAGCATATTTTTTAGAAAAATATCCAATCTTTATTTAAAAACTCTCAGTGATGAGAATCCACCACAATCCTTAGTAAATTGTTCCAATGGTTAATTACTCTTTCAAAAATGTATGCCTTATTTCCAAGTCTGAACTTGTCTAGCTTCAACTTTCAGCCATTGGATCATAGTATACCTTTCTCTGCTAGATTGAAGAGCCCATTATCAAATATTTGTTCCCCATGTAGGTACTTAGAGACTGTAATCAAGTTATCCCTTAACCTTCTCTTCGTTCAGTTAAATAGATTGAGCTCTTGGAGTCTATTACTATAAGGCAGGTTTTCTAATCCTTTAATCATTCTTACCGGTCTTCTTTGAACCCTCCAATTTATCAACTTCCTTCTTGAATTGTAGGCACCAGAACCAGACACAGAATTCCAGCAGTGGTCACATCCACTGCAAATATAGGGGTAAAATCCCCCTCTACTTCTACTCAAGATTCCCCTGGTTATGCATCCCAGGATCGCATTAGCTGTTTTGACCAGTGTCACATTGGGAGAGCATGTTCAGTTGATTATCCACCATGACCCCAATTTTTTTTTCACCCCAAAGTCACTGCTTCCCAAGATGTAGTCTCCCATCCTGTAAGCATGGCCTTCATTCTTTGTTCCTAGATGTAAACATTTACATTTAGCCATATTAAAATGCATATTGCTTACTTGAGCCCAATTTGCTACACGATCCAGATCGCTCTGAATCACTGACAAGATCTCCATTATTTACCATTCCCCTAATTTTTGTACCATCTGCCAACTTTATCAGTGATGATTTTAAGTTTTCTTCCAGGTCATTGATAAAAATGGTAAATAGTACAGGGCCAAAAACTGATCACAGTAGGAAACACATCCGCTCAAAGACCATTCCCTGTTTAGAATTATATTTTGAAACCAATAGGTTAGACAGATTAAGTTAGACAGATTTTAATCCATTTAATGTGTGCCATGTTAATTCTATATGGTTCTAGGTTTTTTAATCAAAATGTCATGTGGTACGAACTCAAAAACCTTACAGAAGTCTATCAATCAAACTTGTAATCTCATAAAAACAAATATATCAAGCTAGTTTGATAGGAGCTATTTTCCATAAACCCATGTTGATTGCATTAATTACATTACCTTCCTTTAATTCTTTATTAATTGAGTCCCGTATCAGTCGCTCCATTATCTTGCCCATGATCCATGTCAAGCTAAGAGGAATATAGTTGTCAGGGTTATCCCATTTGCTCTTTTTAAAAATTGGTGCAACATTAGCTTTATTCCAGTCTTCTGGAACTTCCCCAGTGTTCCAAGATTTATTGAAAAATCAACATTAATGATCCAGCAAGCTCCTCAGTCAGCTCTTTTAAAAATCTTGGATGCAAGTTATCTGGATCTACTGATCTAAGAGTGTCTAACTTTAGTAGTTTCTGTTTAACATCCCTCAGAGATACTAGTGGAATGGAAAGAGTCTTATTACCATACGTAGAGACTATATCATCTTTCCCTCCCCCCCCCCCCCAAATACAGAACAGAAATATTTATTGCACACTTCAGCCCTTTTGGCACTATTACTGATAATTTTACCATTTCCTTCTAGTAATGGATCAGTACCATTGTGAGGATTCTTTTTGTTTCTAATATATTTTAAAAACTCATTATCATCATCTTGAACTTTGCTGGCCACAGATTTCTCCTTGTGTCCTTTGCTTCCCTTATCAGTCTTCTAAAATTCCAAAATTCTGATTTATAGTCATTACTATCTACTGCCCCTTTCTTCCATTAGTTATGTTTTTGGTTTTTTATAGCTGCCTTCACTTCCCCTCTATAACAGGTCTTTTTTTAAAAACCAGTATGGCCTTATTTCTCAATTGTAGAACTGTGGTGTTTGGGGCATCTTGAAAGACATTCTTAAATGATTCCCCGTTATTCATATTTTCTGATTACATTATTTGGCTGATGATTGGCTAATTTGGCACATAATTGTTTTCAGCTCTGTGAAATATGTAATATTACTGGTATGAACTTGATTCTGCTTGCACATTTATAAATGTGATCAAGTCATGATCACTGTATCTAAGTTAACATTAATTTTTGGTTCGGAGATCAGTTCCTCTTCATCTGTTAAGATGAGGTCTAACAGAAAATTCCCCCATGTTGGCTGCAACACTTTTTGAGTTAGGAAGTTATAGACAATGTTTAGAATACAGTTTTAAAGAATGCACTTTTCAAACCATGTTTAAAAATGTAGTTACAGTAAATATATTTTAAAAATGTTTAATTGTGCTGTTCACTGTAGTGCAAGGTATCATGCAACAGATAGGCCATAGTTAGAGAACTTACCTAATTCAGTAACATATGTGTGTATAAGCTACTCCTTGGGGAAGTCTGTGCCAAAAAATTCTGCAAAATTCTTCATATTTTATTTGTCAAAATAACATAATATAATCACACACCACTTTCAATTTTTTTGGTACTTTATTTCAAAATACCTGTCAGCAAGCATGTCTGTGACAATAAACTCAACAAAAAAGATTCCCCCAGGATTAGGAGAGTTAAAGAAACCCCTACAAAACCCCTGTTCCTATTTCTCTGTTATGCTTTTGTCAGTTGCCTCAGTCTGGGTGTGTCACATGTGCCAGTGGGCACATCTTGGGGGAAAACTCTGCCCCTCCAGTCTTCCAGTCGATTCCCATTTTTTCACCCTGCCCCCATAGGGTTACCAAGTTCCCAAACAGAAGAAACTGCTGGAGAGAGGGGGAGGGGCTTCTGAAGTGGTGTATGTGTACTGGACGGGGGGCATTTGGGAGTGCTGGAGGGGGCTGCATCAGGTGCTCCCCAGGCCAGACACCCGCACACCTCTTCCCCCACAAAGTCTTCCACTCTGCACAACTTCATTACTGTCTCACCGTGGGCATGGTGCGGCCCCGCCCATCCACCCCCTTTCTGAGACCCAGTGCAGCCGGGTCTCCTGGGCCTGCTCTCATCCCTGGGCAGATGAGGATCAGGCCCAACAGCCAGAGCGCACAGAGCTGAAGGCAGAGATGACCCATACCCAAGGACAGAGGGGTAGCACAATTTACAGGTTTGGCTGTCCCCAGAACAGCTCGAGTCATGCCTCTCTTACTGTCAGTTTCTCCCCCAGAAAGCAGCAGCCCCTCCCTGTAGCTCCCAGCTGTTGTTTCTGCCTCTCCCCAGAGGACGGAGCTCACAGCTTGCCAGCCCCAGCAGCTGCCACACAGGGAGGCTGCACCACATGACCAAGCATGGCAGACATACCCTGGCAGAAATCAAGGGGGACACGTGACCCGCATGCATCACCTTGCAGGGCCTCCATTCCTACCTGGCCAGATGCTCCACTCACTGTGGGGCAGTGGCCCACACCCCACTTCCTTCATTCAGGGCATGTCAGAAACTGCACCCTGCCCATGCCTCCTGTCCATACACACTGCAAGCTGGGGAGCTGGGCTGTGGCGGGTCCAGCAGCCCCTAGTGGTGTCCAGCAACTCTGCAGGGCCAATTTTGTGGGAAAAAATTAAATTCTGCACAGAACATTAATTCTGCATTGTACAGTGGCATATGAGGAGTCCCATTGAAGTGCATAGTTTTAAGCATGAGAGTAGCCACATTGTCTTGGATCTACTCCAATGCCTAAAATTATGCACCTGCTTAAATACATTGAATAACTGGGGCCAAACATCAGCAAAATCTTTGTGAATCTAGAGACATATTGAATAGGAATTTCCAGATATGCAGTGCATTTCTGTTTTCCAATAGCATATCAAAACAAAAATGTGTGCCCTATAAATAGAGATTTGACAAGCATTTTTTGGGGGGTAGGGGGGGGAAGTTATGCCTAGCATTTCCTACTTTTAACTCATTGGAGTGAAATTACTGAATACAAAGAGCTATCTTTAAAAGTGTCTATTTTTTTTAAATTTATACTTATGTTTTTAAGTACAAGAACAGTTTAAGCCACAGAACACAATTGTACTACATTGATTTTTTTATAAAAAGTAACCATTTGTAGGAAACAGCTAACAAAGAAACCCTCCTAAACCTACAAGTGTCTAGCAACATGGAAAAAATATGACCAGCCTACATTTTGACAGACAACTGCTACAGTGTATGAAGTACTTTACATAGTTCTCTGCAAGCGTAAGACTAGAGTGCCATCTACTGGCAAATCTCATATTTCTCTGCCATCTCATCACTCGTGAAGATGTTCTGGCTACCCATGCCTAAAACATTTGATATTATTTTCCAATTAATCACAGTATGATGGAGCATACGACTTACTGGGTAGTATATCCTGTCTCACGCAGGGTTTTTTTGTTTGTTTGTTTGTTTTAAGTCTATGCATGTATTCACTGACTTCTAAATACAAAACTTCCCAATTTTGTTTCACTGGTAACTTAAGTTTTTAGAATATGGGCCTGATCCTGTATATCCCACTATGGCAAAATTCATATTGAACTCAATGAGAATTTGGCCTGCTAGGAATTGCAGGATTGGCCTCACTTCTCCTTGGGCCAGATTCACTCTCTGTGGCGTAGGGATGGTATAAATTCCTTCCTGCATCATCTTGTCTCCTTTGCAGTGCAAAAACTAATCATCCCAAGGGAAGGCAGGAGCTGACACCACAGCCAAACTCTCTTGGATTTGTAACTGTAAATTCTGTCAGAGGTTCCCATGGAGCAAATACTGGCAGAGGCTGGTGAAGGTATGAACTGAGGAGAGAATATCCTATACCAGACCAGCTACCTCCACCTACCATTTGGAGGGAGACTGGTATCCCTGTGGGTCCTTGGCAGAGAAAAATTTGCATTCACTTTGCACTCCCCTAAATCTTCCCTCTCCCAGAGGGCTTTCTGGTCCAGATAGCTGCTGCTACTCTGGAACTGTCTGGCTTGTGACATTACCCCAAAAGTCATCAAATCTAGAAGTGGCCCCTTCTGCTCCACTAACAGCAGCTTTACATACAGTCTTGTGGGGGTGAGTCCATGCGCATGTGTGTTTATTCCTTAAATACTGCGCTGTGGTTTTCATACAATTTCCTCAGATATATGGACTTAGAGCCATTGTGCTGACGTAAATTTTACAAACAAAATGGGCTACATTTTAGTTCATTGCTAGTGGGACTTATAAGTATTTGAGACACCAGTGGAATGTATTTAGACTCCTGGGTTCTAATCCTGGCAATGGGTGAAGCATATGGTTAGAGCAGTGGTTACAGTCAGGATAGCGAAGCACACAGATTTGGTATAGATATGATAGATAATACGATACAGCCTGGAGTTTTGTTTCCATTTCCACCTGAAATTACCTTGGGCAACTTTTCTATGTACATATTTGTAAAATGAGGCTCCATGCCTGCTAGACAGAGCATTAATTCTTGCTCAGCTATAAAGGTTGTAAATTGTGTAGAAATATTAACAACACTCAGCAGCAGCAGTAAGACCAGAATTCAAAGTTCCCAGCCCCAGGGTACCATCCTCTAAATTACAGGGTATCTTCTGAGGGAAAGTCTATATGCAAGCAGACATGACAGAACTACTAAAGGTGTATATGACATGAATGACACATAGCAGATCTTCAACCATTCTAGTCTAAAAATTGTGTGGCACAGTTTGGGGCATGTGTGTTCTAATGCTACTGTTTGGTAGTGTGGATGGGACAATATGGTTCTGAAGCCTGGCAGGAAAGCATATGAGTGTTTTTTATGGAAACAAAGATGGAATAAGGTTAAAACATTTTACACTTCTGATACCAAACAAAAAGCTACATCTTCCTCTGACTACATTTTACTCAGCGAGGCTGGATAAATAGTAGAGATCAAGTCCGTTAGATTCATTTTCTTCTGCTAAATATTTTTCTGCTTCACTTGCTCACGTCAGTGACACACCAAATATACAGATTTGGGCATTCCCAGGGTAAAAAAATTAATCAAGCATATTTTGTAGTTCTCTGTGATCCTTATGTCTGACCTGAGTCACTGAAGTCTGAAAACCAGACACCTACAGTCATGAGGAAAGGAGGATGATAGAAGGGGTAGATGCAGGAAAGCAAGCAGCTATTACTAACTGTTTCTTCCCTTATATCCCTGAAAACCACTGCAAGAGCATGCCCCAGAGAAAAATCTGAAGCAATACTACAGAAACAGACCCAGTAGTTTGGTACCTTCAGTATCAGTATCAAAAGCAGGTATGGAAGAAGTGTGATGGATTGAGAGATAAGGAGAAGTACAAAAAGAATTAAAGAGGCAAAAAGGAATAGAAAAATTACAAAAAGGATGAGCATGTTGCTATATGGCATGTTAGAAAAATATGCATGGAACAATCACAACAGGGAACTTGAATCTTTACAAGAAAATTAATGTCAGAGTAAGAAAAAAGGCGGGAACAAACTAAAGCAGAGGAAAAATCATTTTGGAAACAGTCACATTACATAACATATCTTGGTTGCTAACAACATGGTAGCACAGTGACCAAACATACCTTTACATTTTCAAATTATGACACCTGCTCTTCTCACCCCCAAGACATTTAAGCCTAACAGTCTTTTACTTCCTACTGTCACAAGCTGACCTGAATACTGACCACTTTCAAAAGAAATTTTAAAAAACTCCTGGAAGCCTATAAAAAAAACCAGAAAAAGCAAAAAAAACCCAACAATTCAACTTTTTAAATGAACATGTAAAACAATAAATAACCAAGTCACAAACAAGGAGTCCTAAGATTCCACTTATAGTCACTTTTTCAGGAAAAAATTGCACCTAAAGTCCCTGATTGTCCACTCCAGAGCGTAGTCTGGATGTGGTAGAGAGAGTGACCACGGCACAAAGCCAGTTGCAACTCCCTGATCCTCAGCTAGCCAGCTCTTGGGGAAGTTAGAGCAACAAGGGATGTACTCTAACTTTCATGGCTGGTGTAAGGTCTGGACTTCAATGGACCTCATGCCAGTGGAAAAGCAGGTACAGTGGAGCTCTTCCCCAACCTGCCCATGCCCACAGAACATTCCTTCCCCTTACAGCTGGGGTGGGAAAGGCAGCTAGTACAAAAAGCCATTGCAGCCATCTGTGCTGGTTTCCATCAAAGGAGAGATCCCCTATTCAAACAAATTCTCCACCCACTATACCCTGCCTTAGCAGGCCAAACAGTCAGGCCCCAGGTACTGAAAATTAACAGGTTTTAACCGTACAGGACAAATAAGAGTATAATCTATTATTTTTAAAAGGCAATAGCAAATTAATTCTAAGCACTTTAAAAAAAAATAAAGTGTCCCTACATTATTATGCCAAAGGTAAAACAAAGTGAAGATTGACTTAGTATGAATTAAATTACTGATTTTGGTGAAGGTTAAAAATATAACACTTACAGTTATAGTGTAATGTTTATTGCTATGCCAGTGCAAGTGCATAACAGACAGCTGACTAAAGCTGACTGCCTGAAAAAGGTATTTATGCTTGTGTCAATATATAAACCCATTTAATTAGACCTATTTCATTCACACAAATCCTACCCTTTCCCAACATGGTTCCCTTCCCTCTGCCTTTGAAAATCAACATGGCAGATGATAAATCTACTAAATTTTGAGCTGCTATTCACTTAAAATTTTTCAATCATTCTTGTGCTTTCCTGTTAGTTGAGTCCCAGAGAACATGGCAACATTTCTGATGGGAAAGCCCCACAGCTTCAGAGATTTGAAGTATGTAGGGAAAATCATTCTATGTCCTTAGAGCTTTTTATTGGAAGGGTGCCATGCAATCTGGGAGACAGCTAGAGACAGAGGTTCTAAAAATGCCAGATGGTTCCAAGAACCAGCTATCAATATTTCAGCTAAGGTGTTCCTGTGCAGTAAAGGTCTCAGAGCCTGTTCACATATATGCTTTCTAAAATTACACAAAACAAGTCTCTTAGGGGCCTGCAACAGCACACCTCTTTCAATTTTCATTCTAACCTACAATTCTCCTTGAACATGGAGTGATATAAATTAGTGCTTTAAAAGGTCAACCAGATGATTGTGTCAGTTTTTAAAAGATACTGTGCAGACAATACTACTTTAACATTCTCTATTTCACTATTAAAGTAATGACTAAATTGTAAACATAGAACTATTCCACAAGAAATACAATATGCTCTGAGACTATTGTGTTTGTGGGGCCCACAAAATCTACATCTAGTTAATGTCTAAACTTTTTTTAAAAAAAAATTAAAAATAGTTTAGAAATAGAGCTGGGCAAAATTTTACTTATTTTGATTTTTCAATTAGAACAAAAATTTGATTTTTGATGAAAATGTTCACTTTTTTTTTTCCACCAGTTCTATCCAGGATGATTCAAATGATCTGATAAAGATGTACTGTATTATGTGAAAAATCATTCTTGTGCTATAAGACTCAAGAATTTCTTCCAAAGCATTAAGACAAAGGCATATATCAGAGACTACTTTGGCGGTGGCACAAGTGATAAGCTTTTTTCACACCCTTTGTTTTACAATGGTTGTGGAAATGGTTTTGCCCCAGTGATGTTCTGGAACCAAAAAGGAACCTCTGGTGAAAAAAACAGCAAAACAAATTAATTAAAATGTATGTACATACAACAATCATCAGTCCCCAGGTGTGGAAGCCATGTTACAGACATGCTACAGATATTTTTCACCACTTAAATGAAGTGGAAGGGATCACTTATGATTATTTTTATATTTCTATTTAATTACAGAATTTTGTTGTTCACTGCAGTTATTTAATTTCAGTGTAAACCACAGAGATTAAAATAAATCAAATGTCACATTTCTGGCCTGTTTTATAGACATCATTAAGGACCTAATCTTCAAAAGTGCAGATCACCCATAACTCCAGTTGCTTTGAGTTGGAAGCCATGCATTGTGTGTTAGACTGTGAACTCTTCAAAGTACATTTTTATGAACACCATGCACACCCACAGCACTTCATAAATAGTAAACTAATAAAATATCTATTTTACTGAAAGAAGATACATTAGCCAAGACACCACTATTCCCCTTACTGTTTTCAGAAAATGTCATGAGATCTTTACCAACTTCAAATGAACAATAAATGGATCTTGGGTTTATGATTTTATCTGAGATAATACAGCATTCCCTTCCTCCTCACCTCCCACGAGCCCACATTCTGGTGTGGGGCTTGAGCCCTTACTGCACAAATGAATGTGCCACTAGACAACCTATACCAACACAGCATATTATTTAGATACTATTTCAGTATCTAGTTTCTATGTAAAATAAAAAGATGATGCAAAAGGTAGTGTCAATAAGATATGACCCTCCTTTGTTCATGATTGCTTAGCTTTTCAAATGATGATTGCATATTTGGCAAAAGTAACTTTAATACTGTCAATAGCTTGCAGATATAAAATGTTTATAAAATGAAAAAAAGAGGCCAGCTGGGTGAGGTAATGTCGTTTATTTGACCAACTTCTGTTGTGAAAGAGATAGGGTTGCCAACCTTCTAATGGTACAAAATCAAACACCCCTACCCTGCCCCTTCTCGCTCCATCCCCCCTCCTTCTGTCGCTCGCTTTCCCCCACCCTCGCTCACTTTCACTGGACTGGGGCAGGAAGTTGGGGTGCAGGAGGGGGGTGAGGGCACCAGCTGGGGGTGAAGACTTTGGGGTGCTGGAAGGGGCTCAGAGCTGGGGTTTGGGGTATTGCATGGGCTTTGGGAGGGAGTTTGGGTGCACAAGGGGACTCCTGTCTGGGGCAGGGGGTTGTCCTTGGGTACAGAGTCCCAGAGGTGCTTACTGTGGCTCCCTTGCAGCCCCTAGGTTCATGGGTGGCTAGGGAGGCTCCGCACGCTGTCCTTGGGCCTGCAGACATCACCCCTGCAGCTCCCGTTGGCTGGGAACCACCTAGGGGCTGCAAGGACCTGGCAGCCACTTCTGGGAGCTGCAAGGAGCTTGGGCAGGCAGGGAGCCTGCTTCATCCCGGGGCCCCTGCTGCGCCACCAACTGGATTTTTAATGGCCCAGTCACTGGTGCTGACCGGAGCCCACCAGGGTCCATTTTCGACCAGGAGTGCTGGTCCAAAACCAGATGCCTGGCAACCCTAGAAAGAGACAATCTTTCAAGCTCCACAGAGCTCTTCTTCAGTTGTATAGAGTTCAAAGCCTCTCTCTCACCTGCAGAAATTGGTCCAATAAACGACATTACCTCACCCACCTTGACTCTTTCACATCCTCAGATCAACACAGCTACAACATTGCAAACCACATATAAAATTAATTATTATTAATGTGCAGTACACGCTGTGTATGGATAAAACTGCATGTTTTGAAGACAGGGGACAAAATATTTAAACTTGGATGCCAGAATTTAGATTTCTATATCTATATTTAGGCACCTAAAAAACAGCAGAAGATGCTGAGCAAAATCAATTCACACTGAAAAATTAGGCCTCTTCTAATAAAATGTTTAAATATAGATTTAGAAGTCTTACTTCAGGTAACCAGGTTTAAGAATTTTGGCCAACAGTTTTTAACTTGTGTACAGTCAATATAAAATTAAGGCTAACAATGCAATTTTAGCAGTCATTTTACCAAGTAACTAAGTTTTAGTATCACCTTGATCTATCAGATGGTATAAACTTTTTCATGCAAAATTAGTCATTTAAAATTTAAAAGCACATAAAAGCATAAAGAGAGAAGGCAGAATAAATTAGTTGTATCAAAACTGCCACAGGCAGAAATTGTTACCATAAATTACTCTTGAATTACAGCAAGACTATAAACTTTAGAGGAAAGAATCAAGACAAACTCACTTTCCTTTTGAAAATGTGTATTTCATAGTCCAACTAATTTTCTGATTTTAAGAAAACATCTTTGGTTATTGACCACTTTTTGAAGTCTAACTCTTTCTTCATCCTAGCAATCAAATACAATGTATAACATGTACTTCTCTAGCCAAACCACCAACTTTATCATTCTTTTATTAGCTATAAAGAACAGATCTAACATTTTCTAATTCTTCCAATGCCTTAATTAAGAACTTTAAATATTTTACACACAGTATTATTAGGGCTAAGCTACCGTAAACATTTAACAAGAGGAACACTTTCTTTCTGTTTAGTGCTCTCCACGTATTTAATAAATATGTACTTTATTTTGTTTTTTTAAATGATGGCTTACATGCACGGTTCATATTGGGAGAACCAGATCAAAGCAAGTCCACCTTCCCACAATAAACACACTTGTGATGCTACAATAGTGCACCTACTTGTTAATATACATACTGTAAAACATCAGGGTGGAGTGTGTGTGTGGGGTGGTGCTCAAGGCAATAAATTTGAGGCTCAGTGGATAACTTCCATTCCTGCACTAATGAATTACACATTTATATTAAATATTTAATTCAATTCATAGGACACTTATTTTAGTCTAAGCTTTCTGAACAGAAAAATCAATCTTTACATTTTTCTTTTTTTAAGGGAATGGCAAGTCATAGAATGTAAAGTGATTAGATTCCTGTATACATTGAATACACTACTTGGACTTCATATCACCACTCTCAGAACACAGTAGCCCATTTATTGGTAGAAAACAAAGATTACGTGAGAAACTGTACAAGCCTGCTGTGTGTATTCACACAATATGCAGCAGGCTTAGAGGAACCCCAACACTTGACTAACATATCAGGTCAATAATTATAAAACAATGGTCAATTGACTAGACCATGCAAAGTTTCAAGGCATTCTCTATAATTTCTCTCTGAATAAAATCCAATCCCTCTACTTCGAATGGGCTGCGGAAGATTAACCACTGGCCTGTCACCCAGGAATATATTAAAAATGCCTGTCTTTCTCATGGACACACCAAGTTGTCATTATGTGTCATGATGTCATAGTAAGATGTATCACCTCTGGAACATGGTATTCTCAGGAGTGACATCACACTACCAGTTTCTCAGCCTGTTCCTGCTAAGTATCCAGAAGTCAATGATTCATACTGATTTACAAAAGCTTTTGAGGCCACAGTCCATTTAAAAGACTAAACTTGTCCATGTCTGCTGATTCTCAATTTCTCTTTGTCCGGTCCCCACACTATTAACCATCTGCCTGCTTGCATGTGGTAACCAAGCTCCTTTTTAGCACTTTTCCCAAAGAGAACACAATACCCTCTTGAATCTCCAAAATAATGAAAGAGTGCTCATGTTGTTCATTGACTTCAAGTTGGAGCTAAAAGGTCCCGGGGGGGGCAGGAGATAGAGAGCATGAAGTAGCATGTTTCTGCCAAAATCAAGAGCTAAAAATTGTTGCAAAACACCATTAATTCCCACTGTGCACTCTCACTCTCCCCTCTTAAATCAGAGCAGAGCTGGGGGTCAATGACCACAAACAGCATGGCTACAAGCTCTCTGATGGCTGACAGAAACTGCAAGGGAGACAGCTTGGGGATAGGATCCTTACAGATTCCCCATCATTTAGTGCCTTTTGGAAGGGCCCTGACCACTCTGCACCCCTGCCACTGGGGACTGGTGGGAGCAAGAGAAAATGTTTGTATTTCAGTTGCAGCTCTGGCATTAATTTGTACCCCTCCACACTTTTGTGCAGATGGTGAACCTACGATTCATAGAAACTCAAGTTTCCGAAACTTGTTCTTGTGCCTTTTAATCAAAATTTTCTGGACTGACTGTATAACTATGATAAAATTAAGACAAGGTTTGTGCCATGCACACACTTAGCAATTACAACACTATTAATTTAAAAAAAACAACAAAACAAAAAACACTACTCACACAAAAATCAGACTAATTTAGTCCCTTGCAGAGGTCAGCATTTAGTGCACCACACAAGAAGCTCTCAATAGATATAAAACAAGTAAATATATTATTTTGTGACCTCTACCTTCCCCTCCACCTAATCCCAACCCAATCATGTTACCACTCACTGCTTCCTGTCCAAAATGTTAGATTTTAAGCTCTTTGGAGCAAGAACCATATCTATCTCATCTGTCACTAGAGTCTACCATCACACTTTTGGTGACAGAGTCTACTAGCATGCTTTTGGATGCAATACAAATACATTTTAAAAAGTGATGCCATTGATTTGATACAGCACATTGTGCTGGAATTAATTTGGGGACTGAATAGAAACTGAATTCTTACATTCTCAGTGGAAGCAGAGCTATTGTTTCAGGACTGATAAGCCACAAGACTCTCTCACTTCCCTCAACTAAATCCTCCTATTCACGTATTTATTTTAAAGAGGCAAGTGCGTACAGCAGGCCCATTTTCCAAGTGGTGAGGAAAAGCAATTAATTACTATGAAAGTATGCACCTCCCAGCCACAATACTTCCCCGAGAGAATCTACTGCAAAGCTCAACAACAATTTAGCTGCCTGGCTAAGTTTTGATACTATGAGTCAGTAATATACACATAATATGCCTGAAGCAGTACTCCTTATGCATCCTTAATTCCCTCTTAAAAGAGCATCACAGGAACTTTCGATGTCCTCGCTCTGGAGCTGTTCAGCTCAATGCCTCTGGAACACTTCATGCTTTGAAACCAGCAAGACTCTTGTTTCTACCCTCTGCTTGGGGCATTTTATAACTAAATGAATAGAACACAGTTTAATTCATGCAAAACTCAAATTGAATGACATAGACAATTGAATAGTCACATGATGGGGGACTAACTACACCCTTATTTGTTAGGTCAGTGCTTTTGCCATATGACTCTGGTGCTTACATGCAGCCTGGAAATACCATCCAATTCTCTACAGCCAGTTTTTTAGTCCTGCTGTGGGATTCAGCACTACAAATTGTGATGCTGTTGCCACCTAATGGCCCTGATTCAGGAAAATATCCCTATTCAGGAAAGCATTTAAGCATGTGCTTCCTTCCCACTGAAGGCAAGAATGTTCTTAGGTGCCTTCCTGAATCGGGGTTAGAGGCAAAAAAAGGAGTATGACAATATATCTGTGTGACAATCGTGTCACTTGGCTCTTGCTAGGCAATGGAGAAAGTGCAGACCAGTATCCTTTGTCGGGGTTGCCATGGGGCAGAGGGAAGGCAAAGAGAAAACAGAATTATCCAAATTCTACTCAATTACACCATTATAAATCCAAATAACTCCTCTGTGTTCTAAAGACTTAGTCAAGAAAGATTATTTCAATCTGGAACAGGTGCAGAGAAGGGCTACTAGAATGATCAAGGAAATGGAAGCCTATCTTATGAGAGGAGAATAGAAGAGCTTGGCCAGATTAGTCTAGCAAAATGAAATCTGAGAGGGGAAACATCATGGGGTAAACAGCAGGGAGGATGAAGTGCTATTTAAGCTAAAAGGCAATGTTGGCACAAGAACAAATGGATATAAAACTGGCCATGAACAAATTCAGGCTGTAAATAAGCTTTCTAACCATCACAAAGGTAAGGATCTGGACCAGCCTCCCAATAGGAGTTGAGGGGGCAAACAAAACTAGTTTTGAGATATGTGGACAAATTTATTAGTGGGATTGCATGACAGACTTACTTGTAATGGTGGGGTGCAGGGTTCAGGTGTCCTGTGGTTCATGTCTTATGTTCCTAAAAGTTCATGCCTCACGGCTTCAGCCGGCCACCTGCAGGGATCAAGAAGGGATTCCCCCACCTCCATATGTATTCTGGGGATTCTTTGCTTATTATTGTCTCCTTCCTCTGAAGCATCAGAGATGGCCACAGCTGGAGAGGAGCCATTGTACAGGGAGGACCAGGGCTCTGAGGTGTCATGGAGCATTCTTCCATGTGCTTGGCTGGCTGATTCTTGCTCACATGCTCAGGGTCTAGCTGATTGTCATACATGGGGTTGGGAAGGAATTTCCCTCAGGTCAGACTGGCAGTGACCAGAGGGGTGGGGGTGAGGCAGGGGGGGAAAGAGTTCGCCTTCCTTTGCAACATGTAGGTGAGTATATCTCACTTTTCACTTCCGTGCCATTGTGGAGGCCTTGGTGCACTTCAGTCCCTCCTATACGCTGCCTGCAGCACATAACAGTCTAGTCTCCTGTGGGCTGTAATAACTTAAGCTCATTTTGGTTGCTGGGTTCAATGTGTGGGTGTTGGTGGCCTGTGATATATAAGAGGTCAGACTATATGATCAGGTGATCCCTTCTGGCATTGGAGACTAGGGCTCTATTTACATTCATATAATTGAGTGCAATTTAGTTTGTTTCTATTATTTTAAATATACCATGAAAGAAGGATTAAATTACAATAGCTAACTTAGGTCAAAGTTAAATCCACACATTAAAACAATATTACCTCTTCACAGACCTAAGCAAGGATTAGAGAGAGACACAGACAGACACCCCACACTCACAATCACTCACACAAACAGGAATGAAATGCTGTTAATGACTACAGGCTATGGCCAAAATTTTCATCTCTAAGCACCTAGGTTTAGGTGTTTTAATACGAATCCAGGAGCCCAACTTTAGTCACCCATATTTGAAGATTTTGCTACTATTATAGCATTACAGTATGTACCACTGTTAAAGCTGACAACTTAAATTCTGCCCAGACAACTTAAATTCAGCCCATACACTTGAGTTATACAAGGATGGGGAGGGGGGGGGACATTTTAATATTGTTCAAGTGACTTTGTTTGTTCCCCAGCTCACATGGGATGAATAAGTGTATAACAGGTAGCAGTCTTTAGGAAAGATACATGCCTTTTACATATTTGGAGATATTAGGTCTTCTGAGGTGCTGGGGGGAATAATGGGATTTGAAAATAGTGCATTGATAATGGCAGCATGTTAATTTTTTTCAATGTGGAATCAAGCATGGCTCTCCGGAGTTGCACATATTTTGGTGACACCTCACAGTGGAGCGGACAACTCAAACCAATTCCCATCTCATCTGGTAAAACCCTCCTTAATTTTCCCTTTCCTCCCCATAGAGATAAGTGTGGAGCCTCATCTCCACGATTGGCAGCAGTCCTATAAAGACTGACCTTCCCCACCAGGGCCTAAATGGCATGGGGAAGAAGAGACATTGCTCTCTCCCCCTCCCCAGCCCCCAAGCTTTTGGCTAGAGATGTGTCAGGAATCCTGCTCCTGCTTCTTGCTGACAACTCTCCTCTAACTGGAGAATAGGATTGCCAATCAGAAAGGGACTGCACAGGTTGCAAGAGAGGGTACATGTTGCCCCTACAGAGAGTCTGAGCTCAAAGCTAGGGGACAGCCCCAGGGAGCAGCCTGCATGCATTGCACAGAATCATAGCAATGTAGGGTTGGAAGGCACCTCAAGACTCATCTAGTGCAGCCACCTGTGTTGAGGTAGGAATAAGTACATCTAGACCATCCCTGACATACGTTTCTCTTACCTGTTCTTAAAAACTCCAATGACTGAGATTCCACAACGTCCCCTGGAAGTCTATTCCAGTATTTAACTATTCTTATAGTGAGAGTTTTTCCTCATATCTAACCTAAATCTCCCTTGCTGCAGATTAAGCCCATTATTTCTTGTTCTACCTTCAGTGGACATGGAGAACAATTGAGCAACATCAAATATGTTATGGGCTTTCATAAAGAGGAAGACTTATCAGGTTGCCCCACACCCACCCAAGTCATCTTGTCTCAAGACTAAACATGCCCAAGTTTTTTTTAACTTTTCATCATAGGTCAGGTTTTCTAAACCTTTTACAATTTTTGTTGCTCTCCTCTGGACTCTCTCCAGTTTACCCACATCTTTCCTGACATATGGCACCTAGAAGTGGGCACAGAACTCCAGCTAAGGCCTCTCCAGCGCCGAGCAGAGTGGGACAATTACCTCCTGTGTCTTACATATAATGCTCCTGTTAATACGCCCCAGAATATTAGCCTTTTTTGCTACTGCATCACATTATTGGCTCATATTCAAACTTTACACACTATAAAGCCTGAGATCCTTTTCAGCAGTACTACTTCTTTCCCAGTTATTCCCCATTTTGTAGGCGTGCATTTGATTTTTCCTTTCCAACTGCAGTACTTTATTCAGTTTTGTCTGGTTGATTTTAGACTATTCTCCATTTTTTCCAAGGTCAGTTTGAATTTTAATCCTGTCCTCCAAAGTGTGTGCAACCTCTCTCAGCTTGGTGTCATCCACAAATTTTATACACATACTCTCCATTCTATTATCCATGCATGTAAGAATTAGCCACAGCCCAGAGGGAAGGAGGTGCCAGGACTCCCAATATTATCACACGACTAAGAAACCTGTGAGAGTACTGGAGCTGCTCTGTAATAATTTATGAATATTGCATGTTAGCCTGGTTATTGGGGTATTTACTGTAAGAATATATTGATTTAGTTTAACATGGAGCTGTCAGGAAAAACAAGCAAGGAAGAAAAAAAAAGAATGGCTCACAATAAGCTATCCCTCTGCAAACAATTAAGAGACCAAGGCAGGACATGACAGGGCACAGGAACACAGAAAATCTGAAGAGCCCTGACAGGTTTAAAAAGAAACATTCAAGGGAGCAGTAGGTGTTCACGGAAACCAGGCAGAAACAAAGGCACCTGCTGGGTATGTCTGAAGAAGTTAGGCCTCCTAGGTTAGGATCAGAGGATGATAAGCATTTAGGTGAGACAGACATGCACAGAACATTGTTTTAAACAATCTCTAAGTGCTTTGTTACTATTACTAAAATAAACACTTCAAGAAGGATGTCTGATTACTGGATGCCACTGATGTCAAGCGTCCAGTGGGAAGAACTGCAGGTGACAGCACTCAGTTGACCTGCAGGGTAAGAACGGTGGGTACACAGCATTCTGCAGCCCCGGGTCCAGTTTAAGGGCTGGAGAACAGCAAAACTGCACTCTGAGATAGGTAAAGGAAATGCACTCAGAGACCAGAAAGGTGCAGCATCCCTGTAACTGAGACAGAGCTAAAGTGGGAGGGGCCATTAAGGCTGTGACTGATGGAGGTAAAGTTACTTTTAGGCTTCTGGGATATTTATGTAGTGCTCCTGACAGACTACTCTGCAATGATACTGGAGTTCTGCACATGCTAATACGGGTGCTGAGATAAATCTGTACAGTTGGAGAGATTCTTGGGTGAACTCCTGCCTCCTCAAATGTTATAAAAGAGTTTGGAACAACCTAGAAGGGAAGCTCCCACCACACAAGAATCACATGTTCAGATATGGCACTGTTATCCAATTCTCTGGGATGATTGCTTTACCCCTCATCTCATCGCGTGGCTGGTATCAGGGAAGATCCCCGCTAGCCAAACGCGACCAGCTCAGCGCCAATGCCCCCCCCACACACACACCTCCCACCATGTGGCTAACTGCGGGGAGGATTTCTTTTCAGCCACAGGCAAACAACCCAGTAGGAATGGCCACCTGTGAATGTCCCCTTAATTAAATTCCCCTATTTCAACCAGGTTACCATGAATGATATCACTCTTCTGAGGATAACACAGAGAGATAAAGAACAGATGTTGCTTGAATGCCAGCAAACACCAGGACCATACGCTTCCAGGCTTTGTCATGCAATGATACCAGACTACTTGCTACTACCATGGCGTGGTAAAATGTCCTACCATGGAGGACGGAATAAGGCTTCTCTCCCCAGAAACCTTCTGCAAAGACTTTTAGAGTACCTCCAGGAGAGCTTCATGGAGATGTCCCTGGAGGATTTCCGCTCCATCCCTAGACACAACAACAGACTTTTCCAGTAGCTGTACTGGCCACGAATGCATCCCAAGTCCTCAAGGCTACTTAATCATTAAAAAAAGCTTGCTTTTATAACATGTATTATATTTTAAAAGGTACACTCAACAGAGGTCCCTTCTCCAGCTTCGTTGGGTTGGGAGGGTATTTCAGTAAGGGTGATAAAAAGATCCTGGCTGTCGGGGAGAATGGTGTGCTGTGTGCTCTCCTCAACCTCCTCCTCATCTTCCCCATCTGCAAAATCCTCAGGCATGGCGGAGAGTACCCCATCATCAGAGTCCACGGACAGGGGTGGGGTAGTGGTGGTGGTCCCCCCCGCCCCAGAATTGCATGCAGCTCAGCTTAGAAGCGGCATGTCTGGGACTCTGTCCCGGAGGGTCCGTTTGATTCTTTGGTTTTCTGATACACTTGTCTGAGCTCCTTAAGTTTCATGTGGCACTGTGTTGCGTCCCTGCTGTCGCCTCTGTCCCTCATGGCCTCGGAGATTTTTTTAAATGTTTTGGCATTTCGTCTTTTGGAACATAGTTCTGATTCCTCTCCCCATACAGCTATCAGATCCAGTACTTCCCATTCGGTCCATGCTGGAGCTCTTTTTCGATTCTGGGACTGCATGGTCACCTGTGCTGATGAGCTCTGCATGGTCAAACAGGAAATGAGATTCAAAAGTTCCCAGGGCTTTTCCTGTACACCTGGCCAGTGCATCAGAGTTCAGAGTGCTGTCCAGAGCAGTCACAATGATGCACTGTGGGATAGCTCCCATAGGCCAATGCCTTCAAATTGCGTCCACACTAACCCTAATTCGAAACAGCAATGTCCATTTCAGCACTAATCCCCTCGTTGGGAGGAGTACAGAAATCAGTTTTAAGAGCCCTTTGTGTCGAAAAATGGCTTCGTTGTGTGGACGGGTGCAGGGTTAATTCGATTTAATGCTGCTAAATCCGACAAACTCATAGCGTAGATCAGGCCTTAATCTCTTAATTTCACATGTTTATTTGTGCTGTATACAAATGCCAATTAAAATTTTTTGTTTAAATATAATATGACATGAAATACACACTTACCCATTCCAAGGCATTCTACTTCTACATATTAAAGTTTTACTCTCTTCCAGTTTATATTTAGCTAAGCATGCAATTTTCTATTGGCTAATGATTTAAGCACGATCACATAATCACAAAGCACGGCATCACTTAGTTTGGGCAGAATATTCAAGTGCATGGTGTATACTTACTTTAAGTTAATTGTGCAAACAAAGACAAAAGTTGGACGAATAGAATTTTACTATAAACTTCAATCTGAGCAGGATCAGTCTCTTATGAGCAGTTACACTTTCTTGTGTTTTAATAGTAGTTATTCAAACACAAGCTATAACAATTAGGAACACCAGTCATCCAACTCACATATAGTTACAAAACTTCCACTGTGTTGAGATGTGTGTAAAAAGGTTGGTTAAGGAATTTATTAGAATGCTACCTAATTTTTTTGTTCTAACAAGTATAGCTGGCAGTGAAATTAAGTGTCATTAAATACAATGTAGATGCCTGTATCTGGTCTCAAATTGGGATACATATGTAAACATTAACAGTTGCACGGTTCCTTTAAATCCTTAAATGATAAAAAAAAACCTTAGTTTGTTCATCATGGAATATTCCAAATGTGTTAACAGACAATGGCCCACAATTCACAGGTAGCTCACTTGAGCAATTCTCCATACTATATCACTTCGAGCATACCAGCCATTACCCCTTACTATGCATAATCAGATTGGTGAGTGGGGAAGTCAGCACAGACAGGAAAGAACTTTATACAAAATAAAATTCCTAGAGGATGGAAAGCATCCATATTTATCCTGCAGGACGCCTTACCATGCTTTGTAAGTATCACCAGTTCAGAAGGACAAAAACTCTAATATCAACATTTAATAAGCTTCTTGAGCACCCCCGCCCCTAAAGTAGCCCTGTGGTATGTACAGACAATGCTACATGAGTAAACAAGAAAAAAATACCATGAAATACAAAATTTTAAAAAAACAAACAAAAAAAAAATGACACACCACAAAATATTTCCCCCACCCCCAGTTGCAAGTGAGTTAGATTTCAAACAGAAAGTAGCTGGCAACCTGCCAAAAGTAATAACTCTACATCCACACCAACATTTACACCATAGCCTCTTCTGAAGATCAGTCCTACAGGATAAATAAAAGATATCTAAATAAGACCATGCAGAAAATGGTTTCTTGAGAACACACAGAATTCTTCAGATAATGCTCACATACTCAACCTGACCATTCCTTCTGCTGTGGCCTGTCACCTGTGTTCACCTCAGCAGGTGAACAGGCCACAGCAGAAGGAATCATTTTGAAGACAAGTAGTAGCCATGTGATCACAAAGCTGTATTAGTTACAGTCAAGAAGAGGGAAAATAATCTTATGTCAGGAAGTGCAGATTGTCTGCACTGAGATCCATTCTAAGTGGCTACTTAATACAGTCAATTATAAGCAGAGTACAGTTTGTGGGCTGTATGTTTTATATGCATTTGAATTTATATTAATATAAAGCAAAGCGTTAACAGTAGTCAGCTGGAGTCAATGCACAATGACCCTTGCCATGTGATATGGGTATTAATTACTGTTTGTATCCTGGGGCCAAGAAATAGAGACAAGTTGCTTATCAACACTCGTACATATATGTCACACTTCTATTACAAAATACTGTAATCTATATATACACATTATAATTAAGCAACATATATATATAGCAATTGCATAGAATATCAGGGACCTCAGGAGGTCATCTAGTCCAACCCCCTGCTCAAAGCAGGACCGATCCCCAATTAAATCATCCCAACCAGGGCTTTGTCAAGCCTGACCTTAAAAACTTCTAAGGAAGGAGATTCCACCACCTCCCTAGGTAACGCATTCCAGTGTTTCACCACCCTCCTAGTGAAAAAGTATTTCCTAATATCCAACCTAAATCTCCCCCACTGCAACTTGAGACTATTACTCCTTGTTCTGTCATCTGCTACCACTGAGAACAGTCTAGAGCCATCCTCTTTGGAACCCCCTTTCAAGTAGTTGAAAGCAGCTATCAAATCCTCCCTCATTCTTCTCTTCCGTAGACTAAACATCCCCAGTTCCCTCAGCCTCTCCTCATAACGCATGTGTGCATCTCCACAATAAAGCCATGTTTAGATTAAGTGTTTTAACCATTCAGTAGCTGAGGAAAGGGCATTATCACAGACTTTAAGGCCAGAAGAGACCATCATGATAATCTAGTCTGACCTCCTGGACATCGCAGGCCACAGAACCTCACCCACCCTTCCTCCCCTGTAATAGGCCCATAACCTCTGGCTGAAGTTACTGAAATCCTCAAGTATTGATTTAAAGACTCCCAGTTACAGAGAATCCACCATTTACACTAGTTCAAACCAGGAAGAGAGCCCTGCCCCACACTGCAAGGGAAGGTGAAAACTCCCCAGGTTATCTGCCAACCTGACCTGGGGGAAATTCCTTTCCAACCCAAAATATGGTGATCAGTTAGATTCTGCATTTCCTTTGTCTAACAAAAGTCTGTTGTCTTCTCAAAGAAACATATTAAGTTGATTTGGCCTGGTCTACCTTTTGTAAAATTATGTTGTATTTTACCCCAATTACTGTTTACCTCTATATCCTTAACTACTTTCTCTTTCAAAATTTGTTCCAAGATCTTGCACACAGTTGAGTTCAAACGGGTCTGTAGTTTCCCAGATCACTTGTTTGCCTTTCTGAAATATAGTTTCTATATTTTCAATTCTCCAGTTATAAGGTCCAACCTCCAAGATTACAAGTTCATTAAAAAATTGCTATTGGTCTTGCAATCTCATGTGCCACTTCCTTTAATATTCTTGAATAGGGATTACCTGGGCCCCCTGATTTGGTCCCATTAAGCTGTTTGAGTTTGACTTCCACTTTAGAAGTGCTAATTTCTACTTCCATATCCTCATTCCCATTAACAACCTTGCCACTGTCCCCAAGCTCTTCATTACTCTTATTAAAGCCAGAGGCAAAAGTATTCATTCTGGTATTGAGCCATGCCTCAATTACCTTTAATCTCCACCCCATCCTCAATACACAGCAGTCCCACTTCTTTCCTTGTTTTCTCTTTATTTAGATGGTTAAAGAATCTTTTTTTGTTTGTTTTAACTCTTCTTGGGTTTTGGCAGTTCTCACTTTTTCCCTACACTTCCTAACCTCCAAGAGGTAGCTTTCCTGGCTGATTGATTCCTTCTTGGCTTTCTGCTTTCTCTTAATGACCTGTTTGAAATGCCATCTCTGTTGATCATCTAATCCGGTATTGTCTTCGCGCTCTTCCTTTAGGGATAGTTCAAATCCCACTGAAGATCACCTGAGCCTCCGTTAATCATCTTCCCCAACCCAGTGTAGTCTTCCTTGGTGAGTTCCAATAAGAATCTAGCAGTATCATTTGTCCTTCATGGGGGAACAATCAGCGGATTCTTTCCTGCTTCTATTAGGATCTTCTTCAGCCTCAAGTCCACAACCCATATTTTAGCTCCCAGCACACAACTCACCTTTCTGTTCTCCAGATCACCACTGGTGACAGGCATGTCTGTTCTCCTTAGTAGGAGTCCCCAATCATGTAGACCTGCCTCTTCCTGATGTTGTTGTAATTCTCTAGCCTTCCTCTTCCTGCTCTCTCTGGCTGCAAATCTTCTTGTCTTCTGTTCTCACTTGCAGTCTGAGAGTCATCCTCTGTCCCCCTGGGGTTCTAAATTCTACTTCTTATAAGACTAGTCATTCTTCTCTTCCTTGCTGTCCCATCATGTGTTACTGCCCATCTCTCCCCCTTCATTTTCCAACTCAGCAAGCCTGTTCCTCTTCTCCATTTCTCCTTCACTAACTGATCTGTTCCATTGCCTTTTTCTCACAGTCACATACTTCCACTGGCCACTTTCCTCATCCAGCAGTCTACCCCCACAGTTCTCTGGTCCAGCTTACATCTGAAAGTTTTGAGTTTTTACTTCAGCCTCCTCTCTCCTTCCACCATTCAATCAAATCCCCTTGGAAACTCAGCCATAGTTTCTAGATGCATCTCCAAACCTTGGACCTTCTCTTCCCTCAAAAATATCAAGCAGCACTTCATATAAAAGAAGCACTTTTCAGGTACCCTTTCCAGAATAATATACATCCCGCAGCTTCCACATCCAGTCATCTTCATTGTCTCTTCTGTTCCTCAGGTCACTGGGCTGGTCTACACTACGAGGTTAGGTCGAATTTAGCTATGTTAGGTCGATTTTACAAGCAATGCGGCTACACAACCAACCCTGTTCCATCGACTTAAAGGGCTCATAAAATTGACTTCTGTACTCCTCCCTGAAGAGGAGAGTAGTGCTAAAATTGACCTTCTTGGGTCAAATTTGGGGCAGTGCTTACGCAGCATTGTGCAATTTGATGGTATTGGCTTTCTGGAACTATTCCAGAGTGCTCCAATGTGACTGCTCTGGGCAGCACTTTCAACTCCAATGCACTAGCCAGATACACAGGAAAAGCCCCAGGAACTTTTGAATTTCATTTCCTGTTTGGTCAGCGTGGCGAACTCAGCATCACAGGTGACCATGCAGCCCCAGAATTGCAAACGAGCTCCGGCATGAGCGAACGGGAGACACTGGATCTGAGTGCTGTATGGGGAGAAGAATCTGTGCAGGCAGCATATGCCAAAATCGCACAGGGCATGCTGGAGAGAGGCTACATCAGGGACACACAGCAGTGCCGCCTGAAAGTTAAGGAGCTCAGACAAGCCTACTACAAGACAAAGAAGCAAACAGTCACTCCGGGTCAGAGCCCCATACATGCCGCTTCTGTGATTAGCTGCATGCCATTCTAGGGGGGGACCCTACCAGTAACCCACCACTATCCGGGGACACCTGCAAGGGGGGAGTCTCATGCAACACGTAGGAGGATTTTGTGGATGAGGATGAGGAGGAGGAGAATGCGCAGCAGGCAAGTGGAGAATCCGTTCTCCCTGGCAGCCAGGACCCTTTTATCACCCTGAAGCCACTACCCTCCCAAGGCAGGTTCCTGGACCCTGAAGGCGGAGAAGGCAGCTCTGGTGAGTGCACATTTGTAACTACACTACAGGGGTTAAAAGCAATTGTGTTTAATGTTTGATTTGCCCTGAAGAATTGGGATGCATTCGCGGCCAGTACAGCTACTGAAAAAGTCTGTTAACATGTCTGGGGATGGAGCGGGAATCCTCCATGGACATCTCCATGAAGCTGTCCTGGAGGTACTCTGAAAGCCTTTGCAGAAGGTTTCTGGGGAGGGCTGCCTTATTTCGTCCTCCACAGTAGGACACTTTACCATGCCAAGCCAGTAACAAGTAGTCTGGAATCATTGCAGCACAAAGCATGGCAGCGAATGGTCCTGGGTTTTGGTCGCATTCATGCAACATTTGGTCTTTATTTTTCTGTGTCAGCCTCAGGAGAGTGACATCATTCATGGTCACCTGGTTGAAATAGGGGAATTTTTGTAAGGGAACAGTGAAAGAGCCCTGTTCATGCTGGGCTGTTTGCGCTTGGCTAAAAGGGATCATCTCAGAGAATAGCCAGGCCGAGGGGGTAGGGATGTGCTGCACATCCACCCCAAAACCACTGCCCCTCCTTTTAAATGGCAAACCCAACTGGCATTGCTTGCTATGGGAAAGGAGGACGCTGCAGTTTGAAACCATTCCCACATGTTATGAAGGCGGAAGAAGCCAACCCCATGTACCTTTTGGCTTACTATGGCTGCCAGGAAACCAAATTCTGTTGCCCAGCCTTGTGATGTGTCACCATATTGGCAGGCGCTCAATATAAAAGGCAAAATGAGACTTTGTACCTAAAGCACATGTGCTGTCTCTTTCACAGTGAATCAAGCAATTCACAGCAATCTTCTTAAATTTTACTCTCCCTTTTTATCCCCCCTGCGTGCGCAAATGTTTCTATGCTCCCCGTATCAACTCCGTCCCTGAGGTTATCACAGATTAGAAGGTGGGGGGAAAAATAATGCACTTGCCATGACATGTTTTCTGAGCTCATGCCTGCACTGATAGGGCACAGCTGAATGCATGGAGGCATTTGGTGGCAGAGGCCAGGAAAGCATACAGTGAGTGTGATCAGAACACGCAGGAGGAGATGCTGAGGCTAATGGGGGAGCAAACGGACATGTTCAGGCATCTGGTGGAGCTGCAGGAAAGACAACAAGAGCACAGACCGCTGCTGCATCCATTGTATAACCGCCTGCCCTCCTCGCCAAGTTCATATCCTCCTCACCCAGACACCCAAGAACGCGGGGGAGGAGGCTCCGGGCACCCAGCCACTCCACTTCACAGGATGGCCCAAGCAACAGAAAGCTGTCATTCAAACAACTTTGATTTGTAGCATGGCTACAATAAACCATGTGGCCTTGTCCTTCCCTCCTCCCCCACTCCACCTAGGCTACCTTCTCAGTGATCTCTCTTTTTTTAAAAAAAAAAAAAAAAAAGAAAGAATGCATGGATTCAAAACAATAAGGACTTTATTTCCTTTGCCAGCTGTGGTCAAAGTGGGGAGGGAGATTGGGAAGTAAATTCAACAAAGGGGGCGATTTTGCATCAAGGAGAAACACACGCACAGCTAATCACACTGTAGCCTAGCCAGTCATGGAACTGGTTTTCAAAGCCTCTCTGATGCACAGCATGCCTAGCTGTGCTCTTCTAATCGCCCTGGTATCTGGCTGTTTAAAACTGGCCTCCAGGCGATTTGCCTCAACCTCCCACCTCACCATAAACATCTCCCCCTTACTCTCATGGATATTATGGAGCATACAGCTAGCACCAATAACAATGGGAATATTGGTTGCGCTGAGGTCTAACCTAGTCAGCAAACAGTGCCATCGGGCTTTTAAACATCCAAAGGCACATTCTACCACCATTCTGCACTTGCTCAACCTATAGTTGAACTGCTCCTTACTACTGTCCAGGCTGCCTGTGTATGGTTTCATGAGCCACAGTAGCAAGGGGTAGGCTGGGTCCCCAAGCATAACTATTGGCATTTCAACATCCCCAATGGTAATTTTCCGGTCTGTGAAGAAAGTCCCTTTTTGCAGCTTTTCGAACATCCCAGAGTTCCTAAAGATGCGAGTGTCATGCACCTTTCCCGACCATCCCACGTTGAAACGTCAGTGAAACATCCCTTGTGATCCACCAGTGCTTGCAGCACCACTGAGAAGTACCCTTGCCGTTTATGTACTGGTTGGCAAGGTGGTCCAGTGCCAAGATACGGATATATGTTCCGTCTATCGCCTCACCACACTTAGGGAAACCCATTGCAGCAAAGCCAGCCACTATGACCTGCACATTTCCCAGAGTCACTATACTTGTTAGCAGAAGGTCACTGATTGCCTTGGCTACTTGGATCACAGCAGCCGCCAAAGTAGATTTGCCCACTCCAAATTGATTCCTGACTGACTGGTAGCAGTCAGGCATTGCAAGCTTCCACAGGGCTATCGCCACTCGCTTCTCAACTGTCAGGGCAGGTCTCATCTTGGTATTCCAGCGCTTCAGGGCGGGGGAAAGCAACTCAAAGTTCCATGAAAGTGGCCTTATGTATGCAAAAGTTTTGCAGCCACTGGGAATCATCCCATACCTACAACACTATGCAGTCCCATCAGTCTGTGCTTCTTTGCCGGGCCCAGAATCGGCATTCCACTGTATCAACCTGCCCCAATGCCGCCATGATGTCCCAACTGCCACATCCTGTGCTTTCAGGAATGTCTGTGTCCAGGTCCTCCTCACAATCGTTCTCGTGCTGGCAGCTCCTAGCCATGTTCTGCACATGCTGCAGGATAATGCGCAAGGTGTTTACAATGCTCACAACAGCAGTGCTGAGCTGAGCGGGCTCCATACTTGCCATGCTATGGCATCTGCACAGGTAACCCAGGAAAAAAGGTGCAAAATGATTGTTTGCCGTTGCTTTCAGGAAGGGAGGGGAGACTGACTATATGTACCCAAAACCACCCGCAACAATGTTTTTGCCCCATCAGGCATTGGGAGCTTAACTAGAATTCCAATGGGCAGCGGAGACTGTGGACCACTCCGTGAGTCAATGCTAGCCATGGTACTGAGGACACACTCTGCTGACCTACTGTGCTTAGTGGGGACATACACGATCGACTATATAAAATTGCTTTCTAAAGATCAACTTCTCTAAAATCGACCTAATTTCACTGGGTAAGTCTATACTACCCGCCGGATTGGCAGGCAGCGATCGATCCAGCGGGGGTAGATTTATTGCGTCTAGTCTAGACGCGATAAAATCAACCCCCAAGTGCTCTACCATTGACTCCTGTACTCCACCACTGCGAGAGGCACAGGCAGAGTCAACAGGGGTGCGGCAGCAGTCGACTCACTGCAGTGAAGACACCACGGTAAGTAGGTCTAAGTATGCTGACTTCAGCCACATTATTCATGTAGCTGAAGTTGCATAACTTGATCAATCCCCCCCTGCAGACCAGGCCTTGGTGTAGACATACCCACAGAGAGAGAACACATCAGACACACCCTCCCCCAAACTCCCACTCAGACTCCTCTCTTTTCTGGCTCCTGTGCCACTGGCTGGGCACTTGGATGCTTTTATAGGCCTGCTGATAGGAAAGCACCATTTCCCCTTCCGCGCCCCCCACATCAAGACTCAGTTTCTTTCACAATACACTGCCCCCTACCAGATTCTACAAACTGAAAAACAAAGCAAATATTCAAGAACTCTCTCTCACTGCCCCTTTATATATAGTATAGAATGATGCTAAATGTAGAAAAAGATCATAATAGGAAATTATATGACAGTGACTACAGTTAGCAAAAATTGATTACTAAGTACCTAGTAAAACAGAAAATGATAAATGAACTTTTTTTAAAAAAAATTTAGCCAATAGCATTACAAATCTCAAACAACAGAAAGAATATTTTCATCTCAGATATTCAGACCATAATTGCTGTTTCAGGTGTAGTAGTGATGCTGCTGCAGACTCTCTCTGGCTTTTTGCTGGCAGCAAAATCCTAGAATACAGAGATCTAAAAAACCCAAAATTTCTCATACTCAAGGAAATCTCTACAGTGCTAATGGAGAAAGAATTGAGAACTCCATGCTGCCAGCTCTGGTCTTCTGCAATTCCAGAGAGAATCTGCTGGGTTCAGAGGCCAGCCCTTTGGCGCACTCCATGGAGGGATAAACCTTGCTTTCCGGCAAGAGGAACTCCAGCAAAATAACTTAACAGAGATTGCCCCTCTCCCACGGACTTTATTGTATATGTTATTAACATCAAACTGAATTGATTACTACTGGGTGTAAAACCCTTCAGCATGGATTTTTTGCTCTGAGATAAAGACCAGAAGATTGTCAAATAACGCAAGTATTACGAACTACTTCCTTATCAACCACCACCACCACCGGAGTTACAGAAATTCAAGCCAAGACTGAAAAATATTAGCTGTTCAAGCAATTAATGGTAATGCTACTTACCAAATGTATCACAACCAGGGGTTTGGTCATCAGTCCTAGTGGTCAGGGCTGTCATCAGCGTTCAGGGGCCTAGGTCAGGGGTCAGAACTGGGATAGGAGTCTAATGGTACATAGCCTGAGATCAGGACCAAGGTCAGGGTCCTGCCAGGAGGCAGGAACGGAGTCTGGGGTCAAAAGATGGAGTTAGAGTCCTAAGTATTGAAGCCAGGCTCAAAAGCCAAGCCAGGTGTTTGGATCAGAGTTGAAGTTCAAGGGCATAAGCCAAGGTTCTAAGCCAGGGTCAGGAATCCAATGGTGAGGCAATTTGCAGGCATCACTACGGCTGGTGGGGGAGTCCACCTCATTGCATAGGAATTTCCTGGAGCTCCTTCTGCATTTAAACAGGGTTCCTGAACCAATCAGTGGCCAGGGAAGCTGTCAGTCCAGCCTTCCACAGTGGGACTTCCTGTGTTACTTCTCTCCACAGGGTCAATGGTAATGCATTTGGCCCTAACATGGCTGCTGGGTAGTGGCATGGAGGTGTTGGCTATCCTGCACCTCGCAGACATAAGCTCTACTCCCACCCCCACAGACTAGTGATGGGGGTCTAAATTAGCTGTTACCACTCAAGAAAGATCTTGGAGTCATTGTGTATCGTTCTCTGAAAACATCCACCCAATGTGCAGTGGCAGTCAAAAAAAGCTAGCAGAATGTTGGGAATTATTAAAAAAGGGATAGATAATAAGACCGAACATATCATTTTGCCTCTGTATAAATCCATAGTATGCCCACATCTTGAGTACTGTGTGCGGATGCGGTCGCCCCATCTCAAAAAAAGATATATTGGAATTGGAAAAAGTTGAGAAAAGGGCAACAAAAGTGAGTAGGGGTATGAAATGGCTTCCATCTGAGGAGTTATTAATAAGACTGGGACTTTTCAGCATGGAAAAGAGACGACTAAGGGAGGATATGATAGAGGTCTATACTATCATGACTGGTGTGGAGAAAGTAGATAAGGAAGTGTTATTTACTCCTCCTCCTAACACAAGAACTAGGGTTCATCAAATGAAATTGACAGAAGATTTAAAACAAACAAAAGGAAGTATTTTTTCCACACAACGCACAGTCAGTCTGTGGAACTCTTTGCCAGAGGATGTTGTGAAGGCCAAGACTATAACAGGGTTCAAAAAAGAACTAGATAAGTTCATGGAGGATAGGTCCATCGGTGGCTGTTAGCCAGGATGGGCAAGGATGGTGTCCCTATCGTCTGTTTGCCAGAAGCTGGGAATGGGCAACAGGGGATGGATCACTTGATTACCTGTTCTGTTCATTCCCTCTGGGACAACTGGCATTGGCCACCGTAAGAAAACAGGACATTGGGCTAGATGGATCTTTGGTCTGACCCAGTATGGCTGTTCTTATGACTCTTACACAAAAGAAACAGGGGCCTGATTGAAGCCAACTGAAGGTAATGGTCATCATCATAGCCTGTCACTCCAAAATTGCAGCCAAGACCTGGTGGTGTCTAGAACGTAAGACTTACCTAGAACGTAAGACTTCCATTAACTTCAGTAGGCTTCAGATCAGGCCCTTGTTTAGTACATTAACAAAGTAAATATAAAAGTTACTTTTAAAAAGCAATGTTGAGCTTTCTAATCTCATGGTCATTGTTTCATTACTCATTGGCCCAGAATAATTCAAACCCAGATAATCACAGAAGCCAAGATTATAAAATTACCTGAGCCAGAAGCATTTTAAAATTGCATAGTAAAAATTCCAAATTAAAAAACATTCTAGGTTTTCTTTACAAAGCAAATCTCTAATTAAGAAAAGGACACCATATGTTTATACTTAGCAAAGAGCACTAACATTAGGCCATTTCATAAGAACGTAAATTCTTAACATTAAATCTTCCATGTAACCATGAAGAAAATAGTATTTATTATTTGAATCTGTGAAAACACTACTGAACACATGGAGCCAGACAGGAACTAATAGCCAGCAGCAGTAGAAACATGCAGCTGCACCAGATACAGCTGACACATGTGGAATAGGGAGGGGCAAGGAGGAGAGAAGAGCCAGTCAGAGAGATTACCCCTCTCCTCCCTTGAACGTATCACATCCAGAACCATGCAGGAGGAAACCATCCACTAGACACCAGGCTCCATGTGGCCTCCTCCTGCCACATGAGCTCTGGATAAAGAAGAACTTCCTGGGAGGAGTCAGACAGGCGGTCATGCCAGCAGGAGGAGAGACGAACAGCTGCAGCAGCGGACACTGATAATGTTATCAGTGACTGACTTCTTTCTGGAGCTTTTCCTCTGGCCATTCTCTCCCGCGCTGACTGGCTGTCTGCTCCAAACCTCTCCCACATTCCCTTTCATTCCACCTGCCCCCCACACTCCTATCCTTACATCCCTTTCACCCCTTCTGTCCCCTTATGCCTATGTCTACACATCAAGCTGGAGTTGTGAATTCCAGGTCAAGGAGACATAGCTATGCTAAAAATAGGGGGTAGCTGCAGCAGTACAAGGGGCTAGCCACCGCAAGTGCATAGTGTTTTGGCTGAGTACCTACTTTGGCAGCAAGCTCTCCTGCCACCCGTGCTGCTGCAGCTACATTGTTTATACCATATTAGTGCAGGTGTTTCCTCAAGCTGGAATTTATACCTACAGCTCACAGTATAGACATATCCTTAATCTCCTCTCCCTGTGATAGCCCTTCTACTTTCCTTTGTCTCAGTTCAGCTATCCCCCCTCACCAACCAAACTCACCCAACTTTTTTTTTAAATCATGGAACAAACATGCCATGGCATTCACTCAGCTAGTATGTTATATGCCCTCCTACCACCCTGTCTTGTCCAGCTGTAAGCTCTAAAGGACAGGGACTGGCTTTACTCTGTACAGTGCCTAGCACAATGTGTCACTGATCTTGGTTGGAGCCCCTTGGCACAACCATAACAGAAATATTTGTTTTGTGAGTAGGACCATCACCTCAAATAGGATTACTCACAGTAATAAATACGGTGTCTAGATATTTGCTTAATATTTAGGGTCCAACTCTGCATTCAATCCACAAGTTGCATTTTAATTCCAATACCTTTCCATCACGGGAAAGGTATTTCTACCACACATGAGAAGCAGAGGTTTTGTCCCAACTACAGTATATTTTCAGATTATAAGGATACATGGTTTGGCCAATCCACTCTTACAAAGGCCTTACTAGATTCTGCACTCTTTTGTCCCCACTCTTGTTTATTTTATTACCTGCCTGGAGGGTACTGTCAAAGACACATACCATTCCCATGCTGCCCCTGTGCAGAATTGCTAGCACGCCCTGCCGTCATTTAATTGGGTTGTTACATTTAGCAAGGCTTTTATGTCTTGAACAATGTCCCTTCTCTTTTGACAGTCTCTGTTATTAATGGAAAGTCTGACACACACAAGAAAGACCCACCTAGGTTTTCTAGGAGGGAGACAGACTCTGTCCGAGTTTAATCAGTCCCTCCCAAATCCAGCAGACCCACATCCAAGCCCTTTACCTCAAAGTACTCTCAACCTAGATTCCTTCCTGGATCCAGGGCCCCTGCAGGGCTTTCCTGTGGATGGCAGCTCTTCAGGTACCACAGGCCACTTCGCACAGCTACCTGGGAGTTCTCTTGCTCTATTCTCTGGGAGCTCCTCTTCTTAGGAGCATCCTCTCTCTAGGAGCAACTTTCCTTCACTGAGTTCTGGTAGCCTTTTTATCAGGTGCAGAGGCTCATTAGCCAGTTAGCTGCCAACCAGTCGCTTAGTTAATTACTTACAGATGGACTCATTCTCCTGAAAGAAGCCAGTCACAGGTAGTTTGGGCTGACTCCCTTTAAAGGGTCCAGCCAGCCCATAACAGATTCTGCATGTTGGTGCACAGGGGTAAATATTTCCTTGGCAGTTCAGACCTAGTATTTATGGGGCTATTATTATTTACTATGCTTTGAGGTTCGACTCTTAAAAAAATTACTTTAAAAATGGCACAGTGGGAGTTTCATATTTGTGTCTCAATGACTCATTCTTTGTTTTTACACTAAATGCCAGCCCTGCAAATTTTACCTGGAATCTGGAAAAACTGGATTATTTCTGGTCAATACATCACCAAAATTTAAATTCTGCAATAGAAATTTATTGTCCAATTTTCAAAACAAGCCAAGTATCTTCCAACTCCAACTGTACTAAGAGGGAGCTGTGAGTGCTCAACACCTCTTAACAAAAAAGTTGGACAATTTCCAATTCTGTTGATGCATGACAGGAACCAGTTTGTTATCTTAACTGCATCGAATCTGCTATACTAACATGAAGAAAAAAAGTAGCGACTAAGGTCAGCAAATATGACACTGAATAAAGACTGCGAAACAGGCATCAATTCAATTTTATACTCTCTCACACACATACAATCACACTAATACAACTGCATTTTAATTCAACCATTGCAAAAGACAATATAGCATACAGTAGCTTGAAGTGTCAGTAATGTAGTTATTTTTTAAACACTGTAAGCTCTTATAAATAAAATTTTTCACTATATCTGAGCTGTTCCATCCCATTATATTATATTGGATTTCTGTAGACTACTAACACAGGAACATTTATTCAAGTGAAAGCTAAATCTGCTGCTGCATTGCACATACAAATATAAATTTAGCAGTGTTTCTCGGAGTTCTTAAAGTTTGGTAATCAGGAAATGTAGATTCCAAAAAGATTAAGTACTGAACATGATTTTACTATGACAAAAAAAACCTGATCAATGCTCTGAGTGAATAGAGTATCTGCACTTGATGTACTTACATCAGCAACAACCACCATAAAAACATGAACAAAGGAGTTTTATAATCTTATATAATAGCAAAGCAAATAAATAAAACATTCAAGTAATTCATTCACACTGGAGATAAGTTAGGAAATTCTTTTTCAGACACTAATGTCCCTCATGCAGAAAACAATCTGCTTATTTTGCTAAATTGCCAAACTAATCTATAGTGTGCATTACTGAATTGACACAAAAAATAAGCAGATGACAAAATTACAGGTGTCCAGAGCTATTAGTTCTCCACCCAGGAAGCCACCTGACTTGTATTAAGTTTTGACTCATAGCTTTGACTCATTGCTTGAGTATTATCATGGTCTTTTCACTGACTTCAACGTGGGGTGGTCAGGAAAGGTGCATGACACATGCATCCTCAGGAACACTGGCCTGTACAGAAAACTGCAAGCAGTGACTTTTTCCAGATCAAAAGGTCCCATGGGAGATGTTGAAATTCCCACAGTGATCCCAGGAGACCCAGTGTACCCCTTACTCCTACGGCTCACGAAGCCTTACAAAAAAAAACCCGAACAGCGCTTCTATAACTGGTTGAGCAGGTGCAGATTGACCACTGAATGTGCGTAGGGCAGATTAAAAGCTCACTGGCATTGCCTTTATGGCAGGTTAGACATAAATGAGAAAAATATTCCCATGGTCATAGCCACCTGCTGTATGCTGCATAATATTTGAGAGACTAAGGGTGAAAACTTTCCCCAGGGGTGGAGTGTGGAAGCAGATTGCCTGGCAGCTGATTTTGAGCAAGTAGATATAGGGCTATTAGAGGGGCACAATGGGGGGCTATTCAAATCAGGGAGGCTTTGAAGCATCATTTTGACAATGAGCCCCAGTAATGTGTCTTTCTATACAGCATTCTGCCATGCTTTAACAACTTGCCACCATGCATGAACATTTTGATGATAGCTTTCCGACTGTGATTTGTAGTCTGCAAATGTTCCAGTTGCCACTGTGCATTAAGTCCAGCAGCAACCACCAGGTGTAAGAGACAAATAAAGATTATCTTTCAGAGAGTATGTTTTTATTAAATACCAATTAACAATACACAGAAAACACTTGGTGGAAAGGGAGAGAACAGTGAAGGGGAGTGTCCTGATGTAGGCTCTCATAGTGGTGTGTAACTCCAGCTATCATTGTGGAAGCTATCCAAAGGGGTGGAGTGAATGGGGTACTGAGACGGGCTGGGAAGATGCAAGGAACGTGTGGGGGGCAATTGGGGAGGGCTTGCCAAGCAGCTCTGCATCAGCTATGGGGGACAGGGAGCCAGCACTCACGTATTCTGCCTACAGTGCAACTAGGGACTTCAACTTCTCTGTTTGTTCTTCCTTCACTTTTACCATCTGATCCCAGCCCTTTAAAATACCCCCCTCGCTCTCCTTTCTGTCCTGCCTATTTTATGATTTTCATTTAGTGTCTCTCCCCACGCCCTATATTCTTGTTTTTCTGCATCTGAGGATTGGAACATGTCCTCCCTGGTTGCTTTCTTATCTGGCGGAGGTTCTCCACCAGTGTGTAGGGGGTTTCCCTGAAGGCTGCATCTGCTGAAGCACAAGAAACAAACAGAAGCGTGATTGTTAGTGCACTCACAGCATTGATTCATGATAGTAAAATACACCTCTTTTAAAATACAAATCAGTTTCTTACTGTCCCTTGGCCAGCACACAGCTCTGCGAATGCCCTAAACATGATGAGTTCATCCGGGGGGATGGGGGGGGGACTCAAAATGGGGCAAAGAGTCTAGGCACTTCTTTAAGGGGATAGCTGCAAGCAACACAGGACAAAATTGTAAATTCTGCCACCATTCTCCACAGGTGGGGGTCATTGAACCTGATATCTCACTCCTGAGGGTAAGCAAGGATGCATCTCCTACATGCATGCAGTTTCAGACTGGGTCCCTTTGCTGCTCAGCTGTGTGCTGCTTTGGTCCCTGCACAAGTGACTGCTGATTAGGAAGGAAAAATATCTTACAATGGGGAAAGGAACAAAGCAGTTCTGCCAAGGGACCTTCAGCAGAGGATTGGCGAGTACCTCCAGGAAAGTTTCCTAGAGATCTCTCTGGAGGATTCCCGTGTGCATTAACACACTATTCTGTCCCACTCCATAGCTGTACAGGGGAATGTGAAGCATATGCAGATGCAGCTTCTCTTGCACATTTCTATCCCTTTACCCACTTCTAGCATATAACAAAGCAAAAGATGACTACCTCATATAACAGAGCAGCATCAACTCAAAAAGATCATTTACCAGAGCTCCCTTCTCCTGCATCAAACGCTCTAGAGATGGAGTGCTGGAACTGGCTTGAACCCTCCTGGATTGAGAAGAGGTCCTGGATTGCCATGGCACTGGACAACCCGTCGCCTGTCCCATCTCGTCCTCCAACTTGACCTCCTCATCCTTGAGACTCAATTCACTGTCTCCAGCCCCCCAAGGTTTCTACAGGGCTCTTGGTGGTGGAAGTGGGGTCACCGCAGAGTAGGACGTCCAGCTCCTTATATAAGTGGCAGGTCTTTGGCGCAGAACCAGAGTGACAGCTTGATTCCCTTGCTTTCTGGTACTCCTGCCTCAACTCCTTTATCTTCACATGGCACTGATGCATATAATGTTCATAGCCCTTCTCCAATGTGCCACAAGAGATCGTAGGTATCAAAGTTGCTATGGCTGGAGCAGAGTGGGGACTGCACAGCCTCCTCTCTCCACAGAGCTAGCAGATCCAACAACTTAGGTGTGCTCCAACTGGAGAACGTTTGCTGCATGCATGAGCCATGGTCAGCTGGGAAGATGCGATGTGAGATCTCCACACCCAGCAAAATTCTCAGGCCTTTAAAAGGGGAGGTGCAGATGCCTGTGTACAGGGCAATTCAAACTGCTGACCAGAGCAGTCAGCATGGGCATTGTGGGACACCTCCTGGAGGCCATTTACAATGAAATAACCTAGTGCAGTGACTACACTGACATTTTGTTGATGTAACTTTGCTATAAAAGCTCTACACCCCTTGTTGAAGTGGTTTTATTTTGTTGGCGGAAGGAGCATTGTAGTGTGTACACTTCCACTACTTTGTCAACAAAAGCTGACTTTTGTCAAGAAAAACTATATAGTGTAGACAAGGCCTCTTCAAATTTAACTTATATCACTCTAGAAGCAGTTTAAATTAAGCTGAAAAAAAGTTACTCTTATTCCAGAGTAAGAGTGTCTGCATAGGAAAATTATAACAGTATAATTAAGCCAGCATACCTGGAAAAATCTCCTACATAGACAAGCCCTTAGAAGCAGCAGCAATAAGAGAACAGACTTGAGACAGAATGGACAAAGCTGGAAATGGCAAGAGCACACAGAAGTCTGACATGGGGATATGTACCCCTCTTAATTAGATATTTAATTTGTCAGCATAAAAATTCACTAAATATACAGGAAAAGTAAATATCATTAGTCCTTCCTGGCTCGGTAGCAACCTGGATTCTCTAACATTCTAAAGACCTTGGGCGAAATCCTCCTACTAATGTCACTGGGAGTTTTGCCACTGACTTCAATAGGATCTCCCCCCTCGGCAAAGACTGTCCCCTTGTGTTATGTGAAAATTTTTGAATTCAGATTTTGTGTGCATGGTGTTCTGGTGGAAACAGTTTTTGACTGAAGAGTGCTGCCGCCAAAAATAGAGAGTCTGAAAAACCTTGCATAATTAGCACAAAAAGCCCTTGAATAATTCATGTAACTAATCAAACATGACAAAGTGTGCAATTTTACGGGATAACTGCATGCCTTTGGGTGTTGTGAGGAGTGCTTTGAACTTTCTGAGAAGCGCAGGTATAAAATGATTATATAGACCAGTAAGCTTCTAGTTAATTTTATTATAACTGACCCTCTCACAATATAAAAAGTAATTCTTTTTTTTAAAATGCAAGGGTTTTTTATGTCAGTCTTTCTTTCTTTTTTTCAAGCCTTTCACTGTTTGTGTCTCGCTGCTTATCTCTCAACATTAGGTTATTTTATTTTTCTTCTATTTGTCATTATTACTTCTCAGTTAATGCTGCATGCTGACTCTCAGACTTCCAAACCATATCCAAAGAAGTAGTACTATTTTTAATTATTTGTAGTATGATTATTTCCTCTATTTAGGAATTAGGTGACTTCAATGGGAGCTGCTAGGTGCCTGGCACATCTCAAAATTAGGCCACCTAGACACCTGGCCTGCTAATGGATAGACCCCCCTAAGACTGCACAGAGCTAGCTGCTAGGTTGAGGCCCTGCTCAAGTCCTTAAGAGCTATATTCTGCATCAGGATCTACACAGGTGGATTCCTGTGCCCACGTGCAGTGCCTCCCTCAGCCACACGCATGTTACACCCCCCTCAGCCATGTATACCATTGGCAGAGGGTGGGGGAAAAGGGTCAATTTGCCCTGGACCCCGATGTGAGTAGCGTTGCAACCTGGTGCACCAGGTCGGAACACTGTTCACTGAAATTTGGCCGGGTGGCTCCTCCGTTATGACTTCTTGTAGTAATTCCTAGATGAGTGAGTAAAATTTTAAAACGCATTGTCTAACAGAACATGAACATGTTGCAACAAGCAGCAATGGCAGTTACATTGATTTGTATTTAATAATTTAATCAAAAGCTAAAGATACTTATTATTCTATTATTTACAAATTATTGGAGAGAGGCATCTTCAAACAAGCAAAAAGTTTCACCAAAACCAAAATATGCAAAATACCAAAGGAAAAATATCCACAGGAAAAGAAAAAAAAAAAAGTCTACTGATGATGATGTAGAGGGGCAGAAGGAATGTTAACAACCTTCCCCTTTTGACCTACACCAATAATAAGATCACAATGAAGCTTTGCAATGAAGACATCCATTAAAATCAATACAGGCCATACAAGGAAAGTATTCTGAATGATAGCTTGTACATGTATTCATCTATGGACTTTTTCTTTTTAACTAGTTTGATCCACAGTTCAACTAGTTAGAGCAGTAGACTAAATATATTTATCTGTTCCTTATAGTATAAGAACCATGTCATTATAATGGTATTTGACAAAAGTAGAAGTTGAAACAATCACTTTCCTATAAACTTATGGACACTCATAATATTAAAAAGACACTCAAATGTTTAATCAGACTTTTCTATGTAATAAAAATCAAACTTTGTAAAGCACATTTTACTATTTTTGGTAAACGTTAAAAAAAAAAAAAAAGCCCACCACCAAAAATCAATTTACCAGTCATCGGTTAACTGTTTCTCAAAAATCACTTCCCCTGGCATCTCCAAACAGAAAGTTAATGAAGATCTGAAAACTACATTAACCTTCAAAGAGCACAATATTTACCCTACTACTTTCAAATGTTTATCTTGTAAGCTCTAACACCTGGATTTTTAACTACTCCAAGAAGCTGTAAGAGTAACAAACAAAAATAACCATCACAGTGGAAACAAAGGTCCCAAACCTGCCTCATCCTGCAAAAGGAGGTCAGACTAGGTGATCACAATGGTGTCGGACTTTAAAACCTGTGGAATTTGTTAGACACATATACATAACTTTATTCACCCGAGTAAAGTTGTGCGTATAACTGCTTGAAGAACCAACCCCAAACGGAGCAGTCATTATGACAAACAGCAGAATCCAAACAATTTTATGAAGATGGCAGGAAACACACAAAACTTTAGGGAAATTGAGGGGTTGGATAATTGATGTTCCCCTGATTACAGGCTGCTAGCTGGATAAGCAGAAGGGGCTGCCAGAAGGAAATCACATTCCTTGAACAGAAGAATGAATCAGTGGCTATAATTTACACTTTTTCAATCAAGCCCTTAGCAAGAGGATATTAAAGAAAATTGGTAACCTCAAGAATAAGGGGTAAATTACTGAATTAAAAGCTAGTTAGCAAATGGAGTGGTGGAGAAAAGGAGGAATAAATGGATAATTCTCAGCTAAGAAAGAAGGAACAGTGAGGTGTCCCAAAGACCAGTACAGTTCAAAATTTATTAACTGTCTGGAAGACAGTGGACAGAAAGATGGAAAAGTTTATTAACAACATTAGTTAACATCAGACTGGATGGTGAAAGACTCAAGTGACCTAATGCACAAGAGAACAGATGGTCTTGTGGTTGAGGCACTGGACTGGGACTCAGAAATGTTCAATTCCCAATCCTGCCTCAGATATGTTGGGCAAGCCGCATAGGCTCTGATTCTGCAAACATACACCTGCTTAACTTTATACACATGAGCAAAGGACTGGAGTTTCAATCTTTCTTTGTCTCATTCCCCATCTGTAAAATGGGGGTTTTGTTTTATCACAGAAGTATTAGGACATCACTGGCAAACAAGGAAAGAGACACAGGGAGGGTAAGTCCAGGTTTAGAAACATACTGGACTTTTTCCTGTCATGTGTTTATTAGGTCTTGAGGTTGGCACCCTGAGAATGCCTTGCCCTGGAAGACTGACAGCCAGGCCTCCTATTTCTCACTCAGTTAGGAAAGTAGCTCAAAGGGGCTTACCTGGCCTTCTTGCTCTCCTTTCGGAGACTTGCAAGACTGGACTACCATTGTTTATTAAAGAAACTGGGGCAACCCAAACCCACTTTTCTCAGGGTTTGTGCCTATATGCTACACCATTTTCTCTTCCCTATAGCCAATACAGAAGAAGGAGCTTCCGTCTGCTGCACTGGAAGGGACAATGAGGATCAACCTTGGAAAGGCTCTCCTATTTAAAACAAGACAGTTTTTTCAATAAACAGTGAAGGATTAAATCCCCGAGTACTTTTGAGGAATTGGTAGCTGTGTGATGTTGGTGGCTGATATATTGAACACCCTAGTTATTAAGGCACACTATCTCTGACCTCATTTAGCCAACTACTTTTGTTGTGAGAAGGGCAGCCGTATCCCTACCTCAGTGTTTGTGAAGTGCTCTGATATTACACCAGCAGGGGCCATATGAGTAGACAAACAGAGGACCACCATACCTATGCTATCCTAATGTAAACTTATATCCTCATGAGTGAAATAGTCATATGGAGAGAGGAAACAGGAGATCTCTCTCGCACAAAGCGCATGATTAATTTAAAAAAAAAAAATGAAAAAGAGAAATTAGAGCCATGCCCAACTTTTCCTGTTTCTAACAGCTTCAGTAAGCTCTCCTATAGAGAAAAACATGAAACCACTTGCTTGTTTGGCAGATAAAGAGTAAGTAATTTTAAGTTCTGAACAAATTCTCAAATTTACTCAGGAAGAAGCTCTAGGGATATATAAAGTTAATGATAAATCATTACTATTGTTTCTGGTTTTGTCAAGTTAATTAACATTTCCCCATAGTGCCACACGATTACTTACTATATGCTGTAATTCAGTGAGTCTCCCCCAGAAGTTGATCTGCTTCTTTGATTCATAGAGTGAAATAGCAATTGACTCACTTTTGATTTAGGTATTTACTGTTTTATTGTACTCTGAGGCTATAATTTAAAAGAGGACACTAAGGGTATTGTGTCCAAAAGTTAACCTACACTTTTTTCCTTCTACCTGTTTACAAAGTCAGAATAATTTTTTCTCTCTCCTCCCCATCATCCAAAACAAAATTAATTGCAGTAGTGCCAAAATCCTCTGCACAGGATGGGCAGTGCTTCTGTAAGCAAACAATGTACTCTGCTCCTTGAACTTCACCACAGCCCAAACATGATATTCTTGAATATAGGAGGAGATGGGGGAGGGAGGAATTAAGTTTTGATTACTCAGACCAACCCTGCCCTAAACTACTGTTAGATAAATATCTGCCATTTTGCTCCTAAGCCAGCCCAGTTTCATTACATGAAGGAGAGAGACTGACTTTTGTGCTCCACAGACCAACAAGTCCAGCACACTCATGTGAGGATGGCTCTTATACAGTCTGGGCCTGACTGGCATCAATGATATTTTGGAGAGTGGAAAAAGCCAACATGTGCTATTGATCATGTTCAAAACCTAAGATGTCTTATGATGCAAGCAAAGGAGTGTAAAAATTGAGTAACTGTTTCCCCCATGCAAAAATATTCTATGGGATGGAGAAAAAGAGAAAACAAATACTGTACTTGCATCTCAAACTGTTTTGAACATCTGAAGAATATATCAGTCTTCTGTTTTTGTTTGAAGGCCAGACTCATCTCAGCAAACAAATGACAGGCCAAACTAACCTATAGCTTTCCAGTTTTGTCGTGTCCATTCTTTAGCATGGAAGGTTGTCCCTAAAACTTAAAGCGAAACAGTGCTAGGTCAAAGTTTCAACCCTAAAACCAAACAGGTATTTTGAGGTGTGTGGGTGATGCAAGGTTGTTCTGAAATCAAGAAGGTCTGAGTCGAGCACTCTCAGTAGAGAGAGTGAATTTAGGAGGCTGGACTGCAGTTTGTGTCCAAAAAACAAAAAAAATCTTTCAGTAGTCCACTAAAAAGACAACTCTTGTTCAAAACATGCCTCTTTTTTTGAGATCAGCCATCATAAACATGGAAGACATTCAGACCTGGAGACCCCCAACTTCTTGAAAGAAAGCAGAATATTTTCAGTTAAGAGCCTGATTCAAAGCCCACTGAAGTCAGTGGGAAAAACTCATAGGGTATGTCTACACTACAATAAAACACCCACAGCTGACCCCTGTCAGCTGATTCGGATTCATGGAGCGCAGGTTGCAAGGCTATAAAATTGCAGCGTAGAGGTCCGGGCTCAGGCTGGAGCTCAGGCTCTGGTTCCGGGCAAAGGGAGAAGGTCCTGGAGCCCAAGTCAGCTGACATAGGCCAGCTGCAGGTGTTTTATTGCAGAGGATATATTCCCTCAATGATGTCAGTGGACTTTGGATCAATCCCTAAATACAGAGGCTTTAGAAGAACTTGTGGGTGTGGAATCAAAGCCAGATTACCCGGTTTAGAGCAGTTCTGAATGATGGTAACCTATGCCGGATTTAGCATAGATTGGCCTCAGACACCTAGGTCCTTTGAAGCCCCAGTGCTCAGCAGTTCCCCAAAAATAAACATTTTCCTCAAAGGTAGCTTGAGTCACAACCATTTCAATATTATAAAGTTTTGAAGCTGCCCACTTGAGAATTACCTGAAACATTAGTTGTGTCCATATATCCCTCAGACAGTCATTTGGAACTTTAAGTATTACTACATTAGACACTGAACATGTAATTAGATCCACTGTCTTGAAAGGGTTTAGTGCACTGCGACTGATTCAGCAAAGTACATGCCTATCATTAAGCATGCAAGTAGTCCCCACGATTAAAGTTCAGCCCATGCATAAATACCTTACTGAATTGGGGCCTATTGGATCTGATTGTAGGATTGGAGCTTTAGTTTTGGTCTTCACAGGCTAAAAATTATCATTTCATATTGATTTAAAAATAAATCAACATCTTAAAAAAAAGAAAAATCAAGAAAAATATGAGGCTCCCTCCACACTATATCCTAAAAGGAAATAGATAATGCAATCTGAAGACCTGATGCTAACTGTTTTAAGTATTAGCAAAATGTTGTTGAAAACCAGGATAGCTTAAAGATTATATTTTTGAAGAAAAAGGAATAGAGGATAAAGACTAAAGTTATAATTAATCCAAGGTGGATAATCTTACAGTTTCGGTTTTAGTAGAAAAAGGCTTCAGAAGTTCTGGGCATGTTACCAAAATTTTACATTTATCATACTTTTTTCCGTCTCCTTACCCCCTACCCCCTCCCAATAGAAACTTTTTGTTCAGCTAATCAGTGTATAATACATAAAATATCCAGTATTTAAAATGAAAGTGTCTCTCCTAAGCATAGGAGAGAAACAACAGTTAAATAATACGCATTTGTATCAGTTAAGAGAAATATCAGACCAAAAGGATAAATTTCAGCTGATGTGATGATGAAAAAATTTGCATTATTTGTTAGAATAAGAAAAGTTTATCATGTTTCTGAAAAAATATGCAAGCCATATAAAAATTATAGTAATACAGCAGTAAGATTTGGTGTAAGGAATTAGATCTGTTCACATTCAGTCATGGAAGTAAAGCAGCTGAGTGGAAAGGCGTTCCAGGGAGAAGTAGAACTGTCACTAATGCACTTGTGCACCATGAGGCTGTGACTGCACTAGCATTTGTCTTCAAATTTCCCACTTTGGCAGCTCCAGCAGTGGTAGCAACAGTGAAAGCAATAGTATGGACCAGCTGCCTCTGTTTTAACAATCATGCTATCTAGCTCAGGGGTTCTCGCAACAAATTTTTGGGTGGCCTCAGAGTGTGGCCAACAACTCTTGCTGGTGGCCATACTAACAATTTTTCCTAAAATACTTAATTAACTTTAGGAACAATAGATATGCACATATACATGTCCAAATCATAGTAATTTATTTATGTAAGGTTTTTTTAAGACTCAGTAATAAAAATAATGTATAGTTGTCTCTATTCTTTACTGGACCTAAACAGAATAGAAACACAAATAAGGCTCTTTGCATGTTCTTATTTTTTTTGTGATTGTTGTTTCTTTTGCTTTTTTGATTGTGATTTTTTTTCCCCCTAAGACTTGCTAGCTGGTAAATTTTCTGCTGTGAAAAGCGATATTTGTATATGTATTAATATGACTGTTCAAAGCAAACTTATTCAGCCCCAGCAAACCCTGGCACAAATTAAGCCCTGGATAGGAAGGTGGACAGGGAGGCAGTGAGGCCCAGGGACGATGGTGGAGGTTGTGAGCCTGGGGCTGGAGCCTGAAACTAGAGCCTGCCACTGTGTGGATGAAGCCCGAAGCCCTGTGGCCAAAGCCTGCTCCTCTACCTCCAGGAAAGTGGGAAATTCACCAATTGCCTGCACCTTCAGCATTTGTGTCTCCAGAGGGGGACAGGGCAAGAGGGAGAGAGGCCACTGCTTTGCGCCGCCCCCGTAACAGCCCAGATGGCTGTGGCCACAAGAAAAGGCCCTGGTGGCCACATTTGAGAAACACTGACTAGGCCTAGTCAGTATAGTTTTAGATAACATGATGGAGGATGTTATCTACACTATTGCTCCCACCATTACTACCAGTGGGGGAGCTCCAGTGGTGTTAGCAACAGATGGAAAGTATCTCTAGTGTAGACTAAGACAGCCAATTAACAATGTTTACATCCTGTAACCATGTTGTCTTAACTGTTTAAAAAAAAAAGCAACAAAATAAACTAAATATTGTTTTGGTTTTTTTTTTTTAAAAAAAAGCATATGTTGATAAAGAGTTATTTTACGGAAATGTAGCTCATACACTTAATACTGTAAATAAATGGTAACATGACTGCTGTAGCTGATGTTTTCAAAAGTGACTGTGTGTTCTGCGCTATCATTAGAAAAGGGGTACAAGCATGATCCATCATCTTTGGACTACCTTTCTTTCAAGCATAATTTGCACCAATCTATATTCAGGAATATAATTTATAATTTAATCTGATGTACCTGAACACATTATAAATAAGATATAGAAACATCTAAGGTGCATTGCCTTTATATGCAGCAGTATTTTTTCCAAAATGAGAAAGAAAAAAAAAGAATTTTTGGAGGAAGTGAAGTCTAGTAGTTTAAAACTGGAATGGGAATAAGCGCTATTGGATTCTATTCCCAACTGGTGTGTGTACTGTATATTTTAACAAAAAAAGTCTATGTTCAAAAACAGATGTTTAGAATGGTATAATTTATTTTAATATGTATATATTTTAAATGCATCTGTGAACATCTAATTTCTTCATACTTCGGGTGGGAAAAGAAAAAGAGGCTTCAATTATATTTCAATTTTTGTGGTTTAAATTTAAAAACCAAGTTCAAAAAGACTGCAAAATATGATTTGATACTGTACGAAAAATAGGCTTGACATATGGGGAACTCAACTCATTAGGAATGTAAAGTCCAACAAAGGAGAAGTTTTATGGTATTGCAAAACGCGTACACCAGTGCACTCAGTTTTACTGTGTTAGCGCATGTCTCCTTTCGATAAAGAGCAAGACTCCAAGAAAAAAGTCATTTTGAAGTGGTGCAGCCCACACTTGGAGAATGACCCTCTCCAGACCATCTCACTTTCCAGTTGTTTATTACCACCAACCTGCCACAAACATATCCAAAAGCACCTTCCTCTCTCAGCATTACTCGCCATGCAAGTTAGGAGTGCAACACAGCACAGTCAGCATTGGATTTGAAAGAGAAACAAGCGTGAAGCAAAAGAGAACGCCAGGATTTCCAAGCGCCTCCATATTTCATTTACTACAATGTTCATATTCTAGAGCAGAAACACTAGTTCTTACACAGTCAGCAAGTTCTTTTCTCACTTCATCCAGTGGCATCCAAGCCCCAGGCTGCAGTCAGTACCTTTCAGTCCCTAAGGCCGTTCAGGATTCGTTGCATTTGCAGGTGAGAGCGCCTTTGGCACACTCCCGCCAAACCTGCGCTAACCACCCTCAGCGACTGCAACCGACCACCCCTCCCTTCGCGGATCACTTCGGAGTTACCCCCGTCCTGCCGGGACAAACAGCCCCACTTCTGCTCGGCACCCCCGGCTAGCCCTGCCAGCCAGGTGTGCGGCAGTCCCTCGGCCCCAGCAACGCTCCGAGCAGGGGCACCGGGACGCAAGCCCAGCAGAGAGCGAGAGGCGGTGAAGGGAGCGAAAAGGGGGACCGCGAGCGATGGACAGGCGCAAGGGGCGAGAAGGCTGCGGGCTCACCTGATCCGCGCCTCCGCTCGCCCCGCCTGGGGGAGAGGAGGAGGCCATGTTGGGGGGGCTCCTAGGCGCTTTCCCCACCTCCCCTCCTGCTCAGCTTGGCTGGCGGGGCGGGGCTGCGCTTGGCTCCCACTTCGCAGTCCCTCGGACTCCGGCGCTAGCTCCCCGGGCTCGGGCTTTGCCGCCGCGCCGCGGGCGAGAGCTGCCCCAGGTCTCCACCCCTGCGAGGCGGAGGGGGAGCGGCTGGGTCAGGTCCCGCGGCCGCGTCGCCTGGGCGCGTCTCTCCTGCAGGGGTAAGTTTCCAGGCTCCCGAGCACGGGGCCGGCCCCGCCCCGCTTGCCGGGAAACTGGGCGCGGCTTCGCGCGCGGCGCAAAGGTGAAGCGCTCCGGGGGAGGGAAAGGTGCGCGGCCCAGGAAGTTTGCGCTGAGTAGAGGGGCGCAAATGGCAGAGCCGGGAGCCAGACGCTCCTGCCTGAGGAGAGCGAGGATGGCTCGATCGCAGGTGCCCTTTGCCAAGCCAGCGGCAATGGATGGGAGCGGCAGAGAAGCGGCAAAGTTAGCGAAGGGTCGGTGTGTTTGCTCAGGGGCTGCTTGAAAGACCGCCCCAGCCCTGTACACTGCGGCGTGCTGTTCCGAAGAGAGGTTTCCAAACAAAGCCCACAGCGCAGAGGCCTGGCACTAGGTTACCCAGCCCTGCCTACGGCCAAGACAGAAAGCAGCCCGAGTCGGTGATGTGGTGGCCTCTGGAGCACAGTTAGGACGTGGCAAGTAGTTGCACCTGGCTATTTGAAATGGAGAGACTGTTTCAGTTCTTTTCGTGGATTGTCCCCCTAGGTAGAGTGGCTTATTACACAAAACTAGACAGATACAAAGTTGTTCTCAGTCAAAAACAAAAGCACATGGAAATAAAACCCTGCTACAATGTACCAGCTTTCTTACTTTGCTTGCTGGGCTGGGGGAACGTGCCACAAAAGCATCTGCTTAGTTAAGGGCTATTAGGGGCAATTTTTCAAGTGGACGGTTTTCCTTTTGCTGCTGAAAACTGATTACAAAATTTAATTTACAGTCCCCTTTTTTGCACCTGGAAAAGACTGAGTGCAGTTCTTTTGCTTGGGATTACTGTATTATGAAGGGAAATTGGGCAGTTACAGGTGCAAGCATTCAATATAGTACCCCTCTTTCAGTTTTCATGGTGCAACGTTTATGAGAACACCTTGAACCCATAAAAAGGAGACTAAGCTGTAGCCCTTTGGGAAAATTTACTCCTTACCTGTTTTTAAATAGTGATTATTGATTATTCACTACAAATAGTATTCAGAGTAGCAGCCCTGTTAGTCTGTACCCACAAAAAGAACAGGAGTACTTGTGGCACTTTAGAGACTAACAAATGTATTAACAAATACAAATTAGTAGGTTTTAGCCCACAAAAGCTTATGCTCAAATAAATGTTAGTCTCTAAGGTGACACAAGTACTCCTATTCTTTTTATAAATAGTATAGTAATACATTTTCTGTAAAAGAAAATTGAACCTCACACTACTGGAAGAGTAATGTTAAAATACATTATCAGTAACAAGTGTTTATGTACAAAATTAGCAGCTGATAGTTGTTCATAATATATATTATGTAGTCTGAGTCATGGTCTGGAAAAGTTTATCAAGATTAAAGGATATAAAGCACAAAGTGTAGCATTACATACCAAAAGTGGTGCCTCTTAAAACATTCACTTAATTATTTGTTTTGAATTATGCTTTTTAAAAATCTCTTTTGGGATTTTTAAAAATTAAACTGAGTAATATATTTCATCATAATCATAAATATATATAACAATTTACAAGTACGGTATGACGATGCAAGGTATTGAAAAAGCTACAACTGAAAATGGCTGTGCTTTGGATTTGGATCTCTCTATCTTGTCTGTTGCATTTTCTTGTTCCTCGCAGAGGCTTGGTTCTGATGTTCCAATTCATTTCTGGGTTGTATTACAGCTTAGTTTGTTCAGAAGAATTTTAAGTTCTTTAGGATAGGGACCAACTTTTTCTTCTGTGTTTGTACAGTTCCTAGCACAGTAAGGTCCTGTTCCATGACTGACTCCTATGTGTTCTGGTAATATGAATAATTGTTAATTCTTCTTAACAGTGATACAGAGTTTAAATAAACAGTTTACTTTATTAAACATTCATTTACAGTGGAATTTTGTTGCACATAACCTAATTCAGTAGTCCTCCACCACCTTAATACATAAATGTCTTCAGGATTCTGGCCTAAGTCAGTGAAGCTACTGATGCATGTAAAGTTACGCACTAAGTGGAAGTGTTTGTGGGAAACTGGGTTTTTTGGCTGCTTTCTTATTAACTGCCAGTCCTGTCTACCCAGCCAAATGAACAGTATTGAACCACAATGATACATATAGGCTGTCTCTAGATAACAGAAATGAACCCCTGGTAGGATTGCAATGGTATAAACAAACAGCACCAGTACAGTGCATCCATATGTACTAGACTACACACTAGCACTCTAGTCCATCACTTATTTTCAGTTGTGTAAGCTTGATATATTGTGGTCTCAGAGCTTGTCTACACTTACAGCACTCCAGCTGTGCCATTGTAGCATTTAGTGAAGAAGCTACCTACCCAGATGGGAGAGCTTCTCCCATCAGCATAGGTACTTATCCTCCTCAAGAGCAATGTTGACAGGAGAAGAGCTACCATCAACATAGTGCTGTCTACACCAGGAGTTCAGTCGATATAACTGCATCACAGGTATCAGAGGGGTAACCGTGTTAGTCTGTATCCACAAAAACAATGAGAAGAAGTGGGTTTTTTACCCACAAAAGCTTCTGCCCAAATAAATCTGTTAGTCTTTAAGGTGCCACCGGATTCCTCATTGTTTTTGCATCACAAGTGTGATTTTTCCACACACCTGAGCAACAAGTTCATAGTTTAGACCAGGTCTCAGACTGTCAACTTAATGTCTTTCCATCTCAAAAAGTCACTGTTAGTGTCAGTCTTTCATGAGCGCCAGAATAATCTCCCCCCGCCCTCAAGTCTTTACTCCTACTTTGTGTGTATATCCTTGGACAATAATATCACCCTTAGGGAAAGAGGTGCAGAATGAAAGCATTCAGGGTTTAGTTGTCTTATTTTCAGATCATGGAACAAAGTAACTTTATAACTTAGATTACAGAAGTTACACTCTTCAGATTTATAAGAAAAGCCTGTTCCCATCCTACCTGCAGTGTTCGTTCTGGCAATTTTTGTCAGATCCACATGTGCTAAACCAGCAATAAGCAGACCAGGGTGTAAGTTTGCTTATATCCAAATCAGGTAAATAGAGCCCATAGATTTTCATCTCAGTTGACTCATCTGGAAAAACATGCATCCATTCTTGGCAGTTGGAACTGTACCTTGGGGGAAGAAAAGTTCACTTCCCTTATTTCAATGAAGGAATTTAACCCAGACTATGCCAAACACCGTATGGGATTTATACATACTACCATAGTGCATTTGATCCTGCACAACACTGTTACATGGAGTGTGGTGTATAAACATAAGACAAGAAGTGATGAGCCGGTCAAAGAAGCAGGGGAGGCCAAACCTGCAGTAATAATAAGAGCTATGCTGCACAGCTACTGAGTTATTCCTGCCTAAAAGGAGGAATGAGATTAAGGAGAGGAGTTTAGAGCTCAGCACTTTATTTTTAGAAGGTGCACTTAATGCCATGTTATCTCAGCCACAAACAATGTCCACCACACCTGCCCCTTAATTTTTACCCTGAACTCCCAAGAGTAATACCAGGTCTCCACTTAAAAGTTTTGCCAGCATAGCTATGTCGGTTAGGGATGTGATTTTTTTACGCTATAGCAATGCCAGCAAAAGCACTAGTGTAGAAGCAATCATGCTGGCAAAACTTCCATTGACCTCCATGGAGCCAAGATTTCACCCTTGAGTTACAGACACATGAATAAACTAAGCAGGCAAAAACATTTCCTCTAATACACATTTAATCTATTTTAAATTAAGACTCTGTATGTAGTATTTTAATCAGTTAATTTACTTGTGTTATTGCCTGGCTTCTCCCTGGGTTAGTACTGTATACACTATAATCACAGTGTAATGTACAGTGAACTACTCAGTGCTCATTCTATCTCAGATTCAAATAGTTTTGGATGAGTTATAGAACATTGTGGTTAAATTTAATGACATGGGACTAAAGTTGCTTCTTTCCAGCTTCCATCCTTTTTGCTTACTTTCATACCCTTTTCAGGAAATAGATTATTTTTTCTTGTTTTACTGGCAAGATGTGAAAAAGCTAGTACAATACATGAAAAACAAAATTTGATATCCGGAACTGTCCCTTCATAGCCAGAGGCACTTAATAGGTTAAAGTAATCAATTAAGTGTGTACTGGAGCTATACATTAAAGAGAGACCAGCACTGTAACATGATATTGCTTTCCTAAAATGTAGCTTAGGTTATGTCTACATTACAGTCTACGTCAGCAAAACTTCTGTCACTCAGGGGCGTGAATATTCCCCATTCACTCTTCTCCCCCCCCCCCCCCCGAGCAACATAAGTTATACTGACATAAGCATATGTGTGCACAGCACTACGTCAGCAGGAGAACTTCTCCCACTAACATAGCTTATGCCGCTCGCAGAGTTGGGTTTTTTTTATGCCAATGGGAGAGCTCTCTCCTGTCAGTATAGAACATCTTCACCACACATGCTACAGAGACACAGCTATATCAGTACAGCTATGATGCTGCACTGCAGTACATATAGACATACCCTAAGTCTCTCCTACTGTATTTTTGTATTAACATACTAACAGCAGTGTTCTTCTCTTTGTAATTTATTTTAAAGCAAAAAAGCAATTGGTTGTGTTTCTCTGCTATTTTGAGTACAATGAACACAATCTATTTTAAATACTCAAATTAATATTCATAAATGAGTCAAACTTGTTTAAACCACGTTATTATTTAAAGAACCAAATACACTTCTCTTTACTTTACAGAAATGCCATTGCTGAGGAGAATATAATTAATATATAAAAGACAAGACTATATTGACTCTTGCAGCTGCCCTCTAGTCAGAAAATAAGAGTGTTGTTCAGAGGATTACATTGGATTCTTATCCACAGATACATCTCCCATACTATAATATGGTATTATGGGTTGGTTCATGCATTCCTTCTGCACCAAAATTTTCAACTAAAATGAAAAGGAGTTTGAGGTGCACAATTTTAGTATGTTACTATTTCCCATTCATGTAACCAAAATGGCAATTAATATTAAATTTCCAAGGTGCTGCAAGAAATTTTACATATGCAATTCTATTGAATTTAATGGAAGCAGCCAGTCTACCATCTTATGAAACATTTAGAAAATGTAATTAAACCTCTATTTCAAATTATGGACCTGGTGTGAACAAGTTCAATGCTAGATCCTTTTACTATCCCTTCAGATACTTTTGACAGTGATGCAATCTTCTCTCAGTATTACTATATTTACGGTTTGCTTATGGTAATACTCAGTGTGGTACTTTCCGGCACTTTCCAGACAGAAAAGAGGGCATGGTTCCTGTCTTAAGGACCTCACAAGCTACGGCTAGACAGACAAAAGTTAGGGGAAGTGAAACCAGAATAGGCTTGGTAGGGGTGGCATGGCAGAAAAAATAAGAATTCTGGTTCATGAAAAAAGCTGAGGTTTAAGAGTTTGTTTTCGTTCAGACTTGCTACATTGCATTGACCAAGACAAGCAGACACAAGAGATATTGACAACTGCTAGTATCTCCGGTATATTGCCACAAATTACTGCATCTGGCACATGCAAACCCATGTGCGGGACATATTGGGAAGGACAAGATGCAATCTAGGGTCCTAGCCCTATTCTTAAAGGCACCTGGACAAAAGGAAGTCAAGAATTTCTGTGCATCATGTCCTGAATGCCAATTAATGGCTTCTAAGGGAATCTTGTGGGCTACCTTGATGAAGACTACCTTCGAAGAAATTGGAGTAGATGTTACAGGTCCCCTAGAGAAGGGCACCTCTGGACTTCAGCATATACTAGTCGTCATGGACTGTGCCACCAGATACTTGGAAGCTATACCACTCCAGTCTACAAATCCTAAGATTATCGTTAACGAGCTGCTGAAGGTCTTTGTGTAGGTAGGGTTTTCCAAAGAAGTCCTGACGGACCAGGGGACAAATTTCACATCCTGGCTGGTGAAAGAAGTTTGGGAACTATTAAAAATCAAAGTATTATGCAAATCCATATATGCTCTAGTAGAAAGATTCAGACACTCAAGAGAATACTCAAGAAATTCATTGCCCAGGATCTCTGACACTGGGAACAACTACTCCCAGCCTTACTCTTAGCTATCAGAGAGGTGCCCCAAGTCTCAACACGGTTTTTGCCCTTCAGACTGCTATATGGAGGACAACCAATGGCCAAACTCAACCTGGTATGGGAAACCTGGGAAAGCCATGCACAGAGAGTGGACAACATATTGCAGTATGTTTTATAGTTATGTGAGAGACTGGAGGCTATGAATGCATACACTGGACAAAAATCTCAAAGAAGCACAGGAACAATAATGAAAGCATAATAAAGGGGTGTGGGTGCGTGTCTTTCAGCCAGGCGTCAGAGTCCTGTTACTTCTTACAAGCTTGGAATCAAAGTTAGTAGACAAGTGGCAAGGCCCTTATTAGGCTGTAAAGAAAGTGGGGACTGTAGACTACTTGATCAGACAACCAAGGAAGAAAAACAAACCACAAATTTACCACAAACTTACTGAAGTCCTGGAAAAAGCCACGTAAAACCTTTTTGTCACACCATATCCTGAGGAACTGGTACTAGGACTCCAAGTTAATGGCTGCCTAAAAGAAAGCCCAGTACCCCTTGGAAAGAACCTAAACCATAAGCAAAGGGAATGGGTACTCCAGCTGGTGACCACTTTCTACAGGTATTCTCAGCTCTCCGTAGGAAGGTGTTCCTGGCACAGTATCACACTAATACAGAACCCCATAAGGTAACATGGGAAGCGCTCTGACCAATCCCCAGCAAGTTGAGGGGGTGGGGGCCATCGAGAAAGAAATCAAGACCATGTTAGAATTTAAAGTGATAGAAGAATCCCAGAGGGACTGGAGGAGCCTTTTTGTGCTTGTCCCAAACCCAGATGGCTCACTATGTTTGTGTGTAGATTTCAGAAAAGTGAACTCAGTTTCCAAATGTAATGTCTACCCCATGCCACAAGCCATGCCATGAACTCCTAGACCCACTGGGAGAATCCCAATACATCACCACTTTGAATTTGACAAAAGGGTGTTGGCAGATCCCCTTAACACTGTATTCCTAGGAGAAGACAACTTTCTCTATGCCACTCAGCATATTTCATTTTAAGACCATGCCCTTTGGGTTACATGGGGTGGCAGCCACTTTTCAACATTTGATTAACAGGTTACTCCGATAGCACAATCAACATGCAGTGGCATACTTAAACAGCATAGTTATCTATAACAAGGATTGAGATTCTCATCTAGCTGCTGTTCTCCAGTCACTGAGAGAAGCTGTGTTAATGGCAAAGCCTGCTAAATGTGCAGTAGGAAAGGAAGAAGCCTGTTACCTAGGCCACTGAGTTGAAGGAGGACAAGTCTACCCCTTAGTGGGTAAAGTTCATGCCTTAGGCATACAAGAGCCCTATGACCAAAAGGCAAATGCATGCCTTTTTAGGCTTAGCTGGCTATTACCGCCAGTTCATACCCCATTTTGCCACCATATAGTGTCCCTGCTAACTGACCTAACTAGACCACCCCTTGATGGGTGCTGTGAACAGCCACCTGCAGAAGTGCCTTTCAAAAACTCAAGGCCATACTCTGCAGACACACACTGCTATATAGCTCAAACGTCAAAAAGGAATTCATGCTACAAATAAACACATTGGAGGTAGTTCTAGGGGCAGTCCTTTCTCAAGAGATAGATAGAGAACACCTGACAGTATATTACTGGAAACTCTTCTCCACAAGAAAGTATATCAGTGATAAGGGGAGGGGGGGGGAGAAGAGAGAGTACTTGGCTGCCAAATGGGCAATAAAGAACCTGCAGTACTACCTCCTAGAAAATGAGTTCACACTAGTTATTGATCATGCTCCCTTGCGCTGACTACATGTGATAAATAAAAGACACATCCAAGGATAATGATGGTACCTGTTGCTAGAACCATATGCCTTTCAGATGCAGCAGCAGACAGGAAGTTTGCATTGCAGCACTGATTTTCTGTTCAGGGAAGTAGCCAACACCAGCCAAGGCCAAGCCTTGGCCTTACAGGGGAGAATATGTAATGGGAGTCTTCAAACCCCATACTGAACCTAGAGAGGGCAGAGGAGAGTCTCTCCTATTTACAAGCCAGCAGCTTGATCACACCCCATGCAGCTGCCAGAGCTGTCAATCATGGATACAGGCACCGACAGCTGCAACCAATAGAGAAAACAGAACCTGCTATAAAAGGGAGAGTACAGAGAAGGAAATGGAGGCAGAAAGGGGTAATAGTACTACACCATGCTGCCTCCAAGAAAACAGCCAAGAGATTGCAAGCCCTAAAATTGAAGGATAGATAAACTTAATCGGAGAGGAGGGTACAGGAATCGAGCTGACTGAGAACAAAGTCGGGAGGATCAGCCAGGAGAAGCAGAGACATCTCGAAAGATCACCCCAAGAGATACTGGCAGACCCCCTCAGAATATCATCTGTGGGAGATACTTTTGCAGAGGTAGCTTCCCACTCCTCCCCAAGTGCAGTTGCAGGGAGGCCAACCCACCCCTACTCAATGCTATGGAGACAGGTGTGCCCTTCTCCCCAAAATGAAAAGGAGTACTTGTGGCACCTTAGAGACTAACCAATTTATTTGAGCATGAGCTTTCGTGAGCTACAGCTCACTTCATCGGATGCATACCGTGGAAACTGCAGCAGACTTTATATACACACAGAGAATATGAAACAATACCTCCTCCCACCCCACTGTCCTGCATATTACTAGCAGGACAGTGGGGTGGGAGGAGGTATTGTTTCATATTCTCTGTGTGTATATAAAGTCTGCTGCAGTTTCCACGGTATGCATCCGATGAAGTGAGCTGTAGCTCACGAAAGCTCATGCTCAAATAAATTGGTTGGAGTACTTGTGGCACCTTAGAGACTAACCAATTTATTTGAGCATGAGCTTTCGTGAGCTACAGCTCACTTCATCGGATGCATACCGTGGAAACTGCAGCAGACTTTATATACACACAGAGAATATGAAACAATACCTCCTCCCACCCCACTGTCCTGCTAGTGACAGTGGGGTGGGAGGAGGTATTGTTTCATATTCTCTGTGTGTATATAAAGTCTGCTGCAGTTTCCACGGTATGCATCCGATGAAGTGAGCTGTAGCTCACGAAAGCTCATGCTCAAATAAATTGGTTAGTCTCTAAGGTGCCACAAGTACTCCTTTTCTTTTTGCGAATACAGACTAATACGGCTGTTACTCTGAAACCTCCCCAAAATGGTATTTAACAGTGAGTTAAAGCAATAATCTGTTGCCTTTATTCACGCTGACATATCTAACACAGAAGCTGGAGTAATTGCTCTCCTTACACACTCTATAGAGTGAATGGGACAGAAGGCACTTGGCTTCCTGAGCAATACATCGGTCCAATGACAGCACGGTACTGGTGCATTTGAAGAGCAAGCACCAGGATGCGTCAGCAAACCTGCACAGAAACTAGAGAATTGCAAACCTTGCTTTAAAATGAATTTCTCACTGTGGTTGCTAAGTAATAGAACTTTATATTTGAAAATAGTATTTTCAAGTTGCTGGTATTCCTTTAAAATGACACAATACCCATAATCATCAGCCTTTGATAGTGTAATTTGAGCATTATCAACACTACCAATAGGCAAGTTGTGTACTTATGAGTCTGAAGCCAGCTTCATTACCAGTCAATATAAAAAATAAATGTAATTTTGTGTTCATATTTATTATTTGTCTGTACTACCCTCTAGTGGAAGTCTGAGCAACCTATCCAGAATGGCCTCCTTTCCCTCAAAATAATTCTACTACAGAATCATAAATGACTATATGAGCTAGCTATGCTTTTGTTTGTTTGTTTGGAAAATAGACTATAGGTGTCCAGCTTTTTAGGTAAGGGCTCTGACACTACGCTTATGGAATGTTTCTGTGAATTCAGCACTCCTGGTGTCCTATATGAAGAACATGGCAAAATTTGTCAAGTTTATCTTAATAATAGTTTGCACTTGTCTTCTTTCATCCGAGGATCTCAAAATACATTCTAAAAACAGTCTCATAACTGCTCACTGAGGTATGTATGTATGTATTATTATACCCATTTTACAGATAGGTACTGTGACATTCCCCAGGGTACAATCTGGACAGCTGTATCCCCTCACTTCTCCAACCTGGGGTACTTTTTATGCTGCTTCACTGTGAGAGCAACCTGTCCTAGCACTGCTCACGTACAGCCTTTAGGAGTAATTTACATGCAAGCTATATTGTCTGAGCTAACCACTCCTGAATTACATACAGGGAAACACCAGCAAACTCACAGTCCCAGACCTTCCCCCAGAAATCTGCATCCCATACTGCCCAGCTCTCTCCTTCTGGACAATACAAGTTCATAGAAAGTCAGTCATTTCATTAATAGAAAATGATATGCACAAACCCTGTTACCTCAGAATGGAGGTTCCCAAATACTTCAGTCCAAACACACTGGTTTAGATAAAACAATATGTGACGTTGTCTGATTAAAATATAATTATTGCAAACCATTGTTGCTATCACTGCTATATAATTTCAGCAAATCTTATACAAAATATAACTTATGGACAAAAAGGGTTAAACAGCTTGCAGGCTAACTAACCCAAAGCCGACCTTTAAAGACATGTGGGGAGATAATGTTTGTGTTTTTGTGCATTTACATATGTATGGGTAGTGGTCAACAATGTAATCAACAGTCCCTGTCTATGCTGTATTCTGATAATTCAGAAATCAAAAGAATATCCTAGCATTTAAATGAATTGTAATCACGGGATATCTCTGTATGCATCTCTCTTTGAACTGTATTGCAAATGGTGGAGGAACAGGCAATTGTCTTATGTTAATTCTTATAGCTAAGTACTGTTGATAGACTGCCTAATGGATAAATTGCCTTATGTTAATCAGTGTGAATAATTAATGACTATGCTTAGGAAATGAGGGCCTATTACTCCCTGAGGGACTCCAACTTGTCAAAGAAGACATGAAATTGTATAAAAGATCCTTGGGTCCTGATCCTGTTTATCTCAGATCTGCTTAAGCTTCATCAGGGGAAGTGTCAAGGTTCCTCCCCCACTCTGAACTCTAGGGTACAGATGTGGGGACCTGCATGAAAAACCTCCTAAGCTTATCTTTACCAGCTTAGGTCAAAACTTCCCCAAGGTACAAAGTATTCCACCCGTGGTCCTTGGAATGGCCGCTACCACCACCAAACTAATACTGGTTACTGGGGAAGAGCTGTTTGGACGCGTCTTTCCCCCCAAAATACTTCCCAAAACCCTGCACCCCACTTCCTGGACAAGGTTTGATAAAAAGCCTCACCAATTTGCATAGGTGACCACAGACCCAAACCCTTGGATCTGAGAACAATGAAAAAACATTCAGTTTTTTTACAAGAAGACTTTTAATAGAAAATAGAAGTAAATAGAAATGAAGAAATCCCCCCTGTAAAATCAGGATGGTAGATATCTTACAGGGTAATTAGATTCAAAAACATAGAGAACCCCTCTAGGCAAAACCTTAAGTTACAAAAAAGATACACAGACAGAAATAGTTATTCTATTCAGCACAATTCTTTTCTCAGCCATTTAAAGAAATCATAATCTAACACATACCTAGCTAGATTACTTACTAAAAGTTCTAAGACTCCATTCCTGGTCTATCCCTGGCCAAGCACAGCATACAGACAGACACAGACCCTTTGTTTCTCTCCCTCCTCCCAGCTTTTGAAAGTATCTTGTCCCCTCATTGGTCATTTTGGTCAGGTGCCAGCGAGGTTACCTTTAGCTTCTTAACCCTTTACAGGTGAGAGGAGCTTTCCCCTGGCCAGGAGGGATTTCAAAGGGGTTTACCCTTCCCTTTATATTTATGACAGGAAGTTTGAGTAGCAAGATGAGATCCCAGTTCTGACTGGACCGCCCTGAAATATAAGCATTGAACTATAACCTATGAACTATTTCTGAAAGAACTCTTTGCAACTACAAAGCTCACCCTCTCTGCTAGGAATCTGAACCGCAAGAATTGAACTCATGTCTGTATGTATATTGATCTTTTAACCATACTCTCACTCTTTCCTTTTTTAATAAATTGTAGTTTAGTTAAGAATTGGCTGTATGCATGTATTTGGATAAGATCTGGAATATTCAATAATCTGGGAGGTAATGTGTTTGATCCTTTGGGATTGGTAGAACCTTTTCTTTTATATGATGAAATAAGATTTTCAGAAATCTTCATCGTATTTGACTTGGGTACCTGGATGGAGGCCTGAGGCTGGGTTACTTTAAGGAAACTCTGTTTCTGGGCAACCAGTGAGGTAATAAAGAAGCTGTTTTATGCTGTCTTGGTAAAGCTAAGTATTGAAAAGATCCACCAGCTTTGGGGATTATCTACCTGATTCTTTGCAGTTAACGCTAATTGAGTGACCTTAGCTGGCCCCCACTGGAACCCCGGTCACACAAGAAAACAAGTTTATTAACTACAGAAGGAAATATTTTAAGTGATTACAAGTAATAAGGCATAAAAGTCAGAATTGGTTACAAAGAAAATGAAAAATAAGACTCAAACTAATACCTAATTTAGCTAGCTAAAATGAATTCAAAGCAAAGGTCTTTCTCACCCATATGCTTTCTGCAGTCTCTACTAGCTGGAAAGCCTCCCAGCAAGGACCTCTCCTCTAGTTCAATGATGCTTCCTTTGTCTTTCAAACATTGTAGTTGCCATGAGTAGAGATGAGGGGAAAGAGGTGATTTGGGGGCCTCTCTTTTTCATTATTATATCTTTTCCTTCTCTGAGGATTATCTCTAGCTTGGGTTCAGGTGACAGGAGGTCTGGGGAACCAGGAACCCCCCAACAGTTCCATTGCTAATATGTAAAGTTCTTGCTCACATCCTTCTTCCTGCGAAAGAATGGCCACTTAACACGTGATAATCCATGATCCTGGAGTCTGACAGAACAAGGAGTAATGGTCTCAAGTTGCAGTGGGGGAGGAATGTGTTATCTAGGGAGCTGGTGAAATCTCCTTCCTTTGAGGTTTTTAAGGTCAGGCTTGACAAAGCCCTGACTGGGTTGATTTAGTTGGGGATTGGTCCTGCTTTGAGCAGGGGGTTGGACTAGATGACCTCCTGAGGTCCCTTCCAACCATGATATTCTATGATTCTATGACAGTTCATTTGATTATACTGACACCTGGTTGTGCCTTTTGTCTCTGAAGAACTGGTTTGTGCCTGGTTTTCTAAACTTGGACTATGTCTCAGAAAAGTCATACAGTAGAATCTTATAACTTTACATACAATGTTGCCATGCACGTTTTACCAGGACAATAATGTTTAGCAGGTTGAGTTTTCAAATGATCACTCACAAGGCATAGTTTGTACAAAATGTATCCGTCATGTAAAAAGGGTGAACATGGGGTACAGTCTGTCACAGGAACTTTTAGGGAGTCAGTTAAAGTAATTTATCCCAAGGCCATGTGTTGAGTCAGTCAATAATAAAATCCAGGAATCCTAACTACTACCCTATTGCTCTAGCCACATTCCCCACCACATAATATGTTAAGATAACAGAGGAACTAAATGATGTGACTTGCACAGTATCTTATTTAACTATTATGTAGACATAGGCTCTGACTCCATTGGAACCAAGTTCTCCAGGGACCTTTTATACAATCACATTATTTACTGTACCAACTTTAAAACTGTCTTAGTGAGTCCCAGCAGTATTTTATAAGTCAGCACTCTTGAAAGAAGAAATTATGAATTTATGTTTTGGCAGGTAATAATATCTACATCTGAAAGACTTGCTTGATTAAAAGGAGCAACTGCAGCTACACAGTCTAGCTTAATCCCAATATGACTATATCTACCATAACATGCAAATAGCCTAGTGTGTTATCTGAGCTGTTATCCATTTACACATTTGCACTGCCTTATGGAAACTGATTGCACATGTTTATTATTTCTTCATATTTAGATAAGATATGGGTTAAAGGTTTTTGATCTGGGCACTTGACTTTGGTTTACTGCACACAATATTTTCACACTGCCTTACATTGTAGCACTCTATTTACACCACCAGCAAAGATGACTGGTGAAGTGAAACTGACTGAAGTTCACTGAAGTTACAGCAGGTGACATGGAGATGGAGAAACTTGAAAGTTTGCAGACCACAGTACACTGTTTCATATTACACACTACAACCAAAGGTGTGGGACATATAGTTTTCCCAGGGGTTCAAGATATGACTTTTTTGAAAGCAAGGACTAGATTCTCCATTGCTCTGCACTTGTGTGGTAATTTACACCAGTGCAAAATGGGCATAAAATTGTATATTCAGAATTATAGCATTTTATACCCACTATGCACTGGTCTAGATGACCTCATCAAGTGAAGGGTAATGGAAAGAATTAAATCCTAATTTGTTGCAATACCATAAAACCGTGGTACTGTGTGGGGCAACTTCAAACTTTTACCAGATTATGAATTAAGCTGCATTAGCCAGCACTTAAATTTGAAGTTATTCCCCTCCACTGTCCAAGGCACAGGATACCAGGATGTGTCATTTCTTTTCAAAGCTGAACGGTCCCATTATTTTTACTCTCTCCTTATATGGAAGCTGTTCCATGCCCTTAGTAATTTTTGTTGCCCTTCTCTGTACCTTTTCCAATACATCTTTTTTGAGATGCGGCACCAGAACTGCACACAGTATTCAAGGTGTGAGTGTACCATGGATTACATAGTGGCATTATGATATTGTCTGTTGTATTATCTATCTCTTTCCTAATGGTTCCTAACATTCTGTTAGTCAAAAAACAAACAAACAAAAAAAAACCCCCAAAACAACCTGCCATTGCACATTGAGCAGATGTATTTAGAGAACTATACACAATGACTCCAAGATCTTTCTTGAGTGATGACAGCTAATTTATTCCCCATCACTTTGTATGTATAATCGGGATGATATTTTCCAACATGCATTATTCTGCATTTATCAACATTTAATTTCATCCACCATTTTCTTGCCCAGGCACCTAGTTTTGTGACATCCCTTTAACTCTTAGCAGTCTGTTTTGGACTTAACTATCTTTATATCATCTAAAAACTTTGCCACCTCACTGTTTACCCCTTTTTCAGATCATGAATATGTTTATGTTGAACAGCACCGGTCTCAGTATAGATCTTTTGGAGACCCCGCTATTTCCTTTCTCCACTGTAAAAACTGACCATTTATTCCTATCCTTTGTTTCCTATCTTTTAACCAATTACTGATCTGTGAGAGGACCTTCCCACTTACCCAATGACTCCCTAGTTGATTAAGAGGCATTGGTGAGGGACCTTGTGGAACGCTTTCTAAAAGTCCAAATACACTATATCCACTGGATCACCCTTGTCCACATTCTTGTTGACCACCCTCAAAGAATTCTAGTAGATTAGTGAGGAGGCATGATTTCCCTTTAAGAAAGCCATGTTGACTCTTCCCCAACATATCATGTTCATCTATGTGTCTGATAATTCTGTTCTTTACTATAGTTTCAACCAATTTGCCTGGTACTTAAGTTAAGTCCAGCCTGTAAATGGCACGATCACCTCTGGAGCCTTTTTTAAAAATCAGTGTCACATTAGCTATCCACCAGTCATCTGGTACAGAGGCAAATTTAAGCAATAGGTTACATACCATAGTTAGTAGTTCTGTAATTTCATATTTGTGTTCCATCAGAGCTCTTGGGTGAATATCATCTGCTCCTGGTGACCTATTACTGTTTAATTTATCAGTTTTTTCCAAAACCTCCTCTATTGACATCTCAACCTGGGACTATTCCTCAGATTTGCACCTAAAAAGAAAATGGTTCAGGTGTAGCAATCTCCCTCACATCCTCTACAGCAAAGACTAATGTCAAGAATTCATTTAGCTTCTCCACAAAAGCCTTGTTTTCCTTGAATGCTCCTTTAGCACCTTGTTCGGTGAGTGACCCCACTGATTATTTGGCAGACTTCCTGCTTCTGATGTACTTAAATGTTTTTTGCTGTTAGTTTGTCACCAGAGTGTGTCTTTTGCTAGTTGATCTTCAAATTCTTTTTTGGCCTTCCTAATTATATTTTTACACTTGACTTGCCAGAATTTATGCTCCTTTCTATTTTCCTCAGTAGGATTTGACTTCCAATTTTAAAGGGTGTCTTTTTGTCTCTAACTACCTCTTTTACTCTGTTTAGCCATGGTGGTGTTTTTGATCCTCTTATTGTTTATTTACTTATTATTTGGGTATGCATGTAGTTTGACCCTCTATTACGGTGTTTTTAAAAAGTTTCCATGCAGCTTCCAGGCACTTCACTCTTGTGACTGTTCCTTTTAATTTTCATTTAACTGGCCACCTCATTTTTGTGTAGTTGCTCTTTTTGAAGTATAAATGTTACCGTGGTGGATCTCCTATTCCCCCCCTACAAAGATGTTAAATTTAAATTATGGTTTAGCTATATTCAACCTCTTGGAACAGATCCTGTGCTCCATTTAGGTCTAAAGCTAGAACTGCCTCAATCCTTGTAGCAGAAAGGACTCATAACTGCTGATATGGTGGGAGAGCACAATTTAAAGATTCTGGTGGTATGTAGTGGGGTTCAGGGCAGGTACTCAAGAGACAAAGGGGTCTGATTTCTAGAGGTACTTTTGATGTAATGTTTTACAATACTATGTAATAGCAGATGGACACTATTCTAAAGGAGAGCTACTCCTGACATAGGGGCGACTGCCTCTCTACCTGGGAGGGGAGATGCTCAACCCCACCCTCTGCCCCAGGCCTGCCCCAACTCCACCCCTTCCCCCAAGCCCCACCCCTGCCTCTTCCTGACCCCCAGCTCCACCCCCACTCCATCCTTTCCCCCAAGGCCCCACTCTCCTGCCCCCTTCCCCAAATACACCCCTTTCCCACTCCTCCCCCTCCCTCCCAGCACCTCCTGCACACTACTGAACAGCTGATCACAGCATGCCAGAGGCACTGGGAGGGAGGAGGAGGAGTTCATTGGTGGGGCTACTGGCAGGCAGGAGGCACAGGGGGCAAGGGGAGAGCTTGGCTGCCAATGGATGCTAAACACCCACTGATTTTTTTCCATGGGTACTCCTGCCCTGGAGGTTTACAACCGTGAAACTTGGAACCTTGGAAACTACCTCGTTGGCAGCACGAGTGTCAGACTTTAGGATCCAAGGGAAAGGCTGCTGCAGCTGGTCCTGTTGAGAACCAGAAAGTTGAGATCCAGTGCTAAAGGACCTCCCCCAGCCTAAGGGGAGGATCCACAGGTCCGGGATTCCAAATGATTGCGGGGGACAACTAAAGATGTAACAGGAACAGGAGTGAGGTCACAGGACTAAACGAAGGGAACCTGACGGGGACACCAAGCAGAGAACGCTGGACAGCGCCCACTGCTCCTCGAAGGTGTCAAGAGAGCCTGTGAACACCGCCCAGAGTAACTCTGAGTGGATGCATGAACGGACTGAGGAGCGGAAATAGGCACCACAGTCGCAGCAAACCCCATTAGCCAACCTCCGCTCCCTGGTTTTGTAGCTGGCCATTTTGGCCAGGGCTAGGAGGACGTTGACAAGGAGGTCCTGCGACTTTGTGGGGCCATGGATAGGGAGTGCATAGATGGGAAAGTGAGGGGGAAAATGAAATTATAAATGTAATAATATATCTAGGAGGATCTGGAATAGGGGCTGCAACCTGGTGCACTACAGATATATGTGCGCCAGGGCCTCCCTCACACCGCAAAAGGGGCAGGTGTCTGGGATGGGAGTGAACCGCGCCAAGTACACGCCCATGCTCACAGCTCTGTGAAGGAGCTGCCAGCTGATGTCCCCGGCGGGCCTAGGGACCAGGGTGAAATATAGGCTAGCCCACCAGGGCTCCTCACCCTCCAGAGATGGCAGGAGATCCCGCCACTTTGTGCTGGGGCGGGACGCAAGGGTGAGGACGTGAAGAGTGTGGAGCATGAGCATGTACAGATGTTTTCTTGGCATGGTCCGGAAGTGAACTGGCTGTAATTCATGCAGCCGGCTCACGGTAAAGGGGTGGGGTGGCCAGGTAGGTCCACAGGGCAGGAGCCTCATGAAAAGGTCCGGAGGTCCTGGGGTGGTGAGTGGGTGGGGGTGCCCTCCCACAGGACCTGGTCAAGGAAAACCCAAGCAGTGGGCGGTAAAGCAACCCTCACCTCCTGAAGTACGCGCCATGGAGTACAAGGGCTGGAGACCCCCATGCGTCCAGTGAGCGTCAGGGGATCCAGCCAGTCTCCCTGGTCATAGTCCAGGAGGTCTCCGACCCTGGTGACTTCTGCCAGGACCAACCTCTGGTGCTTCAAGGGGGACTCCGCCACCTGCGCACAGGGCTGGGGGTTGTGTAGCAGGGGCTCCATGAGAAGATCTGCCTCCTCGGTGGCTGCCATGGACCTGGTCATCGAGAGCAGTTTCCAGGTGTGGAGGGGGTCCTGGTAGAAGACCTGCAACCTGGAGAGATCTCGCTGAAGACCTCTCAGATGGAGATAAAGGAACTGCTGGTTGTACCCGAGCCCTCAGAAGCGGCGCAGGAAGTCGTGCACCTGTACGTCCCATGCTAGACTACCGGCACCGTAAAGGAGCCTCTGCAGGGCCTGGAGGTGGAAGATGTGGACCTGAGTGCGCAGGCACTTCAGGCTCTGCCCTCCCTCCTCCGGGGCAGGTGGAGGACCCCTGCAGAGACCCAGTGCAGTCCTGGCCAGTAGAACTCCAGAATCAATGTCCGGGGGTTGGCCAGGAAGCCTGGGGCCAGGACCAGGGTGTTATGCTGGTGCCAGAGCATGGACAGGACTAGCTGATTGAGCACCACTGCTCTCCCTCAGAGGGAGAGGCACCAGAGTAGTCCTGTCCATCTCCAGAGCCACTCTGCCATCCTGCCTTCTAAACCTTGCCAGTTCTCCAGCAGAGACGGATGCATGGCAGAAAGGTAAACACCAAGATAGAGCAGCAGACCCGTGCTCCACCAGATGGCCTGAAGCGCGGGTGGGAGGGAGCTCACCTGCCACCCATCCCTGACCACCAGGCCAGAGTTCTTGACTCAGCTGACTTGGGCAGAAGAGGCTGCCGAGTAGACGGCCTGGCAAGTCTTCACCTGTGCACACCAGGTCGCCCAAGTACAGGACCACGAGGAGCATGTCGCTGGCATACGCCAACAGGACCAGCCGCAGCTCTGGCTCTCTCAGCACCAACCCCATCAGCCTCCAGCACAGCTGGTGTCAGGGATTGCTCTGGGCAGGCAAGGAAGCCAGTGCCTGGGGAAGACACATGAAGGAAGAAAGCTGCGGCACCCGAGTCACTTTCTGGGGAAGGTAGGCGGGGAGCAGCTGTTGAGTAATGTGGAGAGCCCAGCACCAGCAGCGTTATTCAGGGCATGGGGGACAGGAGCTGTAGGCACTGACAGTAAAAGCATAGAGTGACCTGCATGCAGGAGGGTTGGGGAGAGGTTCTAGCTGTGAGGGAACCACTCTGAGCCTGCAGGCAGCTGGGCCAAGGTCAACTCTATGTGGGAACCAAATGTGAGGTGCACACCTACAGCCAGCTATGTACTGGGGGGAAGGGCAGGAGCCATCTGTGTGCAGGGACGGTAGGAATGAGAAGCTGGGCACTGAGGGCTAGCACCAGCTGTGTGCATGTGGGAGGGGGCAGGAGCCAGCAGTGTGCAGAGGAGGTGAGCAGGAGAGTGATGCTGTGGATGCTGACAAGAGCAGCAAGTGAGCCTGGAGCCCGGCTGCCAAATGCTCTATCCACCCAGGGGAAGTGCCACAGCAGGTTTGCCAAGCCCAGGCCTGTGTGGGGAGGGGAGAAGATGGCTGTACATCTCATCTAGCAGCCAGCCCCCCGCCTCTGCCCTGCACCCTGGGGAGGACTCCCATCTCTCCGGTGGATATAAACCTTGGCAGAAATGGGGGTGAGGGGAGCACATGACCCACCCCACAAGTCACTTCTGCCTTTTAGGTTCCAAGACTAGCTGCTGCAAGAAGCAGTCATTAATGGGGTTTAGAAATTTTATCACTGCATCCTGTCCTGAGGTCACATGTTCCCAGACAATATGGAGATAGTTGAAATCCACCATTATTATTGCGTTTTCTGTTTTTGTAGCCTTTCTAATCTCCCTGAGCATCTTACAGCATGATGACTCTTGCAGCCCCTTCTGACCTTATGGTTCTATGTGCCAAAGGATGGTCTCATGAAAAGTACATAGATGGGTGCATCAGCCTAAACAGTCTGAAACCATTTTACTGAGTGACAATATTGTCCTACTTTAGGGGTGCTGCAAAGAATAACTGATTGGGAGGTGTCAGATCCTGCGCTGATGAGCATGAAAGAGGAGGGGGTCTAGGGAATATAGCTGGCATCTCCATTACTAGTTTGTTGCATTTATCTATGACTGACGTGGAGGTGCTGTGATCATTCACACAAAGTACAAAAAGTCTGAGGCAAATTGATGATGTTTCACTGAAACACCCAGGAAAATCCTTCATCACAGGAGGGGAAGACTTTAAAGACTCTCTTTAAATAAAGCCCAAAGCAAGGAGCCTTGGCACCTGTAAGTGCTGGTAGAAGTACCAGTAAGACTTTCTTGAGTTTTGAAAGGACCCGCCCACATTACAATACCTGCTCCTTGCCTTCGTATTAGAAATCAGTGGGAGGCTCAAAAGCATTTGCAGGTTGACGAGCCCGGCCGCGCTTCTCCGCGAAGACCGCCTTTCAGCTTGTGTTTGGCGCCTGCCCAGGCGTGCCTGCTGATTGGCCGCTTTGAATATCTCGGCGCGACGCTATTGGTGGAGCGGAGGCGGCTTCGCGCGGTTAGTTCGAATCGGCCCCACAGCGGCGCTTGCAGCGTCCTCTTGCCGTGGCTCGGTGTGTGGGGGCTGTTCTTGCAGCAAGGGAGGGAGGTGAGTGATCGACCGACCGACCGTGCCGCTGCTCGAGCCCGGGCCCGCGGGGCGAGGCGAGGCGCGGGGCCCGGGGCCAAGCCCAGGCCCGGGCCCGGGCCGGCGAGGTGCGGGGGGGCTTGTACCGGAGGCTGTTTAGGAGGCAGGGCGCCTCTCCGCCTGGTGACTTGCCTGGGCAGAGGGGGCTTGAGCCGGCTCCTGGGCAGGATCGGTCCCCCCGTCCTGAGCGGGGGGTGGGCAGTGGGGGAGGAAAGGGCCCCTCTCTCCCCGGCCCCCACCGGCAGGATGGCAGGCCGGAGACCGGGTGGCTGGCGCTGGGCCGCGCCAGGGCATCGCCTCTGTTTGTTTCCGTGCGTTCAGAGCCAAGCAGCGAAGGAGCCGGCGGCGGCCCCTGGGGCGATGGCAGCTGTCTGGCAAGGGCAGCCGCTGGGTCCTCCTGTTTCATTTCACGCCTCCTGTATCTCTGCCGTGCGGCCCTCCAGCGCCCGGCCCTTGCTCAGTTACATGTTGCCTTCCCAGGGCTAATGGCAGAGGCAACTGTTGCTAAGAGTAGGAGCAAATTGCACGTCCGTTTCATATATTAAATGCACCCATATTAACGGAGTGTAGCAGGAGGAGTGTGTTTAAAATTTTAAAATCCACTTGTTCTTTTGAAAGATGCTAAATCCCTGGCCTTACTTGTAACCACATCCGGCCAACGAGGCCCGGAAATTTTAACAAAAAATTAAGCTTTCTAGCTCATAGCATGCGAAGGTAAACAAACACCACAATCGCTGACAAATATACCAGACACTAAGTGGAGCACCCTAAAACTAACACACTTCTGTCTGAACTCACTGCTAGTAGATAAAAAGTAATGACCAAATAATGTTAATTGACAGAGATTAGAAAGGGGAAATACTTAGGTTTGTCTTCTTTGAGCATTTGTTTATAGTCAGCTTCACTCTTTCCCTGCTCATAGAAAGCTTCCTGTGCGTGGTGTGTTTTTTCTAATACAACAGCACAGAAGAGCAAGAGTTAAATTAGGAAAATGTAAATAAAACCATAAACCGCATTGGGATTCCTGAGCAGGAATAGTATCTGAATGACTGCTTTAAACTGTCAGGTTGATACTGCATCTTAAAACACTTTCAGTTTTCATAATCTAACTGGTAACATTATTTTAAAACACTATATGAATGTTAATGTGATAACTTTGTATGAAAACACTGTAGGAATTCATGGCACATAGACACATGATGGAAAGGCCTCTGCCCCAAAGAGTTTTTCTTTTACTGTGTTCTCATATGTTTGTAGTAAAATTGTCTTTGGGCAGAATTACTTATTTTTTTAACTCTTCTACCCCACCTCCCCACCCCCTTTTTAAACCCGAATTAAAATGTTGGGTGATCAGGTTACCAACCTCATAGCCACCCCCAAGACATTCTTAAAAAAAAAAGTTTCTTCCTCTAGAAGACTTCAGAGAATGAGCCTGTCAAACTATGTAGAGATTTATTTTGTGAGCCCTTGAAATAACTTGTGTTAAGGGTGTACTATTACCACATCAGTTTGAAAACAATCTTCATTGTTGTAGTAAAGTTGTTTGAACAGTACTCACCCATGGGCCTGATTCTCCTTCCCTTTCCTCCCTTCCCCATCTACAGATTTAACTGTTTACTTCTTTATCAAATTGTATCAAAGTAAATCAGGTAAATGCCAATAATGATACATTAAATTCTTTCCAAACTTAATGTCTCTGGATAGCAGTGTCACATGAAATGGATTGAGAAGTTGTACAGAAAATTATGTATGACATCTCCATCATGTGTTTAAACTTCTCCCCGTACCCTTGTCCCTAAGAATCTTCCTCCTCTACCTTCACCTTAGTCTAGGACAGTAGTGGTGCTTGAGGTTTTTACTATTGTGACTTTTCTTATCAATGCAAATATGTTCAGGGCCCCTCTTTACTGTGTATTAGAGAAAATATTCATATATCTCTATTGATTAATTGTCAGACTATTAAAGTATAAAGTACAAGTTCTTTACTGTGAGTGAATTTGATGACCTTGGTGCAAAGGAAGCAGGACCTTTGGGTGGGTACATGGTGGGGAGCACTCTTGGGGTGCATCCGATAGCTCACAAAAGCTTATGCTCAAATAAATTGGTTAGTCTCTAAGGTGCCACAAGTACTCCTTTTCTTTTTACTCTTGGGGCAGCCCCTCTCATGCTTCCCATTATTCCCTCTTCACTCCCAATATGTTTCGCTCTCCTCCCTACTGTTAAGGTTCCTGCCTCCTCTCTGTTCACTGTTTGTTCCTCCTGCTGGTGTCCAACCATTTCACTGCCCTTCGTGATAGCACTGCAAAGTGCTGTCAAATGCGAAGCAAAAAGACATTATACTTTGTCAATTTTTTTCTATTTCCCACCCCCAACTATTTACATACCAAAAAATGCAATTTTTCTTCTATGAGGGGTCTCTGCCTATTTCCACTTGTGGTGTAAGCCTGTCCTCATGTCAGCAATCAAAAGAAACTAAGGGGCAATTGCAGGCCACTCTTCCATTTATATCTTCTGACCATGATGTGAGAGGAAGGGTGACAGACCCCAGTGGACACAGCTAGAAAATTCCAAACTCACAGCTCTCAAGTATGAATATGCAGAGGCAACACTCAAAGAACTATAGTTGTTTAACAGTAACTTCTTGTCTCACGATCACTGCGTCCCTGTTATGCACCTCCACCGCCTATCCTAAAGTCTTACACTGTTGTGAGTGGTTGGAACCCTGAATAAACGCTGTTTTGGGGTTTTTTTGCTTTGTCATGGAGGTGGAGGAGTGAATAGTAAGGGAAATTCTTCCCTGCTACTTTGTCATAACTGAGTTGGATGAATCCAAGTTTAAGCAGGATACAAAGCTTATGTGCACATTCAGAACCTTCCCAAACTAATCTAATGTCTCACTATATAATGGTGTCCAGGGACCAGCCATATATTCAATGGCTCCTTTGTATTCTGCTTTTAGGATAGCAACCTACTATCAACTACTAACAACTTACCTCTGGTTTTGTTGTCTCTCCCCTCCCTTCCCCCACTCATTTCAAGGCAATCCTAACAAATAGCAATGGATGACTACACAAAGATAGAGAAGATTGGTGAAGGTGAGTAACACTTGATCGATGATCCTTTCCACTATGTAATTTTACTTATCAATTTGTTAGACACTGAAGAAAGCTTATTCTGGAGCTATATCATGTCTTAGTACACTTAAGCTCCTGGATGAGTCTGTACAGAGCCACAAAGTAAGATCTGACCAGATGAATCTGTGGCTCATCAAAATAAATGAGTGCACAAGTGCATTCAAGCATCTTTGTATGGTGCCAATGGAGTAAGTGCAATCTTCTACCTGTGGTGTCAGTTGCCTGCATTCATGTTGAGGATTATCTGTGCGCATCTCAGATTGTATTCCACCCCTAACCCTGAGAAGAGTGGGAGGAGAACAGACTGTAGGCTTTGAGGTCTGCCCCTATACAGTTCAAGACCTTTTGGCTCCCTTAAAATTTGATGCATTGGTTGGGCCACAGATTGTGCTGTGGCATAAAAGCAGTTGTGTCCTGTTTACATTCTCTTCTGGGGGCACATGTAAAAGAGAAGTAGTATCAGTTTCTGGTACATCCTGCCCCTGGATTACATCCTGCCCCTGGACTACATCCTGCCCGTGGAAGTGGTATGATCTGATACCTTTCATTTAACTGTGAAGATGCTAAGTCAATGGCACTGCTGTGCAGAAGTAATGTTAGTCTATTGTAATGCACACACAATAGCACATTGCTGTGGAAGGAGGTCACTTTTGTGCTGTGTATTGAGTTCCTCTGTGCAGGTATTATCCACATTCTTTGTGCTTTAGTTAAAGTTAGTTTAAGCAGTTAGAGATCACTTTATAAAGTAGAAGATTATATACTGTCTTTCCATAAACTCCAGATTTTATGTTGACTTGAGATTTTGCACTAAGTTCTTTGGCCTAATGAGACTTTGCAACAAATTGTCTCTGGCCTTATGAGAGAGAATGGCTAAACCTAGAGTCTATTCACTTTTGTAAATCTGCTTGTTATGGGAAATCACTGTTGTAAAATACTTACATACTGTACTGTATGAAGTTATGAGCCTTCTGAAGTATTACATAAGCGTATATGCAAAGATCTTTTAAAAATATGGGTTTGTTTTCCTGTTAAAGAATTTCAATCTTGTGTATCAGCTCCAATTTAAAAAGTATGAAAACAGGCCACCTTTTAACAATATCTCTTTGTACACCTTTCATTTTAGCATAACAAAGCTAACTTTATCGGGAACAAAAGTACAAAAATCCCAGTTTAAAACAAAACTAGCTTCCTCAAAATTCAGACACTCTCTATATGGCTCAGAATTTGATTTGTGGAAGTAATCCCAAAGTTTTAATTGGTCTTTCCCAGCTGCCAAAAACACACCTTTTCTGGCCATTAATGGCACTATCCACTTCTGGCATGCAGCACATAAAACATCACTTATAGCATAGATACAGAAAATGAAATACTAACCTTATCCAGATTGAAGTGTCTGGTTTCATTGCAGTGATTCTTTATGTAGAACAAAGCCTTATTTCATCTGAAATGACTACACATGACTTGATCTGTTCTTAAAAGTTCACAGTGTGGTTTAGTGTGTGCCAACTTTTTTTTTGTTTATTTTTGTGTGTGTGTGTGGTCAGGTACCTATGGTGTTGTGTATAAGGGTCGACACAAATCCACAGGCCAGGTGGTTGCCATGAAGAAAATTCGACTAGAAAGTGAGGAAGAAGGTGTTCCCAGTACAGCAATCAGAGAAATTTCTTTACTAAAAGAGCTACACCATCCCAATATAGTCTGGTATGCATGCAATATTCTCAGATTTAAGCCAATTTCTCTTTTGGGAAGGGCTCCCTCTCTCCTCTCATGTCAAATCTGATTATTAAACACTCTCCAGTGAAAGAGGAGGGCCTTGCTTTTGCTTCAGACTGAATTTCTCATAGCTACAAATCTTCCGTACAGCCCCAGATAATGACTTTTTCCTCTGCACATCCTTATTACTTAGTGTCTTTCTGCTCTTCTTCCCACTCCCTCCTCCACCCACCGCTTTGGGAATCTTCCAAGATTCTCATTTGTCACTTTGGAATCTGTACAGCATAGCTATCCTTTTTCCAGCTAAATAGAAACGGATGTCAAAAGATAAAATTCATTATAGACAAGTGTAAAATATTTCACTTAAGAAGGAAAAATCAAATGCACAACTACAAAATGGGGAATAATTGGCTAAATGGTAGTACTGCTGCCAAGGATTTGGGGGTTATAGTGGATCACAGATTGAATATGATGCAGTTGCAAAAAAGGCTAATATTCTGGGGTGTATTAACAGGAGTGTCATATGTAAGACACAGGACGTAATTGTCCTGCTTTACTTGGCACTGGGGAGGCCTCAGCTGGAATATTGTGTCCAGTTCTTGGTGCCACATTTTAGGAAAGATGTGGACAAACTGGAGGGAGTCTAGAGGAGAGCAACAGAAATTATAAAAGGTTTACAAAATCTGACCTGTGAGGAAAAGTTAGGCTTTTTTCTTTTTCTTTTTCTTGAGGGGAGTGGGGGGGGAAACTGAGTGGGAACCTGATAAATCTTCAAATATGATCAGGGTTGTTACAAACATGATAGTGATAAATTGTTCTCCATGTCTACTGAAAGTAGGACAAGAAGTAATTGGCTTAACCTTCATCAATGGAGATTTAGGTTCGGTATTAGGAAAAACTTTTATGACTATTAGTATAGTATGGAATATACATCCAAGGGCTACCATGGAATCCTCATCATTGGAGGTTTTTAAGAATAGGTTAGACAAACACCTGTCAGGGTGTTTGGTCCTGCTTCAGTGCAAAGTGCTGAACTAGATGAACTTTTGAGGTCCCAGCCCTACATTTCTATGATTTGATGGCTCCCTTCTGGAATCAGTTTATGCTGTGTTATGCAGTGAGCCATGAAGATCTCCTGATACTTCAAAACTGCAAGTAACTTACCTGACCCGAGTGACTGATCACTAACATGGTTTTGCTTGAGTCCTGGCTGTCTGAAGGGTTTGCTTTGTTTTTGCGGCTGATATTTTAAAATATATAGCTGTTTGATAGTGCACTTTCATAATTAGTACAAATCTGAGAGCTGTAATTAAAATTTGGGGTATTGGAAATCTTTGAATTTATAGTAGAATTGCTTGACCTTAGAAAACCATTTAATATATTTTGCCTCTAAAATATTCACTTATTCTTCATCGGGTATTCAGATCCTATTTGGCTTAACTGGGGCTTTAGTTGATAGAGATGCTCACCAGTTAAGATTAAAGATGTCTTTGTCTTGTGTGTAGGTTCAAATCACAATCCACATCTTGTTTTCTTATTTGGAAGGGGACCATAAAAACCGCTAAATTACAAGTCCTATTTTAGGTTCCAATCTTTCACTGAGCTGTCCACATGTAGACCACTTCTCTCACATGGAGTACCACTGAAATAGGAGTCTGTTTATGTAGAGCTCACTGAGATTGGGCCCATAATATAGTTATTTAGGCACTGATCAAACCCCTATGGAAGTAATTGTCTTCAGTGGAAGTTAGAATAGGGCCTTTACTTGTTTTCAAAAGTTTCACTAGTACCTTGTTTGCCATTTTTAAAAAGAGAGCCCTGTCTTTTTTTTTGAGTGTATCTGCTTCCCAGAATCTTTTTCTGGATGATGATAGAGCACTGTTCCCTCCTGCCTAGAAGATTGAATTCTTAGTTTCATGTTGGCCTGGCACTACCAGTTTCATTAATAACTTCACATGTGCCTGACCTCTCAAATTGCACTGAATCTCATTGCTTGACAATACTGCTGAGAGGCTAAATAACCTTGACTCATGCCAGCTCAGATGAAAGCCAAGAGAAAACCAGTGACTTTGTGACAATGTGGAGGAATAGCCTCAGCTAGGAAAGTGCTAAGCAATTCTAAGCTCTGAGATTCTTGGAAAAGTGCTTGAGCAGTAATGTCCGCTTGCATCTGTGTAAGGCTTTCAGGGGAGGTGTAGTATTGAGTTAATGTATCATAGATATATTTTTCATTAGTCTTCAGGATGTGCTTATGCAAGATTCAAGACTGTACCTCATCTTTGAATTCCTTTCTATGGATCTCAAAAAATATTTGGACTCTATTCCATCTGGCCAGTATGTAGATTCCATGCTTGTTAAGGTAAGGAGTCAATATAGTAACTATCAGTGTCACTATAAACTTCATCTTGTATTTTAAAGATATATATGGAAAGAGCAAACTGTGAAATCTGCCATGCTGGAAACATTATCTGTTTTGTTTCTTTGTTTGTTTTTTTTTAAATAATACTTCAAACTGCGTGACTACTTTTGATGTTTCTTTCCTTTCACCCCTAAGGAGGGGAGACTTGGGAACAATTTGCTGGTATCATTAAGGAGTGGACCTTCTGAATCTTAAATCTGACATTCTTTGTCTAGTGCACTCTCAAATTTTTTTAGATGTATTTCAAAACCTAAAAATGACTTAGTTCTAACACAAGCATTTGAATAATGGACAACTGTTACATATCTTTTTTGCATTAATCATAAAAGTGTTGCCTTCATGAAGAGAATTGTGTAAAGTTTACTCACTGTTTGCAACGTTATGGCTCTTAGCTGACCATTTCTATAGTATGTCAACTCTAGTGGCAGATCTGACATAAGCAAATAGTGCCACATGATGCAGAACAGTAGTTTGCAGTAAAGCTAATTTTATTTTTTTCCCTTCTCTTATTTCATTCCTGCAGAGTTACCTGTACCAAATCCTGCAAGGTATTGTATTCTGTCATTCAAGAAGGGTTCTGCACAGAGACTTAAAGCCTCAAAATTTGTTAATAGATGATAAAGGAGTAATTAAATTAGCAGATTTTGGACTGGCCAGAGCCTTTGGGATCCCTGTCCGGGTATATACTCATGAAGTAAGTGAATTGCAGTGTTTTTTTCCATAAGTGACACAACGAGGGTTTGTAGGCACTATGATAATGCGTATAATAAATAACTCACATTCCAGTTACTCTCTCTTCATTAATAGCTTCTTTGACAAAATGCTAACTGCTAATATGAAGTAGCTAAAAGGATACTGTCTACTAAGAAAAGAATTATTCTGAAAACTTTATCTTAAAATTACATTTCAAAAAGATGACTATAGCAGTGAGACTACTTTTTCCATTTCAATTTGTGCATTTGACAGTGGCAGCTTCACTGTAGTCATTTCTCTTTTACTCTGATAGACACGTTTTGATAAGCGTGACAACAGTGTTGTTGTAATAAAATGGTAGGTTGAGGGATGAATCTTGAGAGTAGGTGGTACTTATAACTTTTAAACTGACTTTTTCAAGTTTATTATTTCCACTTACCCTGAGGTGCTCTGAACTACATCATCTAAAAAATCTCCCATTGGAATCAATGGGAGTTCTGCCGTGGATCATAACAAACATACAGAGTGTCAAAATGCTAACAAAAATAGTTAAATTTGTTTGTTCCTGGCTGATAAACATACAAATATATCCACTCCTCAAAGAGAGCAGGGTGTAATTACTGCAGATAGTGCTATTCCAAATAAATCAATAGGTTCCACTTGTAGTAATTTAGTTGGCAACAGTTCTGGTTATATTTTATTAAAAGAATTAATATATTTGGAACAATTTTCCCACTGGAAGATGAAGAGCCATACTTTTATACAACTAGCTAGAAGATTTAATGCAACTATAAATTACAAATAAGAATTTCCTTGTGCAATAGGTAGTGACACTGTGGTACAGATCTCCAGAGGTGTTGCTAGGATCTGCTCGTTACTCAACTCCTGTAGATATCTGGAGCATAGGTACCATATTTGCTGAAATAGCAACTAAGAAACCACTCTTTCATGGAGACTCTGAAATTGATCAACTCTTCAGAATCTTCAGGTATTTAAGACAAAATTTTTGCTAAATACATAGTAACGCAAAGAATGCTTTATGAAGCTATACTCTGCATAACATTCTAATACAATTGCTCGAATACAAATTATCAGCTCTTTGCTTATTCTTTTGTAGAGCTTTAGGGACACCCAACAATGAGGTGTGGCCCGAAGTGGAATCCTTGCAAGACTATAAGAACACATTCCCCAAGTGGAAACCTGGCAGTCTGGCGTCTCATGTCAAAAACCTAGATGAAGATGGACTAGATTTACTCTCTGTAAGTGGCCTTTTCTTCTAAGTATCTTCTCAAGGAGGCTATTGGGGGTTAAAAGTACCTGGTGTCTTCTAAGGTATCTAAAACCAACTTAATCCATCTTGGTATAACTATAATGCAAAGATGCTTAAATTCTGCAATAGTAAAGGCCATGCAGGCAGCTTGCTGGGAGTTTAGAAACTGTGCCTAATTAGCATATTTATTCATTCTACTTCCTTGATGGATAGCAAACTTTGGTCTCTGGACCATTAGAATAATCACTTGATCTCACCTTCATAGCTATAGGTAAGCAAGAGGGCAGCCAAAGCTTGTTTTATATTAGTGAGTCAGAGAGGCAACTTAAACCTGAGGTTTTAAATACTTGTCATTGAAGACTACATGGCTCTTCCGGGCTGTACATTGAATTCCTAGTTTCTTGGCCAAATTATAGTTTGCATTCTATTTATCCCGAGTCATCCTTTAGCTTGGACTTTTTTGAATAAGATCTATTGAGTGTTTTGTTTGCACTCTTACCTCTGGGCCAAAAGATTCAGCTTCTCTGCCATGGTTGGACTTGTTCAGCTCTTTACACAACAAGAGGAATTCATAGCCACCTTGTGTTCCGATCTTGCAAAGTAAGCTGGGGCCACTCTGGTCATTACTTGGATGGTAATCAGGTGTGTTAGCGATGTACCTGCTGTATCTGATGGCGCTTTTAAAGTTATATTGAACCAATGTTTGGTTTGTGGAATTGTACTGCTGGAATTGTCGTTTTTTTTGTTTTTTTAAGGAAACTTCAAAACCATTTGTACATTTCAAAACCAGTTCCTCAGTTTGTCATACTTAGAACTGCAAGCTCAACCCTTCCCCTACTCTTTACAATCTGTAAAACACTGAATTAAATTTGGGGTGGGGGGGAGAATCCTGCTTTTTTCTACTTTTTCATATGGCAAATATCAGGTTTTCATTTGCCTCTTTGGAGGGCCTTAGCAAAATCTTTAGAAATCAATAATGATGTAACCTAGGATTCTTGGACAGCCTTAGACTTGGCATCCTTTATTCTCTTAGTGGGGATGAAAGGCTGCAGCTCAGGTTGCAGCCCTGTGTGATGTAACTATTCATAGCCTGGGATTTTTCTGAAATGCAGGTCTTCCCTCTAACAAAGAAGGGAGGGAAGACCTGCATTTCAAATGTGGGGTGTGGGGAAAAAAGTGCCAACTTTTTCCTGAATCTTGAGACATTGATCTCAATACCTCTGTGGAACAACACAGCACTTGGCAGTGGTAGTGTGTAAAATCCCTACTGTAGATTCGCTTCACCAGAGCAGCTTAAGTTGATATGAAGGCCTTGGTCTTCCCTCACTTTTTTTAGGATGACCTGTGACCACAAAAACATTAAATGAAAGAGTAAGGGTGATGAATCTTTAAGAAGGTCTTCCTTTCTCTATAATCTCACTAATAATAGAGTTTTTAAAAATCCCTCTCTTGTGTGATCAGTATTTAACTAGTTCTGCAGTTATCAGTCTTCCAGCTTAAAGAGTACCCAGACTTCTAATGTAAAACAAGCAGAACATATAATAACGGAGGGGTGGCCAGGCTAAATTTGAGTGAGTGGCTTTGTGACCTGGCGCATGGGGTTGCAGACTCTTCGATGCTGGGATTGAAAAATACTGCCCTGAAAACTTTGTGGATATTAATGTATGTGTTAAAAGGTTTCCTTGCCTATACACAGTTAGACAACAGCATCAAAGCACTAATTTTCTTTAAAACACAAACCCCTTGATTGGAATTAAAGTATTGATGGCCCCAGTTCCATCTAGATTACACTGGAAAGTCCCAATCACACAGGGGGAGGAAAGCTCCAAGTCTAAAAAGAAAAAGTTTGGGGGGTCATGAGTCAAAAAAGGTTGAACCTGTGCACTAGCATAAGGAGGCAAAATAGGGCACAAACCAATACTTTGTCACTGTCAACAATCTTTAATACGTGATAATCTAAAACACATCATAAAGCAGAAACTTTTTTTGTTACATAATTTGTGTACATATATTTGTGCAGATTTATAAAATGCCTATCGAGCTGGCTCCCTCACTACCTTGTGTGTCAAGACTAAAGGACACGTATTTCACAGTGGAGAATTTTGTTAACAAAAAATCCAACAGTGTTCTCCATTTCATAAGTCAACCAACAGTGTCAATAGATAAAGAATCTGAAATCCAAATTTAGCTCAGATTTCAGGCACTCATATCTGCAAAATGTAGCTTGCTAAGATAAAGCCATACATTTAACTAGGATATGAAGATGGAAATGTTTCTAGTCTTAATCACTTCCCTGATCATATTCAACTTCCCTTATAAGAAGTAAAAAGGATATGCTAATGATATCTAATAAAGCAAAATTGTCTAAGTTTGGAGTCATACAGGACAAAAGCAAATTTTTCATCAATTAAAGTTACACAAAAAAGACAGTTAAATTTCTTTTAACAGTCACTGGTCAAAACTCAACAGACAGGACGATTCTACTTGAAAGATAGCAGCACAGAGTGTAAAATTGTCTGAGAGGTTCCTGTATCTCAGAGGTTAACTGGCGGTGCCTTCCAATATGGCTTTCATATCTGAGTTACATATTTGGGCAGTCAGCACTTCAAGGCTTGTAAGGCTTTCTGGTAGCTAACTTATAGATTTAATAGTAGTGCTACATGCAGTTGAACCTCAGAGTTACAAAATGACCAGTCAACCACACATCTCATTTGGAACCAGAAGTACGCAATCGGACAGGAGCAGAGACACCCTCCACCCCTTCCCCCCTAAAACAAGCAAATACAGTACAGTACTGTGTTAAATGTAAACTACTAAATAAAGACGAGATTAAAAAAAGACTTGACAAGGTAAGGAAACTATTTCTGTACTTGTTTCATTTAAATTAACCTGGATAAAAGCAGCATTTTTCTTCTGCATAGTAAAGTTTCAAAGCTGTATTAAGTCAATGTTCAGTTGTAAACTTTTGAAAGAACAACCGTAAAGTTTTGTTCAGAGTTGCAAATGTTTCAGAGTTATGAACAACCTCCATTCCCAAGGTGTCTGTAACTCTGAGGTTCTACTGTAGATGTTTTTCCCATAAGTACATCAACTCCCAAAATTAACTAATATAGGTTGTGAGTGTTCATTAGAAAACCCTATTTTTCAGGGATGTAACTGAGCTGTAACATGTTATTTAGGACTAAAACGTGATACACAAGTTCTAAAGCCAGAAGCAATATTTACTTTTCTATTTTATAGAACTGTTTAGCCAAATGAAGTTCAGGGCTTGGAAATTCAAAGTGGGAGACCTCCCAGTAGAGACAATGATTACATTTTAAAAATATTCAAGGACTTGCTATTTTGTAGTGGGTACCTTGATCCTCAATTATCCCTCTGCCCACCTTCCAGAATCTGAATTGGCTCTTTTGAGGCAATGCTCCTTGTCTTCCTTGGTAACTTGGAGGGAGAGAGAGAGAGAGGGAAGTCGGGAGGATTTGGAGGGAAGAGGTAGGTGGACCTCTGGGAGTTCCCTATCAAAAGCATACCTTTTAGCTGAAAAGAGGTTACAGCAAAGGAAAGACCCATGCCCTGCTTGTCTTAGTTTTGGGACTGAAATACCATAGAGTTGTCCCGCTGAGTTTAAGTTTTTAATCTAACATAAATGGTTCCTTATGTGGCCTAGAAGGCCCTTGAATGCCATAGTAACTAAAATGATTCCTTTTCTCCTTAGTACTAAAAGTGTGGGGAGACTAATAATACACTGTATGTAACATCTGTGCTGAATCTTTCATCTTTGTTCTGTGGGAGCAAAATCTTGCCATTTTAAGCTGTTTACAAAAAATCCCTGATCTGACTTAACCCCATCTACATTGAACACACTTGCATACCTCTCAAACTGGGTTTCACGTTTAACTGCTCACTCATATGCACAAATACAAACTATTTTATATGTATTAGTGCAAACATTGACTGTCAAACTGTCAACTTCACATATGTTTAAGAATACTGAATTTAGGGAAACAAATATTAACTATTGTGCCTCTTCATGCACTTCTTAAAAAGCGTGGAATACTTGATGATATTCTGCAGGGTGTTAATTGCACTATCAGGAAACTAAAACTAAGGCAAAGGCTGCCATGAGGTACCCAGAGTTACTTTTAAAAGCATGCCTAATGGAAACAGGTGAACTACCAAACATAGTGGCTTGGTTACTAAACCAGAGGGCAAATGAATGCATTTGTCTCATATTTTAAGTTCTAAGAATTGCTGTATTTGAGATGTAGGTTGAAATACCTTGTAAATGAAGCTTCTTAGTCAAAGTGAGCTTGGAAGTCATTGCATATAGGAGAACTCCTTTTTCTGTTTTATTAAAGTATTGGCAGATGAAGTTCAACCATGCTTTATAAGTAACTAAACTATTTTTATCCCCAGAAAATGTTAATTTATGATCCTGCAAAAAGAATCTCTGGCAAAATGGCCTTGAACCATCCATACTTCGATGACTTGGACAAATCCAATCTTCCAGCCAATCAGATTAAGAAATTCTAATTCACCATTGGACTAAATCCACCTGAGTGGTCTGAGCAAAATAATTAATCGTGACATTTTTACTATTGAGTCTGTCTAATTTTTTTGTTTTTGTATATGTCTGTCCTTTCTGCTCTAAAATTGCAGCTGTATTTAGCGTGTCCTGGTTTAAATATTAAATGTAAATAAATATTAACCTATTATTAGTGCTGAATTTAAATACAATGCAAATCTTGCTGCTATTAATGCAGTCCACTGTTTCTACAAATAAAGCTTTAAATCCTCCACTCTTTTGCTGGATTCTTTCTGAACCACAGATGGGGGAGTACCCAAATGTGAAATCTCAAGATATTACAATTCTGTTGCTTTGCTCCTCATTCATTACTAATGAGGTAATACCCCACATAAGGAATTCAGAGGTAGGCCAGTGCTGTTGCTGGAGTCTCCAGGACCATACTGTGCCCTTCAGCTCAGGCAACCAGATTTTCTGCCTCCAGTAGATGAACAAATTGGCACTTCATTTCTTCCGACCATTTTGTTTTAAAACCTTGATTTTTATTTGGTTTTGGGCAGTTGTGACTTCTCCTCTGCTATCTATCCAATGCAAATGTGGTGATTTCAACTATATGGATGTGGTGCTGCACAGCCTCTCTCTCAGACTCCTCCATCCCCACTCTGGCAGTGCAAAGCTGTCCTACAAGCACCTGGCTTAAATCTCAGCCTTATGTCCTGGAGACATATTCCCTATGTGAGGCAACATTTACAAGCTCTACAGAAAGTGAATTATGACTAGCATGTTCCCAGCCAAACCTCTCACTGCCAGGATACAGAGCTCAGTCAGACTAGCATGTCAGGTCTCCACACTAGTCTGAAGAGCCAAGTCTCCAATACAGAAAAGCCTGATCAGGAGCTTCTGAGGTTTCAGGGGGAAAGTCTGAAGATAAGAAATCTATCTAGCCAACTTAGGGGCCCTGTTCCCTCTCCTCCCTGGACTGGAGAGGGAAATCCCCCTTAAACTAAAGGACCTGGACACTCTCCTCCTCTCCCCCCCGAAACTGAAGTGGGTCCTCGACTCTCTCTGGAAAGAAGCAGAGCTCCTATACAGCTCTCCTTCCTCCCAACATGAATCCCCAGATTCTCATGATTCTCAGAGGTAAGTCTTACAAACTCCAGAGACTCTGGGTCCAAAAAGGCAAAAGAAATTACTAATTCCTGCTGTGTGAATGTATTGTTGAACACATGGAGTGAAAAATAAGATACTGAACCCCTTCTCCTTGGCCTCTTTCCCCCTGGGGAGTTCTGGACCTTTTCTCCTATACAGAGGCTCCTGCAGTGTTTGTATCCAAGGGCTTGTCTTCACTACCACATTATATCCGCACAGCTGTATAGATGCACTAAAGTGCGCTGTGCTGATGGGAGAGCGCTCTCCAATCAGCTTAATTACTCCACCTCAAGGGGAGGCGGACGTTGTGTTGGTGGGAGAGCATGTCCTGACATAACGTATAGACACCGCTTTAAGTCAATCTAACTTACATCACTTAGGGGAGTGGCTTTTTCACACCCCTAAGCGATGTAAGTTAAATTGACTTAAGTGGTAGTGTAGACAAGCTGACAGTTACTGCCCTTCTGTAAGCCTTCACTCCTGTGCAAGCCTGCCTCAGCTTGCAGGTGTAGTCTAATGGGGATTGTGCTTGTCTGGCTTTCAGCCCAAAGACCCTTACTCTGGCAGGGCAAAGGGCTCTGATTCTGAAAAATGAGGGGGTTTCCTGCTCCAAAGGCTGGCTCCACATTAAAGCCTTAGGAGCACTTCAGGAAGATTGTGACCAGAACAGGTACATGAAGATTCCACTCCCCATGAAGCTGCATCCTCAAGGGATTACAGTGAGGTAAGTGAGAAATTCTTTCATATGTTCAAAATGATTCTAACCTACCGAGTAAAACCTCATGTGATATTAGGTTGCTCCTCTACTACTTGTGTGCAGCCAGCCTTTGTGGGGAAGGGGCGGGGCAGGTAGCCTTTCATTCTCCTGGGAACCTCTAGCAAGCTACTGCCACAGTCAAGGTGTGTACCAGTACCTCTTCTCTGTGTGGTCCCCGGGACTGGATGAATAGTGTATTAACTCCCTTGCGTAAACAGCCAGGGGAAGCAGTACTATCGCTCACAAAATCCTACGAGACTTTTCTAGGACAGGATGTTAGTGCCCTGCAAGGAAGTCATTATATGTTCCCTTTCAAGCACTATTAGATACATGTTTTCTCATCAGTGCCTCCTTTTGATGGTGTCATAAGATCCAAATGAGGACATCTGATTAATCCAAATGTTAAACTAAAATGTTCATATAAAAACAAACTTAATCCTGGTGCAGCAGTAATTCCCAGTGAAAGATGGTCCCCTTCAGAATGTAACTTCCTTCCAAAAGACCCAGTGATGACAGTACATGCCAGTGTCAAAGCCTCCTTTATAGCCTCTCAGACCAAATGTTATTCATATAGTCCCAGTCTACACTTAATATTTAAATTGACCCTAGCTCTGTCGCTCAGGGATGTAAAAAAATTCACACCACAAGCACTGTAGTTCAGCTGACCTAATCCCTTGTGTAAATATGGCTAGGTTGCCGAAGAATTTTTCCTTGCGTCTAGCTACCACTGCTTGGAGAGGTGGATTATTTACGTCAATGGAAAAACCCCTTCCATCAATTTAAGAAGTACCTACGCTCCATTGTTACAGCAGCATAGCTGCTCGTAGACACTCCCATATTTAGCAAGGACAGCCTACTTTGTGGTTCCTTATTCTTGGTTGGGAGGCAGCTGTCTTGGGTTTCTCTTGGTCACACCCTTGATGTGATTTGTGACAAACAATAGATTCTAACTTGGCTAAAAGGAAACAATGGTACACTCAAGAATGTTTATCCTAAATGGATGTCTAATGCATCCATACTTACATGTGAGGAGTTGTTGGTGTAAAACATTTGAAAAGGCCTCAGCCCTCACCGCCAAAGACAGCGTAACAATTCAGGCATATCCATGAAGGGACTATCCCTCTGGCGGAAGGAAAAATCTGGAACAGAGGACTCCAAGGAAATCTCGATTAATTTTTTCTTCAAACCAACAAGATTCTTAGTATGAGAGAGAGACAAAAAGCATTCTGGCATAAGAGCCTGCAATTTTTGTACAAGACTCTTCCTTCTCTGCATCTGTCTCAAGTGGCTGGGAGTAGTCCCAGCAAGTCACAAGGTTGCACATTACCCATGCGTAGACAACATGCTAATCAGTACCTGGTCAAAAGAAACAGGACATAACTTGAGAGCTGCTGTAAGGATTTATACCCACCTGTTCTTCAAAATCGAAGAGAGCTTTTGATTCCAATTGCTCACTAAGAAGTCAAAACAGACATAGCTGTGACTATAATTTTACCATAATGGTAAAGATTTAAAGCTCCCAAATTTCATTGCATCAATCATTTCTTGAGTGATCCCCAGTAGCCAGTTATCTCCAATGGTAAGGAGTGCTTGTGCCATGCTTCAGCTTTCATCCCCATGTGGGGTTCTTAAAATGCACCTGCAGGAATTCCTTGAGTTCATAGAGCCATACACATGATGCAATGCAAAATTACATATCATTCTCAGATCACATCTGAATGCCCTTTTGTGGGCAGATAAATACAAACAACATGCTGAAAAAGGGAAGGTAAATACAAATAACCCAACTTTCATTTTCCCCCCCCCTTGCATATTTTCTATGGAAACAAGTATACTTGAGCAACAAATTTCCAAAATCTCATTATACACATCCTTTTAGTTCATTTTGATACTTCTATCAGAGTGTTTCTTTAAAAAAGAACACCAAAACATAAAATTCACAGATGTGGCATTAGGGGAGCGGAATGCTGGTCCAGTGAGTCCAGTACCTTCTCTATAGCAATGACCAGTAGCAGTTGTATCAGTGGAAGGTGCAACAAACTAACGAGTAGGCAATTATGGCACTCGGAGGCAGTCTTCCTATCATTGAGGCTTGACTGTCTTTTATCTCTTCCAAAGTAACCAGAGATCAAAGGTCCTTAGCAATACAAATAATGTCCTGGGTAGAGAAGAATCTGCTATCTTTCAAGACAATTCACATAAAGGATACAGAAAAGAGGGAAAGGGACAGCTGAAGTCCTCCTAGTATTCCACTGACCCAGAAGGTACTTTGGACTTGCTAAACAGCCAAGAATCCCACCTTGTACCTGCAGGAATCTCCAGACCTCTTGAAGCAGTAACTCCTTATTTCAGACCAGGAACACCTACAGCTAATAGCATGGGTATGAGAAAAGAAGCATGGATTCTCCATTAGCTTTGGATGCAGTTTTGTCTCCAGACAGAACTTAAGGCTATTTCATTCATTGATCAGATCCAATTTATGTTTCCAGTGTTAAGGGAACCAGAAAGCTCTTTGAGGTAGGGACTACCCTTGTTATTTGTGTAGAACCCAGCACAATGGGGCCCTGAACTCTTACTTGCTATTGTGTTATAATAATAATCCCCAAGTTCTGCTGATTGCAGCTACACTAGAGTTTCTCCAGGAGGTTTAGTTGGAATCCTCCAACTAAGCACCTTAGAAATGTGAGTACTAGCCATAATGACGTTTTCATAAAAATGTAGGGCTAGAAGGGACCTCAAGAAGTCATCAAGTCCAGCATCCTGTGCTGGGGCAAAACCAAGTAAACCTAGACCATCCCTGACTGGTGTTTTCCAACCTGTTCTTAAAAACTTCCAGTGATGGGGATTCCACAAGCTCCATTAGAAGCCTATTCCAGAGCATGCCTATCCTTACAGTTAGTTAGAAAGCTTTTCTTGATAGCTGCTCTAAATCTCTCCATGTAGATTACGCTCATTACTACTTGTTCTATCTTCAGTGGACATGGAGAACAATTGATGAGTCCTCTTTGTAACCGCTATGAACATATTTGAAAACTGTTATCAGGTTCCCCCTCCCTCCCCCCCGCTCAGTTTTCTTTTCTCAAGATTGAACATGCCTAGATTTTTTTTAACCTTTCTTCATAGGTCAGGTTTTCTAAATCTTTTATCACTTTTGTTGCTCTCCTCTGGACTCTCTCCAATTTGTCCACATCTCTTCTAAAGTGTGATGCCCAGAGCTGCTACTCCAGCTGAGGCCTCACCAGTGCTGAGTAGAGAGGGACAATTACCTTTCGTGTCATACGTACAACACTCCTTTAACACATCCCAGAATATTAGCCTTTTTTGCAGCTGCACCACACTGACTCTTTCAATTTGTGATCCACTATAATGCCAAGATCCTGTTCAGACTTTTTCTCTAATTAAAGTTTCTTTTCAATTCCAGACCTGTCCTCCAAAGTACTTGCAATCCATCCCAGGTTGGTGTCATTTGCAAATTTTATAAGCATACTCCCCATTCCATTCCACTATCCAAGACACTAATGAAAATATTGAATAGTACTGGGCCCAGGATTGACCTGTGTGGGACCCCACTAGATCCACCCAACCAATTTCACAGCAAAGCATTGATAAGTACTCTTTGAGTTTGGTCTGTCAACCAGTTGTGCACCCACCTGATGACATCTAGATGAAATTACCCTAATTTGCTTATGAGAATGTCATGTAGCATAGTGTCAAAAGCCTTACTAAAATCAAGACATATCACATCTACTGCTTTTCTCTAATCCTAAACCAGTAACCCAATCGAAGAAGGAAATAAAGTTGGTTTGGCATGATTTGTTCTTGATAAGGCCATGCTGGCTATTCCTTATACTATTATCCTCCAGGTTCTTACAAATTGATTGTTTATTTATTCCAGTATCTTTCCAGGTATCAAAGCGAGGCTGACTAGTCTATATTCCCTGGGTCCTCTTTGTTCCCCTTTTTAAAGATAGGTACTTTGTTTCCCCTTCTCTAGTCCTCTGGTACCACATCCATCTTCCAGGAGTTCTCAAAGATAATTGCTAATAGTTCAAGATTTCTTCAGCTCATTCCTTAAGTACCTAGAAGTAATTTCATAAGGCCCTACTGACCTGGATACATCTAACTCATCTAAATATTCTTTAACCTGTTCTTTCTCTATTTTAGCTTGAATTCCTTCCCCCTTGTTACTATTAATTGTGTTGTGTATCTGGTCACCATTAACCTTTTTATTGAAGACTAGCAAAATAGGCATTAAACACCTCAACCTTCTTGTCATCAGTTATTAGCTCACCTTCCACGCTAAGTAGAGGACCTATGCTTTCCTTCGTCTTTCTCTTGCTCATAAAGAACCTCCTCTTAATGCCTTTTATGTCCCTGGCTAGGTAAACTCATTATGTGTGTTAGCTTTTCTGATTGTGTCTCTACATGCTTGTGCTATTCTTTTGTACTCCTGCTTAGCAATTTGTCCATGCTTCCACTTTTTGTAGGATTCCTTTCTGATTTTCAGGTCATTAAAGAGCTCCTGATGGGCCCCTATTGGTCTCTTACTATTCTTCCTCTTTTTCCTTTGCATAAGGATAATTTGCAGTTGTGCTTTTAATACTGTCTCCTTGAGAAACTGCCAGCTCTCCTGAACTCCTTTTTCCCTTAGAATTTCTTCCCAGGGGACCTTACCTACCAATTCTGAGTTTGTCAGAGTCTGCTTTTTTGAAGTCCATTGTTCTTATTCTGCTGCTTTTACTCCTTCCTTGTATAAATCACAGATTGTATTGTCCAGGGGGCTGTTGGGCAGTGTTCCCTCTAACTTCTTTCATCCCGTTGCGGAATGAATTTTGTTATGTGCACCATATTGAGGTAATGTGCGCATGTGCACCACCAGTAGAAACGAAAAACCTAGATATAATATATATTTTTAAAAAGTTACCATAGGGATAATTACTCCAGCCAGGACAGGTTAGGCATTTTAGAACTCACTACTCAAAGAATTAAATTTAAGCGTAAGAGAGAAATAAAAATTATGAAATGCATAGACCAGTCAAAAAAACTAAAATAACGCACTTTGAAAGAAGTATCAAGTAACAACAACAATACAAGTATGTGTTAGGAGGTGAGTGTGAAAGACAGTGTGTGTGTAAGACAGACACACCATGTGTGTGAGACAGAAACGCACATTGCCCCTTTAAGTACGCTTTCCTTTTAAGTAGATCAGCAAGTTGAGACACAGCAGCAGCTACCAGCAAGCTCCCTCCATCCTGAGCCCTGTCGGGTCCTTCCCCTCTACATCCCACCCTGCTCTTGGAGATGGGGTACAGAGGGAGGGGAAGAGGGACACCCTGACAACAGCGCTCCTCTCCCCACCCTCCCACCACTCTGCACAGGAAGCAGGAGGCTCCGGGGAGCAGCTCCAAGGCAGAGGGCAGGAGCAGAACATGGCAGTGGGGGGAGGGATACCTGTATGCACAGCACTTGATAGCCTGTTGGGCGGCTGCACAACCATGCAGCTTACAGGGAACTTAGGTGCTGGGCAGTACAAGACACACACTTCTGGGGCAAAGTCTGAGACTGGGAGTTTGCTGGTGTTGCCGTATAGTGTAATTCATGAGTGGCTGGCTATAGCACTCATACAGTATAGCTGGGAGTGATTTACATGCTGGAGGCTGTGTATGATGAGACCAGGAGTGGCTGCTCTCACAGCGAAGCAGGGTAAAAGGCACCCCAGGTTGGAGAATTGAGGGGAGATAGCAGTCCATACAACTAACTTATACCCTGGGCAAGGTCACAACCTTGATCTCTTCAGTCAGAGTGGAGAGAGGAATGTACATATTGTTTTTACTTTTGTAAGTTAGGATACACTGCTGCATGTGACAATGACATGACAGCATCACTACAAGAGTAGTTCTATTGTGAAAGGCAGTGTAAGTTCATCACCACTGATGGCAGAAAATATTAGGCCCAGACAGTAAAAATCATTCAGCCATGGAAAAAGAAAATATATTACATTTATTTACAGCTGATTGTTTTACTGTGCAGCTCTGATATGCGGAAGAGTTATTACTGTCTTTGTGTGTGCCACAGAGCCACATCCTGAGAGGTCCTGAGCATCAGCACCTTCATTTAAAGTAAGTGGAAAGGTGAAGTGTCTGGTACCTCGTCAGATTTGGCCCACTGCAGCTAGTGATAAGACTGTGTAGCCCTGTGTTAAATGTAACGGACTTGTTTTTATTGAGAGCCAGACACGATCCATACACAATGCAAGGGCTGTATGCTGAGATACCGAGTTGCTTTTGTCCATAAATTGAGCGCATCGGATTGGATGGCAGGGCTTTACTGGTTCATCTGTTTTAATAGCATTTTGTTGACAAGAGAACTGTACTAAACCAGCAATTGAAGATGGGCTCAGTAGGCAACAGCCAGCAGCTGTACACAGAGAATGTCCTCTGTTTTCAGTTAACCAGTTTTCAGGTATCATTCCAGAAGTGAATAAAAGTCAATCTGCTTAAAATGGAATACATTTCTACTGAATGCACAGGGTGTACAGTAGGTATAGTGTAAGTCATCTGCCACCTATCCACTGTTGAGTCACCAGGCGTATGCAGTAATAATGTAGCAATATTTGAGACTTATTTAAAGATCTCATGGCACCGTACAAATATTCATTAATCTCCAGGACGCCTCTGTGAATTTCGTAAGAGACATGGAAGGATCACATCAACCAATATTTAAAAGTAGCAAGCTATTGGCTGACACATAGCTCCCTTTTAACTGCATATGCATCCACGTGGTGGCATGGCTGCAAGCTACTAACATCTTCTACTGGAGTGTAGCATTGGCAAATTGGTAAATGTCCTCACTGTAGAAGGGGGGGAAACTGAGGCACAAAGAGGTTATGTGATTTGTCCAACGTGTCACAGCAAGTTGATGGCAGAGTTCAGAATAAAACCAACGTTTCTGGAGTGCCAGAGTTGTGTCCTGTCCCTGATCTGTCTCCTCTCATTATTAGTGAGTAGAGGAAGGAGGCTTCCTGGAGGTGGGTTTTCAGGAGAAATGTGGGAAGTCTTGATGGACAGGAAGTAGGAGACTGCCCCAAGCAGAAGGAGCAGCAGGAAAGAAGGTAGGAAGCCAAGAGTATAAAAAGACAGAGCACTGTAAGATGAGAGGCTTCAGAGGAGCATAGGAAGTAAGTGGGAAAGTAGAAGGAAATGTCTTTATTCACTCTAAACTTCTTCTGATAAAGAATGTCTTCAGCTTAAGACTCTTGCTTTCTTTGTTATGGTCCAAGCAATTCCTGTCTTGTCTCTGAATCAGTCTGTAAATCTCTCAGACTTTTTACATCAACACTGTGATTCAGGTCAGCAAGTGGTAGCTTAGTTGTCTGTTGTCCTCAGGAGCTTTATTGGGTCTTGCAGATCACTAACTTCGGGAAAACAAATACACTCACCTTTATCTTTTCATCTCAGATATTATGGTGATGAGCATGGGGTAATTTTTTTGTTTGTATTATAGTAGCAACTAGTGGCTTCAACCAAGGTAGTGTTTGATTGTCCTAGGCCCTCTGCAAACACATAAGAGTCGGTCCCTGCCCAGAGAGCTTACAGTGTACCTAGAGAATAAACCAAGCTGGATATTTTGTGAGACGTAGTAGGGGGAACTCTGACTCTGAGCCAACTGCTAAAGGAAACAAATACTTTCAACAGTGGGTGTAACTGTAATTATTAGCACAAGGAAAGAATATTTGCCACATATGATAAGACTGAGTTCAGTAGAAAACCATTTAATTTACAGGAAAATGAAAAAGCAGCTGTCGCTGTGTTACCTGCCACTTTATACTTAGTGCATAGTTTAGTGCTGCAGGGAATAAGGTTAGGCTAATGATGTGTGATAAGGAGATGTAGGTTAATGATTTTTAAAAATCCTTATTAAATGATAACATTATGCAGTTCCTAAAAATTTATCTTGGAAAATGTCCCTTTGTACAAATCAGCTTCTAATTGAATGTTGAAGTAATTATTAAATTATTAACTAAATTAGTAATTTATTAAGTCAATAGGAGACGCAGGTGGCCTAAGCCCCACCGCTCAAAAGGACAGAGAGAGATTCCTATTTTTGCCTAGGATTCACAGCTGTGAGCTCTGTTCTTCAGTTAGATGCCTATGCCCTTCCCCCACCTGTAGTCCAGTGTTTACAATACTCACCCACAATGTAGGGAACCCCCACCCCACCTGATGAGGTGCAGCGATTTGAACCCCCAACTCTCAGGTAAGTGCCTTAACCAATGGGCTATGGGATATTCTGGGATGGGGATCTCTCTATCTTTCTTGGTGAAGCTGTTCTATTGTATACAATAGTCATTGGAGCAGGGTCTTCAGTCTCTTAGGATATGTCTACACAGCAAAGAAAACCCTGTGGGTTGCCTGTGCCAGCTGACTTGGGCTCATGGAGCTGTTTCATTGGTGTATAGACTTCTAGGCTTGGGCTGGAACTCAAGCTATGGGATTCTCCCACCCGGCAGGTGCCGAGAGCTCAAGCCCAGAAGTCTACACAGCACTGAAACAGCCCCACAGCCCGAGCCAACTGTCATGAACCAGCTGCGGATTTTTCTTTTGCTGTGTAGACATACCCTTAGAGTCATTCACTGTCCTAATGACTAATTAATTATACACAATGGAATGGCTTCAACAGGAGAGAATGAGAGAGACTGGCAGCCAAACTATCTCATAACTAGTGGTTAGGGCACTCTCCTGAGTGGTGGGAGGTGTGGGTTCAAATCCTTGCTCCACATCTGGCAGAAGGGGGGGATTGAACTTTGGTGTTACACATCCTGGGTGAGCGCTCTAACCGCTGGACCATTGGGCAAACAGGAGTGTAGGGATGGCTATTCCTCCAGGGGCATTGTTTTGCATGGAGCCCAATCTGTTCAGGCAGCCTCTGAGCTCGCCTACTGGATTGGGCTTCACAGACGAGATAGGCAGGGCAATGAATGTTTAGTTTGAGGATCCAGTTGGGGCTTAGGTGTGAGCTAGGAACCCAGGCATCAGGACAGAAGCATCTGTGTGCTTGCCCAGTGGCAGATTTGTAGGTGCCTGGGGATTTTATTGGCAGAAACTTAGGCACCCATAGGGTTAAGCAGCAGTTGAGCAGGATTTGACATAAGCATCTAAAGTGGCAGTTAGGTGCCTAAATCCCTTTGTGAATCTAGCTCTTAGAACCCAGAACAAGGGAGGGAGAGCGAAGTGGTCCCTGTGAACACCGCTTAGCTTGCATGCTAAAGGTGTGCCTCACTTTGGGTCACTTTCTTCAAGAACCAGTTACTATGGTAAACAACCATTTTCTTCTAATGTTGGCGTTGCTGCTACCTCACTGTGTGAATTAGAGCACTTAACTAGGGCCCAGATCCTCAAAGGTAATTAAGTGCCTAACTCCCATTGATTTCTCTGCCCATTTCCAACCCCTCCTTTTGTAAAGTGGGGACAACAGAATGTACCTTCTCCACAGTGGCAGTGTGAGGATTAGTTAATGTTTGGAAAGGGTTTACGTTATGCATTTTTGAGTGACACCTGCCTTTGTTGTAACTACACAGGGACATGTTCTGTGGATGTTTAGATTTCTTACACACATGACTGAGAAATAAATTCTCATCTGTTACATTTTCTCTATCTGATTTTAAGTCTGCAATCTGAGGACAAGGGATTACAATTTTCATGAATAATCTCATCAAATTGAGGGGCTGGGCACCCACAACCTCCATGGACTTTCAGTTGGAATCATGAGTGCTCAGCACCTGTCAGGAGCAGGCTGGGGGATTAAAGAAATTATAAGTAAATGAAACAGAATACATTTTGTAAACAATGTAGAAAATGGACAGATGCCTGAGAGATCTTAAAATATTTAACATTCTGAATAAAGAAAACGGTATTTGTAAGGAAATTCTTCCTTGAAAATTGTTGCCTGACTAACACCTGGTGTCCTCAATGGTAAAATAAAATGAAACAGATTTCCAAAATGTGCTTTCTGGTTGCTTTCCAGAAATATGTATTTATAGTTTCACCAGTTTAAATCATATATAGGGTGGGTTGGTTGGTTTGTTTAGTGTAGGTAAGTGCAATGAAACTAAAGCAACAAAAACAGGAACCAAAAGGCTATTTTGAATGAACTATTAAATAAAACCTAATTAATAAATCCTGAACTGTGTGTTATTAAAAACAAAACCAGATAACCACTTATACTTGCTCTTTTGATTGTCATTAGCATTTCTGTTTTGTGTGTGTCTTTCTTGACCACAAGATGTCACTACGGTATCTAAATATTAACGACTTGCTAAATGGCGGGGTGGGAGGGATTATCAAGCTTTTAGGGCTCTGTGAAAAATTGAAGAGTATTTATTTTCTGGTGGGCAGCCAGGCTGAAAATACTCTCTGACCTGAAAGCTTTCATGAAACATCTGGACAGTTAAATTCTGCTCACTTCAAAGACATCCAACCCCATACTGACATACATTTTTTTCCTTCAGAGAAGAGTCACTTAGGCTAACATACAAAAACACCTCAAAAGCCTCAGCAAAACACTTTAAAGCTAAAATTAATTACCCAACTGACTTTATTTTAATATTGTGTCATCAAAGTGACAGCTGACAGTTGATACAGTTAAACTATGATAGGCTCAGTAACACCAGTTTACTGATTGATCACAGTGGCCAGTTCTCCAGTGTGTTTTATGGAACTCAAGAGTGTGACCTACACTCTTTTTCTGTTGTGTTTGTAGTAGTACAGTGCACATAATACATGCCTTTTCTCTTGTTTATTGCTCTGTAATTTTCTAGGCTTCTCTTAAATGCAGGGCCAGATTTTCAGATGGTGTAATTTACACTAGCTGAGAGTCTGACCCTGAACATTTGTTTTAAATATTGTTTTGTTTCTATTTGTTGAAATTTACTTTATCTAAAGACAAAACCTTCTGGCTAACAGCAGAAGCAAATAAGATACTTCTCAGATGACTGGATCCTCCGCGCTCTGATGCATGGGATTATATGGACACACACCTTGAAAAATTATCTCTAGTACTTGTGAATACATGAGCAATAGTTGGTTTTGCAAAATATGTAGTGATGTGAAACTATTTAACTGACACAGGTTAACACTAACATTTTTCAGTTCATCCTATCAGCTTGACTCAAGTGCACAGATAATAAATATAGTAGGATGCATACTTTGTCTGCTAATTGTTCTTTGAAATGATAAAATTATACACTGCTTGTCACCTAACTATCCTATAAATCTTTGTCATATGGACTTGCTTAGGGTGCATTTAACACACAGTCAACGAACAATACACTATGGGAGACTGTTAGTCCACAGCTGTACAGTATGTGTCATCTGTATTTCACATAAGGGGGCTTTCAACAGAGGACATGTTATAGCAACTGGATAAGCATTAAAAAATGTCTCACTGTGTGTGACAGAGAAATGTGAAAACATACATACTTCACAATGGGTTTCTAGGTAACAAACCTAAGTGTGGATACTACATGCTCGTTAATGGAGAACCCTTCTGCAAAGTCCATCACTGTCTCCTTAACCTAATTACAGAGGCACAGTAGGACACCACACATGGAATGGAAGTTCTGAGACAGTGAGGATGGCAGGATTTGGCCCCTACTGTTCCCCTTCAAAATAAAAATGATTAGCCTTTCTCCTTAATCCAGGCTGCACTCCTAACCAATAGGAACTGCAAATTCACAAGCTGCATCCTCAGTCTAGCAAGGAGAATCCTACAGTTACAATTAACTGACAATAGGCAATTTAGAGAGACGAGGCGGTAGTATCTTTTATTGGACCAACTTTTGGGGTGAAAGAGACAAGCTTTGAAGCTTACATGGAGCTCGTCAGGTCTGGGAAATGTACTCAGGGTGTCAAAGCTAAATACAAGGTGGAACAGATAGAGTTAACACATATTGCAAGAGACCAGTCCAGGTGAAGTGGGCAGTTCACACCTCTATACTCATAATCCCAAATGAGGGTTAGTGGGTTACAGATTGGATTTATGGCTCATTACAGCAATGTCTTTATTAAGTGCATGCTTGTTTGGTGTCTAGTAGAAACAATTATGAATTTAAATTCCCAGGCTCATCTTTTGATGGTGTTGTGCAGGTTTCCTCTGAGGTCAGATATGGAGTGATCTTTTGGTGATATGGTGTTTTTGTCTTTTGTCACTTTCTGCGGGAGTTCATTCAAGAGAGTAGTGATTATTTCATTTCTCCCACAATAGTTGTTACTGGGGCATTTAGTGCACTGGATGAGGTACACCATGTGTTGTGATAGGCATGTGTATGACTCATGGTTCTTGAAAGCTGTGTGGTAGAGGGTGTCGATCATCGTAGCAGTGGAGATATGTCTGCAGGGTTTGTATCTGTTATTCTGGCACGGGCTGGTGCTGCTTTGCGTTGATGTGTCCTGGTCTGCAGGGAGCTTACTTCTGCTGATGAGCTTGGCAAGATTGGATGGTTGTACGAATGTCAGAAAGGGAGTTGGGGTAAGATTTCTTTTAGGATGTGGTCCTCATCTAGTATGGGTTATAATTGTTTGATACCACACATGCATTCCAGTGTGGGGGATGTCAAGGTTCCTTCCCCATTCTGAACTCTAGGGTACAGATGTGGGGACCTGCATGACAGACCCCCAAAGCTTATTCTTACCAGTTTAGGTTAAAAACTTCCCCAAGGTACAAATTTTGCCTTGTCTTTGAACCATATGCTCCCACCACCAAGCATTTTAAACAAAGAACAGGGAAAGAGCCCACTTGGAGATGTCTTCCCCCCCCAAGCCCTACACCCGCTTTTCTGGGCAAGGCTTGATAAGAATCCTCACCAAACTGTACAGGTGAACACAGACCCAAACCCTTGGATCTTAAGAATAATGAAAAATCAATCAGGTTCTTGAAAGAAGAATTTAAATTAAAGAAAAGGTAAAAGAATCACCTCTGTAAAATCAGGATGGTAAATACCTTACAGGGTAATCAGATTCAAAACATAGAGAATCCCTCTAGGCAAAATCTTAAGTTACAAAAAGACACTAAAACAGGAATATACATTCCATCCAGCACAGCTTATTTTACCAGCCATTAAACAAAAGGAAATGTAACGCATTTCTAGCTAGATTACTTACTAACTTTACAGGAGTTGTAAGGCTGCATTCCTGATCTGTTCCCGGCAAAAGCATCACACAGACAGACCAACCCATTGTTCCCCCCACACCCTCCAGATTTGAAAGTATCTTGTCCTCTCATTGGTCATTTTGGGTCAGGTGCCAGCTAGGTTACCTTAGCTTCTTAACCCTTTACAGGGGAAAGGGTTTTGCCTCTGGCCAGGAGGGATTTTATAGCACTGTATACAGAAAGGTGGTTACCCTTCCCTTTATATTTATGACAGGGGGCTAGGTGACAACTAGGGGTGGGCTTCAGAGTGGGTTTTATTTCTGTATTGAAGCAGGTTCTCTCAGGTATTTGGGTGGCCTATTCTACGATGCGAGCTACTTCCCTGGTGGAGTGTCTTTGTTTGGTGAAGTGGTTTTAAGCATGTTAAGGTGTATATCCGAGGCTTTCTCCTCAGCATATTCTGTGGTATCTGAGTGCCTGGCTGTAGCTAACAGATTTCCTGGTGTTTGGGGTAGTTACTGGATTTGTGAAGTAAATGTGGAGATCTGTGGGTTTCTTGTATATAGTTGTCTGTAGGGTTCCATTCTTGTTTGTGGTGTCCAGAAAGTTGATGTTGGTGTGGGAGTGTTCCAGAGAGACTTTGATGATGGTGGTATTGGCTGAAATTGTGGTGGAAATCTATGAGGGAGTTTAGGTTGTCTGTCCAGAGGATGAAAATATCATTGATGTATTTCAGCTTTATCGTTGATTTCGTGGTGCATTTTTCCAGAAATTCTTCCTCAACATAGCCCATGAAGATGCTGGCATACTGGGGAGCCATCCTAGTACCCACGGCTGTTCCCATGGTTTGGACAAAGAGCTTTTTGTTAAATGAAACGGTTATCGATGAGGATGAATGTATGAGTTTAGTAATGTATTGGGGTAGATATCTGAGTGCTGTCCTTGTCAATTTGAGGCAGGCAGCGATTCAGTCATTGTGAGGGAGCTTGGGGTATAAGGAGGTGACATCCATTGTGGCAAGGATGGTGTTCTGCGGGAGGTTGTTAATGTTGCACAGTTTCTGGAGGAAGTCAATTGTGTTCTGGAAGAAACTGGCCTTTTGTGTGTTGAATGGGTTGAGGATGGTTTCGAATAGTCCTGATATTTCTCCAATAAGAGTGCCGTGGGTTTTCCTGGGTTCCCTTGTTTGTGTATCTTGGAAAGCGTGTAGAAGGTCCCTGGAGTGGTAGTCTCATGGGGGATGATGAGGTTATAGAGTTTCTCTTGGGGTTGTTTGGAGAAGGATTTGATGATATCCTTAAATTTCTGGGTGACTTGTGGTGTGGGGTCTTCTTTGAGTTCTTTATAGTAGATGGTATTAGAGAGTTGTCAGTTGGCCTCACTGACGTAGTCATCATGGTTGGGACTATGATGGTGCCCCCTTTGTCTGCTAATTTGATCATTACCAGGTGGTTGGATTCCAGGGTCTATATAGCTGACCTTTCAGAGATGGAGAGATTGTGGTGGATGTGATGCTTGTTAAGGATTTCACAGTCTATTTTTTTTCCAGAAGCAATCAATGTAAAGATCAAGTATATGGTTTTGTCCGCTGTGGGGCATCCAGTCAGATGATTCTTTTTTGTTATTTGTTGTTTTGTTTTTTGGTGGAGAGGTGGGGACCTAGTAGTTGTGGGGAGGGGTGGTGTCTTTGTTGTGAAATAATTCTTTGAGATGGAATTGTTGAAAGAATTCCTCTAGTTCTCCACATGTTAGTATGGTATCAGATTCTGTGGTGGGGCAAAAGTTCAGTCCTTTGGAGAGTACAAACAATGCCATTCTGGTTAGGGGTAGTCTTGATAAGTTGATGATGGAGTAACACATTAATGCCAAGATGGATCCAAACAAACCAGAACCCCGGATCTGAACAGCCCTAAACTTTCAGGAAGTTAGGATCTGTAGCTCATCCTGGCTCTATAATGCGCCAAACCAAAACTCCAGATCCCAATGCCAATGAACCGTGGGAGAGTTCACACTCAGAGCTGACTTTTGCAGCTTGGGCCCATCTCTCTAAAAGACATTCCAATTAAGCTTAAATGTGCCCATTTAATCAGGAACACAGATGACACAGTTCTCTTGCTCCATGACTACATCTTTTCCCTCAGAATTCATCTGTAACACTGAACAAGACACCCAGACAGGAACCAACCCACAGCCAAAACATTTACAAGGCAAAGCCTTTCACTATAGAAGTAATATTTCTAATGTGAGACAGTAATGACATATCCCTACTACCACTCTGTCCCTTGCAGTCACCCTTGCTGTATGTGACACAGACTAGAACAATCCCTTGCAGAGCAGACTGATCACATTAATAGTAAGACTAGAGAAAGAGAACAGAGACATTATTAATTTGACCACGCTCCAGCGAGGCGAAAAAACTTTTTTTTTTAAATGTATCTATAGAACTAACTTCTCTCTGTAAATTGCCATTCCCAGTAGAAAACACTTTAATAAACCCTGGCTCCGACACTAGGACTAAAAACACATTAAAAAGATAGTAAATTGCAATATGAAACTTTCTTCTCGTGATGTGTCAGAGGCTGCATGAAAACATTCTTTCTTAGGTAAGAATAATCTTGGCTTTAAGAGGAGGATGTTGTTAGATAATAAAAAAAAATAAGCACTTTTATTGTGTTTTTCATCTTCAAAGCTCTCACAAACATTAACTACTTTTAATAAGCCCTCCAAACCTTTTTATTGTCATTTGATCTGAAAGTAAGTGAGACTATTTCCTAAAATGTACAGTCCAGTTAGTTATTTTCATCAGAAATACACTTTCCTTTGCAAAGTAAAGATTTTACTTTGTGATCTCTCTGCCACCTGTGCAGCAGTACAGCACAAAATGTTACTTTTGTTTAGGTTCTATATAAATGGTGTTTTTAATTTGATTTTTTAATTGAATAGCATAATGGATTTTAAAAATATACACTGGATATTTTGAAGCCTGGGGAACATTCTCCATCAGATAAATATATTTTAAACATTTAGGGCCAGACCCTGAGCTGCTGTAATTTAGTGTACCTCCAGTGACCTCTATGAAAACTAAGCTAACTTACTGAGGATCTGGCCCTTTTGATTTATGAGTGCAATGAGTTCCACATGGGCACAGGGCTCTGTGTATGGCAAGCTCATTGCAGGATCTGGGCCTTCCCTTTGTTTGCTGCGTAGGCCAGCTTTGATGATCACATTTGTAACATACATCATAGCTGAAACCTCAACAGAGCCAGATAATAAACTGTTCAGCATTACCTCCAGCAGAGAGCAAAATAAACACATTCCTGCAGCGTGATTTTCCATGTCTAGAATCAAATTTCACATTAGATAAATCTAGGAAGTGACAATGCACTCCATAAAAAAATATTGTGGCAAGCAAAGCTTCTTCAGCAGTAACCAGAAAAAACAATCAACCCCCAAACTGAGCTTTCAACATATTCAAACTAGCTGTCAGTTCAATAACCAATCCCCAGCCAGCAACAGTTATCGTTCAGTCATCCTTTGTGTTTCATTTGGGAGCACCCCCGCTGTCTGTTTCACCCCGTCCTACAAATATGCTGCTACTTCAAATCTCTTGGAAAAGAGATAACGTTATTATATTTTGACCCAGTTTGGCAGGAAATAAGATTATTGTTGAAGGACAAAGAGCTAGGAATAAGCATGCTGAAGTTTTTTGCTTCACAGAATCAGTTAGTTGTGGAAGACTGAATTAGCGAAGTCAAAAATCTTAGATTTCTGTACATTACTCTGGTTCCGCCCTGAATTCCAGTTCTGTTAAAACTGTTTATTGCTTCTATTTTTGGTGTTCTCACCAAAGGCTTTTACACAGACCAGTGAAGGAATTAATTAGTGTTACCTCTCCCACACACATGGTGGACTGTGAACAATGCTCACTGTAGATAGGTGCCCAAGCTTTGCTATTTCTGGGAAAGAAGCTTTATGCTACACCAAGCTGCTCTGTAGGCCCTGAGAACTGCTTGAGCTGAAGCATGCAGATAGGAGTATGGCTAAGTCTACACTGTGTACCTCTTGTGGTGGCGTGTAGGGTATGCGTAGCTACACACTGCAATAAAAAGCAGGCTGCGTCCAACTATCGGGTGTAGCCTGTGTCACTGAAAGGCTCTGGCAGGGAGGCAGTGGAGAAAGGCTCAGGAAGTTCCTTGCTTCTGGAGTCTTTCACTGTTCTGGAGAAAGGTTCTTGCATCTTCCAGCAGTTTCCCACTACTGAAGCCTTTCCTTGCCTCAGGGAAAGATTACTGTAGCAGGGAACGGTTGGGCTCTGGCAGGCCCCTGTTGCAGGAGACTCTCCCACAATGTGACAGGAAAAGACTCCAGCAGGGGGAAGTCAGAGGGAAAAGGCTGTAGCAATGGGACACTACACTGCTAAAAACAGCAGTGTAGACACGGGAGGCAATGCTTGGGTGAGTGGAGAGCCCGGTAGATACATTAACTAGTCCCAGTAGATTCTTGGTGTAATGGATAGACGATCATTTGGAGAGTTTGGGTTTAGATACACATTCACAGATTTAGATGCTTGGTTCCTGCTTACCTGAGATGTACATGTTGTCTTTCCACTACCCCTACAAATGTACTACCCTCTCCTACAAACAGTCCCCTCTAGAGAGCCCACAACCTTCCCTCTACCTCATCTTGTCTTCTTGTACAGGGAAAAGAGCCTTTTGGGATCTTCCAGGAGCAGCCAGGAGGTCCCTTGCTGCCTTCTGGAACTTCAGTTTATGGATGCTGTGCCTGCTTCCCTTCTGCTTCCTTCTAATAGCAGTCAATAAGGATCAACCTCCCCCACACCTACATGATGGTTTCTTCTTGGCTGCAGGTGCCCTGTCATTCCCTCTTTCCTTACCCATTGTATAGTGGTACAACCCTGAAACACTCCTGCGGGCTCCACTGTCAGGGGTAAGATATCTACAGCAGTTATTGCTAAATGTAAATTCCAGGTCATGGAATCACAGAATTCACCATAGCTTGGACTGGTGCTTGATTCCACTATTGCAATAAGCACAGCTCTCCCCATTCACAAAATATCATCTTGGGAAGGTTCAAAGAGTCCTTCAGCTACTCAAGAGTTAAACTTACATTTCAGGTTTATCCCACAGATAAACTGTCGGAGTTAACTCTGAGCAAAACGAGCCAGAAGTGTAATGACCTGACATGAAAGTAAGCTCATTATGACTGCTTTATAATTATAATTAGTTTCAAAGTTTCTTTCCCCAAACTTTGACTGATACCACATGATCACCTTTATTTCTGTAAGGCTGTCTGATCAGCTACCAGGGCCAGACTAAGGCCAGTGCAACTCTCGGCCAGTACCTAGGGCCCCAGCTCCAGGAGTCATGTGATTATGTCAGATTCTCAGTTTTCATTTTAAAAAAGTAAGTTTTTAGCCCACATGGTTGCAAAGGAAAACTTAAAGACATGGACTGAGTGTAACTAACTGATTCAGGGTTGAGTGCCAAATCTGCTAAGAGGATAAAGCAATAACTCTGAGAGGTGAACTGCCCCAGGCATCCCAATGGGATGGTAACTGAAAGACTCTGGGGGCCTCACCAACACATTCCCACCAGAGGACTCTGTGTGGCAACAGGAGACGATGCAGTGGGCCTGGCCTACCTACCCTAGCAGATACACACTGACTGTTGGGAAACAATCTTGCTGCTGCTCCTGTCTCTTCGGGAGCAGGGGAGAATGGATCTGTGCTGTGCTTGAGGGGAGAGAGAGAGAGAGGCGCCTCTGCTACTGCTCCTGAGGGTAAAATAGTCCATGCCACTATGTGTCTGGGAGGGAGCTCCCATGACAACACCCCACTCCCAAATGGGAGGTGGAGGAAGGGGAACTTTGGGTCATGCCGAAGGCTGCAGATAGCTTTAATCCATGCCTGGCTACCATAACTGTGCATAGACCTAAATTCCATAATAATACAGACCCGATAATTCCAACAATTACTTCAGTTCACCTGTTGTATTGCCTTGTATCAGCTGAAACATGGAAATAGCTACTTCTGTTTATTAATGTTATATATCTGGAACTTTGGAGCACCCCCATCTTCTCCATCTGCTTTGTTCTTTGCTGGGTTGATATGCTAAAATGTACCTCAAGGACCTGTACAAACCAATAATGGTTTATAAAATCTGAACAATCAGTTCCACAGCATGAGCCATTCTATGCATCTGATGAAGTGGGTTTTAGCCCACAAAAGCTTATGCCCAGATGAATTTGTTAGTCTCTAAGGTGCCAAAAGTACTCCTTTTTGTTTTTGTTTTTGCTGATACAGACTAACATGGCTACCACTCTGACTCCTAATGCTGTATCTAGTCCAGTTATCTGAGTGACTGAACAGCTCTCCATGCTTTAAAACACTGAAAAACTTTCACCAGAGACAGGCTGCAAAGGATGCTGCCAGGATACTTTTCAGAATGTCTGATTTAAAAAGAGAATGTGAATGTCGCTGGTATTTTCTCCTTATACTCATGTACTCCATATGAAACCAAATGCAGCATTACTAAATACAGTGTACACCATAGACTAATACCATTAATAGAAATAATCTCGCAAGGAAGAAGTAAGTTTATCTCCTGTACTTTAGGTCCATGTTACAAGTGCATACCAAGGAGCTGATAGCATTGATACAAACTATTGCATTCTTGCCCTTTCCCACACTGAGCTAAATAATGGACCTGAATTTAAAAAAAAAAAAAAAATACTTTACCTACTTTTCTCCAGAAAGTCCTCAGAAGGGGATCAGGGGTGGAGCAGCAGCATGTGGGCTGTATTTATGTACAGACAGTATACATAATGTCTCTTTTTCTTGGCTAGTCAGCCATCTTCTCTTGTCTCTGTGATCTCTGAAAACATCAGGTCCCCTTGGGATCCTCTCACCCAAAAGCTGTAGGAGTGCTACAGCAGAAGCAGAGTCTCCATAAGAGAATTTGATTCCACTGTCCTCTGGCAATGGGTCTCTGGCAAGAAGCACATTCAGAACATACTAGTTCTTGTTGTTGGTTTGCTTTTATTTTTACATTAAAGACCATACTACATCTTGGGAAACAAATGGAGAGGGGTAACTAGTGGTGTTCCCCAAGGGTCAGTCCTAGGACCAATCCTATTCAACTTACTCATAAATGATCTGGAGAAAGGGGTAAACAGAAAGGTGGCAAAGTTTGCAGATGATACTAAACTGCTCAAGATAATTAAAATCAAAGCAGACTGTGAAGAACTTCAAAAAGATCTCACAAAACTAAGTGATTAGGCAACAAAATGGCAAATGAAATTTAATGTCGGTAAATGTAAAGTAATCCACATTGGAAAAAATAACCCCAACTATACATACAATATGATGGGGGCTAATTTAGCTACAACTAATCAGGAGAAAGATCTTGGAGTCATCATGGATAGTTCTCTGAAGACGTTCACGCAGTGTGCAGCGGCAGTCAAAAAAGCAGACGGGATGTTAAGAATAATTTAAAACGGGATAGAGAATAAGACAGAGAATATCTTATTGCCCTTATATAAATCCATGGTTCGCCCCCATCTTGAATACTGCGTACAGATGTGGTCCCCTCATCTCAAAAAAGATATACTGGCATTAGAAAAAGGTTCAGAAAAGGGCAACTAAAATGATTAGGAGTTTGGAACGGGTCCCATATGAGGAGAGATTAAAGAGGCTAGGACTTTTCAGCTTGGAAAAGAGGAAACTAAGGGGGGATATGATAGAGGTATATAAAATCATGAGTGGTGTGGAGAAAGTGAACAAAGAAAAGTTATTTACTTGTTCCCATAATATAAGAACTAGGGGCCACCAAATGAAATTAATGGGCAGCAGCTTTAAAACAAATAAAAGGAAGTTCTTCTTCACTCAGCACACAGTCAACCTGTGGAACTCCTTGCCTGAGGAGGTTGTGAAGGATAGGACTATAACAGGGTTTAAAAGAGAACTGGATAAATTCATGGAGGGTAAGTCCATTAATGGCTATTAGCCAGGATACGTAAGGAATGGTGTCCCTAGCCTCTGTTTGTCAGAGGGTGGAGATGGATGGCAGGAGAGAGATCACTTGATCATTACTTGTTAGGTTCACTCCCTCTGGGGCATCTGGCATTGGCCACTGTCGGTAGACCGGATACTGGGCTCGATGGACCTTTGGTCTGACCCAGTATGGCCATTCTTATGTTCTTATGAAACAAATATTTCTTATTTTGTAGAATGAGAAATAAAAGATGTAGGGTATGGTTTAATACCACAGCTGTAGCAGAAAAGAAAAGATATTAGACACAGAAGCTGACCTTTAAGAAACCTTATATAAATGGGCAGCATCCTGACTGGCAGTAGCACTGCAATGAAATACAGAGGCAGTGTCCTGAAAGGGGAAGGAGAAAGCTGCAAGGACTTCTGGGAGTCTACAGGGCTATAAAAGCTGAGTTGACAGGCTTGGTGCTTTTAAGGGATGGCTGTTTTGAGAGAGGGAACAAACAAACCCACTTACTCTATCTCAGAGCTGGGAGCTCAGTGTAACAGGTCAAAGTTGAGTAGTTTTTTGTTTTGTGTGTTTTTTAACTTCTGTATTGTGAACACTATTAAGCCATCGATAGTTCAGCAAATACATGTCTGACTTCCAGGACTTACTAATCTGAAAAGGCACATGCATCCATCACAGTCTACTTCTGCCCTACTTTCACATCCAAGAGAATGCCCTTTTGGAAGTCCTCTTCTTTCAATTTCCTTGCGGTGAGTCACACATGCACTATTTCATCAGAATGCAATGCGCGTTTTGTAACAAACAAAACACCATCAAGTTCCTCTCATCACTATAGTCTTCCCCACCACCCCCATTATTGTACTAAGGAAAGAGAGGATATTTAATTAAAAGAATAAATAGTAAAGTGTAGTGTATTTCCTAGGGATTAATGGCCAGTTGGGAGACACCTTGGACCATTAATACTAGCTGGTCATTAGTGTCTGGGTAATGCCCTGCATTGAGGTAATTACTGCTTTTTGTGGGTGATGTAGTTACAATTAGTTAGCATGGGATATTTTTATGAACCTAAAATATCCATTTTTAACTGTAAATGGAATGATAATACCTACTTCACAGAGGCATTGTGGAGATAAATTAATTACTGTTAGTAATGTGCTTTCCTATCACTGGATCAAAGGTGCTATTGACATTTTAGCTATTAGGTGCTCAGATTACTTGCATCAGGCTCTAAACAATCTATTCAGCTTTTAATTTACTGTTTTTAGTATGATGGGATTTTTTTCTCCTCTGCCACAGTTAACCTCCAAAATCCTTTCCGAATGAAATAAAACTGAGCCATCATATTTAGCAGGAAACATGATACCCTCTCACAACTGGCCAGCAAAGCCATGTTCTGGCTAGTTGTGCAAAGGAAGATACTGAGCTGCCACCAGCTCTGCCATATCATCAACTCAGCAGCAAACAGGGCCAAAGAAAAGCCATTTGTATGTATGGGCTGGAAATATTTTCATTCACATCACACAGAATCAGTTTAAGCGCCATCATTATGAGTCTTGACTCACTCTTAATATTGCTTAATGAACTACTAAACTGAAAGGGACAAGGAGCCTGAGTGTGTGTGAGAAAGAGATTACTTGTCATTAGCAAGCATTGTTATTACTAGGGCCCTACCAAATTCTGGCCATGAAAAACGCATCACGGACTGTGAAATCTTGTCTCCCGCCATGAAATCTGGTCTTTGTGTGCTTTTACCCTATACTATACAGATTTCACGGGGGGAGACCAGTATTTCAAACTGGGGGTCCTGACCCAAAAGTGAGTTGCGGAGGGGTCACAAAGTCATTGGGGGAGGGGGGGTCATGGTATTGCCACCCTTACTTCTGCGCTGCCTTCAGAGCTGGGCGGCCAGAGAGTGGCAGCTGCTGACTGAGGGCCCAGCTCTGCAGACAGCAGCACAGAAGTAAGGGTGGCCACCCCACACCAGTCCATCCTTACTCCTGCCCTGCTGCGGGCGGTGGCTCTGACTTCAGAGCTGGGATCCCAGCTGTCCAACTCTGAAGGCAGTGCCGGCTCCAGCAGCAGGGCAGAAGTAAGAGTAGCCGTACTGCAACCCCAGCTTACAATAACCTTGCGACCCCCTCCCACTCCTTTTTCGGTCTGGACCCCTCCAATTGCAACACATGACATTGTAGATTTAAATAGCTGAAATAATTAAATTTACGATTTTTAAAATCCTATGACTGTGAAATTGACCAAAATGGACCGTGAATTTGGTAGGGCCTTACTTACTGCCTAAAGCCAAACAGGAGCAAGAGTACAGACTCAGTGATAAATTATCTTTTAAAAATAATGCACACTTCCTCCCAGGGTTCAGCTGACACCTACTGTTTAGAGATATTTAACCCTGGTTATTTTTTCTCTAAACAAATTCTAAAATCAAAAGTACCTATTTTATATGTATTAAAAATTGGGCCTGATTCTGAACTCATTTGAACTGATGTAAAATGTAGTCAAACTGATGTAAACTGGTAAATGAGAGAGACCTGCTGGTCTTAAAATTCAGAGCCTTTGATATCAGTTTTCAAAAATGGAAAAACTAAGTAGAGACTAATCCTGTATTATTGACAATCAAATCCTTACTGGCGTGTGTCTGATGTGCCAACAGAAGTGCCCAGATACAGGATTTGGACATCCGCTTTAAGTATGCGTTGTTGCAACTTGAGCCTAGGTTTCTGTATAAAATGGTCGTTCTTTTTGGGTGAATTTAAGCATCCCCAGGAAGATATTTGCTGAGTCAGATCTAATGACAGCCGTGTTCTTGCAGAGCTGCAGGAATAAGGAATCACCTGTTTCATACCTAGTGTCAATAAGATATCTAGCTACCCTAACAGATGAGCTATCACAAGCAAAATTATGAGGGCACACAAGTATTCTATAGGTACCATACTTCTGATATTGTCCAACTGATGCTCTACTTGAATCTCAAAAGGAACTCCCTATGTTTGTAATCTCTGGGAGACGGACTGTTCAGGTAATACTTATACATAGGATGAGATCACCTGCACAGAATATCAATTAGTCAACCCTTCTTTCTGGTGCCAGGAATTTTACAATCATCCCATACATTTAATGCCAATTGTTCTAAAACAAAACCAAATAAGATATCTGATAGGGGAATCCCCTACACATACCTTGAGAAGGTTAAAATAAGGGATGGGCAAATTAGGCTGGGAAAAATAAGAACCTGTTCAAGCCTTTGTGCATTTTTAAAGTCAAATCTGAACAGAACCTGAAATGTCTAGTTCCTTTTTATTTTAAATTTCAGCTCCTGGCAGGGACTAAAACCAGGAGTGGTAATGTACAAGGAAAACTGATTTTAATGATATTTCTAGCTTACAGTCTAAAGATTCCCCAGCACTATCCGCACACACTGAGAAGAGCCCCTGCTGGGATGGTGGCGTGCCACATACTGGCTGTATGGCGTTGAGGAAACTACACTGGCATGAGCTGGCCAAAGCCAGCTAGTTTGAAACCCCACTCTAATTACACCCTGAAAGCTAAAAACTAGCAAAACCACTTAGATCCACTAGCCAGGAAGGAACCCATCAGATACAAATAAATAAAGCTTTGCACACTTTAATGCATGTAAACCACTTAACAAAGTAAATCATGCTCCACTGGCAGAGTGGTAAAGAGCTTTAAGAAAATTGAAAAAGCTCATCAGAATGAAAGATTACACCCAAATGCAATGGAAGAAACATAGACCTCACTAAGTGATGCTCTGTCAGCATTGCACATTGGTAGTGAAAACAAAGTCAATAAAACGTAAAAGCCAACAGGGTAGAGAGAAATGACAGCAAGACACAGTTGTACTGATGCAGGAGCAGTACACATAGTAACAGGCTGCAGGTTACATTTAAAACTAAAGTGCAGCTGTTCCCCTTCACAGATGTTAGCTGAGCTCAGCACTTTTTATATACTATAGGACAAAGCATGTTCCGAAGGGAACTGGGAGCTGACTCGCTAATTCCCAACATGGAAATGGGCTACCTTAAAAAAGGAGCACAAAGTTAATGACTCTAGGGCAGTGATATTCAGACCTCAGCGGTTCAGGAGATAAATTAGCGATCAACATTACCCAAAAGAGCCACAGTAGTATGAATTAATTGTTTAATTTACTATAGTAAAATATATTCCTATTTAAACAGTATGAAAGAAGAAATATTTAGCGATATATATATATAAATATTTCTCACAGCAAAATCACTGACCAAGTATTATTATTTTATCAACTACAATTGGTTAATAACATAGTAAAAGCATCCGGATTGGCTAATCACTTACATTGGTTAATAATTAATCTCAGTGTTTTAATATCATGTGCTGCAAAGAGCTGGAGGAGACGCATTAAACAGCCACTTGCAGCTCACGAGCCTCAGTCTGAGTATCACTTCTCTAGGGCTTGGTAGTACAAGGGATTAATGCTCTAATGTCTCACTATGGGGAGATGGGTTTAAATGTACCTTAGATCATAGTGTGAGACAGCCTTAACCTAACAGACATTTTTTCACATGGAACATTCTCATGCCATTTCCTCCAGTTCGCACAAGTACCATCATCTTCAGAAGGCTGCAACTGTAAGTGTCTTGTGGGTCAGGCTGGAGACACATGCATAAAGCTGTGTGTACATTGTAGACAAAACCACTCTGTACCATGCCCAAGTGAACATGGACAGACTTAGGGCAGAACCATCTATTGGGTTCTTATGTGTCAAAGGGGTCTCCGTTGTGCAGCCTTTCACATGTGAATATAATCATTGTCCCATTGATCTGGCCCCCGTTTAGGGTTAATCCTTCTCAGCGAGTGATGCTGGAGCATGAAAATATGATGAAGGAAAAATTAATTTAAAAAAACCTGAAACCTGAGGCAGATATTTGCCAACAGCTAAATGAGCAGTTTTTATATCAAATGTGGATAGAAAATTAACTCCTTGGCTTCAACATTCCAGAAGGATAAAAATGGAATGAAATATGTCCTGTGAGATCTCTGGATAAAGGGTGGTATTAAAGTGGTAAGGTTTCTTAATGATTTTGTAGGATCAGGTGAGTGTATCTCCTTCCAATCAGTTTTCTGCTGCTGCAGGGAGGGGTTAGAGGAGAGTTGTTTTTGATCTTCCCAGCATCTATTTCTCTGACACTTCAGATTCTCAAGTTTAGCAAACAAGTTGTTCCAAAGAATGGGAAAAAAAACATTTTGCTGTAGGTCACATTCCTTTCTGGTGTAGCTCCATTGTTTGCAGTCAAGCTATACCAGGGATGAATTTGATACAGAACATTTTTAAGATGAGAACACACTGTTAAGGCTGATTGACCACAGATTCTTAACCTCATCCCTCAGGAACATTTCTGTTTCTATACACCCCTCTTCTGGGCTAGACCAATGCTTGAGGCAATCTAGGGGTATGTCTACACTACGAAATTAGGTCGATTTTATAGAAGTTGATCTTTAGAAACCGATTTTATACCGTTGATTGTGTATGTCCACACTAAGCACATTAAGTCGGTGGAGTATGTCCTCACTATCGTGGCTAGCATCGACTTACAGAGCAGTGCACTGTAGGTAGCTATCCCAAAGTTCCCACAGTCTCTGCTGCCCATTGGAATTCTGGGTTAAGCTTCCAATGCCTGATGGGGCAAAAACATTGTTGCGGGTGGTTTTCGTACATGTCATCAGCCCCCCCCCCATGAAAGCAATGGCAGACAATCGTTTTACACCTTTTTTCCTGGGTTACCCATGCAGATATCATACCATAGCAAGCATGGAGCCCACTCAGCTCACCGTCACTGTACGTCTCCTGGTTGATCGGGGCGCCTGGACAGACATGGCTATTCTCCTCTTCGAGCACCGAATGGGAGCCAGAGACTCCAGGTCATTCTCTTCTTTAAGTTTTGGCTTGGGGAGATTCAGTCCTGCCTGGAATATCATGTGAGCTGGAGGCTTCTGCCTCAGGCTGCTCTCCCAGCCAGCAATACTGTGCGGTCGCACCTACCCCAACCTACCCCTTGCTCCCATGGCTCATGAAGCCTGGACAGTAGTAAGGAGAAGTTCAACTATAGGCTGAGCAAGTGCAGAATGGTGATAGAATGTGCTTTGGACATTTAAAAGCTCGCTGGCGCTGTTTGCGGACTAGGTCAGACCTCAGCGCAACCAACATTCCCATTGTTATTGCTGCTTGCTGTGTGCTCCACAATATCTGTGGGAGTAAGGGGGAGATATTTATGGTGGGGTGGGAGGTTGAGGCAAATCACATGGTGTCTGATTTTGAGCAGCCAGACACCAGGGCGATTAGAAGAGCACAGCAAGGCACGCTACGCATCAGAGAGGCTTTGAAAACCAGTTTCATGACTGGCCAGGCTTCGGTGTAACAGTTGTGTGTGTTTCTCCTTGATGCAAACCTGCCACCTTTGTCGATTTTAATTCCCTGTAAGCCAACCACCCTCCCCCCTTTGAAATAAAGTAACTATTGTTTTGAAACCATGCATTTTTTCTTTATTAATTAAAAAAAGAGCGAGAGATAACAGACAAGGTAGCCCAGGTGGGGGTGGGGGAGGAGGGAAGGACAAGGCCACATTGCTTATTGTAGCCACACAAAAAATCAAACTGTTTGAATAACAGCCTTCTGTTGCTTGGGCCATCCTCTGGAGTGGAGTGGCTGGGTGCCCAGAGCCTCCCCCTGCCCCGCGTTCTTGGGCGTCTGAGTGAGGAGGCTATGGAACATGGGGAGGAGGGTAGGTGGTTATACAGGGGATGCAGCGGGGTTCTGTGCTCTTGCTAGCTTTCCTGCAGCTCCAACAGACGCTTCATCATGTCCATTTGCTCCCCCATTAGCCTCAGCATTGTGGCCTGCCTCCGCTCTGCACACTCACTTAATTCTTTCCTGGCCTCTGCCATTGAATGCGTCCATGCATTAAGCTGTGCCCTACCAGTCCGGGAGGATTGCATGAGCTCGGAAAATGTGTCAACACGAGTGTGGGTTTTTTTGCCTTCTAATCTGCGATAACCTCAGGGACAGAGATGATAGGGGGAATGTAGAAACATTCTTCACTCTATGATTCAGGGGGGATCGCATGGTCACCTGTGCTGCTGAGTTCGCCACGCTGACTAAACAGGAAATGAAATTCAAAAGTTCCCGGGGCCTTTCCTGTGTACCTGGCTAGTGCATCAGAGTTCAAAGTGCTGTCCAGAGTGGTCACAATGGGGCACTCTGGGATAGCTCCTGGAGGCCAATACCATCGATTTGTGTCTGCACTACCCCAAATTCAACACAGCAAGGTCGATTTTAGCGCTACTCCCTTCACTGGGGAGGAGTACAGAAGTTGATTTTAAGAGCCCTTTAGGTCGACGGAATGGGGTTGGTTGTGTGGATGCAGTCATTTTTAAATTGACCTAATGTGGCTAAATTCGACCTAACCCGGTAGTGTAGACCAGGCCTAGGTGTCCTCAGCCCTGCTAATCCAGGAGTTATGGAGGTGAAGCACTCAACATCTTAGGAATCATAGAATCATAGAATATCAGGGTTGGAAGGGACCTCAGGAGGTCATCTAGTCCAACCCCCTGCTCAAAAGCAGGACCAATCCCCAATTAAATCATCCCAGCCAGGGCTTTGTCAAGCCTGACCTTAAAAACTTCTAAGGAAGGAGATTCCACCACCTCCCTAGGCAACGCATTCCAGTGTTTCATCACCCTCCTAGTGAAAAAGTTTTTCCTAATATCCAACCTAAACCTCCCCCACTGCAACTTGAGACCATTACTCCTTGTCCTGTCCTCTTCTACCACTGAGAATAGTCTAGAACCATCCTCTCTGGAACCACCTCTCAGGTAGTTGAAAGTAGCTATCAAATCCTCCTTCATTCTTCTCTTCTGCAGACTAAACAATCCCAGTTCCCTCAGCCTCTCCTCATAAGTCATGTGTTCCAGACCCCTAATCATTTTTGTTGCCCTTCGCTGGACTCTTTCCAATATATCCACATCCTTCTTGTAGTGTGGGGCCCAAAACTGGACACAGTACTCCAGATGAGGCCTCACCAATGTCCAATAGAGGGGGATGATCACGTCCCTCGATCTGCTCACTATGCCCCTACTTATACATCCCAAAATGCCATTGGCCTTCTTGGCAACAAGGGCACACTGCTGACTCATATCCAGCTTCTCGTCCACTGTCACCCCTAGGTCCTTTTCCGCAGAACTGCTGCCTAGCCATTCGGTCCCTAGTCTGTAGCTGTGCATTGGGTTCTTCCGTCCTCAGTGCAGGACCCTGCACTTATCCTTATTGAACCTCATCAGATTTCAGGAGTTCCTTCAAACTCCCTATGTCACACAGAAGAAGTCACATCCAACTTGCCTTTACCAGAGGAAGGGTTATTGCACCACAGGAGCATTAAGGGCAAAAGGGTGAGTAAAATGGAGTTGAAATGGGGTGGATCATTGGCACTCAGAGAGAGTCTATATGGATAGTCCCAGAGAAACACAACGTCACAGTAAGAGGAAAATTAACCCTCACCCTTCCCATCCTGGGCTTCAACAGTCCTAAAATCCCGGCTCCCAACAATGGCTTTTGAAATGCAGAAGTAAATGTATATAGGATCCTAGTCCCTGGCCCCATCACAGCTTAGTCCTGGAAATGGCAGAATAATGACCTCTGTATGCAGATCTTCCAAATCGAAACAGGACAGTTCCCTGTCATGAGGGTCTTATCCCTCTTCTTTCAGTCCAATATGGATGACTGATCTCAGCGTAGACAAAAAGAACTAGCTAGCTCTTAGTGAAAAGCCCTATTTAAAAGGATTCAGACAGCACAAAAATAGCAATATTGACAGGGTCTGCCCTCATTCCACTCAGGTTACAGCTTGTGTCAAAGCACGAGGATTCTCATGAAATGTCAAGTACAACGAGGCCAAATTATTTTGTGTGATTTGATTAATGCTTCACTCAAATACACAGGAAAATTAAGAGAGGATAGAGTAAATGATTGCTGAAGGGTTCAAGGGAAAATTTTTAGTGATTAAATCACATAATCTTACATGTACAGATCTGAAATGTAAACACCAAAAAGCAGAGTTAGAAGCCAGGTCTTGCAATCGCTTGCACATGTGAGCAGTCCCATTGAACTCAGTGTGACTCTTGCATAGTTACTCCCAGGTATAAGGTGTTTGCAAGTGGGGTCTTAAAGCTGCAGCTGTCAAAGTCAACCTGTTCTGCCTAGATAAAGTATCACACAGTACAGTACAGTAGTTAAGGTCACATGAGCTGAGTTAAAGATGGAATTTCAGTCTAACTTGAAATGCTTTCATTTGGTAATATTAAATCAAGACTTTTGGAGGTGGGGGTTACCTGCCATTAATTTGTGAAGTAAACAATTAAAAAAGAAGGCTTGCATTTCAAGGAAAAGATCCATCTTTTATATAAAAGGGGATAGCAGAAAATAAAATGGCAAAAAGAACTGAGTTACTAAACCTTTGGTTTGTTCCTGACTCTTTGTACAAAGTCGGTGTTGATCAACTGTGGAGTAGAGGTCAGGAGATTGGAATTCTAATCCCTGTTCTTCTATTGACCTGTGGTCTGACCATGGTAAAGTCACTTCACCTCTTTGTGTCTCAGCTCTTCCATCTGTAAAATGAGGCTAATGATACTTAGCTGCAAGTATAAAGCACTTTGAGAGTTAACGCGCTATATAAGAGCTATGCGTTGTTACAATATTAATATGTCTTAGGCAGTAGTATGCTAAGAGAGCATACATCACTTGCTTTTAACATGAAGTAAATTGTTCATAATCTACTATAAATGTAGATGAAAACAAAGTTTATAATCCACTAGGATACACTTCCAGCTAGTGTCACCCTGAATAACTGTTGACATTTACTGCTCTAAACAGTACAGCGTTAAAGATGCAAGCTTTCTACGTAGTCATGCACCACATGTTCCAGCTGTTCCTAGGAAGAAAGTGCAAAGAGCCTACTTTTCTAAATTGCCAGTGTCAGAGAGAAGTCATGAATACCCTCCCCCCTAAACCTTTCTGCGCACAACTTAGCTGGAGTTATTTCCCAAATACCTAATCTAAAACAGGTTAAAATGTTATGAGTGTATTTTGCAACAGTTATAGCTGCTGGATTTCCAGCCGCTTAACGCTCAGCTCTCCAGGGAGTCCCTGACAGAGGCTCTGAATAGAACATGGTTCTAAGCTAACTGAGCAGCTACCTGTCTGATCACAATCCCCAATGCTCAGCTGACTCGGACTTGCAGGGTTTGGGCTGCGGAGCTAAAAATTGCTGTGTAGACGTTTGGGTGAGGGCTGGCGCCCGAACTCTGGGACCCTCCACCCTCCCAGTGTCCCAGGAACCCCACAGGTGCCTAATGTCTACACAGCAACTTTTCAGCCCTGAGCCGGAGCTACGCAAGCCCAAGTCAGCCGACCCAGGCCAACTGCAGGTTTTTATCCCTTGGTAGATGTACCCTGTGTTTTCAATGGCAGAAGCCATTCAAAACCCTGCCAGAGCAGCAGTGTATATAGCTAGCTAGGGCTTTTGTATTTGTACACAGTAAATAAACAGTTATTTGGAATCTGTGTTGGTGTGATTACCCCATATTCTTAATGTTGCCATAGAAAGCAAAGATACCACGTGGGATGTGGGTGTGAAGGTAATTTCATCCCGAAACCCACTTTTCCCTGGGGCCTCACAAATCATAAGCCTGTTTTGGACTTACTTTTTTTTTTCCTTCCAAGTCTGCTTTTTCATTATTGGAAGAACAGAGTCAGTTGTGTTAACAGACATCACAGAAACTTTATGAAAAGATTCTACAATCTTTGAAGAAAAAATGTTCAGCCAGCAAAGCTTATGCTCAAATAAATTGGTTAGTCTCTAAGGTGCCATAAGTACTCCTTTTCTTTTTGCAAATACAGACTAACACGGCTGTTACTCTGAATGCCTACATCAGCTGGACTCTCTTGACCATCAGACACTATTACTTAGCCTTTAATTTAGACTCATAATAAAAGTATATCAATTCCTCAATGTTAATATAAGAGTCCAATTATCTTTTGCCCCAGGTGCATTAATTCCTACTCATTTCTCCTTCCTCCTCTTAACCAATTCATTTCCAGAAAACAAAGCAAACCTTGCGATGACTAGAAGAAAAATCTCAGTTCAACTAAACTGTCCATTAAACACAGCAATCAATCTTTGCAGCCTGCCACTAAGCCTATTTATTTTGCATTAACAGTAACTCGAGAAAGGATGGGCATCTGTGACAACTGTAGCTCTTCAATGACCCTGGTGGTCTGCCAGAGATGAACTCTGTCCAACTCGTTTGTGAAAGCTTCAACTTCACTGCCATTCACCAACCAGAATGAAGATGAAATAAGGGAACTGCAGAAAACTTGATGCTTTGGGTGTGTTGTAGCCATTGCATGGATGATTATCAGGGAGCAAGAAGAGGCCCTCAATACTTAATTGTAGGTGAAAAGGAATCTCAGGGTGCACACTGAGCAGCTGGATGGACTGAGCCAGTAACACTTCTAGCTGTGTGGGAGGAAGTCATGGAGACAGCAAGGAGAGAGAGTTTGCACAAAGGGAGATGGATCTGCAAAAGAGACTCACAGACTCTAAGGTCAGAAGGGACCATCATGATAATCTAATCTGAACTCCTTCACATTGCAGGCCACAAAACCTCACCCAACCAATCCTGAAATAGACCCCTAACCTCTGGTTGAGTTACTGAAGTTCTCAAATCAGGATTTAAAGATGTCAATTTACAGAGAATCCACCATTTATATTGGTTAAACCTGCAAGCAACCTGTGCCCCATGCTGCAGAGGAAAGCGAAAAACCCCAGGGTCTCTGCCAATCTGACCCGGGGGAAAACTCTTCCTGACCCCAAATATGGCTATCAGTTAGACACTGAGCATGTGGGCAAGACCCACCAACCAAACAACTGGGAAAGAATTCTCTAGTAACTCAGAACCTTCCCCATCTAGTGTCCCATCTCTGGTCATTAGAGATATTTGCTGCTAGCAGTTGCAGATTGGCTACATGCCATAGAAGGCATCTCATCGTGATTTCTCCTAACTGGTCCCTTCTATTTATCTCAAATTAGCCCAGTACATCAGCTTAACCTAAAATGACTCAACCTGCCCTTAAATTGCAAGGCTTGCTGTCTTCCTTTGTTTCCCTGTCAGCCTCTTAAGAAAATCAGAATGGCCATATTGGGTCAGACCAACCCAGTCATCTAGCCTAGTACCCTGTCTTCTGACCCTGCCTGATGCTTCAGAAACCTTCTCCCTACACAACCCCAGGATTTAGTTCAAATTTTGGCAATGCCACAAGAAGGCACAGACAATAGTAGCAGGAGAAAGCCTCCATGACATCAGACAAGGCAACTCCCATAAGAGGAGTTTGAGAACTAGAGAGTCCATTTCAATCACAAAAATGTTCAGGTTGTAATAAAATTAAATAAAGTGGAGGGAGATTTGTAAGACCCCAAACCAAGCAGCTTGAGCCTTATCTCATCAATTGGAGCTGAATAAACAACATTCATTAGAATAATTCTTCCCTTCTCCTTACAGAACCACCTGTCTAAATAGTGGTCATAAAATGTGTGATGTGGTAGAAATTATTTGATCTGCTAATTATCTACCAATTAATATTCTAGTCACTTTACAATTAAGAAAGTTTGTGAGAGTGCTGATATAGTTAGTATAGGAGATCAATAATACACTTTGTAGGAAAAAGGACATAGGTCTAAGTGGAGACCTTACTGGAAATCTAAGGAAACATACTCTTTTAAATACGTATTCAACAACTAAATGTTCTTAATAGTCTAGGAGGGATTCACATCCATGAGAATGTCCGGATTATATACTTGATAATACATATGTAATAATTTAATTTATCGTGTACCCACAGATAGACAATAGAATTTTCAGCTTCAATGGGCTACAGGAGAGATCATTAGAATGCTCAACACTAATACCTTTCACACCATGTAATCCGCTCTAAATGGCCATAACAGCTTCAAAAAATTAATCCCCCAAGGGAATACAGAATTCATTTTTTTTTTTTTTAGTTAGAGGTAAGAAAGTCAGCTAAAGAATAAAATCTTCTCTCGTGGGCATCATCAGTCACTTTCTTATCCAGAAACTTCAGAACAGCAGAAAGCAGTGGAGGAGGAGAAAACTACATCAGTATTTCTCCAAAGTGGATGGTCAGATGCGTAGAATAAAGTGGTGCTAAATCCTGGCTACTGTGCGTAATTGCTGAAGCATGCAACTGCGATCTGGAGGGGGAGAGTTCTATTCCACAACTTTAGGAAGCAGAAGCCTGGTTTACTGGCTTTATATTGTTCCACACACTTAATACCATCATCCATGTCTTTGTAATTTCAAGGGTAGACTGTTGTGCAATGTGCTGTTTGTGGGGCTACACAATGACAAAAAAAATGGTGCTCTGGGACCTGCACTGTTTACCATTGAGTTGCCAAATAGATTTTAAAACTGTCTTTTTTGTTCTGTTTATAAAGTAACTACTGCAATGGGGTCCTGGTCCATGACTGGGGTTGCTAAGTGCTATGGTAATACGCAAATAAATAATAATGCTAGATCCCCCTCCATATAACAGAGAAGAGGCACCCAGCAGGGAATTTGCTATCAGGATCCTGGGGCTCTGGAATGCCTTTCTGACCTTGGTTCAAAATAGCCTAGATTTATGAACTTTCATGTTATAGGGCCCATTTAGTCCACCAGGCCTTTAAAGAGAGCTATGGGAGATTGAAGTAGTGTGGAGTTGTCATTTGTATTCAGAGCTGTTGCATGGCAGGAGGGTGAGCTGTTTGAACTGCATATCTGGCATTGTCATTTCAACTGGCAGGGCACTCAGAACCTGGGCATGGGGCTTTTTATTGTTCAAAATAATTTCACCTGTATCACGTAGGACGATGGCCACATGGTCTTTCTACAAAAGCGACTGAAATGCTACACTATATAAAGGAAAAAGCAAATTTTCTATCAGAAACCAAACTAACCTCTTTCCCTGAATCTCAGGGAAAGATTGAAATTTGTCAGTGAGATTTTCTACACAGCTTTACAGCCCTTGGGTTTACTGACAATCCTCTTCCATCTTCTGATGTTCACATTTTCTTCTTAGCCTCCTGCAGTGTGGATCCAAAGTCTTTGAGATTTCTTCCAGAACGTAAGGTATTATGGAAGGAGTAGTAAGTAGTGAGTGGACTGAAGTGCAGGTATTAATATGCCAGAGCCTCCACCATTGCGGTTTCCAGTGCAAAGCGATCTGTGACACGAGCTACGTGATCTTAGCAGAAGGCAAAGGCACATACAGTGAATTATATCACGACAGAGCCTGACTGTTGCTGGTACAACACTGTCTCTCATCCTAGTCCGTACACAGACTAAACTTCTGTTAACAGATTTGCGTCAGATTGTGAACAGATTGTAATATGTTAATGTTGTTCCTGGCCAAAAGGATTGGGCATGATCAATTTCAATGGGAATTGTGTCTGTATGAGGACTGGGCCCATTAAAACAAAAAATTACCAAATCATTTTTAGTAAGTGAAAAAAGTTAAGAGCCATGAGGGATACTGAGCCATTGTTAATGTGATTACATAGGACATATGCATTGCAACCCACAGGAAATAAACATTGACCATTCGCTTATGAAGTTGAAATATGGGCAGACAGCATAGGTCTGAGGCCTGCTCTTTCATCTGAAAGCAAGGCAGCAACTTCCTCAGGAGCCCACGGTTTCTAAGGCATCCTGAGAGGACCTGAAGTATTCGTCATCATAGAGTGTAGGCAATAAAGCAGACATAATTCAGTATGTTATATCGCTACTTAATGCTATGAGCTGGAAGGAGGAAGAGCTGATTTACAGGCCAAGATTTTGCAAGCTCTCTCAGTCTAACTCCACAACTCTCGAACAATGAGAAACGCTCATTTTACAAACAGGATGTTCTTTAGGAAGCGTTGTTTCTAATTCAGACGGAAACACAAAACCTTAACACTTTGGTAACTTGTTTGAACAGTATGGTAAACAACACTGTGCCTCCCCTCCCTCTTTTATTCTGCAGGCACCTCCCCTTCCCCCTGCACATTAAGTTTTTGATCAGCCATGCTACTTAAATCAAGCAATAAGACTGGGAGCCCAGATTACTCTCCCCTCCGATGTAACCTTTATAGTAAATCTACATATTTAATATGCTGTCAGCTGCCTTTATTAACATGGGGCCTGATCCAATTCCCATTAAAGTCAATGGGGCTCTGAATTTAATGGACATGGAGGATTAGGCCCACAAGGAACAAAGGAAATAAAGTAGACTTGTAGCTGTGGCACTGTAGTCTAGTTCTTCCTCACAAAGGGCCTACTGCTCACACTGAAGCTGTGGCAAAACTCCTATTGACCACAGTGGGAGCAGGACTAGCTCCAAAGTGCTGATTTCTAAGTCACAATGAGTTTTCTCAAAATTATTTCTATATTTTACAACACTAATAGGTAACCCCCCTTCTGTTTTACGGTGAGTCACATCCAGATTATTTACCAGGAATCTAAATGGCTGTGAATTATTAAAAACAATCAGCAACAACAGGAGCACACTTCAGTGGTTTTGTCTACACATTACTATCTTAGCATAATCAGAGTGGCATTGTTTCTCTTGCTACATTATTCTTCTCTTACTGAATATATTACCTAAATTCTAATAGCAAATTCAAGGGAAAAAATTCTTGCTTCATAAATCAAATTATTATGATATGTAGTATTCATAAATTAGCACTTTCGCTAAGAACACTAAGTGCTGAAAGTGCTTATTTTCAATGCCCTTGGTATTGTCTAATAGCTTTAAACAAAATATGAACAAGGCACCCTTCACGCATCATCTTGCAAGTTCTCTAAAAAAAACCAACTTTTTAGCTTTGTCAATTTAACTGCATAGATCTATCAAGAGGAATTGTTGCTACAAGTTCACTAACTTGTAATTAGAGGTTTTGCTTGTTGAAAAATATCTGCTAGTGGAAACTAACTGAAGAAAAGTAGTCAATTTAGCAAGCTCATAGTATACATAATAAAACAAAACACCCACCAACCAAAATCCCTACAAGAACTGCTGGTGACTCTTCCTGTTTTTTGTCACGTAGAGTTTCTTTCTCATCACACAGGTGACAGCCTGGTGATTAAGAATTAGGAACAGTGTGAAAAAGTGACAGGAAAGTTTGGTTTGTAGCTTTACATTAAATGACAAGCACCTACCATATTCTTTTTTCCAATCAAGAAATACAAATGCAAGTGGCTCTCCTATAACATTCTGAACTGTAAGTTTTGATATGCCATGTGATCACAAATTCAATACACTGTTTTGTTAGACATATTTTACTACTATTGAGTGTTGACAAACACCATAAAAAGTGAAGCGCTTTATACAATATTTAGAAAGCTGATTCAAAGAACTAGGAGACATTTTATAGCTAAACAGTTTTATTGACTTTTTTTTCAAAATAAAAAACACAAATAACCACCAAGATTAAAGGCCATAGACGGCATTAACCAAATGAACCAGCCACTTGGTTATAGTAGCTGACAACTAATACAACTGGATATTATTGCATATACCCCCAGGTTCATTTATCTATCCATTACAGTTTGGCAAAATTACAATCATACAGAAGCTTTGGTTATGTAAAACCTAGTAGCAATAGTTATTAAACATGATCTGTTAACATTTTATGACTGAACAGATGTTAATTCCATCCTAGTCTTGATATTTATTCCCTCATTTTTTCATCCCTCCACAATTTACAATACTACTGGCCAGGAATTAATGCGGATACACTTGCAGCCATCCTTTCTCTATAGCCCTTCTTTATCACTGTACAGTGATAAATCTTGTAGGTGATGGAGTCTGTCACCTGTTTTCTTTACAGGAGTCTCTTCAGCACCCATGCTAAGCAGCTTCCACCACCCTAGGGTGGCATCTCCCAAGAACAAGCTCTGACTTGAAGCTGAGTATTTGGAAGTGTGTATGGCTTTCAGTCTGAAACCTTTCCTGACTCGCAGCACTGGGGTTTGAACTTACTGCCTTGTCTATGAATACAGGAAAAATAAAAATCAAAAGCTTTTCACATTAGTATGCTGAGCTGCCTGCAGAAAACAGCATTAACAAAACTGATAACATAATACTACCTCAATTACAGAACGGTGCCTGAGACACTTCATAGGCCTGCATATGCTCTATAGTATAATTTTAGAAGTGTTTTAGTTTGGTCTTTTTAAAGCACACCCAGCCTTATATTTTTCTAATGCAACACTGCAAGTTCAGAGTGACAGTTATTAGAAAATCATAAACCCAAAGGAAATTTCAAAACACTGGAGGTTTTTTCCCCTCCTATGATTTAAACAATGCTGGGATTTTTATTCACTGAGATTCCAGCTTTGTGCTTTCTTGGATATCTGCTTCCAGAAGGAATGTATAATCTAATTTAAAATATCATTCTTCATTTGCAAGCTGCTACATCAACAATAGAGGAATGTATCTATTTGTTTCAGCAGCCTTTCATTTGCATAACTCCTGTAGAAGCAAAAAGGAGTTTTGAAAGAGGACTGACTGCAGAATTAGGCCCTCAAAGAGTAACCAACTATAATACAGTAATTCCAATACTACCAGCATATCTGCTTTTTGAATTCAGATCCATACTGAGTTTGCCCTGGATAAAGATATAAATTAATAAGCCCTTCTGATGATTTTAAAATTATCCTCTTCAATCTAGACCTTTAAAACCTCTGAATACTTAGAATCACTAGATTTCACATGGCCCATATAACCAAAATTATATGCACTCACATGGCAAATATTAGAAATACATGTTCCTGCAGTTGAACAGGTAATTATACTGCCTATTATTCAGCTGAACAAAGATTAAATGCTCTATAACTTGCAGTTATTTGATCTTATTATAACCCTTTACTTTAGAAAGAAGGAATAGCCATCTATATATGTTATGAGTACATGGAATGTAGGGACAAAAACTGGTTTCCTAGTAGAAGCTTTTTTTTAACTAAGATGATAATTTGCATGGGGTAGTTTTAAACCGGTCACTTAAGACAGAAGGTTATCTATTAAGAGGGGGTGTTAGTTTATATTTCACTTTACACACATAAGAAAAATAGTTAAAATCTAATTACAAAGCTGCTATGTGGTTATTTTGTGGTTTGTAAAATAAAGTTATACCCAGAATTTTTATTTAAACAAAATACACAAGACAGTATAAAAATATTTCCCAATTTGGAGTTTGAAACATTAATGCTGGATTTGTTTTTGTATAAAAAGAAATGTAATAATGGTAGATGCTGATTTTGCTTACTAAGCAAAAATATACATATCAGGAACTATTCCAGGCTCACTATAGCTGAGCTTGTGCTTTTGACCCTAACAATGATAAATGCAAAACATGGAATAAAATCAGTGTCGGGAACCTGAACTACATCTTATTTCTGACAATAAGACTAATTTTAGAGCAGTGTTATAATTACACCGTTGAAGTGTTTACATGTATTTGCTTCGCTCAGGCAACTAGAGCGGAGGAATTCCAGAAGCACCACTTCCGTTTTGAATGATGTTTATTCAGTGCAATATCTTCCTTTTCTCTTTCCTTTTTAGCACGCTGGTAGTGATCTTCTTCCTTTAAGTACCATACAGGAGGCCAGCGATGTCTCTCAAAATATTCTTGATTATCTGATTAAAAAAAGAGAAGTAATAAGATACTTAGATACTAAAACTGCAACACAAATAAAGTAGGGCATGTAAGACATTTATTTACCCTGGTAAACTCACTATCCTTTCTGTGCCTCAGTTTAACCACCAACAAAATGGACAGAAGGATACTCACCTGTCTCAATGCAATAATGTTATGGATTAACTAAATGTTTGTAAAGTGCCTAGAGGCTCAAATGAAAGCAACTTAAGCAAAGCACACTGTTTACTGTTCTATGACAAAATAATGTAAAATACAGTCAGACACCGAATATATTTTTCGAGGTGAAGCACAGGGAGTCATTCACGCCATTCTTAGTTCAGTTGATAGGAGTTATATGTGTAACTCTTGGTCCGTGAGGCAGAGGAAGAATTCTAACTCTTTGGTTACCTGATCAGAAGAACTCAGGATGGAGAGAACACTGGGTTTCCATCATAGTTTAGTTGAGCTAATTCACTTGTTCATGTTCCAAGGACAGAAAGAAAAAGGTCAAGAAAAGATGGGGGGAAAGTTGAAGATGGTCTTACCTGAAGACTTAGCTTTTATTTCTTTGCGGAATTTGGAGCAAACACTGTTGTAGTTGGTGCAGATGTAGTGCAAGCACCACGCTGCCAGCTGATTAGCATTGTGAAACTACAAGCAAAGACAGTCAGTTTACATTTCCTGATACTACTGGTCATCTTGCACAAAAGCTACAAGTTAAGGCAAGCGTGATCCCTAAATGAATCTATCCTGTCATGCTTTCAGCACTGGGGATTATTGCATAACACTCAGCAGAGACTGAGCAGCTGCTCAGAGGATGCTTCTAGCGGCACCATGTGGATTTAGAGTTACTGTTCCTTTTACACAAAAATCCACTGGCACTCTCAGTGGCCAAAATGGGATTGTCAGTGGGAGTAGCTGAGTTAGGGTTCTTACTCTTTCTGCAATGTGCTGAGCACCTCCGGAGAGGTGTGAACAGCTCCAACTTTATTTCACTTCAATGGGAGTTTAAGGCCCTTACCATCTGGCAGGAGGGGAGAGATAGCTCAGTGGTTTGAGCATTGGCCTGCGAAACCCAGGGTTTGAGTTCAATCCTTGAGGGGGCCATTTGGGATCTGGGGCAAAAATTGGGGATTGGTCCTGCTTTGACCAGGGGGTTGGACTAGATGACCTCCTGAGGTCTCTTCCAACCCTGATATTCTATGATTCATAGGATTGGGTTCTAACTGTGATCCTATGCACTTAAATCTAGGTTTGCAGCTGCCATCAAGTTATTACAAATCTTACCCTGTAGTAACTCACTCCCCAGAGAAGTGTTCTCAATGAAAGAGCTTAAGGCACTGTTGAAAGCATAGTACAAAACTTGGGACAGGCAGTCTGCTCAGAGGAAAGTATAGCTATTATGTGAGTCAGATTGGTAAAGTATGTGCATCTATTTGGCATTCTGATTGTTTAAAACCTTAATAGGACACAGATCAAATCATAACAGGATTTGAACTTATGACTTCTGTACCCAACCACCACCCCAACAACCCCCACAGTTTAGCAGAACTAGCATTCTTTTATCGGAAGAGATTCAGAACTGGGTTAGTAAGGGTGTTATGGGTCCCGACAGAGCTGAAAGCAGATGATGGGAAGCTTGCAGTGGACAGTAGGTGCTACATGCCAGTCATGAAAGCACAGGCAGAAGCCAGACCTAGTCATTAGGGTGTTTTGAAGAATCATTTGTGGACTGTAATATTTTTTCTAACTTTGCCTAGGTGATGTTACAAGGCCTGTGATATACAGGAGGTCAGCCTAGATGATCTGATGGTCCCTTCTGGCCTTAAACTCTATAACTCAATTTCTCATATAACAAGCAAAATATCTTGTACTACCGCATCCCTAAAGAAACCATATTGCAAATTCCTTTAGGGAAAACTCAATCACATATTTAAAAACAAAGAGTCAACTTTGGACTCTGTCTCTCAGGGTCTCTGGAGCTCAGACAGAAAAGTGATGTGCATGAAAGTAAGGTAGCACGATAGGCAATTCACTCAGAGTCACAAAGGAATGGCTGGGTGTTGCAGAGATGTCCCCCTTGAGGGTGGCCAATTAGGCCAGGCCTACACTGCACTTTTGTGGTTAAAACTTTTGTCGTGCAGGGGTGTGAAAAAAAAAAAAACCCCTCTGAATGACAAAAGTTTTGATGACGAGAAACATCGGTGTAGACAGTGCTTTGTTGGTTCCCACTGACAAAGCTGCCACTCCTTGTTGGAGGTGGTTTTATTTTGTCACCGGGAGAGCTTTCTCCAGCTGACAAAGAGCAGCTACACTGCGCACGTTACAATGGCATGACTGCAGCGGCACAGCCATACTGCTGTAAGGTGCGCAGTGTAGACATAGCCTAACTCTGCCCTCCCAATGCTGGACAGGTACTACTTCGTCCCTAGCAACCTAATGGAGAAAGATTTAAGGGGCACATGGGCATAAAATGGTGACACCCACGGAGAATGCCTGAGTGTGAGAAAGCTCAAGAACTTTACTTCATGGCGTTAGACACAAGGCTGGAGGCGCTAGGCTCTGCCACCTTACAGAAGCTTCCCCACAAGCAAAAACTGAAATATGTATTTGATAGACACAAAACTAAGCCTCAATATAGAGAGCCTGATTTCTCAACTGATGTGGAGAAGATAAATCTGTTCTGCAAAGGACATTAAACATTTTAAAAGATAGTGTTATTATCACAGCAATTAAGTTTTAAAAATTAAGATGCAGAAGACTTAGTACAGTATGATAACTGTGGTCCCTCAATTCTTTGCAGTGGAAACAAGGGGTCCTTTGTTTGAAAGGCTTTATTTATGCAGGTATAATGCTCAACACCATCATTTTTCAGAGTACTGCAGTTGGGCAGAATGCCTTTAAAAAGGTTAAAAATCAGTCACTACTAACCTGGGCCAATTCCAAATAGGAGAGTACTTCACCATCTATGCCAATGCCATTCCCTGAGGCTTTAGTCAGCTCCTGCACAGCATGCTGCTCTGTTAAAGTAGAAAACTAATAACCGACACTGTAAAAATACATATTTCAGGGTAACATTTATAAATGCAGTTCATTTAGGGAATCAAGAACCAAAGAACGTGTGTGTTAGCATGAAAGATAAATACAGCAACTACTGCACCAGCAGCAGATCCATTCGAACTTCTGATCAGAGTCAGAGCTGGCGTAAGCAAGTGCAGCTTCACTGTGATCTCTTGAGTTGCCCTCATACATCTAGGAGCAGATCCCCAGCCAAGAGCGCTAGGACAGTTTACACTAGCTGAGGATCTGCCCCCTATGTGAGTATATGTCCCTTTGTACACACAGATCTTGCATGTGCTTATGTTTATGCAATAATCACTCCTGATTCCCTAGTAGTTGGATTCCCTACAATGGATACCTCCTTGGATACCCTACAATGGATACCTCTGAGTAAGTGTTGTTCCCAACCTGCCCTAGAACAGAGTCCAGGTACTACACAGAATCAAAACCTTGCCACCATCCCCATTGTTATGGTTTGGCTCTATTAATGAAGAAATTAATGACGACAGCAAAGTTCACTTTGAGTCTTCTCAGGAGTGGCTGCTCCTATGGTTCCCCCCTTAGGGATGCTCCTCCTCCAGAATACACCCTCTCTCCTCAGAGAGCCACCCCTGGTTTCTTGTATCTAGGTGAGGTAAGCCACCTGCCTCGGTAAGTCAGCAGAACTCACTTAGCCCTTTCCTAGAAGGATCAACATCAATAACAGGATGGAGTGTGCGACTGGCCCCTCTAAGATATATCGGGGTCCAGTGCACCATTAATGAGAGGTGCCTAGGCCTTATAAAAGGGTGTGGGTACAGCTGCAGGTGGTTCTTTGCAGATGCCTGCAGACACTTCAGGGAGTAAGAAGGCTCCTTCTGGCCCTGAATTAGCAGGGGAAAGGGCTGTGGAAAATGCCAAACTCCAGGCAAGAGGTGCTGGGAGAGCAGGAAGACAGACCCTAAGGAGAAGGGGGTATGCCCAGCATGGGACTGGGTTGAAAGAAAGGAACTTTAAGGAAAGGACTGACCCGGGGGCGAGGGGGGAGAGGACTGGGCGCTCTGTGATGAAACTGTGTTGATGACTTTGTAAGTTTGAATTCTGTTTTGAAAGACTTTGTGCAGGACTTAATAAATGAGACCCCAGAAGGGGGAGTGGTTTGAATATCTCAACAGCTTCTAAAAGGAGCCTGAGTGAACAGGGAACTGAGACAGGCCTCAGCAGAGCCACACTTGGCCAGAAGACAGTGCAACAGAGCAGACATTCCTTTTGACAGAATGTTAGAGACAACCAAAGGTGGCCTAATTCAACTCCATTATGTGCAATCATAGCAACGGGACAAAAAGTAGCCTTTGAGTTCACAATAAATATTTCACTAAATGAGACAGAATAAGATGTTCTTACCATTAAAAGCACATTTGTTCCACAAATGCTGAGAAGGATATCTGTATAAGGCCCCACAAAAACTTTGGTTGGAGCAGGGCCTAAGTTAGTTCTGTAATGCTGTCAACAATCAAATGTCTTGTTGCACAACTTAAAGCTACCTGGGGGCTTGGGTAAATGACACTCAAGGAAATGACTAAAACTTATCTTGTGAATTTGTTCAACTTGGTCGTCCCATCTCTCAGAATCTCCACCCTACAGTATTTTGGTACGATACTAGGAAACAGAAAAAAACCCACTATCTAGAAGTTTGGTGCATGTGGATTTAGTATTAAAGTATCCCATGCTGCTGTTCTGGTCTAACTTAAAGATGGAAAAGTTGATTTTCTTGAAATCAACATCCCCCACATCTATAGGAGAATAACTAATGGACTCTAGTTTGGGCAATAAAAATAGATTTGAACAGCTCTTCTACAAAGAGTTTGAATCAGATCAATTTTAAACTGGCTCAGTTATTATGCTCTCTAGATGGATTTTATCATGGAAAGCCTAGTTCATTATAATTGAAAGCTTAGTGTCCCTACTGTTTTGCTGTAAGTTAAGAATAATCAAATGGACATTATGAATTGCGACATTATATTAATGCTGAAGAGAAGGTTTTCACTTCCTATTTCTAAAGTATGGAACATTTTAAAAGGACTGCATTAATTTAGCACAAGTCCTAGAGAGTGGAAAGAAAAAGGCAAGTACATTTTTTAAAAGTGAAAATACCACATTGTAATACAATTTGTCTTTATATAAAGGAATGGCATTTCTTTCCCTCAGCATTCACGGCAAAAAAATTGTATATGTTAAAAAAAAATCACTAAGAAGCAATACAGCAGTCCATGAAAGCATTGCACCTGTAAAGAGTCAGAATCCTTACCTGCCAGTGCAACCAAGTGTGGGAGGCAAAATCTGTTTGCCAGTGCAATTAATTCAAGCATGTCCAACTCCTGACTTGATGATAATTGCTTGGTATACAAATAATCCAGAACTGCCTGCATAGAAATCTTGTTTATGTTGGGAAGAACAACCTGAAAAAAGGTATTTTAAAAAATGTGCTCTAGTGAAAGATATGTAGTCAAGCACTTAACGCAGGCCATATGCTTCCTCTCCCACCTTGCTATCCTTTCTCCTTCTGTCATGTTTTAGCAATATAGTAAAATATTAAAGAGAGACTCCACATTAAATCTAAAAAGCTGAAGAGCTACCAACAAATCTGTCAGATTCTAGTTATGTATGTACATGAACTCAGCCAGTTTAAAATGTATGCAGCTCTACCTAAATTAATGTAAGTGCAATATAAATTGAACCAGCAGATGATCTGGGCCACACTTTTAAAAAGTGGGACTGTTTGATGTCAGAGCAGTTACCAGTGAAGATCAATGGCTGGTATGGTAATATTTCATGGCTATCAATAAAGCAACCACTTTTTCCTTTATAAACAGTGCAGCTGGCACTGCTGTTTTGAATACTGTTTGGAATATTAGAATTGTTTCTTACTTGCATAGACTCAAGTGTTCAGGGGCAGTCAGTGGGTTATGGCCAAATAAGTCCCAGAGCTGCATCCCCATAGTCGATTGTGAAAACACATACACCTTGAATAATGAAGCCTAACTCTCCTTTCAATAGCAATCAGATAATAGCAATAGGAAAAGAAATGCCAATGCTTTGGGCAGAGATATTTTGGAGAACATGCAGTAAGTCAACTAACAGGTAGAAAAAATCAGTAATACAAAAAATAGTTACAAACAGGCATTAATGTACTTCAGTCTGATTGATCAGAAGTGATCCTGGCTTATGGTTATATTTGTATAATCAACAGTGGTTAAAGCTTTCTATTTTCCTATCCAAAGTCACATACGCCGAGGCACTCCATAAAAGACTCAAATATTGGTTAGCCTAGAGGATGGAGAAAAACACACAGAAGCCTTATGAGTAGGTTGTTCCTTTATGGCTTTGTACCACTTGTCAGTATTAGCTAATTGGTGCTCCTAATATAAATACTATTGAGCTAAAAACAATTCAGAAAATATTCTTCTACTGCTAATTATTTTTCAGTAGCTAGCAGTACTTCTTTTTCTACAGGGATTGCTTTCGATAGCTCTAATTTGCATCTCCATTGCTCTTAACACTTTCAGTTAATTAATAATGAATGAAAGCAGAGAACAGCAAGGGTGTGGCTGATGCAATACCGATGAATGTAGCCATAGCAGGTATCAAAAAGGAAGAAAGCCCAACTCCTCCCCCAATTAACATAAACATAGGCTGGAATTTTTAAGGGGTTTAAGTGATTTGGGTGCCCAATTCCCTATCAAGTCAATGGGAGTTGGGTGCCTAATTCCCTTACTTTCCTTTAAAAATCCCAGCAGTACACTTAAACAGGCATTGAGAATTGTGTTTACTATTCCAACCTTTGTTAGTGATGGCATCCAAACCTTTTCACATAAAAGGGACTAAGATAAATTATAGAATAGGGCAAAGATTTTCACAAAATGACTAGTGATTTTGGGCACCTCAATTTTTAAGAGCTCCACTTGCAACACTTTAAGGGATCTGGTTTTCAGAAGGTGAGTGATGGGCATTTTCTGAAATTCAGGTACCTTCAAGGGTGTCTTAAGTTAGGCAACCAAAATGACACACACACAGAATCACTAGTTACCTGGAAAACATTAGTCCATGATTTTTTGTTTTTAAAGTAGCAAAACAAAATTAATTTCCCTTGTTTTGCTGTAGGTGAAGAAGAAAATACTCCTTTTCTATTTACTGGAGTAGATTATTTTGTGTACTTATGGCACCTTAGAGACTAACAATTTATTTGAGCATAAGCTTTCGTGAGCTATAGCTCACTTCATCGGATGCATCGTGAGCTGTAGCTCACGAAAGCTTATGCTCAAATAAATTTGTTAGTCTCTAAGGTGCCACAAGTACTCCTTTTCTTTTTGTGAATACAGACTAACACGGCTGCTACTCTTACAATAGTGACAAACTTAATATGTCTGACCCTGCAGCCACTGGATCCAAAATTCACTGAAGTCAGCTTCAGCCTTTCAATAATTTCAATAGGGTTTGGATCAGACCCTTTATCACGTGTCATTTGACGAAGCATCTGCAACATTGGATCTACAGTAGTCACTTGTCAGTCCAAATGCAAGTTACACTAAGAAGAGTTGGTTTTGTAACATAGATGATTTTTTTGTTAACTTGCATATTGACCATTTAGTGCTTATGTTATAAAAATCTGTGTTCTACCTACAGAATTCAGGCAAATTTCATTGAGAAGCAAATCATTATGTTTCTGTAAACTAGACTGAGGTAATATGCTATATACACACATTCCAATTTATACTTTTAAAGCTCTCCGGTCCAAGTACTGTATTTCACAAACTCCAGAAAACTAATGTTTAGTACATTTAAAATATTAAATTGCAAAAGATGAGCTAAGACTATTACATTTATCATTAGAAATAGGCTTGTGTAAAATGAATATATATTCTTATTGCTATGTATTGCTTACTACAATTGAGGTATGTATTTTTAATGACCAACTTGCTGAGTGTGCCTCTGGGGAGGGAACTGTGCTTACTGCTATATTAAAAGTAATGAGAACAATTTAAATAGGACACAGTCTTCTAGAATATTAAATACAAAAAAGTACAGTTATAACAACACTAAGGGGCATATTTTCCCCTTGACATTAATGCAAGTCTCATTAATATTAAAGATGACAACAACATGACAAAAATCAGAAAATCCATAAATTTGAAAAAAGAACTCTGCAAAGACTGATCCAAACAATCAGCTTAATGCACACACAGCCCTTCCCGCGTTACTGGACTGCCTAAAAGAGGCCTTTGCCATGATCTACTCCACTGTTGAGACAGTTTACACAGCATCTCATACATGCCCTACACAAGAGAACAAGGAGACTGCGTCAGTATTAAGTCCCTAGTTTTTGTTGATGTACTGTATGCCAGGTCCATTCTATTAGTTTAACACATTGGGTTGTATATATAGTCTTGTGACACTGACAGACCAGCCGAACTGTGTATGACCCATAACAACTTAACAGGCAGTATTACAATTGTAATCAAGACAATTTACTTGAATGTGACAGATGCTAAGAGTATTTCTCTGTGTTTACAAATATCCTGTTAGAAGTTTAACAACGTAACCAAATTAGCTTGTAGATACTAATTCACTTTACTGTCTTAATTGCCTTATGTTACGTATGCAAATGGTTCAGTTAACCTTAATATAAAAAATGTGAGATACTGCAGGAAAACTAATAATATCATCTACATTATCTTCAGCTTAACTATCTACATTATAATGGAGGACCTGCTAATTGCCTTATGTGAATAAATGTACTAGTTTAGCTGTGTATGCATAGGAAATAGAAGGTTAGCTTCAAAGCAAAGGTGATCTGCATTGCCTACTCCTCCTTGGGGAAAGGCACTACTATTAGGAATGTAATTAACTGGTAAGCATTAGGCTTACCAGTTAACCTGCCTTAACTGTTAACCCCCGGGCTGGCCGGCTATGCTGGCCCCAGCTGGATCGGCCCCAGCCCTGGCCGCACTGGCCCTTTAATAGGTTAACCGTTTAAATGAAATATTTTTAATCGTTTAAATGGTTAACTTTTTAATATTTACATCCCTACCTGCTATGACAATTTCTGTGAGGAGCCTTGTCAGTCTGCTAGAGAGCTATAAAAGAGAAGCCTCAGGCCAGATCCTGTCATCTCAAGTCTGCTGAACTTTGAACAGGGAAAGTTTATGCCTTGAGACTGAGATCTTCCAAATAGTTATTTGGAATATTCTGGAAAATACATGGAAAGGCTTTACATCTAAGCTGCCTTTGGATTCTGACTTGTTGGGATGATTCCAGAGAGACTTTTATAAGCCAGCAGTTTATTCTATCATTGCTATGATCCTGACTATGAACACCGACAATCACTTGTATGTATATGATCCTTTAACCATTCAATAACTCTCTTCTTTTCTTTCTTTTTTATATTATTAAACCTTTAGTTTTTAGTTACTTAAGGATTGGCATCAGCATGATTATTGGGTAGGATCTAAGACTCTCATTAACCTGTGGATAAGTGCCTGGTCCTTTGGGTTTGGTGAGCTTCACATATGGTGAATCAGGTTTTCAGTAACCTCTCACTGTATTAGACTCGGCTGTCTAGGTGGGAGCCAAGGGCTGGAATGCCTAAAGGGGACTGTGCTTGGTTCCTTGTTAACCAGTGTGGGATTGCAGAAGCTCCTTTGTTACTGGCTTGGTGAATCTAATTATAGAAGAAACCACTAGTTTGGGGGAATTGTCTGCCCTATTTCTTGCAGTCTGCTCTGACTGTGGCATTCTCAGTGTGGCCCATCCAGGCACCAGGTCACAAGTCTATTGCCTTTTTTTAAACCGAATCCCATAAACCCTCTCAAAGGGCTAGCAGAATGATTTAATTTGTAATGGCCCTGATTATGCAAATATATATTTACCCAACTTTTTGAAACACTTTTAAAGAAACCCACAACACTGACTACTTGGGAGCTGTTATGCAGTCATATAAACACTTACACAGTTTGGAGAAAAATATTCCTCCTGAAAAGCAGTTATGTGGGCCCAGGAGCTGTTCCTTAATTGGCAATGAAACACTTTTTTGAAGGGAGGCACTAAAGGAAAGATGGAGCAAACCCATTTAAAACAGGGCAACCAGATAGAACTTTTGCTTGGGGTGGGAGGGGAGGGAGATAAAGGCTTATATTTAAGTTGTTTCCCTCTCTTATAAGTTGACCTACATTTATTTCCCCCTCTCTTTTTAAAAATACTAGAAGTGATTAGATCATGGAAAAATAACTTAAAAATTTAATTTTGAACTCAAAGTTGTTTTCAGGTAACTGGATATAAGTCAAGAAGCCTCAAGACAGTTTTTTACATGCCTAACTTTTAAAAAAAAGTTTTATTAAAAGTAGAGATCCATAAAACATTTTGAAGTTGCCGACACAGCAAGCAGTGGTGGCAACGTAACAGTACTGCTGAGGACAAGCTATTGTTCAACGTATTCTAACTTAATGTCCCAATAAATAAAGGACACTTCTGGTCTAAACATAAACACACAAAAGACTGCTAAGTCTTGAATAAATAATTGTTTCAGGAAATACCACAATGCTTAAAATAGCGACCCCTAAAACATACATGAAATACAATGATCAGAGTGGACAAATACCTCACTGTTTGAGCTTTCAACAAATGATCCTCCAAACATCGCAGACATCCATTCACAGCTACATATCAGCAGTGGCTTGTGGGCATTTATGCTTCCATCATCCACCTTAAATGTCACATCTGCCATGGAATCAAGAAACAATCATAACTACAATAGTCAGTGCTTGAAGTGGAACCTATTACTAGTTCAAGACATAGAAAGGAGCACATACTTGTTAGTAAGGAATTGCTTCCTTTATGTTTCTCAGATTTTATAGAGGTAAGTGAAGAGCAATTATGAAATCTCATAGGAGACGATGGGAGCTCAGCACTTTTGAGAATCTGGCCCCTTATTTAGCAATCTAAATCTAGGAGCCTAATTTTAGGTTCCCATTGTCGAAAATGTTGGCTTTCAGTTTATAGTAAACTTTGGGCCCATTGCCCCTCTCACACTGACTTAAGTCAGGAATAACTATTGAAGTGGGTGGAGTTACACTGGTATAAGAGAGAGGAGAATTGTGGCCTTTTCTATGAGAGTTTATTTACTCACCAGAAAATGTCCCTTTGCAAAGACACTCTTTTATCCGGTTAGCTTTCCTGACATGAAAGGCTTTAGTAATCTCTTGATTCATGAAGGCTTCTTTATTCATAATATTTTCCACCATCATCCGCAAGTCAAATACCTCTAAGATTTCAGCAATCTGTGCTAATCTTGTCAAATCTTTTTCATTTTCATCCAGTTGCCCAGCATATAGAAATTGTAAAACAGTTTTAAAAGGCCCAGGCTGAACAGAGGAATCCATTTTGACCACAGTTACAGGACATTTCCTATTAGATACAGGGTTGATTTGTATTTCCTTATGCATACTAACAAACCCTTTGCCCAAGGAGGACAAAGCTCCCCTTGTAGAACTAGTTTCTTCAGTTTCAAGTTCTAGCATCTTTAAAGTCCCATCAGTTTCTAGTGTTGGAAGTTTGGCATCAGAGGTTTTTAAATTTGCTTCATCACTGTCACCATCTGTTTCAAGTTGACTTGATCTAGACAGGAAGTCCCTACTGGTCTTTTCTGTACTACACTGTATTTCACTGAAGTCTGGAGATTCTTCACATTCCATTAAAAAAAGGTCATAAAACTTTGAAGAGGAGGTAGCTAGGTAAATCTTGTGAGCAAAAATGTGATTCTGCTCCTGAAGAACAAACATAACATCTGCACACAATGGATTGTCTAACAAATATTCAGCCTCATTCATACTGGTTACAGGACACTCTGGGATTTTAATAACTGGAGGAGGTGCCTTTGGAGGTAGGAATGGAGCCTGAAGTAAAGGTTTTTGGACCTTCTTTAAATGTGACTTCCAGAACTGCAGGTGTCTCCTGGATATTAGTGCAGCCCTGATCGCATTATCAAAAACATCCTTAATTCCAAACTGGTCAAATACACTAGTTTCATAATATGGTAACCCAAGCTCCTTGGCAACCTCTCTGCCTCTTTCTGGTGGTAAAATATCTCCCCTTTTTATAGGCCTAGGATTAAAATAAAATACAATTCAAACAAACAACAAAAACAAAAAATCACACACAAAGCAGGGCTGTCATTAACCACAGTCCAGAAAATCTAGAGCACAAAGAAGAACATGTATTATCCATATTATTCAGTTCATAAAAATAAAAATGGTAGCTGGCATGGCTCATGGAGACCCCTAAAAATCTGCAACCATTGTACTATACACTTCAAAAATATTACCTAATAGATGGGCTGGTAATAATGTTTATATTTGGTAGATACTTTGTAATATAACCCTATTACTTAAATATAGGTAGGCAATATTTCACAATGTGAAGCAAACCTTCAAATCCCATTTACATTTATCTGAATTATGAACTGTTTAAAAATCACTGTTCCACTGATGAAGTGAGCTGTAGCTCACGAAAGCTCATGCTCAAATAAATTGGTTAGTCTCTAAGGTGCCACAAGTACTCCTTTTCTTTTTGTTCCCCTTCTGTCACTTATGCTTCTCAAAAAAACCTGGCAGCCTGCTAAAATAATAGCTGAACATGGACATTCTGAGGAGCCAGGCGCATGACATTGCCAAAAACAGCAGCATCAGCATATACATTGACTGCCTGAGAACTGGCCGCGCAGCTACAGGAAAGAGTGGGAGGGAAAAAGAAAAGAAAGCTGGGCTTGGGTCCACTCCACCTGGCCGCATCCCCTTTCCCCAGACTCAGCATACAATACTAGCAGGTTACTCCCATTCCCGTGGGGCACATGGGGCAGGAGTGAACTGGACCACTCAAATGACCCCGGGGCTCATTCCCGCTCTGGTTTAAGAGCCTTCTCCTGTTGCCAGCTAATGTAGTTAGCCCCATAAGTCACGCAGTAAAAGTCTGTGCTACAGGTTCAGGGTTCAAATCCTGTTGATGATGCAATGGTGACGGAGGGCTGTTATACTTTAAAAAAAAATTCTTTAAAAAAATCAGATTATTAGGAAATAATATTACAGATGTGAAGAGGCTATTGTTTAGATTGGACAGTCAAGCATTTGAAAGTTAGGGAATGACAGGATTTACAGGTGCTCATGAAACCTTAATTCAGACCCCCCATGCATTATGGCAGGTTTCAGAGTAACAGCCGTGTTAGTCTGTATTCGCAAAAAGAAAAGGAGTACTTGTGGCACCTTAGAGACTAACCAATTTATTTGAGCATAAGCTTTCGTGAGCTACAGCTCACTTCATCTGATGCATCCGTGCTTGACTTCGCAACATAAATAACTTTCTTTTAATGTGTTTTTTCCCCATGTAAAATATATACCCACTTTGCTCTGTGCTGTGCTCTAGGGTTACATTTCCAAAAACCAAACTAACCCCCAAATGCCAAAGTGACAATTGGCAGGAATAATACATTATGGCATGATGCATATGTGTTTTGCCACTGGAATCAATGTCAAATCTCTGCTGCTCACTATTTAAATATTACTATAATGCCCAGATGGCTCAACCAATATCAGGCTCTATTGTACTAGGCACTTTAGAAAATGCATTGTCAAACAGCATTTCACTTATTAAGAGCTTACAGTATGAACAGACAAGAGAACAGACAGGATGTGAAACAGTGTTATTTATCTTCATTTTATAAGATGGAAAACTAAGGCAAACAGACCATACTGGGTGATAATATAATTTCTTTTCAGAAAAATAGTATATTTGATTAAAACCCAGAACCTTTTAAAATGTGAATTTTTTTAAAACTTTACCTTGCTAAAGGCCGTCTGGCTCGATTAACAGCTTCAAGATCAGCGTAACGAAGATCCAGCTGGCAGCCAACCAAAATAACAGGTGTGCGAGGACAAAAGTGCTTGATTTCTTGATACCACATTGTTTTCACATGATTCAAGGAATTAGGATTAGCAATTGAAAAACACAGAACAACTACATCAGACCTAAAATGAAATCAAGAAGAAAAAAAAAAAATATATATATATACACACACACACACGTAATCAAAATCAATCTTTCCATTGTAGCTTCATGATTTTCATTAATACTAACTGACACTGCTCAACCACACTTTCAAAAACACACTAAATCCCTGATATTAGGATACATCTTATTCATAAGATTGATAAAAGTTATACAGTCCATCACAACAGCATGTGAACACAAAATATCAGACACAGAAAGCTTCTTAATTCCAGATTCAATGTAAGTTATGTGCATGTACAAGCAGAGTGTTCGTCTATTCTGCAGAAGTTTACAGTAGCTAGAGTTTGCTATTCTCTATTTTGACTCTGAGGGATTGTCATCACCTGCAAAAACATTTCTGGTCACTGACACCAAAATTTCATATTATCAGGTCACTGTCACCCTAAGGGCATCCCAATGCCAGTTGGCACACTGTGGTCTTGATATATACTCAAAAGCTGGCATGCAGTATATCACTAGAAAACTAATAATTCACTGATCATTAATCTTCTTGCATGATGTATGTATGGTAAACCCACAAAACGACTTCACAGATATGTAATGGAAATATGCTCTTAACATGTATTTGGCAACAAGTGCCTAAGCCATGCCTGTTCCAGATAAAGGAATGTTGCTCTACCTGCTTGAATGTGTCTCCAATGTAAATTAAGCAAGGTATGACCAAGGACAAAGAAAAGCACATTTACACGCAAGGTAAGCAAAGCCCACAGGAGAGCAAGTGGGGAAATATGACCACTTAATCTTGATTGAGTGGTGGAGACTTCATCCTCAGGAAGCCTTCCTGACTCTTGAAGCAGGATCAGCAAACTTTGGCAGATATAAGCAGAGAGAAGAAAAAGCCATTTTGGCATCCTTCACCTAAAGAGATGAAGGAACCAAGCACTTTGAGCTTTGTGCAGGGTCCAGGCCAGAAAGTCTGGTCAGCCATGTTGGAAAAGAGACTTGGTGAAAAACATTTTGAACAACAGACTGTAATCTGTTAAGTCATGCTGTGAGAGCATGCTGTTGGTGTCAGGCACTTGATACCAGTCAGCTCTGTATTTTTGGGGAACCAGGGCGCAGTATCTAGCCTGTCTGACTCATGAAAGATACCCCCCACACACCAATCTCTTGCTTGAACCAAAACTGATCAGAGAAAAGGCTTGCAGAGAGCAGTGAAGGGCGTTGGGAGACACACCTAGACCCCTTCTGACAAGGGTGACAAGATTAAGACATCTCCATTAGCATACAGAATGAAGAACAGAGACAACTCCCCTAGCCTCATCTGCATGAAAGATGGGACAGGGATTAGCATAAAGAATGAAGAACAGAGAACCGCACTGAACTCTGGGACCAGAAAAGCAGGGACGCACTGCATCATGGGAATCTCTGCTCCAGATGTTAATGAATGTATGCCTGCACACAGCCAGCTCAGCAATTATCAGACCAATTCTAGTAATAAATTCTTGATAGATATCCAAAATACTGAAGGAGCCTAATTCAATTGTGAGCTCCCTGGAAGAAAACACCACCCATAGCCAAGAGTGATCAGCTCCTATTGTCTAGCCTAAAGAAAACCCTTAAGCCATCAGTTTACCCATAAACAAATCTAGTGTTCTCCCTTGAAGCACTGTATTTTCTCTGCAAAAACCCCTACCTATGCCCAAGTAAGTGTTCTGATGCATAGACTCAAACTCTGCATCAGTGCCACTGGGACTCCATCTCCTGACTGATCGTGTTGGGGTCTCTGCCTGTCTCTTGCACTCAGGACCCAGAGCTACCACCATCACCTGGGAATCCCGACCAGTTCATGCTTCAGGGTGCGGTGAGATCCTTTTTTTCCCTCTCTCTCTGTTTTCCTTTCTACCTCAGGTATTAACTTTTAAAAATGTATGTTATGTTGGTTTAGGCTCTCCTTGTGTAGTTATCACTATTATTCAATAAATAACTTTTATGGTTAAGCTGGTTGCTTCTTTCTCTCTCTCTGAACTTTACTCTTTTGTGTTTTTAGCTTCCACCATTTACTCTGCAGCAACACTTCTTTTACCTAAGCTAAAGATCCCTGTAGTGCCCAAAAATCCTGTGGGGTTTGCTCATCAAGTGGGTTACTACCAGTACAATTGTGACATGAAAGCGGGATAGGGATGTGTTAAACCTGTGGCACATCGGGGGGTGGGCAGGGAGGAGTGGGGGCAGCTGACAGTGCTGCTCAGCCCAGCCTATTGAGACCGGGGCACACCAGGGTGACAGCTTGAAGGTTCGGCTTAAGCCAGCCCATTGAGTACAGGGACATACGAGGGGATCAGCCTGAGGGTGCTGATTGACCCGGTCCACTCAGACTTGCTCTGTTAGTGTGTGTGTGGGGGTGTGTGCGCACACACACGCTCATCGAGTTCTAGGGCTGGAGGAACCCAGTCCTGGGGAACCTAGGTCCTTCAGGATAGCCCCATTGGGAGGGGACTTGCAGAAGGAAGGAGTAGAGCTCCATATGAACACACAAGTGACATAAGCAGTACATTAATAGAATTACAGAACCCCCTCTCCCCCACAGAAGAGTAACCCTAATAAACAAGCATACCCCAAAGTAACAGGCATATTTGGTAACACTCTGAAACAAGGCTGCACAGCATAGAGATGTCAGGGGTACAGGGCACAGCCCCTTACTGGTCTGGGTTGAACCCCAAAGCATCACCTAGCAGTTGAGTAAAAATGTGAAAGGCTTCAGGATAGACAAATGAACACACAGGTCACATTTCTGAAACTGTAATGAAGAAATACAACCACCACACACCTCTATACAATGATAAAATATTTGTTGTGTGGAGTGACTGCAAGGCAGTACCTCCAAGATCTTAATTAAAGTCTTCAAAATTGTAATTGATGAAGAATTTCCAGTATTGACCATTTCTTTAACATGGACTAAACACCTCTCACCCCCCAAACGATATAATGGAACAGATAAATAAAAAAACAAAACAAAAAACAACAGTGTTGGGAAACAATTAACAACTAAAATGAGATCTGATAAAATTCATTGACATTTGTAGCTATGAGGAAAAATACTTTATCATAAGACATTAAATTAGGCTTGAATAAAGTGGGAGTGGATGGGTCATTACACAAACTAAACCTATTTCCCCAGGCTTATTCCCTCCCCCCCACCGTTACTCTCACCTTCCTGTCAACCGTTGGAAATGGGACATCCTGATCATCATTACAAAAGTTTTTTTTTTCCTCCTGCTGATTATACCCCACCTTAATTGATCACACATTACAGGGTGTGATGGGTGGGAAACACCCATTTTTTCATGTTCTGTGTGTGTATATCTATCTATCTACCTACTGTATTTTCCACAGCATGCGTCCGATGAAGTGGGTTTTAGCCCACGAAAGCTTATGCTCAAATAAATGTTAGTCTCTAAGGTGCCACAAGTACTCCTCATTCTTTTATCGTAAGAGATTGTCAGTGTGCGTGTATGGGTCCATGAGCATGCAATTGTAAGGATCAAGATAATTTTTTGTAGCAAATAATTATCTATACAACTGTTTTGTTTCATGTACCACTCTTCTGCCAAAAACTAGGGGACCGACTCAGGAAAACATGTAAAGCACAATTTTAAGTATGCACAACATGTAAAGCACAATTTTAAGTATGCACTTAAGTATTTTCCTGAATTGGGCCTAAATCATTGTTCTGTTATTTGAGAGAGTGCTATTAGAAACTGGCTCCCAGCTCTTGGTCCCTCAGCTGATAGATGCTTGAAGCATCATGAATGTAATATAAGTTGCATACCCCTCTTAGGGAAAGGAAAGTGCTGAATAATAGCTTTAAGAAGAATTGAGAGAAAGGGGACTCATTTTTTTAAAAACAAAGAGTTATCCCTAAAGAGTCATCAACAGAATAGTAGCAGCTAAACTCAGCAATAAGCTTCTCATCTCATTTCTATTAAACTTTAATTTAGCACAAATTTATTGTGTATGCAGTTTGTGTAATGAATAGATAAAGCAAGACCTGTAAATCTCAACACTGGCCTTTTAAATCATTAATGAAACTGTTCAGTACTGCTGCTTTCTTCATTTCATTGAGGACACATATCTAGCAAGACTTACAGTTTCTAAAAATAGCCACATGCAATGCAGATACTGCTGAGAGCTTACATTTAAAACAACAGAAGTGCTCTAGCTCTGAATTTATACCTTATATAAACTACAGCATATCCATAATATCTAGAGGAAAGGCATTCTACATTTTTTAAAAAAAGTTATCAGTTAAACAAAGAGGGGTAGGTGGCATATACTCTACCTTTCCATATACTTTTGGGCGCTTGCTCCAAATTCAGATGGTCTCACGTGCAATAAGTTTGACAGAGCCAACCTAGTCCCTAGTGGGCATTTGTCCAGGTCACAAAACCATCATACAGTTTGGCAGTTGACAATGAAAATAGTAAGGTGAAGTGATGGGGGCTGAGGAACATTGACAAAGTGAGAGAAAGGGGGAAAACTGTGTAGTGCGTACTCATGAAATGCCTGGCTTCAATCTCTGCTATGACTGTTTAAATTCAAATTCATTAGTGTTGCCAGACAGAAAAGTGTATCTTACTGTATGAATATCTGACAGCTGAATCATGCTAACTGTAACTAAACATCTAACAGATTTTATAGTGAAACAGGACAAAACGTAAAGTCAGTCTCGGCTTGATTATCAGAGGTTACTAGAGCTGTTGATTAATCGCAGTTAACTCATGCGATTAACTAAAAAAAAATTAATCGCAATTAATCACAGTTTTAATCTCACTGTTAAACAATAGAATACCAACTGAAATGTATTAATATTTTTGCACGTTTTTCTACATTTTCAAATACATTGATTTCACTTACAACACAGTATATAAAGTTGACAGTGGTCACTTTATATTATTGTTTTTGATTACAAATATTTGCACTGTAAAAATGATAAACAAAAATAGTATTTTTTAAATTCACCTCATACAAGTACTGTAGTGCATCTCTTTATTGTGTAAGTGCTCCTTACAAATGTAGATTTTTTTTGTTACATAACTGCACTCAAAACAATGTAAACATTTAGGAGCCTACAAGTCCACTCAGTCCTACTTGTCTGTCTGAGTGACTGGCTGACCAAGAAGTTCATTTACATTTACGGGAGATTATGCTGCCTGCTTCTTATTTACAATGTCACCTAAAAGTGAGAAGAGACGTTCGCATGGCATTTTTGTAGCCAGCATTGCAATGCATTTATGTGCCAGTTACGTTAAACATTTGTATGCCCCTTCATGCTTCGGCCACCATTCCAGAGGATATGCTTCCATGCTGATACAGGATGTAGATCTGAGGTTGAAAAGGATTCTAAAGGGAGCAGGAAAGAGTCCCCTAATTATCCTTCATGTGGGAACAAATGATACGGCTAGATTCTCGCTGGAAAGTATTAAGGGAGACTATGCTAGGCTGGGGAAGACGCTTAAAGATATCGAGGCTCAGGTGATCTTTAGTGGGATTCTGCCTGTTCCTAGAGAAGGGCAACAAAGGTGTGACAAGATTATGACTATCAACAGATGGCTTAGGCAGTGGTGCTATAAGGAGGGCTTTGGGATGTACGGCCACTGGGAGGCATTCATGGACAGAGGACAGTTCTCTCGGGACGGACTTCATCTCAGTAGGGAAGGAAATAGACTTCTAGGATGGAGGCTGGCAAAACTGATTAAGAGAGCTTTAAACTAGGAATCTGGGGGAGATGGTTGGGAGCTGTCCAGGTAATCTCCACGCCAGATTCTAGCATTGAGAGGAAAGAAAACGAAGTAAGAGAGGACACAGCCATGGGTAGGAGGAAGGGCAGTGTAGATACCAGTCTAATAGGTTATACTGGCTGTAGAATGACCGTGCCTAATAGGGTACAGAATGTGAGCGAGGCCAAACAGCAAAAATTAAGATGTTTGTACACTAATGCAAGGAGCCTAGGTAACAAAATGGAGGAACTAGAGCTACTGGTGCAGGAAGTGAAACCAGATATTATAGGGATAACGGAAACATGATGGAATAGTAGTCATGACTGGACTACAGGTATTGAGGGGTATGTGCTGTTTAGGAAAGACCGAAGTAAAGGTAAAGGTCGTGGAGTAGCATTGTATATCAGTGATGAGGTACAATGTAAAGAAATAAGAAGCAATGAAATGGACATGACTAAGTCCGTCTGGGCAAAAATTACATTGGGGAAGAAAACTATTAGAGCCTCCCCTGGGATAGTGCTTGGGGTGTGCTATAGACCACCAGGATCTAATTTGGATATGGATAGAGCCCTTTTCAATATTTTTAATAAAGTAAATACTAATGGAAACTGTGTGATCATGGGAGACTTTAACTTCCCAGATATAGACTGGAGCACGAGTGCGATTCCTAGATGCGATAGCTGATGGATTCCTTCAGCAAGTAGTTGCTGAACCGACTAGAGGGGATGCCATTTTAGATTTGGTTTTGGTGAGTAGTGAGGACCTCATAGAAGAAATGGTTGTAGGGGATAGTCTTGGCTCAAGTGATCATGAGCTAATTCAGTTCAAACTGAACGGAAGGATGAACAAAAATAAATCTGCAACTAGGGTTTTTGATTTCAAAAGGGCTGACTTTCAAAAATTAAGGAAATTAGTTAGGGAAGTGGATTGGACTGAAGAATTTATAGATCTAAAGGTAGAAGGAGGCCTGGGATTATTTTAAATCAAAGTTGCAGAAGCTATCGGAAGCCTGCATCCCAAGAAAGGGGAAAAAATTCATAGGGAGGAGTTGTAGACCAAGCTGGATGAGCAAGCATCTCAGAGAGGTGATTAAGAAAAAGCAGAAAGCATACAGGGAGTGGAAACAGGGAGGCATCAGCAAGGAAAGCTACCTTCTTGAGGTCAGAACATTTAGGGATAAAGTGAGACAGGCTAAAAGTCAAGTAGAGCTGGACCTTGCAAAGGGAATTAAAACCAATAGTAAAATGTTCTATAGTCATATAAATAAGAAGAAAACAAAGAAAGAAGAAGTGGGACCGCTAAACACGGAGGATGGAGTGGAGATCAAGGATAATCTAGGCATGGCCCAATATCTAAACAAATACTTTGCCTCAGTCTTTAATAAGACTCAAGAGGATCTTAGGGATAATGGTAGCATGACGAATGAGGGTATGGAGGTAGACATTACCATATTCGAGGTAGAAGCGAAACTCAAACAGCTTAATGGGACTAAATCAGGGAGCCCAGATAATCCTCATCCAAGAATATTAAAGGAATTGGCACATGAAATTGCAAGCCCATTAGCAAGAATTTTTAATTAATCTGTAAACTCAAGGGATTGCACCGTATGATTGGAGAATTGCTAACATAGTTCCTATTTTTAAGAAAGGGAAAAAAAGTGATCTGGGTAATTATAGGCCTGTTAGTTTGACATCTGTAGTATGCAAGGTCTTGGAAAAAATTTTGAAGGAGAAGGTAGTTCAGGACATTGAAGTCAATAGTAAATGGACAAAATACAACATGGTTTTACAAAAGGTAGATCGTGCCAAACCAACCTGATCTCCTTCTTTGAGAAAGTAACAGATTTTTTAGACAAAGGAAACGCAGTGGATCTAATTTACCTAGATTTTAGTAAGGCATTTGATACCGTGCCATATGGGGAATTATTAGTCAAATTGGATAAGATGGGGATCAATAGGAAAATTGAAAGGTGGATAAGGAATTGGTTAAAGGGGAGACTACAACGGGTCCTACTGAAAGGTGAACTGTCAGGCTGGAGGGAGGTTACCAGTGGAGTTCCTCAAGGATCAGTTTTGGGACCAATCTCATTTAATCTTTTTATAACTGACCTTGGCACAAAAAGTGGGAGCGTGCTAATAAAGTTTGCGGATGATACAAAGCTGGGAGGTATTGCCAATTTAGAGAAGGACAGGGATATTCTACAGGAGGATCTGGATGACCTTGTAAACTGGAGTAATAGTAATAGGATGAAATTTAATAGTGAGAAGTGTAAGATCATGCATTTAGGGATTAATAACAAGAATTTTAGTTATAAGCTAGGGACGCATCAATTAGAAGTAACGGAGGAGGAAAAGGACCTTGGACTATTGGTTGATCATAGGATGACTATGAGCTGCCAATGTGATATGGCCGTGAAAAAAGCTAATGCGGTCTTGGGATGCATCAGGAGAGGTATTTCCAGTAGGGATAAGGAGGTTTTAGTACCATTATACAAGGCACTGGTGAGACCTCACCTGAAATACTGTGTGCAGTTCTGGTCTCCCATATTTAAGAAGGATGAATTCAAACTGGAACAGGTACAGAGAAGGGCTACTAGGATGATCCGAGGAATGGAAAACTTGTCTTATGAAGGGAGACTCAAGGAGCTTGGCTTGTTTAGCCTAACCAAAAGAAAGTTGAGGGGAGATATGACTGCTCTCTATAAATATATCAGAGGGATAAATACCAGAGAGGGAGAGGAATTTTTTAATCTCAGTACCAATGTGGACACAAGAACAAATGGATATAAACTGGCCACCAGGAAATTTAGACTAGAAATTAGACTAAGGTTTCTAACCATCAGAGGAGTGAAGTTTTGGAATAGCCTTCCAAGGGAAGCAGTGGGAGCAAAAGATCTATCTGGCTTTAAGATTAAACTCGATAAGTTTATGGAGGAGATGGTATGATGGAATAAGATGGTTTTGGTAATTAAATATTCATGGTAAATAGGCCCAATGGCCTGTGATGGGATATTAGATGGGGTGGGATCCGAGTTACCCAGGAAAGAATTTTCTGTAGTATCTGGCTGATGAATTTTGCCCATCTGCTCAGGGTTTAGCTGATCACCATATTTGGGGTCGGAAAGGAATTTTCCTCCAGGGCAGATTGGAAGAGGCCCTGGAGGTTTTTCACTTTCCTCTGTAGCATGGGGCACGGGTCACTTGCTGGAGGATTCTCTGCTCCTTGAAGTCTTTAAACTACGATTTGAGGACTTCAATAGCACAGATATAGGTGTGAGGTTTTTTGCAGGAGTGGTGGGTGAAATTCTGTGGCCTGTGTTGTGCAGGAGGTCAGACTAGATGATCATAATGGTCCCTTCTGACCTAAATATCTACGAATCTATGATTATGTTCGTTAAAAAAAAAAAGCATTAATTAATTTTATGACTGAACTCCTTGAGGGAGAACTGTAGGTCTCCTACTCTGTTTTACTCACATTCTGCCATATGTTTCATGTTACAGCAGTCTTGGATGATGACCCAGCATGCTGTTCATTTTAAAAATACTTTCACTGCAGATTTGAAAAAAACCAAAGAAGGTACCAATGTGAGATTTCTAAAGATAGCTACAGCACTTGACCCAAGGTTTAAGAATCTGAAGTGCAGTCCAAAATCTGAGAGGGAAGGAGGTGTGGAGCATGCTTTCAGAAGTCTTAAAAGAGCATTACTCCAATGCGGAAACTACAGAACTCCAGCCACCAAAAAAGAAAATCAACCTTCTGCTAGTGTCATCTGACTCAGATAATGAAAATGAACATGCATCGGTCTGCATTGCTTTGGATTGCTACGGAGCAGAACCCATCATCAGCATCATTTAATCCCCTGGAATTGGTTGAAACATGAAGGGACATATGAATCTTTAGCACATCTGGCACGTAAGTATCTTGCAATGCCAGCTACAACAGTGCCATGTGAACACCTGTTCTCACTTTCAGGTGATATTGTAAACAAGAAGCTGGCAGCATGATCTCCTGCAAACATAGACAAACTTGTTTGTCTGAGTGATTGGCTGACCAAGAAGCAGGACTGAGTGGACTTGTAGGCGCTAAATGTTTACATTGTTTTGTTTTTGAGTGTAGTTATTTTTTGTACATAATTCTATATTTGTAAGTTTAACTTTCATGATAAAGAGCTTGCACTACAGTACTTTTATTAGGTGAATTGAAAAATAATTCTTTTGTTTCTTTTTTATAGTACAAATATTGTAATAAAAAACAACAATATAAAGTGAGCACTGTACACTTAGTATTCTGTGCTGTAGTTGAAATCAATATATTTGAAAATGTAGAAAACATACAAAAATATTTAAATAAATGGTATTCTATTATTAATTGTTCTATTAATCTTTTTAATCGCATGATTAATCTTTTTTAATCACTTGACAGCCCCAGAGGTTACCATTTAAAACTTAATATATAGCTGGATGAACCACCCAAGCAGTACAAGCATAATGTTGAGGTGTGGGGGAAGTTGGTTCCTTCAACTATATCAGTATGATACTATGTTTGTTGGGAATTATGGGATCTAACATTTTCTGTTGTATTTCTAGTGGAGTGCAAAAAAAGCATGAAGGAAAATACATATGTTACAGATTTATTCTTTATATTGCCTTACGGGCTAGTGTCACCAAGATTGGATCTCTGTTGTGCTTGGTGCTGTGCAAACACATAGTAAAAAACAGTCCTTGTTATAAAGAGCTTAAAAGCTAAACAGAGAAGATAGATAAAGGACAGGAACAGAAACAGAGGCACAAGAGAGTTGCTCATGCCACACAACAGGCCAGTGGTGGTAGAGCTGGGAATAGGACTCGGGTCTGCTGGTTCCCAAGTAGACGGACAAATCTTGCTTACCATACTCATATGCAAGCAGCTTCACGGAAGTCAGTAAGGCTGGGAGGATTTCTACCACCAAAATAGATTTGTTGGGGTAAAATGCAGGGAAGAGGAATTGTCAACATAAGCAGAACATTGTTTGGGCACTTATTTTAAATGGGCAACTCTTCTTGTAACATAGGGGCTACACAAATTTACTCATTTATTTATACACTGAAGTAAAACAGACAGCGTAATTTTTGTTAATTAAAAGGGAAACTGGTTGAAAGCCATGCATTAACATTCCCAAACATTAAAATCCTTACCAAAGTTATTAAAACCACCTCAGACAATTAAAATGGAAAAAAAACATTTCCAAAGAGAAGTTAGATTTTTATGTGGTTTGTTTACTTTGGCATCACTCTCAGCTTGGACAAAGAAAAAGGACTAGTCAGTTCCACTTTTATTTACAATCAAGTTTTATTCTACTTTCTATTGATGCAGCAGTGTGTGGATTTTAAACATTGTAGGTAAAATTTTATTTAAGACAAATAAGAGGGAAAATCTTTCAACTTTAATTTAAGAATTATCAATGGAAGCATTTCTATTTCCTTTAGCATTAAGGGCTAGTCTAGAACTTCTATTATGGAGCATTCTTCAAAGTGCATCATAAAATTTAGCTGGGTAACAAGTAACCAGATTTTTGTCAACTACTAATGATGGTGTATAATTAGACTTATTACATATCCTGAGATTCAGTGGCAAAGACCACTGGATACAAAGTTAAGTGATGTCATTGACTCAAATATGAAATCCTTATTTTCTGGTTCTGTGGATATATCAAAAGTAAGAGATAAATTATTAATAAAAACCAAAACTATATTAAATATGGATCTGAAATCCTCATCTGCCTTATGGTTTGGAATGTCTCAACCACATTAAATATTAGCCTAAACCATCCACACTGGCTATGGGTAGCACTAATAATTGCAAAATAACTGACATACTATGGTTGAAGGAAGGGTTTTGTACCTCCAAAAGAGGCAAAACAACTTAGTTCCCCCCCACTCAGGCTGTTGAACAGGAGAGAATGGAACATAAATCTGAAAAAATTGATAGATCGAAATTATGAACATTTCTTTTAGATGGAGATCCAGCTACCATGTCACCTCCTCACTGGATGACTGCAAGGCATGCTACATGAGGCAACACATTAAAATTCTCTCTTCCTCTGCAGTCCCCTCAGTCTGAAATATCCCAATTTGTTGATCATCAGGGCATGTTGAAAGGCCCATCTCTTTCCCCTGACTTGGGGGGTGGGGGAGAAGAGGGACATGCTAAAAACTATCTGTGGATTAGACAGGCTGCTGTTTAGGTTTGATTTCATCGTGTTAGTTACTTTGTTTTTTAAGTGTGGGCTGCTGCTTTATTTTTTAAAGTTACTGTACTTTTAATTGTGTCAGAGGCAATTAGAGCTCTGGATAGGAGCTTTTCAAATACTGACTATGAAATGAGAGAAATAATTTTTAAGAGCAAAATGGGCATGTCTTAGCCTGTCTTTCTGACCCTAACCACAATCATGGACACACAAGATGTTGCCATGGACAAAGAATATACTTACTGAACTTTTAAAATACAAAATCCACTAATTTACATGGTTATTATATCAGTGTGTTTAGTGACAAAAGCACAGTATTATTTCTGGAGAACAATTTGCTCTTTCTAGAATGCAAAGAAGTTTTTCCTTCGACAATCGAACAGGTCCCGCAGCTATAAAATACTGTTATGGCGCCAGATGGTGCTGTTACACAGTCTTACCAAGTTGTTCCCAGCATGCAAGCCATGTTCAACCTTAAGGTAGATCTACAGTTCAAGCTGGGAGTGTGATTCCCAGTTCAGGGAGATGTACTCGTGCTAGCCCTCATTCGGCTAGTGCGATAAAAATAGAGTGTGGCCGCAGCCGTGTGAGGGCTAGCTGCCTCAAGTATGCACCTAGAGTCTCAGTTTGGCACACACTCAGGGCCCCAGCCCCTCCCGTTGTCTGTGCTGACACTTCTACGCTGCATTTTTCGCTTGCTACTGCTTCAAGTGAAGGCCTACCCTTAAAAGAAATGCTGTACTGTTATTCTGTGATGTGTATTATTTCAAGGGGAGGTACTGCAAATAGGAGAGCGTCCTCTTTGTATTAATCTAACTAGAGTCCATCCCTGAGGCAGAGTTGCCTCTGTAAAACTGAGCATTATTTTTGGGACTCAGATTTTTTAAAGAGACATTTGCTTGCATGCCATTTGTGACCACCTTTGTTCATGAACTGGCATAACAACTTGTACTAAAAATATACCCGGACTCCCCATCACTGATTTCTCTTCCAAAGGGAAACCAACTGCAAGGCCCAGACATCTGCTAGTGACACAGAGGCAACACTATCCCCATTTGAGGCAGAATTTCAAGAAAACAGAGACATCCAATAATTTGTCATGAGACACTGTCATAAATATAAAGGGAAGGGTAAACACCTTTAAAATCCCTGCTGGCCAGAGGAAAAATCCTTTCACCTGTAAAGGGTTAAGAAGATAGGATAACCTCACTGGCACCTGACCAAAATGACCCATGAGGAGACAAGATACTTTCAAAGCTGGAGGGGGGGAGAAACAAAGGTTCTCGGTCTCTGTGTTGCTTTTTCCAGGAACAGAAAAGGAATGGAGTCTCACAACTTAGTAAGTAATCTAGTTAGATATGCGTTCGATTCTGTTTTGTTTAAATGGCTGAGAAAATAAGCTGTGCTGAATGGAATGTATATTCCTGTTTTTGTCTCTTTTTGTAACTTAAGGTTTTGCCTAGAGGGATTCTCTATGTTTTGAATCTGGTTAGCCTGTAAGGTATTTACCATCCTGATTTTACAGAGGTGATTCTTTTACTTTTTCTTCAATTAAAGTCCTTCTTTTAAGAACCTGATTGTTTTTTCATTGTTCTTAAGATCCAAGGGTTTGGATCTGTGTTCACCTATGCAAATTGGTGAAGATTTTTATCAAGCCTTCCCCAGGAAAGGGGGTATAGGGTTTGGGAGGATTTTGGGGGGGGAAAGACGTTTCCAAGCAGGCTCTTTCCCTGTTATATATTTGTTAGACGCTTGGTGGTGGCAGCAATAAAGTCCAAGGGCAAAAGGTAAAATAGTTTGTACCTTGGGGAAGTTTTAACCTAAGCTGGTAAAAATAAGCTTAGGGGGTTTTTCATGCAGGTCCCCACATCTGTACCCTAGATTTCAGAGTGGGGAAGGGACATTGACAGACTCACTGCATGGAGACTTTGTGAAAGGGCTAAAACTGTACATGACTCTCAACTGCAAGGTCCTGGTCCCGTAGGTCAGACCTTTCCTAATGTTTGTAGATGCTTTGATTTGGGTCGATTTCTACCTAAAAGACTGGCTGAATTTGGAAATATACCTGTTGTAGAAATTAAAAGAAAAACATGTTTAAGTATTTCTGCTTCATCACTTCAGCATTTAATTTATGGTCTCAAGACATTTTGGAGGGAATAAATGAAAGTGGTACATGCAAGACTTTGTTCACCTTGACAAAGCCGTGGCTGGGATGATTTAGTTGGGGATTGGTCCTGCTTTGAGCAGGGGGTTGGACTAGATGACCTCCTGAGGTCTCTTCCAACCCTCATCTTCTATGATTCTAGGTGATTTAGCCCCAAGCAAGGGGGCCTTGTATTGCTCTCTAGAGTCACCTGCCAACCAACCAAAAAGAAATATTGATGGGTTTGGAAGGGAGTCCTTTCAAGCAGAAGGCAGAGCTGTGATGCAGGAAAGGGGCAGAGAACTTGCAAGGCAGTAAAACGAGGAGGATCTGCCTGAGAAAAAGCCCTGCCTCTGTGGTACTCACTGATCTGGAAATCAATGCTGACACCACACTGGTGAAAAAAAAGAGAAAAAGTCTAGCACTACTGTCCTATTATCTTCTTTCCTTTTAGAAGGACAAGCCAAAAATGCCAATTGTTTTTAGATGGCTTATAAAGAGATCCAAAAGCCAAATCTGACAGAATAATTTTATGGGTAGCTGAACTAAATCAGAAACATTTCAGTTTAACACAAAAAGTTATTGTACAAATTTACCCACAGCAAATGTTTTTTAGAATACATTTGACAAAAAGTTCAGGTAATTTCCCTCCTTTTATTTTTTTTAAATTTAATAATTTATTTAAATTTCCCTACTTCTGAGCTTTCCCTGCAAGCAGAAACAGAAATGCCAGATTTCAGCGAGGGAGGATGTTTTGTGAAACAGAGAATTCTGAGTAATTTCAAACAAACATTCACATTCCTTAGAATTTATCTGAACTACTGAACCCTTTGAAGTCCATTAATCACCAATAGTTTTCCTTCCATTCCCTGGATCATTTTAGTGCCATATATAGAAATATCCCCACAAATGTCCCCCTCAGTTTTACCACATCCTTTGAAACCTGCATGTCAGCTGCAATTCTTCTGGCTGAAGTGGGACTGGAGGAGAATTATCCAAATAACACTTAACCATCTGAAAGGGACTCGTTTTAATTCAAATTAAGTCTTTCCCTCAGCCTGGATTTAGCACACTAGCTGTACAAGACTCCCAAGCCTTGTCAGTTCATGCACTGACAGACTGAATCCAAGAATTAAACCCAAGATCTCCTTTGTGGCAGCATAAAACATACTGCTATCAACTCAACTATGTAAAAGAAATTTTTATTCAGTTATAAAGGTATCTTTCATGCATGCATTTCAAAGAGCTGGAAAAAACCCCCTGCAGATAGATATAAGCAAGACAGAGTTTTAAGTGGACTCAGAGTTTAGTAAATGCAATAGCAGCCTTCATATGAGATGGAAAGGAATTATAAGTGACAAGTAAGCATAACAAAATGACCCAAAGATGAAGGACCTGTCTGCACACAGACAACAGATGGAAGGCCTGATTAAGGATGAGATCATTTTAGCACCGAACACAGAGCATAGAAATGAACCAATTCACCTGGAAACTGCTTTAACTTTTCTCTCGGGCTGAATTCTACAGCCCTGAATTGAGTAAAACTTCCACTGAAGTCAGTTGGCATTTTGCACAATTCAGTTCCACAGAACTGGGCTCAATCTATCTTTCTTTTTAAGGAACACAGAGCTTGTGTGGTCCGTTCCTAATTTAGGAACAGGGATGCTGTGCTACATATAATTCCATATAGTAGGAGTGCTTTGACACTAAAGAATATTTACAGGATCTGTACACCATGCAGAAAGAAAGATTGGGCCTTCTGTTTCAACACAGAATGAAAAGGTGAGGAACCAAGAACAAATGGCAACCAGGAAGACAGTGGTTTCAGCTCTTGATGCAACAGACCATCTGAACAACTTACAGCAAACTCCAAAACTCAGGATGTGTTGGGAAGAGTCTGGTAAATACTCAGATAATGTTTGTTTAAAGGTGTATTGTAATGGGGTGGTTTGTTCACTGTAAACAGGAGTGGGGCATAAAGCCTTGGACTGGACAGCCCTGTTTCATGACACATCCCCTTTAAGGAAACAAGTGTTCAAGAGAGCAACCGACAACCTTGGAAATGGGACCAGGTATTGGTCTGGGAGCTACTTCCTGAGCATGATAAAAAACAGCAGTTGGGGAACTCCCAAAAGAAGAGAGAGCAGACAGCCTGGAGAATGAGCACTTTTAGACTAATTTTGTTACATTTGCAAGCAGTTGATTCATGGATAGGAACAATATTTCAAAAGTCTCTCTCTAGATTTAATAGACTTTAATCAAATGCACAGGAGGAAGAGTAACAGAAAGACTCAGCAATAAATACACCAAAAAACCCAAGTCCACAAGCAGTTTCCACAGTAAACAAAATATTCATTTTTCAAGAGATGAAGAAGAGATTAAATGTCAAATCATTTGAAGCAACAGTATTAAGAAAGGGAAAAGAACATTTTAAGATAGGGTCTGCAATGATGAGGAAAGTCAGGGAAGCAAAGAGAAATGGGAGTTCCAAAGATGTGGGAGTACAACAGAGTAAAGCATGATCTTTGTAAATGGCAACAGAATAATGAATTACACAGCTAGCCACAGTAGGAAGATTGCGAGAAGACAAAGAGGCCAGGATGTTGGAGATTAAAGGGAATAATGACTGGCTTCGGCACAATCACTGAGTGTAAGAGTGTGATTTTTACACAGGGATAGGAAGCCATTAAAAATGAAATTGGGGAAGACTTGAAAGCAAAGCAAAGCAAAATTAGATGAATTTAGTGGTAAGAAACCCTCATGTGACTGCATCACAGAACTTTATCTTTCTTCAATAATGAAAAATCTTATTGTCTGGGCTATTGCAAACAATAGCTTTCTGAATTATTTATGACAGCTGAAGCCATGAAATTTCAAATGGTGCACTGGTATCAAATAGCAATGGACTTGTGCACTCAGTCTGAGGTAGATAGTTGTGTCCATATATATTTCTACTACCCTATACACCTCTGAGGAAATCTAGACCCAGAATCTTGGAGTCTTAGATGTCTAGTGGGTTCAACAGATCCTAATATTGCATCTTATCAATTCAGAGCTACTTATGGTGGCCAAAGTCATCTCTGATGTCCCTTCTCCGGTTTAGCATATTCAAAAGATATTTTTATCTCTGCTATAAATGAAGGCTTTTAGAATAAACCACTTTTATAAGAGCAAGAATGGAAGAGATGTACTAGCATAAACAAAGAAGGGCGTATATATATGCGTGTATTTTATGTATATAAACATTTTCATTGCAGTCAAAGAAGTTCTGCACTATTGCAACAGAGCCTCTCTATTCTAGCTATGTTATACAGGTCTCAAGATAAGCCACATCATACACTACTGACATTCATTTGGCACCAGGTCTTTTAAAAGGAGAAAGAATTGCTGATCTCTAATAGGAATTCCATAACAGATTTTCATAAAAATTCACTACTTACAGTAAGATAAGACACAGGTGTAATGTGGGGAGGACAAATAACTGGACTTCACCAATTTGAATGGTCTAGGTATTCAAACATTTCAGTGGACAGGTTGAGAGCCTCCAATTCTAATACATGTGATGACAGAAAAGACTTTAATGAGTGTGTGCTTGTATGTACACACACAATATGAGACACAAAGACATAAATGAAAAATAAAATTTGATTTCAGAAGCTCATTTGAATGTCATCACCACTAAACTTGATCTGTCTACTATGCAATCTTCCTTGGGTCCAAACTGAGCCCAATTAAAATAGTACAAAAAAGGATGACTGTCTCAAATGTTAAACACTTCTCTGTAGGTCTCCTCCAAGACTACCTGATGAAGAACTTGAATGGCCTATAAAACACAGCCCTCTATATTTGGGTATTTTTAGTTTTTAAAATAGATTAGAGTAGAAGGGGAAGTTCACCAATTTTGTTGGCTGTCATCACATCTTAACATGATACAGTGATGCTGCGCAACATCATCTGTGGTGACGAGACATAGCAAGAGGAAAAGAATGGGAACAAAAGATTAAATAGATCTGAAAGTAGTTTCTGTCCCCAGTAGCTGGCCCACTGCCAGACAAGCAAAAGAGTATCTGCTTGTGTGAAGCATTTACTGCTTTGAAGACGATCCCCAATTCCTCTAAAAAGATATATGGTATATATACCTGTATGTAGTGTACTTGTAGCCATGTTGGTCCCAGGATATTAGAGAGACAAGGTGTGTGAGGTAATATCGTTTATTGGACCAAATTCTGTTGGTGAAAGAGACAAGCTTTAATAGCTCTGTGTGGCTTGAAACCTTCTCTCTCTCACCAACAGAAGCTGGTCCAATAAACGATATTACCTCACACACCTCGTCTCTCACATTTATACTTGATCAGAAGGAGAAACTGTACTGACGCAGAAATAAATATAGCTGGTCTGAGGTGCAGGAAGAGGCCTTAGCTCAGAGCATCTGAGAAACTCTGATAAAACTTCTCAGACTGCAGGCTGTTGCAAGACATTTTAAAACATACAGTAGAGTTTTAAGCAAAGTATAGATTTGTGGATCTGTCTTTCTTCCCCCTGAAAGGTGAAAGGGAGCTGGTGGCAGGGTTTCCCTCTTCCACCTTCCTCTGTGGGGGATAAGGAGCCAGAAGGAAGGATGTGAGACAGAGCTTCCTTCAGAGGAGGTGGAAGATGTGAACTCCCAGCTGGTCATTCACTCTTCTCAGGTGCTGCTACTGCTCTATTTACAGCTGGGAAGGCAGAGGGCCCCAGAAGCAACTCAGCCAGTCACCAGGTCTTGCTCACCTCACCAGCCAAGGTGGAGGGGATGCTGTAAGAGAGTAGTATGTATTAAAACAAGGAAATCGAGAGGATGTTGAGCCCTCCATCTCCTTGAAGCAGAGACAATGGAGCTGCTCTCCCTCTGACTTTAAGCATGGGTAGGATATAATAGAGGGCAGTGATCAAACTAAAACACACTGAACCAAGATTCTGTGAAGGTGTTGGAGTGTTTATGGCAGGAACCTTTGCTCATTGCATGGGAGTGAAAAATTGTGGATTTGATAGCAACCACCACCACTTCCTTTATTTAAAGTCCCTCAGAACTAAAGAGATTGTTGATGATGAATTCATCTGCCAAGGAATACAGACTTACAATGCCAATGAGATATGTTTCTATGGATTCAATTATGTTGAACTTAGTGGTAAAGGGAATCTTAAACACCTAAGAGTTGAGTGAATGTGCTCCTATGACTGATTACATTCCAGACTTGGAAGACAGATGAAATCAGGTCACAGAGGAGGCAATATTGTCAACATATATTTAAAAAGGTCCTGTCAGCAGCCTTGTAGTGGCCCATCCACATGTTCATAAATAAGTGATGTGGGAAAAGATGATTTCCCACCATATGGTTTGAACAGATTTTGTTTGGTCTAGAACTTATACTTAAGTTTCATTAAATAAATTATCATGATTGAACTAGTTTACAGACCACATACTCATATGAAAGTAAATATCTGATTGAAATGGAATTAACTCCTTGCAGATGTGCATGTGCACACATGCTTTAGTGTTGTCTACATCAAATAACTGCAGGAAATTAACTGAATTTTAGTCAAATATGTTTCCCCCCCCCAAAAAAAAATCTGGCAAACCAATTCTTTTTCCATTTTCACTTCCAGCACTCTTTTTCAAAACTAGACTCGATAAGAGGCTATAGAGTTATGAATGATGCCAAATTAAAAACAGTGTACAATACTTTATTGTTATGCCTACATAAAATGAGTTAGGTATGTTTTAGGGACATTTGTACGTGGTTGCAGCTTGAGCTTTATCCATTTCTCCCATCCAGGCTGTAATCTTAGGTGACAGTACAGTACTGAGACAGAATCGTTGTTGGATGAAAAAGTGACACAGATCTGGATATCAAAGTTTCTATGTTTATACCAAAGGAGTACTTGTGGCACCTTAGAGACTAACCAATTTATTTGAGCATGAACTTTCATGAGCTACAGCTCACTTCATCGGATGCATACCGTGGAAACTGCAGCAGACTTTATATACACACAGAGATCATTAAACAATACCTCCTCCCACCCCACATATCTATTCAGAGGACACCATCACAGGGCCTAATAACATCAGCCACACTATCAGAGGCTCGTTCACCTGCACATCCACCAATGTGACATATGCCATCATGTGCCAGCAATGCCCCTCTGCCATTTACATTGGTCAAACTGGACAGTCTCTACGTAAAAGAATAAATGGACACAAATCAGATGTCAAGAATTATTACATTCATAAACCAGTCGGAGAACACTTCAATCTCTCTGGTCACGCAATCACAGACATGAAGGTCGCTATCTTAAAACAAAAAAACTTCAAATCCAGACTCCAGCAAGAAACTGCTGAATTGGAATTCATTTGCAAATTGGATACCATTAATTTAGGCTTAAATAGAGACTGGGAGTGGCTAAGTCATTATGCAAGGTAGCCTATTTCCCCTTGTTTTTTCCTAACACCCCCCCCCCCCCCCCAGACGTTCTGGTCAAACTTGGATTTAAACTTGGAGAGTGGTCAGTTTGGATGAGCTATTGCCAGCAGGAGAGTGTGTGTGTGTGTGTGTGTGTGTGTGTGTGTGTGTGTGTGTGTCCCCCCGGGAAAAGCGGGGGTGGGTGAGAAAGCCTGGATTTGTGCTGGACATGGCCCACCTTGATTACCATGCACATTGTAGGGAGAGTGGTCACTTTGGATGAGCTATTACCAGCAGGAGAGTGAGTTTGTGTGTGTATGGGGGTGGGGGGGTGAGAAAACCTTGATTTGTGCTGGAAATGGCCCAACTTGATGATCACTTTAGATAAGCTATTACTAGCAGGACAGTGGGGCGGGAGGAGGTATTGTTTCATGATCTCTGTGTGTATATAAAGTCTGCTGCAGTTTCCACGGTATGCATCCGATGAAGTGAGCTGTAGCTCACGAAAGCTCATGCTCAAATAAATTGGTTAGTCTCTAAGGTGCCACAAGTACTCCTTTTCTTTTTGCGAATACAGACTAACACGGCTGTTACTCTGAAACCTATGTTTATACCATACCTGGTATGGTCTGCTTATACCTCAGACCATACCATCTTACCATTTCTTTATCAGATTTTGCATAAAATTGAATCCTTCAGGACAATAGGAATTAATGAGTATCCATCACCACAAACTGGAACCTACTTGAAATGAAAGAACAGAAGCACCCCAGAGAAAACCCACCTATCCAGAGTTAAGAAATAAAGAACATTTTTAGAAATCTTTCCAACCAAGTTTTGTTCTCAGTCTTTTTTTCTTAATATTTCTGTCAGTTTCCCTTTCCCCCTCCCAATGTCCTGTATGATTTTGATCTGTAATTAAACAACATGCAGTAAAATACAGGCTAGGATTGATACTCTGCCCCCCAACCCCTCATCTTTAAAAAAAAAAAAAAAAAAAAGGGATTAACTGTTCCATCTTTTTACTCATCTCAATGAAAAATGAAGCAGCAGGAAGAAATTCTCCCCAAGATAAATCCTATCACTTGTTCATCATGTCACCTACAGCATAACCTATTTATATATAATTCTGCAAAATTAATGGAGCAGTCTTCCCCAAAGAGAGGCAGATACACTGAGAACTTGATAGCGCTTGTTATGCCACAGTTAGGACAATTAAAGGTCTTGGCTGACAGACTCAGACCTCTCCATGCACCACGAGCATAACAGAATCTACTTTGCATAAAACAACAACAATTTTGAAGGGTATTTGAAGGGACATCTCATTAAACAATCTTCCAGGCAGAGAAGACTGGACACCTTTAGGTTTAGTATTAAGTGTTCTCGAACTAGCCAGCTTTTCACTGTTCTGCAAGGTTTGACTTAATTATGAGAACACACTTCAAAGTACAGAAGATAATTTGAAAACAAATTCTGTAAATGAATATAAGCAATAAACTCATCTGCAATTTATAAAGGCTCCTAGTTGTAAAAAATATTAAAAGAAACATACTAAATATGTTAACACTGTATTAAATCATTTTAGAACAGAATAGAAATGAACAGGGTAAGCAGAGCCTGCTATTATAAAATTTGACCAGTGAAATTCCATTAATAAAATGGATCCCAAATGGTTTTCTTAAGATACACCAGTTTGCTATTACACACAAATGCATTAAGAGACTTGGCAGAAGGAACGCTACTGCCAGCATGATAGGTTTCTAAGGCCTTGTCTACACTACAGGGAAAAGTCGATATAAGCTACACAATTTGAGTTACGTGAATAGCGTAACTCAAGTCAACGTAGTTTAGATCTACTTACTGCGGGGTCCACACTACGCGATATCAACAGGAGACGCTCTCCCGTCTATTCCTGTTACTCTTCTTGATCCGGTGGAGTACAGGAGTCGATGGGAGAGGGATCTGCGGTTGATTTAGTAGGTCTTCACTGGACCCGATAAATTGACTACCAATGTATCGATTGCCATGCATCGATCCCCTGTTAAATGTAGACAAGCCCTAAAGCAGTTTCTTTCGGAGCTAAACTCTTTTCAGCAAACCTTGTTCCCATGTGTCTCACACGACGGGCCCAATCCTGCAAACATATGTGAGAGTCATTTTACTCATGTAACTAGCCCCACTGAACTCAAGGTACTCAAGTCCCTTTGTGCGTGAAAGATTAGAAGTTAAGTATGTGGTTTGCCCCATTCACTCAGTAAACGTTGGATCACAGTTCAGAAGATGCCTGATTTTGTTCTGCTAGTCTCTAGTAATCTGTTCAGTGACAAAGTGTCTGCTACAGAATATCACGTCGGTACTTCAGGGAGGAAGAAGAAACGCGAGGTACAACCATATTTACAAAGTCAGGCTTCATAAAGTTCTAAATATTAAAATAAAAATTGTTTATACCTGAAACCTTCATAAACACTTGAATGAGTTTGGAAAGTAAGGTCAATTTTATCTTAAATCAATAACTTATTGTTAAAATGGACACCTTATATAATCAAGACATGCTATACTTTAGGTTCTGATTCAGCAGAGCACTTAAACACATGTTTAAGTACTTTGTTGAAATGGGAACTTAACTGTCTTTCAAAAATCACACTGCTGGCCAAAAGACAACGTCTCTGCAATAGAAAGCACTTTTTACTTCACAGCTCTTGATAAAACATTCCTTTAAGATGACACTGGATATAAAGAAGGATTTACATACATAAAACTATAAACTTGCATATGGAGCTTTACAATGTGAAAATTTCAAGGGATGTTACCATTACTCAGCTGGTTCAGCTGATAGACAATCTTGTTATGGCGATCTTGAGAGAGAGAGAGACAAACACACACACACACACACCAGAGTAGGCTAACTCCCTTCAAAGTTACTCATTTTATCTAACACTGATTCACACAACTCTGGCTTCTCTATACTTCAGGTGCATTGAAAACGGAGCCACAAAGAAAGAACTATTTACAGACATGAAGTGCAAAACTGGTGCAGATACTATACATATAACATTTTTAACTGGAGAAAAGAGGTCTTGAAAAATATCAGCTGAAATAAGATAGGAGCAGATGTGACAGGGAAAAGAAAAAGGAAGTTTCAGAAGGAAAAGAAATACTGACAGTTCGTGCAAAAAATAAGGCCTTGTATGTGTCTCAATCATAAAAAAAAAGTTTATGACATCCATTTTTAGTTTTATATGCCTTTTATATACCTATTTCAGGTAGCTGATTCACATTATAATATACTGAATTTCCTGCTACTCAGCAGCGCTTCTGCTTGCATTGATCAAGGGCCAGATTCAACTCCCTCTGATTTAAATGGAAAGACTGTCAGAGATGTTAGAATTAGGCCACATTTTGCACTTTGATAAAACCCTACTGATAAATTCTCAACATTTACAAGATTAATGTGTCAATGAGAACTCTGTGTAGACTTTGGTGTTCATGTAAGAGAACACTTCCCTTTTATTTTAATTAAGAAAACAGCCAAAAAAAAAAAAAAAAAAAGACTCCTATCTTTTAGCGATTTGGGATTTAAATCCGGTCCTAAGAGAATGACCCACCCAACTCGGCAGATCAGTTGTTTATATATATATTTTGCAACACAAGAGATTATGTTTTCCCAACAAACCTGTTTGTTAGCTCAGTAATAAGTGAATTGATTATACTTCATGATGCTTACTTAAGCAAGGAAAACTGGTGTTCATTTTCATAAAATCACAGCCTCATTTTTGTGAACACAATAGTCTGAAACTTTACAGTATTTGTTAATATTTTTGTTAACAGGGCTTAACATTTTTCTCAAGTAAATGCAGAATAGTAAAACTGTACTGCCTTTTAAATATGCGTATCTGTTTAATCCTTACAGTTATCGTCCTTGTAATAGGCAGAAATATGAATACCCTTGATGGTTATAAGGCCTCATGTTTCAAAATTCAGAGCTGCAAATTTCTCTCTACTAAATATTACTGCACCTATTATTTAAAAGTTAGACTTGGCTCATTTTACCTTCCATAAGCAAATCGTCTGTCTTTGTGATGGTCACCAAAAGTATCCCAGAGTCTGAGAGAAACGCTCACTTCATCAACAACATCCCGGGAGCGTTCAAGGACCTAAAATAGAATAGACATTATATTTTCCTCCCTCAATTAAAAAACTCACTACAGGTAAAATTGCTACTCTCCTTGTAAAAAAGATATGATGCATGCTACACCAAACTAGCACAGTGTTAAACTTTATAATATGTAAGCACAATATGAGTATTTTAAATATGTTCTTGTCACAAAAAAATTCGGAATGTAATTGTGGGCTTAGAGAAAAAGTGGATGCCTTGCATGTTAGATGGTAGCTTCAAATACTTTTTATTTTTGAGTTGCCCATTACCATATCTTGACCATTAAAGAGCTGATCAATAACAATACAAACTTATTGTGTGCACTACACATTTAATAAACTGGAAAATCCTTACCTCTTGGCAGACACGGTACTGATCAATTGCCCAGACGGTTGGTACGTGAGTTGCCAGGAGCTGATACTGTGTCAAAGTGGTATTGCATGCCCTTGCGCAAATTAAGCGAGTCTTCCCCACTGCATTATCGCCAACTACCACACATTTTATGGTTTCAACGTTGGGTCTTTCGTAGTCCATGTCAGTGTCCATTTATCAAGAACTGCAACAAAATAGTTACATTTGTTTTCTAATATAACAGAAGTTGTGTTATTTACAATAAGATCCTTCCACTTGCTAAAGACAAGAAAGAAGTCTTAAGACAAAGCTTATGCAAGTTGTACTAAAGTTGATGAACAGTTCCTTCATATAGGACACACAGTTACTGAAACATTTTTTACCTTGAATGGCTTATTCCAGTTAGCATGTTATTATCTCCTTGGTTTTCTGTAAACACAGACCTGCTTGCTCAAGATAAATCTTGGTGAAGCTAGGTCTGCTAGCACAAACTTACATCTCACTAACTACTTTTTATGTTGAGAAGCGGAGGAGACTAGACTTCAGTGGGTTTGACCTTAGGAATTCTGGCATAAACCTTTTTTTGTACTACAAGTTTTGCCTTGCATTCTGTCCTTTCAAGTTTTGGATTATGAGAGTCAACCTAAAAAGACAAGTTCTAACTATATTCTTAAGTACGTAAAGCACGATGAAAACTGAATCACCCAGATATATACACAATATAAATTACAACTAAAAATGTACAAATATCTTACTTGTGAGATGACAGAAGAGCTCTGACTTTCTGCACCCCATAATTTATATTGATCCAATTCAACTCAGTGATTACTGTATCCTGCATATGTCATATATCCTCTCTCTGTTTTTATAAGATATATTTCTACAGTCAACAATTTTTCTTTTATGAAAGTAAACAACTACAAAAAACATTTTAGAATGTTTACAAACCAGATTAAAGTCTATATTAAAATCAAGCAGTCTAACTAGAACTTGTACATCTCATTAGAAAAATCTGTTTGTAAGATACTGGAATTGTTTTGCTAAAAAGCAGAAATATATTATTTGTTTTTTAAAAACACTGTCCTTGTGGAAAGTTGAAAATGGACAGATTTCCTTCATAAACATTTGTGTGTGTGTTAAATTAGTGAGTGGGTGGGAATATTGCCGGGACGGTGAGGGGGAGTGCGGGTTGGGGGGGGATCAGAAGGGGAGATGATATTTTTTAAAATGAAGTCCAATATGTCCCTTGAAAAATCTGCCATTTTTCCCTCTGAGAGATATAAATGAAGGATCATCGTTCAGAGTACCTGATTTTGCTCTCCTAATCTCTAGTAATCTGTTTACTGACACAGTGTCTGCTGCTGAATATCAATAAGGAAGGAGAATAAGAGAAAATACAAGGCACAACCATATTTAGTAGGGGTTGCCGAACAGATTTAAACATACAAACAAACGAGGAACCTACATGCAGATTTCATTAATTGCCAAAATACAGGTAATCTTTTATAGAGAGAATATTTTTTCCTCACAAGAAAGCATTTAAAATTAAGGAACAGATATAATTAAGATAGTGAATGATTCTACTTTACATGTTCTTTTTTCTAAACCACAATTCATTCATCCAACATTAAATCATAACGCCAATTAAAAAAATAAATGCTATTTTGCTGTTCTTTCTTTGCAGTCTCAAATCCATTATTTTCTATGACACTTAAGAATAAGTACAATTTTTCAGTAACTATTGGACTGTGACTAATTTTAACTGTGCTTTTTCATTACTTCAGCTGATATGACCTACAGCAATAAAAGTCAGTGTTGGGACTAAATATTACCCAACCAATTAAGATACTGGATGTGCATTGTGGAGGCAGAATTTAAATAATGGTTACATTTTTTACCATATTTGTGTGTGTGTTGGGGGTGGGGGGAGGAGGGAAATAAAGGGATCTTCTGAAGCACAGACATTTATTACCAGACTAGAGTGAGGCTGTGTCACTCTTCTGTCACATTGATCTATTGATGTAGCTATTACACTTTGGAAGACATTTCGTATAGGGTAACTTGTCAAAATATTTTGATATTGCACCAGCATATAGATGGTTTTCTCACAGTGAGGACACAATTTAGGCCCTCATCTCACACCTGAATGTGCACAGGCAGAGGCGGATTAATCTTTCGTGGGTCCCTGGGCCAGAGCAAGTGGGGACCTGTCCACACCCCTTCCACCTGCAGCCCCCCTCTCCCCCCACCCCCCCAGCCCAGCCACTCCTGCTGGGGAACTGGGGCTTGCCCCACCACAGCTTTTCAGTGCTCCTGCCAGGGAGCTTCCTCCGCCCGCCCAGTGCTCCTGCTGGGGAGTGGGGTCAGGGCATGGGGGCTTCCCCCGCTTCCCGGCAGGAGCACCGGGTGGGCAGAGCGGGTCAGGGCATATGGGTGCCCATTTTTCCTGGGACCCAAAATTGGCTGGGGACCCTGGGCACAGGTGCCGTAGGCCCAGTGACTAACCCGCCACTGGCTGAGGGTTCTATATGGGGACAGGAATCTGTCTGAAAAGACAGTTGCAAGATTGGGGCCTTTGAGTCCAATAAGTTATTTGGGGCAGGGAACATGCTTTCATAGGTGTTTCTGCAGCACCTAGCACAATGGGGTGTCTTGGCGCAACTTTAACAACAGGTCTCCAGGGAATGAAAGAAAATGACACAGCATATGCACAGTTTGTACATTAGAGAAAATTAAGCCATCAGAGTAAGTCCTAACAAGTGTGATCTGAATTCGAACCTACATTCCACCTCCACAAGCAGTAGGAAAGCAGCCATCTTAGGGAGAGTGACAGGGACTTTTGGCTAACTGGCCAATTGTGCCCAAGTTAAAACTGCAAGCCATACTATCCGTCTGTTGCCCCACACACTTGAAAGAGTGCTTGCCTATTGGCTGCTTGGCCGTTGAGCAAATCCCATACAAGACTCTGATCCTTTGCGTGAAGCCTTGAACCAAAGGGGCTCCACCAGTTGCTAGGCTCTGCTCAAATGGATCTAAATGTAGGATCAAGGCCACAGTAAATAGCACTGGGAACAACGGGTCATTCAGTTCCTCAGCTGCCTCACTCTCCAGCTGTAGGGCTTATCTGCAAAGGAACCAATGGTTACCACCTTATCTACCCAAAATTACAGACAATAAGCCATTTTTTCTTGGAATTATGTGTCCCAGCCTGAAAGACAGACCCAGGGCACTGATGAGTTTAGAAAAAGCAAGCTAAAAAAAGTACAGTATACGATTTACTTGGAAACATTTAAAAATACCTTTTCTTGCAGGTCTCAGTATAAGCAGTAACTCCTGACATCACAAGAAGTATTAAATTACTTCATATTTTATTCATGCATGGATGAGGCGTCACAGATGAAATGTAGAAATGTTTAAAGTGCTGGAAAGGAAACTGAAGAAGAACAGCTAGCCAGTGTGTTTTGTTCGTTAAAACTACGAACAGGGGTCTGTGATAAAACAATGTTTCTCATACTGAAAATTTTATCTCAAATGCTGTTATTTGGATCACTTTTACTATAACATAATTTATTAAAAATGTAAATGACTGGTTTGGTGAGAATAAGCTAGATCCTGTCACAAAATAGATGTTAAGTAAAAAAAGAGCCTATGATGTTAAAAAAAACAAAACAAAATAATTACAAGGTAGGTTTAAAATGAATAGGCAAGTCTAGATAAAAAATAATAAACCTACAAAGCACAAGAGAAATCTGAGAATCCTAAAAAGGAATATATGGGAAGAACGTCAATTAAATGAAAAAGTTCTTTTTATTTTTTGATATTTTTACTAACTTAATTAAAGCAAAGGTATCAGAGATTGGTCCCAGAAAACCTGAATTCTATGTAGTAGATCAACAGTAGCCTAGTGAAGACATTTTTAACTTGACTCAATACTGTACAAAACTGAGATTAAAATAAATCAGAAAAAATTTGCAGCTCTTTTAAATTCACTCCAGACTTCACTCAAGATGTATGAAGAAATGCAGACCATCTATAATGGCTATTCTCTAGATTTTAAAAAGGAATTTTTAAAAGGTTCCTAATTATTGGAAAGTTTTCAACAACCAGAAGTCTGAACAAACACTTAGAAACCTCCAATAAAAATAGGCTCCAGTGTTCAATTATACCATCCACAGTTACCAAAAGGTGTGGATTCACTACTTATAAATGCAACCCAAAGAACTTAAGGCACAGCTTTGACTAAAGCCAGGAGTATGTACAAGACATGAGATTTTGAAATTGTATTGTCACAGCTACACTCTGTTTCAGGTAAGGTTTTCACCAGTTTAAACTTCAGATACAATTGTTACAGTGTAATAAATTATGTAACTATTGATATTCCTGTCAAGGTTCCTTCCCCACTCTGAACTCTAGAGTACAGATGTGGGGATCTGCATGAAAGACCCCCTAAGCTTATTCTTACCAGCATAGGTTAAAACATTCCCAAGGTACAAACTTTGCCTTGAACCGTATGCTGCCACCACCAAGCATTTTAAGCAAAGAACAGGGAAAGAGCCCACTTAGAGACGTCTTCCCCCAAAATATCCCCCCAAACCCTACACCCCCTTTCCTGGGGAAGGCTTGATAAGAACCCTCACCAATTTGTACAGGTGAACACAGACCCAAACCCTTGGATCTTAAGAACAATGAAAAATCAATCAGGTTCTTAAAAGGAGAATTTTAATTAAAGAAAAGGTAAAAGAATCACCTCTGTAAAATCAGGATGGCAAATACCTTGCAGGGTAATCAGATTCAAAACACAGAGATTCCTCTAGACAAAATCTTAAATTACAAAAAGACACAAAAACAGACATATACATTCCATCCAGCACAGCTTATTTTACCAGCCATTAAACAAAACGAAATCTAACGCATTTCTAGCTAGATTACTTACTAATCTAACAGAAGTTCTGAGGCTGCCTTCCTGATCTCTTCCTGGCAAAAGCATCACACAGACAGAAAAGCCCTTTGTTCCCGCCCCCCTCCCCCAGATTTGAAAGTATCTTGACCTCTCATTGGTCATTTGGGTCAGGTGCCAGCGAGGTTACCATAGCTTCGTAACCCTTTACAGGTGAAAGGGTTTTGCCTCTGGCCAGGAGGGATTTTATAGCACTGTATACAGAAAGGTGGTTACCCTTCTCTTTATATTTATGAAAATGCCAAACAAAAAACAAAACAGGAAAGTGTCTAGATTTGAGTGTAGAAAGGTTGGTAATATCTGGGAATATAAACTGGAGTTAGGATAACTAGTTATGGCTGACTTAGAACAACGCTTCCTTAGCTCTCGTCACCTAACACCCCTACTCTACTTGTGCTACACTGATGACATCTTCATCATCTGGACCCATGGAAAAGAAGCCCTTGAAGAATTCCACCATGATTTCAACAATTTCCATCCCACCATCAACCTCAGCCTGGACCAATCCACACAAGAGATCCACTTCCTGGACACTACTGTGCTAATAAACGATGGTCACATAAACACCACCCTATACCGGAAACCTACTGACCACTATACTTACCTACATGCCTCCAGCTTCCATCCAGGACACACCACACAATCCATTGTCCACAGCCAAGCTCTAAGATACAACCGCATTTGCTCCAATCCCTCAGACAGAGACAAACACCTACAAGATCTCTATCAAGCATTCTTAAAACTACAATACCCACCGCTGAAGTGAAAAAACAGACTGACAGAGCCAGAAGGGTACCCAGAAGTCATCTACTACAGGACAGGCCCAACAAAGAAAATAACAGAACGCCACTAGCTGTCACTATCAGCCCCCAACTAAAACCTCTCCAGTGCAACATCAAGGATCTACAACCTATCCTGAAGGATGATCCCTCACTCTCACAGATCTTGGGAGACAGACCAGTCCTCGCTTACAGACAGCCACCTAACCTGAAGCGAATACTCACCAGCAACCACACAACAAAAACACTAACCCAGGAACCTATCCTTGCAACAAAGCATGATGCCAACTCTGTCCACATATTTATTCAAGTGACACCATCATAGGATCTAATCACATTAGCCACGCCATCAGGGTCTTGTTCACCTCACATCTACCAATAAGAAAAGGAGTACTTGTGGCACCTTAGAGACTAATCAATTTATTTGAGCATGAGCTTTCGTGAGCTACAGCTCACTTCATCGGATGCATACCGTGGAAACTGCAGCAGACTAACACGGCTGTTACTCTGAAACATCTACCAATGTGATATATGCCATCAAGTGCCAGCAATGCCCCTCTGCCATGTACATTGGCCAAACCGGACAGTCTCTACGCAAAAGAATAAATGGACACAAATCTGACATCAGGAATCATAACATTCAAAAACCGGTAGGAGAACACTTCAACCTCTCTGGCCACTCAGTAACAGACTTAAAGGTGGCAATTTTGCAACAGAAAAGCTTCAAAAACAGACTCCAATGAGAAACTGCTGAGCTTGAATTAATATGCAAACTAGACACCATTAACTTGGGTTTGAATAGAGACTGGGAGTGGCTGGGTCATTACACTTATTGAATCTGTTTCCTTAAGTTAAGTATCCTCACACATTCTTGTCAACTGTCTAAATGGGCCATCTTGATTATCACTACAAAAGCTTTTTTCTCCTGCTGATACTAGCTCATCTTAACTAATTAGCTTCTCAGAGTTTTTATGGTAACTTCCAACTGTGTGTGTGTGTGTGTGTGTTCCTCCATTCTATGCATCCGATGAAGTGAGCTGTAGCCCATGAAAGCTTATGCTCTAATAAATTTGTTAGTCTCTAAGGTGCCACAAGTACTCCTGTTCTTTTTAGTTAGGGCTAGATGAGAAAGCAAATGACATGGCAGAAAGTGGCATGCAAAAAAATTCCAGGACCAAGAAATAAACTATGCTTCAATGCTATCTAGAAAGAAAATAGGGTTGAACAAAACAAAAACCCCCAAAGTTGTTCAAATGTGCCCAGTGGCAATGACAAAGGACAGAGATCACTTGACAGAAAAACTAGCATAAAGTGTAACTGTGATCAAACAAGTAGCATTTAAAAATTTATCAGAAGTAAGATACAGTGTCAGACTGGATAAAGATAGCTCTTTGCAAAGGACGCAATTTAGAATTCATCTGGCTAGTACATTTCTGAGGACAATGAAGCAGACTGATATCAATGATGAAAATATTGGGAAGGATCTTAGACACCACTTCGGATGTTTATATTTTCAAATCACCATCTGGGATTATTGGAAAATTAAGAGGAAACAGGAGAGGAGAGAGCGCCAAGTTCCTAGATAAATCTATTTGACTTGAAGTATGGTATGTAAAGCAGGTAGTGTCCAATAAAGTGTAAAGTTATAACTCCAGTTCATGGGCTGCACTAATGCTTATGGCTACCTGTTTCTTTCTCCTCTTCTATCTCCATTTGCTGATGGGGTTTTTCTTACTTTTTCTCATTGTTGAATGAGTATCCTTTATTATCATGGAAACCAGAGCTGTTGCTACAACATGCAGATTCTTCCAACCAACTGGCCTTAATAATAAATAATAATAATAATACAAGTTTACATTTCTAAAGCACTTTTATCCAAAAGCCTGTTAAAGAAACATTATCTTAAAATCTAGTCAAGAAAAAAGAAAACTTAAGCAGTTCCAGTTCCTACCCATGAACCCGCCTGCCAACAGCTGTGATTTTACAAGTGAAATTTCTTCTTTTAAAAAGTTATTCTCTCTCTCCTGTCACTGGGTAAAGGACCCACACAAACAATAGAGGAGATGTACTACAGCCATGATCCTGCAAGAAGATCCCGGCAGGTATGCTCCTATCCCCATGTGATGCACTACATGGGCACAGGAATTTGCCTCCATAGATCTCACTGCAGGATCAGGGATTGATTGGCTAACTTCATGGGAAGAAATGCACGTTGTACACAATCTATAGAGCTAGTTATTTTTTTCCATTTGAAAACTTTTTCCTAAAATACAAGAATGGCCTTTATTTAAAGTGAATATTTTTGTGGAAAATTTTCATTTCTTTCCAAATTTTCTCTTTTTAAAAAAAATACATATTTTCAGTTTTCAGAAACCAAAAACAACCATTTTTTTCATTTCTTCTGAAACTTTTCACAGAAAATATTTACCATTTTCCAACCAGAAATAATAACTAGTTTCCCTATCAAGTACACAAAATAGATGAACGAAAGAAAGGGGGGAAAAAATCTCTAAGCAATTTAATTTATAGTCATCTTAAACCATACGTGAATCGATAGGACAAAAAAAATCAGATTGCAGTGGTTTTAACACTGATAGCATATCTTTAACTATGGGGAGGAAGTGTGGCCTAGAGGATAGGCACTGGACAGGGACTCAGGAGACCTGGCGCTGTGTCTGTTTTGCTGAATGACCTCGCAAAGCCACTTCCCCCTCTGTTCCTCAGTTTCCCCCATCTGTAAAATGGAGGTAATGATACTGATCTCCTTTGTAAAATGTTTTGAGATCTGTGACCAGTTTATGATGATTATAAAGCATAAGTTAACCAATAAAGAACATACCCCAATTTTTCTTACAGCAGTAGCCAAATATGAACCGCCCCGCACCAGCATAGAATACTCACCAACAGTCTAGAGTAGCGGTTCTCAACCTTTTCCTTTCTGAGCCCCTCCCCGCCCAACATACTATAAAGACTCCATGGCCCATCTGTGCCCCAACTGTTTTTCTGCATGTAAAAGCCAGGACCGACATTAGGGGGTAGCAAGAAGGGCAATTGCCCGTGGCCCCACGTTACTGGGGGGACCCTACAAAGCTAAGTTGCTCAGGCTTTAGCTTGAGTTTTCTGCTCTGGGCCCCAGCAAGTCTAACTCTGGCCCTGCTTGAAATCTGCTTGTGGCCCCCGAATTGAGAACCCCGGTCTCAAGCATCAACTCAGTGATTTATGTCGGATCCTGGCAACACTTACTAGTAGGGTTCGTAATTATTACTGTGAGGAGTTCAGTTGACTTCACCAGGCTGCTTCATGGCATAGTAATTACTAGGCTTAGTACTACGGACTTGCAGGATCGAGTCCTTGAGCTGAAGATTGCGAGTGAGGATTTGAAAGCCTCAGATGCTCATCAAAGGCGGCCCTGCCTTCCTCTCTCCCAAAGGTGAACTGTCAATAGTTCCAACCCTGTCTGACTCAACTTACAATTTTGGACACGGGGGACAGGGATACGCTTGAGCAAACAGATCCTCCATTACTGAGACTAGTGCTGGCATTTTCAAAGAAATCTAATGGAGAGCAACACCGGAATGTATGCAATTCAATGGGAGATGGGTGCTTCACTTCCTCAGATGCCTTTGAAAATCCTAGCATAAGAAACAAAACAAAACAAAACAAAAAAAAAACCACCACAAAACCTATTAATGAGACCTTGAAAAGCACTCACTGAGAAACAGATACCTGGAAATACGTGAAGTGGCTTTATTTGTGGTTTTTCCCCCAGCAAGGCTGTACTATCTATTTTAAGGGTGTACTTTTCTTACTATGAGTCCTTTACAGAAGCAATATATAACTTGGTACCACAAATGGTGATTAGGAAGTGCAGCAGAGTGTATATATTAGGGTGACCAGACAGCAAATGTGAAAAATCGGGACAAAGGGTGGGGGGTAATAAGAGCCTATATAAGAAAAAGACCCAAAAATCGGGACTGTCCCTATAAAATCGGGACATCTGGTTACCCTAATATATGCATACCAAAGTGCAAACACAGAAGCTGGAGATTTAGAATCAATGCAAAAGCGTTAAATTCTACGGGAACTGAAGTCATTGCATTAGATTGAAAACTGTTAGGGTATCAGAAGGCTGGCAAAAGCCTAAGCAGATATGCAATAGAGCCAGGGAAGCAAAGGAGTTGTTTTCACTTTGAAATATAAAACAAACCCTTTTTTGTTTTAGAAACTAAATGGATTTATAAGCATATGTGAAAGGAGAAAAAGAACTTATAGATTTGGTACATCTGTTTAAAAGGCAGAAATCACAGGCATCTTCGATTCAAGGGGAGGAGCGGGAAGGAAGGGGCCATAAAACCAATTGCAGTCTGAGAAACCTGATACAATTCAGTTAATGATTTCAGAACTATGCCAAATATATTGGTGAAAGAAACCACAGCAAGGTATCAAGTACCTGACAGACGGCAGCAGCTGGTGAAAGACTGTCACAAAACCTTTTCATGAGGTGTAACCTAGAAGAGGAAAATTATCAAATGGCAGAGGGCAAAAGGGGAAGTAATAACAAATTTACTTTGTTAGCATCAATGAATCAGCCAGTACCAAAGACAGGCAACAAGGGATAGGTGTAATGAGGGTTAAATCACATGACAAGATAAGGCAAACAGTAATTTTGGGGCAGATCCTCAGTTGGTATAAATTGGAATAGCTCCACTGGCTTCAATGGAGTTACACCAATTTACACCAAAGTAGGATCTGATTCATTTTGTACTGAGAAAAGGAGTACTTGTGGCACGTTAGAGACTAACACATTTATTAGCGCATAAGCTTTCGTGAGCTACAGCTCACTTCATCGGATGCAAGTCAGCTGTAGCTCACAAAAGCTTATGCTCTAATAAATGTGTTAGTCTCTAAGGTGCCACAAGTATTCCTTTTCTTTTTACGGATACAGTCTAACACAGCTGCTACTCTGAAACCTGTCATTTTGTACTGAAGAAGAGACCAGTTAGAAGATATTAAATTAGGCTGTTGGGAAGATATGCTAGATTAATAATGGAATGTTTTATCTTATATCAACCCCTTCTAATTGGCCCCTGTTAATACAACAGAGGATAGCAGTAGCCAAAGCATGGAGTTTCTGAAGATCCTCAGCAGATTTTGAGCAAAATTCTGTTCTCAAATGCTAATTCACCCTTGTTGCTGAGCTCTAAGTGACATTTCTCATATTTTTCCTTTTGTTTTATAAGTAATGTTTTGGAAAAACCTTAGCTACTGTTTTATTCACTCCTGTTTTTAAGTGTATAAGAGAAATATAAATAATGAGCAATGCACCTAAATGATGGCAGGAATAACCCAATAGACCTGCGTAGTCATTGGAATATTTAGCACTTGGAGGGGTTTGTGATGGCTGACTTTAGGTCAATCATATTACCAGGCTCAGGGCTACGTTGTGCACTTACACCCTGTGCAAACCCAGCAACTAAAGTCAGTGGACAATTTTGCTTGTAATGTCTAGTACAGTAACTCCTCGCTTAACACTGTAGTTATGTCCCTGAAAAATGCGACTTTAAGCAAAACGATGTTAAGCGAATCCAACTTCCCCATAAGAATGAATGTAAACTGGAGGGGGAGGGGGGAAAGGTTCCAAGGAAATTTTTTTCACCAGATATATATATATACACACACACACACACAGAGTATAAAGTTTTAAACAAACGATTTAATACTGTACACAGCAATGATGATTGTGAAGCTTGGTTGAGGTGGTGAAGTCAGAGGGTGGGATATTTCTTAGGGGATGTCTTATTGCTAAATGATGAACTAGCAATTGGCTGAGTCCTCAAGGGTTAACTCGTTGTTAATGTAGCCTCACACTCTACAAGGCAGCACGAATGGAGGGAGGGAAGACAGCATGGCAGACAGACAGCATGGCAGGTGTCCCATCTACCACCCCCTGCTCCCCGCCCCGACTGCCCCCTGCCATCCCACCCAACTCCCCCCCCCATTCCTGACTGTCCACCCAGAACCCCTACTCCATCCAACCACCCCTTCTCCCTGTCCCCTGATCACCCCTGGAACCCCTGCTTGACTGTCCCCCGCCACCCCATCCAACCCCCCCCCTCTTCCTGACCCACCCCCAGGACCCCAGCCCCCATTCAACCCTCCTGTTCCCCGCCCTCTGACCGCTGAGCTGAGGCTGCGCAGGATGGGGAAACAGTGAGGGAGGGACTGGGGGCTAGCCTCCCAGGCCAGGAGCTCAGGGGCCGAGCAGGTGGGCCAGATGTGGCCTGTGGGCCATAGTTTACCCACCTCTGTACTATTGCAGTGGATCTCAACCTTTCCAGACTACTGTACCCCTTTCAGGAGTCTGATTTGACTTGCTTAATCCCAAGTTTCATCTCACTTAAAAACTACTTGCTTACAAAATCAGACAAATATACAAAAGTGCCACAGCACACTATTACTGAAAAATTTATTTTCTAATTTTTACCATACAATTCAAAAATAAATCAATTAAAATATAGTACTTAAAGCAGTATAAACAAGTCATTGTCTGTATGCAATTTTAGTTTGTACTGACTCTGCTAGTGATTTTTATGTAGCCTGTTGTAAAACTTGGCAAATATCTAGGTGAGTTGATCTACCCCCTGGAAGACTTCTGTGTACCCCCGGGGCATGTAGTGTACCCATGGTTGAGAACCATTGTACTATAGCAAAGTTTGGGGTATTAACATGGCAGGAGTTTTACAAAACTCACTCAGGTGGGGCTAATTTCTCTTGAGATATCTATTTCTTTTTATATTAGTACTTTGCTGTATCTCTACAGGACCCTGTGACAATTTGGGGAATCTACCTCTGTACAATTTATGAATTCCAGTTTGATATCATGCATATATATTTCCTTAACTACAAACTCAATTTTGAATGAGGAGCTTATCTGCTTGTCTTTTTACCTCCATGTTTGACTGAAACTACAAGGGACAGTAAAAAACAATGAGGAGTCCTTGTGGCACCTTAGAGACTAACAAATTTATTTGGGCATAAGCTTTTGTGGGCTAAAACCCACTTCATAAGATGCATGGAGTGAAAACTACAGTAAGCAGTATATACAGGAACTCCTCACTTAACAATGTAGTTATGTTCCTGAAAAATGTGACTTTAAGCGAAACAAACAATGTTAATCCAATTTCCCCATAAGAATTAAAGTAAGTACAGGGGGGTCAGGTTCCAGGCAAACTTTTTTCACCAGACAAAAAACTATATATATCTCAAACACACACAGTATAAGTTTTAAACAAACAATTTAATACTGTTCACAGCAATGATGATTGTGAAGCTCGGCTGAGGTGGTGAAGTTAGAGGGTGGGATATTTCCCAGGGGATGCCTTACTGCTAAATGATGAACTAGCATTCATCTGAGCCCTCAAAGGTTAACACATTGTTGTTAATGTAGCCTCACACTCTACAAGGCAGCACAAATGGAGGGAGGGGAGACAGCATGGCACACAGAGATACACACCCTGTGTGTGGGAGAGAGAGAGAGAGAGAGCGAGAGAGGTGCATTGCGCCTTTAAAAAAAAATCAGGAAGTTGAGACAGCAGCTGCGGCCAGCAGTATCTCTCCATCCTGAGCCCTGTCCTTTCCCCACCCTGCTCTAGGAAGGGGTAAGCGGGGGGCAGGAATGGGGGAGGGGGACACCCTGACATTAGCCCCCTTCTTCCTCCCTCCCTGCACAGCAAACAGGAGGCTCCCGGGAGCAGCTCCAAGACAGAGGGCAGGAGCAGCCCATGGCAGTGGGGAGAGGGGCAGTTGAACTGCCAGCAACTGGTAGCCTGCTGGGCGGCTGCTATACAGGGAACTTAGGGGAGTGGGGAGCTGCTGGTCCACCCTGGTTCCAAACCCCCACCAGCTCGCTGCAACGGGCTGCTCTTCCTGCAAGCAGTGGACAAAGCAGGTGGCTGCCAAACAACGTTATAAGGGAGCATTGCAGAACTTTAAATGAGCATGTTTCCTAATTGATAAGCAACTTAACAAAGAAACAAAGTCAACCGGGATGACTTTAAGTGAGGAGTTACTGTATATACAGTACATGAAAAGATGGGACTTGCCCTACCAACTGGGGGTTCAGTGCTAACGAGGCCAATTCAATTGAGGTGGAAGTGGCCTATTCTCAACAGCTGACAAGAAGGTGCTAGTATTAGCAGAGGGAAAATTACTTTTCGTAGTGACCCATCCACTCCCAGTCTTTATTAAAGGCCTAATTTGATGGTGTCCAGTTTGCAAATTAATTCCAGTTCTGGAGTTTCTCACTGAAGTCTGTTGTTGAAGTTTTTTTTGTTGAAGAGCTGCCACTTTTAAGTCTGTTATTGAGTGTCCAGGGAGATTGAAGTCTCCTACTGGTTTTTGAACGTTACAATTATTGATGTCCGATTTGTGTCCATTTATTCTTGTGTAGAGACTGTCCAGTTTAGCCAATGTACATGACAGAGGGGCATTGCTGGCACATGATGGCATATATCACATTGGTAGATATGCAGGTGAACGAGCCCCTGATGGTGTGGCTGATGTGGTTAGGTCCTATGATGGTGTCCCTTGAATAAATATGTGGACAAAGTTGGTAATGGGGTTTGTTGTAGGGATTGGTTCCTGGGTTAGTGTTTTTGTTGTGTGGTGTGTAGTTGCTGGTGAGTATTTGCTTCAGGTTGGGGGGCTATCTGTAAGCGAGGACTGGCCTGTCTCCCAAGGTCTGTGAGAGTGAGGGATCGTCCTTCAGGATAGGTTGTAGATCCTTGATGATGCGCCAGAGAGGTTTAGTTGGGGGCTCTAGGTGACGGCTAGTGGCGTTCTGTTACTTTCTTTGTTGGGCCTGTCCTGTAGTAGGTACCCTTCTGGTTCTGTCCATCTGTTTCTTCATTTCACCAGGCAGGTATTGTAGTTTTTAAAATGCTTGATAGAGATCTTGTACGTGTTTGTCTCTGTCTGAGGGACTGGAGGAAATGTGGTTGTATATTAGAGCTTGGCTGTAGACAACGGATCATGTGGTGTGGTCTGGATGAAAGCTGGAGGCATGGAGGTAAGTATAGTGGTCAGTAGGTTTCAGGTCCAGAAAGTGGATCTCTTATGTGGACTGATCCAGGCTGAGGTTGATGGTGGGGTGGAAATTGTTGAAATCCTGGTGGAATTCCTCAAGGACCTCCTTCCCATGGGTAGAGATTTTGAAGATTTCATCAGTGTAGCGCAAGTAGAGTAGGGGGGCTAGGGGATGAAAGCTGAGGAAGCATTGTTCTAAGTCAGCCATAAAAATGTTGGCATACCACAAGGACTCCTGGTTGTTTTTGCTGATACAGACTAACACGGCTACCACTCTGAAACCTACAAGGGATAATGACACTGTGCTAACAATGGAGGGCTGTTAAACCTTCATGGTCCTCTATTCACACAGAGCACCCTTGGACAAAGAGTTGGCAACTATTCAGAAGAAACAGTTAGCCAGGTGAGCTGGTACCTAAGCAACAGATCACTTCTGGAAGACTCTGATCACGAGGAGGTGATTATGTGACAAAGTGGAGCAGAGGCCCTTGCCTCACTCCACACAAAATGGCTGGAGGAGAAACGCTGTCCACCTGATAACCTTTAATTCTGTGGTTAGAGATCTTACACCGGATGTGGGAAACCCAGGTTCAATTCCCCCCTCTCTGCCAGATGTGGAGAAGGGATATAAACAGGGGTCTCCCACCTCTCAGGAGAGTGATCTAACCACTGAGCCACGGGATATTCTGATGTGTTGCTCCCTCAATCTCTCCAGCTGAAACTGTTGCACTCCGTATAAAGAAAGAGTGACTGGAGCAGGGGGACTAGATCCTGGGTCTCCCCCTCTCTGGTATGTGCACCGGACTATAAATCATTTCCATTCTGGGATCCAAACACAGTACCCTGAAGCAGCAAAAGGAACTTTACCAGAGCTAGTAGAGGGCCCCAAGTTGATTTTCCCCCCAAAAATATTTACTATCATGGGGAACTCCGCTATATGAATTCACTCAGTTCACCAAATAATCATTTAAAAAAAGTTAATAGGCCCATTTCTGCATCCCTAGCATGAGTGTAATTCCTGATGAGGTAACTGGCAATTTGCATGTACAATGACTGCAGAACCAGGCATACAGGAAGTGCAGAAAATATAAAGCAGAAATTAACCAATTCTCTTTCCATGGGTAATACTGTATGTCCACCAGCATCCCTCCCCCCCCGCAATGTAACTCACATTTAATATGCTCTGTTCTACTAATCTTTATACTGAAAATAGTCCATACTCGTTTTCCAGACCTCACACTATTTGGCAGGATTCTCCCCAAAAGCCTTTTTCCTAGAAAGAGTTCTGAACCTGATAAATATCTGAGAGCTTGCTGAACAAAGTAATTTCCACCTCAGGCTGAATGGTTGGCTTTGATTCAGCTGAATGTCCAGGAATTGTACACAAGCTGAGGATGAACAGAGCCATTGAGAAGACTTTGGCGTCACTTTGTAGTTCTCTCTGTAACCATATGTAGAACTTCAAGGATATTGTTGTTTAATAAGTAGTTGTGTAAGGCCAGCTCCAAAGACACAGCTGGTGTTTTGACCAGTGAAAGTCAAGTCTGAACTCTCAGCGTGTCTACCCTGCACCAGTTCAATAACTGGACATTTCTTCAGTCTGGATGTTTGCTGCCAGGCTAGGTAGACAAACTGCCATAATGTTAACCTAATAATCAGTTTATAGCGGTACCTTTCCCCAGACCAGGCTCTGCCAGATCAGACACCAAATAATCTGTGCCGTGCAAGCCCCTCATGGCAGCCTCCAGCTGTTGTCACAGCAACCCACAACAGACTCCGCAGACACAGCAGGACAAAACCACCCTTCAGCCCCTGGGCTGCTTAGCAAGCTACAGTTCATGTGCCAAGTGCAAGCAGGTGTTGCCCGCACTGCACCCCTCTGCCTATGCTTGGCACGTTCACTGGCGGGAAAACGAGCCCCGCCGAGCCCTTCCTGCTCAACAGCAGGACCCTCTGCTATGGGGCAGCGCCTCCACTTCAAGCTGCCGGGAGGCCGTGCACCTGCGGGGGGCTCCCTCCCGGCGCCGGCCTGCCCCCGCCCCAGCCGGCTGCCGTGGGCAGGCTCAGGGGGCGACGGAGAGCGAGCCAGCCCTGCAGCCGAGGCTCCGTTACGCCGAGCCAGCCAGGGCTGTGCCCGCACACGCTGGGGCGGGCGGCCGGGGAGGCTCCGCGTGCCGAGAAGTTTAGGGCAACCGCGCACGGGGCGACTCGGCACCTACCCGGGAGGGGCCGCGCTGCCTCGCCGCCCTCAGGCTGGGCAGGGGGGGCGGACGGACCCAGCGGCGGCTGTTCCTCAGGCGGGGCGCGCAGGGCGAGGGGCCACCGCGGCGTTGCAAGGAGGCAGCATGGCGCCGTCGCGCCCCTTTGTACCGCTGCTGCTGTCCGGCCAGGGCGCGCGCCGCTTCCCGCCCCGCTCCTCCCTCCCCAGCCCGCCCCACGAGGAGGCTGAGGCAGGAGCGAAGCTCCTCGCTCCGCGGCGGGAGCCGCTGCCACTCTCCTCCTGGTGACGTCTGTCCCCTCCGTGCTATTTATAGCGGAGCATTGGATTTCATTCATGAAAACAGGGCCGGGTGTGTGTGTAAGGGAGGAGGGAGGCGCTCCAGAGACCAGCGCCTGCAGCCAGGGCCACCACCGTGCACAGCAGCCCCTCAACTGCCGGGCGCCTGCCCCCACACCACCGAGCAACAGTCGGCACCCCGCACGGCACCGTGCAAAGAACAGGGGCACCCCCAGGCTCGCCTGGGTGCTGCAAGCACGGATCATTGTACAGCCGCATCTCGCAACCAGCGCACGCACAACTGCACAGCCAGTTCCAGCCTAGTGAGCCCGCAACACCGCTGATTGTGCAGGCTCTAGTCTGTGTAACACCGCCCCTGTGAGCGCTGCACGCGCCCCTCCTTCTTAAATACAAGGAGGTGATCTTGTTTATAGTTTTATGCCCCGGTTCCTTACTAACCAGGGGAGGTCGCGCTATGGCCTTTCCCCACACGTGAGTTGAAAAGGTCAAGTATTGTCAGGCACAAACACATAAGTAAAAAAAGAGTACAAGTCCCCGTGCTCTTGGGACCGGCCCTAGCTCTCACCCGATCATTTCATAGCAGTGCTCACCCTGTCTTAGTATTTGAATTTACCAGTATCGGGTGCGATGTTTTGGCCACATCTCTCCCCTTTAATTTTTATTAACACGTCACTTCTGCATTAAAAGTCTACAGTAAATTGTTTGCATTGTTAGTCCCAGCATATTAGAGAGCCAAGGTAGAGGAGATGAAAAACAAAAGCTTTTGAACTACACCAAGCTCCCTGTAGCTTAAAGTTTGTCTTTCACTAGACAGAGGTTGGTCCAAAGAAAGATAATACCTCACCCACTTTGTCTCTATAGTAAAGTGGTTAGTTTAAATTTGAGGCTTTCTATCCAAATGAATAATATAAATGTAGGGCTGGAAGTGACCTCTTAAGGTCATCTAGTCCATTTCCAGTCCAGAAGGAGGACCAAATACACCTCTAAATGAGGCAATTTAATGAACTCAGGAAGAACCTGTTAATGGGAAATGATTGCCCTTACAAAACTAAGAGGCACCATGCTAATATGTGGCCCTCACACCTAATGGCTAATCATTTGCCCTCCACAAGCATGCAGCTAACACTTTCCCCTAGTAACAGGCATATGCACAACTATTGTGGCTAAATAACACTTTCTCTATGTTGATGCAAATTTTACTAGAGGGAAGGAGACAATCTTATAGCAAATTGGAGATTAATAGAAATGGAGTGCCCTCTAATAATGATACAATCAGTTTTAGAGAACAGCTTCTAAACTCCTTTTACAAAGACTCTTCACCTTAATAGATTAACAATACCTGCATTTGGCTTTAGTCAACTACATTTTTCAAATGCTCAGAAGCCAAACTCACATTAACCAGGTCAGGCTATAATGCTTTTGGACAGAGCAGTTATGTCAAGCAGCTTTATAGTCTGCAATTCCATACCACAGGAGGCTGTAGTCCTAACCTAGAATGAAATGTTACAAATATGAATTATGTATTTACTGAAGGCTTGTCTACACATGGAGTTATTTAGGAATCACCACTGTGATTTAATTTCACACACTAAAACTTTCAAGTGTAGACAAGCCCCAACTCAGTACCTGACACAAATAGTAAAGAAAGATCCTTATGAATTAAAAAGAGGTCTAAATCCTACATACGATCTTGCAAATCTGAACAAATATAATAGACTTGCAGTCAACTCCAAATGGTAAATCATGAGTCATAATAAAAAAAAAAAAAATCAAGAAATTGGTTTAAAAATGAGATTTAAACTAAATTTTTGCCTTTGAGTAATAGGGTTTACATTAAAAGAAAAGGAGGACTTGTGGCACCTTAGAGACTAACCAACTTATTTGAGCATAAGCTTTCGTGAACTACAGCTCACTTCATCGGATGCAGGGTTTACATTTGCAACCTTTTCTCTGCAAATGTAAGGGCTAGACAGTTACTGGTTTGAAATAAAATCTGAAGTTATCACATAGTCATACTATTCTGGGAGCTGGGACTTGAAGAAAAAACACTGAGGCCCCAATCCATGAAGGGACTTTGGTGTTGCAGTGCTGAGCATTGCAGCACTTAATTTTTAGGTGCCTAGAAAAATCACAGGAAAAACACTACAATCCATAAAGTTTGGGTATAGGAGCTAAGGTGCTTAACTATGAATGGGGAAGAGATACATGCCTTGGACTGCAATCTACAAAGCCAGCATATGAGGTGGGGAACCACCTAACCTAGCCTATAGCAGATGCCATCCAGACGGGAGTGTGCTAAACTCCAACCCTCTCATGGAAATAGGTGCCTACCTTTGCTTGTGATCCACAAACTTGGGGAAGATTGGCATTTGACCACCTAAGTTGTGTGTAGGGGTCAAAATGAAGAGCTCCCCTTATAACCTTTAGCCTACTGGGTAGGGTTCTCACCCAGGATGCGAGACACCCACTCTTCAAATCCCACCTCCTTCTGAAGAAGAGAAGGGATCTGAACAGGGCTCTGCCACCTCTCAGGTGAATGCCCTAATCACTAGGCTACACAGTCATAGTAACTCTTTCACTGTCCCAATTATTTAATTATTCAATTATTGAAGTATTAAAGTGAAACAACTTCAATAGGAGAGATTGAGGGGAGCCTACCTCAGAATGTTCCAAAGCCTCTGAGCACTCACCTGAGAGGTGGCAGAGCCCTGTTCAAATCCCTTCTCCCCCTCAGGAAAACAGTGGGGGGAATCTGTTCTACATCTTAGATGTCTATTCACAAATACAAGGGGTATGGGGAATGAACAGGAAGTCTTAGTACATGAGCAAAATTACTTAATTGGCATCACAGAGACTTGGTGTGATAAATCTCATGACCAGAATATTGGTATAAGTGGGGTACAGCTTGTTCAGGAAGGACAGACAGAAAAAAAGGGAGGAGCATTTTATATTAAGAATGTCTACACTTGTTCTGAAGTCCAGAGGAAATGAGAGACAAACACGTTGAAAATCTCTGGGTGAAAATTAAAAAAAAACCCACCAAAACTACCAGTAATGTCATGGTAAGGGGGTCTAATATAGGAGGAGGTGGTCGATGAGGCATTTCTAGAACAAACAGAAATATCCAAAACACAAGACCTGGTAGTAATGATAGGGACTTTAACTCCCAGACACTGTTGGAAAAGTAACATGGCAAAACACAAAATGTCTAACAAGTTCCTGGAATGTGGTAGGGACAACTTCTTGTTTGAGAAGACAAAGCAAGTAACCAGGGGAACAGCCATTTTAGACTTGATTCTGACTAACAGAGAGGAATTGGTTGTGAATCTAAAAGTGGAAGAGAATGTGGATGGAAGTGATCACAAAATGATAGATTTCATGATTCTAAGGAAAGGAAGGAGTGAGACTTGCAGAATAAGGACAATGGACTTCAAAAAAAGCAGACTAAAACTCAGAACTGGTAGGTACAGTCCCACAGGAAGAAAAGAGAATAGCACTTGTGAAATTCACTGCTGTTCAGTATTGTAAGAGTTGAAATTCCTGTGAATACAAGGAGCATCTGCAGTGAAGTTAACAAAGATAAAAATGACAATGTGCTTCTGTGCATAAACATCAGAACTGGGAATTTTCCCTTTTGTTACCATGTGGTAGGATCAGCCAGTGCATTATATGGGGTTTTAATCTCCCTTTGATAAATCTGGAATAAAGCCAGTGTGGTAGGCATGATACTGGATTAGGTGGACCATTGGTCTGATCAATCTTACCTTATGGGTGACCCCCATTTACACTCTAACACCTATTCCCCACAGTCAGGGCTAGTTCTCGGGTTGGGCACACAGGGCAGTAGCCCTGGATATCAGTTTCCAGGAGATGCAATAGCAGGGTGGTGTACTGTTTTGTTTTTTTTCCTCTTCATTGTGATTGCCCAAATGTTTCTGCTCTCTAAGTGCCCTCCCTCCTCCTCCTTTTTTTTAAGCTAGGGTGTGGGGAGGTGCTGAAAACCTTTTCCACCCTGGCTGGTGAAACTGCTTGGGCTGCTCCTGCCCACAGTCTTGAGCAAAAAGTGATTGAGATAGAAAGGAACAGCGGACAAAAGAAAACCCTGGCTATTGGTTAAAACACTCCGAGGTTATCACCGCTGGAATCAATGTGAGCCTTGGTCCTGTCAGCAGGTTAGATATCAGGATGTAGGTCTGCAGTGCTCAGTGGTGGTGTCCTAATGGCTGAACTGTGACTGAAGCACCTACCCATTCTAACGGAGATTAATTTTGGAGCCATTTGTAAGCTTGTTATGATGCCCTCCTAGAGGCATAAGGGGAAATAAAAACCATTTATAAGGCACTAGAGCAGAGCCAGCTTTGACTGAATGTAACCATATAAGGAATTGGTAGGGGTACTGTTTTGCTTTCTTGGAAAAGGATAAGGAATTTGTGAACCGCAAGCTCCCCCACTTCCCCGTTCCTGCTACATCGAACTCTTATTGCAGCAAAGGGGACCAAATATGTAAGTACTTCTGTGGCAGTGAAGTAGCTGTACATTTCTCTGTAATGCTGTGGTTTTTTGTATAATCATCTGAAGTGACTATTACCATTCAATACTGCATAAAAACATTATTCCATCACAACTGGGTAACTGCTTATCATACATGTCAATGGACGGCCTCTACAACTGAGCAAAAAATATAATTCCAGGACAGCAGGAGTCCCTAATGAAGTCACTACAAGTTTAGTCTTTCAGTGAATCCTAATGTACAGTATTTACATTGAACACTCAGACTTTCATAATGACAGCACTGTTTTATCATGAACTGAGCAGCATACTTTTTGAGAAGGTAGAATGGGACTCAAACATTATACTGAATAGTTTCTAGGCCCTGAGCCAACAAAGCATATAAATAACTTTAAGAGGACAAGTAGTCTCATTGAGTTCACATGCTTAAACACACGTGCTTAAGTGCTTTGCTGGATTGCAGGTCTAGATATTAGTGGTAGATGGTTTATTAGGTTTTTTTGGGGGGTGGGGGCAGAGATTCCATTAATACATATAGTCCCAAAAGGCTAGGTATTGGACTGAGCTTCATATTTAACTCCAGAGCCTGATTCTACCAAATTTTTATAGACTTCCAAAACAGCACTCATTGTACATTGCCACAAGTGTGAAAGTGCCATAATTCCTTCAGTATGCACTTGTAACAGGCTGTTAAAAAGTCAAATGATCTGTCCAGGCACCATTATCTTACTAGAATAAATACTGATTTTCAGAGAATTGAAGGTTTGAATGCACGCCCACAGAGAATTCCAATTGTCTGCAAAGGATTTTTTGGTATACAGTTCCCATTCAAACAACTTTTTAAAAATATCATCCTATGTGGAAAGCTCTGTAAATATTTCCCAATATCTCTTTTGTGACTTTGGTGCTAAATGTAGACTCTTTGAGACCATGGAGTTCTTTGGGCAATTAAAAATCCCAAGAATTTCAGGTACACCTGAATTATGCATGGCACGTAGAGTGAGGGGGGAAGGTGGTTTTCCATAACCTTTTTGCCCCTCCCAGATCTGGGGGGCCAGTTTAGCCCAAGGCTGCTCTAATTTGCATTGGCTGGAAGGGCCCATCCTTAGGGCCCATCCTACCAACCCAAAATCGCTGGAACACAGTGCACTCTGGCCATGCCCTCTCCTCTACTGCTCAGGCTTTCTTCACACTCTTGACATGCCTTCCATGCTGAGGGGCAGGGCTAGAAGCAGGTGGCATAGAACTAGCCATGCAGGCGTAATGCCACCCAGAGATAAAAGCAGGTGGTTGATAAGAGGGGACCACAAGGATTTAGCCCACCATCTTTGTCAGCGGCAAAACTCTTCAAGGAAACAAATATCCTCATTCTCTGTCTGGCAACAGTGAGACTGGTTTATGCTGCCAAACTCCAAGGCACTGGTGCTCCTTCATGAATCATAAGGGACTCCACCGATGCTAATTATTATTCATGCTACAGAGCATCTTACCAACCAGAAAGTCTGTAGTGCTAACTTGATGCCACTAGGAAATCAGGATCTCCTCATCTTTATCACACATCTGGCTGGCATTTATCACTGATTCCTCCTATTTGGTTAACAGAAAACATCCATCTGCTTTGGCCCTAGCCCCCTCCACTAACCCTACCTCCAGTTCTGGACACCTCAGAGGGCCTGAGATTACAACTTCAAAGTGAAGGATGGGTTGGGGTCCCTCTTTTCCCAGTTCCAGGAGGCCATGGGGAAGAGATCTTCCTGTAAAAGCCCTGAAAAAGTCAGTCTAAATTACAAGAGTTCTACAAGCCATGATAACTTCGTGTGCATGGAAACAGTAAGTTAAAATAAATTTACCTGCAAGTTCTGTCTAGTATAGATAAAAGTCGAGATTCTGTGCTCTGCCTCAGTCTCATAATGATCGAATGTACCTACTGGGTTAACTGAAACCCACTCTCAGTGAATATGATGGAATGAGATGCCTGTGAACATATTAGAATGATATGCAGCTACATATATCTTTAGGTTGTGATACTTAAGGACTTCATCATCATACTGTATATATGATCACATAGCTTCAGCCAACTGCCAGTTTGTCAATTAAATAATCAGGCTGTTAAATATTTTAAATGAGCTGCGTAATTTTACTTACTTTTTTTTTTGCAATTTGGCATTGAGGCTTTAACTATGTGGGTAGATCAAAATCATTATTAACTACATCTCTTCTTCCTGTGTTCAGGTAGTAGGTTGATATATTCTCCATTAGACTTTACCCATTAAAAAAATTATAAAGAGAATGAAAGCCCTAGATTTTGTTTAAATGTGTTTAATATATGTGTTTACATACATCCTTCAAGACTTTTCCTACCAATACACCTTTTGTATCAATTGGTTTGTATTCAGAACTCTGCCTTTCCTACAGCAAATGCTTACACATTCACAGTTAGCCTTCTTTGCAAAACAGTTCTACATTGCATGCAGTCTGAATTTTCTCCTTTATTGGAGTCATAAGGACAGAGCTCAGCATCTGATCTAAGGACACTGTTTTTGTTCAGTGACGTCAATAGCTATTCTAAACTGATTACAAAACGAAGTAACCTGGTTAGATACAGTTGTATCCATTGTCCGAGTATAACATGAAATTCTCCTTCAATTATCAGAGACATCAAAATGTGTGATACATACAATGTCTTTTCTATTTATGCCAAGCTGCATAAATGGAAAAGACATTCTGAAAGAATAGTACATTTCGCAATTTATGGATTAGCAATTACCATATTATTTTTAGGAATTACTCAGTAAATTCTAAATAGAGTCCAAGATTGTGATGACTTGATTTAGAATTCAATAGTTCCTCAGACTCGTACTGGAACTGTAGTATCAATGACACAAAGTACCACTGTTTTCCTCTGAAGAGACTTTCATATTCCTTTCCACGGGTTTTCCATTCCAATCACCACATTATCTTGATAAGGGAGACTACTGGAGCTATAGTTTATACTTAGAATGTGCATGCTGCAGTTTTGAACCTGTAGCAAAGGGCTCTGCTTTAATAAAGCTTTAAATGTTAGTCTATTCACCTCTAGCATGCCAGCTTTGAATTTTTTCTTATTTAATCAACAGCTTTTAAAGGTGGGGCACTACATCCTCATTCCGCTTACTCACATCTTTTATGCCATTAGAACTTCTCCTGCCATCTACTCTTCTACATTCCAGTTCTTAAGTACCCCCTACTGTTTTATTTCTAAATAAAGAAAGACTGGGATTCAAAGTAAGCCTGAGACTGTATTATGAGTAGGGCTTGCAAGGCAAGGGCTAAGTAGTTAGCCCTGGAAAGTCCACCCCATACAGAGCTGGCAGATTTAACCACTTACCCAGGGCCCAAATGTCCAGTCTGTACATTGGGGCATTCTTACTTGCCCCAGTCCCATTTATTTCTGAGGGGGTTGCACAACCTGCTGCCAAGAAGGAAGTGGAGTAGTTTAAAGTGGTCCGAGTATAAACTAGGAAGAACAGAATGAATTAAGCAAAGACATTTTTGGCTGAATATCAGGAACAGCAAGAGAAACAGCTGAATGCATTATGTAATAGTCTCCCAAGAGAAGCAACGGAAGAGCCATTGCTCATCTCATTTAAAAACTAGACTAGATAAAGCACTGGAGAGAATACACTGTATGACCTAGTCTTGCACTAGTATTGGGTGTTTTGGGTAACAGGCAGTGGTGAGCTGGAGCCGGTTCGCACGACGGCTGTTAAATTTTGAAACAGTTTTAGAACCGGTTGTTAACCCGGTTCCCTGCAGGGGGCGCTGAGGCCTTCATGGGCTCCTGCTGGGAAGTGATGCAATTCCTCCTCCGGCCTCTGGGGGCGCTGCGCTGCAGGAGCCATGTGGGTCCTGGGCACGAGCCCTGTTGCTGCTGCTGCTCCTCCCCTGGCCCTGGGGCTCCTGCTGCTGCCTGGTGGGTCCCCAGCTGCCCTGCTGGGCCTGGGCTGCGTCCTGCTGCTTGAGCTGCTCTGCCCGTGAGCACCCACCACCCTGCCCTCAGCCAGCCTGTGTCTCCAGCCACCCCCTGCCCTGCCTGCAGCCAGCTCCTGCCGCACCCCCAGTACCCCCTGCCCACACCAGCCCGTCTCCAGCCACCCCTGCACCCCTTGCCTGCGGCCAGCACCTGCCGCACCCCCTGCCCTGCCTCCAGCCACCCCCTGCCTGCAGCCAGCCCCCGCCTCCAGCCAGCCCCGTGCCCCCTGCCTGCAGCCAGCCCCTGTCACTCCCCCTGCCCTGCCTGCAAAAAGACCCCAAAAGAGACCTATAAAATTGGGACATCTGGTCACCCTAGCACACTCCCGGGGACCCACACATGTGAAACGGAGCTCATTTCTAGTTCAGGCCCATCTTTTTAAACAAGAACTTTAGGCAGGGTTAACATACATTCGTATTTTCCCGGACAGGTCAGGCTTTTTGGTTCTTAAATCACTGTCCGGGAGGAATTTTTAAATTTTAAAAATTCCTCCCGGGGAAAATATGGACGTATGGTAACCCTGTTGGTACAAAAAATACATACTGGGGCACATCCCTTAAATTGGAACTTTTATAGGGAACCAGTTAAGATTTTGGCAGCTCATCACTGGTAACAGGTGAGCATTGTCTTTAATTTCTGTTATTTTTTAAGTGATTAAGATGGAGACCATGCTGTACTAAATCAATTGTACATCTGCGATATATCATAATAAAATACTATTTATCTTACACTGCACTATTACTTGATAATTCAAATATCTGCAGTTTTTAAACTGCAAAACAACACACTTGTATATTTTGTAATTATTAAACAAAATCTCTAGCATCACAGTTAAAAATTTCTGTGTTCATGCCATGGCCATTTAGTACGTAAAGCATGACACTGGATGATTGCAAACATCATTAGTTGATGGATCACGTTAGTTCAAGTTCTGAGTAACAAGCATCAGGTTAGTTTGAGTGTTTTCCACTCAAACATTTGTCATTTTGCCATTTGCCTGGGAGCAAGGTTGAAAGTGGTTCCACCAAAGCATAGGGAGGCCATTCTAAATTTTCCAAGGGATGTCTATTGTATTTGTTTTCAACAGTTTCAGCGACTTTTCATTGTGTGAGAATGTCAGATTGTGTTAATATTTTTATTACTGTATTGTGAAATAAAAAACTGTTGGAATACTATATGCCTTGTTACATTAACTAAAAATAAGTCTAATATGCTTAACACAATAAATGAAGTTTGCCAGCATGAGAAGAATTAAATTAAATTCACAGAACTTTTTTCTTTTACCCAGTCTGTCTTTCAGCACTGTTCTTGTCCAGGGAATGATGTGTACAGCACTGATGCATTATAATAATTCTCTATTACCATTTCACAGGAAAACATGCACTTCTAATGGCTACATACATGTGAAATTATGATCCCAGTGACAATTTCTTACTCAGGCAGAATTTCCACTGACTTTGTATCTAAACTGTTATCCATTCATCTATCCCATATGTAGTGCTGGTAAGAAATAGCATTTATCATATACTTTACCATCTACCCTAAACTTTGTTCACTCATCCATCTCTGTCAGGATCTCTTCTAAACATTCCACACTTCGAAGCAATTTCTAATAGGTGTCTTCTTAAAGAAAAGAACAACAAAGAACAATCTCTTAGAGAAGCACTTCCTTCTCCTTTGACATCCTTTATGTGGGCTGTCCCCACATAATTACACTAGCCAGGGGTGCTGGTAGGTCAAAATTCAACTCCATACCAGTGGCAAGTTTAAAGGGCTGATATCTTGGTATCACTTTGGGCTGGAATTGGGAGTTTTTATATTACTGGAGAGGAGGAGCTTCCCAGTGGGCAACACTGTCCTTCTTCTAGCCCTTGATTCAAGATATTGTACTTTAAAACAACAATATTATGACTGGAAAAGCTCTTTCAGATAATTTTTTAGAGATAAGAAAATGAGTGAATTTTAAGTCTTCTTCAGACCTGCATACATGAATGCCTCATACTAAGAGAGCCTAGCCTTACAGGTGGACGGATATGAAATACTGTCAATACAAGATTTAAAAACTGAAATATTTCTTGAAAAGTGTTCCTAGTAAACTGTGTGTGCATGTATGTACACATGGATCTAGATAGTAATCTCTCTATACATTCCATATACATGTAGAAATCTCTACATGTACATCCTGCCCAGGACTTGCTAGTATTCAGGTGCTGTATACAGATCACTAGCACAAATCTCCCATAGAACTCTTTATATGAAAGGGAGGGAGGTGGGAGTGAATGGTCTGTGAAAACTAATTTTGTGGGCTCTGTAACATTGTTTAAGAGTAAGATGTGGGGATATATTAACTTAAAATCAAGGATGCCATCTTTTATGGCAAACATAATGTATTGTTATGCTGGAAAATGTTCATGGATGCCATCAAGTGGGTTGTTGATCTATAGGCTTGCTGAAAGCCAATGGGTAATCTCGCTACCCTTCTTTTCAATCTAAATGGACGAAGCAATTAAGCCCATTAATGGGGAGAGATAGTAGGAGACAACTGAAGCTACTGCCCAAGGCAACTGACTGCAAGACAAAGCTTTAGCAGGGCTAAACTGTGTGGTTTAAGGTGTTTCCCTGGGACTGGTTGCAAATGCAGGGACTAAGGGTATGTCTACACTTGTAGAGTTTTTGCGCTGTGATAGGGAACTGCTGAAAGTAAAGCGCTGGTTTGTGTACTCACTCAATTCCTCAGGCGTCAGAGAGCGTTTACACTACTAGCACTTCCATCGCCGACAAGAACAGCGCTGTAGGGCAGCTATCCTACAGCGCAGCTCTCCCGATAGGTCTTGTGGGAAGGGGGGCGGGGTGAGCAGAAGACATTCTGGATCCTTGCTAAGTGCACCGTGCTGCCCTGCTTCATGTCCCAGCAGCCCCATTACTTCCTTGTTTCTTTCATGGTATTTTTAAAAAAACAAAACAAAAAAACAACCCTGCTGTCTGGCTGCTCTCTCTGCCACATCCACAAACAAAGGGAAAGGGAGCGTCAAACTTCCTGGGGTTTACAGGGGGAGGGGCAGACGTCCGTTTATCTTGCATCAGAGCAGCCAAGATGCTGGCCAGAGTGGTCACTTTTGGAACTGTGGGATATCCTTCAGAGGCCAAAAGGAATTTACACTGGTAGAACGTGTCTTCACTTTCACAAGAGCGCAAAAAGAGCTATATGCTTCTCGTGAAGGTGGTTTTCTTTTTGTGGTGAAACTTCTGAATTTCACTGCAAAAAGTCGTTAATTATAGACGCTCCCGCGATTTTAGTGCAAAAAAAAGGGGGGGGGCTTTTTGCGCTTTAAATGGTAAGTGTAAACATAGCCTAAGATTGCTTGGCAAGCTGTATGTGTGTGAGAGGAAAAAGACAGCAAGAGAAACCAATCATGAGCTCCTTGTGCCACAGGACTCACTGGAAAGGCAGACTTGGAAGTTGTGAATAAAAACAACTGCACCTAAGAAATGCCTAACTTGTACCAATTTCTTCTCCTCATGGAAGCAAGGCTCCAAATAGTATCTTATCACTCAGGCCAAAGGGACAACAGTATGAAAGAAAAACTGCTCAAGCCAATTGGTAAGGTCAGACAAGTTTTAGATGTCTAGATCTGATTTTAATTTAAGGCAGCTGGTTATAGTGTATTGTCAAGGCAGCTATTCTACAGCTACTGTATATACATCTAAATCAGGGTCTTAAAATACAGACTTAGTCCTCAGCTTATGAGGTAGGGATCTGACATACAGCCAATGTGGTGGAAGTGCTGTGTACCTGTAATAAAACTGGGAGCTGTGGAGATGGTTGGGGAGCTCATGCAAGTGACTTACCTTATTCTGAGCCATTCTAGCACCTGTGGCATGAGCTATAGAGGTTATTACATTCTTGGGGCTGCAGTAATACCCATGGAACTGCTGCAGGAAGAGAGGAGGAGACTAGGGTGGGTTTCTAAGTTCCGTGCACAGAGAATGTACCTTGTGCGCACATGGTCTTCCTCCCCTTCTGATAACTATGGGTGGGTAATAATTACTGGAAAGGGTACGGTTTCTCTCCCACATTGATGCTGCCATTTTGTAGCCATCAGCCAAGTGCATTTCTCTTCCACTGTGCACATATATGTCGTCTCCCAGCTTCCTGACAGCTGGCTGAAGACCCCACTGCCCTGTTGTGCTGCCTTCATCATCATCTCAAAAGTGGGGGAAATGCAGATTAGGCAAGTGACTGAGTTTGAGAAGTACACTGCTACTTTGTGCATGTGGATGGCTGGGGCGTGGGGGCAGGGCTGGGAAAGGAAAGTTATCCATAGTTGGGTAGCTCCATCCTTAGCTCCACATTATTTAAGGCATGAAGCGTTACTGCAGCAACTATAGTCTGATATTTAATTGTGTACTTAGGGACCTTTAACCAAATCACAATAAGTGCTCTAGCACCATTTCTCCTTTACTAATCAGTCCTTGGAAGTCACACTGACACATTACTGTGCATTATGCTAGTTATTTACTCCTAAAGTTACAGAATTTATAAAAATAAGCCCATTACAGTAGTCTCCAAGTTCAGTATAAAAAAAACCCCAAAAGTAAACCAAAAATAAATTAGCTACATTGAAAATATTTTTTAAAAAATACTCTTAATAGCACCATCTGCCCCACACCCGCGGGCAAAAATGCCAGAGAACAGGTATGTTTGATAATGTGTTTTAAAAAAAACCTCAAGAATGTTACTAGGTGCTTTTCTTTACAAAAAAGATATATTTGGACAAAAAATGCAAACAAACAGTTAATAGTAGTAATTGCCTGCAAAATTTTACTAAGCTATATTTGAGTCACAAGAGCAAACCAAACACTCTCCTTCCCCTCCACCCCCCGGCCCCCCACCGCTCTCTGACTTAAAATACTTGAAATGAATTTATTTTTCACATTAGGTTTCTAGCTGCAATTCATGTCTGTGGCTGAAACACTATTGTACTGTTATTGTAAGAGAAATTTTGATAGTCCTTTATAGTGTTGCTAGTGGAAACCACTATTGTAAACACACAAAGAAAGGGGGATTAAAGGAGTCAAATTCATCCCTGGTGTATTTCCAGTGGAGACAGTGTTGTTGCCCCACAGATAAATTTGGTCCAGTGTCACTTTCCAAAGAGGACTGAAAAGGATTTATTGAAATGTTTCCATGGATTCCTCTTTATTTAGGGCCAAATTCTGCATAAAAATGTGTGTGCATGTGACACAGCCAGGAAGACGGATCTCCGATTGAAGACCCAAGCCTGGGGTGTGTCACTATTGCGAGGAACCTGTGAAATCACAAGAACTGCAACAAGCGGCAGTATGAGAGGGCCACAGGACTGCAGCAAAGAATGTGAACTATCTTCCTTTCAGACTGAAGAGAAATTGAAGGAAGCAATCAAGCATGCACATGTGGCTGTAAGTCTTGAGTTGGACTTTTCAGGAGGTGCCATCCAGGTGAAAGCGATGAGCATCTGATTCTGGGCTCTTTTGGAGGTATGCCCGGCCTCTGGAATAAAATGGTTAAGTCTGGGACCAAGAAGAAATGAGTCCTGTGTCATGCCAGCCCAGCAATGTAAACCAAGGCTTTCAGAGATCTCCATTAACTGTGTGCTCCTCTTATTGTGAGTACCAAACTTGAGATTGCTAGTGTCTCATTTTTACAAGTGTTGAGTACTAACAATTCCAGTTAAAAATCAATGAGAGCTCTGGATATACTGTACCTTGGGGGGAAGGGGGGGATCTCAGTTGCTGGGTGTCTTGAGTTAGGCTTCCAGTTATTTAGATACTCAGAGTTAGTGGGACACTTAAAACTTGTAACCTTAGTCTCTCAGTGCCTCAGTTCCACATGTTTCAGAGTGGTAGCCATGTTAGTCTATATCAGCAAAAACAACGAAGAGTCCTTTGGGGTTAGTCTTGTTCCCCTACCTATCAGTGGTGTTGTGAAGGTAAAATTCAGTCTTGTTTGTGAGCTCAGATACTACAAGCATCATAGAAAAACCCATGAAGAAGTTAATTCTGTATTCAGAATTCAGGATGTGCTGGGAGGGGCTCTCCGGGGCTTTAAGGTTAGATTTTAGCTACTGATTTGAGAGTTGAGCCAATGCATGTTGATGACAATGAAAAGAATTCCATTTACTTTAGTAGGCCCTGAATCAGGCCCTGAATGCTGGATTTCCCTGCTTCTGGTAGAGTGCACCTTGAGGGTGGCCAGGTGTCTGGGTTTGGATAGCCTGCAGTAAGGAAGGCCTGGGGCTATCCATCCAATGATGGGCATAAAGAAAAATACTGAACAACTTCGCAAGCTGTCCTGTACACATAAGGAAGCAAAGGTCCCATATAACATAGAATGTGATCATGTAATTAAAGACTACATCATAATGCATGCCTGCAAAGGGCCAGAAATAAGGTTGCACAAAAAACCATTGTTCTGATATTTCCTGACTTGAATTTGTATTTCTAACGTTCTGTACAAAATGTAATATTTGAGATATGCTCTACAAACAGTAAAATCCAAAGATATGAATGAGCAAATGGACTCAGAGACAAGCAGTTCATGAGAATATACTGCTTAAATATTCTTCTGCATTTTGTGCAGCTAACCAAGGAGTCCTTTCAAGACAGAAAATGAGGATGGAGTGGATGAGGATGGAGCCATGAGTATGTATCCAGTAAGGTCCCTTGAGCCGCAGAAGAATTTTATTGGAAGGAAGAAATTACTACAAATTAAGTCTCCCTTGCAGCACTATAATAACTAACCTGGTATTATTAGTTGAACCATTTGCCTTAATTTACCTTGATAACTAATTCCATAACATTGAGAAGGCTCTTATGATATTTTAATAATAATTCATACTATCATGTTATACATATATAAAAAATACATATTGTTTGCAGGAACTTCAAAACATACAGTAAGACTATTACACATTTATATTTTCTAACTATAAAAATGTCACCACGGATGTGCTGGGAGGGGCTCTCCGGGGCTTTAAGGTTAGATTTTAGCTACTGATTTGAGAGTTGAGCCAATGCATGTTGATGACAATGAAAAGAATTCCATTTACTTTAGTAGGCCCTGAATCAGGCCCTGAATGCTGGATTTCCCTGCTTCTGGTAGAGTGCACCTTGAGGGTGGCCAGGTGTCTGGTTTTCAATCAGAATGTCTAGTTGAAAAGGGGACCTGACAGTGTTCAGTCAGATCTACTGGTCAGACACCCACAGTCCGATTACTGCTGGTGGGGAGGCACTGGGTCATCACTGGCCCCAGCTCCTACTCAGACGGGACTCTCTACCTGCCTCCTACTTGTGTCGGGTGGTTGCAGCTCCTAGCCCTGGCAAAGCAGGCAAGTCCCTTCTGACCTGGAAGGGGGGTAGAGGAGTAGATGGGGGAGGAGCCTTGGGGGAAGAGGTGGGGAAGGGGCGGGGCCTGAGACGGGAAAGGCAGGGTAGGAGAGATTCTGGCACTCCTGCTGGAGTGTCCAGTTTTTAAATATTACCAGGTTGGCAACCCTATATTGCTTCATCATTTCTGCCAGAGACCATTTATTCCTAGGGCTCATAAAAATACTGAAAAGCAGGTTTTTTTGCCTTGGGAACACATCAAGTGTTATGGGTGTCTGTGTAAAATGCCATGAAGGTAATAACCCGCAGACACATTCCTGTGCTGGATGCCCTGTGGAGGTTTTTCCACTTACAAAAAAAGTGATATAAATACATAACAAAGTTAATTTTCTTGGTTCTATTGCACAGAATTCTTTTACAGTCTTTTATGAATTCCAATATTTTCCCTCCTGATATGTTTTAGTAATGTATGTTCTATTCATATCTGTTGTGCTCAAATATACAATAGAATATGATTTAAATCTCTTTATTACTATATATTTGTTTATTCTTTCTGAACATATAACAAATTGAGAGGACTGAGGGACTGAAAATGATCTCGTTTTTTAAGTTTTGGGAACAGAAGAGGGTGGTTTTGGTTGACTAGCTCACAGACTGTATAAACACAGAGTGAACAATGTGCCAACTACTGGCTCAGTACGCAAATGATCCCTATTCAGGAATGTATCTTGTGCAGAAGAGCATTAATCTGCTCCTGTGTGCTGGCTGGCTCCCCTCCCCCCAACCTCTCTGACAGATTGTTCATGGCTAGAAGCACACATCTGTACAGGGAGGAGTGGCTGCATCAGGGGGCATGTGTGGATTTAGATACCACGCTTGTCCTGACCCTGGGGCCCTCCCCATCACATGCCTCTGCAGATTTTTGCAAGCAAGCAAGTATTTCAGTGGACAACCCCACCCTGCACTACTTTCAAAAATGGGACTTAGGACCTTTTGAAAATTTTACCCTAGGTCAAAAGCCACTCAATTTGGGAAGCTGTTTATTGTGCTAACTTCACAATAATGCAGAACTCTTACCTATTTTTTTGGTTCATTTAATGAAGAATTTAGAATGATACCAGTTTGATTTTTTTTTTTTTTTTAAACTGAAAGCATGATTGATTCTGGGGTTGTTTTTTTTTTTTTCAGTTAAACTTTTCAGTATAAGCAGCTTTCCAACATAGGATCTATCTGTGTTTAAGACATCTGAACAAGGATTTGCTGGACCTAAATCTAGTTGTAACACAGTGATAAATGAAATGAGAAGTTACTTTTTTCTAGTAACAAGTCTATACTCACCTCACCAGAAGAGAAAAGAGTGTTCATATCCATTGTTAAGAGCTTGGTCAAAAGACAACTTTTCCTGTGTTTCTTTACTGTAGTTCCCCTAGGAAAAAAACAAATGCCATAACTTTTACCATGATCACACTAAAATAATAATATTTATATACTATACCAATAACCTTTCTTATGGTTAATTTTATCTTAGAAAAATGTCTGGTCACTCCTCTAGGTGAATAAACAGTCTTTCAGACACATTCAGTATTACAGGTTGACCCAATGTTAATGTTAAAGCACTTTAACCACTCACTCCACCTGCTCTGAATAAACCAGGGGTAAACAGATGGGCTTTGGAATGTGACCTGAGGGTTTACACACTCAAGCTCTGTTGAAACAAATTTTGTTTTCTTTGGGAATTAAGTAATGAAGTGAGCATCTAGACTCTGGAGTATATGTTTCTCTGGATTTGCCTCTGGAATATTTATTGATATTAAAGCACTAAGAAGAGGCTAGACAATGTAAATTAGTGACATTACATTGCATTTCTAAATCAAATCAAAAGAAAGGTATATGTACTCCATCTTAGCATTTTCTATGGAATCCATCACTGTAGCATCAAAGTGCTACATAGGTAATTAGATCTTTATAGGCCAATCTGTAGTGGACTTCATGGAGTTTTCTGTGCTTTATCCACATCTTTGTAAGGTGCATATATATTTAACTCAAAGAGGAGGTCTGGTATCATGCCCCAAAGGTAGCAAGGCACCATATTAGTCTCGTCTTCTCTGAAATTTGGCTCTGAGGAGATAGGCTGCTGACTGTTCACAAGCTCTTAGAGCATCTGTGTTTCTTCCACCCTTAGCCCTAGTTGCAGTGAATTACAGAAATGTAACCGAGAGGCAATAAACATATGGATTACTGTCGCCAGAACCTCACCCAGGAAGAAGAATTGAAATCTGTTAGACTAAATATAGAAGACATTTTTCACTCCAGTGCTACCCAGTTATGAAGGTTCAATGGGTCAGCCAGAGGCTTCATACCAGTTTGACAAATGGAGGTAAAGGGCAGACCTCTTTAATGGAAGGAGAGGACAGAGGCCTGCGTAATACTTCTAATCATTTCAACTATCTAATCTGCAACATTTCAATCTAGGTGAAGTTTGAGTCAGCTGTTTCTGATCCAAACGCTCATCTTCTGTAGGCAATGTCACATGCTTGTGATGGCATTGGCTGTGTCCATGGAAAGTTAGATATATAGCTGGATGTCCCTGGTGTATTATTGGCAGTGGAGCTAGTGGCATCCCACCACTCCTCCAAATAATCTCATGTATACCAACTGTGCAGCGTACTGCAACCTCTCCTTCTCATGCCTCCTTGACTTTAACTTTCAATCCTGCCATCTCTCCAAAGCTCTACTCAAAATTTGCTCTCACATGCTTCTGTGAGGTGCATATCTGGCCCCTCTTAAACCCTCCACTGATACCTATTGTCTACAGATCAAGTTCCTCCATGTCTTACTCCTGAGGGAATTCTGCGCCAAAAATTAAAAATTATGTGCACAATATTTAAAAATTCTACAAAATTCTGCAAATTTTGTCAATAAATAAATGTGGCTCCAGCATGGCAGTGGGGAGCACAGACCATTGGCTGCACTGAGGTAGGAGATCACCCTGAAGCCCCCACCTCCCCCAGTATAGGGATTCGGCAGTGAGGCTGCACCTGACCCTGACACAGTGCAAGGGCTGGGCCTGCCCCAGAAACACCCTGAGACCCTGCCCCTCTGCACCAGCTGTGGATGGACAGGCTCAGCCCAGCAGGATCCAAGTGTGGAGGGATCCAAGTGTGGGATGAGAGGTTTCAGTGTGGTGCAATCTGGGGGCGGGCGGTTCAGTGGGAAATCTGGATGCATAGAGGCTCATTGAGGGGTTCTGGGTGCAGGGGCAATGGGACTCTGTTGGGGATCCAGGTGAAGTTGGTTGGGGCTCAGTAGGCAGGGCTCGGTGTGGGGAGACGGGGCTCGGCAGGGAGTTCTGGGTGTGAGGGGCTCAGTGGGGGGGGTCCGGGTGCTGAGGGGAGTAGAGCTTGATGGGGTGGGGGTTCAGGTGCAGCTGGTTGGGGATTAGTGGGGTGAGGGTCTGGGGGGCTCATTGGAGGGGTCCAGATGTACGGGAGTAGGGCTTGTCAGGGTGAGGGTTTGATGGACCTGCTTAATGGAGGACCCCAGCTGCTGCTAAGGGGATGCTGCATGCTGGGCTCCCATTTCTCCTGTGAGTCCCCATCCCCTTTTTCTTTTCCATCCCACCCCCACCCGCACATGCCTCTCCCCCTGCCCTATTCCACCTCCTCTTCCCCCCACCCCTCACCCACTCTTCTCTCGTTTCCCCACCCCACCTTAGCCAGCCCCACCACGGGCACTCACTGTTGCACAGAATAGAAAACAGGAAGGCTTCCAGCACACAGAAGGGGAACACGACTGGTACTAGGACCCAGGAGGTGGTGTTCAGCTACAGAGTCAGGGGAGCAGAGACACAGAGCCTCCATCAGTGGGGCAGCTCTCCACTTGCAGAACAAGAGGGGGCAGTGACATGTAACCCCATGTGCCCCCCATGCTTTGCCTCTGTTTGGAGCAGGGCAAAAAAACTGCACCCATGGTTCCCCCCAGCTTCTCTTTGCTTCCCTGCCGTTTTCTGCAAGGAAACATAGGAAATCTGCAGGGGGTGGGGGTGTTTTCTGTGGGTATGCAGTCCTGCAGAATCCCCCCTGGAGTAATATCTTAGCTCTCTTCTACTCTTCTGCACTCATCTCCTTTTGCTCCCTCTACCACCAAGGACACTCCTCTGACATGCTTTTTATATCCTTCCCCTACCGCTGCCTTCTTTCAGGTGGCTCCATTTGCCCAGAACCCCCATACTCTGGCAGCTACACTTCACCCTAGGTTTCTTTAAGTTCCTTCTCCAAACATGCTTCCCTTATTTAAAAACCAACCAAAGACAAACAACAAAAACAAGGCACAAAACACTTGTGCATGCATCAGTACCTCAGCAACTGAATTATCAGACAGTTGTCACACGTAGTCAACTGCCCTTTTGTAAATGCATCTTTAAGCTATGAATATTTTTTCCCCTTAATATAGATGTCAGACTTGCAGGTCTAATTTTCAGTCTCATAGAGCTTCTCTTTTAAGAAGGGATTGTTATTGATTCATCTCAATCCTGAATGCATATCACCTGTAGACTAACCCAGTGTGTCATCTGCTTTTATCTTATCCAAATATGTGCTTATCACTGTTTCAACAATCTTTTCTCCAATTTGACCTCATTAGCACCCATAAACACATCCTTCATAGAAGCATTATTAAGGTTCTACAGACCCAAATAGAAATGCAAAGTCCACCCTCTTAAAACAATTAGCTAATTCATAATTTCTTTTTCAGGAAATCAATAATTATTTACACTGTTGCCCTCTGATTTTTCTCATTCACAACTCTACCCATAAATACTCTTGTCTTAATATTATACCTCATGCTGCTTCCAAGATCCACAGATATTCCCTTCCTGTATGGAAACAGTGGCTCTGCCCCTCTGTGGTAGCAATACCTGTGGACCCCGTGGAGGGTTCTCTGCAGTCTGGGAATCAGCATGAGGAAAGGAGGTAGGCAGGCATGGAACTTACACTCCCCTTCCCCCTTGCTCTGTAGAGCTCAGGATGGGAAGTAATTCAGCTAGGGATGTGTTAAGTGGCCCACTTGTCCCTAGGGAATCTTCTTTTAATTGGGGAATCTCGTGCCAGCTAGGTTGAGGCAGCCACTGCCAAGGCAAATAGGACCAGAACTGATGCAGAGGATCTCTGTACAGAATGCCTGGCCTCTGTAAGATTCCTCAGTCAATGTGTAATCTAGGAGACCTGCTGGGTTTGTGGGCAAGCCCCCAGCCTCTTATGCAGTGGGCAATCTATTCCCTTGATGGAAGAATAGTAAACTTCACAAGGAAAGCCTCAATGTGATTTTTCTCCTCTAATTTTCCTCCCCCTGCCGGATGCGGTGACAGGGTTTATTTTTCCTCCACAAAATACCATTTACATTTCCTATGTTCTTCCTCTTAGCAAACTAAAAATTCTGCAGAATTTTACTCTATGACTCCATAGTATCTGCTTTTTACTCCAAATTTAAAAACAAACAAACACACAATGTGGATAGGTGACAAGTTAAAGTTTTCTGGAACATTACACATGCTCTCTGTGCCATCTCTCATACCTCTTCAATAAGCTTTAGTCAATTTTCATCTATAGCAACCCTTGCTTATAAACAATTATCAATTTTGCTTAATACTTTTATTTGTATCAAATTTTGCCTTTAAAGTTAATTTAACCTAAAATTCCTCCAATGGTGGAAGTGTGGAACCTTATTAAAAAGTGATCACCATCTCCCAAGCTATCCTTAATAAAGACCTCACTTATTAAATTCTTCATACCGGACAATAGCTTGTCGTCCTCTAATTGTGTATACTGAATGAAAAAGTGATCCTTCACTAAAGTCAATGAAGCCCCTTCCTCTGGCACTTCCTTTAAAAAAATACAAAATTTATGCTTTAATATTCCAGACCTGTGGTAAATTAAAATCTGTGATTATCACTGTAGTGCTTAATCTAATGGTTACCTACTGCATCTCTCCCCTAAAATTTCAAAGAATAGTTCGTTATCCTGATCCAGAAAGGGATAACTACTTCCTGCAAAAAATACTTGGCTCCTTGCCACTCAGCATTTCAATTTTAACAATTTGTGCCCATAACTGAAGATCCCTTTTCAAATAAAATGTAAAAAGAATCCCCAAATCCACATATTTGATTACATGTAATGTAGAGGTTCCTAATACCCACTAACAAGGTCCTACAACAATCCTTTGCAACTCCCCTGCAACCAGTTACTTGGAAACAGGAAGGTGTTGGGATTTCTACCAATTGCTGTTCCTGCACAGTGACTCAGTCTTTCATATCCACATCTGGCTATTTAGCATTTTATAAATTTGAAGCTCCACCCCCCCTCAGCTCATGTAAGAAGATGCTTTGCCTCTTTATTCTGCTACCTACTGACAGCTGCAAAAGGAGAGAATATACACTACATTTCTCCTTCCTCATAGCTTCCCAAGAATAGGAGAGGGAGAAGAGAAGGTCTCGGTCTCTCTCTCAAGAACGGAGTAGTAGAGAGAGAGAGATCCTCAGTCAATAACTCTGCAGCTCATAACTTTCCTAAGAATCAGCAGCATTAAACAGATATGATTCACGATAGTTTCTTTGCCAACAGGATTCAGAACAGCAATGGTCAAACTGACCAAAGTCTTGTAGATTTCACGCTGCAGTTTCCTGAAAAGCTGTGAGCTGCAACTGCTGATTTGGAGCAGTCTGTTTGCAAACTCAGGAAGACAGCAGTGCGCCAGTTTGAATTTGAGAGATTATTGTCACAACTGTAAGTGGTAGAGGGTGGGGGTGTGTGTGTGTGTATGTATAAAATGAAAACTCAGATTCTGTAGCAGTTGATGGTACAGATCCTTTCACGCACCAGGACAAGGCTTCTCCTCATCCAGAGCAAATGAACTTTCTACTCTATACTCATAGGCGTAACCCTGGATCTCCACTAACTCATCCATGCATTCTATTTGGGGGCAGCACAAAGAGCTCTTGTGCACTTGCTCTGTCAACTACTCACCTTTCCCCCAGATTCTCTGAGTGGTATTATTGAAAGTTTTGAGCCAGCCCTCTACACCCATGGGATCTTTCATTCATATAGTGCAGTGATCCACCAACAGTTTTAGGCTTTGAACATTTTTTTTTCTAAACATCAGAAACAGACCTTTGTTTATGCAATGAATGCTATTCCAGTAGTGTGTAAACTTGCATTATCTTTGTGCATGCTAAGTTAAAACAATTTATTGAGTTTCACACAAAGTGCATTTTGTAAGTGTCTGAGGACCAACAGGAGTGCTTAGTTTCCATTATGAGGTCTCTTGACTAATATGGTGAAACAAAATAGGAAGAGGTTTAAGTTTTGATAATAGAGTTTGCAAGACATTTGTACTAGCTAAAAAAAATATAATATGGAAGTGCCCCCCACAAACCATTCCCTTTTTCTAATCAAGTCATATGTCAGGGTAATTAATAATTTTTAATATATACAATTTAAACAATGTTTAACTGGAATAACTAAAACTACTTAAGACAAATTCAAATGTGCAGTTTTATAGTAGAATAATTATTAGTGCAATTTTATAGTGGAATTACAGTTCTGCCACATTGTTTGATTTGTTGGCTTTACCGCTGAAAGGAACCTTGACAATTAAGTCACAACCTCATAGTAAAAGGCATACTTTGTTCTTTGAGCAAGATGTATATTTACACTAAATTCCTAGAATGTTTATTGGTTTTCTCAGCTGACTTACCAAAGTTTGCCAACTTCTCAATAATGTGAATACAGTTTTGTCCAGAACCAGAAGTTAAACTGTGACATAGTCTCCCCAGTACACAGGGATACTTTTTCACTAAACACCATGTTTCACTACAAACTCAATATACATTACTTCAGTAGAGTTAATTTAGCTTAAGCCAGTTTTAGAATAGTAAACTGGAAAACAAACTGTAAAAGGTTAATTCAAAAAATTTAAGTTACCATTTTTTCATTTTTCACATTTCATACTGGTGTCTGCTTATGCCTGCTATTGATACTTTCAAAACGTGTTTTTTAGAGTCATGCTTTAACTTTTCCTGTTTAAAAAAACAACAACAGCCTGTTCTGAAGCCACTGACTTCTAGAGACGGCAGAAAGCATTAAGGAAGAGTAGAAAAAAGTGGGAATGTGGAACTAAATAAATACATTTCTTTTTCGGAGACAGGTCACCTACTATATACTAGATACATACTAAATAAATGGAAAATATTCCTGAAGTCTGTTTTATATTTTCTCTTTGCCCATTTAAGACAAGAAGTTATTTCCTAGATTCCTAGCTATTACCTATCACAGCTGGTTACATCCATTCTTACTAATGGTCTTCAATACATTTTTGAACCGTTTTTAAGATACACTACCTATTGCAGATGAATATAGGGTACAATGGAGCAAATCAGAATTTTTGTGACAAAAATAAAGAAGGGCTCAAGGGACTTTGTGCAAGTACGAAAACACCCAGCCAGCCTGGGCTCCCAGAGATCAGTATCTTTCTGAGCTGTGCGGAGGGAAAGCTCAAGAGGTCACTTATCCCAGGGTTCCCGTTGCCCAGGGACGGGGATCAGCGGGAAGTCTCTCCATAGGTGCATATCACATCCCCCTGAACTCCAGAAATACACGGGAATCTGCTACCCAGCGCCGGGCTCGCTCGCTTCCTGCCGCCCTTCGCCTGCTTGGTTTAGCTCCGCACCCGAGCCCCAGTCCCAAGCAGGCAGCTGAAGCCCGGCTAGGCAGGCTGCCGCAGCCCGCGTCTCACCTGCTAGGAGGCGTCAGGATGCAGCCCGCAGGCGGGGAGGGCAGCGGCCAGTCACGGGGCGGCGGGAGCTTGTCAGCCGCTTTTGTAAGCTGCGGGCGCAGCAGCACCGCCCAGTGCCGGAGAGTTCGCCGCCGCCGCGCGCCCGGTGCGGCCCAGCCAGCCAGCCAGCCAGCCCCCGGGGGCGGGCTGCGAGGAGCCGTCACGTGCCCCGGCGGCCACCTGGTCCCGGGGCTGCGCTTGGCAGAACAGCAGCAGCTGCTGAGCTTGCTCCTGAGCTGAGGACGGTTCTTGAGTTCTCCCTGTCCCCCTACTCCGGCATTCAGTCCCCCATCGCTCTGCAGGGCTGGGGGGGCCTCTGGTCAGACCTCCCCCATTAGCCACGCCGCCCTGCTGAGAGGAAGGAAAAGGCTGGGGCCCGGGGCAACTCCTTCCCCTGGGGGCATGAGAGAGGGGCCAGTGTCTAGACAAAACCGCCTCATTGTCTATCTGCACCAGAAGCGACTTGCAGTAGCACTGACAAGGTTAATTGTCATCGCTAATTAATACTTGGCTGGAGAGTGTCCTGGAGGTGCCAGGTACCAAAGAGTGTCACACCCCGTCTGGCGGCTGGTTGTCATGAATTTAACATGGATCTTAATTTTAAAGGCCAGAAAAATCATATGCTGCTTCTTTAAATAGGCTGCTTGTAACTAATTCAAGAACAGTCACTAGGGTAATTGTTTCAGGGGATTTGCTCAGCCTCAGCTAATCCATTTATTCCTGACGGAAAAGCCAAAGGAAACTTCTTCCCACTTTCTTCTCCAAAATATCTCCTCCCCTCCCATGTTCAGTAACTTCCAGTGCAGGCAGCAGCTCCAAGGGTTTAAAAATCAGGATTCAGACTGCTCCCAAAGTGATGAGTGAGTTGGAATGAAGAGATTTAGAAGAATAATTCTTCTACTTTTTTTGTTTTTGTTTGTGATCCTTTGAGATTCACATTACCAAACTTTTCATTGCAACTATTTGGGCTAACAAATTTATTTGAGCACAAGCTTTCGTGAGCTGCAGCTCACTTCATCGGATGCATGTAGTGGAAAATACAATGGGGAGATTAATATGCATAGAGAACATGAAACAATGGGTGTTACCATACACACTGTAAGAAGAGTGATCAGGTAAGGTGAGCTATTACCAGCAAAAAAGGGGGGCGGGGGGTAACCTTTTGTAATGATAGTGAAGGTGGGCCATTTCCAGCAGTTGACAAGAACATCTGAGGAACAGGGTGGGGGGGAGAGGGGGGAATAAACATGGGGTAATACTTTTACTTTGTGTAATGACACATCCACTCCCAGTCTTTATTCAAGGCTAAGTTAATTGTATCCAGTTTGCAAATTAATTCCAATTCAGCAGTCTCTCGTTGGAGTCTGTTTCTGAAGTATTTTTGTTGAAGAATTGCCACTTCTAGGTCTGTAATCAAACGACCAAAGAGCTTGAAGTGTTCTCCGACTGGTTTTTGAATGTTATAATTCTTGACGTCTGATTTGTGTCCATTTATTCCTTTACGTAGAGACTGTCCAGTTTGGCCAATGTACATGACAGAGGGGCATTGCTGGCACATGGTGGCATACATCACATTGGTAGATGTGCAGGTGAACGAGTCTCTGATAGTGTGGCTGATGTGATTAGGCCCTATGATGTCCCCTGAATAGATATGTGGACACAGTTGGCAACGGGCTTTGTTGCAAGGATAGGTTCCTGGGTTTGTGTTTTTGTTGTGTGGTTGCTGGTGAGTATTTGCTTCAGGTTGGGGGGCTGTCTGTAAGCAAGGACTGGCCTGTCTCCCAAGATCTGTGAGAGTGATGGGTCGTCCTTCAGGATAGGTTGTCAATCCTTGATGATGCGTTGGAGAGGTTTTAATTGGGGGCTGAAGGTGATGGCTAGTGGCTTTCTGTTGTTTTCTTTATTGGGCCTGTCCTGTAGTAGGTAACTTCTGGGTACTCTTCTGGCTCTGTCAATCTGTTTCTTCACTTCAGCAGGTGGATATTGTAGTTGTAAGAATGCTTGATAGAGATCTTTTAGGTGTTTGTCTCTGTCTGCTACTCTGAAACCTATTTGGGCTAGAAACTTAATTTTTTAAAAATGAAAGCTGAGCTCACAGTCACATAATTCCCGGAACTGGGGTTTTAAGAAGAGCAAACTTGAAGAAGCTCGTAAGAAAAGTGAAATCTGCAAATTTTTGCCAGATAGTGCCCTAGGGCAATGAAAGTTCCTCTCCTCCTCTTTAAGGTTCCCCCTCCAAAGGACACTTGCACCTGACAGAGCCCAATGCGCCACACAGAGGTCCTTACTACGGGATCTGATTGCAGGTTCAGGGCCTATATTTTTCTGTGTTTAATAATATTATCTGCTAAATACATTACATCATGCTCTTCATCTCAGTCTGTAGCTTTAAGGAGATTTTGCATGACTTCCCCTTTCTGAAGGCCTGAAGAACAGCTCTGGAGCTTGAAGGCTTCCACCTTCCTCCAACGGAAGCTGGTCCAAGAAAAGATATTACTTCACCTACCTTGTCTGTCCTTTTCACTAATGAATCACAATACTAAAGCCATTTACACTTTTCTTGATGATATCTTACAGCTGCTTATCTATAATATGTTAAACCCTCTCTTAAAGAGGCCATCTGTGTGCAGGTATAAGCACTCTGGTAACTACACAAATTAAGAGCATGGAAAGTGTGGGCTGTACAGCATGTTATCTGCTGAAATGAAGGGGTGTGATGAGTGGAATGGTGACCTTGACTGCTATGTGGGAGACCTGGCTTTGATTTCTGGTCTGTTTCTTGTTTGTCAGCTCTGCAGGAGCTTTGAGGACTGTGGAGCTAGTACACTAACCCCCTCATGGAGGGTGGTTGTGCTTCACCTCACTCAACAGTGACAGTTCAAGCTGAATGAGGACTGGCGCTTCCAGGCTCAGTCGGGAATCTTCCCCATTGCTTCTAGGCAGGAAAGATGATGTTGTGATGTAGGGCCAGAGAATGGAAGCCATAGCAATCTGTAACAGGGATGATTTAAAGTTAATGCAGACTTGACCTAATGCTGATTTCCAGCTTGCACCCCAGAAAGGGAGAACTTTTCCTTTACAGCATTGCTAACCACAAATGTTTAAAAATCATGAGTCAGGACCCTCCAAATTCATGAGATTAAAATAATGATACATTTGGGGTTCTTTGGATATGCTCTGTATTTTTTGAATGTTTAGCATTGGACATAATCATAGGACTTAAGGAACAGGTCTTCAAGAAAAACCTCCAAACAGCATGAGACTCTCAGTAAAATCAGGGTAGCAACATAGTTACATGTTGAGACTTTGGATAAATCCTGAAAAAACAATGACCTTTATCTGATCTGCTATTCCCAGAAAAAGACAGGCCTTTTTTGTTGGATGGTTGGTTATACCCAGTGAATGGGAGATTTGTCGTGTTTGGGTGTAGGTTACTTAGGGGTCAGTCCTGAGACCGGTTTTGTTCCACATCTTTATCAATGATCTGAATGATGGGATTAATTGCACCCTCAGCAAGTTCCCAGATGACACTAAGCTGGGGGCAGAGGTAAATATGCTGGAGGGAAGGGATAGGGTCCAGAGTGACCTAGACAAATTGGAGGATCGGGCCAAAAGAAATCTGATGAGGTTCAACAAGGAGAAGTGCAGAGTCCTGCACTTAGGCAGGAAGAATCCCATGCACTGCTACAGACTGGGGACCGACTGGCTAAGCAGCAGTTCTGCAGAAGAGGACCTAGGGGTTACAGTGGATGAGAAGCTGGATATGAGTCAGCAGTGTGCCCTTGTTGGCAAGAAGGCCAACGGCATATTGAGCTGTATTAGTAGGAGCATTGCCAGCAGATTGAGGGAAGTGATTATTCCCTTCTATTCGGCACCGGTGAGGCCACACCTGGAGTATTGTGTCCAGTTTTGGTCCCCCCCCCCCCCCACAGGAGGGATGTGAACAAATTGGAGAGAGTCCAGTGGAGGGTAATGAAAATGATTGGGGTCTGGGGCATATGATTGATGAGGAGAGGCTGAAGGAACTGGGGTTATTTAGTCTGCAGAAGAGAAGAGTGAGAGGGGATTTGATAGCAGCCTTCAACTACCTCAAGGAGGGTTCCAAAGAGGATGGGGCTAGTCTGTTCTCAGTGGTGGCAGATGACAGAACAAGGAGCAATGGTCTCAAGTTGCAGTGGGGAAGGTATAGGTTGGATATTAGAAAACACTATTTCACTAGGAGGGTGGTAAAGCACTGGAATGGGTTACCTAGGGAGGTGGTGGAATCGCTATCCATAGAGAAAAGGAGTACTTCCGGGACTCCTGGAAATGTGCTAGAAATGGCCCACCTTGATTATCACTTCAAAAGGTTTTCTCTCCCCCCACCCCACTCTCCTGCTGGTAATAGCTCATCTTAAGTGATTGCTCTCCTCACAATGTATATTTTTTCATGGGCTGTGTGTATATAAAATCTCCTCACTGTACTTTCCACTTTATGCATCCGATGAAGTGAGCTGTAGCTCACGAAAGCTTATGCTCAAATAAATTGGTTAGTCTCTAAGGTGCCACAAGTACTCCTTTTCTTTTTGCGAATACAGACTAACACAGCTGCTACTCTGAAATCCATCCATAGAGGTTTTTAAGGCCCGGCTTGACAAAGCCTTAGCTGGGATGATTTAGTTGGTGTTGGTCCTGCTTTGAGCAGGGGATTGGACTAGATGACCTCCAAAGGTCTCTTCCAACCCTAATATTCTACGATTCTGCCTTTGAGGTGGGGAGCTCCCACTGTGACCCATACACTTCCAGCATTGTGCCATTCCAATTAACACAAATAAACAGTGTCCAAATTCCCCTACCTTGTGCTGTAAATGTGTTGCTAATTATCATTAGTGAGGCAATTCTAGACAGACAGCTGAGTTCACAGGGTTATCTTTCGTGTCTGTTTAGAAGGTATACTAAAACCTTTCATTGGTCTAATGTTTTCAGGTTTGCTAAGTTAAACCTGTGTGAGATAAAAATCAACCCACTAAGCAGGTCATGTGCTGTACTTTAAACCAGCAGCTTTATGAACATTTAATGACTTATTTTTCATTTAATTCCTTTAGCACTTTAAAATGAATTTAGTGCATGTGAAAGGTGCTTGACTGACACCTAGAAATTGAACTCCTGTGTTTACACACATAAGATACAATTCAAGCAGTAGCAGTGCAAACTTCTCCTTGCTACCCCATCAGTATACCTCCTCCCTGGAAGAAGCATGGCCAGCTAGAGGGCCATCCAGTCTCCATGCCCATTTGGCTCTTTGCTGAGATTGTCATTCGTTCCAGCACAGCAAGAGTGGTAGTTTTTTGGAATGTGAGTACTAGTATATTTGAATCTGGACTGACATCACCAACCTATTTCACACCTGCCACAAACACAGCTGGGCCAGACTGGATGTAATGAATTATTCAACAATAGTGAGACCTATCTGAGCTCAACAAAAAGTTTGTTGTTTCACAGTAGTGGCAGTCTAGGAGCAGAACCATCCACTCAACATTAGAATACTTTGGGTCAGTCTGGTAAGATTGGAAATTGCCTTGAGAAGAATAGGCCCCATAGGTTTCACTATAACTATCAATCTCTGTTTTCTAGAGAACTATATTTTTAGGGTAGATCAGGAGTTTATGAATAATAGAAACAGTAATGTATGTTGTCTTTACACACACACACCCATCATCTCTTATTTTTTTCAAGTTAATATAATGTGCTTTCTTTCAGACATCTTTTTTGAATGTTAGGCTGGTTGTATTCTTGCTTTATGAACAACCTTCAGGTTTTCCTGTTGATAAATCAACAAAGATTAAAGTTTACTAAGTTTCATTCTTGCTGGCAATCTGAAAAACCCTAGAGAAAGAGGACTAGTTGTACTTAAAATATATATATGTGCACCCCATATTGCTACTAGAGTCCATGTTGCTACTGGAAGTGTCAAGGTTCCTTCCCCACTCTGAACTCTAGGGTACAGATGTGGGGACCTGCATGAAAACCTCCTAAGCTTACTTTTACCAGCTTAGGTTAAAATTTCCCCAAGGTACAAACTATTTTACCCTTTGCCCTTGGACTTCCACTGCCACCACCAAACATTTATCTGGATTTATTTTATTTAGGAAAGTATTGTTTGGAAACGTCTTTCCCCCCAAAATCCTCCCAACCCTTGCACCCCACTTCCTGGAGAAGGTTTGGTAAAAATCCTCTCCAATTTGCATCGGTGACCACAGACCCAAACCCTTGGATCTTAGAACAATGAAAAAGCATTCAGTTTTCTTACAAGAAGACTTTTAATAGAAGTAAAAAAGAATCACCTCTGTAAAATCAGGATGGTAAATACCTTACAGGGTAATTAGATTCAAAACATAGAGAATCCCTCTAGGCAAAACCTTAAGTTACAAAAAGACACAGATAGGAATATCCGTTCTTTTCAGCACAGCTTAATTTCTCAGTCATTTAAAGAAATAATCATCTAACGCATATCTAGCTAGATTACTTACTAAGTTCTAAAACTCCATTCCTGTCCCCGGCAAAAGCATCACACAGACCAACCCTTTGTTTTTCCCTCTCCCAGCTTTTGAAAGTATCTTGTCTCCTCATTGGTCATTTTGGTCAGGTACCAGCGAGGTTATCCTAGCTTCTTAACCTTTTACAGGTGAGAGGATTTTTCCTCTGGACAGGAGGGATTTTAAAGGGGTTTACCCTTCCCTTTATATTTATGACAGGAAGCAATAAGGGAAGTGAAAACAGTAAGTAAAGTAAGTTTTGAGCATTGAAAGCTTTACTTTTCTGACAAGTAACAGGAAAAGCCTTTTGTAAATGATCAGAAATTAGTGTTGCTTTTTTAGTGGTGTTGGTATTATTCAACAAACATGTTGTTTTTCCACTGACTGTTGAAATAGAAGACTTTTGATACATGAGAAACTTACGTTGGACCCCTCAGAGAAATTCAACTTTAAATCAGACAAAGAAATTACTTTGTGAATTTCGTTTTTTAATTTTATTTTCAAAAATTCTTCTGCTTCAGCCCTTAAACCTCAGTTAAATAACTGTATGGAAAGTTGGGACTCTTACATAAAAATTGTTTTTCCAATTTTAATTTATTTTATTTACTGATTTCCCAAACCATTTAAAACAATTCTAAGAAGCAAACTTTTTTTGCCTAAGGTTATTAGATATTGAAGATGTAAATGAAAAACGTTGATCAAAGAAGTCCATAGATTTCTTTTACTATGAGTCAGTGTGATAACTTACAAAACAAGCAGGGAACAGCTGAATATAATTGGGGTAAGTCCTAGTTGCTCAGCATTTTGTTACTCATAATGATTGTCTAATGGCTGTGTAATTATTTTTGTTCTCTCTGTTATACTGTGATCTGGTGTGACAGAGTGGCACCAGTCATGATGTCAAGATTGTGCTTATGTTATTTTACCCCTGTTCACAGGAGATTCTATGGTGACAAAATATTTATGGTCATGAGGCTTTTCATTGTTATACTATTGTAAATGAGGTGCATTTACGTTATAGTTGCCGCATTAGTTCAGGATGACTCAGGTCTTCCATTATAAATCTCAGTTGTTAAAGGTTAATAGATAGAGAGAGGATTTGGCTCTGTACAATAGCCTAGTAAGCACTGTTCTGTGGGCACGGGGTGTATGTCAGATTCATCCTCTTCCTCCACTCAGAAACTACAAATAAACAGTAGAGCCAAAGTGCTCAAAAGCACTTATGTCCTAAGTCATTTTTGAAAAGTGGACTTCAGGTGCATCAGCAGATGGTCTTGCCAGGAGTGCTCTTCTGCTGACAGCTGCTCTAGTTCTTCTGTGATCCACCTCTTCCCGTTACTCAGCCCTCCAGCCAGGTCAGGATTTAAGTTCACCTCTTGTGGGATATTAAAGACCAAAAATAAAAGAATATTATGATTTCAAAACCAGTGTTATCTAAAGAGGGTTCAGCAGGAGTCCATCCTTCTATCTGGGGCTTGTTTTCACACAGCCAGTGTTCCTGGGCTTGGTTGTCTCAGACTCCCATCCACTGGGAAGCTCATCAAAGCTCTAGCCTCTTGGCTGAAATCAGATTCCCCCATCAAGAGAGAAGCAGAGCTGTGCTTCCCTTTCTGGTTAACCATAAACTGAGTCACATCTCCTCCTTTTAACTCTTCTCTCCTATCTGCTACAAGTGTAGCTGGCCAAGGCCAGTTAGGTCCACATATCCTCATTAACCCCTCCCTTGCCTGTGTGGGGCCTGTACGACCCATCATGAAGTGCTGTTTGAAATTTTACTCTCTCTGACCGCTACTGCAGTCTCATTGTTGCAACAGCCACTGTGGTTGCTGTGTCCTCCCCACTTAGAGCTAGGACTTAGATTGTGACCCAAACCTGTTGGGTGGGACTGTGACAATCTTATGTGCGTAAATAAACTTGCTCAGACATAGGAATACAGAGAAAAATGATTTAATTGACTAATTACTGTACAGTGTATGGTTTAGGCAGGCCAGAGGTTTCATGTAACTTGTGCAAATGTGTAATCTTCAGTGATACACACTACACATAATCCAGAAGGGATTCCATTCCTGATTTAGGACATAACTAACAGTTAACTGAATTCACCAGAACTGCCAATGACAGTTGGTATAATTCAAAAATGGCAAGATTGTAATTACAGTAGAACTTCAGAGTTACAAACTGGCCAGTCAACCACACATCTCATTTGGAACTGGAAATACACAATCAGGCAGCAGCGGGGGAGCCAAATACAGTACAGTACTGCATTAAATGTAAACTACTAAAAAAAAAAAAAGAGGGAAAGTAGCATTTTTCTTCTGCATAGAAACATTTCAAAGCTATATTAAGTCAATGTTCAGTTGTAAACTTTTGAAAAAACAACCATAACATTTTGTTCAGAGTTCCAGACATTTCAGAGTTCCGAACAACCTCCATTTCCGAGGTGTTCATAACTCTGAGCTTTTACTGTACAGCAGAGTGCATGAGATTTAATAGTTTTAGTGGATAAACTTGTATGGCATGCACTATAGACAGAGAACTACTTATTCCACACCATTCAAAGTTGTGTCCTTAAACATGTAGTTCTTTTTACATGTAGTTATAACTAGACTGGACAAACTAATTAAGAATATGGTGCAGAGTATTCTCTGCATTGACAGGGGATAAAGAAGATGACCTGTAGTCTTTTTCTTCTCTAACTTCTATGGCTGTATGACATGCAGTCAGTTAATATGTTATGCAACAGTTAAATAGACTTTTCTAAGGGTCCAAAAATTAGCATCAGGCAAGGACTTATTAAATGATTTCGTTACAAAACTAAATCCAGTCACACACAAGTAAAACACAATCTTCCACTGTCTGCCAGAAGGTGCTGGCTTCACACTATTTCTCAGTGTCAATAAGAGAATTAGACCTGTGCAAACATAGATCCACTCCGATAGTAGCACTCCAAAGCATCCCAAGAGCACTGGAGAAAGTTCCAAACAGCCCCAGCTATTTGAGTTAAACATTTTAAATCAGCAGGTCTGGATAACTTACATCCAAGAGTTTTAAAAGAGCTGGACCACTGTGATGTAGATATTCCGTAAGTCTTGGAACATTGGGGAAGTTCCGGAAGACTGGAAGAAAACCACTGTTCTGCCAATATTTAAAAAAGGGTAAATGGAATGACCCTGGTAATTATAGGCCTGTCAGTCTGACACTGATCATGGGCAATATAATGGAGCATCTGATACAGGACTCAATTAATAAAAAATTAAAGGAGGGTAATATAATTAATGCCAATCAATATGGGTTAATGGAAAATAGATCCTATCAAACTACATTAATTTTTTTTGTGAGATTACAAATTTGGTTGATAAAGGTAATAGTGTTGATGTAATCTGCTTAAACTTCTGTAAGGTGGTTGACTTGGTACTACGTAACATGTTGTTTAAAAACTAGAATGATATAAAATTAACTTGGCACACATTAAATGGATTAAAGTTTGGCTAAAGAATGGGTCTCAAAATGGTAAACACAGAATTGTCATCGAGCAAGTGTGTTTCCAGTGGGGTCCCACGTGGATCAGTTCTAGGCCCTATGCTATTTAGCATTTTTATCAACAACCTATAAGAAAACATAAAATCACCACTGATGAAGTTTGCAGATGACACAAAAACTGGAGGGAGTGATAAATAATGAAGAGGATAGGTCACTCATACAGAGCATTCTGGATCACTTCGTAAGCTGAGTGCAACCAAACAATATGCATCTGAATATGGTTAAATGTAATGAATGCATTTAGAAAAAAAAGTATAGACCATAGTTAGAGGATATGGGGGACTCTATCCTGGGAAGCAGTGACTCTGAAAAAGATTTGGGGGTCGTGGTTGTTAATCAGCTGAACTTGAGCTCCTAGTGTTAGGCTGTGCGCAAAAGGGCTAATGTGATTCTTGGATGCTATACAAGGGATTCTTGAGTAGGAATAGAGAAGTTATTTTACCTTTGCATTTGGCACTGGTATGATCCCTGCTGAAATACTATGTTCAGGTCTGGTGTCCACAATTCAAGAAGGATGTTGATAAATTGGAGAGGGTCCAGATAGGAGCAATGAGAATGATTAAAGGATTAGAAAACGTGCCTTATAGTGATAGACTCAAAGAGTTCAGAACAAAGAGAAGGTAAAGGGGTGACTTGATTACAATCTCTAAGTACCTACATTGGGGACAAATAGCTGATGTGCTCTTCAAAGCAGAGAAAGGTATAACATGATCCAGCTGGAAGCTGAAGCTAGACAAATTCAGACCAGAAATAAGATGTAAGTTTTTAACAGCGAGTAATTAACCACTGAAATAATTTACCAAGGATCATGGTGGATTCTCCATCACTGACCATTTTAAAATCAAGAATGAATGCTTTCCTAAAAAAAAAAAAATGCTCTAGGGATTATTGTGGAAGTTCTATGTGATCTGTGTTATACCGGAGGTAGACTAGATGATCACAATGATCCCTTCTGGCTTTGAATTTATAGGTGGGTTTCCAACACAAAGAGTTGGAAACTCTGTAAGCATCTCCTTTTTGGGTTTCTTCACAATCCTTCTATAAAGGGGTAGAGTTAGACCCTTCTGTGGAATTAGTAAAAGTGTAGGCCCCCAAACCTGTGGATATTGGGACACACATGGCAATCAGAAGCATCAATGTTGAGGCCAAGAGCTTGGAATTCCAACTGTCCCATGGCAAAACTGGTTTCCTTTGGAGCTGCATTGTCAGGTTATTTCCAGTCATGGCTGCAGTAAAATCTGCCATCTTTGTGGCAATGGGGATCGATCTTTGTAAGGGATATTCCTGCCATTTTGACTAGCATGTACTCCATGGTGGATTTCAGCTAGGAAATGAATCCAGATTAAAATTAGCTACCACAAAATGCCAATGACTTGCAAAAGAGGGAAAACTACCTGTGGCCACATGCCCTGCCTGTCCCCAAACAGGTCTCCCAGGAGGAGCTTTCACAAGAGTCAGGGTGGAGAATGCAGTATGGGCACTGATGGCGCCCCAATGCTGATTTGGGGATTCTTCAAGCAGACTTTGCTACTCTCTGCTCCGAGTATCAGAGGGTAGGATGTAAGAACTGAGTTACCAAGAGATCAAGGGACCTTCCTAAGGTCACATAAAAAGTCTGTAGCAGAATAGGGAATTGAACGTGGGTTTCCTATGTACCAGGCTAGCCCCCTAACCAGGGAACCATCATTCCTCTCATTGTTTCCACCTTTTCTATACCACCAGCTGGTCGGTCAAATGCTGCCTGAATGAGGTCTTGTCTGCACAGGGACTTTGCTCCTATTACAACCACTGATGCCCAGACAGTGGTGTAACTGCACTGCAGCAAACCTGTAGCGTAGGTAGACAAAGCTGCTGTTTGCACTGATAGAGTTTACCCCTCCTTGAACCAGCATGAAATGCACAGTGTAGAGTGCAGCTTACAGTTGTTTGCTCTGCTTATACTGGGAAATCCCCAGGATAACTAGCTAGCCAAGGCCTGTGATGCAGTCCGTTATATACAGCTTGGGCCTTGTTCTCCATATTCTTGTGTAAACAGACCTCTCAGAGTAAGGTTATTGTGTTATAATTTGATATACATCTGTGACGGGATCCCCAGGGTACAACCTGGAACTGGGGTACTGCTGTGTACCCTTAGGTCTCCAGCCTGGGCTGTGTCTCACAATGCTTTGTTAGTGACAGGTAGCAAACCCCTCCAGGCGCTGTTATCACTTAGCACAACAGCATGTGGAGCCCCACACTGAGCTATATTGCATGAATGCTACCTGAGTCACTCACAAATCACACAGAGAAAGGCACCAGCATATCTCCCAAGCTTCCAGCCTTGCTCTCCAGAACTGTACCGTCTTGTCCTGGTCAGAAGCTTGACCAGTGTCTTAGTTATTATCCAGTCCACCCCACCCTCGATGTGGAGAGGACACATACTAGCCTTCGTAAACTGAGCTGAGATTTCCCAAGCACTTAACCAAAACACACTGTTTTAGATAAAATATAAAACAGATTTATTAACTAAAGAAAGATTGATTTTAAGTGATAAGTGGTAGGCATAAAAGGTCAGAGATAGTTACCAAAGAAAATGAAAGAAAGCAGTCTAAATTTTAAACCTTATTTAGACTAAACAATATTTGGATCAAGCAGTTTTTCTCACCCCACTGGATGTTGCAGATGAGTTACAATCCTTAATACACAGGCTTACTCTTTAAACCTGGGACCAGTCTCCTCAGTTCAAGTCTTTGTCTTCCCAGTATTTTTGTTGCTTCCGTTGTGTGATGCTTCTCTTACAGAATTGTAAATTCCTTGTTTACAAGTCCCCTGCTGATTAATAGTCATGTAACACCCACCTGGGAGTGGATCACCTCCTTTGTTGTCACTGGAGAACTGGCAGTGGATGACCCTCAAACTTACAACATATTTCAGTAACATACAGCAAAATCTCATAACTTTATACACACTTACGATATACATATTTTGACAGAACAATGGGTTTCAGCAGATCATGACATTCCATATGATATTTTACATGGCATGCTTTGTATGAAATATAATTATATGACGGGGTGAATATGGGAATGCCAGGGTACTACTCTGAAGTACAGAGTGTCAGAACATCCAGGGGGCACCCCCTTCCAAAACCATTGGCCAAGATTTAGTAGTGGTTTGTCAGTGGTAGTATACTTCACCCAGCAGGAGAGAGCTGGTGTGGAGGTGGGATTGTTACACCCTGATAAAAGGTTATTTAATGGTAGCCAAGGTAATACAACTGGTTGTCAAAAAACAAAACAAAACATAAGAGAGATTTTATTTAATCTGGAATAAACAGAACTGGATTCCACTTACTCACAACAACATTAAATAGATGAATATACAGTATATAATAAAAAAAAACCTCATAATAGTTCAAACACTCTCTTTCTCTCTAACTTACTACTAAATGTACCCAACTAAATATAACCCCCTGTCATAAATATAAAGGGAAGGGTAAATACCTTTAAAATCCCTCCTGGCCAGAGGAAAAACCCTTTCACCTGTAAAGGGTTAAGAAGCTAGGATAACCTGTATGGGGTTAAGAAGCTAGAATAACCTTGCTGGCACCTGACCAAAATGACAAATGAGGAGACAAGATACTTGCAAAGCTGGAGGGGGGAGAAACAAAGGTTCACTCTGTCTGTGTGATGCTTTTGCCAGGAACAGAAAAGGAATGGAGTCTTAGAACTTAGTAAGTAATCTAGCCAGATATGCGTTAGATTCTGTTTTGTTTAAATGACTGATAAAATATGCTGTGCTGAATGGAATGTATATTCCTGTTTTTGTGTCTTTTTGTAACTTAAGGTTTTGCCTAGGGGGATTCTCTATGTTTTGAATCTGATTACCCTGTAAGGTATTTACCATCCTGACTTTTCAGAGGTGATTCTTTTACTTTTTCTTCAATTAAAATTCCTCTTTTAAGAACTTGATTGCTTTTTCATTGTTGTTAAGATCCAAGGGTTTGGGTCTGTGTTCACCTATGCCAATTGGTGAAGATTTTTATCAAGCCTTCCTCAGGAAAGGGGGTGTAGGGTTTGGGGAGGATTTTGGGGGAAAAGACATTTCCAAGCGGGCTCTTTCCCTGTTATATATTTGTTAGAAGCTTGGTAGTGGCAGCAATAAAGGTAAAATAGTTTGTACCTTGGGGAAGTTTTAACCTAAGCTGGTAAAAATAAGCTTAGGGGGTTTTTCATGCAGGTCCCCACATCTGTACCCTAGAGTTCAGAGTGGGGAAGGAACCTTGACACCCCCTAAATAAAGAAATATATTTATCTCTATATATGTAGGCCATCTTAAAGTTTGTTGGGGTTCTTTTTTTAGTTCAAGGTTCTCCCTTCCCCAAATCTCTCACTGGGTGCTGTCTAACGCCCAAATCAGTCTTTAAGCCTCAAATGCCTCTTATGACTTGCTGAAGAGATGGACTCGACTCCAGTGGTGCCTGCTTACAGGGGTATACATGAGACCCAGACCCCCTGGATCAGAAGGACCTTTGATTCTCTTGTTCTGGGTCTCTGGGACCCCACAAATCAATGATAGGAGAAAACTGGAACTGATGACCAGGAACAAGCCATCAAACATGGACTAACTTGATCAGACAGCTTTAAACCAAAGGGACCCTCTTTTACACATCTGTCTGTCCTGCTCAGTCTATCCACTTACTCTTGGTTTCTCTCAGTCTTGGTTTCCCTTCATCCCTTTCTGGCTGCCCTCTCCCCTGGTCCTGTTTTCTCTTCATCCCTCTCTCAGGCTCTGGACCTCCTTCCTCTGTTCCTCAACCCTTCCCCTTTTATGCCCCCTTTGCACAGGTATAAATGGCACCAGGTACAAGCCAGTGGAGAATCAGGCCCCTTATGTTTTCCACAGATCCAAGTTATAAAAAGTTTAAAAAGGGTTTAATTGAACCAGTTGCTCAGTTACCTCATGAACTCACCACTCCTTCCAATGTAATGTTCCAGGACAAACACATTCTTTTATTTTCCTTCAATTGCAGGTAAAGTACATTGAAAATCTCACTGATTGTTTTATGAATCTTCACTCTTTACCTTGAAATGCAGGATAAATGTATCTTCCTCAATCCATAGATGTGTTAAAGTATTGCTGCTAGAGCACAGTTCCTCAATTCACTGTGCTCGGGCAGCAACACTTTAACAAGGGCTTTAATGTAGTTTAGGTTCGGTGATCTTGTATAAGCCTCACCTCTTTGCTTTCTTTAAATGCTGCTCACTACAAACCTACTCTTTAATGTATTTCAGAGCTGTGGTATATCCAGACACTCAGCCCATTCATGGCATAGAACAAACAGTTAAGGATATTGAACACTACTTTGTTCCTTACCTGGCAAGCAGAGCCCACAATACCTTAGGCAGTTGGCCAAAATAAGCCAGTCTGTATAATTATAGGAGAAACCATTTTTTATTATCTTAGAACATGTAACAACACACTTAATCAACAGATTGGAAAGAGCAGTGTCTGTCTTTCTCAATAGTGCTCAGGGTGATGGGATATGTTATTCAAACTGCATGTTGGTTGCCAAGTCTATGTACGTACCTTCCCAGACTTGATAACAGGCTAGTTTCCCGACAGGAAAAGCACTATAAATAGTATTCCTTGATGCTATGTAATCTTCTTACTGGCTGTTTTCACTTGTTCATTCACTTGTCTCCCATTTGTTTGGTGAGATAAAATTAGAAATACAGGGAAACTTATTAAAATATTTTAATGAGGAAAGATATAAACACAAGTCCCTGCACGGGGCGGCAGGCTGGGGCTACTCAGAAGCCAAAGCTAGTGCAAAATGCAGCTGATACCCTTTGAGCAGTGTGGCACACAGGAAACAGATAACCCCACTGGGTTTCATTAAATGTACAGGTGGAATTGCAGGTGTTGGTCCAACTCATGAAGCTCTACATGATTTGAGATGCACTTATTTCAGAAGCCATCTCTCCTTGTGCAGTCAGATTAGGATCAGCGGATCAACTGGAGTTGCCTCACTATAAACAATATAGAGAGCTGCTAGTGTGCCAGTCTCAGGGTGAGTTGGTACAACTTGGATCTGGAATTTGATTCCTTGTGCCCCGTCCCCTTTGTTCTGAGTAGGGCTTGAAGTTGATAAACATCTAGGCACCCACACACATGTAGGTGGGTGTGACTATGTGGTGGAGCAGGAGACCGAAGGAGGATGTAGTAAGGGTCTTTGGGTACTGGGTGGTTGTGGTGGGTCCCTTTTTCTATATCTTATGGGTCAGATTATTAATTGAAGGATGAAATTTGATGATTCAAGGTAGTGTAGTAGGGAAATGTTTACATTATCTACTTGTGTATTAAAATAAAAAGCACCTAGAGACCTACAGATGCAGAGAAATCTGAATAAATAACAAACATATGAAGAAAAGGAAAATGAAGTTTGACTTTTAAATTTACAGATTTATGTTTAATGGAAAAAATATCAAAGGGCTAGATTCACAAGGGGAATTTACGTGTCTGAGCTCAACATTTAGGTGCCACTGGCATTCACAGCCCATTGCTCAGCTGCTGTCTTGCCTTGGCAGTACCTGAAGTCCCGTAGGAGCCTGAAGCCCCTGATACTAAAGTCCCCATAGCACCTAAATATCTGCTTGTGGGTATATTCAAAGCCACCTAAATCCTGATGCCACAAAGCAGTTTAGGACCTATGCCATGGTGGGACTCACAAGCTAGGCATTTCCTAACTTGTTTGTGGGGCCTATTCTGGTAGGTGTGCTCTGAGCATGTCTATGCCACACAAAAGGCAGCCAGACGTGGTACCCCACTTATACTTCATAGCCCAATGGTTAGGGCATTCACTTAAGCTATAAAACAGCCAGGTTAAAGCCCCCACTTTGCCTGATTTGGAACAGACACTTGAACTTAGGTCTCCTACCTGCCGGGTGAGTGCCCTTGCCACAGGGTTATGGGATATGCTGGGGTGGAGCTCTCACAGTCTCTCCTGTTGAAGCTGTTCTACTTTGTATAAACAGAGACAGTGACTCTATAGACTAGTGGCTAGCACATTCACCCGAGAGACCAGGATTCCAGTTCCTGCTTCAATGAGCATTGCAACACCTAAGTCCCCAATGTGAATTTAACATAAAATAGAAAATAAAAAAGGCACTTACACTTATGTGAGAGGCTTGCATGTTGTGATATCTGTAGAATGCCCACTTCTGAACTCCCTGTCTGGCTACTGAAGACAGCATAAGGAGTAGTTGTTGATTTAAAAAAAAATAGTATATGAAGTTGTTTCTGTTACAGATAACTGTTTCTTCTAGTTGGGGACATCTCTCTTCTTCATAGTCCAGTGGGTTACACTTTCAGAATCCAGTCCTATGCCTGCTGAAGTCAAGGGAAGTTTTGCCATTAACTTCCCAATGAAGAATCCATTAGTCTTTCTAAATGTCTGTCAAGCAGTTACTGTTCCTTTAGAACTTTCAGGTAGCACAAGAGATTTGGAAGTTAAGGGAGTGTAAATTACTTGGCATTTTTTAAAAAAAAATTTCACATTTAGATGAAAGTATTTTGAAATACACCTGGAAAATTCAGATCCTCAAATACTAGGAGAGACTGTTGAGGGAGGACGGGTGTATTGTGTGTCTCATATCGCCACTAGGCAGTACTGCCGACCTCGGACTATGTTGCCAAGTAGCAAGAGTCAAGGGCCGCCTTGAATAGCTGCTACAGTTCAAGTCAGTGTTGCTCAATGGCAAGAGTCAAAGGCTGCCTGGCCTAGTGGCTATAGTCTGAAGGGTGGGGGATAGGGAACTCCAGCCCATCCTGCTTCACTGGAAGCTGGGTCCTTCAAAACAATAGTTCATACATGTGACTTAGGAACTGGCATCCTTATTCCAGTTCCCTGGGTCATTTCTTACCCTTGCTTCTTTTCCTCTGTCAGCATCACCAAGGGGATCCCTCTTGGTGTCCTCTGAGGTCAGTCTCTGGAGCATCTTTCCCTGCCAGTGACAACTCATCACCCTCAGTCCCCATGGTTGAAGGGTCTGCAGCAGCTTGACTATGAGGCCCAGTCCCAGGAGCTTCTCTGCAGGAAGCCACTGTACCCAACTGCTCTCCATCCTCCCAGATTGAGCTGAGCTGCCCCCTTTTGAATACTCCCTCCTCTGGGAGCATACCCAGCAAAGAGGAGGGGGCATGGCTTCCTGTTTCCAGAGCAGCTCCTTAACCCTCTCCTCACCAGTGTAGGGTTGGTATACCCCATCACAAAGGCATAAACGTGAGTGGCACAGGTAATGCTTTATCTACTTGGATTCTACACTGGATAAAATATACCAAATGCCCAAAAGGTTACACTTCATATGAAGGTACATTTTTATAAACAGTTTATAAAGGGTTCATACATGTTTTAAGAAATGGTTAACCAATAGTTAGGGTCCAACAGATTAATAGGCTCCTTACAGTCAACTATCTGCAACTGATGTGGTTGTAACCATCCATAACTCTGAACTTAGGTCTGTAGCATGCTTTAAATATCTGTTAATCATTCACTAACCCTTCATAAACTACGTAACAAGGTAGCCTTTATGTATTAAGTGTTTGCTTTAAAATGTTTCAGAAATTTAGTGGCAGGTTGGCTGGAACATTCTTTGTCACTTTAATCATAGTTTATAGCAAAGAGTAACTTTTCTAATTTCTCCTGATGCACTGCTAACAGTGTAATGCTTCATGCCCTGATCTATGAGTCTCAAAATACAAATTATGTAATTTGACAGACATATACAGTTTAGAAATATGCTGTAAGTCTCAATAACCTGAGATTTGAAAACAAGGCATTTTGATAGAAGACAGAGAGGAAAAAAATCCTCTTGAAAAAGCCTCTGAAATATTTCAATATTCTGAAAATGTGGAATAATATTTACAAACTGATTCATTATTATTTGTATAGTGGGATTTACTTGTCAGTGGTAAGTGAATGTAATTCCCCTTCCCCCCCACTCCTCTCCTATATACAAAGGATCAAGAGGAAATTGAAGGATTTGAAATCTGACCTTAAACTCTGAAAACACAAAGTAAGCTGAAAGAACAGCCCCACTATCTTAGCCAGTTTAGAACAAGATTATGAGAGAACGAGGAGTATTTATGGCACCTTAGAGACTAACAAATTTATTTGAGCATAAGCTTTTGTGGGCTAAAACCCACTTCATCAGGTGATGCAGTGGAAAATACAGGAAGAAGATAGATAGATAGATATACACACAGAGAACATGAAAAAAATGGGTGTTGCCATACACACTATAACGAGAGTGATCAATTAAGGTGAGCTATTACCAGCAGGAGAAAAGAACCTTTTGCAGTGGTAATCAGGATGGCCCATTTCCAACAGTTGACAAGAAGGTGTGAGTAACAGTGTGTGTGTGTGTGGCGGGGGGGGGGAGGGGAAATAAGCATGGGGAAATAGTTTTACTTTGTGTAATGACCCATCTACTCCCAGTCTTTATTCAAGCCTAATTTAATGGTGTCCAGTTCGCAAATTAATTCCACACAGATTATGAGAGAGTCCATCATAACCATCCTATTCAGCATGAGTTTTTCCGAAGCTTCCAGAAAAAAGTTATCCTCATGCCAAGAGAGAGAATGTTGGAGGTTGTATGTGTGAGTTCAAGTCAACAGGAGGACACCATTCTTCAGTGATCGACGGCTTGCAAATACACAGTAGCATCATTGTTAACCGACCCCACAGATCATCAAGATTATACAATATCAAAAGGAATTTGAACTTACAACTTTAAGTTCTAAAATACAAATCTTCTAGCCAGTAAGTAGAAGGTACAGCTTATATAAGTTGGGCCAACTATTCCTACTCAAGGTAATAGACAGTTATTCCTAGTAACAAGCTAGGTGCCCATTGAAAGGCCCAGGGTCCACCCCTGCAAGCACTCAGTACATGAAACTCCAATGTCAATACCTCAGGGTATAGAGAGAAGAGTTCTCCCCTCCAAAAAAACCTACAACAGCAGCAACTCCCTTCCCCCCCACATCTATTTTGGCATTTTTCAAGATGACACATGCACATTCTGCCGTGTCACTCATGTTGTTATATACTGTGGTTCATGAGCCTAGGAAACATAAGATGCTTTTCCCAAATCCATAGTTCATTTTTTGGGAACAAAAACTATTAGTATTTCTATTGTTCTGTGGCAGAAATATGAGAGAATTTCTCATATTCTATGAGAAATAAACCTAAAGTTCTTCTGATGTGCCTGCCTTTCTGCAGTGTTTGGCAAAGTGATTGCAAAAGTGTGAATAATCTGGGTCATTAGAAAGAGTATAAAGCAAGTTGTGTGTGGTAGGACACTATAATGAAGGCTAATAACGTATATGTATTCAGCCAAAGAAGTTTAATTTTTAAAGCAGTATTTCTCCACTTCAAAGCACTCTCTGAAAATTATTCACTGTTAATTGATTCTGCTGGGAATTAAAAGCAGACATCAGTCTGCCAAAAGAGTAAGCAACACTAGTACTGCATATTCCTATCTACTTTTTAACTGAAGAATGAGCCAGTGAAATTAAAAATGCCTAAACCTGTGACACAAAGTACTCAAAAGATGAGACATTTTGAAGCATGTCTGTTTGGCAAGGATCCTTTATATAGTCTTAGGGTGTGTTCCCAGTCTTTCCATTGGCTTCAATGGGCATTGGACCAGCCCCTTAGAGAGCAGTGCTATCCTTTTGGCAGCCAGAAAACTACAAAACAAAGAAGGAAGTTAGCACTCTGCTGGGTCTTAGTGCATCTTGTCCAATTTGTCTGACTCCTAAACTACATGAAGAGGAATTAACAGAGCAGGGACCACCTGTTTGTTTTACCATTGACTTAATTGGAGCTGCAGGGTGAAGCTAATGCTGAGTACTTTTGAATTCCCATTTTTACAGGCCTTTGGTCATGTTGTAGAGCACTTACGGTAGTAGCCTGAACCTTCAAAAGTGATTCACTGGGACTACTCCCAGGAGTACAGCCTTGCCATTGTGAATAAATGCAACCTGTTTTGGCTCTAAGAATTCACCTCAAAAGATTTATAAATGAGACATTCCAAAGTGGTGAGGTAATATCAAGTCCTCGGGGGTTGAAGGGAAAATAAGTTGTCTTCATAAACAAGGACTTTGCTGTTTAACAAGTGGCAGTGGGTGTATTTAGTGAACTTTTCAGCTCAGCACATTTTAAACTCAGTATTTACTTTGCTTGTTGGTTGTTTACTTTATTTCTTAACTAACTAAAAATCACTAGATCACTGTTTGAAAGAAGATCATTTGTTTCACAGTGTGTAGGTGCATAAATACGAATGAGAGGGTTAAACATTTTTACTGGATTTGAGGTAAATCTACAATTATACAATCAATCCCAAGGAGATGTATGCTGTATGCAGAATGAAGGGGGACAGGGGAGGTGAGAAGGGTGGAAAGGGGCAAAGTGAAAAGGAGAAGGCATGGCTTCTGAAGTGTTCAGTGAATTTAATCGTATATTAGAAAATGTACAAGGAAGAGAAACATTTTAAGCTTGGCAGCAGCCAGTCCCCCAGCATAAATTAGAGCAGCCTGAGGAATCATCTAAGCAACCAGTAAGGCACTGAAGCACAGGAAAGTCCCCCTTTCTCATCTGTCACACGTCTGTGCTGACCACAAGAAGGTGGGTGGTGTAAGAGCCATTACATTGCCTTTACGCTATCCGATGATGCCCCTTTACTGGGGTGATTATACTATAGCTAGACATGCTGGCTTTATGGCCACTTTTCCTGGGCAGCACAGAGCAAAACAGCCCTAACACAAAACTATGGCTTTTTATGTGATATGAAACCCTGAAATGTGTTGGCCTTTTTTTTTTGTCATTTGAGGCCTGTTGGGGTTAATGTTTCCAAGATTTGCTCCTTGGGGAATAAACAAGGTCAGACATAACTAAGGTTTGGAAAGTCCAAAGGTGCTGCAAAGGCAATTTTGACAATCCTTGCTATTTAGAGCTCTAAGTCCATTGGGCTCATCCCACTGTCAGTATGGATATCATGGCACAATAACCAGAAGAAATTAATTTCCCCATTAAACTAGCTGACAGCCAAGGAATCCTATGTGCCTATCTTCTGTTCTAATTTCAGTCAATGAAACACTCTCAGGATGGGTTCTACGGACATCAGTCCTCTTCCACTGATTTTGCCAAAAGGTGGGGTCCTGCCCCCAGGATTTGAAATAAATTTCCTTTCTGTTGGGAATGATTGTCCTGAAATGTTCTTGAGGAAAGCCTCTTCCAAACTAGGAGTTCCTAAAATCAACCCAGATTTGGGTGTTGGCCATCCTGCACAATTTTTTCGTGTGGTACTGTAGCTCTGGTTTTCTGAAAGTGATAGATAGAAGTCTGATCCCTGCACATGCCTTCTACCCTTAATATCCTAGCAGGGAACAATATTTTCTCTGATGTTGGGGCAGAGTCCTCTTTACAACCTTACACAATTAAGACACTCAGCTGAATGCTTAATTCTATTTCCGAGAACATACGGATGTAGAAGTTCTTGCATGTTCAACTTTCTTCACCTGGGAGGGGAATGTCTGGTAGACCTACAGGCAGGGACTATAGGTCTTTTAATTAATGATAAAGAATCTGTCACCACAGTGTCTAGGTACTAAGGCTTTATTTGGGGAGACTGGCTAGCAGGAAGGGCTTCCCTTTAGGAAGGATGGCCTGGGAAAATAGAGTTGATTGGATACTCATGTCTAATATGCTTCTGCAAGATTTTCTTGCCTTCAGACCTTGTACCAATGAAAGAAATCCTCCTGGGAAAAGAGGAGGAAGTCAGGGGAGTCTTTGGGCATGCAGTACTCTTTGTCCTGTCTCCATGTGCCTCTGCTGGGGTTCAAAGTTGGTGATCCAAAGGCACTGATGCAATATTGTGGAGTATAACTCATCCATGAATAATTCCATAGCTGACTCATGACAATGAGTCGAATGTAAAGTCCCCAAAGGTGGGTTCCTCCACCATGCCAGCAAAAGCATCTCTAGGTTGAGCTGGCTGTTGATGTTGCTATGGGGCCATGTTTAGGAGGAGGTGCTCCTCCAGCCAGCTGGATGTTCACACATGAAACTACTCCCCTCCCCAAACCGTAGTTGGTTATTGGGAGACCCCTTGTAAGAAGAGGGGATGCAAACATTTTGGGAACAGAATCTCTGTCTCTGATATAATGTCATCTTAAAAGTGAAGGTGAAAAATAAGATGGCACTATTGGTCAATGGATACATAGCTGCAGCTGAGAGCATAGCAATCTGTGTGCCTATGCTATTGTAAAGCAGAGCCAATGACTGCTTACTGACAGAACTACATGGCTCCAAGGTCATGTAATTTGAAAGGCCTGGACCATGTAAATAAAAACTTACCTTATAAACAGATTAACAATGGTTTGCATCCACCATTCCACCTCCCCCTTCCTGCCCTACTTGATTCCAATAAACCACACACAGACTGCCTTATAGATAAAGTTGTAGCCTTTAAATGCCAAGTAAAAATCTGAAGGCCTTTAAATACATTCATTATCTGGCTATACATAATAATTGGGTCCAGCTTGTCAGAAGGCAGCCTTAGCCTAAGTAGGAGAGAAACATACCCAGCTGAGAATTACATCCAGAAACAGAAAGATATTTGTTGTTCTATTCCCTTACAAGAAAGGTGCTCTGTGTTCAGCCTGCATAATGAGGAAGGCCTTTTCCTCTGAGTATAGGATCTCTGTGCCAGTAATGAAGAACCCTCATGTTGAACATAAGCCAGGACTGAATAGCCCCCAATTCCAATACAGCTGCCTCTTCCCAATGATTCAGTGAAAAGCAGATGTACTTCAGATACTGGCAGGCTCCTCAAATGCCTAATGTGAAAAGAATGAGAACAATTTAGCCCATTTTAAACAAACACCACTTTCAGTCTATAGCACTTTCTTCAAGGACAGTTGGCCAAGATTTACAAAAGTGATGAGTAATTTTGGGTGCCCTAAAACTAGCCCGAGTTTTGGAAAGTGCTGAGCATCCACCCTATGAAAATCAGGTCCCTTTAAGGTCCCTTAACTTAGGCATCCAAAAATGGAGGCACCCCAAATCACTAGTCACTCTTCAAAAGGTTGTTACAAGGCGGAGGGTGAAAAATTGTTCTTGTTTACCTCTGAGGATAGGACAAGAAGCAATGGGCTTAGATTACAGCAAGGGAGGTTTAGGTTGGACATTAGGAAAAAATTCCTAAGTGTCAGGGTAGTTAAGCACTGGAACAAATTGTCTAGGAAGGTTGTGGAATCTCATCATTGGAGGTTTTTAAGAGCAGGTTAGACAAACGTCCTGTCAGGGTTGGTCTAGTTATTACTTAGTCCTGCCTTGAATGCAGGGGAATGGATTAGATGATCTATTGAGGTTCCTTCCAGTCCTACACTTCTGACTCTATGAAAATCTCGGCTATTGTTTTTATGTTAACTTATAGCTCTGAGAGTGGCTGTTTGGGAAATGTATTTACCATGGAGAGATGATGAATCCCCAGTTAATATTTTGGACTTTCTATTTAAATGCTGTCAGGCAGGGATATCAATATCATTACATCCTGTGACATATCCAAAACTGGAGCCCACATAGGTCAGCTCAATGCAGTGCTCATGGATCCAGTATGAACATTATGGGCTTACTCTTGCAATCACTAAATTCAATGGCAAAATGCACACCACTTCAGAGGGTGCAGTATCATGCCCTGTTCCGAGAAGAAGAGGAAAAGGAAAATCAGAGAGAAGCCTTTGTAACAAAGATGAATTTATAATCCAAAGCCTTTTGTTCCTCCCCCAAATGACACTTTATGAAACTCTGTAAATTCATTATTCCACATTTGTAGTAGTTTGTACGTTATGGTCTTGTGTAAAATTAATGATACATGGAATGAGGCAATAATAGAATCATTATCATAAAGGAAGCTCTTTTCAGTGATGGGTCAGAGGGCATATTCAGTTCTGATGAGAATACAGTATCTAAACTGAACCTTATTTAATTCTAGTAGATTATTTAGATAAAACTATTTACATACCATATGTGGGATGGGGATATCTATTTGATCAATTGCATTTATTAGGCATCTTTAGCTGCCTTACATGCCCCTGCCTTAACTTAGAAGATCTCTGCTGATCACTTAACAATCTCAACCCCTTGAGCAGCTCCACAGACATCATTTTTAAAATTCCATCCTCCCCAAAAAAGTTTCTTCTCCCCCCCCATGTGGAACTTCTTCTCCCAAATTACTCAATTCTCAATTACTCACTTGAATCCCAAATTGATTCCGAATTAGCAAAATTCACATCTGTTCCAGTGTCACATAAGGACTGATCCGGTGTGACCCATCAGGACTAAGAGCAGGAGTATTAAACCAAAAAGGCAAGACTCCCAACTTTTGATAAGTCCAGAAATGCTGGATCTTTTATCCACCGCATTATTGTGCATGGGAACTGCTATTGTAGGTAATGTTTAGAGGTTACTAAAATGTAATAATTATAATTCTCCTTTCCTGCAAGGCCTTGTGGTATGACTCATGCTATTATGGCTTGATGGGCAGAGGGATACTAAGGTAGTACCAGTACAATGTCATAAAACTCTTTCAAACGTTTTAAAAATAGTTTGCCTACATAATGTGGGTGATATGCAGAATGAATAATGGCATGGGGGATAGGTTTTTTTGCCCTGGTCTACACTAGGACTTTAGGTCGAATTTAGCAGAGTTAAATCGATGTAAACCTGCACCCGTCCACACGATGAAGCCCTTTATTTCGATTTAAAGGGCTCTTAAAATCGATTTCCTTACTCCACCCCTGACAAGTGGATTAGCGCTTAAATCGGCCTTGCCGGCTCGAATTTGGGGTACTGTGGACACAATTCGACGGTATTGGCCTCCGGGAGCTATCCCAGAGTGCTCCATTGTGACCGCTCTGGACAGCACTCTCAACTCAGATGCACTGGCCAGGTAGACAGGAAAAGAACCGTGAACTTTTGAATCTCATTTCCTGTTTGGCCAGCGTGGCAAGCTGCAGGTGACCATGCAGAGCTCATCAGCAGAGGTGACCATGATGGAGTCCCAGAATCGCAAAAGAGCTCCAGCATGGACTGAACGGGAGGTATGGGATCTGATCGCTGTACGGGGAGAGGAATCCGTGCTATCAGAACTTCGTTCCAGTTTTCGAAATGCCAAAACCTTTGTCAAAATCTCCCAGGGCATGAAGCACAGAGGCCATAACAGGGACCCGAAGCAGTGCCGCGTGAAACTTAAGGAGCTGAGGCAAGCCTACCAGAAAACCAGAGAGGCGAACGGCTGCTCCGGGTCAGAGCCCCAAACATGCCGCTTCTATGATGAGCTGCATGCCATTTTAGGGGGTTCAGCCACCACTACCCCAGCCGTGTTGTTTGACTCCTTCAATGGAGATGGAGGCAACACGGAAGCAGGTTTTGGGGACGAAGAAGATGATAGCTCACAACAAGCAAGCGGAGAAACTGGTTTTCCCGACAGCCAGGAACTGTTTCTCACCCTGAACCTGGAGCCAGTATCCCCTGAACCCACCAAAGGCTGCCTCCTGGACCCAGCAGGTGGAGAATGGACCTCTGGTGAGTGTACCTTTTAAAATACTATACATGGTTTAAAAGCAAGCATGTGAAAGCATTACTTTGCCCTGGCATTCGCGGCTCTCCTGGATGTACTCCCAAAGCCTTTGCAAAAGGTTTCTGGGGAGGGCAGCCTTATTGCGTCCTTCATGGTAGGACACTTTACCACTCCAGGCCAGTAACACGTACTCAGGAATCATTGTACAACAAAGCATTGCAGTGTATGTTTGCTGGCATTCAAACAACATCCGTTCTTTATCTCTCTGTGTTATCCTCAGGAGAGTGAGATATAATTCATGGTCACCTGGTTGAAATAGAGTGCTTTTCTTCAGGGGACACTCAGAGGAGCCCGTTCCTGCTGGGCTGTTTGCCTGTGGCTAAACAGAAATGTTCCCCGCTGTTAGCCACGGGGAGGGGGGAGGGTTGAGGGGGTAGCCACGCGGTGGGGGGAGGCAAAATGCGACCTTGTAACGAAAGCACATGTGCTATGTATGTAATGTTAACAGCAAGGTTTACCCTGAAAGAGTGTAGTCACTGTTTTATAAAATGTGTCTTTTTAAATACCGCTGTCCCTTTTTTTTTCTCCACCAGCTGCATGTGTTTCAATGATCACAGGATCTTCTCCTTCCCAGAGGCTAGTGAAGATTAGAAAGAAAAAAACATGCACTCGAGATGAAATGTTCTCCGAGCTCAGGCTGTCCTCCCACACTGACAGAGCACAGACGAATGCATGGAGGCAAATAATGTCAGAGTGCAGGAAAGCACAAAATGACCGGGAGGAGAGGTGGCGGGCTGAAGAGAGTAAGTGGCTGGCTGAAGACAGGGCTGAAGCTCAAATGTGGCGGCAGCGTGATGAGAGGAGGCAGGATTCAATGCTGAGGCTGCTGGAGAACCAAATCAGTATGCTCTAGTGTATGGTTGAGCTGCAGCAAAGGCAGCTGGAGCACAGACTGCCACTACAGCCCCTGTGTAACCAACTGCCCTGCTCCCCAAGTTCCATAGCCTCCACACCCAGACGCCCAAGAATGCGGTGCGGGGGCCACTGGCCAACCAGCCACTCCGCCACAGAGGATTGCCCCCCAAAAAAGAAGGCTGGCATTCAATAAATTTTAAAGTTGTAAACTTTTAAAGTGCTGTGTGGCATTTTCCTTCCCTCCTCCACTACCCCTCCTGGGCTACCTTGGTAGTCATCCCCCTATTTGTGTGATGAATGAATAAAGAATGCATGAATGTGAAGCAACAATGACTTTATTGCCTCTGCAAGCAGTGATCGAAGGGAGGAGGGGAGGGTGGTTAGCTTACAGGGAAGTAGAGTGAACCAAGGGGCGGGGGGTATCATCAAGGAGAAACAAACAGAATTTTCACACCATAGCCTGGCCAGTCATGAAACTGGTTTTCAAAGCTTCTCTGATGCGTACCGCGCCCTCCTGTGCTCTTCTAACCACCCTGGTGTCTGGCTGCGCGTAACCAGCAGCCAGGCGATTTGCCTCAAGCTCCCACCCCACCATAAACGTCTCCCCCTTACTCTCACAGATATTGTGGAGCACACAGCAAGCAGTAATAACAGTGGGAATATTGGTTTTGCTGAAGTCTAAGCGAGTCAGTAAACTGCGCCAGCGTGCCTTTAAATGTCCAAATGCACATTCTACCACCATTCTGCACTTGCTCAGCCTGTAGTTGAACAGCTCCTGACTACTGTCCAGGCTGCCTGTGTACGGCTTCATGAGCCATGGCATTAAGGGGTAGGCTGGATTCCCAAGGATACATATAGGCGTTTCAACATCCCCAACAGTTATTTTCTGGTCTAGGAATAAAGTCCCTTCCTGCAGCTTTTGAAACAGACCAGAGTTCTTGAAGATGCGAGCGTCATGTACCTTTCCCGGCCATCCCACGTTGATGTTGGTGAAACGTCCCTTGTGATCCACCAGAGCTTGCAGCACTATTGAAAAGTACCCCTTGCGGTTTATGTACTCGGCGGCTTGATGCTCCGGTGCCAAGATATGGATATGGGTTCCATCTATGGCCCCACCACAGTTAGGGAATCCCATTGCAGCAAAGCCATCCACTATGACCTGCACATTTCCCAGGGTCACTACCCTTGATATCAGCAGATCTTTGATTGCGTGGGCTACTTGCATCACAGCAGCCCCAACAGTAGATTTGCCCACTCCAAATTGATTCCCAACTGACCAGTAGCTGTCTGGCATTGCAAGCTTCCACAGGGCTATCGCCACTCGCTTCTCAACTGTGAGGGCTGCTCTCATCTTGGTGTTCATGTGCTTCAGGGCAGGGGAAAGCAAGTCACAAAGTTCCATGAAAGTGCCCTTACGCATGTGAAAGTTTTGCAGCCACTGGGAATCGTCTCAGACCTGCAACACTATGCGGTCCCACCAGTCTGTGCTTGTTTCCCAAGCCCAGAATCGGCATTCCACAGCATGAACCTGCCCCATTAGCACCATGATGCATGCATTGGCAGGGCCCATGCTTTCAGAGAAGTCTGTGTCCATGTCCTGATCACTCACATGACCATGCTGACGTCGCCTCCTCACCCGGTATCGCTTTGCCAGGTTCTGGTGCTGCATATACTGCTGGATAATGCGTGTGGTGTTTAATGTGCTCCTAATTGCCAAAGTGAGCTGAGCGGCCTCCATGCTTGCCTTGGTATGGTGTCCACACAGAAAAAAGGCGCGGAACGATTGTCTGCCATTGCTCTGACGGAGGGAGGGGCGACTGACGACACGGCTTACAGGGTTGGCTTCAGGGAGCTAAAATCAACAAAGGGGGTGGCTTTACATCAAGGAGTATTTCAGGCAGGACTTCACAGAGGGTTCCAATAGGAAATGGTGCACCTAAGTTATTGTTCTTATTGGAACAAGGAGGTTAGTCTGGCCTATGATTGATACATGGCTTTACCTCGCTGCACCTTCTCTGTGAGTGACTGCAGTGTGACGTAGAGGAATGAGTCCCCTAGACGGGGGAGGAGGCAAATGAGTACAAAACAAATCTGGTCTATTTCTTGTTTTGATCCACTCCATCTATCTTTTACATCTTTGGCTGGCAGCAGACGGTGCAAAAGGACTGAATGCCATCCACATCTCATGGCTGCTCAGCAGAAGATGGTGCAGTAGGACTGCTAGCCATCCTCATCTCTTGCCTGCCCGGCAGAAGATGATGCAATAGGACTGCTAGCAATCCGTATCGCCTGCCTGCTCACCATAAGACGGTTCAATAGGACTGACTGCAGGACTAAAGGGAATGACCTGGTCAAGTCACTCCAAATTTAGTCCTTGCGCCCAGGTCTGCCCAGGCGCTCATGGTCGACGTGGCCAGGAGCACCTCGGACATGACGATGATGGCTACCAGTCATACTGTACCATCTGCTACCACAAGGCAATGGGTTGCTGCTACTGTGTAGCAATGCAGTACCGCGTCTGCCAGCACCCAGGAGACATACGGTGACAGTTACCTGAGCAGGCTCCATGCTTGCCATGGTATGGCGTCTGCACAGGTAACTCAGGAAAAAAGGCACGAAACGATTGTCTGCCCTTGCTTTCACGGAGGGAGGGAGGGAAGGGGGGCCTGATGATTTGTACCCAGAACCACCCGCGACAATGTTTTAGCCCCATCAGGCATTGGGATCTCAACCCAGAATTCCAATGGGCAGCGGAGACTGCGGGAACTGTGGGATAGCTACCCACAGTGCAATGCTCCGGAAGTCGACTCTAGCCTTGGTACTGTGGAAGCACTCCGCCGAGTTAATGCACTTAATGCACTTAGAGCATTTTCTGTGGGGACACACACACTCGAATATATAAAACCGATTTCTAAAAAACTGACTTCTATAAATTCGACCTTATTCCGTAGTGTAGACATACCCTTTGACACTTGTCTGGGATCACCTGCTTTATGCACTTATGGTATTGCTATATACGCAGATTTGTGTGTGTGTGCACAGACACAAGGCACAATCACAAAGACATGAAGCCTGTGGGAGAAATCATACATATCTAGACGGTCATGGGTCAATAAAAAGGGAGTAAAAGAGTGAGAGATTCTATCAGTTCATAATCAGGATTCTATGCTAATATGCATTCATGTGTGCATGTGGTATGTAACTATGGATAGCCACTTCAGCCAACGTGCTCCATTTAAAAGTAGTTAAGTTTAAAAAAATGGTGCTCATGCTGTGTACCAATTGCTTCCTGGGGAAAACATCAGCCTTGTGCTGGTGTTCAGATGCAGATTTATATCACTACAGCCTTGCCGTGCAATCAAGCAGTAAAAAATAACTCCTGACACTCTCATCTAGTTGATAAAGCCATTGTAGTGCAAACAACAAAGGAGAACTGGTCTCTTGTCAACATTCACGAATGTCTCCTGAGTCCCCAAAAGACAAGATCCACAGCTTCAGCTGAGCAGTGCTTGGCCCAGCTGAGAGGTATGGAGTGGTGGAAAGATGTGCTGTGTGGTTGCAGTCCTGGAGTTGTTCGAGCTCAGGTTGCTCTCTGGAGTAAATGATATCAGCTTTATTTTATGAATGCTGCCCATGGCCTTGAGACCATAGCAGCAGGCAGGGCATGTCCTCTTTACCTACCTATGCCCCATGCACTATAGCAGTGCCAGTGAGGGAGTGGCATAGGAGACACTGTGGCAGCTGAGGATTTTGGGCACAGAGGGGAAAGTAGCCAAATTAAGCAAGCTTAAAGCTGCTTTGTGCCCCTGTGGTACAAAGCAGCCCCAGCATACCAGATGATCGTTGACCCAGGGTATTCCATTACATAGACTCTGTCTACTATTCCTTGGTTTAACAAGCAAGAATCACTGATGCCAAAGAGTCAATGGAATTGGATATAGCGGAGGTGAAATAATAATATTTGACTTAAAAACTTGAAATGTAGTGCTAAGTAATGAGAAATGCTTGATGCCATTCTGCCTAACTCTGTTTCCAATAATAAGCTTGAAATAAAGATAATATTTGGTCTTCACATTTTAAATGGAAAGATCTTATTTAAGTGCTCTAATATGAAGTAAAGTACATAGAGTGATTTATTACATTCAAAGCATGCTATGTATGCAGAGTGGTGAACAATAAGGCGGCTCTGCTAGACAAATAACACATTCCCTGTCCTAACAGGCTTAGAAATAGAATTCTGGAACAGTCCAAAACAAATAGCAGAAAACAATCCACAAACGGATCAGTGAGAGGACACCGTTGCTGGGAGGGCATAGTTCAACAGGTGAGCGTAAAGGGTTTGTTTTTTTCAAACAAGGTGCCCAAGGGAGCTTTGCACATGTGTAGGGCCCTACCAAATTCGTGGTCCATTTTGGTCAATTTCATGGACTTAGGATTTTAAAAATAGTAAATTTCATGATTTCAGCTATTTAAATCTGAAATTTCACAGTGTTGTAATTGTAGGGGTCCTGACCCAAAAAGGAGTTGTGGGGGGGAGGGGTCACAAAGTTATTGTGGTGGGGGTTGCAGTACTACTACCCTTACTTCTGTGCTACTGCTGGCGGCGGTGCTGCCTTCAGAGCTGGGCAGCTGGAGAGCGGTGGCTGCTGGCCAGGAGTCCAGCTCTGAAGGCAGAGCTGCCGCCAGCAGCAGCATAGAAGTAAGGACGGCATGGTATGGTATAGCCACCCTTACTTCTGTGCAGCTGTCTGCAGAGCTGGGCCCTTAGTCAGCCACTCTCTGGTCGCCCAGCTCGGAAGTCAGCAGGGCAGAAGTAAGGGTGGCATGAGATGGTATTGCCACCATTACTTCTGCGCTGCTGCTGGCGGGATGCTGCTTTCAGACCTGGGCGCCCGGCCAGCAGTCACCGCTTTCCAGTTGCTGAGCTCTGAAGGCAGCGCAGAAATAAGGGTGGCAATACTGTTGACCCCTCCCTAAAACCTTCTGACCCCCCTGCAACTCCCTTGTGGGCAGGCCCCCCAATTTGAGAAACACTGATCTCCCTCATGAAATCTGTATAGTATAGGGTAAAAGAACCTAAAAGACCAGATTTCACAGTGGGAGACCAGATTTCATGGTCTGTGACGTGTTTTTCATGGCCAAGAATTTGGTAGGGCCCTACACGTGTGTTAGTTGATGTTCATATTTATTGTCATGTTGAATTATACATTCACTGATTTGTTGCTAATACCTCCGTGATTTCTCTCTCATTAGCCCTTATGCACGGTTCATGCTCATGGGGCCCCTACCCTCCCTACTTTTAAATTGATCTTAAAGTAATTTTCAGCTGTGTAGTGCATAGTGTATCTCATTCTCTTTCCCCGACCCATTTCTCTGCCTGTTTATTTCTCCATCCTTAGACTGTAACATCCTCAGTGCAGGGACCATCCATTTCTGTACATCTTGAGTGCACTTAGCACATTATAGGTGCTGCTAAAAACAAGTATGAATAGAAACCTCAATCCTTCGAATAGTTGAGTAACCTTATGCACACAAGTATTCCAATTGGGAGGTGGGTAATAAGGATTCCCTACCGCCTAATAGGGTTACTGTGAAAAGTTACTCATGTGTCTGTTTGTATGATCAGACTCACAAGCCCCACTCCCAGCTTTGCCAAAAAGTTCAGTAGTCCTACTGTAAAGGGTTAAGACTGGGTATTATTTTCTGCAACACTCACTGAAACACTTTGGAAGAGGTTTCTCAGAAAGGCTTGTACTGTGTCACAGGTATGTACAAAATGTTATACATCTACAAGTTTCAGATGATTAAATTTAACAAATGGAAAGTTGGAAAATGAAGATTAACATCTAGTTATTCACAACTGTTCATTGTTGTCAGAACTGCATCCATATATGGCTTGCAGGTTCTCTAATTCTTGTGGCCCTATTCATGAATTACTTATGACTCAGACTGGAGCAATTACCATGTACAGTAAATTATGTAAGAAGATTGCACAATATGCCTCTCTCATGATGTAACTTACATTAAACTGTTAATCATGAACCTTTGCCTCCTCCTCATGTAATAGGATACAGAGCTGAAATGCAGCCAGGGGAAGTACAAGTTGAAAAATCTGGCGAATCTGCTCAGCTTTCATTGACTTTAATGAAAGTCACAGGGTCAAAGTCCACATAGAAACTGAGCATTAGAGCCTGTAAAAGTGTTGTTTTAAAAATAAAGGTTTTGTTTGTGTGAGTGCATGTGGGGCATACACAGGATTTTAAGAAACTAGTTTATTTTACGGGGGGTGGTGGGATGTTTTTGTTCTCTGTTGAATGGTAAAACAGTCCAAACCAAAGTGAAATAAGGCTGGGGGATGGTGGTCTATTGTATTACTCTGACTGAGAGTTTGTTTGCCAAGTCAATTTTAAGAGCAGTTTGTGAATGCCTCACAAAGTGATCAAAACAGAAATGGTAAGAGGCTGTTAATCTTCCACATTTGTTGCAACAGATTACATTTTACAAAATTCCTCCTCCCCTTTCGTGAGTCTCAACTTTCATGTATCTTCCCTAGTATGACAGTCAAGTGCTATAATAAACTTTTAAGTTGATATTGCTTATACTGTGTAAATAACTGAGTCTGACCATTTCCTATGGTGTAAGGAAGCCATCTTAAACTCCTACGCAACACTCAATGCTCCATTTCACTGCACCGGCTATGCTTCCCATCATGCTACTGTTCTGCCTTTACCTTCTGCTCTTTAAGTATTTAGGCTTGTCAAATAAGTTTGACCATTTCATTTTAAGAGTCCTGTTTATTATGCCATATTTTTTCTGCTCTGTTTTAATCATGTGTATTTTTGTTCTACAGCAGGTATACTGTGTTGTGTTTTATAAAGACAGACAAACCAAACTGTGTACTACTGTAAATTAATACTGTATATATTACTAGTATTGGAATGTGTGAACCACAAGAGTTTCAAAGGGTTGTTTTAAACTAGTCCCCAAAGAGTTTACCTGCCAATCTGAACTTTATTTGAACAGTATCCCAAGCTTTCGGCAGTGTCCCTTTTCCCTAACTACTTTGTCTACATCTTATTGCTCTCCTTTCCTCTTCCCAACCCAATTCCCTTCCTTTCTCTGAGGATCAGCTGCTTATCCAAACTATATTGAATCTGACTCATAGATTTGGCTTCAGTTTACTTTAAGATTTATTAATGAGTTTCTGGGCAGTTCTTTCTGAACTTATTCACTGCTAAGTATCTTAATACCAAACACTTAAAAATGTTCTGGCTCATTCCAAACCCCATCAGGGCCATTCCTTATGTCAGCCAAAGAGAATCACTAAAGAATGATGCAACACACACCCTTCTGCTCCAGAGTGTCTGTGCATGGTCCCAACGCCCCCCAGCCTAGGACTAAACAGTATGAGACTACATGCAGACCTAAGTACTGATACTAAGCCAGGGGCAAGCCAGCAGCTCATGCTTTTAAGGAAAAAGAAAAGGAGTACTAGTGGCACCTTAGAGACTAACCAATTTATTTGAGCATAAGCTTTTGTGAGCTAGAGCTCACTTCATCGGATGCATTCAGTGGAAAATACAGTGAGGAGATTTATTTACACACAGTACATGAAAAAATGGGTGTTATCATACACATTGTAAGGAGAGTGATCACTTAAGATGAGCTATTACTAGCAGGAGAGCGAGGGGAGAGGGAGGAAGAAAACCTTTTGTAGTGATAATCAAGGTGGGCCATTGCCAGCAGTTAACAGGAACGTCTGAGGAGCAGTGGGGGGTGGGAAATAAACATGGGGAAATAGTTTTACTTTGCGTAATGACACATCCACTCCCAGTCTCTATTCAAGCCTAAGTTAACTGTATCCAGTTTGCAATTTAATTCCAATTCAGCAGTCTCTCGTTGGAGTCTGTTTTTGAAGTCTTTTTGTTGTAATCGTGCGACCTTTAGGTCTGTAATCGAGTGACCAGAGAGATTGAAGTGTTCTCCGACTGATTTATGAATGTTATAATTCTTGACATCTGATTTGTGTCTATTTATTCTTTTATGTAGAGACTGTCCAGTTTGACCAATGTACATGGCAGAGGGGCATTGCTGGCACATGATGGCATATATCACATTGGTAGATGTGCAGGTGAACGAGCCTCTGATAGTGTGGCTCTATGATGGTGTCCCCTGAATAGATGTGTGGACACAGTTGGCAATGGGCTTTTTTGCAATGATAGGTTCCTGGGTTAGTGGTTCTGTTGTGTGGTGTGTGGTTGCTGGTGAGTATTTGCTTCAGGTTGGGGGGCTGTCTGTAAGCAAGGACTGGCCTGTCTCCCAAGATTTGTGAGAGTGATGGGTCGTCCTTCAGGATAGGTTGTAGATCCTTGATGATGCGTTGGAGAGGCTTTAGTTGGGGGCTGAAGGTGATGGCTAGTGGCCTTCTGTTATTATCTTTGTTGGGCCTGTCCTGTAGTAGGTGACTTCTGGGTACTCTTCTGGCTCTGTCAATTTGTTTCTTCACTTCAGCAGGTGGATATTGTAGTTGTAAGAACGCTTGATAGAGATCTTATAGGTGTTTGTCTCTGTCTGAGGGACTGGAGCAAATGTGGTTGTATCATAGAGCTTGGCTGTAGACGATGGATCATATGGTGTGGTCTGGGTGAAAGTTTTCCATCGTCTACAGCCAAGCTCTACGATACAACTGCATTTGCTCACCATTAAAAATACTTTTATTAAAGATAGAGGAAAGAAGGGAAAACAGTTAAAGCATTTGAAGTGTAAAGTGTTAAGTAAAGCTTTCATTTTAACAACAGCCTAGTTCCCTTTCCCTTTAAAGGGAGAGAGTTTTTAGAAAGAAAAAGTCCTTGTCTGAGAGTCTGTTAGATGGCAATCACTGTCCTTTTAGGGAATTGAGAAAAAGTTAGTTGAGTGGGGCTGGAATTGTTGTGGTTAAAGTCCAATCCTATTTCATCCTAGGTGATGTTTGGGATTCAACTGGAGCCAGTAGAGGTAGCGATGTCATCTGGGTCCCTCTCTTTGGTCTGGTCTGGTCAGGACATCTTTTCATGATCAGGAGATGGTGGGGGTAGTGGCCAAAATAGTGAAGCCTTCTTCAGTAGCCAATTTTTCTCCCCAAAGTTTCTCCTGAAGGACCCACAAGGGGAGTGGTGGTTGGAAGAGCTCATCTCCTCTTTATTTTGTTCCCCAATTAGGCCTAGTTTTTGACACCCCAGTTTTGGTTCACTGACTTCTGGTTCCACACTTTTCTTGTTTACCAAGCATGATCTTAATATAGTCCTTGAGTTATATCAGGAAGCCTTTTTGTTGAACTAATTCAGTCTGTCTTGCTTTTGCACCTTTTCCCATCAACATTTATTATAGATTATTGTGACATCTTATGAATTTACACATACTTTTCACAGTTGAGCTCACAAGTAGGGTACATTTGTAGGCCCAATTATCACAATGCAGCCTGTCTGCTTACTTCCTGCGGGGAGTATCTGGCAGTGCGCAGCCCCTGAATTTCCCCCAGCACCTGGGGTTAAGATCCAGGTAGTCCTAATACTGCCATGCAAATGGTGGGGAGGAAGGGACAGGACAGTACTTAGTTTCCATTACTCCCCTCTGTGTTGATCTGAAGGCTACTCACAATCTAGCCCTAATAAAAAGTGACCAGAATAAAGTTTATTATTACTAGTATGACAGCACATTATTTTTCTTTGTACCAGCATATGAATGGTGTAACCATCAAACCCTAGGGCAGAGCATCTCTTATATGCTACTGAAAAAATATCAAGTTATTGAGAGAACAATAAGCAGAATACCTGAAACAAAAATATTTTTTTCTGCAATTTGTGTGTCCCTTGGCATGAGTGTAAGTCGCTGACCTATTGTTTCCAATAAACCCGCTTGCTGGTTGCCTCTCCTGTGTCTCCATCCCTCTTGCCTCAGCATGCCCCTTGCCATGATTTATAGAATCACAATCCATCTTAAACAGGAGGCATTTGTTAAACAAACAAAAAAAAAAAATGCATCGATGCAATAAGGTTCTACACAGCTTGAATTCCTGCTTTGTTCCCTGCTTGTTTACCAGGAATCACACCCTGCCTGGAGCTCCAAATCCCAGACAGCTAGTGGCTGAGTAATATGCTGCAAGTAAACACTGCACCCTGTGCAATAACAGAGTTGCTGTAGGTTTCACTACCCGAATTGGGAACATAGGAAAAGCGGTTCTGGATTAGACCAATGGTCCACCTATTCTGCTTATTTACCATGGACAGCCCCTGATGTTTCAGAAGAAGGTGCAAGACATTTCATGATGAACAATTACGCCATTAAGGGAGGTTTCTTATTAAACCCTGTTAGTGGTTGGAAAGTGAAGGAGTACAATTTATTTATTTACTAAGCACTGACTGTGCTAGGTGCTGTACAAAATAGGCAAAAATGCACACCTTGTCCCTGGGAGTTTTTACTGTATTCGACACAGATTCTCTATCCCAAACTGTTCCATTACACTTACATGAGACGCAGACTGCAGGACAAAATTTCATGCAACCAGTGATTTTTCCTAAAATGCGTATTCATTATTTGGTGGGTTATTATTAAAAAGCTTCAGGGAATTAGTGTTTTAAATATCAATTAAAATAGGAGCAGCATTAAGTTACATGGAGTTTTCAGTCAAAAATTAACCACGTTCAATAAGGAAACACGCTACCCTCTCAGTTCTGTCTGCTTCAGCTTACCACAGTCCCTAGATATTAAGCACATGCCTGAACGTTGATTGTCTATGTAGACAGAAGAACTACTGCTGCTGACTCAGAGATGGATGAACTGGGGGAGCGTGCTGGAGCATTCTGCACTTTCCAGCCATATTTGGCAAGTATTTGTGCACTTCTGCTGCCTCTGTGCAATGCTAAGGTGGCTCCTTTGTGATGATGTTGTTGGACTACTCTTGGTGGATTATACACAGGTGTTGCTGACAGTTGGACTAGTTATTTAATGTTAGATACAAGCCACTTAAAATTCAGCAAGTATGTTTAAAATATTGTGAGGGGTACAACTGTCCATGTGTTATTTAGTGCCAGTAATTACCATAAATTAATGTGATGGTGTGACGAGGGCCCCTGTTTGGTGAGCCAGGCTGCCTCTGTTGGCCCAGTGCAGGGTTGGTACACTCCATCACCCAGTCGTTGGGATTCCCTGTTAGATCAGGTAATTGCAGTAAGGTGGGCTCCGGACCCTTGGTGGGGCCAAGCAAACAAACAGTCAGTAGCCCCATAGTCTCTGGGCTGGGACCGACAAGAACAGTTGGAGTTCTGTATCTCTGGGTTGGATGGAACAATGGTCAGCCTGTAGCCCCAGTGCGGGGCTGGGCAAACAAATAGTCTATGGCCCCCAAGCCTCCTGGCTGGGGGCAGGCAGTAAAAACTGGGGTTCTGGCCGTCTGGGTGGGACAGAACAACAATCAGTCTGTAGCCTCCTGGCATAGCAGGGCAAAAAATTAGTCTATAGCCCCCGAACCTCCTGGCTGAGGTAGGCAGTAGCAGTTGGTTGAATCAGCCCCTTGGGCAGAACAGAACAGCAATCCATCTGTAGTCCCTGGGTGGGGCACAACAAACAGTTTCTGGTCCCTGAGCCTCCAAGGGGGAGCAAGAGCAAACAGCAGTCACCCTTAATGGTCCGTGGGGTGTGATAGGGGAACCCAGCCCCTCCCTCTCCACAAGGTTCTGACCCAGGGCCCTATGAAGCTGGGAACTTCCCCGTTACGAGTTTAGGCATCAGCTTCTACTACATCCCCTGGGTCACTTCCTACCACAAATTGAGTCCCAGGCATCTCCTCAGCTGGCGATGGCTTGACGTCCCTGTCCGTCTCCGCAGTTGGTGAGTCTCCTGCAGTGTAGTCTGGGTCCGCAGGCTCTGCCACCTGGAGCATCGCCAGCACCCCTGGAGGAACCTGCAGTACATGTCCTTCCTCCTCTGCAGCCACCCTCAACTGAATGGAGCTGTCTCCTTTTATCTGGCTCTTCCACCTGGAGCATGCACAGCAGAGGAAAGGGGACATGGCCTCCTGGTCCCACAGTGATTGATCTGTCCCTATTGGCCCTGAGTGGGGTTGGTACAGCCTGTCACACACCCTCCCCATCAAGCCAGGACTGGATGATGGTCACCCCTCATCCCTCTCCCCTCCTACCCAGGAAAAGAAGTCCGCATTTGTGTGGGCTCGGCCCGAGCGGTGAAGTACCACAAATTCGTAGGGCTTGTGGGTAAGGTACTATCTCACAATCCTGGCATTAGTGTCCTTCATGGAATGAAGCTATCGAAGGGGCGCATGATTTGTGATAAGCTGGAATTGATTCCCCTGCAGATAGTACTGTAGGGCTTCAAAGGCCCACTTCACAGCCAGTGCCTCTTTTTCTATTGTTGAATACCTTGTCTCGCAAGGGAATAACTTTCTACTCAGATAGAGCACTGGGTGCTCCTCCCCCTCATGCTCTTGTGATAGGACCGCTCCAAGGCCTATCTCTGAAGCGTCAGAGTATAAACCTTTTTGAAAAATTCGGGTGAAAAAGGTCTGACTCCTGACATAACCACTCCTTCAAGGCCTGGAAAGCATATTCACAGTCCTTGGACCACTGCACTCTCTTGGGTTGGGAGTTTTTCATCAGGTCTGTTAGAGGTGTTGCTAAAGTGACAAACTCTGGAACAAAGCGTCTGTAGTAACTGGCCAAACCCAGAAACTGTCTCACCTGCCTCTTGGTCGTGGGGTTGGACAGTCTCTCAGGGCTTGGAGCTTATCCACAAGTGGGCGCAGCTGCCCCCACCCCACCGTGTATCCCAGATATGTTACCTCATTTTGCCTTAGGTGACACTTGGATGGTTTTGTTTTGTTAAGAACATGTGAGTGGTGATACTGGGCCAGACCAGTGATCCAAATAGCTCAGTATCCTGTCTTCCAACAATGGCCTGTGCCAGATGTGTGTCAGAGGAAGTGAACAGAACAGGGCAATGATTAAGTGATCTAATCAATGAAACAGAATGGATTCATTTTGTCTGGAAACAGCAGTTGGGTGAGGGGGATCTTCACTTACATTGAATCACTTCACTGATGGGATGACCACCTGTACAAGGGTTTCCAAAGTCAACGTGGTTTCTCAGCAACCTTCTTTCTCCCCCTAGAACAAAGTACCAGAGCCATGATTCAAACTGGTCTGGTCCAACTTCATCTTCAGAGACAGAATGAGCGTTTAGAGGCAAATCTAAATTGGTGTAATATTTCTTATGTCCCTCAGAGCACACAGGTTATGCCAGTTGAAGCCTGGATTGGTTCGGTTCTTCAGCTAGGGTTCACACACACTCCCTGATGTAACTCACACCCTGTATGTACCATTTCTGAATTTGGCCCTGCAAGTCTAAGAGGCCCAGCTACTCCAATGCATTAAATCTGCTTTGTGACATTCACCTGGTGCAAAGCAGACTTAAAATTAGCCAAGTCAGCCCGTGAGGATTCTCTTAATGTAAGTGGGGGTTCATGGGTGGTGTAGAGTCACTGTGCGGCTCCTTTGCCACCCTTCGATATCTGCTGGCATGTGGGGAGAGTAGGAAGAGTCATGCCTGGGGCATCCCGACTCTCTGATGATCCCCAGCTGCTGGAATAGTTGCTAAGGGCTGCTGCTGCAAATTAGCAATGCCCTAAGTATGTTCTAATGTATGCTGAAGACATGGCCAGAGGTTGGATGTCCTTGGAATTTGGGATGAGGAGGGTGCAAAGGTGGTTTATAGCTTCTGATCTGTGCACAGCTAGTTAAATTAAAATAAATACTTTCATTTAAAATAAATGCTATTTGGGTGGGAGTAGCTGTGAGCTTTGGAAAGTGGCTTAATCATCTTCTTTCCTCTTCCCTGATTTCTAAACAATCGTTTGTGGTTCATATCTGTTTTATTTACTGTCTGTTGGATTTCCTGCTATCTTATCAATTACTAGAAAAAAACAAATATCTTGTAACAGGCACATGGTTTTTCAAATAGAGTTATAATTCCAAGGCCTTCAAATATCTGTGTTGTAATGAATAGAAGCAGACATTCTAGAACCATTTTGCAGGGCAGAAGTGATTGCTACATGGCTCATACTAGTCATACAATACAGTGTAATTCTCTCTTCTGTTCTCTTACTATTAAATGCATGTTTAGTAATGAGCACAAACCATGAATAAAAAGTTCTCAGCTGTTCCAAAAAAATATACTGAATGAGGCAAATTAAAATCTAAGCATCCCTTCCATATGACATAAACTAGTCTTAGAAATCTGACTTTTTAACCTTTTTTGAGTTTAGGCGAAGACGTAATTTCAACAAGGTACACTGCTGAAGTACAAAATGTAAGCTCTGTTGCTCCATGTGTCTGCTGAAACTAAATCTCTGCATTCATGACTGGTACATTCATTAATTTTTCAAAAAGGGAATCTAATGTCTTACTATTAGAGGCCAGAGGGGATTCAGGATGCTGAAGGTTCAAACAATGGATGGATGTTATGATTTTGTAGAATCCCACTTTAAGAAAATAGTTTTGGAAGGAATTTCAAGTGAAGAGGTAAGTGTGTCTTATTAAATATTAATCTTGTGTAAAGTTAACTGATTAAGAATAATTATAAACATTTTCTCCTCTGTGGTAGAAAGCAGGGCCTCATGAAGGCAGCTGGGTCTCAGGGAATGTGGAGCTGTTTGATACTGCCTTTAGTGACAATGAAGCAGCTCCAGGTCACACAATCAAGTTTGTTCCAACCCACAGAGTTCTTCACAACCTGAACACGAACCTCATTTCACTGCCAAGAAACCAAATACAGTCCTTTGCATTCAAATATTTACTGTTTGCTCTATTTCAGAGGTTCCCAAACTGTGGGTTGGGACCCCAAAGTGGGACATGACCAGGATTGGTGTTAGACTTGCTGGGGCTCGGGGCCAAAGCCAAAGCCCTTGAGCCCTGGGCAGCAGGGCTCAGGCTACAGGCCCCTGCCAGGGGCTGAAACCCTTGGGCTTTGCCCTGCCCCCCATGGGGTGACAGAGCTCAGGCAGCATCAGGCTTTGGTCTCCCCTCCTGGGGGTGTAGTAATTTTTGTTGTCAGAAGCGGGTCATGGTGCAATGAAGTTTGAAAACCACTGAGTGGTTAAAGTAGAATGAAACAGGAAGGGGCACTGCCAATAGCTGGAGAGGGGAGTTTTTGGGGGTACTGCTCCCTCAAGCCAGGGACCCCCTAGAGTACAGAGTGGGGAAGGAACCTTGACATGGTGGCAGAGCGGTGGGATTAACTTGAAATCATTTTGAGATCAATTTGAGATTTTTTTGAACCAGAAGCACAGATTTTTTAAAAGGAAATATTTTTTTTCCTTTGGGCTGCTGGAAAGCAGGTTTTAAGCTGAAAGCAGTTAGAGGTTTTTTTGTCTCTGCTTGGGGGCCAGAGCAGAGACAAAAGGGAATTGTCTTTTGTGAGCTGGAGTTTTCTCTACCTAAAGGCAGGGTAGTTAACCTCCTGCAGGGAATTTCACAAGTCTTCACAGACCTGAAGTTGTTTTTTACCTAAGAGCAACTAGAGAGGTTTTCTGGCTATTTGCCTAGAGACAAAGGTGTTAGGTTTTTTTTTTCTTTTTAAGGATTTTTCTGCAGGCTGACGACCACTATCAGAGAACATGGGTATCCGGTTACAGCACAACCTATTTTTGTTTAGATAAGCCAAGTTTTGTTTGTTTGTTTGTTTTTAGTTCTAACTCTCGGGTGTAAAGTTAGTTAAAAACAGAGAGGCAAACATGACAGAAACCAAGGAAACAGCCAAAGAGGCTGCCCACAGGAGAGCTATGGAGGCAAAGGAAAAAAGAAATGGAGGAAAAGGAAAAAACACAAGGTTCCTTCCCCACTCTGAACTCTAGGGTACAGATGTGGGGACCTGCATGAAAAACCCCCTAAGCTTATTTTTACCAGCTTAGGTTAAAACTTCCCCAAGGTACAAACTATTTTACCTTTTGCCCCTGGACTTTACTGTTGCTACCACCAAGCATTTAACAAATATATAACAGGGAAAGAGCCTGCTTGGAAACGTCTTTCCCCCCAAAATCCTCCTAAACCCTACACCCCCTTTCCTGAGGAAGGCTTGATAAAAATCCTCACCCATTTGCATAGGTGAACACAGATCCAAACCCTTGGATCTTAAGAACAATGAAAAAGCAATCGGGTTCTTAAAAGAAGAATTTTAATTGAAGAAAAAGTAAAAGAATCACCTCTGAAAAATCAGGATGGTAAATACCTTACAGGGTAATCAGATTCAAAACATAGAGAATCCCTCTAGGCAAAACCTTAAGTTACAAAAAGACACAAAAAGGTGATATGGAGGGGGGGTGTACAGCTATTGTGACCTGCACTGGATGTGCCATGTTTGTCTTTCTTCCACAGGACAGAAGCGACTTTGTCTGTACAAAGTGCAAGCTAGTATCCATATTGGAAGAAAAGATTGAAGGTCCGGAACAACAGATATCGACCCTGCGTTGCATACGAGAATCTGAGGATTTCCTGGACAAAAGTCAGGATATGCTTCTACGAGCACAAAGCTCTAAAGATTTAGAGCAGGTTGCACAGCGGAGCCAAGAGGCCAGTGAAGAAGCTTGGCAACATGTGACCTCCAGAAGAAGAAGGGGGAATGTCCGGGTATCAGCAACGCAGACACAGGTAAGTAACCGTTTTCATGTTCTCTCCACAGGTACCATTGCGGAGAGTGGACCAGATGATACGTCTGGGGGGGAGAAAGCAGAAGGAGACTCCCCTGGTTGGAAGGCATGAGATGCGCTGTCCTGAGGTTGGTGGTTCCAGGACCACCGCTCCCAAGAGAAGGAGGCGGGTGGTGGTGGTCAGGGACTCTCTCCTCAGGGGGACTGAGTCATCTATCTGCCGCCCTGACCGGGAAAACAGCAGAGTCTGCTGCTTGCCAGGGGCTAAGATTCGCGATGTGACTGGAGAGACTGCCGAGACTCATCAAGCCCTCGGATCGCTACCCCTTCCTGCTTCTCCACGTTGGCACCAATGATACTGCCAAGAATGACCTTGAGCGGATCACTGCAGACTACGTGGCTCTGGGAAGAAGGATAAAGGAGTTTGAGGCACAAGTGGTGTTCTCGTCCATCCTCCCCGTGGAAGGAAAAGGCCGGGGTAGGGACCGTCGAATCGTGGAAGTCAACGAATGGCTATGCAGGTGTTGTTGGAGAGAAGGCTTCGGATTCTTTGACCATGGGATGGTGGTCCATGAAGGAGGAGTGCTGGGCAGAGACGGGCTCCACCTAACGAAGAGAGGGAAGAGCATCTTTGCAAGCAGGCTGGCTAACCTAGTGAGGAGGGCTTTAAACTAGGTTCACCGGGAGAAGGAGACCAAAGCCCTGAGGTAAGTGGGAAAGAGGGATACCGGGAGGAAGCACAGGCAGGAACGTCTGTGAGGGGAGGGCTCCTACCTCATACTGAGAATGAGGGGCGATCAGCAGGTTATCTCAAGTGCCTATATACAAATGCACAATGCCTTGGAAACAAGCAGGAAGAACTGGAGGTCCTGGTGAAGGCAAGGAATTATGACGTGATTGGAATAACAAAGACTTGGTGGGATAACTCACATGACTGGAGTACTGTCAAGGATGGTTATAAACTGTTCAGGAAGGACGGGCAGGGCAGAAAAGGTGGGGGAGTAGCACTGTATGTAAGGGAGCAGTATGACTGCTCAGAGCTCCGGTACGAAACTGCAGAAAAACCTGAGTGTCTCTGGATTAAGTTTAGAAGTGTGAGCAACAAGAATGATGTAGTGGTGGGAGTCTGCTATAGACCATCGGACCAGGGAGATGAGGTGGATGAGGCTTTCTTCCGACAACTCGCAGAAGCTACTAGATCACATGCCCTGGTTCTCATGGGCGACTTTAATCATCCTGATATCTGCTGGGAGAGCACTACAGCGGTGCACAGACAATCCAGGAAGTTTTTGGAAAGCGTAGGGGACAATTTCCTGGTGCAAGTGCTGGAGGAGCCAACTATGGGGAGAGCTTTTCTTGACCTGCTGCTCACAAACCAGGAAGAATTAGTAGGGGAAGCAAAAGTGGATAGGAATCTGGGAGGCAGTGACCATGAGTTGGTCCAGTTCAGGATCCTGACACAGGGAAGAAAGGTAAACAGCAGAATACGGACCCTGGACTTCAGGAAAGAAGACTTCGACTCCCTCAGGGAACTGATGGGTAGGATCCCCTGGGGGAATAACATGAGGGGGAAAGGAGTCCAGGAGAGCTGGCTGTATTTCAAAGAATCCCTATTGAGGTTACAGGGACAAACCATCCCGATGTGTCGAAAGAATAGTAAATATGGCAGGCAACCAGCTTGGCTTAACAGTGACATCCTTGTGGATCTTAAACATAAAAAAGAAGCTTACAAGAAGTGGAAGATTGGACAAATGACCAGGAAGAGTATAAAAATGTTGCTCGGGCATGTAGGAATGAAATCAGGAGGGCCAAATCGCACCTGGAGCTGCAGCTAGCAAGAGATGTTAAAAGTAACAAGAAGGGTTTCTTCAGGTATGTTGGCAACAAGAAGAAAGCCAAGGAAAGTGTGGGCCCCTTACTGAATGAGGGAGGCAACCTAGTGACAGAGGATGTGGAAAAAGCTAATGTACTCAATGCTTTTTTTGCCTCTGTCTTCACGAACAAGGTCAGCTCCCAGACTGCTGCGCTGGGCAACACAGCATGGGGAGTAGGTGGCCAGCCCTCTGTGGAGAAAGAAGTGGTTAGGGACTATTTAGAAAAGCTGGACGTGCACAAGTCCATGGGGCCAGATGCGTTGCATTCGAGAGTGCTAAAGGAGTTGGCGGCTGTGATTTCAGAGCCATTGGCCATTATCTTTGAAAACTCATGGCAATCGGGGGAAGTCCCGGACGACTGGAAAAAGGCTAATGTAGTGCCCATCTTTAAAAAAGGGAAGAAGGAGGATCCTGGGAACTACAGGCCAGTCAGCCTCATCTCAGTCCCCGGAAAAATCATGGAGCGGGTCCTCAAGGAATCAATCCTGAAGCACTTACACGAGAGGAAAGTGATCAGGAACAGTCAGCATGGATTCACCAAGGGCAAGTCATGCCTGACTAATCTAATTGCCTTCTATGATGAGGTAACTGGCTCTGTGGATGAGGTGAAAGCGGTGGACGTGTTGTTCCTGGACTTTAGCAAAGCTTTTGACACAGTCTCCCACAGTATTCTTGTCAGCAAGTTAAAGAAGTATGGGCTGGATGAATGCACTATAAGGTGGGTAGAAAGTTGGCTAGATTGTCGGGCTCAACGGGTAGTGATCAATGGTTCCATGTCTAGATGGCAGCCGGTATCAAGTGAAGTGCCCCAAGGGTTGGTCCTGGGGCCGGTTTTGTTCAATATCTTCATGAATGATCTGGAGGATGGTGTGGATTGCACTCACAGCAAATTTGCAGATGATACTAAACTAGGAGGAGTGGTAGATACGGTGGCAGGTAGGGATAGGATACAGAGGGACCTAGACAAATTGGAGGATTGGACCAAAAGAAATCTGATGAGGTTCAGCAAGGATAAGTGCAGGGTCCTGCACTTAGGATGGAAGAATCCAATGCACCGCTACATACTAGGGACCGAATGGCTAGGCAGCAGTTCTGCGGAAAAAGACCTAGGGGTGACAGTGGACGAGAAGCTGGATATGAGTCAACAGTGTGCCCTTGTTGCCAAGAAGGCCAATGGCATTTTGGGATGTATAAGTAGGGGCATAGCCAGCAGATCGAGGGAGGTGATCATTCCCCTCTATTCGACATTGGTGAGGCCTCATCTGGAGTACTGTGTCCAGTTTTGGGCCCCACACTACAAGAAGGATGTGGAAAAATTGGAGAGAGTCCAGCGAAGGGCAACAAAAATGATTAGGGGTCTAGAACACATGACTTATGAGGAGAGGCTGAGGGAACTGGGATTGTTTAGTCTGCAGAAGAGAAGAATGAGGGGGGATTTGATAGCTGCTTTCAACTACCTGAGAGGTGGTTCCAAAGAGGATGGTTCTAGACTATTCTCAGTGGTAGAAGATGACAGGACAAGGAGTAATGGTCTCAAGTTGCAGTGAGGGAGGTTTAGGTTGGATATTAGGAAAAACTTTTTCATTAGGAGGGCGGTGAAGCACTGGAATGCGTTACCTAAGGAGGTGGTAGAATCTCCTTCCTTAGAAGTTTTTAAGGTCAGGCTTGACAAAGCCCTGGCTGGGATGATTTAATTGGGGATTGGTCCTGCTTTGAGCAGGGGGTTGGACTAGATGACCTCCTGAGGTCCCTTCCAACCCTGATATTCTATGATTCTAAGATTCTATGACACAAAAACCAGGAATATACATTCCATTCAGCACAACTTATTTTATCAGCCCTTTAAAGAAAACAGAATCTGACGCATATCTAACTAGATTGCTTATTAGCCCTTTACAGGAGTTCTGACCTGCATTCCTACTCTGGTCCTGACAAAAGCAACACACAGACAGAGAGAACCTTTGTTTCTCCCCTCCCCCCAGCTTTGAAAGTATCTTGTCTCCTCATTGGTCATTTTGGTCAGGTGCCAGCGAGGTTATCTTTAGCTTCTTAACCCTTTACAGGTGAAAGGGTTTTTCCTCTGGCCAGGAGGGATTTAAAGGTGTTTACCCTTCCCTTTATATTTATGACACCTGTTTACACAATTTTTAGTGGAAATCTGAAAAACCCTACAAACACTGGTTAATTATCTCTGAAAACAAAGCAGTTCAGTAATTACATGATAAGTATAAAATGGGACAATTTAAATTAAGTTCAAATAGTCATTTTTAGATGCACTTTAGGAAGCACTGGAGATTGAGCTGAATAAATCATCATATAAATTAAAGGTAGAAATGAAAATCGGAACTCTAACACATTATTTCCCCAGTGCATTAAAAAGTGATTAAGGAGTAATGGAAAAGCTTTTGATTTTAGTAGCTTCTAGTGCATTTCAACACTGCTTAATCAGTTACTGAGGCAGATGAACTATGTTACTCAGTGTTGCCCAGAAGATCGCCCTCAGTTTTAAAATGTGACTCAGAAGTTCTGAGATGGAAAATTACTGTCTGTCATCTGTCTACAAGAATGCGGAACTATTCGGGATGAAATAAGCCAGGCAAGAGATGACTGCAAAAGATTAGAACACAATGTATAACCTTTAGGACAATTTCTCTCTCTCCAATAGAAATCAAAATAATAATCAAACTATTTAATTGACTTTTAAAAGCAACAAGGCTGGTAGCAATATATTTTGGTGTGGTTCCCTGTTGGAATTTGAGGTCTGGTTGAGCTGTGCTCTGCACAAGTCCCAAGATGGGAAACTATTATGTATCCATTATAATCCCCACAGACTGTCACAAAGCACAGAATGCACACATGTCCCATACAAGGCAGTGACCACTCATCCCATGGTGCCAAACCAAGCCCGTGTTCATTTCAGAAAGTTTAATACTAAGAGTATGTCTACACTGAACAGCTAACCCAGGTGGTTGGCACCCAGGTTTGAGCACTCTGGTTAGTTTAACTAGAGTACAAGCCTTCCCACAGCAAAGCCTTTTGAGTGTCCTCACTGTTTCTGCACTTGGCCATCTGTGTCTGGGGACCCATTCCATGATTCTGTGCTGACACACTATAGGAGTCTTTCCTGGTCAATTCTGTTAACTGGGGAGAACTTGCCCCTCAGAGGAAATTGTGGAAAGGGAACTGGAGAACTATCAGCGCTCAAATGATCTTGCCTGCATCATCTCTGCAAATGCATGTTTTCCAGTCCAACCTAAAATACAGTTGTGCAAGCAAGCACAGGTTCAAAGCAAAAGTAAGCACATTCTTGAGTGTGGAGAGAAGGGGGATTTGGGCAAAAAGGACCATGGACCAGCGTGTAGATGTACCCTGAAAGAACAAAGAAAAACAAAGTCCACAGCACTTCCCTTTCACACGAATATGCATACACTTTCCCTCTTTCATACAAATATTCATCTGTGGGGTGCAGTTTTATATTACCTCTGATTGCCCTTTTAAATATTTACAGCTCGAAATGAAAACTTATTGAGAGAGTACCACATTTTTATTGCAATCTGGCATTTATTAATAAAATCCCAAAGTATGTCTATACACAGTCACTATAATAAGCAGTCAAAATAAATAATCTAATGGCTGACTTGTGGAAAAGAACAAATAGATCCCCAGTGGTCTTACAGCGATGTAGTCTGGAAAACTAAGGCTATTAAAAACATAAAATATTTAAGAATCTTATTACTCTCATCAATTAAAATTTTCTCTATTATTGTTACAGACTCGATTGATTCTGGTTTTAGTTTGCAATATTTCTGGGGCAATTTATCAGTTAGAAGCAAACATATATATTTCTTGACTGGATTTAAAATCCACTTTAGAGTCAGATTTTTAAATTTCAACAGGCAACTGAGACACCAGCTGTGGGGATTAGTTCTGTCTCAAAGGGCCTTATCCTGCCCCAGTGAAGTCAATGAGAGTGTGACTTGTCATGGCTGAATTCAGTGCAAAGAGCCCTCACAAAGCTCTTTGCACCACTTATGCCCTAAAGACAGCGTTTAATCAGAGTTTAGGTGGTGCAGAAGGTCTTGTGTGAGCTCTGTACACCAGGGTAATTTTCACTCTGTTAGTCACTTTGCACGTTGGTATTTTAAATATATGCGGGTTTCAGAGTAACAGCCATGTTAGTCTATATTCGCAAAAAGAAAAGGAGTACTTGTGGCACCTTAGAGACTAACCAATTTATTTGAGCATGAGCTTTCGTGAGCTACAGATGAAGTGAGCTGTAGCTCACGAAAGCTCATGCTCAAATAAATTGGTTAGTCTCTAAGGTGCCACAAATACTCCTTTTCTTTTTAAATATATGCAGTAACTTGGTTACTTATTTAATAATTATTAGGGCTGTCTATTAATTACAGTTAACTTACGCGATTAACAAAACAAAAAATGGCAATTTAAAAAAATTTATCTCGATTAATTGCACTGTTAAACCATAGAATACCAATTGAAATGTATTAAATATTGTGGGTTGTTTTTCTACATTTTCGAATATATTGATTTCTATTACAACACAGAATACAATATGTACAGTGCTCACTTTGTATTATTATTTTTATTACAAATATTTGCACTGTAGAAATGATAACAAAAGAAATAGTATTTTTCAATTCACCTCATACAAGTACTGTAGTGCAATCTCTTTATTGTGAAAGTGTAACTTACCAATGTAGATTTTTTTTTGTTACATAAACTCAAAAATAAAACCATGTAAAACTTTAGAGCCTACAAGTCAACTCAGTCCTACTTCTTGTTCAGCCAATCACTAAGACAAACAAGTTTGTTTACATTTACGGGAGATACTGCTACCTGCTTCTTATTTACTGAAAGTAAGAACAGGCATTCGCATGGCACTTGTGTGGCTGGCATTGCAAGGTATTTATGTGCCAGATATGCTAAACATTCATATGCCCCTTCATGCTTTGGCCACCATTCCAGAGGTTATACTTCCATGCTGATGATACTCATTTAAAAAAATAATGTATTAATTCAATTTGTGAGTGAACTCCTTGGGGGAGAATTGTATGTCTCCTGTTCTGTTTTACCCACATACTGCCATATATTTCATGTTATAGCAGTCTCGGATGATGACCCAGCACATGTTCGTTTTAAGAACACTTTCACAGCAGATTTGCGTGAAGGTACCAATCTGAGATTTCTAAAAATAGCTACAGCACTCGACCCAAGATTTAAGAATCTGAAGTGCCGTCCAAAATCTGAGAGGGACAAGGTGTGGAGCATGCTTTCAGAAGTCTTAAAAGAGCAACCCTCTGATGCAGAAACTATAGAACCCGAACCACAAAAAAAGAAAATCAACCTTCTACTGGTGGCATCTGACTCAGATGATAAAAATGAACCAGTGGTGAGCTGGAGCCGGTTTGCACCGGTTTGCGTGAACCAGTTGTTAAATTTTGAAGCAGTTTCAGAACGGGTTGTTAACCCACTTCCCTGCAGGGGGCACTGAGGCTTTGATGGGCTCCTGCTGGGAAGTGATGTAATTCCTCCTCCGGCCGCTGGGGGCGCTGCGCTGTGGGAGCCATGTGGCACGAGCCCTGTTGCTGCTGCTGCTCCCCCGATCCCTGGCCCTGGGGCTCCCGCTGCTGCCTGGTGGGTTCCCGGCTGCTCTGCTGGGCCTGGGCTGCGTCCTGCTGCTTGGGCTGTTCCGAGCCACTCTGCCCGTGAGCACCCACCACCCTGCCCGCAGCCAGCCCCTGTCTCCAGCCACCCCTGCACCCCCTGCCTGCAGCCAGCCCCTGCCGCACCCCCTGCCCTGCCTCCAGCCACCCCCTGCACCCCCTGCCTGCAGCTAGCCCCTGCCACACACCCTGCCCTGCCCACACCAGCCCCTGTCTCCAGCCACCCCTGCACCCTCTGCCTGCAGCCAGCCCCTGCCGCACTCCCTGCCCTGTATCCAGCCAGCCCCTGTCTCCAGCCACCCCTGCACCCCCACCTGCAGCCAGCCCCTGCCTCCAGCCACCTCTGTACCCCCTGCCCGCAGCCAGCCCCTGTCTCCAGCCACCCCTGCACCCCCTGCCTGCAGCCAGCCCCTGCTGCACCCTCTGCCCTGCCCGCACAGGGAGCAGAGAGCAGCTGGGACCCACACATGTGCACACCCTAGGGTGACCAGACAGCAAATTTGAAAAATCAGGACGGGGGTGGGGGGTAATAGGAGCCTATATAAGAAAAAGACCCCAAAATCGGGACTGTCCCTATAAAATCGGGACATCTGGTCACCCTAGCACACCCCCAGGGAGTGGGGGGGACCCACACATGTGAAAGGGAGCTCATTTCTAGTTCAGGCCCATCTTTTTAAAAAAGAACTTCAGGCAGGGTTAACATACATCCTTATTTTCCCGGACAGGTCGGGCTTTTTCGTTCTTAAATCGCCGTCCAGGAGGAATTTTAAAAATTCCTGGACGGCGATTTAAGAACGAAAAAGCCCGACCTGTCCTGGAAAATACGGATGTATGTTAACCCTGTTGGTACAAAAAAATGTATACTGGGGCGCATCCCTTAAATCAGAACTTTTTATAGGGAACCAGTTGTTAAGATTTTGGCAGCTCATCACTGAAATGAACATGCATCAGTCCTCTCAGCTTTGGATCGTTATCGAGCAGAACCCGTCATCAGCATGGGCGCATGTCCTCTGGAATGGTGGTTGAAACATGAAGGGACATATGAAACTTTAGTGTATTTGGCACGTAAATATCTTGCGACACCATCTACAACAGTGCCATGTGAACGTCTGTTCTCACTTCCAGATGACATAGTAAACAAGAAGCGGGCAGCATAATCTCTAGCAAATTGTAACCAAACTTGTTTGTCTGAGTGATTGGCTGAAGTAGGACCAAGTGAAATTGTAGGCTCTAAAGTTTTACATTGTTTTATTTTTGAATGCAGGTTTTTTTGGTATATAATTCTACATTTGTAAGTTACATTTTCACAATAAAGAGATTGTATTCCAGTACTTATATGCGGTGAATTGAAAAATACTATTTCTTTTGTTTATCATTTTTACAGTGCAAATATTTGTACAGGGACTCCTCACTTAACGTTGTAGTTATATTCCTGAAAAATGAGACTTTAAGCAAAATGATGTTAAGCGAATCCAATTTCCCCATAAGAATTAATGGAAATGAGGGGGTTAGGTTCCAGGGAAATTTTTTTCACCAGACAAAAGACTATATTATATAAGTTTAAGTATAAGTTTAAGATTAAAACAGTATAAGTTTTAAACAAACAATTTAATACTGGTACACAGTGATGATGATTGTGAAGCTTGGTTGAGATGGAGGAGTCAGAGGGTGGGATATTTCCCAGGGAATACCTTATTGCTAAATGATGAACTAGCAATTGACTGAGCCCTCAACGGTTAACTCTCACACTCTACAGGGCAGCAGGAAAGGAGGGAGGGCAGACAGAGACACACACCCTGTGTGTGAGAGAAAAAATTCACATTTCCCTTTAAGTAGCTGACCCCAGGCTTAAATAGGCTGCCTTGTTAATTAAATCAGCTTGTTGAGACCTGAGCCTAGAAGCTCCCTCAGTTGTGAGTCCCCCCTGCTCTATGGAAGATGGGGTAAGCGGGGTGCAGGAGCAGGGGGGAGGGGGAGACACCCTGATATTAGCCCCCCACTTCCTCCCTCCCCTGTACTGCAAGCAGGAGTCTCTGGGAGCAGCTCCAAGGCAGAGGGCAGGAGGAGCACATGGCAGTGGGGGGAGGGACAGCTGCTGCACAGGGAATTTAGGGAAGTGGGGAGCTGATAGGGGGGCTGCTGTTCCTCCCTGGTTCCAACCACGCACCTGCTAGCTGCAACGGGCTACTCTTCCTGCAAGCAGTGGACAAAACAGGCGGCTGCCAAAAGACCTTAGAAGGGAGCATTTCACAATTTTAAATGAGCATGTTCCCTAATTGATCAGCAACTTAACATCTAAACAACGTTAAGCGGGACGACTTTAAGTGAGGAGTTCTGTACTAAAAATAATAATATAAAGTGAGCACTGTTCACTTTGTATTCTGTGTTGTGATTGAAATCAATATATTTGAAAATGTAGAAAACATCCAAAATATTTAAATAAATGGTATTCCATTATTGTTTAACGGCACAATTAATCGTGATTAATTTTTTTAATCACCTGATAGCCCTAATAATTATTAATATTTTGCTGGGGTCTCACTTTATGCAAAAAACTTTAAATCAACTGATACATACATTAGTGCTGACCTCATGACCAGACCACATGCACGCTCAGGGAAGACTGGAGAATACAGTTGGCTTAAAAAAAAAAAAGAAAAAAAATCAGTAAAAACCGAAATGTTGACCAAAGATTTTGTAACATATATGTATGTATTTGGTTGTCTTGGAGACATTTGAGTTTTTGTCAAAAAACAACATTTAAAAGATTTCACTCATTTCTACTGGAAAATCATAGATGTTGGATTTACTCACTTGGCATCCTGAATCTCTGAGCATTCAATGGGCTGCTCTGGGGACCTTGCTTAGAGAAGGATCCCTGTTGTGGAAAAGACGGCAGAGCCCCAGGAGGTATGTTTTGTTTCCATTTCAGCTCAGTGCCTCTGATATGTATTCTCCGGCTTGGCCATTCCTTTTTCCCTAGCCCCACAGGAACACCAGACCCATGAAAAACTCTTTGTAGGATCCAAGGGACAGATGACACACTTTTACAGGAAGGCGGGGAATTTGATCCCACAGACCTCTTCCTGATGAAGTCTCTCCCCTGAAGCCTTTACACAGCCAGCTCCAGGTTAGAGGTAGAAGGGAAGAAGTGCACAGCCTGAGAGGAGGTAGGTGAAGAGCTGGGGAGGCCAGCAGCAGGCATGCTGTCTGGAGGAGGGGAGCTAGTTCATGAGCACCACTTGCTACAACTTGCACTTCTCCAAAGGCACCAAGAAGCCTGTGCATGCGAGCGGGGTGGGAACAGAACAGTGGCTACAAACATCTCCATCCCAGATTGTAAATCACATGCTAACGGAAACATTCCAGGGCATGTATTGTCAGGGCAGCAGAACATCATTCCCACTTTTCTGTAGTTGGGAGATGGCGCTTTAGATTACTGATACTTTATACATTTGTTTTCTCTTTAGTCAGAATAATTTACCTGACAAACAACTAGAGATGGGCTCAAATTAGACCACCCTCGCCCTCCCGCACCCCCTTTGGAATACTCCTGACTCTGGGAAAGCTTGGATATGAATTTATACGCAGCCACTCAAACAAGGCTTCCCAGGAAAAATCTCTCCACACACCATTCATGGGAACTGACACTATGCAGCCTTCCTATTCCTCCTTCAGCTGCTGGCATTTGGGTTTCCCCGAGAGGTCTGTGAGCTGAGTAGTGACTATGCCTGATACTGCTTAGTTTATGAGATGTGATAAGCTTTCAGCCTGAGGTAATGTGACTGCAGGCTGCGGGTTATTGTTGTTGTATGTGACCCAGAGTGGCATAACCCTGAAAGATCTGACACTCATGTCTAAATATATTAAATCAGCTATTCAGGCAGGTTAAACACAACTGGCAACTGGCATTTTACTTCATATCTATTAACATTTATCAGATTTTAATTGTTCATGCTCCCCCCAATTACACCAATCAAGCAATTGTGCGGTTCCTGTTGTCCACATGGATGATAGATTGTTGAAGTAATTGAAATTTACTTCGCTTGGGAGAAAGTCATAAATTAGAACTGAGGTCAGATTATTGTAACACTTACACAAAAATTGGGCCCTTGCACTGCAAAGAGTTACTCTGCTACTTAACCAATGCACTGTGAGTAGTCCCACTTAAATCAATGGGACTATTCACAATGCATAAAGTTAAGCACATGTGTAAGTCTTTGCAGGATCAGGGCCTAAATCACATAACTATGAACATATTTTAAACATGTAGGAATTTTAAAAATGTTTTAAATTTCTAACTCAATATCTATTGCCTTGTATGAATATTGCAATCACTGTAACTCTTCAGTGTTGTATATTACCTCTCTGGGATGCTGGTAGAAATTAGATATTTATCTCTCATTGAGATTTTTCTGTTAACATATGTGTCATCTAAATAATAGCTGAAGGTACACAGGCTTTTCTACTGTCCATAGTATGTATGCTAGCAAAACAGTTTTCTAAAATATGAATGCTGCTCCAGTGATTTTCCTTTCACAGTTGGAATATAGATCCCAAACCAACATTACACGATCTCAGTGGGACTCTAGATATAACTTTAAATATATTTAACTTTGTGGGGTGGAAGACGGTGTACTGATATTTACAACACTAAGTGTGATCCAGAGATTTTCCTTTATCTATCTAAGGAACTTGAGCATTGGCATCTCAAAGCAAGAGGTTCTACCATCTGAGCTAAAGGACTAGGTATATTAGCATGGAGGCAGCAGCAGAAGTATAAACCTCCATATGTGGTCCTGCCACTAGAGGGAGACACATGTCCACACTGTGTCACCATGGGTTAAACAGGCACATAAATTGAGTCACTTCTTCTGACAAGCAGGGTGGCAGAGTGGATGAATGTAGAGTCTGTCGTATGTGAGACCTGGGTTCCATTCTTGCAGAACTATTGTCCAACTACTCAGTTATCTTATCTGTAAAAAGGGTGAGTCAATAGTTGCCTCCCGTTAAGGTAAAGGTATGAAGCTTTGGTTAATAAGGGTTGTGAAGTACACTGAAATATTAAGAGCCGTCAATAGAAGAACTGGGATTACAACTTTTGTCTTGTAGCTCTGAGCACCTACCCCTAGGATACAGTGTGGGAAAGTCTTTCTCTCACACACATGTTTTACCGTTACGCGTGACAGACCTTGACAATGTGTAAGTGGCACATCTGCTGCTGCACCCATCTAAGTTGGGATTGCTCAGCAGCCAGTATGGATGTTCTGGTGTGGCAGACCTAAGGAGGAGATACAAGTCAGATATTTAAATGTGGCTCTGGATAGTCAGTTTGGCTTAGAAGGGTTACTCTAGGTCCCAAGGTGTAGTAAGTCCTTGGGCAAGTGTGTTCAGCAGAAGGACTTAACCATTCAAAGATTTCAAGGCTAGAAGGGACCATTAGATGGTCTACTCTGACCTGTGTAGAATGTAATCCAATTACCCCTGTATTGAGCCTAATAACTTGTGTTTGACTAAAGTATCGCTTCCACAAAGGTATCCAGCCTTGATTTGAAGACACAAGATATGGAGAATCCACCACTTCCCCTAATAGTCTGTTCTGATGATTAATTGTGAAAAATGTGTGCCTTACTTCTAATTTGAATCTGTTTGGCTTTAACTTCCAGGCACAAGTTCTTGTTATGCCTTTCTCAGCTTGGTAAAAGAGCCCTTTAATATCTGGTGTTTTCTCCCTGTGAAGATACTCAGACACTGTGCACAACCTCCAATTTTTCAATATTATTTTAAAAATGTGGACACCAGAACTGTACGCAGTATTCCAGGATCAGTCTGACCAGTGCCGGATGCGGAAGTAAAATCACCTCCCTACTTGCCTACTCACTGCTCCACTATTTATCAGTGACGGGCTGAGACATTTTTAAATTAGGCATGCAATTCTACACTTACATGCAAAATGTTGTTCTCCATGTGGTGTGACCTCATATTTAAGATCCACATTTTCTACAAAATGGCAGCCTCCACGTGTGTTCGGCAGCTGAGTGGAATCATCTTGCAGGCACAGCTGGTCCTGCATACACAGATGGCACACCACTGCTATTTATACAGGCAAGAATAGCATTCGCTCTGTTTGCCACAGCACCATGCTGGGAGTCTGTGTTCAGTTGCTCATTCACTATGACTTCTAAATCCTTTTCAAGATACAGTCCTCCATTTGGGGAGAAAATATTGGGTAACAAAGGGATTTTTAATTTAGTGGAGAAAGGCATAATGAGAATCAATGGCTGGACACTGAAGCCAGGCAAGTTCAAAACTAGAAATAAGGAACACATTTTTAACAGTGAGGGTGATTAACCATTGGAACAACCTACCCAAGGAAAGTGATGGATTCTCTGTCTCTTGAGGTCTTCCAGTCAAGGCTATGGATGGCTTTCTGTAAGCTATGCTTTAGTCAAACACGAGCTACTGGACTCAATACAAGGCAAATGGGTGAAATTCAGTGGCCTGTAATAGACGAGTCAGACTAGATGATCTAATGGTCCCATCTGGCCTTAACCTCTGTGAGTTCGGTAGGTACTGGAGAGTACAGGCAGTGGTAAACCCCCATTGGCAAAGTCTTGGACCTTGGTGTTCACAATGATTCCTTAAATGTTCACAAGCCTACCCAGCCACCTATCAGGCCTACCTTTTCATTGGGGATGTCTGTGTTTAAGGAATATATGGTTTAACGTATTCTGATATAGTTATGAAGTGCCAGACCATCCCTCTAGCCTTGATCGGGGATACTAAAATCCACACTCAAGGAATCTCGTGTGGTTTAGAACTAAGGAAACAAATAACAAATCTGCTTCATTGTCTGCTTAGATGCTTCTAGAAAGCCAACATCAGCCATAAAAAACACACACTGTCATCAACAGGCAATGTGGTAGCAGTGGGCACTCTGTACTCATTCACAATGGAGTGTTCCAGACTAGTGTCACCAGATGCTGCTGCACACAAAAGGGATAGGATTAGCGGGAGTAACAAAAACCTGTCACAGCACAAAAGCATGGCCTTTTGGTCATGACAAATAAAACTGCCTGCTATGACTAGCAGAACATATGAATCATACCCTCCTTTCAGCTCTGTCTGAGAGATAAACAACTGAGTTGTCCTTTAAATACAGCCCCCATACAGACAGCGTACACACAAAAAAGCAAATTTAGCTTCTTAAACACCATGCAGACATCACGAATAAAGACAAACTCTTCTATACAAATGATTATCTCTAGGCCACTCGTTTCATGCTGCACAATACATGGCAGCAGTACATATGTCCTCCATTTGTCTTCATCAAAGCTTTCACATGCTTACATACTTACATTAAATATAGCAGATTGCTGGTTTCATTCCTATAAGGGTATATTATGTCTTTGCATGTACTGCCTACATTTTTTCAGAGTGGTTCCATTTCAACAGTGACATGAGGAGTTTTTTGTATTGATCTTGCTCCCTCTCTATTGCCAAGGAGGTGGTTCTGAATACAGGTGTAAGGTCAGCTGGTTTTGTGTCCCATTCTAGATCTTGTCATTGGGCTGGGGGACCTGAGGTCTTAAAGTGATGGTGATAATGGGGAAGTACTGCACCACAAAATCTAATCTGTTGTGTTGCATGGAAGCTTGGTGGTTGCATCTACCCATGATGCTTGTATGGGTGGGATTATGTGTTCAAGATTTGTATAGTAATAAAACTTCCCAATGTCTTAAAATAAATTTTCGCTAACAATGAGTCCAAACACTTACCTTTATTTAATTCTCCTCTGGAGGGAAGGCTTGGAGCTGGAGTGAAGAGCTTATGGGAGTGCATGATTAGCCGATTTGATTGCTTGCATGTGTGGTTTTCCTTGGCAGAAACCAGAGTGAGGCCTAATACTCAAAAAGTGCAGGTTTTCCCATCCTTTTTATTTTTAATTTCCTTGCAAATAATAGTCAGGCTGCCTGCAACAGACTGTGTTGAAGACTAAACAAATCCTGCACTAGTTTTTAAAAAGCCCAAGGGAAATGCTAATAATGGAATCCCTGAAGAAAAGTTCCTATTACTTTAATAGCATTTCCACAAAGTGCCAATCTATATCGTTGCTGCGCAACCTAGCTAACTTGGCTATAGGTGTAGAAGCCGGCATTAGTTGAGCACGATGCCAAGTATACTTGAGAGAATTATTCTGTCTGAGGGATCCAGCCCTTTATTTATATGCAGCACTTGAAACTGACTTTCGTATAACAGGCCAGAGAATAAAATGTATTTTATTTCTCTGATTATTCTTCTACCATAAGGTACTGGAGATAATATTTACACATTTGTGTCATAAAATTGTTTCCCTTTTTTCCTGTTAAATAGCTAAGATCCAAGAAAATACCTGATAAATATATTACAAGCCCACTGGTTGCCAACCAAGTTTTGCTTAGCATTATAAATTCATAATTAATTCCTAAAGCTTAGAATTCACTGCAGTGCAATGATCACACTTTATTCAATGTTCACGATGTTCTCTTTGTATTTCATTTGTATAGATTATGACAAAAATGTTTACCATATCTTAGAAATGCTAAAGAAAATCATGCCTACATTATAACTTTTTGTGTCATAAAATAGATTATTGTATTGCCAATATCCCATATTATGAAAATGGTGTGTAGTAGTGAGGTGGCTGCTGCTGCTGGAATTACTCCGAACAGATCAAAGGATGACTGGCTCAGGTGTCAGCTAAAGGGAAAACAAATGTGTCTTAGCTAGCAGTGCATTTTGGAAGAAAATAATATTAGTGTTGGCCTTTGGTCTTTCATTTATTTAATCTTGTTTCATCAGAGAAAACAGATCAGAGAGGTTCCTTCAATGCACCATCTGTTCTTTGCAATTGGGAATGGTAGAATAATTTTCTGAGGAACTGCTGACAAGATGTGGCAAGGGAACAATAATCCATAAGGACCAGATTTCTCATTAAAATCACTAGCTCAGCTGTGCTATAGCTAATCCTTGATTTACGCTGGTCACCCTGTGGTGTGAGGGGGACAGGGAAGGGGCATTTTTTTTTACTGCCTGTCCTAGTGCTGAGGCTCTTGACAGTACCTAGAATTGTTGTCACATCAGTTTTGGCAGCACAGGCTCCCTTAGGTCAGTAAGATTATTCCAGACAGTCAATCTGTCATGATAACAGAAATAACCATAGTCACTCCATGACCGTCACCTAGTTGTTCCATGAATTATTCAGGTTGGTTGACTGTTGTCATCTCATCCTGTAGGTTCTTACTAGGAAAGAAAGATGGAGTGCTCAGGGCTCCTCCTGAATTAGAAAGGGGGACCGCCCCTCATCCCTCTTGCCTCTGGAGCAGAGGTGAATATTGACATTGAATAATCTCCCCAGTGTTGCTGTGGTCTGTTTCCCCCATACAGAGTCTGGATTACAGACTCTTAGCTTAGGTCTCCTCCGCTACCGCCACTGAGATGCCTGTTTCTGGGACGCTGCCTCAGCTGGACATGTCAGTCTGCTGACTGAAGTGACAGGCAGACAAGCTAAGCAGCTTCAGGACAGTGTTAAAAGTAAAAAAACTACCACCAGGGTGCAGTGGGGTGGAAATGAGAAATACTAGGAGGATTAAGAACACAAGGAAGCAATGGAAGAAACAAATACGGGCAAAGAATACCTGGACTACGAGCGGTTGCTAAGAGTTGAGCAGGGGAGAATCTTCTCTACAGACTGAAAAATCACTGATGCAGACAGTCAGTGAATGACGACAGACATATAGAGGCATTTTAAGCAGCAGCAGCAGCCCACAACTTTATTAAACTTAAGTTGGGCAGGGGCTCTACTTGTCACCCAGACTCTCACATATTACGGTGGAGATTATAGGGCTCCTACTCTATAGCCCAGGGTTGACTCTCCTCAGCCTAACCCCAGGCTTCAGCTTGTTTTTCTGAATCCTTTCATTCCTTTCCCCTCCCCCAATGAGGAGGACAGAGGGTTCTAAAAAGGGGGAACTTGGCAGTGAAGACCACCAGAGTTCCTCTATCCCATGCCACAAGGCCCATCAGCACAATCCCAGGTCTCTTACTTCTGGGAACTGGCCCTTTTAGCCTTCTAACTGCACTGGAAACCAGCTGCAAATTGTGATAAATTAACATCCGTACCAAGTACCACAAATTACTAAATCCTACTCCTATTTAATCTAACTGTGCCTCTAGGATGCTGCAAGAAAAGGGAAAACCCCACCAGGCCTCTGCCAATTTGGCCCCCATTGGAAGAAAAAATTCCTTCCTGACCCCATAAAACAAGCAATCCATCAGACCCTCAGCATCTGCAAAACATATTTCTGATACTACAGTTAAGGGTGGAGTTGAGGGGGGCTGCTGAAATGGAGCAGGAAGAGGCTCCCTAAACAACCCAGGCTAAGGATTAAATTAATAAAAGAGGAGAGGGAGGGTCCAATCAGTTCCCTTCCTCCTCTGGCTGTCCAATGGGTGGAGAGAGGTTGGTGTGACCCATATTGAGATTTTCTATTTTGTTTTCTGGCAATGCAAGCTCTATTTGTTTTGTGGTTTGTTGTTTGTTGTAAATCTTGCTCTCCAAAGACCTTCCCGAAATAGAAGCTTCAAGAAAGAACATGATTGGCTTGAAAGATTATTTTGTTTTGATTGTTAAACCCACTGCACCATTCCACCAGCTCACAATGTCAGTTTCACGTAGGCATGCTTCAGTACATTACCACACTTTAAGCTGCTAAATTCAGCCAACCGCCTCTCCACTTCTAAGGGGCCAAGACAAGGAAGAGAGAGTTGCAGACTTTAGAGGAGTGGACTAGCAGTTCATAGAAAGCCAGAATAGCTGCTGAGCTCTGAATCACTAATCAGAACCCCTTTGTACTCCCTCCACAGTTTAGTAGGGACTAAAACATTGCTGAGGAAACATCACGTGTCCATTTCTCCTAGACTGGAAACTTGAGATTCTAGAGGTGACACTGCAGAACTCCTCCACTGCCCTATCACAGAAATAAGATATAGGAGCAAAATATGACCCAGGCATAAATTCACTACAACTGACTTCAGAGAAGATAGACTTTCACTTGACATAGGCAGGTGCAAATTTGGCTTTCGACTCCTACAGAAGCAGACCTTCCCCTCTCCCAGGACATGCTATCTGATACACTACCCTCTCTTGAAAAAATTTGCAGGGGAGAGAGAGGAAAAGTGGCAATCGTTTTCGCGTGCCCAGTTTGAAACACTTAGGGCCTGATTTTCAGAGGGGCTGAGCACTGACATCTTCCATTGACTGCAACTGTAGGTGCAAATGCTTGCACCTAACTGGCATATAAGTAATTGTTCATGCAAACTGTTTGCAAGTTGCACATGAACATTGCTGAAAATCAGATTTGCTGTGCATTCCAATTCACAAGCATGAGCAGTTTTTACTGCTGCTAATGTTGTCAGTTGAGGAACACTTTCTCTAGGACAGTGGTTCCCAAACTGGGATTCGTGAAATGTACAGGGGGTTCTCAGGAAAAAATTTCCTAATGGCGGACAGAACTGTCCCTATGGACCCCAGGCAGCACGGGGCTAGCAGCCCAGAGCCCCTGGACTTCCAAGAGCTAAGCAGATCAAAGCGAGCATATCTATCACTCTGAGAAGATTTAAACTTCAAGACTTCTTATAAGAAATGGAAAGGGAGGTGGATATTTTTTGCTGTTTTTAAAATTAAATAGGCAGCTAGTATTGTTTTTAAAATTATTATGAAGAAAAAGTTTAAGCTTTGTTGCAACGTGCATTGTTTGCCTGAACTGCTCAAGACCTGAATGCTTGTGTAGGAGGAACTCTTTGAGTTGGCTTCTTAAATACCTTCATGCTGTTTCACATCTGATACTCCTTGATGAAACCTAGGAGCCTTGTCTTATAACAGGCTTATTCAAAATGATACAAGCTACGAAAGTGAGATCTTGGAAGAGTGTTGCCATTTTCATAATGTAATAAAATACTGTAATGATTAATAATTAATAGTCTGTAATAAGCATGTCATAAAAACAAATTTTACATTTCCAAGATCAATGCTTTTATAATTTATACTCAGATAAAGGAGAAAATCCCTGGAAATATTCATTTTTAGGAGGGGGTTTGCGAGACTTGACATTTTAGTGAAAGAGGTTCACAGATTGTTAAAGTTTGGGAACCACGGCTCTAGGAGATAGCCTTGCTACTTTCAGATTTGAATGAAACTGCAAAATATTGATATATTTTTAAAAATTTGAGCTATGCTCCACACCTCTGAAGTTTAACTATCTTCAGAATTATTTAATAAACTCTGTGAATTTTCTATTAATTCTTGGGTAGTCACAGCTCTGTGGCTAATTCTCCATGGAGACAGCAGGAGCCTGGGGAAAAACCATGCAGGGAAAGTTTAAAAAAAAAATCTTGGTGGTCACTGAAGACCCTCACATCATCTTGGATGCAGCTGGGTTTTTTTCACCTCCATTGCCAGTTATGTACAGGCGATGTATGGGTTCCCCCACCAGACCTTAGTCCTATAGACCAGTGGTTCCCAGACTTGTTCTGCCACTTGTGCAGGGAAAGCCCATGGCGGGCCGGGCTGATTTGTTTACCTGCTGCGTCTGCAGGTGCAGCCGATTGCAGCTCCCAGTGGCCGCGGTTTGCTGCTCCAGGCCAATGGGAGCTGCTGGAAGCGGTGCGGGCCGAGGGACCTACTGGTTGCTGCTTCGAGCAGCTCCCATTGGTCTGGAGCAGCAAACTGTGGCCACTGGGAGCTGTGATTGGCTGAACCTGCAGACGCAGCAGGTAAACAAACCGGCCCAGCCCGCCAGGGGCTTTCCCTGCACAAGCGGCAGAACAAGTTTGGGAATCACTGCTATAGACCTTTTTTTCCAGAATACCTTCAACTCCATTTCTATGGCTGAACACCTAATTGTTCACACTGACCTCCCAAAAAAGAGACGGGGCTGCCTGGTAACAGATGCACTGGCAAATGAGGGATGGCTATTTTGGTTTAAGAACAGTATGTATTTTACAGGTCTCAAGAGTTTTCCTCAATGCATTTAAGCCCTGTGTCGAAAAACATTCTTGTATGTACACAGTCATAAATTCACAGTACCAAAGGATCTAGATACGCTCTCTGCCTTCTTGCCATTATTGGCTTCTGTGAAATGATTACAGAGTCAAGATAAAGACAACAGCCCTGCTGGATATTTAAGACAAACAGGTCTGTTTGCGCAGAAGGCATTGAAAAAAAGATGCAAGAAAAGGGCATCCTTGTAAAGGGATTTCCTGCGTGGACATTGCTTTAATGTTGTGGCTCCAGCTCGAGCCTCCTTCCCCCAGGCTCGAGAGGGCCAAGTTTCAGGCCAAGCTGCAGCATCTCCATAGCTATTTTTAGCACATTAGCATGAGCCCTGCCAGCACAAGTCTGTGGACCCAGGCTGGGAGACTTGCTCTCAAATGCAGTGAAGATGTACTCTTTAAGGCCACTGCACAGTGAAGCAGCCCCATTGCATTAGTTTGATAAGGGCTGGCTCTAGGGGTGGGTGAGCAGGGCAATTGTTCTGAGCGCTGATCTGCTTTTCTGATCAGCTTTTATTTATTTATTTTTGTTGCTCTGCTTCTTATTGGCTGGCCTCTTTTGTGCTTGGCCACTGGGTGGGTGCCAAAAACGGTTTCCTCCCCATCCAGCGAAAGGGCTAGGGATGCTTCTGATTTTGATTGTTAGGTGATAGGTGTTGAGATTGTTGGTGCTTTACATAATAAAGCTTCAGCCATTCCCTGAGACCAGAATCCATTCGTAGTCTTTATTCCTTGTCCTCTCAATGGCAGCACCAACTAATCTTTTGAAGAAAAAGTCTGTAGAAATGAATATACTGCCAAGTGGAGAAAGGAAAGTTACATGGTTGAAGCAGTACATTTTAATTTATTACTGGGCAACATTTCAGAAGTTAAATGCACTCTTGCAAAATAGAATCAGGTGAATGTCAATGAGACTACACCACCTCCTAGCAGCTGCCTCCTCTATACTGCCTAAAAGCATATTTTCTCCTGTTTGGCAAAGCATCATTGCCAACTGTCTATACAGAAAATCCATAAATAAAATAGGGTCAAATCAACCCCCATGGTCCACATGATGCCATGGAAACTCTGCTGCTTGAAGGCTGTGAAGCTTTCTGTATCTATTGTCAGCTTATTAGATTTTTCCACTGGGTAGGATAGCTCCTCCTGGTCTTTCGTTGTCACTCAACATTTGAAAATCTGTTACAGAATAATTACTGCAAGAGAATTTTTGTATTTGTGTTGGCAACTGCAGGATACAGTCTTGATTACATTGCCTAGAAGCTGCTGGAGGAAATTAGGGTTGAGGGCTAAGTGGAAACAAGTGCCATTGTGCTCTCTAGTACAGGAAAAAAACTGGTTATGTGCTCTGGAAAATAAAGTACAAAGGCTACATTGTCTCTTTTGTTTTTAAATCACAACTGCCTGTGACAGCATCATCTTCCTATAGTCCCTTAGGATGGAGAAAGAAGGGACTCCAGCCAACTGTGAGTGGGCCCTGAAACTCAGCACTAGGCTGAATTGTTCTGCCAAATTTCTTGCCCTGTTCCCTGTAACTAATGCATTCCCTGTTTCCTCAGGCTAGTTCCCTTGTGGCAAACGTATAGCTAAGTGCTTAGCACTTTGGGACAGTCCTTGTTCCTTTCTCTGCTGAGATAGACTAGAGCCTTCACAGGCAAAAATACATAAGGGCCCTTCTTGCTCCAGAGGAAGTTCCCAAATAGCTCATGTTTAGAAAGACTTTTAGGGCCCAAGGGGGCAGACAAGGTTCTCTGGGTTCCAGAAAGAGACCAAGGAGTCTTGGAAAGCCCTTTCAGTGCAGGAAAGTAAAGTAAACTAGCTCTGTAGTAAAATAAACTAGCTCCCTGCCCCCGCAGGAAACCCAGCTAAAACTCCCAGGAAACTGCCTTTGTCTTACCAAGCACCTGTACTGACAAACCACATCTAGCAGCAGCCTTTTCTTGTTATATCATGCTCTGGAGGCTAACAAGCCCCACATATCTTTAAGCTTCCCCAGTTAACTCTTGCTTCCTCGTCAGCATCCCTGTGGCTCTCTACCTTCCCCATATTCCGCACTGGGCCAGGTGACTGAGGGGTATACATTCTGCCACACTCCCCTCTTAAACCAGGGATCACATTTTCTTTAAAACTTGACACAATGTGGCTTCAAGCTTCCGGAGGTGAAAAGCTGGTGTGCACAATGTGGTACTTTGTTGGACTCTCAATGGTAACTCATCATGGTAACAACACAAAAATCTTCATTGAATTTCAGGCTTCCTCTAGATATTAAGGAAAGAAATACAGTGTTCAAAATCTTAAATTGTTCTAATGAATTAAATCCATTTTTGCTTATTTGTCAAATGCTGGTAGGTAGCCCGTTGAATGTTATGGGTAAACATTTCTGGAAATGTTGGTTTTTATTTTTTAAATCAAGAATTGTCAGTTGTATGAGTTTATCTTTTTTCCTCTGTAAACTCTGAATACTTTCATCTTTACATCATATGAAGTGATTTCATGTCTTTCTTAGAGTCAGTGCATTTGTACAGGTCACTTTTCACTCTGACAAAATGTCTTATAACAGGTTTAGTTTAATGAGAAAAGGAGGAGGAATGCTGGAGTACTCAGACTGCCTATTAGCAGTTCCACGTAATAAGACATAGCTAGCTGCTGAAGCCCATTAACTTAGTCACATGAACAAATCACTGTCCTGCATTTTCTATCCAAAGCGCTTTCCTTTTTAAATACAGGAGAACCAGCAGCTGTGCACACACATCTTTACACATATGGGCTAAATTCGCCACTGACTTTAATAGACTTCCACTGGGGTGAATTTGACTTGTGGCCTTCTTTAGGATTTAAATTTTCTGTGGGGAAAATGTCAGATTAGATTTTAGTTTCTGTTTACTCTAAATTGTGTCTAAAAGAGAAGCTGCAAGAGGAAATGAGCAGGACCATTGCTGGGCTATAGAGAGGAAAGTTTATATCTCAAATGCTAATTTTAAAATAGAAAATAACTAAGCAGTTCACTTCTGCAGCACGCAGTAGCCAGGTGGGGAAGGAGCGTGGTATTTTCATTTTAACTTTGGCCACCCACAAACACCAGGATGGACTTCAAAGACAAGCACTGTGGTTCTGTTCAAACTCAGTAGCTGCCTGTTCCAGCACTTCAGAGACAACTGGGCTGCTTTCAAGTTCTGTTTTCGCTTGAAAAAGCTAAATTGGGAGTACCTCCAAATTTAGTTTTTTAAAGTGAAAATAAAACTTCAGAAGACTAGCCATCTCTGAAACACTGTGCCGCACAGCAGGGGCTTAGGAGAAGGCTCAGGGGAAGAAAGAAAATACACCGAGCAGAACCTTTAAACTGGCTTTGTTGCTGAACTCTGCAGCATGCCTTTGAGAAAGGAAAATACTAAAAATAACAGGTAATAAATATGTAAAAAATCTAAACTTTCCTTATACTGAATTGAAAGTAAGGACTGGGACTTTCTTTTACAAATGAGAACATCTAAATAGCAATTATGTGGTTATAGAAGAACTTCTGTTTTCTTAGTTATATTTAACAATTATTTTTATTTATTTGTATTAGGGAAGCATCTAGGGCAGGGGTGGGCAAACTTTTTGGCCTGAGGGCCACATCAGGATTGCGAAACTGTATGGAGGGCCGGGTAGGGAAGGCTGTGCTTCCCCAAAAGGCCTGGCCCCCCTGCTATCCACCCCCGACTGCCCCCCTCAGATCTCCCAATCCATCCAACCCCCTGCTCCTTGTCCCCTGACTGCCCCCTCCTGGAATCTCCCGCCCCTAACTGCCCCCCCATCCAACCCCCCCGCTCCCAGTCCCCTGAGTGCCTCCCCACCCCCTGACAGGCCCCCAGGGACCCCACCCTGTATCCGACCCCACCTGTCCCCTGACAGCCCCCCAGGACTCCCATGCCTATCCAACCCCTGCCCCCTTACCCTGCTGCTCAGAGCAGCAGGAGCTCTCAGCCCTGCTAGAGCCAGCCACGCTGCAGGAGCAGCGGGCCAGAGCGCTGGCGTTGCATCACGGTGGCGTCGCTGCGGGGGAGGGGCCGGAGGCTAGCCTCCGCAGCCAGGAGCTCAAGGGCCAGGCAGGATGGTCCCGCGGGCCGTAGTTTGCCCACCTCTGATCTAGGGATTGCTGACTGAGATCAAGATCCCATTGTGCTAAGTGTCGTACATAATAAAACAGGCCCTGCCCCCTAGAGCTTACAATATTAAGGCCCAGATCCTGCGAAAACTTGTGCATGTGCTTAACTTAAGTTTGTAAGTAGTTCCATTGGAGCAGATTCTTAACTGGTGTGAATTGTCGTAGTTCTACTTAAGTCCATGGAGCTATGATCATTTACACTGGCTGAGGATTTGCCTTGAGTTCATTAAGCGTGGACATATGTCTTGCCAGAAGTGAAGCTTAAATGGACAAGTGAAAGAAAGGAAGTGGCTCAACCCCATTTTACAGAATGGTTACTGTGGCATAGAAGTATCAGTAAATTACCCAAGGTCACACAGGAAGTTAGTGGCAAAGGCAGGTATTAAAGTGAGTTCTCTCAAGTTCCAGTCTAGAGCCTTTACTACAAAGTCATCCTTCCTCTGCTTGTGAAGCAAAATATTTTTTTAACTTTTTTTTTATGGCAGCTAAAAGTGTTCCAGGCAATGTACCAAGTAGGTGACGGCAGAGGCAGAATTCCACCATCGCTTGCACCGAGTTAGGGCTGGTCAAGAAACTGGGATTATTTCTTACACAAAATGCTGACTGAAATGAAAACTGTTTCATTTATAAGTTTTGTGGGTTTTCCATTTTTTTCCACAGAAGAGGGTGAAATGTAAATATTTTGGGGGTTTTTTGGGTTCCCTTCCCACTGCTGCATCCCTCTTCTGGTGAGGGGGGAAAATGGGAGGGGGGAAATGTTTGTTTTGAATCATTTTGTTGAAAAATGTCAAATTACATTATATGAAATTTTTTGCAGAAGTTTAATTCAGAAGCCTATTGTTATTAGAAGAACACTGGTGTATGGTTTTTTGTTTTGTTTTTACCAGCTCAACACAATGCTATGCCCCCTGACTTAAACCTCATAGACATCAATGGTTGTGCTTGGGCGCACCTGAGAGCAGAATTAGGCTCAAGAGCCTTACCCCCAAAGAGTTAACAAAGGCAGTTAATGAAGTGGTAGTGGGTGAGGTAAGACAATAATAAAATCAGGCAACTCCTCAATGTAGGTGCGTGCCTCTGCTGATTGTCCCGTTTTGTTGTTAACGCATTTCTTTCAGGTCACGAGGCAGAAATGAGTTTCTAGGAGGGATTGGAGTGAGGTGAGGGTAGTGGCTGGGTGCACAGGCTTTGAGAGGCTATTGTATCTATTATAGTGGAATGGTGGAAGACTCACGGGTGGGAGTGGGAGAAAAGTGCACGATGCCATAACTTACATCTTGTCATTGATTATTGCTCACTAATATTTCTGCTAAGTGCAGGAATTTTTATCCTAAAATTGGATATACTCTGAATTTAGATTTGGACTGTGGCACCTGGGGGGTTGCTATTGGGCCAGGTGTCTCTCGTGCTTTTTGAAGCCACAGTCCCTTGCTACTGCCTCTGCTCTTGCTTCTTCAAGCTGAGCAACAAGTCCTAGTGTACGTGCATATGATGGGAGAAGGGTTCTGAGCCTGGCTTGCATGTGGGTGTGGTGAGAAAGAAAAGGCCGTGGCAGAGGGCGAATAGTAAAGATATAAAAGAGATGAAGCTGTTCCTCCCTAATCCTTTAGGGTGTCCCCATATTTTTATTCTAAAGGGACATGAGAAGGGAGGGGGCCTCTTCTTAGCACTTTGCCATTACACTCATGGCTCACTAAAATGGTTTCTTATGAACACCTTCAGCATCATCCAAGTGTTTTGCTTTGAAATCCTAATCAGTTTGCCAAAGGACAAACCAATAACCCCAAATTTATTTTGGGCTCCAGCAAGTACTGTAACCCGCCTCTCTTTTCCTATGGAAAGGAAGTATTTTATGTTATATACGACCCAAAGGAGCTTCTTTATGAACCGATGTCTAACACTACGGCGTATTGACAATAAATGATCATAAAATAAAGTAACAGAAATCGGAATTATTTGTGGCTTTTCACTTAGGTTTGAATCTAATCCTCTAAACCCTAAATGGATGAAGCATTGATGTTTTTTATCAAGCTGTTCTCCCAGTTCTGTTACTGTCCCATCTAGCTGGATGCATAATTAGCATCTACATCAGTCAAACTTCAAATAGAAAGATTCTCTCCTGTCCCTCTGAACTAGGGTGATCTTATTCCTTTTGAGCATTTTAATATTACTAAATCTTTAGACATTAAAAGAGTCTTTAATTTAGGCTTTGGAACCTCACTTACATCAGTGGTTTTTGATATTAGTGGTAAAAATAGACTAGACAATTAAAATGTTCTCTTAGGAAAAACTTGTTTCAGAGTGGTCAGTAGGGCACTGTGAGCAGTTGGCTCCAGGCAGTAACTGAGGCCTAGGTTCTGATCCAAAGCTCATAGACTTCCATTGAGTTCATTCTGTTAACTTCAATGGGCTTTGCCTCAGACCTTGGAGGGACTGTCTGAAGTCAGGTCTACACTTAAAGCTTTTGCTGATATCATAATGTTGATTAGGGATGTTGGCTTTTTAAAGGCATTTCTTGTTCCAGCAAAAGACCCAATGTAAATGCAGTTATAATGGGAAAAATGTTTTTGCTGGTATCTTATTTCGTCTGGGTAACTGGTATAAGCTATACCAGCGAAAGCAGGCCTTTGCTGCTAGTGTATCTCCACTAGGAGGGCTTGCCGGGAAACCTATACTTGTAAAGCCATCCCAGCAAACCTTTTCTAGTGTACACTAGGCCTGAATGTATATTTCTTTTCATAAAACATAGAAGTGAAAGTAGGAGCATGTATTTCCATTTTCATTCAGGTATTCTTGACTTCAATGGACTATAGCAGCATTTATTGGAGGCGGATGACATTTACTTCTTGATACTAACAAGACACCCGAGTATGTTTGGCTGAATTACTGAAGAATAACTGTAGTGCCCATTTCATCACAGGCCTCAGAGGATGAACAATGCCCCTCTCCTTTTGCGGGAATTGGAATATTTAGTACCCTCCTTCATACCATACAAAACATGCTGCCTAGTCACAAGAGGCTTCCATGCTGACAATAGTTTAATGCTCAACAACCTCACACTGAAATTTTTTTGCAACTTTCTGTTGTGGCTCTGAACATTGGCATAATCCAGTTAACAGATCAGTAATGCAGGAAATTGTCAGTGGGAGAAGCGGCTCCCTCCCATTACCCACCTGGGCTGGCTGTCAGTGAGAATGGCCGAATATGCCGGCGGGGAGGCACAGCGGGAGAAGGATGGAGGCCCTCCCCTGCCTACAGGTAACTCTGGTGGGGTGGGGAGAGTGTTGCTGCCCCAGGCTCTGTGCAGGGTGGGGAGGTTGCTGGGCTGAGGAGACACATAGGGCGGTCAAGTGTCTTCCCTTTTAGAGTGTGCTCTCCACCCCTGGTATCAGGAGGCATAAGTCACCTATGCTTCGAACTGCCCACTGGAGGAAGCAGCTGTCAGTTTCAGGGTAACTGTGCCTGTATTCCCTCTCTGTGGTCCTTTGAGGGCACTCACTTAAGGTTTCTGGCTACAGGCTGTCACCTCTCTTGGATGGAGTCCTGACTCTGACTGGGGGTTTTAAGACTGCACGCCTCCCAGCCTTACACTGTGATATCCCCAGCAAGCCAGTCTGCCTAAAGGCCAGGGCCTGTGCTTTGCTTTCTCTCCAAGAGCTATGAACACTGTATTGCCAGCAGTTACAACTTACCACGCATCTTTCTAAGCAAGCACATTTATTCTCAAGATAAAAACATTACAAGAAAACATATGAAAACAATAAAGGTTCCCATATGTATGCTTAAAGCTTATCAGAGATCACCCCTCAGTCTTATGGGGACCCACTAGGCCAAAATCTTTCCAATCCTTCTGTAGGAGTTGGGGGGGCCCCCTTCAACAGAAGGTTCTGTCCATTTTCTGGATCAGAAAGAAGGCCTTTTGTCAGTTTAAATGCATCAGTTTTATGCCAAAAGACTGTTCTCTGTCTGGTCTCTGGAAAACCCACTGTATCAGTGTATGCAAAACTTTCCAGAGAGAGTGCCTTTCTGGAGGTGTTTACAACTTGACTGAGCCACACTAATCATCCTGCACTGTTCTTCCTCTCTTCTCCCTGGAGTTGCATACAATCCCTGACCCACAGTGATAGATAAACCATTCATAGCCTTAATACAATATGTTTCCCCAAAGATACTTCATGAGGCTGTAATATCTGTCTCAGGAGCCACACCTTTTTTAGCCTGACTGCTGGGCCCTGATTAGCTTCTGCCTTCTCCTGGCCCATCAAGCCCCTGGAAGACTAATTTATATTGGTTCCACCAGCAGCTGATCATTGGTGCTTTCACTAGGCATCTTTTGGAGGCCACTGTTCTTTTCCCCAAAGGATAGCTTTCTTTGGGTCTCTAGCAGCGGTCAACCAATGCCCAGTATACCGTGAATAAAAGTTTTGACTGAATTATTAAAAATAAAATTGCTGGCAAAATAGGTGAAACTTGGCTTTGGATCAGATTTATGATTAGCTGTGTAAATATTACATTTCACATGCAAGTATCTGCAAAATGAATATTGATAATTTTTCACAGCTTCCATGAGTGGTGTTCCCTAGTGGTATCATAATATAGGCAATTCGTTCTATAAAGTTAGTGAAACCTTTTAGCAGAGATATATTGCGTAAAGCTGATATTTGGTTTAAAAGGTTGGAGGGGAGATATGGATGAAGGTGTCATGGAAGTAAGAGGTTAAGATCAATAGGTCAAAACCTGCAGTGCTAACCTGTGGAAAACTTTCAATGACAATTTTGCCTGTGTAAAGACTGCAGGATTTAGCCTAAGAGAATTAAGGAGGTATGTCAGGTCTTTTCTTTATTCTGATCCCCAGAAGTCTGCCTGGAGTACACCATCTTATAAATTCTCAATCACAGCCGATTAAACAGGCTTATACGGTAACTGGATGTGTACTGTTCCTTGTTGACTATTCGGGATCTATCTATATCTATAAAAGCATAGATAGCTATGGGGGAGAGTAAGAGGAAAAACAGTGTATTTATTTTAGTCTCCTGATCTCTTTTTCTTCCACCTCTTTTCAGGTAAGGTAAAATGTCTGTCTGCCTCTTTCCTTTTAAGAGCGTCACCTCAGGAGTCCCTTTTGATCATCTGTCAAACTATTGTTTTAAAACAAAGAGCCAACTTATAAGTATTTATGAATCTTGGTCATAGTTCCATAATATTTTTCTTTAAACTGTGTCAATTTCAGTGAAAAATTATCTCAGTTGCACAAAAGGAGAAAAGATTAAAAGATAATACTTAAAAGTTTGACTGCACTTTAATTGCTTCAGCTAATGAAAGAGGCATGATGTATTCACACAACATGAAATGTAAATGGCATGAATGAGGAAACTAGTATTAGTAATATGCTGTAGCTGTAATATTCATTCTGTTTCAACTGGAAGATAGTGGGACTATACCTGCTGTGCAGTGTTTATTTCCTACTCTTAATATGACAAGCTTATTGTAATACAAAATGGTGCCGAAGATACCTGACAACTTTTTATTGTATTTCTATATACATTATTTGAGCCTTTTAAAAAAAGGCAAGTTTATGTTCTAGAACACATTCCTGCAAACACAGGTAAGTAACTTATGTGAATCGTGATGATCTGACTGAGCTGTGTGGGCCAATATCCTGTACTCCTCACCCAAGCAAAATGCCCACTGATTGCAGGGAGTAAGCAGTGCATGATCCAGTCCAAACTGTATTTATTTTATTCAAATGCTTTAGTGAAAGTTTGAAAACTAGCAAGGTAATATACTAATAGATGATAAAACTGTTTAAGTATATATGTCTACATAACAGAGCATACATGCAAGCATTGTTAAATCTTGGTTAATTCTGCTGTAAGAACTCTTGCTTTGTCAATTACCAACCTCGTGATCTTTAATTGAATTTTATTCAAGATGTTGCACATAGGCTTTTGGTGTTAATGGGAGTTCTTCTGAACTTTGCTTCAGTTGATTAAAAGTTGCCAGAATAAGACAATGAATTCAATAAAGCACGGAGTAGAACAAATAAATAGTGTTCAATATTGTTATATTGTCAATGCCTCTCCAAAGCCAACATAATACAGGAATCCTGCACAGTTATTAACCTACAAACCTTTCATCCATCTTCTAAAA